>NC_134530.1:292256319-293477152 GCF_050624435.1 Tenrec ecaudatus
GGTTAGGGGTTTAGGGGGTTAGGGTTGGGGGGTTAGGGTTAGGGTTAGGGGATTAGGGGGTTAGGGGTTTAGGGTTAGGGTTAGGGGGTTAGGGTTAGGGGCTTAGGGGGTTAGGGGGTTAGGGGTTTAGGGGGTTAGGGGGTTTGTGTTAGGGGGTTAGTGTTAGGGGGTTAGTGTTAGGGGGTTAGGGGGTTAGGGGGTTAGGGGGTTAGGGGGTTAGGGGGTTAGGGTTTTAGGGGGTTAGGGTTTTAGGGGGTTAGGGTTTTAGGGTTATGGTTTTAGGGGGTTAGGCTTAGGGTTTTAGGGGGTTAGGGGGTTAGGGTTAGGGTTTTAGGGGGTTAGGGGGTTAGGGTTTTAGGGTTAGGGTTTTAGGGTTTTAGGGTTAGGGTTTTAGTGTTTTAGGGTTAGGGTTTTAGAGGGTTAGGGTTTTAGGGTTTTAGGGTTTTAGGGGGTTAGAGGGTTAGAGGGTTAGAGGGTTAGAGGGTTAGAGGGTTAGAGGGTTAGAGGGTTAGAGGGTTAGAGGGTTAGAGGGTTAGAGGGTTAGAGGGTTAGAGGGTTAGAGGGTTAGAGGGTTAGAGGGTTAGAGGGTTAGAGGGTTAGAGGGTTAGAGGGTTAGAGGGTTAGGGTTAGATAAAATTGATGTGTGACTTTACAGGGCCACTAGTAAGTCAGCATATATAAAAGACTTACTCCCTACCCCAACAGAATGGGTTCTTTTCTCCAAGATTTCCCGAAACATGGCATGACCAGGAAAGACAACAGGTCCAAGTTCCTAAAGCCACCAATGTGGAGACCTTTCCTCCTCTCCCCATCCCTGTCGTCTTTTTCCCACTTTGCAGGAAGACTCAGGAGCGGGAGAGCTGGCTTAAGACCCATTGTGACCGCTGCCTGCCTATCAGTTCATGGGGGGCCAAAGAAAGAGAAATACCACCCCTTTTAAAGTCACCCCCCAACACGTGCACTTGGGCTGGCATGTCCTCTCCACCCCCCAATAAGGATCACTGGTCAGCAGCATTCTCTGCTTAAGGCAAGCAGCCCAAACACCTGGGGAACCCCCCCCCCCCCAGTCCCTCTTTGGGTCTATGTCCCCTTTTTTTCCCCAGGGATTGCATAATTGGAATAAACAAAACCCCGTCTGAGAAACCACAAGGTCTGATTTCTTTGCTAGACTAGCTTTTCCACATGCATCAGCCCACCTCAAACAAGTGCCAGCCACTTCTCCAGGTGCTGTTCACAACAGAGGAACGGGAGCCCTTCCAGAGAGAGGCCCAGAAAGCAGTCAATAGACCTGATGGTCAGCCAGCAGGCACTCCCCAGTGGAGAGAAACTCTTTTTACCACTCCACGAATAATGTGGGACCCAAACTCCCAGTAAGGCCCCGAGGGCTTAGCCAGGTATCACCAGTTTCTCTTGCAGGGCCTCCGCAGGACAGCTAGGAAACCTATGCATTTATCTAAGGTCAGTGAGAATTTTCAGGCGCCTACAAGAGAATGTCTGCCTGCCTGCCTGCCTCCCTGCCTGCCTTTTTAGAGTGGCTGATGGAAGCCTGCGTTCTTTGTACCCCCAAGGACCCAGAGGCCCCGAGAACAAGAGGGAAATAAGTATTGCCTTTATTACTCACCGCCTCAGACATGAAAAAGAAATGGGAAGCATTTGAAGGGAACAAACTTCATGATTTGGTAGAAGTGTCTTAGTGGGTGTATCACAACACAGATGACTCTACCACGACAGAGACAAAGAAATAGCTAAAATACTAGGAATTGCCATGGGACACACCAGAGACTCAGGAAAAGAGATCATGGCCCACTCACGGAGAGACTGACCTTTGGCACCGCCAAGCCCCGAGGAAGGAAGGATCCAGGTGCCTACTACAGAAGAGACAGACATTGGAAAAACCATTGCATTGAAAACCCCAGGAGAGATGGACAAACCTCCACTAGAGAGGACGGCCTCGTCCTCGCCTAGAAAAACCCAAGCGAGAGACAATAACGCTTGAGGAAGCTGAAGGAATGTCTCAGGGCTCTGTTTCACTGGCCCCCAGGATCCCGTGCTAACTGTCCAAGTCGGGGGCCAGCCAGGAAATGTCTTGTAGGACACAGGGACCATCTTCTCAGGTTCAACAAAGAGAACGGACACATTGTCAAAGGAAAGATTGGAATTACTGTCAGCCTATGATTGCTTCCAAAGTACTCACACCAGAAGGTTTGCATGGAGATTGGGGGGCTTCCCAAGCCATCAAGGTAAAAAATGTCTCTCTGCCCTATGTCCCAGTTAGCCACATGGTTTTCATGGCACTGGCTCCCAACTCGGCTGTTGAGCCAGTGAAACTCTTTTAGCAGGAGTTGAAGTGGCCATCAGCAGAAGGACAAAACCTCCACAGTGGGCTTCCCGTTTCAATACGAAGCCACCTATATCACCTCTTGGACATTATCATTGTCCTGGGCTCTGAATCGCCACCCCAGATCTAGAATGCGCCTGACATGTGCACATGGTTTGAATCAGGTTCGGGTTAACCCCTCTTGATCACTTAGTGACATGGGACACTAGACCATGGCATACCTTTACTTTCCAGATGAGAAAACTCACTCAAAAAGACACAGGTACTGACCCACAGGAACACAACTGGTTAACAACAAAGCCACATTCCCAACCAGTGTCTGGAGCCAGAGCTCAGAGCCCCATATGCCTGTGCCCAGCTGAGCAGTCACCCTCTCCTGGACCCTCGAAAGATCTGAGCAGATCCTCCCCCCCCCCCCCCCGTGCCACCTCCCACGCCCGAATGTTTTTTCATAGGATGGCACTGAATCTGCAGCTCCGGGAGTGGGACATATCTGATGGAGAACACGGAGCAGACGAAGGGGGAGGAGGGGAGAGTGGAGCACATCCTGGCCCACCAGGCCTTGAGGATGATGTTCCCACTCCAAGAAGACAGTCCACACAGAAGACCACATGGCCAGCCCAAGATGAGACACGACGTCCCTCAAAGACCCATAGCCCTAGAAGGGACAACACTGGAGACACAGTGCGGGAACGGATCCCGCCACACCGAGGCATAGCACTAAGGGGGTGCAGCAGAAGGGCAAGTAAGTGGAGCAACAAGGTCCCCAGGGAATGCCATAGGAAGACTTTGGGGACAGGACTTGGTGCCCGCAGAGACTGGACTGGAAAACACTGCTAAGGGCCAACAAACAGTCTGTGAACTAACTACGAGCTTTCCTTTCTTGATGAGTTGTGTTTTCTTTTATGGTCATTGGATTTTGGCTGTTTTCTTCCTTTTGGTGCTTGCTTTTGCTCTGTCTTGTGTTTGTGCATGTTATTACCTCTACTGTATGTCTAAAAAGAGATGCTGGATGCACAATCTGCAGGAGAGAAAAAGGGGACCAACGCTTCGGGGGAGGGCCACGGGAAAGAGGGAGTTGGGGGGAAAGGGAGTGATGTTAAGAAACCCAGAGACAAGGGAACAACAAGTGGATGCAAATCCGTGGTGAGGGAGATGTAGGAATCCTGGTAGGGCGTTATCAAGGGTGAAGGAACCAAGAGGATTTACTGAAACCCAAATGAAGACTGAGCATGGCAGTGAGCACAAGAGGGAAATGAAAGGGAATAGCAGAGCGACCTAGGAAGCACGGGCCAGTTATAGAGGTCTAAAGAAAGGCACACAGAGATGTAAATATATTTATCTGTGAGCATGGGGAAATACACCTATGTCCATATCTTTATAGGTTTCCTATTAAGGTAGCAGATGGCCTTTGGGCCTCCACTCAAGGACCCTCTCATTGCAAGAATACCTTGTTCTATTACATTGGCATTCTATGATGCTCACCTTCCCGACACGTTCCCTGAAGTCTAAGCGGTTGCATAAGCAAATGTGGTCAAGAAAGCTGATGGTGCCCTGCTATCAAAAGATATGGCGTCTGAGGTCTTAAAGGCCTGAAGGGTAAGCAAGCAGCCATGTAGCTCAGAAACAACAGAGCCCACATGGAATAAGCATACCAGCCTGTGTGATCACGAGGTATCAAAGGGATCAGGCATCATCAACACAAAAAAATCTCATTGCGAGTGAGCAGGGAATGCTGGGTAGAGAGCCAAAGCCCATTTGCAGTACACTGGACATTCCCTTAAGTAAGGTCTTGGGGAAGAGACAAGCCTACACAGGGTACTAGACAGCAATGGTGAAACACAACTTTTCTCTAGCTCCTCAATGCTTCCTCTCCCCTCACTATCAAGATCCCAATTATAACTTACAAATCTGACTAGACCAGAGAATGTACACTGGGGCAGATAGGAACTAGAAACACAGGGAATTCAAGGTGGATGAGCCCTTTAGGACCAGTGTTATGAATGGGGATGCTGAGAGGGTGGAGGGAGGGTAGGCTGGCACCAGGGAACCGATGACAAGGATCTACATAAAACCTCAAAAGAAAAGGGGGTGAAGGGGAACATCAGACAGTGCAAGATATGACAAAATAATAATTAGTAAATGATGAAGGATTTATGAGGAGGGGTAGTGAGAATGGGGGTGGGGGGAATGAGGAGCTGAGGCCAGGGGCTTGGGTGGAGAGAAGATATTTTGAGAATAATGAGGGCAATGAATGTACAAATGTGCCTTATATCAGTGATGTTTGCATGTATTGTGGTTATTGTTGTATGAGCCCCTATAAAAGGAGAGGAAAAAAAGACCCTGGCAGAGGGCTGATGCTAGGATGATCTCAGGCTGGATTAGACCAGCAAAAGCAGGTGCTACAGTCGCCTCACCCTGTGTCTATTCCTGTGTGAGGCATGAAGCTTAGGGTCCACAGCCCTGGCAGCTGGACAGTGAGAGAGGCGGGGCTCTGAGGTCATTCCACAGGGGGAATGGCCCTCCGGTTCCTGCAGGGCCCACCCTCCTGGGTAGTCCTGCTGTCTGGGGCACCTCTTTCACGGAGCCCACACCAGGGGAGCTCTTCAACTCATGGGGGATTGGCAGGAAGCCTCTGCTCATGCACACACACCACCACCTAGTTGGAGGACCTCGGTGAACAAAGCCTGAGGCAGACAACAAGCCCACTAACTGATCCTGTGAGAGATATAATCAGGATCCAGAAACCAGCAACTGGGAGTAAGGGGCAGCATACCTGGGTCCCAGCCCCTCCCACTGCCCTCTGCAAGGAGTGACATTCCAAAGCACAGTGTTTTCCAAAGGCACTGTCAGGACTTTGGAATGGGCAGCTCATTTGTGGACATGGATACTTTGTCATCCAGACATACTACCTCCTCCGATCCTGTCAGCTGAGACTAAAAACCCTTCCAAGCAGAAAGCCATGCATCTGAACAGTATCCACCAGCCACTCACGTCCACTCCTGCTGCCTCCAAAGAGCTTTCCTGGGTTGGTCAGATCTCTCTGGGGACAGATATCCCTCGGTCCTTGGTTCTGCGTGAGAAAGAATTCATGCCAAAGCCTGGTTTGTGATCCAAGGGAGGTTTAGGAGCGTTAGGGAGGTGTGGTGGGCAACCCTGGTCGATCCTAGTGGCTGAATTGAGTATACTTGGCCTAGGTGGGTCGATGCAGGTGCAGCGCCCACCCAGGTGGACCTGCCCTTCCTGGCCGGAAACCTGGACCTCTGAGCACGCACAGTGTGCCACTCCTTCCTGGGCCGCTAACTGGGCCCTCTGAGCATGTGTAATGGACACCCCAGTCCCTATGCTAGCTACCTAACATTTCCACCCTGAAGAGATATGGACCCAAATCTTTGGGGTACTGGGCGATGACATCTCTAGCTACTTCCTGCTGGCAAAAGGGTCGAAGTGGGGCTTTGGGTCCACACCCTTCCTGCTCTGCAGGGAGAGGTTGTCCATTCAGCGCTAGGATGGATAAGGTTGAAGTGGTCCAGGAGATGGTGGTCCTGGAGCTGGTACACTTGGATTAGGGGCTTTGGTAACTTGAGAACTTCTGGAAAAACCAACAAACGCACAAAAGGGTGAACAGTTTAACTGAGACAAGGCTAGAATTGTGAGGTGGGACTGCCCTTGAAAGTAGGTGAGTATCACAGGAAGTAAGTAAAAATCTTAGAATTATCAGGCGTGTGTGTTTGTTCATTCTAAGTACCGGCACGGGGGTAAAAGCATTCACAATTCCCCCTAGGGGGGTCCAGGGTTTGGGCACAACTGGGTGCAGTGGGATCACCGCTTCACTTATGATCCTAAGGCATTGGCCCCTCTGATAAGAACCATCCTTCTTTTTAACCCTATTACGCCTCACTTTTAAATTTTTGGGCAAAAAAAATTTCGTTTTGATTCATTAATTTCATAGTTATCAATATATATACATTTATATTCATTTCATTAAATGTTAGGGAAAGGTCATGCTCGGTGTTATAGGGTTAAATTGTAATATTGGGATGCTACAGGCAGAGTCAACAGGGATCCAAAGTAGAGTAACTGCCTGTGTCATTTTTAATTTTCTCGGGTTCCATTTGAGTAAAAGGCTTGTAAGTTACCCAGGGACCAAATGCCCCTGGTGCCTCTACTAGGGGTAGAATGTTCAGGGAGGGTTCAGGGCTGGGAGAATAGTGACCTGGAGTGCAGGATCCCTTAGGGCAGGGGTCCTCAAATTGTTTACACAGGGGGCCAGTTCATTGTCTCTCCGACCGTTGGAGGACCAGACTATGGTTTTCAAAAAACCTATGAACAAATTCCTATGCACACTGCACGAGTCGGCTGCTAAGCAGGACAGGCAGTGGCAGCAAAAACACCCCGAGGGTGGGATAAATGACATCGCGCCACATGTGCCCCATGGACCACAGTTTGAGGACGCCTGCCTTAGGGGTTCCTGGGTGCACTGGGGATGAAGGTCTCCTACTGCTCCTCGAGAGGAGAAATGCTCTAAGTTCTGGCATCTCCGCCCACTTTCCCGGCACTCTACCGAACTGTTCCCGGTGAATCACGGTTGGAAGGGAAAGCGTACCATTCTCTGCCCACCATTCTCTTTTCTCAAAACGATACTGTGGCCAAATAGAGTTGCAAAGTGAATCTATCAGCTTTTGTTTGCCCAGCCTCTCTGTATCAACTCTATCCCAATTGCACACGATTCATGCAAGGGGGCAATTCCTGAGCATCAAGCTGCTAAGTCCCATCTAGAAAGCACAAAACAAGGAGGCGATTGACAGCTTGCTGCCTCCAGGTTAATAACCCCCACTTGAGAGCGCACCCCTGGGTTGCCCTGAATCTCATGCCTCAGCCCGAGGGAAGGCGTCAAGGACTAGTCGCCGAGGGCGACCTTTAGGTCCAACCATTTTTCTGGACAACAGGCTAGGAGGACCACTGCTTGGGATGGCCCCAAGGCCCTCCAAGACGCCTGCTGGTGGGGCTGACGCTCAAATCTCTGAAGGGAAGGGACACGTGGCAGCTCAGGGAAACTTAAGGGAAATTGGAATTTCTGGCTGGAACATCATGGCAGAGGAGCTGTGTATTAAGTAAGAGCTGTCCCCAAAAGTGCCTGAAGCAGCATCGCTGAAAGCCTAAAGGTAACAGTGACTCCGCCTAGGCTTCCGAACGCCATTGGCCTAAGCCTGGGCCACGGAAAACCAGCCTGTAACAAGGAACAAACCACATCTGGAAGAACACTAGCCCTATAACGCCTCAAGTTTTAAATTTAGGAAATATTTTTTTTTTGGTTTTTATTCTTTACTTTCATAGTTATCAATATATGTGGCATTCAAAATATATTTTAAAAGCGTAAAATTTTCAGTGTTTTTGAAATGTGACCAAATTGTCACTTTTATAATTTGGGTACCAGATACGTTTTCATTAAGAATTATGACAATTTTGTGCTTGGCGTTATAGGGCTAGAGCAGCTTGTTTGAAAAACCAGGAGAAAGGCAAAGGGAATGTAGGGGAAAAGGGAAACTTTTGGCTCCCAGGACCAGGCAGGGCTAATTCCCAGGCCTCTTCACCCAGCTCCCTAGGCAGCGCCCTTCCACATGTTTGGACTGGTGGGTGCCATCTTGGCCATGGTCACAGACCCTGTTACCTCTCGGCTACAATGGCGACTGTGTAGGATCTCTGGGAAAAGCTGAAACAGCTTTGACAAGAGTGAAGCCATTTGGGGCTGACAGAAGCCACCATGAAAAGAAAATAAAGTAGCTAGGAAGTGTAAGTCAACTAGCTGATATTGGGGAGGTAGGCTGTGCAGACGTCGCCCAAGGGAATGTCACGAAGGAAATGGATGTTCAGAAGGCTGGCGAGAACGACCAGAGCAGTTTTGGTTCAACTAAGAATGGCTAACCCTAATACCCCGCTTCTCACTCGTCTAGTCCTGAGGAAGTATCCATGTACCTACTATACAAAACAGTGACATTGGAAAAATCAGTGCCTTGAAAACCCCAGGAGAGGTGGACGAGCCACCACTAGAGAGGACGGGCCTAGTCCTCGCCTAGAAAAATCAAAGCTACAGACAATAATGCTTGAAGCTGAATAAAGGTGTCCAGGCGCTGTTTCACTTGACCCCAAAGAACCCATGCTCACTCTCCATGAAGGGAGCCAGCCAGTAAATTTCTAGGTGGACAAAGGGGTCACCTTCTTGGTTTCAGAAAAGACTACAGGTGCCTTGTCAAAAGGAAAGGCTTTCATTACAGGGGCCCCAGGGCAGACCCAAGCACACCCATGGACAACGGCCAGAATAATAGATTTAGCACAAGAGACAGTTACACGCTCCTTCCTGGTAATGCCTCAATGCCCCTTTCCCCTAATTGATCGTGACTTATTATGAAAAATGGCAGCCATAATTACTTTCTCATCTGCTACAACCACCTTAACCCTTGAACTTGAAAAGCCAAAAGTTTTGCTCACCGCTCCAATGTCAGAGTGATATGTGTTTTATCAAGGAGCAGAAGAGACCTCCTCAAAGGAACTTCTTGATAAATGGCTAAAAGATATTCCTTTTGTTTGGGCAGAGAACAACCTGCCAGACCTTTCTGAACTTCAGGTGCCTGGGGTCGTACAACTTCTGAGCTCAGCTACACTGGTGTGTCAAGCTAACCCTACTCCCTGGATAGCAAAGGTGGGTATTTCTGTTCCCATTTGCAGACTAAAAAGGACAGGCATTTTGGTCATCTGCAAGTCCACATGGAATGCTCCCCTGCTGCCCATGCAGAAGCCGGGAACTGAGGACTTCCAACCGGTGCAGGATCTCAGAGAGGTAAATGAGAGGACAGAAACTGGCCACCCCACGTACCAAACCCCGAGACCCTCCTGAGTACTAGCCTGTCAAACTGAATTTGTTATACTGTTTTGGACTTAAAGGATGCTTTGTTCTCCATACCCGTGTCCCCTGCACATCAACCCAGTGAAGACTTACAGGAACACAAGGAGGAACACCCCCAAACCACCTTGCTCCAGTATGCAGATGACCTCCTCCTGGCCTCCGAAACCCTGGAGGAATGCCAACGGGCTACCAAGGACATGCTAATAGTCCTTGGCCCATTGGGGTACAGGGTATCTGCAAGAAAGGCTCAACTGTGTGTCCTTAAAGCTGTATACCTAGGCTACCAACTGGAGGAGGGAAAACGGACTTTGTCCCCCAGCCGCACTGAGGCGATCCCCAAAATCCCAGTCCCTGAGACTAAGAGGCAGGTGCAAGAGTTTCTAGGAGCTGTGGGGTACTGTCCATTGTGGAATTTGGGATTTTCAAAAATAACAAAACCCCTATATGCAAGTACTGGGGAAAGGAAAAAGAACTTAAATGGACTGAAGTAGAACAACAAGCGTTTGAATCCTTTAAAAAGTCGCTCATATGGGCAACCTCTCTTGCCCTACTAGACATAGTAAAGCCCTTCCAATTGTCTATGTGAGGCCAGAGGCACAGCAAAAGAAGTGCTAACTGAGAACTTGCGGCCATGGAAGAGACCTGCGGCCTATCTTTCAAAGAAACTGGACTCTGTAGCTGCAGGATGGCCGAGCGGCATGCGAGCTGAGGCTGCCATGGCCATCCTAGTCATAGAAGCTAGGAAGCTTACACTGGGACAGGATATTGCTGTGGTAGGGGGACCTATGGTTGAACCACTCCTAACCAGTCCCCCGGACCGGTGGATCTCGAATGCCAGGACTATACCACAAATCCCCAAGGTAGTGGCTGTGACCATGCCATCCCCAGTGTTACAGCCACAACCTACATACTCAGAAAATGATCTAAAGATAAGCCAAGAGCTGGCCTGCCAAAAAGACTGGGAGCATCCAGGGTGGCTGCTCCATCCTGATGGAAGAAGATTCATGCCAGAAGCTCTGGGAGAGATCTGATTCAAGGACTACATGAAGGTATGCATTTGGGATCCTCTCTAAACTGTCTCAGTTGCTTCTCAGGCACTTTTACATACCCATGCTTGGACACTGGGTGGCAGATGTCACCCACCGTTGATTGCACTGTGCTCGGGTAAACAACCCCAGAAAGAAAAGGAGCAACTCCAACCACGAGCTCAAGGTAGTAGTCCTGGAGAATTCTGGGAGGTGGACTTTATGGATATCAAACTTAGAAAGTATGGCTACCGATATTTGCTGGTGTTCGTAGACGCCTGTTCTGGATGGGTGGAAGCCTTCCCAACAAAGAAGGAAACTGCTGCCACTGTGTGTAAATTATTAGTAACTAAAATTGTCCCTAGATTTGGCCTTCCCATCACCTTGGGGTCCAACAATGGCCCAACATTTATTGCTCAAATTACTAAAGTCTTAGCAATGCTTCTAAATATTAACTGGAAGTTCTACTGGGCTTAAAGGCCCCAAACTTCAGGGTAAGTAGAAAAAATAAACAGAACCCTAAAGGAATTGTTCGTTGAGTTGCATTTAGGACCTGGCGAGAACTGGGTTGATCCTTACTTTACCTTTTGCCCTATTTCAAGTCCGATGCAATCCCTATGTGAAAAGCATGACCCCATTTGAATTTATGTTTGGCAGACCTTCCCCAAATCCTCCCAAGAGTGAGGGAAGTAGAAATAATGGAAGTCACTAATCGTTCCCTCATCGAGTGCCTGCAGGCTGTGCAACAGGTGAGAGACAAATCATATGCTCTGACACCTTCATTTTGGGCCTAACCAAGGGAAAGGGAACAGGCAGCCAACAACGTGCAACCAGGAAACTGGACATGGGTAAAGAAGCACCAACCTGACACCTTAGAACCTAGGTGGACTGGCCCATACCAGGTGATACTTACAACACCAACTGCTGTTAAAATAGTGGGGAGGGGGCCGTGGATTCATCAGTCATAAGTAAAAAAAAAAAGCCCTCCCCGAGCATATCCTGAAAAGATGGACACCCAGAAAGACGGAAAATCCCTCAAAATTAAGGCTTTACAGAATTAATTGTTTTTCTCCGAGTATTGCTGACAGCACCCACTGTTTCCCCCAAGCACAAACACATCTGTGGACTGCTATTCTAACCTCCAGCAGTGAATATGTAACCTCTTATACTGGGTATGACCCCCTGTTTTCATTTTGATTTGTTTGATTTGATAGGGAAAAAAATGGCATTCTGGATTCTTTAAAGGTAAAGGGCACAATGGGACCTATACTGGAATCCCGTCCTATGGGTAAGAATACCCTCTATAGAAAGAAGGCTCCAAACAAACCATTTCTATATATGCCCGGCTCATGGACTCCCTAACTGCCAAGGGGAGGGACATTACCATTGTGCAGCTTGGGGTTGTGAAACTATCATTTTCAGGGTGGAAACTTGTTAAAGACGACCCTATTATTTTTACAAGAATGAGACTCAAGTCGGAAGGGTTTGATCCCACCACGTGTATGGTTTCTAAATGTAACCCAATAAGAATTGGATTCAAGCGTTATTGGGTTCACCGGGAAAACATGGGGAATTCAACATTATGTAAATGATAGAGATCCCGGGACAACCTTTTCTATCCAGCAAAGTAAAATATGGCAACCTGCCATCCGTACAAAGGCCCAAACCTCGGGATAAATCCTGAAGAGCCACAGCTGGGTGTCATTAAGATTCCTTTGCCGCACCCTCCAGACTCTCCAGTAACTTTCCCGTTCACTGCCAGCCCAACTCACAGGGCCCTTCTCATTCAGGAGCCACCTCAAGGTTCTGTGTTTGATTCTCGGGATGCTGTATTCCAGTGTATTAACTCAAATCCTCACCTCACAGCTGATTGTTGGCTTTGTCTGAACCCTGCTTCCCCTTACTATGTAGGCACAGGTACAAATAGCACTATTGGTACAGAGTGTAATCCAATTAGAAATGTTAGTAAAAAGGATTACACGAAGCAGCAGTCTATAGGTGATGTTAGTATGGACTCAAGTCTAAGCTCACTTTAAAAGATTTGCAAGGGCAAGGACCGTGTTTTCATTCATCTAATTATCCCTTTAATATATCAAGATATCGAGATTTTTGCCTTCAAGCTGTTCCCATTGAACCAAATGTTGATCCTAATTTTTTATCTGCTCCAATGAGTACTTGCTTTACTTGTTCCACAGGACGAACACCCTGTCTCTTTTCCCCAGTATTAGTAGCGGACCTGGGTTTTTGTGTGCTAGTGCATGTTAGTCCTCAAGTGTACCTGTGTTCTGGTGAAGGAGGTGTAGGGATAACTTTGGAATTTCAGGATGAGTTAAAAGAGCCCCAGTATTGGTCCCACTGGTAACAGGGCTTGGGATTATGGGATTAGCTGCAGTCGGGTCAGTTGCTTTAATACAAGGAAACTTAAACTATCAGACTCCTAGTCAGCAAATTGCTTTAGATCTACAGGGATTAAAAAAAAAAAAACCTGTCTCCCATTTAGAAAGATCCCTAGACTCCCTTGTAGCAGTTGTGTTGCAAAACCGCCGAGGGCTTGACTTGCTCTTTTGGAAACAAGGAATGCTGTGCACAGCATTGGGAGAAACTAATTCTATGCAAAGCATTCGGGAATCAATAAAGATAGATGATCCCTGGTTAGGAAAAGATTAGAACAAAGAGTCAAGAAAAGAAATGGAGGAACCAATTGGTTTGAAAAGCTACTTAATTGGTCAGCCTGGCTAACTACCCTATGAACGGCCCTAGCCGGCCCCTAATCCTCCTCCTGCTAAGCCTCACATTTGGCTCAGTAATAACCAATAAGCTAGTGGCATTCCTTACACAGAAAGGACAAGCCACAAAACTCTTAGTGCTGAGCCCACCATACACTGGGCTGGCTACCGCAGATTCAATGATTTGAACTTGGCTAAGAACAGGAGGGAATGTAGCAGCTCTGGGCAAAGCTTAAATAGCCTTGACAAGAGAAGTCATTTTGAGCTGACAGAAGCCATTATGAACGGTAAATAAACTAGCTATGAACTGCCAATGAACTAGCTGATACTGGGGAGTTAGGCTGTGCAGACGTAGCCCAAGGGAACGTACAGAAGGAAATAGATGTTCAGAAGGCTTGCGAGAATGACCAGAGCAGTTTTGGTTCAACTCAGAATGGCTAACCACAATACCCCGCTTCTGAGCTCTGCCTACTTGCACACCTGCACATTGCAAAAGTATAAAAACCTTTGGAAAATTAGACTGGGGGGCCGCTCAGTCTCCCCTCAAGAGAGTTGATGGTCCCTGCGCAGGAAATGAAACTTATTCTGCTGAACTTTCCGGCAGTCTGGGCGGTTTGCTGTCTGGGAATGGAGTGTAGCTACAACAGACACAGGTGGCGCCATTCTGCCTGAGAGTGGAGTCACGTGGCTGGGAAAATGGAGGCCGCAGGTTGCGGCCTAGCCGAAAGCCAGCCTGGAGCCAGCTACCCAGCCAGAGTCCTGCCCAAACCAACAGGGTGGACGCAGGCGCCCCCAGGCCTGCTGCTTGCCGGAGCCGCGGCACAACACTGTGTCCCAGTCTTGGCACAACAGACTCCATTTTGAGTCCTGCACCTCCATCTTAGCTCTCAAGGCTGACCGCTCACCGACCTCCCCTACCCTGCTCAACCCCAAATTCCTGGAAACAGCTCGTCCCAAAGCCAGAATGTTTTCTGAAGATATGGTCACTCCACGCGTCCCTGGCATATAGATAAGATTAATGACCTTCTCCCTTCTGAAGCACCTGTGTGTGCAGATCCTCCCCAGCTATGATCCTCCCCAGCTGTGCCTGCCAACAGTGGGCATAAAAACGCCGCCAGGATTTTTTCCCCCGGCGCAGCTTCAATAACTCAATATCCTGAGTTGCTGAACCCGCCCGCAAGTTTCTCAATAAAGCCTGCTTCTAAAACTTCGTTAATTGGGTCTTTCATTCTGTTTTCACATCCAAATAGACCTTGTATTTTGGTGCCCAAAACCCGGGATAGGTGTGTGGGTCCCCCCTTCTTTTGGGGTCCCCTAAGAGCCACCCATCTTCCCCAAATCTCCAGGACCTTGCCTACGTTCAAAACCAGTCTACGGCTGCCCTGATGAGTCTCTCCCTCTCACTCAGACCTTGTGAAAGAAAATACTTGTTTTTCTCTCCCAAGTTGCCTGGCCCCAGTCCCAGCTTAACAACCATGCACATTGGCTTCCGACGGGCATTTTTGATTTCAACGTTCTACAGGACCTGGACAATTTCTGCAGGAGGACTGGTAAGGATTCTGAAGTCCCCTATGTGCAGGCTTTTTGGGACTTGCCTTCCCGCCCTGACCTCTGTAGCCATTGTTCCGCCCGCCAAATACGGTTAGCTCTATCTCCTCAGCAGAAAGAACCTGCCTTTCAAACCCCAGAAGAGCCAGCCAAGCTCCTCAGCGCGCCTCTCCCGCTGTCCTATCTGTCTCCCCCACCCGCTGCGCCACCCCATCGCTCTCTCCTGTCCTCACCGCTTGCCTCTCATACCCGCTCCCACAACACTCCAGCTGCCCTTTGTCCATTAAGAGAGGTTGCGGGTGTATAGGGACTCGTTCAAGTCCACGTCCCTTTTTCCTTAAAGGACCTGTCGCAGATAGAGACCCGCCTGGGCTCTTTCTCAGCAGACCCCTCTAAGTTTATTAAATAATTTACCTACATTTCCCAAACGTATGATTTAACCTGGCATGACATCCAAGTGATCCTTGCTTCTACCCTCACTGCCGAGGAACGTACACAGACAAAAACCACGCTATCGACCCAAATGTCCCCTTGGGGGCACATGCCATCCCAATAGAGGACCCCAGTTGGAGTTACCAGCCCGGCCGGGCGTCTGATCTTCCTTATAGAAACCTCATGCTCAGGTACCTCATTAGAGGTCAGGAAACAGTCTCCAACAAGGTTGTCAACTATGACAAACTGAGAGAAGTTACTGCTCTTTTTCTTAACCGCCTCCAGGAGGCACTCACAAAGTACACTCGTTAAGACCCAGGGTCTAAAAAGTGGGGCCTCTATTTTGGCCTCTCACTTCACCTTCCAGTCAGCCCCTGACATCAGAAAAAAAGCTAAAGAAGACTGAGGAGGGCCCTGAAACCCCTATACAGGATCTGGTAAAAAATGGCATTTAAAGTTTTCAATGCTTGGGAGGAGCCAGCTGAGGCCACTTGCCAGGTGAGGGTCCAACAGATGGTTAGCCTCCATTCCCAAGCCCTGGTAGCAGCCCTAAGGCCGGCAGGCAATCCCGTCCATCGCCGCACTCCCCAGGGGAGCCGGCACCTACCGCCAGGAGCCTGCTTCAAATGTGGCTGGGTCGGCCACTGGGCAAAAGTTTGCCCCAATCCCAAGCCTCCTACCAAGCCCTGCCTGCAGTGCAAACAGCCAGGCCACTGGAAGTCAAACTGCCCGACCCTGGCTCTGCCACCGGCTCTGCAAAGCCGAGGTGCCGAGATCCTGGAAACTCCAGACACATAGCTGCAAGGTATGGAGCTGCTGGGGTTCATGGACTGAAGAGGCCCTGGCTCCTCAACTCCGGTAACCCTCGCCGAGCCCAGGGTTGTGCTCCAGGTAGCGGACTACCTTCTCCATTTTGCCCTCTCACTCAGGCCCTACTTCCCCTTCCCTGGTCTCGGTTATGGGAATAGACAGGCCCCCCTCCCATTCTGCAGATCCTGTTACTGACTTAGCCCACCAACTTTCCCGCTCCTAGCTCAGTATGCTTTTTACCTCCCACTTACACTCCAACTTCCACTGATCAGGAAAACACCCAGTATTGCTCTCTTCCTCAACAAAAATGGTGGGTACACAAATAGAACTTACTCATTCTCCCAAAGTTACGACAGGAAACAATCATCACCAATATTCACAATTCTCCACACATCGGGCCAAAAGCTCTCTACACGTTTCTAACCCCATATTTCACCCCACTGGACTATGGAGTACTATCAACACAGTTCATGCAAAATGCAACATCGGTGCCCTCTCCAATAGCCAGAAAGCTCAACACCCTCATAAACAGCTCCACCAGATGTAAGGGCACCTACCGGGACAGGACTGGCAGATAAACGTTACCCACATGCCAAAGCATAAGCGGTTTAAATACCTCCTCACTATGGTTAACACATTTTCAGGATGGATCAAAGCCTTTCCCACCTCCTCTGAGAGTGCAAGCATAGTCGCCACTCACCTTCTTCAAGACATCATTCCTCATTTTGGCAAGCCTGCTTCAATTCAGTCGGACAACGGTCCAGACTTCATATCTATGGTGCAGCAGGGAGTTAGCGCCTCACTGGGCATCTGCTGGAAACTCCACGCAGCCTACCACCCCCAGTCTTCTGGTAAGGTTGAACGAGCTAATGGTCTCATAAAACAACAGCTCACCAAACTCTCCCTAGAACTGCAACTTTCTTGGCCTCAACCATTACCCTTTGCTCTTATACTCGCCTTGGCGCAGCCCCTCAGGAGCCGTCCGGCCTCAGTCCTTTCAACATACTCTACAGACAACCTTTGCTTTTCTCGCCTCTTCCTGCAACCGATTGCCCTCTGCTAGCTTTGTACCTTCCATACTTGTGCTTGCTCCGCAACCTTCTTACACAACACGCCGACTCTGCCATCCCTGAACACTCTCCGACCTTTGCTGATCACCAAAAACCAGTGCATCCTGGAGATGCTGTGTTAATTAAATCCCTTGCACCCAAACCCTTAGCACCCTGGTGGAAAGGCCCTTACACTGTCCCTTACCACTCCCTCAGCAATCAAGGTTCTTAGACTAGATTCCTGGGTACATTTGTCCCGAGTCCAGATTAGCAGTAAACTCTGACCATGGCTCCCAGTGGTCTGCTCAGTCTACTGGTCCTATGTCTCTCTGCCTCACTCACCTCACCAAGCCAGCCAGCTAAACCTAGTATAATTTCCCCTTTTGCCTGGTGATTTTACTTGACTGAAAACTATACCAATTACACCTGCACTAAGTGTTATGATTATTTGCTGGCCACCGCTAACTGCCCACGCACAGGGGGAAGAGCACCCATATACTTAAATTTCACTGATTTTAAAACGCTTCCTGTATGACCAGAAGGCAACTACCCAATGTGCAAAAAAGTGAACACAGAAAAATGTAGGGTGTCCTTGGTCTTCCTGCCAGATACATTACCTTTCCCTTCATCCCCAGGGATGATTCTACTACCATCAATCTAAATACACTCTCACAATCCCAGACCCCTGGGATAGCCGGTGGACGTCTCCGGTTCCAGGTGCCTAGTGCACCACTCGCCGAGAGAAATTTCTGGACGCCAAACTGTATGTATGGAGGTCGCTACTCCAGGTCCAATCCACCATCCACCGTAATTTTCAGATCCAAGATCTTCAACTCACTAACTAAATTTCTAAACCTTCTGAGTCTCCCTTCTCCTGGCTCACCCTGCTACAGCAGGGACTGGCCATCGCCACTTTGCTGGACTAGGCAACCTCTCCACCTGCTTCATGTGTGCGGCCCTAGAACGCCCTCCTCTGGTAGCAGTACCAGGTCCTGCCCTGTCATTTTCATCCAACGTAGAGACAACAAAAGCCATAACCATCCCCAACGTCCCTCTGTACATCCAACAAGAAAACACTCAAGTGCCCTTTTGCTACTCCAATCCATCGACACAGACATGTAATGTCACCCAAATCCCCTCCAAACCTCTAACAGGGCCAGAAAAAATTTTCTTTTGGTGCAACCATACACTCACTAAGCATATAAACATCAGTTCTACCTCTACCCGTCACTCTGGTTCCGCAGCTCACTATATACACTCCGGCTGAGTTCCAGGACTAATACATCCAAGTATACAGTCATCAAACTAAAAGAGCAGTTTTTCTCCCGATAGCAGTGAGAATCTCCTTCGCCTCAGCAGCAATTGCAGTAGGACTCAGCGGCGGAGCCCTTGGACACTATCATCACAGCAGACAAGTTATCCGCATGCTTCCAGCTGGCAGTCGATGCCTCTGCCAAGTCTCTAGCCTCCCTGCAAAGACAAATAACCTCTGTTGCCCAAGTTGCCTTGCAGAACCACTGCGCTTTACACCTCATCATGGCTGAAAAAGGAGGAACCTGCCTCTTCCTCCAGGAGGAAGGCTGTTATTATATCAATAAACTGGGGGTTGTGGAAACTAGAGTCCAGACCCTAAACAAGCTAAACCGTGAGCTGCAAAACAACAGATTCAGAACAGATGTATCTTCCTCCTGGTGGAACTCTTCTCTGTACTCCTTCCTAGGCCCCATACTAGGACCCATAATTTTAGTTATAATTTTGCTCTTAATTGCTCCTTTTCTCATCCAGCTCCGGCAAAGTCAACTCCGTGAAATTACCCGTATAGCAGTTCACCAGCAATACCAAACTCTCCACCCTGTGCTAGGCCGCAACTCTCAGTACTCTGCCTGGAGAAGCCCCTCCCCTTGCTCTTTACCCACTACCCACAGGTATCAGTTACAGAAACGGACTAACCTCGTCCCTTTTCCCTATAGGGCACAGTCTAAAATGTCCGGTCTTGGCACAACAGACTCCATTTTGAGTCCTGCACCTCCATCTTAGCTCTCAAGACTGACCCCTAACCGACCTCCCCTCCCCTGCTCAACCCCAAATTCCTGGAAACAGCTCGTCCCAAAGCCAGAATGTTTTCTGAAGATATGGTCACTCCACGCGTCCCTGACATATAGGTAAGATTAACGACCTTCTCCCTTCTGAAGCACCTGTGTGCGCAGATTCTCCCCAGCTTTGATCCTCCCCAGCTGTGCCTGCCAGCAGTGGGCATAAAAACGCTGCCAGGATTTTTTCTCCCTGCGCCGCTTCAATAGCTCAATACCCTGAGTTGCTGAACCCGCCCGCAAGCTTCTCAATAAAGCCTGCTTCTAAAACTTCGTTAATTGCATCTTTGATTCTGTTTTCGCGTCCAAATAAACCTTATACACTGAGCCTCGAGAAGGCTTTGGGAGTCAAAATCCTCCCAGCCTCCAGGCAGCAGCGTCCCAGCCCCCTCACAAATGCAGCCCGGGAAGGCAGGCGAGTTCCAGGGAAAGCAGGCACGTCAAGTGCCGCACACCAGCAAGAAACAGCGCAAAGACGGACACCAGCAAGAAACAGCGCAAAGACGGACACCAGCAAGAAACGGCGCAAAGACGGACACCGTGAATTCAACCCAACAATTCTCCCGAGGGTGGTGAGGTAAAAGGAGCCCAGAGGGGCCCCAAATCCATGAGACCAACATGGGAGGGCCCACTCCTGGGGCCGGCTTACCTCATAGCTCCGAATCACACAGCACCGCTTCTGTTCGACCTCTCTGGGGACAGGTGTGCCTCGGTCGTTGGCTCCACCTGAGAAACAGCTCATGCCGAGGCCTGGTTTGGGATCCCCGTGAGTTTTATGAGCGGTTAGGGAGGCGTGGTCGATGACGTAGGTCGACCCCATTGGCTGAATTGTTGAATTGAATTCACCTGGCCTAGGTGAGCCAATGCAGGTACAGCGCCCACCCAGGCGTAGCTCCCCCTCCTGGCTGGAAACCTGAACTTCTGAGCATGCAGTGAGCCACTGCTTCATGAGCCGGTAGCTCAGACCTCTGAGCATGTGTAATAGGCCTGCCAGTCCCTATGCTAGCTCCCTAACAGGTTTTCCAGCCAAAGGTCTGCCTTCTGGAGCTGTTCTACAGAAAGCACTTAGTTCCTGACCCCTACGCATTCGGGGTAATGGATGCTCTTGCTTCCGTGCTTGCTTCTATGTCATTCTGGAATGGTCCTTGTTTCACAAGGTCGGCAAGGTCAGGAATTCTGGGCTGGTTGGCTACCAAGCACAAAATAAATAGCCAACAAATTGAAATCTCAACCCCTATATTGGTTTATTATCGACCACACAAACTTGTCTTCTGGAACTTCCCTCCTAAATTTCTGAACCCTTGAACTCCTTGACACATGTACTGGGAAAGCAAGGATTCCAAACTCTGATCACCATATCTGACTGCTCCCCCAGTCCCTCTGCACTGTCAACCAGCAAAGTCGGGCCTCTCCATTTCTCAGAAGCTGCAGATTGTTACGTGACATCACCCCGTGTTTAAATGTTAGTGATTATGCCATTTAAAAAACAAATGTGTGAGCCAACTGGGGGCAAACAAGACTCGTTTCAAACACCAGCTCTGTCTCCTCTAAGGGTCCGTGTACAACTGCGACAACACAACATTGGGTTCTGCTGGGTCCCCATTAGCATCTGGGAGGAAGGGTATTTATTACAGGGAATCCTACCTTTGTCCCTTGGTGTTAATTGCAGACTCACTGGGTGACGGTTTGTATCTGACATGCACTCCGTTTGGTATTGCTCCATCCCTCCATTATTCTCCCTAATGACAAAAATAATTAACACATTCATATAAAAGCACAGGATGAGGATAGCTTTAATTTATGCATCTAGTTCAGGGTCATCCCTCTTATCAATATATGACAATCTAATGAGGCTTAATTAAAAAGTAGCAGTGAAGCAATTTAGGAAACTGAGGGATTGTCACGAGTCCTGGTTGTGACAGCATGTTTTGAGCACCATGGAAGATAACAGATTTGTCTTCTGTGGTATCTCATATCCATCATCCCCAAACTACCTGCTCTTAGGGGTAGAGAGAGCGAGCTTGTCTTGAAAAAAGTGCCTGGGTTTGGTAGCTGCTCACAGGATGGCAGGTGTAATGTATTATGAGAACTTAACAAGGCTCTGAGAAGATGGCTATTGGAAGGTCTGGGTGGAGGGCAAGGTCATGGCCCTGAAGGATTCAGGATCCAGAAGTCAAGTCAGAACTGGATGCCAGAGACTTTCTCAATCCAGCCCTCTTTGCCCCTCCCTAAGGACAATACATTTCTAAGGGTTATGGATTCTACTTCAGAATCTTTCTCAAACCCAGGGCCCTCTTCACCATTATTGTCTAGACCTGGTCACCTCTTGCCTTATAAATAAAAATATGGGTTTATTGTAAGTCTGGGTCTGTTAGGTTTCTCAGGTGAGAAATGTCTCGGTCCTTGGCTACACACTGGAAAGAAATTCACACCAAAGCCTGGTTGGTAATCCGAGTGGGTTTATATACACGAGAGAAGAAGGTTCCGGCGTTACACTAAACTGAACACGGTCACCCACATGACACTGCACACCCAGCCCTGCTGAGTGGAAGGCAGAGATGCAGCTGAAGGGAAGGGGCAGTAGTCTCCAGATTCCAGCCTTTTAAGGGCTTTCAGCTGGGAGGCATCAATTAAGCTCGCCTGGCTTGGGTTTAGCCCGCATTGGCTTCCAACCTCCCGTAGGGGGCCCCCTAAGCATGGAGAGGAACAACCCCTTGTCTTGCTACCTAACCGGTCTACATTCCTGCATGGCTACATTGAGATGGAACTAGCCCCTTTAGACAGCCTGTGTGGTTCACCAGGAGACACGGGCCCCAGTGTTCCCTGTGACCACCTTAAACCTTAAACTACTGTTGGAGTTTATATTACCTGTGTGGGTCTGTGGGCATGGGGCGTTTCCATGCCAGAGACCTGAAGTTACACAAATAGGCATCCAGAACAGAACGCATACAGGCTCTAATAAGATGCTCAGATGCTTCTCGCTAGGATGAGAATTTAACGAAGTGTGTGAGCAGTTCAGATCTTGTAAGGGAGAACAGGTCAGTAGGCTATCCAGAGAAGAGAGCAAAGGTCAGGGCAAAGGGAGGGGGCCCACAGACATCTGTGCTCTGTGTTTGGCCACAAGAGAAGAAACCGGGTCTCCTTGCCAAAGAAAGCAGAACAGCAAGTCCCTCAGAACTACGACATTTTTAAACATGACCTATACAACACTCGGCTCTGGGAGGCGCCTTGGAAAACCATAAAAGCCCTAAAAGTGGGGCAAGGAGGAAGCCCAAGTCTTTGATTTTCCCTGCTGTGCTTTCAGTGTTGAAATGTCTGTGCACGGAGCCTTTGAAATTTCAGAATCAGAGAGTGGATTCACAAGCCAAGCTCCTGCTTTATTCTTCAATGCATTTTGGCCCAGCTTCTCCTTGGTGAGACATGTAACAGAAATTCTGGACTTAGGGGCCACTTGGTCCTTGGACGCTAGGAGATTTCAGTGGAATCTGAAACGGGGCTCTAACCACCAGCTGGCCTGGCCTAGGAAGCCCAAGTATTCAGTCTCCCAAACACCAACCTCCCGTTGCTCTTCATCTGCCTCCACCTTGTTCAGCTTTAGTTGTCCGTGGAAGCGTTTGGCACCCATCTGATGCTTCGGAAACCAGAAAGGAGGAAAGGTAAAACTGGGATTTAAATGAAACAGACTTAAGCAGGACCATAGCCAAGATGTGCCCAGAGCTCCTCGCAGCATTTGTCACCTTCATTTCCCTCTTCGGACTCAGACGTGGCAAGGTTCAGAAACAAGCTTTACCAGAAAGAACAGCTGTGAACCCAGCCTGCTTCCAAGTGAGAAAAAGCCCTTTACACATGAGTTCCTGAGGTCAGCCCAGCCCCGTGCATCCCTACCCCTCCCAGAGTCCCGGCTCTCTGGCGAAGCATTAAAGCAAGTGGAAGCAGAGATTTGCTCAGAATAAAACATCATTTTTCACAATAGCACGGCACGTTCTGGATGGCAATCACGGCTGCACAAACCATATCCGTCCTCCAGCCATAATGTTGGCGCCTCAGTGACCACACACATACATTGTGTGGCGAGACTCAGAGCCTATTCCATTTGTGGTCAATTGTTTCCTCCCTCTCCATACATTGCACTTAGGAGACACGCTCTCTGGAGGTGGTTGAGGCTTGTCTTGTCACCAATAATCATCTCCTACGCCTTCCTTTACAGTCACTGATTTGATGTGTTCACTCAAAGAAATGCCAATAATATGATGTTTCAGAGGAGAGCTCCTAGAGCTCCCCCAGAGAACAAGGAGGCCGAGTGTCACCATCATTATCCTGAGCTGGGAGGGGGCACTAGTGTTCCGGAAGCTGGGCATCCGTCACTGCCTGCCCACCGCACAGACAGAGCAGGTGCTGATTATAATTGCTTCTAGACGTCCTGCCATGCTGAGTTGAAAGTCAAACCCGTAAACGCTGCCCGACTACAATAAAACTGGAGTACACAGACATTTCTGCATCATTGCTGGGTGAAAATATACTGAGTGGAGTTGGATGAGATGGCAGCAAGTGCCTAAGGAGGGGATGCTGTGGGAACACCAACAAGATGACTGTCAGTCGCCGTTTCCTCCTCTCGTCTGCTTCCCCCCCCCCTATCTTTCAGGACCAAAGGACATGACAAATATGTAAGGAAACAAATTTGTTCATTTTTAGAGGAGTCTCCCACCCCACCCCACCCCCATCCACCTCTGGCCTCCTTTGAGCAAGTCAGTAGAGCTTTTTTTTAAAACCTGGCTTCTACTATGGCAATTTCCGGAGTTGCTATGTGGCTGTGTTTAAAAGTCACCTTTGGGATCCAGAGCACAATCCTTGTCACAAAGGCATTCTCCCAGTCCCAAATAGCAATGCGACCTCATTTCAGAAGGTTGCTCTTGTTTCTGTAGACCCAGAAAGGAGTTCAAGCTGTTGATCTTGACCGTGGTTGTCGAGTCAGCCTCTCATGGGAACCTCATGGGAAGCGTAGCAAACTATGCCAGTCTGTGCTATCACCAGGGCTGGGAGGGGAAGCCAACCGTGGCGGGCCATAGGTCGATGTGTGGATGGAGATGATAAGGTCTTTCGTCCTTATTCTATTTCAGTCTGGAAACATCACTGAAGCCTGCTCAGTGTCATAGCAACACACAAACCTTCACTGACAGTCTGGGGCACATTGGCTGCAAATCGAACCCGGGTTTTCCCGGTGAAAGACGATGAGAGATCTACCACTGAAGCACCGTGGCCCTCACCTCAAACCAGGGCAGTCATTTCCCACAGGTCTACCAGAGTTCAAACCAGACCACAATGCAGGATGACTGAGATTGCCACCCGAATCTGATACTGATGCAGAAAAAAACCTAACTACCATTTTATTGAATCCCACTCATACTGGCCCAATAGGACAAAGAACTGCCCCTTTGGGGTTTTGAGACTTTAAATCCTTACAGTAGTGGTTCTCAACCTGTGGGTCGCGACCCCTCTGGGGATCAAATAACCCTTTCACAGGGGTCAACCAATTCATAACAATAGCAAAATTACAGCTATGAAGTAGCAATGAAAATAATTTTATGGTTGCAGGTGACCACAACATGAAATGTATTAAAGGGTGGGGGCATTATGAAGGTTGAGAACCACTGCCTTACAGAAATAGACAACCTCATATTTCTCCCACGGACGGGCTAGTCAGTTCAAACCCCCGACCTTGCGATTAGCAGCTTAATGCACAGTCCCCTACACCACGTGGGCTCCTAATGATATAATAAGAGATACTATTGTTAGATCTCTCCTGGGAGAGATATACCTCAGGCCTTGGCTTCACGTGAGAAAGAATTCACTTCGAAGCCTGGCTTGTGATCCAAGTGAGTTTTTTGAGAGAAGAAGTTTCAGGTTTACACAGGCACCTCAGGGCCCCTCACGGGGCACAGCCTACCTAGAAGCTGCTGGAGAGAAAGTCACTCAGTGGGCTCCGGGATTCTGCCTTTTTTCTTTTTTTAAAAATCGTTTTATTAGGGGCTCATACAACTCTTATCACAATCCATATATACATCAATTGTGTAAAGCACATTTGTACATTCATTGCCCTCGTTATTCTCAAAACATTTGCTCTCCACTTAAGCCCCTGGCATCAAGTCCTCATTTTTCCCCTCCCTCCCCGCTCCCCCATCCATCAAAAAACCTTGACAATTTGTGAGTGGTGATTCTGAGAGGGTTTTGGGAGGGTGGATTGGAAAGAGGGAACTGATTACAAGTATCTACATGTGACCCCCTCCCTGGGGGACGGACAACAGAAAAGTGGGTGAAGGGAGACATCGGAGCGGGCAAGATCCTGCCTTTTCCATTCCTCCATAGGGAGGCATGGTTGACGGTCATGGTCAACCCCAATGGCTGGATTGAATTACCATCCCCAGATGGGCCAATCCAGGAGTAAAGTCCACCTAGGTGTACCACCCCTTCCTGGCCGGAAGTTTGAACCTGAGCATATGTAATGGATGACCCAGTCCCTATGCTAAACCACCTAATAGTATTTGCAAGATGCCAAGCACCATTCTAAGCTTTTTGTGTATAATAATTCAATTATTCCACTTAACAAGCCTATGTTTGGACTCTATTCTGGCCTCATTTTACAGATGAAAAATCAGTGGCACAGGATGATAAAGTCATGAGCCTAGGACCACAAAGTGAGGAAGTGGGAAGGAGAGATTTGGGCCCAGGCTGCAGAGCCCATGCCTTGGGTGCCTACAGCTGCCATGTAGGACACAGAAAAGCATGGAGCAGACTCGGCGTAAGACATTAGGGAGTTGGGAGGACTGTAGCATGAATGTGTGTGCTATGACTTCATGAGAGTAGCTGCTACTCAGATCCAGAAGAGAATACAAGCCTTTTGCAAAAATTATTTTTTCCAAGAGAGGGTGGAAAACTGCATCTTGTGCGAAATCCCCCCAACTTGCACATGTGCATAGCTATTTCAGAAGGTTCCAAACAATGTGTGCTGTGCGGCAAACCAAACTGAGCTCAGGGGGAGCTGGTCTGTGGGTTATGTTAGCCAGAAAGTGAGCAGTTTGAACTCACCAGCCACCACTCCAAGGGAGAAAGAGGAGGTTTTCTGCTCCCATGGACTTACAGTCTTCGAAGTGGCAGGGAGCATTTCCATGCATCCTATGATTAGGATCTCGGAGGGTGAGGGTGGAGTTGGTTGAGACCTGTCTTCAGGCCATTTCTCAGAAGGGATTCCTGCAGTGCCTCTGCCTTCAGGAATGTCTGATGACCTTGAGAGCAGCAAAGTCCTAAACACACTCGGGCAGTGGTTCTCAACCTTCCTAATACAGGTCCTCTTGTTGTGGTGATGCCCCCCTCCCCCAACCATTAAATGATTTTCTTGCTACTTCATCACTGTAATTTTGCTACAGTTATGAATTGGGTGAGCCCTGTGAAAGGGTCATATGACTCCCAAAGGGGTCGCAACCCACAGGTTGAGAACCACTGCACTAAGGGTGCCCCTCCCAAGCAGCCCTACCAGTGTTTGGTGTGCATAGTTCTGTGAGGTGAGAGAAATGGACTTAGTGTCTGCTTCTGGTGACAGTTCATGTGGGTGGGCTTTCTCCCTATGTCAAATCCCTCTCGAGCCATTTGTCACCACAACAGAGGGAGCCATGCACAAAAAAGCAAGAAGAGGATGCAGCACAGCAGGACAGCAAGCAGAACAAAGATTGAATAAGCACAATTCACCTCAATCATGAATCTGTTGCCCTTGAGATGTGAGGAAGACCCCAGTCTAGTGACATTAGATCAGGTTTAGGGATTGAGTGAAGGGACCCCTCTTGCCTCCCCTCAGCCCCTATTTTGCTTTCCCATTGACCCTGACCCTTGCATCGTGATTGGTCCTTATTCCAGCATGATGGTTGGTTTCATAACCACGGCATATGGGAATGTGTTAGTCGATAGGTTATACAGGCACAGCCTCTGGAATGGGTAAGTGAGGAGGCTATTTGGGCTCGCTCATGCAGACCTCTAGTTGTCCTTGACATGACTGGTAGAATGGATCATGTGAAGTGATTTGAGATCGGCGTTGAGATCTGATAGGTCATGCAGACTTCTAGCTGATCCTGGCAGTACCCTATTTTAAGGAAACAGAATGTTTGGCGTTTAAGTCGTATTTGAGCTTAAATTTTGAGCAATAGGCTGTGGCTCACAGTGAGAGTCTATGTGGAGACCCTACATCCATTTTGAGAGGCCACAGATTCAGCCGCCATTGAGTTCTTTCCTACGGCTGACTGGCAGTGGAAAGCTTGTCCCTCAGGCAGTGTGCTTGCGTCCACTCCCCGGGCCAGACTCAACGATATACGGTAGTGTGCACATCCCAATGAAGGTCCCGCTCATGCTCTCACAGGCCCTCCTGAAACCCCATGAATTGATCTGTCTTCAGTCACAATTTTGTGACAAAGTTGTTTGTTTTCTATGTCTTATTTAAGTTTTCAGGAGCCCAGGTGGTAATGCTGGATAGTGTTGGACTATTAAGAGCAAGGTCGCTGGTTCAAAGCCACTAGTCATTCCACAGGAGAAAGATAAGGTTATTGCTTCCTGTAAAGGTAGCAAATTCAGGATCCCTACACAGAGTCACTATGAGTCAGAGTCAGCAGGACAGAATGGGTGTCATTTTTTTTTAAGTCACTGTGGATGTGGGTCCTTCCGACACCATTGTGGCCTCATGCGGATGCTCTCCTTCATCCAGAACAGAAGTTTGTGCCTTTGTCTTGTGTAAAACTTAGCAAAGGAGTTCCTAATAAAATATAGTTGAATTGGGAGTCTTTTCCCCCTAAAAACAAAGTAAATACATAAATAGAAACAAGACTATGGTGCTAATAACCAGTTGGAGAGTTGAGAGAGCTGAACTCTCAATCCTGATAGAAACCCATTGTGACTGAGCACCTGCTCAAGGTCATCCACAGCCTATGAGGTTGAGCCTATGTGTTGGGGAGTAATTGTGTACATAAAGTTAACAATTTATCTTTATAAAGATTCTGTCTAAAACTTACTTTAAATAATAAGTTTTCCCCTGGGCTAGGTAAAGTTCAGGGAGTTTAACCCCCTAGTATCCACCCCCTCTCAGCATTCATCATGTTAGGCCAGAGGAGGCAAGTCACACCGACTACCCAGGGAGCACTGCTTCCAAAAGCACATTGCCTGTGCCGGGGCAGAGGGGAGGTACCCGGACCAGAAATGCTGACAGAGTGGAACCAGAGAGCTCAGCCCCCAGCTTCCCGAGGTAGCAGCTGTGATGGTTCACTTCTGGATGAATATGTTTAAGCAAAGGCCAAGGGCATGACTTGGGCAGCACGAAAAGCAGATGTGCAGAGGTTGTTCACTGCATTCCAGAAGTTCACACACTCTCCGGAGGCTCCTTGGCTCAATGGCAGGAAGTCATTGGTGGCTTCCACTTTCAATCCCAAAAGGTCACTGCCATCCAGTGGATTCCAACCACAGTGACCCTATATGGAGTGTTCAAGACTGTAAATCTTCATGGGAGCCAGCAGTCTCATTGTCCCCCTTGGGACAGGGAGCTAGCAGCCCATTTTGCCACCAGGGCTCCTTCCTCTCTAATTCTGGATCCATTCCCTCCGAATATCCTGCCCTGCCCTTGTCTCGGCTTCTTAAATGCGTTCCACGCTGCTTATGTTAGTCTGGGTGCATTTGAGAAACAAATCCACAGAAAGACGTATGTATAAGAGAGTTGCATGTAAAGGGTGATTGCACATCAAGAAAACATGCTCGCATGTGCTTATGCACCCGCTTTGTCTTCAGCGATCATGTCGGGGTAGGCTGGTGTGCTTTTTCCATGTGGTCTTTGTTGTTTCTTAGCTAGATGGCCCCCTGTTTATCTTCCAGTCTTTAAGACCCCAGAAGCTATATCCTTTGATAGCCGGGCACCATGGTGCTTAACTACTACACCCCCAGGGTTCATTAGCATGTGACTTATCTCCTGTCATTCACACTTGATGCTCAAAGTAGCAGGAGACCAGGTTTCTCTTTTGTGGCCACACCAGGTACTGACAGAACCAAGAACAGAGACACGGTTATATATCTTGACTATCATTTGCATATTATATGCCAGGAATCCCTAGGAATTGTCTTGGAATTGTTCTACTCTGGTTCAAATTTCACACACCCTCCCAGTTTCCATACTGACTCAGCCAAACCCCTAGTAACTGATTTGCACCTCCTATCAACTTGGGGAAAAGACCCTATGCCAGATATAGAAGTGGACATACTTGGTACCCAGAAAACCGGTTCAGTGTTTTGAGGGCGGCTCAGCAAACACCCTATGTCAGACATAGAAGTGGACATACTTGGTACCCAGAAAACCTGTTCAGTGTTTTGGGGCGGCTCAGCAAACAAAATGGGCACAGTGATTAAGCATTCAGCTGCTAAAACAACGGTCAACTCTGTAGTGGTTCTGCAAGAGAAGGATATGGTAGTTGACCCCCCAAAAGAGTTACAAACTTGGAAACCCCACGGGTATTTGCATAGGGTCGCTATGTGTTCCAGTTGAGATGATTGTCATAGGTTGGGTTTGGTTTAACACGTCTTACTGAGTATATACATACTCCTTCTTTACTCGCGATCAGTTACTTTAGAGGAAAAAGACATGCCTGTCCCAGAACAATCCAAGGACTGGTAAAGGCAACACACACAAAGACACTCCCTCTGCCTGCCTAACTCTAAAATGCTGCCCATAAAACACTCTGCCTGGTAATATGTGGGCAGCACACTGGGGAGGTGCAGCAAATGTGTGTTGAATGTATGAGGCCATTTCATAGTTTGGTTGCACGATCAGGGTGTCTGTCATAAAGCCCATCTCTTTGACTCTACCCCTCAGCAGAGATGAACACAAGCTTCCCGTTTTGTTCTCGGCAATGTCCTTGTCAAATAAAAGTTCCTTGTAGATCAGTAACTTGCCACAGAGCAAAAGATATGGGAAGAGGCTCATCTTTCTCCTGGCTATGAAATAGAATGGCAAGCCCTTCCCTTCAACACACACACACACACACACACACACATGCACACACTCGCGCGCACACACACCCCTGCCTTACAACTACATTCGGTTGATTAGCAAACAAAGCTCCACAACTCAACTATGTGTTTTTCTTCTCCAGAGGAATGACGGACTTATATACCCTGCATTGTCTTTTTTTAATGGAATTGCCCCAGTTCTCCTCACCTTTCCTTAGATAGTGCAGTGAACTATTAGATAACTGCAGGTATTGAAAACTAGTATTGATTTCCAGTTTGTGTCACCTTTGGCTTTGAGCACCCTCCACTTTTCTAGTAAGCTTTCCATTGCTTTGGGGAAATTTTCTCTCTCTGAATTTATTATGTGAGGGGGGTAGGGTAATAATCAATGTGCCTATTGGAGGACTATCCTTCATGACCTAAACTCACTAAGGGGCAGTGCCTGCTGGAGCATCAGGTTGGAGGAAGGCTTATTAACAACCTGCATTATACAGATGACACAATTTTGCTGGAAATAAGAAGGACTTGATTCACTTGCTGATGAAGATGAAGGATTAAAGCCTTCAGTTTGGATTATGACTCAATGTAAAGAAAGCCCAGACCCTCACAACTGGACCTATTGATAACATCATGATAAATGGAGGAAAGATCGAAATTGTCAAGGATTTTGTCTTGCTTGAATCCACAATCAATTCTCATGGAAGCAGCAGAGAAGAGAACAAATGACACATTTCACTAGTCAAATCTGCTACACGAGACCTCTTTAAAGTGTTGAAAAGCAAGAGATTACTTTGAGGACTGGGGCGGGTTGACCCAGGCCATGGTATTTTCAACTGTCTCATATTCATGTGAAAGTTGAACACTGAATAAGGAAGACCAAAGAAGAATAGATATATTTGATTAGTAGTGATGTAAAAGAGTAATGAATGTACCATGGACTGCCAAAAGAACAAACCCATCTAACTTGGATGAAATACAGCCAGACTGTTCCTCAGGGCAAGGATAATGAGACTCTGCCTTAACTTTGACATGTTGTCCGGAGAGATCAGTCCCTGGAGCAGGACATCGTGTTCTGGAAAGTAGAGGGGCAATGAAAAAGAGGAAGGCCCTCAACAAATGGGATTGACACAGTGGCTGCAACAATGGGCTCAAGCTTAAGAACAACTGTGAGAATGGTACAGGACTGGGCAGTGTATGATTATGTTGTATGTATGGTCACAATGAATCCAAACCCTCCCTATGACACTGAACAACAACAACAACCACCTGACTGAATCCTCTGGGAGGACTCTTGAATGTGAGAAAAATGGAACGAAGCCAGAGGAATGATTGGAGGATGTCTTAAGTTCCTGTCTTAATCTCCTTAACCAAAAATTATCTAACAAGTCAGTAGCCTTAAAACACTTTTCCCCCTGCTTTGGAGCTTACAGGTTCACATTTGGGGTGCGACACTAGGTCAGGGTCCTTCTTTGTGGATACCAGAAAATTCCTTGGCATTCCTCGCTATCTTTCTCCCCGTACTGTGTGTTACTGGGTCTATCCTGGCCTTTAACTCAGAAGTGTTTAGGTTTAGGCTCAAGCCTATTCTCATATGGCCTCATTTTTTAACATTTTATTAGGGACTCATACAACTCTTATCACAATCCATACATATACATACATCAATTGTATAAAGCACATCTGTACATTCTTTGCCCCAATCATTTTCTTTTTTTTACAATTTATTAGGGGCTCATACAACTCTTATCACAATCCATACATATACATACATCAATTGTATAAAGCACATCCGCACATTCCCTGCCCCAATCATTCTCAAAGCATTTGCTCTCCACTTAAGCCCTTTGCATCAGGTCCTCTTTTTTTTCCTCTCCCTCCCCGCTCCCCCCTCCCTCATGTACCCTTGGTAATTTATACATTGTTATTTTGTCATATCTTGCCCTCTCCGGAGTCTCCCTTCCCCCCCTTCTCTGCTGTCCATCTCCCAGGGAGGAGGTCACATGTGGATCCTCGTAATCAGTTCCCCCTTTCCAACCCACTCACCCTCCACTCTCCCAGCATCGCCCCTCACACCTTTGGTCCTGAAGGTATCATCCACCCTGGATTCCCTGTGCCTCCAGCCCCCGTATGCACCAGTGTACAACCTCTGCCCTATCCAGCCCTGCAAGGTAGAATTTGGATCATGGTAGTTGGGTGGAGGAAGCATCCAGGATCTGGGGGAAAGCTGTGTTCTTCATCGGTACTACCTCGCACCCTGACTGACCCATCTCCTCTTCTAAACCCCTCAATGAGGGGATCTCCAGTGGCCATACGGCCTCATTTATATTACAAAAGAACTCCCTTTTTTTCAAACAGGATCATGTCCACCAAGGTTCAAATTTCTCACATATTTTGAGGGGGCTACAGATCAATCCATAATGGTTCTTTTGGGTAGCTGTAACAAATAGCTACCAATCGAGTGACTTAAACAGCAGGCATTTGTTCTCTCTCTTTTCTGAAGGGCAAAGGGTTAAAATTAAGGTGTGGGCAAGATTCATTCCTTCTGAGAGCTCTGAAGGAGAATCAAAGTAGCCCCTCTCTGCTTTTGGTCACTGCTGCTAATCCTTGATATTTCTTGGCTTATAGATGCACTGATCCAATCTCTGCCAGTGTCTTCACACGGGGTCTCTGTGTGCCCAGTCCTCTTCTTATAAGAACACACCAATCAGTGCATGTAGCATCCATCTGAAATCTAAACCCAGAAAGATGGAGCTCTTGAAATCCTTAACTAAGCACATCTGCCAAGACCTCCTCTCCAAGTAAGGCCATAGCCTCAGGTTCCATGTGAACATGAATGGGTGTGTGTGAATGTGATTTCATGTACTACAGAGGGCACACTTTGGCCTCAGGAGGAGTGTTTCATCAGTACCTGCTTCACAGCCCTGAGATTGCCCAGGCATTTGCCACATTTTCTTGTCTTCCCACCATTTATCCACCATTAGGTCTTTTTCCCTAAGTTAGTCAAGCGTCAGTTTCTGTCACTTGTGATCATGACCCTCCCTCCCGCCCAGGTCACAAATTTAAACTGATACAGGCGGTTTCTTTAATGGGCACTATGTTTTAATGACTAGCAAGCATTGCTAAGGAGGGAGGATGAATCAGTTAGAACCAGCTTGCTTCATCTAGCTTCGGGGCAGTCCACAGAGGATTGATCCCTGAGCCACTAACGAATTTTGCAACTGTCACAGAACAATGCAAATAAGTAAGATCCACATCTGCTGAACACCATCATGAGGTCAAACTGTGTTAAATAAATGCCTGTTTCAAGGAGCGAGTAAATCCTAAGGTAAGGAGTGACAGGGCTTTGTTGGCATAAACCCAGCAAGGCATTATGGGTCGGATGTTAATGAACTCATGCTCCTGGGCCTCACAGAGCCCCAGCTCAACTGCTTCAGCTTGTTGACAAACTGAACTCAGGGTACCCGGAGAGAGCACTACCATTTTGATGAACAGGGTTGGTTGGGGATGATGCTTCCTAACTTGCATTTTAATATAAATTTGATGCTTCATCTGAGCAATGTGGAAAGAGCATTCAGATAAAAGAGAGGGACAAACATCAAGTGATCAGAGGATGAAACTTCTATCTAATCTGTGCCCACTGGAATTGCTTCGTGGGAAGGTATTTTTTGGGGGTGTGGGGTTGTTCCCCTACCCTGCTCCAAGCCTTCCTCCTCATGCCCACCCCCACCCCAGCATACATCCTACTGGGAGAATGTCTCTGAATAATGAAGTTTTAATAAATGAAGCTTTAATGAGCCTGATAGTCTGCCTAAGACCCCTTCAAACTGTAGTCTTTCATTTGTATTCTTCCTTCCTTTTTGAAGAAATGAACCTGATGGCAGGGAGTATGTTTCCTTTCCAGGATGAGCTGATAGAGCCTCTCGCTGCTGCAGTGGGAGGTGAAACATTAAAAGGCCCTCTGTGGCCATGAGACATGCCGACTCTCCAAGAGACACTGGGCAGGTTTGCTGAAGCTCCTCAGAATTGACTAGTGGCCCTGGTCCACCCATCTCAACCAACCCAGTCTTCATTTGCACTGCATGCCCTCTCTGAGCTCCAACTGGATGCTTCATTTGAGGATGACAAAGCCTCTATTGTCTGAGAAGATGCGCAGACATGTGAACTAATCAATGCTCCCCCTGTCCCCCGGGGAGTGTGAAATTCTCCCATCATGACCCACCAGCTTCCCTGGAAATTCCTGTCTTAAATCAGGCACTTAATATCAATGGTGTCTCTGCTTCCTTCCTTCTTGCACACGCCCCCCAGGCATTAACTGTCATCCTTCCTCTCCCTAAAATATTCTTTGAATCTATTCACTTCATGCCATCCCTACTGCCCCAAGGTGTGTCTTGCATTGACTATGAAACTAGATTCTGTATCCATTTTCCAGGGCTGTCAAAACAAAGCATCGTAAATCAGGTGGCTTTTAAGAACAGTCCACCACCTGTCTATCAGTTTGTGGTGCAGTGGTAGCTAGAGTGTTGCTGTGAAATTGGAAGCCATGCCACCGATATGACAAACCCCAGAAGGGTCAGCAATGATGGGCAGGCTTCAGTGGAACCTCGAGCCCTGTGGTGCTCAACCTTCCTTTAATACAATTCCTCATGTTGTGGTGACCCCCAACCATAAAATCATTTTCCTTGCTACTTCATAACTGTAATTTTGCTACTGCCATGAATCGGGTGACTCGTGTTAAAAGGTCGCTGGACCCCAAAAGAGAACCACTGCTCTAGCCTAAGGCAGACTAGGAAGAAAGACCTGGTGATCTACTTCCAAATATTAACAAATAAAAGCCTTATGGGTCACAACAAAATATGGTCCTATAGAGTGCTGGAAGATGAGCCACTGACCTGCACACAACAGCTACAAAAATAGACTCAAACACACCAACAAAGGCCTGCTGAACTCCAAAGCCCTAACAAACCCACTGCCCTCAAGTCCATGCCAACTCATAGCGGCCCTATAGGACAGGAGCGAACTGTGTATTAGTCTGGGTATGCAAGAGGAAAATCGAGGGAGACTCATGTGTATGAGAGAGAGTTGGTGGTTTTTAAAAATCATTTCCCTATTACTTAATCATTATATTAGGGATTCATACAACTCTTATAACAATCCATCCATCCATCCATTATAAAGCACATTTAGACATTCATTGCCCTCATCATTGTCAAAACATTTGCTCTCCACATAAGCCCCTGGCACCTCTCCTCATTTTTCTCCTCCCTCCCCACTCCCCCCTCCTTATGAACCCTTGATAATTATACTGGGGGCTCATACAACTCTTATCACAGTCATTCATTCCACCCATCCATCCATCCATCCATCCATCCATCCATCCATCCATCCACCCATTGTGTGTCATGTACATTTGTACATGTGTTGCCCTCATCCTTCTCAAAACATTTGCTTTCTACTTGATCCCTTGGTATCAGCTCCTCATTTCCCCACTTCCATCCTCCTCCCCCTCCCTCATAAATCCTTGATAATATATAAATTATTTTGTCATATATTACACGTCAAACATCTCACTTCCCCCACTTTTCTGTTGTCCGTCCCCCAGGGCAGAGCTTTTATGTAGATCCCTGTAATCGGTTCACTCTTTCTACCCCACCTTCCCTCCACCCTCCTGGTATTGCCACTCTCACCACTGGTCCTGAAGAGATCATCTGTCGTGAATTCCCTGTGTTTCCAGCTCCTGTCTGTACCAGAGTACATGTTCTGTTCTAATTCTACCTTAGAAATCCAGAGAGAGAGTTTTATATCAAACAGTAATTGTACATTAAGCAAACGTCCCAGCCCAGTGCAGATCAAATCCATAACTCTGATATTAGCCCATATGTCTGATACCAATCTATAAATTCATTTTCAGACCCATAAAACATGTGCAGTGATGCTGAATGCAGGATAATCACAGGCCAATGGGTGGAAAGTCTTGTGGATCCAGTGACATTGTAAGCATCTCAGTGCTGGCAGCGATCTCTCTGAGGCTTCTTTGGCTTCAGAGGTCTGGTCGCATCCATTTGGCTTGCCTTCTGAAATGTCTCCCAAGGAGTAGCAGAGAGAGAAAGAGAGAGAGAGAGGTGTCTTCCGCCTCCATGGAGGAAGTACCAGATTTCTCAGAGTTCTCAGGAGAAGGCTATGCCCACATAAAATTCTCACTGACTATCTCCAGATTGGCAGCCTAGACTCCACGCCTACACTCCTAATCCTTAACTTGACACAAGATGTTATTTTTTCCCTGCATACCGACACCAATCCAATACCCAAAGCTTTACCCAATGGGTGGAGATCTACTTCTAAAACATGAATATAGAAAAATCGCTTTTGCTTGAAGGCTCTCAAGGAAATGCTCACTGAAAACTCCATTCCTATTATCTCACCTCCCCCAAATGAGTCTTCTTCTGGTCTTTCAGTCACACCAAGATCTCTACTGCCCCAAAGTGCCAAGTTCAAAGTTCCAGTTAATCTCCCTGATCCTGAATTTTAAGAACTGTGTGTGTGGGAGGGAAGGGGTTGGGCTGTTTGTTGAACTGCTAGGTTTTGGAGCCATTTGTTATGCAACCTCATTTTGTCAATGACTGGTTAATTAATGCAGCATTCATTTGCCCTTCTTCCACTCACAGCACATGGCTTGTATCTTTGGGATCACTCTTCCAGCATGCTCCATCTCCATGCTTCTGCTGGCAATGACCCAATCTGCCAGCTCCAGGCCTGCCTAGTCAGGGCATGACTTTCCTCTGTCCAAAGGGACTGGGTCAGACTCAGTATGTGACTCATGCTAGGTTAATGATATCTAACCCTAAAAAATGCCCCAGAAACAATTACCCCATTGCCAATGAGTCCATTTTGAATCATAGAAGGCCCCTGTGGGGTTTCTCAGACTGTAAATATTTATGTGAGCAGAAAGTTCCATCTTTTTCCCTATGAGGTAGCTGGTAGGGTAGCACTGCCAACCTTGCAGTTAGCAATCCAATGCTTACCTGATAGTACCACCAATGATTAGAAAGGAAAAGAGCCTCTCTTTAATAGAATTCCTGAGCTTCTAGATAAAACTACAGCTGTCAGCATGAAGCCTGCGTGAAACTCAAAAGGAAACAGCACTGAAAGGAAAAGGTTCAAACTCTGATGGTATCAACTGAGTGCCAGAACCCAGCTATTCCTGATGCTCTCTCTGTCCCCAGACTTACAAATTCCATAAACCTACCCATTAATTCCTTCTCCTGTTCCTTCCCTTCAATTGAAGTCTCCATATCACCGTTAACATAATCCAATCCCTTAAACTAGACAGAGCTAAACTTAACCTTAACCAAAAGGGATGTAACACACAAACCGTAAGACTGACCCCAACTCTTAACCTCGCATACTTTCTAACCCTCACACAAATATTAACCCCAACCCCTAGGTCTAATGCTTAGGAAGCCCCAGGCCTGGGGAGCCCTAGCCCTAAGGCTTAGGGAGCCCCAGGCCTGGGGAGCCCTAGGCCTAAGGCTTAGGCAGCCCCAGGCCTGGGGAGCCCTAGGCCTAAGGCTTAGGGAGCCCCAGGCCTGGGGAGCCCTAGGTCTAGAGAAAAGGGTGAAGCGCCTGGGTTCCAGTGCTTCACTACTTTATGGCCTGAAGAAGATATCTGTAGGCACAGCGACAAATCCATCGGTGGCAATTCTCTCATGTTGTCATTGCGATGGGAAGATTTCTTATTCGCTAGGAAATGTTTTACCATGGAAGACGTGTCACCACAGAGCTGTCTCTTTTGTGGTGAGACAAACTCTCCTGAATTTAGCTGCCAGCAGTTGTGTGTCCTCCCGTTCTTTTAAGGTCGATGGAGACGCACGAGTGTAAGGAGAACGGTGAATGGTGGCGGTTCAAAACCCAGGATCATCAGAAACCGCAGAGTAAATTTTAGGAATGTAGACGTAGGACAGAGGAGAAAACTTCACTCAGGGACTTCAGTGAACTCTCCTTACAATGCTGAGGCCTGACAGCCCTAGTGCCTGGGGGCAACCCGTCTCCTGCCCTAGGTAGTTTTTTTGAGCGTGCCTCCCTCAGGTGGTGCCTTTTCTCTCCCAGCAATATTGCTCAGTGAAATTCTGCCGATGATGAAAACTGTTTGCCATAGGTATGTCGTTTCACAATACTGGCCTCCTCTTTGAAGTACAAATGCTCTTCTACACGGGTGCTGCCTCCCTGAACTTTCCTTTGTCTTGGCTCAATCGATGCAGATTCCTGTGCTGAATGCGCCATGGACTGACACAGGTGTGTGCTTGTTAGTATTCCAGGCACACGCAGCAATTTCGTTTTTCCAAGACCCACCTGGCTTGATCAAGGTTGCTTATTCCGTGAAAATATTTTTCGTCCAAATTCTAAAGGAGCACCATTGTGCCTCTGGGAGCTACACCAGGGCCTGCTGAACAGAGGCTCCAGAGGTTTCATTTTCTGACTAAAATTCAACACGGAATTTCATGGATCTATGGAAACCGTGAACTGAGGACGTACCAGATTCTCACATCTTCATTGTCTGATGGAAGCTTGTTTCTCGGGCTGATCCGGCTGCCGCTTCATTTCTGGACAATGACCATTCAATTGTGGACGTTCAGCCTTCTTCGGAATTCTCTGATACCGGCAAGTTCCCGCGCCTCACTAAGACCACTCGGTGGAGGTTTATGTGACTCAGGACAACTGTCTTTATTTCAGGCGTCTAGAACAAAGAGAATCCACAGAGGTTGATGACCACGGAGAAAGTAAACTCCCGTTTCTTTATAGTGCCTACTCATGGCACTTCTAGCATCTGGGGCCAAAGAGCTCGTGCAGCATGATATTCTCAGTTCAGGCATGCCGCCTGCAGTTTCTTTCTTGCAGAAAAATCTTTCCCAGTGTACTTCTTTAAACTGCTGCAAAATCGTGGCACAGAAGATTTCGGTTTAGGCTGAATTTTAGACGGGCAGAGGTACAGGCATTTGGGCATGTTTAGGGTCAGGGTTAGAGTTCACATTAGAGTTACGGCTGCGTGAGGATTCGGGTTATGGTAAATTTGAGGATCAAATGTAGGGTGAGTGAGAGGTTGAAGGTAAGAGTAGGGTTTATTGCTTAAGGATGAGCGAACCTATTGTCTTGTTTAGGCTTATGGTAAACTTGACTGTTTAGATATGGGTTGGGGTTAATATTTGTGTGACGGTTAGAAAGTGTGCGAGGTTAAGAGTTGGGGTCAGGCTTACGGTTTGTGTGTTACATCCGTTTTGGTTAAGGTTAAGTTCAGCTCTCAGTCTAGTTTAAGGGATTGGATTACATTAACGGTGATATGGAGGCTTCGATTGAAGGTGAGGGATAGAGGTAAGTTAGGTTCAGGCGAAGGGTGACGGTTAGGAGTAAGGTTAGCTGTAGGGGGAGCTGCATGTTCACATCAGATTTGGGGTTAGGATTAGGGTTAGCCTTAGGGTAGACATACGGTTAGTGTTAGGCCTTGCTGTGCATTGTAGGGTTGCTAATGAGGAAGAATCAACTGGGGGTTTTGTTTGTTTTTATGCATCCAGGAGAGAGCTTTGATGGGGGAGATATTAAGTGCTTGACTGCTAACCCAAAGGTCAGTAGTTTGAAGCCATCTTCCACACACTGTGGGATAAAGGCACAGCTCTCTACTTCCCAATAGAAGCCTTGAAAACATCATGGGACCATTCAGCTTTGTTTGATAGGGTCACGAGGAATGAAAGTCAACTCAGTGACTGCGCTTCTTTGGTTGTATGCCCAGGAGGGGCTCACTAGTTCCTAGGGTCCATTCAATGGACTTTCACTAAGCCCTGCCAGATTGCTGTGCAGCAAACCTGCATCATTAGCAGTGTTTCTCTGCTTTCCCCGGATCTCCAATGACACTTGGTATGTTTGACTTTCTAACTGTTGCCCGTTTGATGGTTTTAAAAGGCCAAGCACAATAAACTCATCTATCCCAGGCACTTTCTGGTTCTGTAGCAGATTCTTAGGGTTGCCATGCCACATTCCTTTGACCCATCTCTGACACCATCTCACTGCCTTCCAGTCAATGCCGACTCATAGCGATCCTGTGGGGCAGTGCACAATTGCCCCCTGCGAGTTTCAAACACTACAACTCTTTATTGGAGTAGAAAACCCCATCTTTCTTCCTTGGAGCTAGTAGTTTTGAACTGCTGACCTTGAAGTTAGCAAACCAACTTGTAACCACCGCACTTCCAGGGCTCCTTCTGATATCCATCATAGCAGTGGCGAATGGCTCTATGTAAGTGCAGGCTCCTGCTGAAATGGTGTCTTATCACAACTGTGCAGCACGCAGCTCTCAATGTCCTTCTGCCTCGAAGCCTTTTCAAAGGCATGGAAAGCCAAACCCAGGAAGGTAGGAGAGGTCAACTTACTAGGAGGAATGCTCAACACCACTACAGGCGAAGAAGAGCCCAGCCTCCTGTTTCTGGTAGACAGTTCTAGGACAGAACCCATGTTCCTCAGAAGTCCTGGGGGAATCAAGCCCCTGTATCCTACATTAAAAGCCTCAACACCCCGTTCCCATTGTGATTGCTTCTCCCCCTAACTCAGTGTTGCGTCCGCTTTCCTATTCCCACTCCCTGCCATCAGATCTCAAATAGACTCCCTGCACCCAGGCCTGAGGAATAAGCTCGGCATGCATGGGCACTCAATCCAAGACACACATATTACTCTGAATCTCCAAAACAACCCTGTGGGCTACGTGTGTAATCCCCAGTTCACAGATGAGAAATGGATTGAAAAACAGTGACACACCAATGATCACACAGGCAAGGGTTCAAGTCTGTGTCCAGCAGTTATTCTTTTATTCAAGTATGCCAGAGAAGACTGGGTCTTAACACTTGAGCAATCTTCTTGGAAGAATAAGGCAAACTACAGAAAACACAAAATGAATATCGCTTTTGTTCGTTTATCCATTTGCAAAAGACATAATACCTATAGTGCTAAGAATAGTATTCAAAATATCTATTACTACCCCCTCAAAGCTTAAATACTAGTCACCAAACTCAAACAAATACAATGCTATCAAGGTGATTACAACTTATAGCAACCCCATATAGGGCTTCCAAGACTGTAAATCGTTACAGAAGCAGAGAGCTTTACTTTTCTCCCCCTGAGTGACTGGTGCATTTGAACTACTGACCTTGTGGTTAGCAGCCCATTGCTAAATGATTAGTTCCATAATCATTACGCTTACTTAACTCTACATTCTTTTAATTATTTCTCTATCAGTCCAAATTGCATCTGGCTACATGGGAAAAAACAAACCGACTCTAGTGGTCTAATCACAAAAGCTTCATTTTTCTTATATTCACACCAAATATACCAAACTAGTTGCCACTGAATTGATTCTGATTTACAGTTACCCCATATGATTTAGGGTAGAACTGTACTCCATGAGGTTTTCAAGGGCTGAATTTTTAAATGTAGATTGCCAGGTTTTTCTTCCAAGGCATCTTTGGCTTAGCAGTGAATTGTGTTAACCCTTTGCACCACACAGGGGTTTGTCTTATACAATAGTAAGTCTTGAAATAGGTAGCCTAGGTCTGGCGTATTTGCTCAGGGACACATCTTGCATATAGGAGAATGCATGCTTTTTGGTCTGCCAAACTCATGTAACCTATGTGACTCTCCCATCTTTCAATATTCTGACTAGGGAGCATGACAGCAGAAGAGCCAAGGACAAAAATGAAATGGGTTATGCCAGACAAGTGTTTTGCCTTAAACAACAACAAAAACTTTCTTGGGAGTCCTACTCAGTATCTTTCACCTACACATATTTGGCCCAAACTGTGTCAAATGCTCATGCATAGCTGCAAGGGAGCCTAGGAGTGAGCGATTTAAGTAGGTACATTATCACCCTAAACAAAATTGAGCTTCTATTAGTAGTAAGAATGAGAAAAATGAATACTGTTGAGGCATATAGCAGGGTTGGGTAGAATTCTATTTTGTGTCTTAATTTACATTTTGAATGAACTCAGAAAAAGTCATAGAGAGTAGAACAAAAGGATGGATGTGCATCCAACCACCTCAACTACTCATTTCTTTTCATGCTCTCCCTCTAGCTACCCTGAATAGTTCTTGGTTACACATTGGGCTGCTAATTGCACGGTCGGTATTTTGAAATCACCGGCTGCTCTTCGGGAGAAAGATGGGACTCTACTCTGTAAAGAGGTACAGTCTCAGAACCTCACAGGTACAATTTTACCTATGTCCTGTAGGGTCGATATGAGTTAGCATTGATTCAATGGCATTGAGCTTGGTTTGGATAGATCTGTGGAATCTTAGGATGGAATAGTTTGAATACGCCGAAAAAAATTCAGTGGAATCATAACCCTCCAAATAATTACCCTCTAAAGCCACAAAGATCAACTGTGTTCAGTATGGTGACAGTTTAGCATATGCCATGGGGACAATGCTCATCTCCCAGTGTTGTTAATCAACAAAAACTCACGCACTGCCACTTATAGTGACCCTATGCACAATAGAATAAAAGCCTTTCTAGTCCTGTGACATCCTCACAAAGGTCATATTTAACCTATTGTTACAGCCACTGTGTTGATCCATCTCATTCAGGGTTTACCTGTTTTTAGATTATGCTCTACCAAGTATTTTGTCCTTTTCTAGGGACTAATTTCTCCTGATACCATGTTCAAAGTATCTGAAATGAAGTTTTACCATCCTCACTTCTAAAACACATTCTGGCTGTACTTCTTCTGGGACAGACCTCTTTGTTGCTGGGCATTCGTGGTATATTCAATATTATTTGCAACATCATATTTGAAAGGCATCATATTTTCTTCAGTCTTCCTTATTTATGGTCCATCTTTCACATGCATATGTCAAACATTACCATCAAGTCTATTCTTATTCATAGTGACCATATAGGGTTTCCAAGGCTGTAAATCTTTACAGGGTCAAATAGCTTCCTCTTTCTTCTGTGGAGCAGCAAGTGGGTTGAACCACCAACCTTGCTGTGAGTTATTCAACCCATACCAGACACTGAAATTAAGACTCCTTTCACATGCATCTAAGGTGATTAAAAATATCAAGGCTAAAAGCAGGCATAACTTGCTAATCCCCAGAGTAAAACATTTGCTCTTTCACATTTTAAAGAGGTCTTTTAAACAGATTTTTCCAATGAAATACGTTGATTTATTGACTGCTGCTTCTGTGAGTATTGATTGTGGGTCCAAGTAAAATAGAGTTTAGCTACATTTCTCTATTTGTAATGATGTTGTGTGTTTATATTTGTCAAGTTGTGAAGACATTTGTATTCTTAGTGTTTAAGACTAATTTATATGAGCTTTATCAGTAAGTACTTCAAGGCCTATTGACTTTCAGCCAGCAAGATTGGGTCATCTGCATAACACAGGTTGTTAATGATTCTTCCTCCAATCCAGATGCCTCAACTTCTTCATACAGAGCAGCTTCTCAGATTATTTGAATAAGTATAGTGTGATAGATAGGTAGATTTATAGTGCCAACCTGGCCAATAAGAACATGTGGGATTAATAAGTTTGCAGTTTGATTAGTGGGCAAAGAGATAAATGGCTCAGCAAGCCACACCTATCTCTCAGTTGCTCTCTGGTGACGAGACCAGTGTGTGGTTGCCTTACCTAGTTCTGCAGTTTGCTGCCTGGCTGTACTGCCATATTTACTGTTGCATGGCAGTGAGTTAAACTGAGTCCTCTGTACTGCTATGTGGACTAATTAGCTGTTATATTCCTTCGTGTTCTATCTATCTATCAAATCATAAATGTCCTGGTTTTGTTTCTCTAGAGAACCCTGTCTAACACATATGGTGAAAGGATATAACCACAACACACACTCTCCTGATTTTAAACCACGCAGTATCCCCTTGTTCTATTCGAACCACTTCCTGTTGGTTTATGTACAGGTACCACAGGAGCCCAATTAAATGTACGGGAATTCCCATTGTTCTCATATGTATTCATATGCTACCCAAAGTTTGTTATGATACACAGTAAAATCCTCTGCATAGTCAATAGTACATAAGTAAGCATTTTCCTTGTATCCTCTGTTTTCAGCCAAGGTCCATCTGAAATCAGCATTGATATACCTTGCCTCATGCCCTCTTTTAATACAGCCTGGATTTCTGGCAGCTTCCTGTTGACATATTGCTATAACTACTTTTAAAGTTATCTTCAATAAAATTGTACTTGCATGTCATATTAATGTTATTTTAAATTAATTTGCAGATTTTGTTGCGTCATATTTCTTTAGAATGGACACAAATATTAATCACTTCCAGTTGGTTGGCCAGATAGCTATCTTCCAAATTTCTTGACATGGACTATCACTGCATGAGCGTGTTGAAATATTTCCATTCCTATCCCTTCCTTGCTTTTCACTAATGCTTACATTGCAGCTTCAACTTCCTCTTGGCCTTTTGAACTAGTAGAACCTCAACTAATTCTTGGGTACAGAGACTCTGTATACTCCTTCCATATTCTTTGGATTCTCCCTGCATCATTCAATAGTTTGATAAATAATCCTTCAACATTTTAATCCAAGGCTTGGATTTTTTCTTCTGTTCTTTCAATTTATGATATGCTGACTGTACTCATTCCTCTTGCTTTCCTAATTCCAGGTCTTTACACGTTACAATATAATTCTTTACTTTATCTTCTCAAGCTGGCGTTTCAAATTTTTCTGTTCAACTCTTTTATTTCATCATTTCTTCCATTTGCTTTAGCTGCTTTAGGTTCAAGAGCAAGTTTCACAGTCTCCTCTGATATTCACTGTAGTATTTTCTTTCTTTCCTGTATTATTAATGATCTTTTTGAGGAGCCCCCAATAAAATAATTTATGATAAATAAATATATAGCCCCAGTTGACATGACAAAAAAAAAAAGATTGATGACCTTGATGCTATTTCACAAGTCTTCTGGTAGCTGATCATTAATGTTCAATATGTCCGAACCATTCTTGAGATAGGCTCTAAATTCAGGTGAGATATTGTGATAGTAAGGTTTGGTGTCAATTTAGCTTGACCAGGATGTTCAGAAGGTGCAGGTCACAGTCTCCTTGGGGGTGTGACCTATTTCATAGCTAAAAGTAGACTGTGGAGAATGGGCTCACTCATTTTCTTCCTGATGAAAAGACCCTGGACCCTACATCTGGCTTCTTGGGATGGCAATCACCATGAGACCTGCTGACCCTAAGAGCTGTCTGTGGCCTGCCTACTGCCTGTTGACTTTGGATTCTCCCAACTCTGCCTCCACCAACCCGTGGTTTCCCTGTTTCTTGGGCTATTCCTCCAACAGCTTCATGATTCTGGAAGGGCCTCTAGTTTGCATCTGATTTATGGGCTGGAGTTGGACTGGGGTTTCTTGTTGTGTGGACTTCTTAATGTAAAATTCTTTATTGATATAAATTTCCTTCTTCTACATGTATCAGTATCACTGGTTTGTTTCTCTAGGAACCCCAGCCGACCACAGATATAATGTAGGCTGTATTTGGGCTCTTTTGCGTTCTTATTTTAATTTTCTTCAGGTTTGACTTGAACTTGCATATTAGTAATTGATAGTCTGTTACATTGTTGGCCCCTGGTCTTGTTTTGTCTCAATGATATTGAGCTTCTCTATCCTGTCTTCCCACAGATTTAATCAACTCCATTCCTGTGTATTCCACATGTATATATGCCGCTCCTATTGTTAAATAAAGGTGTTTGCAATGAGGAAGTTATTACTCTTGCAGAATTCTTTCATGCATTCTTCAGCTTCGTTTCGATCCCCAAAGCCATAGTTTCTAATTACTCTTCCTTCCTTTTTGTTTCCATGTGTGCATTCCAATTGTCAGCAATTATGAATGCATTTTCAGTACATGTGTGATCAATTTCAGACTAAAGAAGTTGGTACAATTCTTCATTGGCTTTAGTGGTTTGTGAGAAAATTTGAATAATGGTTCTATTAACAGGCCTTTCTTGTGTATGAAGATAGATGTTATTCTGTCAAAGGCAGCATTGCACTTCAAGATAGATCTAGAAATGCTCTTTTTGAGGATGAAAGGGACATTCTTTTGAATTTGTCATTGTCAGCGTAGTCATTCTTATCATTTTAAGATTCAAAGGGACTATTTCATCTCACCAATGCCTAGGATATTGATCTTTATAGGTCAGATTCCGTTTTTTATGATTTCCAATTTTCGTAGATTCTTATTTTGCACGTTTCATGTTCTGATTATTAATGAATGGTTGCAATGATTTTTCTCATTTTGAATTATAATCCATCAGCAAATGAAGGTGCCAGAAGCTTTAGTACACTTTGTTGCTAGATGCCTTCAAGTCAGATCTGTCTCAAAATAATGCCTACACAACAGAATGAAACATTGCCTGGTCCTGCCCCATACTAAAAAATTTTGTTATGCTTGAGCCCATTGTTGTAGGAATTGTCTCGATCCATTTGATCGGGTGTCTTCCTCTTTTTGCCACCCCTCCACTGTAATGTGTATGGTGTCCTCCAGGGACTGGTCTGTCCTGATAACATCTGCAAAGTACATGAGATGAAGTCTCGCCATCCTATCTGCCAAGGAACATTTAGCTGCACTTCTTCTCAGACAGATTTGTTTGTTCTTCTCTCCACCCATGGTACTTTCAGTATTTTTTTGTCAGTACCTGAATTCAAATGCACCAGTTCTCCTTCAGTCGTTCTCATTCAATGTTCAAATTTCACATGCATAAGATGTGGCGGAAAATACCATGCCTTGGGCCAGGCGCAACTTAATCCTACGTGAAATTCTTGATCTTCAGTACTTTAAAGTGGTTATGTGCAGTAGATTTGCCTAATGCAATATGTTATTTGGTTTCTTGATTGTTGTTTCCATGAGCATTAGTTGTGAATCTAAGCAAGACGAAATCCTTGATAACTTCAATATTTTCTCCATTTATTATGATGTTATCTACAGCTCCTGTTGTGAGGTTTTGAGTTATCATTAAGGTGGACTCTACTTTGAGGAAGCTCTCTTTCTCGGTGATATTTTGATTGTTTTGCAATCTGAGGGGCTCATTTTCTGGCATTATATCAGACAATATTTTACTGCTATGCAGAAAGTTTTCAATGGTGAATCCCTCAGAAGTGGTCTGATTGTTTTGTCGTCCTGTCAGTTCTTAGTCTGGAAGCTGTGTTGAAATCTGTTCACCGTGGGTGATCCTGCCTGGTATTTGAAGTACTAGTGGACTAACTCCCAGCATCACAGCAAAGGACAAGCTACCACAGTGCAGCAAATTGACAGATGGGGCGGGGGAGGGGAGTTGTCATTGTTAGACACTGTTAATTTGGCTCTAACTCATAGCACCCACAGCCTGTTTCCTCACAGTTAATGTTGGAGACCGTTTTTGCAGCCAGTATGCCAATTCATCCCATTGAGGACCTTCTTCTTTTTTTCACCACTCCACTTTACCAAGTATGATATCCTTCTCTAGGGACTATGCTCAGCTGTTAACATGTCCAAAGTATGTGATATGAAGTCTTGCCATTCTCACGTCTAGGAAGCATTCTGGCTCTACTTCCGCCAATAAAGATTTGTTCCTTCTTCTGAAAGTCCATGGAATATTCAATATTCTTCACCAGCATCATAATTCAAAGACATCAACTTTTGTTTTACCTTTCATAATTATTGTCCATTTCCAAGTTCATATGAGGTGATTGAAAATGCCATAGTATGATAGTTATATAATTTTATGTCAGTTTGAAGACATGTAAAAATGTAAGGTTGGTATCCAATCTGTCAATCACACCATAGCGTGATGGTGCCTCTTTGTGGCCATGGCCTTCTCATAAGGAGGGCCCTGGGAACCTCCCCTTCTTTTTGCATTCACCTGACTGCTTCCTGCCCACGTTGAGAGCTGCCAGAGTCTTGCCATGCTTCCATCGACCTTGGGTCCACACGACATTGCAATCACTGGCCTTTGACATCCCTGCATTCTGCATCATTGCATGTAACTGCGTAAGTTGGAAAGGAAATTATGAGCTAGTGTTGGACTTATGGATTTGAGTTGGACTGGCCTGGGATATTACCTTGAAATAGAAATACTATAGTGACTTCTTGATAGAAAACTATTTATTGCACATATATGAGTGTCACTTGATTTGTGTCTCTAGTCAGCCTGGCTTACATCCAGTTCACTGCCATCAAGTTGATTCCAACCCTTAGCAACTCTATAGGACAGGGGAGAGATATCCCTGTGGGTTTCCAGTACTGGAACTTTGTATGGGAGCAGAACTGTTGATCTTGTGTTAAGCAACCCAACTGGGTTGGTTCTGACGCATTATGTTTGTAACCACTATACCACTAGGGCTCAGCTGTGCCTTATTCCGCAAAGTGACATCTTTTAACACTGGAAATTGGTTTTCAGCAAGATCTACCAGTGTACTCGGTCATATGACTTATTTTTTTTACACTGTTTTGATTGTCATGTGAGGGAAAATCTACAGAGTAAATTGATTTTCCTTACAATTCATGCAATGTTTTATGATATTGATTGCAATACCTACAATGCAATACTACTTTTCCTATTCCCTCCCTTTGTTTGCCGTTTCCATTTGTCTTTCCTTCCCATTCCTTCCTGCCTTCTGAGTAACTCCCTGACAAAACCTGGGCTCTGAATTGTACATCGTTGACAGTATAGGTCTCCTATTTGGGGGATGAAAGTTGAGCCATGGAGGTGAGGTCAGGTGTCAAATGGGAATTCCACTAGTGCCTATCATATCCTAAGGTTAGTCTTCTTATTTTGAGTTCTACATTTTCCCCAGTTGATCCAGGGCCTACTACTGTGAGCGCTTTCAGAGCAATCTGCAGTGAGAACCCTATGCTATCTTGGTCTTCTGGACTCAGCGCTGTGGAGCCTGGGCTTCATGTGGTCAGTGAATACCTTTCATCTTCTTTTGATGCTATCTGTGTAATTCTGTATTTTGAATTTCTCTTCCATTTTTTCAGCTAGTGAAATGCACATGCTTTTCATTTTTGCTGTCCTAATTCCAGGTCTTTGCACCTTTTAATATAATTCTTTATTCCATATTTTTGAATTCCCCTTTGAAACTTTATGTTCAGCTTCTTTATTCAGCGTCTTTACTTCATCAATTATTTCTATATTTCTCTCTCTATCTTTTTCGTACTTCATCATTTCTTTCATTGGCTTCAGCTACTGCACATTCAAGGTGACATCCATTTTGTCTTTTCTTTAGTTTCTATCTTTTTAATTATCTTTGAATTTCTTTATTTATGATGTTCTTTATATTATTGCAGAACTCGTGTCATCTCAGGTGATTTGTGTTCAGTGTGTCAACATTCTTTTTGAAGTATCCTCTAATTTAGATGAGATATACTCAAATTCATACTTTGACTCTTGGGGACGTGTTTTAATTTTATTTGAATTCGACATTGATGGTTTGTTCCACAGTTTGTCTCCAGTCTCGTGACTGATGATATTAAACTTCTTTATACCATAAATACTTGAGTATAAGCCGAGTTTTTTTCAGCACATTTTTTATGCTGAAAAAGGACCCCAGCTTTGGGGGGTAAAATTAGTTGCCTTGGGTTATACTCGAGTATATATAGTAGTTTATTTCAACAGATGTAGTTGATTTAATTCCTGTGTATTTCTATCCAATATACATGATCCATGTCTATGGTTACAGTTTACATCACTGAAAAATAAATGTTCAATCAATTAGCCATCCTTATTGGAAAATTCTATCATGACATCTCCCATGTGGCTTCCATCCCCATGGCCATATTTTCTAACTAGTGATCCTCATCCTTAGTTTCCAATTTTTGCATACAAGTCATCAGTAATCTTGATTGCATGTTTCATCAATTTCAGACTGAAAAGGTTGGTAAAAATCCTCAATGGCTTTATTGTTAGCATTAGTGGTTGGTGTGTAAATTTGAATAATAACTTTATTAATTATTCATCCTTGTAGGTGTAATATATCCTACACCTAACAATTGTGACCATTGGAATCAATGTTGAAACATTCTCTTTTTTAACATGAAAGTCATCCATTCCTTTCAAATTTGTTACTCTGGTATGTAAACCATATTATTATGACATTCAAAAGGACCAATACCAGTCTATTTCAGTTCAATAACACCTAGAGTGTTTGATCTTTATGTGTTCCATTTTTTCATGGCTTCCAATTGTTCTAGATCCATATTTCATGCATCTCATCTTCTTGTTAGTGGTTATTGCAGTACTGCTGTTTCTTCTCATTTTGAGTCATTGCCACATCAACAAATATAGGTCCTGAAAACTTTATACCACTAAGGTCAACTCTACTTTGAGGAGACAGCTCTTCCCCAATTATATTTTGAGTGTCTTCCAACTTGAGGGGTTCATCACCCTGCACTATATGAAACAATATTCCACTGCTATCAATGTGCTCCACAAACACCACTATTTTTTTCAGATGTAGATTGGCAGGTTATTCTTTCTAGTCTATTTTGCTTGTAAGCTTTTCTGAAAATTTTCCACCACGGGTAACTATGCTTGTGTTTGAAATACCAGTGGTATATCTCACAGGATCATGATGACTTTCAAGTTATGATAGTGCAAGAACCTGACATGTCTGACAACTTGGCATGCTAGCCTAATTCCGAATGGCCAGCACATCTCTCTTCCTGCTTTCTCTAGTTTCTGTAGACCACTGTACCTGAGCATGTATGGCTTAGGAGGTTGTGGAGTTAATTCTTGCTTCCTGGAGTAACCCTTAACCAATGACCCATAGGAGTTGTTGTACACATAGCCACACTCCCTCATATTCTGGGCAGAATAACTAGTGGATTTTCTACAGTGTCTCCAGTAAGATTAACCTCCAGTTGCTCACAATTTTAAATTGTTTGATAATGTACTTTTCATTGGCTGCCTTCTTTCCCTTTTCTATTTCCCATTTCCTTATTGATATCTCCCCCAAAATGGCTTAATTAAAACCTTTGTCTCAGGATCTAATGCTATTGGGAACCCAAACTCAATCACACAAGACATTTGTCAAATCATGGACTTAGTGGTTATATCTATTATATGTGTAGGTCATGGAAGAGGAGAATTCATACCATCACTTTGAATAGTCATTCAGAGTGTCAACTGGGTCCCCAGCATAGATCCTACACATCAAAACTCACTATTTCCTGTATCACAACACTTCCTTTTAGACTTCTGTCATTCAAAAAACTCAACAAATAGCTTGCTGTCTCACTTCAAATTTTGTAGTGTGCAAATATGGCTATGTTTTCATTGTGTGTTTAGCCCTTGCCAAATCAGCTTTGACCAGGAAGGTGAAGTCATGTGGAAAAACAAACCAAAAACACTAGCAGCTGTGTGTTGTGGAAGAAAACCCTGTGAATGAAGTGCAATTTTTAGGGAGCAGAGATCAGCAAGATAAACCAATAAGTGTCCACTGTTCTGATGTTAAGGAGAACCCTGGTTAGGCAGTAATTAAGCACTTAAGGTCTAATCAATCAGCAGTTCAAACCCACCATCTTCCCCAAGGAAGAGTTATGATGTGGCAGTCTGACCCACTTAAGATTTACATTTAATACCACTACCAACTGATCTGAGAGGGATAGCAGTAGGGAATCCTGGATAGCATTCTAAACGAGGTCTAATGGCAGAGTGGACTCCTCATTGAGCTCCTAACCACAAAGTAAGTGGTTCTAACCTATCAGTTCCTCCATGTGAGAAATATGAGTTTGTCTGCTCTGGTAAAGATTTAAGCCTTGGAAAATCAAAGGGTGAAGTTCTATTCTATCTTGTAGGGTCTCTATGAGTCAGCTTCAACACAATGATAATGAGTTTGCTTTGAAATTTTGGGATAGAATAGGAGAAATATGTGCAACAAAGTTTAAACTTATTTTAAAAGTTCAGGGGTATTGCTCAGAGAGAGATTCTTGGAACCCACAAGACTTGTCCTTAGGCACCTTCAGTTCTGGAACTGAACTCACTCCCTTGGCTCAATCTTCAGCCAAACAAAAGGTAGATCTATAAGGTAAAAAGTAACACTAATCAACTATTTGAATCAAAAGGATATAATTTATTCAAAGATAAAGTTCAGAAGGGTCAGGAAAGAAGGGGGAATGGAAACAGGAAATACAAGGAGGAAGTGCGATAAGTGATATTACGTTGAGCAGATTGCCGTCAATATCATGAAGCAAAATATGTGTGAACTATCGAATGGAAAACGGATGTATTCTGTAAATCTTCACCCAACTCACAATAAAGAGATTTTTTTCAGCCTTGGAAACCCATGAGGCAATACTATTCTCTCCTATAGGGTACCCGTGAGTTGAAATCAACTCAGTGGCAATGAGATATTGATGCTGATGCTTTCTTCCGATTCTAAAAAATAGTGTAATTAGCAATTATTGTGGAAATAGCATGAATGAGACTATGTAAATGGGGTTGGTTACAGATAAATTCTTGTAAATGTTAAAGGGTAAGTGATTGAGGATGGACTTATCCAAAAAGAGAAAATTATTGCAAGATTTTGTTCAAGGGATAAAATAAAAATAGGCTTCCTGTGGGTAAGACTTAAGCCTATAGATATGGAATTTAAGGAACTGGTATTCCATGATGGTCACCTTCCGGACACAATCACTCAAGACAAAAGGTGGGTGTATATACAAATGAGGTGAAGAAAGCTTATGGAGCCTAGGTATCAAAAGATAAAAGTCTAGGGTTTTAAAGACTAGAAGGTTCACAAGTGGCCATCTAACTCAGAAGCAATAAAGCGCACATGAAAGAAGCACACCAGCCTGTGTGATCACAAGATGTAGAAGGGATCAGGTTTCAGGCATCAAAGAACAAAAAAATCATATCATTGTGAATGAGGGGGGGTAAAGTTAGGAGATCCAAGATCTATCTGTAGGCAACTGGACAGCCCCTTACAGAAGGGTCGCTGGGAGGAGATGAGCCAGTCAGGATGCAGTGTAGCAACGATGAAACATATAACTTTCCTCTCGTTCCTAAATGCTATCGCGCCCACTATCATGATCCAGATTCTACCTTACAAACCTGGCTAGACCAGAGAATAAACACTGGTCCATATAGGAACTGGAAACACAGGGAAACCAGGACAGATGACCCCTTCAGGACCAGTGCTGAGAGTAGCAATAACAGGAGGGTGGAGGAAAGGTGGGGTAGAAAGAGGGATCTGATTACAAGGATATACATATAACCTCCTCCATGAGGGAGGGACAACAAAAAAGTGGGTGAAGGTAGATGTCGGACAGTGTAAGATAGGACAGAATAATAATTTATAAATTATCAAGGGTCCATGAGGGAGGGGGAGGGGGACGGAGGGGAAATGAGGAGCTACTACCAAGGGCTCAAGTAGAAAGCAAATGTTTTGAGAATGATGATGGCAACAAATGTACACAGTGGATATATGTATAGATTGTGATAAGAGTTGTAGGAGCCCCCAATAAAATGATTCTTTTTAAAAACCTCAAAGAGCAAAACACACTATGGTTTATTGTACATCAATGATACTTCAATAAAATTACATAAAAGAGGGGAAAAAGAAATTGAATTTAAGGTAAAGAAAGTATTCCCTTTGAAGACCATATTGCAAATATATATTTAGGCAGGCAATTCGATAAAGACATTTTAAGTCTGGGCTTCTATACCTGCCATCTGTCTGTTATGAAAAGTATAATTAGCAACTAGAATCTCTCATACAAAATCAACTCAATATGGCCTTTCTGGTCTGCCCTCTGTGGTGTTCTACTCTGCTTTGATGGAGCTCATCATATCATGACTCTATAACAAGATTGAGGAGTTATTTGCATTCTTATGTGGAAGGTAAATCTGTTTGGCCATTCTGTTAGACTAGTTCATTTTCTTTCCTACCATCCCATCTGCCATTTTAATTCAAAACAAGGAGAAAAGCATGTATGTGCCTTTTGAGGAAGGAGAAGATTTTGGTGTGGAAGAAATTCTCTTCTAGACTGCAAGGTAAGTATTTACCTCCTCTAGCCCTGTTGGAGGAGGGGAAAAGGAAGAGAGACAAGGCAAAGAGAACAACCTAGTTAGCTTCATGCCTCCTTACTTTACCTGGGGATTGAAGGGAATATCAGTGACTATGAACCTGTTGTGCTCCCCATTTGGAAGCATGAAGAATACAGGCTGCCAGGCAGAGCAGCCCTATGGGAAGTCACTGAAGACAAACATATAGAGAGTGCCATCAAGTCTACTGTGATCCATGGAGACCTTATATGAAATGGAATGGAGTGCTGTCTTGCACCATTGTCACACATTCCTGAATGTGGAAGTCCATTGTTGCAGCGATTAGGTCAATCTGCCTCAATAAGGATCTTCCATGTCCCTCTATTTCATCAAACATGATGTCTTCCTCTAGCAATTGTCCACTGATAGTGTGTCCAAAACACATTAGTCAGTCAGTGTTCTCTTGTGATCCATAAGGTTTTCTTTCAGTAATTTTCGGAAGTGGGCTGGCAGGCCCTTCTTCCTTGTCTGTCTTAGTCGAGAAGCTTCACTGAAACCTGTCCACCATGGGCAATCCTGCTGGTATTTGAAATTCTGGGCACAGAGCTTCTAGCATCATAACAATACGCAAACCATTATAGTACAACCAACTGACAGATGAGTGGAGGATATCTATATCTATATCTATATCTATATCTATATCTATATCTATATCTATATCTATATCTATATCTATATCTATATCTATATCTATATCTATATCTATATCTATATCTATATCTATATCTATATCTATATCTATATCTATATCTATATCTATATCTATATCTATATCTATATCTATATCTATATCTATATCTATATCTATATCTATATCTATATCTATATCTATATCTATATCTATATCTATATCTATATCTATATCTATATCTATATCTATATCTATATCTATATCTATATCTATATCTATATCTATATCTATATCTATATCTATATCTATATCTATATCTATATCTATATCTATATCCATATCCATATCCATATCCATATCCATATCCATATCCATATCCATATCCATATCCATATCCATATCCATATCCATATCCATATCCATATCCATATCCATATCCATATCCATATCCATATCCATATCCATATCCATATCCATATCCATATCCATATCCATATCCATATCCATATCCATATCCATATCCATATCCATATCCATATCCATATCCATATCCATATCCATATCCATATCCATATCCATATCCATATCCATATCCATATCCATATCCATATCCATATCCATATCCATATCCATATCCATATCCATATCCATATCCATATCCATATCCATATCCATATCCATATCCATATCCATATCCATATCCATATCCATATCCATATCCATATCCATATCCATATCCATATCCATATCCATATCCATATCCATATCCATATCCATATCCATATCCATATCCATATCCATATCCATATCCATATCCATATCCATATCCATATCCATATCCATATCCATATCCATATCTATATCCATATCTATATCTATATCTATATCTATATCTATATCTATATCTATCTATCTATCTATCTATATATATATATATGGAGAGAGAGTAAAACTGGCAATGCAGTCTGATTAGGCAGTATTCTGATGATCTGCTGCTAACAGAAAGTATCCCCACAAATAACATCTTAAAGTAATGATAACATCAATTTTGCTCACAAATCTGCAATCTGGGCAGAGCTCAGTGAGGACACTAGTTTTGGCTTCATCAAGCATTAGCTGGGGAAGCTCAAAGGACAGAGGCTGCAGCTCTCTTAAGACTCACTCCCTCACACGACTGATACTTCTATTGGTTGGAGCTCAAGAAGAACCCTATATGTGACTTTTTCATTTGGTTTGGTCTTCCTTGCAATATCCTGACAGGGTCCCAATGGTGAACAACCCAATACGACCAGGTGGAAGTCACAGAGCAACACTTCTGCCATAGTCAAAGGCCTGCCAAGATGCAAGGAAGAGGGAAAGCAGGCCCTGTTTCTGGAAAAGTGAACACAAACTCATCTTGTAACAAGAGAATGTGCGATGTGCAACATTAGGACAGTCATCTTTGAAGGACACAACCTGCCAGGAGCGAAGATACAGAGATAGATTTCTACGAAAGCGGAAGGGCAGGACTTAGACTTAAAGATAAAGCCACAGACTTCATAGGACAAGAGCAATAGGGAGACAAGAAAAGGAAAGCTCTAGGATGCAAGCCTAACATGGTTAAAGATAGGGAAAATGTCAGGACTTAACTGGAAGCAAGCAGACACCTGTGCAAGGCAGAACCCGTTAAGTTGTGAGTGCCTTCAAAGCTAAGTCAAAGTACCTTGGGGCGTGAGAAGGGAAGGAACAGGAGAAGGAATTAATGGGTAGGTTTATGGAATTTGTAAGTCTGGGGACAGAGCATCAGGAATAGCTGGGTTCTGGCACTCAGTTGATACCATCAGAGTTTGAACCTTTCCCTTTCAGTCCTGTTTCCTTTTGAGTTTCACGCAGGCTTCCTGCTGACAGCTGTAGTTTTATCTAGAAGCTCAGGAATTCTATTAGAGAGAGGCTCTTTTCCTTTCTAATCATTGGTGGTACTATCAGGTAAGCATTGGATTGCTAACTGCAAGGTTGGCAGTGCTACCCTACCAAAGACTTCTTCTTGAGTGCTCACCCTTAGAATGTCCAGCCTCCACGTGCTACCTCTCAGGACTCTTCTCAGCACCCGAACACTATGCTGAAAGAAGCCTGAGCCACCTGGAAAGGCTACGTGGAGACACTCCAACCAAAAATCCAGCTAAGCACCCAGCTAACGGCCAGCTTCAGCTGCCAGCCCTCTGAGTGCACGTGTAGGCACTGGAGTCACCAGAGGCCCCTGCCCCAGCTCCCATGTGACTGCCAACTCATGGGAGACTCCAAGCACAACCCAGTGGCCTCCCAGCAACCACACGTTGATGGTCCTTGTTTGAAGCCACTGCGTTTGGGGAGGGGGCGTTTCTTGCCCAGCCACAGGGATGAGAACCTGCAGCTCAACAACATGCAGGTGTGTGAGGGGGCCGTCTCTGGAGCAAGGCAGCCTCCCTTCTTGTCAACTCCTTGGGATTTTTGTTGTTCTTCCCCCTGCTGCCCCAATTCCCCAGGAGCTAGAGGAAGGCAGGCAGCAGGCCTCAGGTGGCCAGGAGGCAGGAGCCTCTGTGGGATGCAGTTACAATGGGAGACATAACCTTAAAGACAGGAGCCTGACTTTACCTTTGCCTCCTGGAGATTTGGGATGCAGAACACCTGTCAAATCCCATCTTCTGTCCAACCCTGATCATATGTCTGTCTTATGTTTGCACACAGGACGCAGACTTGTGAACACCCAAAGAACAGGGTCTGGCACCAAGAAACCAGCGCCACAAGGAACTGATGTTTCTCCAGCAATGGGGAGGGGTGGGATGAGAGGAAGAAAGGAGTACAAATCACCGGATCAAAACACGGTGGGGAAAGGAAGGAGCAAAGGGAGAGAGTGAAGGAGGGAGAATGGGAGGCTGAAGGGAAAAGGCAGGGAAGGAAAGGAGAAAGGTGGGGGTGGGGAGAGAGGAGCGAAGAAGAAATGGAGGAGTGTGGGAGGGAAGATGGAAAGTGAAGGCAGGCAGGAAGATGTGAGCAAAGGGAGGGAAGGAAGAAAAGAGAAAGAGAAGGGCAAGAAGGAGAAAGGAAGGTAGGGAAGAAAGGAAGAAAACGAGAAACCTAATGTCAATGGCACCCTCTATGTTTTTATTTCCTGTTTTTCTGAGGTAGCCTCTTCAGCAGAAGCAAATGGGCTGAATTGCCTCAAACTCCACCTAGGTAGAAAGCACGGGTTTCATTTCGCCAGGGCCTGTGAAAATGTTTGAACTGAGCAGCATTAACACTGACAGTGATTACCCCACGTGGCTGTTGCGCTCTGTTGATACCAAGGCAACGGGAAAGGGGGCTCATTATTTCACCAGGTGACAAAAAAATTGTATTTTGACATTTCACCCTGAACGTGGGGAAGGGGGGCGTGGGGGAGGAAGCAGGGGCCCTTTGTGGAGTCTCCTCTTGCCATTGTGATGCCCCTTGGCCTGCCAACAACCTGAGGTCCTGCACGCTGCCAGTGAGGGGCTTGGCTGCAGGCCCTAGTCCAGCATTTCTTATCAGATTTACTGTGACAAGTGATGGGAGAAAAGCAAGATGCTGTTAACAGCGCATCCGTTCAGACCCTGCTATTTAGAAATTTGGATTTATATTTTGTCAGCGAGAAGTAGCACTGATGTTAATCTTTGCACTACCCTTGGAAAAAAAATCATTCATAATCCTATAACAATAATCCATAGCATTTGTGGAGCTCTGAGAACCAAGGGATGGTCAGAAGCATTTTTAGACAGATGTCTCATTTCATCTTCAAAGCAACCCAGTGAGGAATAAGAAAAGTTGGCTTATGAGTTCCCTTCTGGAAAGTGAGTATTTGGAAGCACAGAGAGGTCCAGGTTTTCCCAAGGTCACATAGTCAATACATTACAGAGCCTGGATTTGAACCTGAGCGGTCTGCTGCCAGAGGTACTTTTTTTGCTCGTGTTTATTAAGACAACTTGCAGCTTTGGCAAGGATTCAGATAGAATTGAGCATCATTTTTTTAAACAATTTATTAGGGGCTCATACAACTTTTATCACAGTTCATACATATACATACATCAATTGTATAAAGCACATCTGTACAGTCTTTGCCCTAATCATTTTTTTCTCCTCTTTTCTTTTTTTACATTTTATTAGGGACTCATACAACCCTTATCACAATCCATACATATTCATACATCAATTGTATAAAGCACATCCATACATTCCCTACCCCAATCATTCTCAAAGCATTTGCTCTCCACTTAAGCCCTTTGCATCAGGTCCTCTTTTTTTCCCTCTCCCTCCCCTTCCCCCCCTCCCTCATGTGCCCTTGGTAATTTATACATCGTTATTTTGTCATATCTTGCCCTATCCGGAGTCTCCCTTTCCCGGTTCTCTGCTGTCCCTCTCCCAGGGAAGAGGTCACATGTGGATCCTTGTAATCAGTTCCCCCTTTCCAACCCACTCTCCCAGCATCACCCCTCACACCCTTGATCCTGAAGGTATCGTCCACCCTGGATTCCCTGTACCTCCAGCCCTCATATGTACCAGTATACAGCCTCTGCCCTATCCAGCCCTAACAGTGCTTCTCTCTATCCTTGTGGAGCCCTGGTGATGGGCTGGGCTGCTTAGTAGTAGGTTAAACAGGCTTTCCCCTCCTGTGAAAAGTTACACTCTCAGGAAACTCATGGGTTGCTCTGAATCAAGGTCAACTCAATGGCAGTGAGTTTGGCTTTTTAATGTCTCTCCCTGTTGTTGTTGTTGTTAGTTTGCCATCCAGTTGTTTCTGGTCCATGGCAAACCTATTCACAGCAGAATGTAACAATAACAGCTCCTCCTCCATCCACCCAACTGTTCCTATGCTCAGTCCACTTGTTGTAGTCACTGTGTCAATCCAGCTCTTCAAGGGCCTTCAACCTTTTTTCACAGCCCTTCCATTTTTCTAAGCATGATGCCTCTCCAGGGACTGGTCTCCACTGACAACATGTCCAAAGTCTCACCATCCTTACTTCTAATGAGAATTCTGGCCGTACTTCCAAGAAAGATTTTGTTTGTTCTTTTGGCAGTCCATGGTACTGTCAATATTCTTTGCCAGTACCATGGTTCAAATTCATACAGTTTACCTGAGTCTTCTTCACTCAATGGCAAGCTTTTCACATGCAGATGAGGCAAATGAAAATACCATGGTTTGGATCAGGTGCACTTCCTGCTTAAAGTAACATCCTAACTTTTCAACATTTTAAAGAACTCTTATGCAGCAGATCTACCCAGTGCAATGTATCTTTTCATCTCTTGACTGCTGCTTCCAGGAGCATTGCTTGTGGATCCAGACAAGACAAAATCCTTGACAACTTCAAGTTTTTCTCGATTTATCATCATGTTACCTATTGGTTCAGTTGTGAGGATTTTGGTTTTCTTTGTGTTGAGTTGTATCCCACATTGAAGGCTGCAATCCTTGATCTTCACCAGCAAGTGCTTCAAGTCCCCCATCCTTGTCAGCAAACCAAACTGTGTCGTCTGCATATAGCAGGTTGTTAATAATATTTCCTCCAAATCTGATTCTGTGTTCTTCTTCATATAATTTGGCTTCTCTGATTATTTGCTCACCATACAGATTGAAAAAGTATAATAAGTGGGTGCAACCTGGATGCACACCTTTCTTGATTCTTAAAACATGCAATCTACCCTTGTTCTATTTGTGCTGCTGCTTCTTAATCCATGTACAAGTTTCACATGAGCAAGACAAAGTGTTCTGGGATTCCCTTCTCAAAACTATCCATGTTTTGTTATGATCCACACAGTCAGATACCTTGGGTGTTAATAAAACATAAGTAAACATCTTTTGGGTATTCACTGCTTTCAGGCAAGATCCATCTGATATCCTTTGTTCCACATCCTCTTCTGAATCTGGCTTAAATCTCTGGGAAACCAAACTCACTGCCTTGTAGTTGATGACAACTCATCCTGACCCTATAGTATAGGGTAGAACTAACTGCACCTGTGAGTTTCTGAGACTGTAACTCATTATGGGAGTAGAAAACCTTGCCTTTCTCCCACGGAGTGACTGGTGGTTTTGAACTTCTGACCTTGGGGTTTGCAATCCAACCTGTAACCACTGTGCCACGATGGCTCTTGAATGCTGAATATGGTAACTTTCTGTCAATGAATTAATGCAACTGTTGTTGTATTAGCTTCAGTACAATTTGACTCACATGTGATGCCAATGATAGGGTTACATAATTTGACCATTCCGTTGGTCTCCCTTCTTTGGTATGTATACACATATGGATCTCTTCCAGTCCGTTAGCCAAGTAGCTGTATTCCAAATTTCCTGACATAGATGAGTGAGTGCTGCCAGTGCTTTCTCAGCTTGTGGAAACATTTCAATAGATATTCCAGCAATTCCTGGCATCTTGTTTTGGGCTAGTGCTTTCCATGCATCTTGAATTTCTTCTTTCCTGACTATTGGTTCTTGCTCATATGTTACCTCCTGAAATGGTTGAATGTTGGTCTATTCTTTTTGATACAGTGAGTCCATATTGTTTCCATCTTCCTCAGATGTTTCCTTCATCATTCAATATTTTGCCCATAGAATTTTTTAATATTGCACTTCGAGATTTGACTTTTTTCTTCAGTTCTTTCAGTTTAAGATATGCTGAATATGTTCTGTTTTGGTTTTCTAACTCTAGGCCTTTGCACATTTTGTGATAATATTTTACTTTGTATTCTCGAGTTGTCCTTTGAAATTTTCTATTTAGCTCTTTACTTCATCATTTCTTCCATTTGCCTTAGCTACTCTCTCATTAAGAGTAAGTTTCAGAGTCTCTTCTGACATGCACTTGTATCTTTTCTTTATTTCCTTTTTTTTTTAAATGACACTGTGCTTTATTCAGAGATGTTCTCAAAATTTGGTGGGTAATTATCAAGGTTGTATATTGACTCTCGTGTACTTGTTTGCATTTTCTTGAACTTCAACATGAGCTCTCATATGAACAATTGCTGATCTGTTCCACAATCAGACACTGGACTGGTTTCAGTTGCTGATATTGAGCTTCTTTTATTGTCTCTTCCCACAGGTGTAGTCAATTTGATTTCTGTGTATTCCATCTGGAGAAGTCCACATTTATGGTCACCTCTTTTGTTGTAAATCATATGTTTGAAGAAATCATTAGTCATGCAAAATTCTAACATACGATCAAGATAAATTGGTAATTATTGGTGATTGGAGTGCAAATGTTGGAACCAAAGAGGAAAGAACAGAAGTTGGAAAATATAGTATGTGCTATCAGCAATTTATTGGTCTTGCAAACTCTGTCATGCGATCTCTAGCTTGGTTTCTATCACCAAGACCATATTTTTCAAATAGTGATCCGTCCTCTTTGTTTTCAACTTTTGCATTCCAATAGCGTTTTGATAGCAAGTCTGACAAATTTGGGATTGAATATGGTGGTAGAATTATTCAATTTCTGCATCACCAGCTTTGGGTGGTTGGTGCATAAATTTGAAAAATAGTTGTATTGATTGGTTCTCCTTGAATGGGGCTAGATAGCATCCTACCAAAGATAGCATTGTACATTAAAGTAGATCTTAAAATGTCCTTTTGATGATGAATGCAATGTTGTTTCTCTTGATTGTGTCATTTCCAGCAGAGTAAACCAAAAGATTTTCTGTTTCAAAATGGTCAATATCAGTCCATTTCAGCTAACTAATGCTTACAATATCAATCTTTATGTATTCCATTTCCTTTATAATGACTTCCAATGTCCCTAGATTCATATTTCATACATCCCAAGTTTCAATTATTAATGACGATTTGAACTGTTTCTCCTCATTTTGAGTTGTGCCCCATCAGCAAATGAAGGTCCTGATGGCTATCCTCGATTTGCATCATTATGGTCGACTTGCCTATGAAAAGTCAGCTCTTCCTCTTCCTCAGCCGTATTTTGAGTACTTTCCAAGTTGAAGAGCTCATCTTCTGGCACACGTTCTGACAATGTTCTTCTGTTGTTCATGGGGGGTCTAGTAACTGACAGTGTTGCTGCTATCCATAGGGTTTTCAATGGCTCATTCTTCCCATGCGGGCAGCCAATTCCTTCTTCATTGTCTGTTCTTTGTCTGGAAGCTCTTTGGGTGACACTGCTGGTATATGAATGCCAATCACATAGCTCCCAGTATCACACAAAACAGAAGTCACCACAGTACCACAAAATGCCAGACAAGTGATGGACTTCTATTCTTAGTGAGGCGTGGCCTGGTGGGAGGAGTGGGCCCTTAGGTGGTTCTGATCCACTTACTGGAACAAATACTGTTAGTTCTTATTTCATAAATGTGAAATGCATAAAAGAGACCCCCCCAAAATATCCTCCAATTCAGACTTTCTGCCTTTTAAAAGAGGATAACCCACTCTGATTCAAAGTCATTGAGGTGTTTTGTTTTCCCCTCCCTCTCAGGCTACAGAGACTAGACTAATCACAGCTGAGGTGGAGCGACTGAAATGACTTAAAGCACCAGCTACAGTCAACAGCTACAGACTGACAGAGCTGCTCAGCCAAGAGCTGAGGGTTCTCAACTCCCACTTCTACTGATGGGCACAGCCAGTGGCCTCTGGGAGTTGACTGGAACCCAGCAGCCAGCTGTGAGGAGCAAGCTATTTCATCTCAGCCTGGCCCAGGTCATCAAGTCACTGAAGGAGTATCGGGAAAGAGGGAAGAAATTTGGGGTCCCACATTTGGCCACAGACAAAAGTTGTTCTGTGTTTAGACAGTAGTTCTGGGCCTGAGTTTGGGGCAGGTGTGATGAAGGAAAGTCGGCTCCCTCCCTGCATCTGGGAACAAATGGTGGGGCTGCCCTGGAAACAGCAGGCCAGTCAGCTGGAGCAAAAAAGGCTCGGATTCTAAAGCCCTAGCAGGGCAGACTGAAGCTACCTGGACTGTTTCTTCTTAACCCAATGGCTCCTGCTACCCTCACCACCCCCAACTAGGTAAAAGGGAAGAAAGATGCATTTTCTTTACAGAGGCAACTTTCTAGAAAAGAGACCAGCCCACCAGCTGTGAAAGGTCCCCTTAAACCATTTTACTTTGAGCCGGGGGAAGAAATGTTGAGATACCTAGAGCCACGTGGAATTGTGGATCCTCTAGTTTAGGTTCCAGTGATGCCAGATCGATTTTTCTAGAGAAAGTCAAAATTCCTGTTTTCTTAAAAAGCTCCTGATTTTTTCAAAGGCGATTCAATAACATTGGATAGAAATCACGTAGGCCAAAGAGCCCTGGTGGCACAGTGGGTCATGTGTTGGGCAGCTAACTAGAAGGTCAGTAGTTTGAAACCACCAGTCACACTGGGGGAGCTAGGGGTGAAGGATAGGGTGGGGGGCTGCGCATAGATGAGACTTTCAAGTCCATATAGAATTTCAGCCTCGGAAACCCACAGGGGCAGTTCTGCTCGGTCTTACAGGGTCACTGTGAGTTGGAATCTTCTAGATGGCAGTGAATAAGCAGGCCAACCAGAGTCCACACAGGTCCTCATTTGGCCATGGGAGTCCCCAGTCTGTGACCCTCCCAGAATCGACCTTTGTGTATCGATGTTAAAAGTGAGATCCAGAGAGGGGAGTGCCTGTCCCCTTGAGGAGCACCGAGTTGACTTTCCAGTCTCCAATCTGTAGCAGACACTCCTGGTGCTCCTTCTCTTCACTCCCAAATTCCTGATTCCGTGAACTCGCCTCAGTCACCAAGGGCCAGCTCTGAAGGTCCCTTTGCTGGTGCTGGCTGAATGTGCTGAGGAACATATGCCCCTGGGAACAGCCCTGACCAGGCCCCTCACTCCTTGGATGGCAAAACTCTGAGAGGCGTGTGCTACACCTACCCCTGGAGACTTCCTAAGTGATTAAGCAGCAGGTTCCCAGGTTTGTTTTTGGAATCACAATCTATTTGTTATCGGTGGCCTTCCCTCCAATGGCTCACAACCCCACATCATTACCTGCATGCTCAGAGTTTCCTAAATAAGTTCATTGCCTTTAAGTCTTTGGCCAGGGTCTGCTTCAGTGACAACCCAAACTAAGCCCAGGTCTGAATCGTTATGTGTCCTTCCTGCCATCCAGTTGATGCCGACTCATGGCGACTCTATAGGATGGGGTAGAACTGCACCTGTGAGTTTCTGAGACTGGAACTCTTTTTTTTTAACATTTTATTAGGGGCTCATACAACTCTTATTACAATCCATACATATACATACATCAATTGTATAAAGCATATCTGTACATTCTTTGCCCTAATCACTCTCAAAGCATTTGCTCTCCACTTAAGCCCTTTACATCAGGTCCTCTTTTTTTTAACCCTCCCTCCCCGCTCCCCACTCCCTCATGAGCCCTTGATAATCCACAGATTGTTATTTTGTCATATCTTGCCCTCTCCGGAGTCTCCCTCCCCCCGTTCTCTGCTGTCTGTCTCCCAGGGAGAAGGTTACATGTGGTTCCTTGTAATCTGTTTCCCGTTTCCAACCCACTCACCCTCTACTCTCCCAGTATCACCCCTCACACTCCTGGTCCTGAAGGTATCATCCACCCTGGATTCCCTGTGCCTCCAGCTCCTATATGTACGAGTGTACGACCTCTGCCCTATCCAGTCCTGTAAGGTAGAATACGGATCATGGTAGTTGGGGGGAGGAAGCATCCAGGATATGGGGGAAAGCTGTGTTTTTCATCGGTACTACATCGCACCCTGACTGACCCATCTCCTCTCCTAAACCCCTTTGTGAGGGGTTCTCCAGTGGCCAGCAAAAGGGCTTTGGGTCTCCACTCTGCACTTCCCCCTTCATTCACTATTATATATATATATATATTTTTTTGCATAATGCCTTATACCTGGTCCCTTTGTCACCTTGTGATCGCACCGGCTGGTGTGCTTCTACCATGTGGGCTTTTTTGCTTCTGAGCTAGATGGCCGCTTGTACACCTTCAAGCCTTTAAGACCCCAGACACTATCTCTTTTGATAGCCGGGCACCATCAGCTTTCTTCGCCACATTTGCTTATGCACCCGTTTGTCTTCGGCAATCGTATCATGGAGTTGTGCATCTAATGCTGTGATTTTTTTGTTCTTTGATGCCTGATAACTGATCCCTTGGGGACCTCGTGATCACACAGGCTGGTGTGCTCTTCCATGTGGGCTTTGTTGCTTCTGAGCTAGATGGCCGCTTGTTTATCTTCAAGTCTTTAAGATCGCAGACACTATCTCTTTTGATAGCCGGGCACCATCAGCTTTCTTCACCATATTTACTTGTTCACCAGCTTTGGCTTCAGCAGTTGTGTTGGGAGGATGAGCATTGAAGAGTGGCAATTTAATAAAAGAAAGTATTCATGCATTGAGGGAGTGCTTGAGTTACAGCTCAAGGTCCTGCCGCCACCTTAATACTAAAGCTATAAATATAGACACATAGATCTATTTCCCCATCCATATATATATATATATATATATATATATATATATATATATATATATATATATATATATATATATATATTTGCATGTACATGTCTTTGTCTAGACCTCTATAAATGCACTTTGACTCCTAGCTCTTTCCTCCATCTCCCTTGACTTTCCTCCTGTCCCACTACCATGCTCCGTCCCCACCTGGGTTACAGCTATACCTCTTCTTTACGTAACCTTACCCTTGATCATTCCCTACCAGGCCTGCCACTCAACCCTCACTACCATTTTGAGTCCTATGTTGTTCCCTTGTCCCTGTGTTTGTTAACGCCGCGTCCTTACCCACCCGCCCCCCGCACCTCCCCCTATACCAAGTGCCCCCGGCACTGTCGGTCCTGTTGTTTTTCCTCCAGATTGTTCATCCAGCCTGTCTTATTTAGACAGACCTGTGGAGACACTAACATTCACGAAAACAAGACATAGGAAAACAAAGCAACAGTATGCAACCAGACAACAAAACAACAAAAACAAACCACTGACTAAGAACAAAACAAAACACATCAAGAAAGAAGAGCTTGTAGTTAGTTCAAGGATCATTTGTTGGACCTTAGGAATGTTTTCCAATCCATTCTGTTGAGGCACCACAACCTGGCCCCAAAGTCCACTTTCAGCATTCCCTGGGGACCTTGCCACTCCATTCCCTTGCTGTTCCACTGCACTCCACTACACTTTGCCTCGGTGTGGTGGAATCAGGTTAGGTGCAATTCGCACACTGTGTCTCCAGTGTTGTCCCCTGTATCACCCTTGGTCATTGAGGAGCATCATGTCTCATAGTGGGGCCAGCCATGTTCTTCTCTTTGTGGACTGGCTGCTCTGAGACTGGAACTCTTTAGGGGAGTAGAAAGCCTCATCTTTCTCCCTTGGAGTGGCTGGGGATTTCAAATTTGCCATGTCAGACATTGCGGTTAGCAGCCCAACACATAACCCCTATACCCCACCATAGCTACAGAAAACAATAAAACAAAATCCAACAACACTCATTGCCATTGGGTGCATAACAATCCTATCGAGAGAAAATACTCCGGCCTCCTGGGTTTCCAAGGCTTTTTGTAAAAATAAAATTGTGTTATGATTTAAGTGAAAATTTACACAACCGGTTAGATTCTCATTTAACATATTCTCTACTTGTTTAGTGACATTAGTTACTTTTTTCAATAAAAAGGAAAGCAGAAAATTAAAAAAGAACAAATGAAAAACAAATGTTAAGAGGAAAGACAAATGATAAGATGTTAATTTTTAACCTAATCATATGTGCAACAATACACTTTCTGATGTACTGACGAGGAGCAGGGTTTAATCCCATCCCAAGTGAATGGTCCCAGGGGATTTAATGGAGGCTTATTCTCTGTGGAACTCTGCCAATGCATTTTGAGTTTTTATACTCATCTAAGGCTATAACTCTTTATGGGAGAAGAAAGCCTCATCTTTCTCCAAAGGAGCGACTGGTGAATTCCAACTGCTGACCTTGCAGTTAATAGACCAACACATAACCCATTATGCCACTAGAAGAGAGATTTGTCTCTGGGTGCCTTCCAATGCAAGCACTACAATTATGCAAAGAGAATATTTTTTCTGTACTGGAGCCAGGTCAAGTCAGAACCAGTGTGTCCATGGTTTGCAGCAAAGTCAGAGGAAGAAGAGGGTAGACTGTCTATAACTTCTCATAGCCCAGGGAAATGCTAGGCCTGGAAGGGGGCATGCTGGCTCAACCATATTCAGAAAAACACTAACCTCCCTAGCTCAAATAATTACCAGCACCATGTCTCTGAATATCACCTAAAAGCAAAATAGTGAAAGCACCATTTCCATTTCATAATATTTTTATTAAAAGTAAAGTTCAATTCAGTGATGTGAAGAAGCTGGGAAAATTATCTTTGCATTTCTTTCTTTTTCTTTCCCTCCCTTTCCCCTTCTTCTCCACAGAACTGAGAGGCAGAGGGAATAAAGGCAGCATGGCACCAGCTGGAGGACACTGTGGGGTCAGGGTCACCATTTAACTCATGCTTCTCCAGTTTGGAGGGGCAACTGGATGTCCTCATTTGTGAATATGCTTATTAATCTTTTTGAGTTAACAAGGTCATGGTAAAAAAGGATTGTTGGTGTTTTTGTTAGGAACCTTCTAGTCCAGTCCAACTCATAGTGACTCAATGCATCAGTGCAGAGCTCTCTAGACCAATGGTTCTCAACCTGTGGGACCCTTGCACAGGGTGACTGTAACAAAATTACAGTTATGAAGCAGCAATGAGAATATTTTTATGGTTTTGGAGGTCACCACAACATGAGGAACTGTATGAAAGGGTTGTGGCATTAGGAAGTTTGAGAACCACTGCTCTAGGCTTCTCTATGCTGTAATCTTTACAAGAATGAGTTGCCTGGTTTTTCTTCCAAGAACAGAGCCACTGGTGGGTTCAAACCTTCATCCTTTTGGATAGCAGCTGAGCACTTAACCATTGTGCCTCCAGGGCTCATTGATAAACTCTATTAGAGGGTCTTAACCATTGCAACCCCATGGATCCTTTTGGCATTTAGGAAAGGCTATGGAACACCTGCCCACTCCCCAGAATAATATTACCAAATACCTCCATTGAAATACAGAATCACAAAGGCACAAATTGTATTGAAATGCAGTGATAAAAATAAAAGACATTGGATTTGTGGCAAATATACATGTTAATAAATACATTAAATATGATCTGATGGTGGGTCTAATAAACCAAACCCACACCATTGAGTTGATCCTGACTCACTGTGACCCTATATAAAATTCCTCAGGCTAAATCTTTACATGAGCAGATCATCTCACCTTCCTCTCAGAGAACAACTGGTGCCTTTGAACTGCCAACCTTGAGGTTACCTGCCCAATGACTCACCCACAGCATCACCGTGAGTTCTAGATAGTGATGAGCATGAACTGTACTCAACGATGGCTGCAACGACTAGCATGGGGTGTGAATGCATGTAGAATTTCTCTCGGTGGTAATCGCATGGCTATTCTGAACACAGCTGTGGACATGCTAAACTGCCCTGCAAGCTTAGGGAAACTAACTCAACCAGGATTGTCCCTCATCCAATTTGACATTGCTCCCCAGCCTGCTGGGGTTCAGTGGCTCAGTGTTAGGGTCCCTTGTCTAGATACCGGGCTGGCATGGAGAAAGTCATTCCTCAGCAGCCTTCTAGTGTGTTGGGGAAGATATTAGTGTTAAGCCTTGGCAGGAAATTGCTGGATTTTCCTGGCAGCCACATTCTTAATAACCATTTACTGGATACTTATTATATTCTGAGGGTAAATTGGTGGTTCAGTTGTAGAATTCTCCTTTTCCATGTGGGAGATCTGGGATTGAGTCCAAGACAATGCAACTCATGTGCATCCAACACTCATTTGTCAGGGGGATGCTTGGTTATTGCTGTGGTACTGAACTGATTTCTGTGTTGCTATGATACTGAAATGGGGAAGCTTGGTTGGGTGCAGCTATGAGTCTGAACCTGTTTCTGTGATGTGTCCAGACTAAGATGAGCGATGAAGAAGAGCCTTGCATTCTACTTCTGAAAACCAGTTAACGAAACCCCTGTGAATCACAATCTGATGCACAACCAAAGAGATGATGCAGGACCAGGGAGAATATTGCCCATGGAGTCACTGGGAGCTGGTTGTCACAGTGAGTTGGACTGGAGGCTGACTCAAAAGCAGCTAACAACCATTGTGTTCCAGGCACTTGATTTGCTTTAAAAATGTAGCTCAGCTTTCTTGTACAGGGAAGTGATTAATCATGCCTACTTTATAGCACACCGTGAACCCTGATCAATGTCAGGCCCTGCTTGTATTTTGTCCCTCCTTTTCCACATTCACATCACTTCCATTCCCCTCTTCAAACTAATACCCCCTGCTGGCTGCTTGGTGTGTGTGTGTCCTTATAGGCATACAGCCATGTGTACTAGACCATGCTGCCATGTGCACTAGACCATGCTGCTTGGTGAATGGGCTTTCAGCTTCCATGAATGGTGCTGCAATATAAATCTCATTCATTTTCTGACCTTTACAACTCCTTGCAATGTCATTAAGAGTTATTGCCATGCTGCATATCAATTGCATGTGCTGCTGCGTGCCATTTGGTCATGAGGAATCATCATCTTTCTTTTGTTTACTTCTTCAGTTGTCTGTTGATTGGCATCCAATTCGGCTCCAACTCTTCTCTACTGCAGGCATCAGTGTGGTGACCATTCTTGTAAAAATGCCCCAAAGGCCCTGTGAATTGGGTAAATAGCTTGGCCTAAATACCCAGGAATTATTCGTTGGGCTGCTAACCCCAAGGTGAGCAGTTCCAACCCACCAGCTATTCCATGGAGCAAAGAGAGGCTGTCTGCTGTCTAAGAATTTAGTTTTGTAAACCTAAAGCAGCAATTCTACTGTGCCTTGTAGGGTTGCTAATGAGGAAGAATCAACTGGGGTTTTGTTTGTTTTTCTACATCCAGGAGAGAGCTTTGATGGGGGAGATATTAAGTGCTTGGCTGCTAACCCAAAGGTCAGTAGTTTGAAGCCGTCTTCCACACACTGTGGGATAAAGGCATGGCTGTCTACTTCCCAATAGAAGCCTTGAAAACATCATGGGACCATTCAGCTTTGTTTGATAGGGTCATGAGGAATGAAAGTCAACTCAGTGACTGCGCTTCTTTGGTTGTACGCCCAGGAGGGGCTCTCTAGGACCTAGGGTCCATTCAGTGGACTTTCACTAAGCTCTGCCAGATTGCTGTGCAGCAAACCTGCATCATTAGCAGTGTTTCTCTGCTTTCCCCAGATCTCCAATGACACTTGGTATGTTTGTCTTTCTAACTGCTGCCCGTTTGATGGTTTTAAAAGGTCAAGCACAATAAACTCATCTATCCCAGGCACTTTCTGTAGCAGATTCTTAGGGTTGCCATGCCACATTCCTTTGACCCATCTCTGACACCATCTCACAGCCGTCCAGTCAATACCGAATCATTGCGATCCTTTGAGGTAGTGTACAATTGCCCCCTGCGAGTTTCAAACACTACAACTCTTTATTGGAGTAGCAAACCCCATCTTTCTTCCTTGGAGCTAGTAGTTTTGAACTGCTGACCTTGAAGTTAGCAAACCAACTTGTAACCACTGCACTTCCAGGGCTCCTCCTGATATCCATCATAGCAGTGGCGAACGGCTCTATGTAAGTGCAGGCTCCTGCTGAAATGGTGTCTTATCACAACTGTGCAGCACGCAGCTCTCCATGTCCTTCTGCCTCGAAGCCTTTTCAAAGGCATGGAAAGCCAAACCCAGGAAGGTAGGAGAGGTCAACTTACTAGGAGGAATTCTCAACACCACTGCAGGCGAAGAAGAGCCCAGCCTCCCGTTTCTGGTAGACAATTCTAGGACAAAACCCATGTTCCTCAGAAGTCCTGGGGGAATCAAGCCCCTGTATCCTACATTAAAAGCCTCAACACCCCGTTCCCATTGTGATTGCTTCTCCCCCTAACTCAGCCTTGCGTCTGCTTTCCTATTCCCACTCCCTGCCATCAGATCTCAAATAGACTCCCTGCACCCAGGCCTGAGGAATAAGCTCAGCATGAAAGGGCACTCAATCCAAGACACACACATTACTCTGAATCTCCAAAACAACCCTGTGGGCCACGTGTGTAATCCCCACTTCACAGATGAGAAATGGATTGAAAAACAGTGACACACCCAAGATCACACAGGCCAGGGTTCAAGTCTGTGTCTATCAGTTATTCTTTTATTCAAGTATGCCAGAGAAGACTGGGTCTTAACACCTGAGGAAATTTCTTGGGAGAATAAGGCAAACTACAGAAAACACAAAATGAATATCGCTTTTGTTCGTTTATCCATTTGCAAAAGACATAATACCTATAGTGCTAAGAATAGTATTCAAAGTATCTATTACTACCCCCTCAAAGCTTACATACTAGTCACCAAACACAAACAAATACAATGCTATCAAGTTGATTACAACTTATAGCAACCCCATATAGGGCTTCCAAGACTGTAAATCTTTACAGAAGCAGAGAGCTTCACTTTTCTCCCCCTGAGCGACTGGTGCATTTGAACTACTGACCTTGTGTTTAGCAGCCATTTTCTAAATGATTAGTTCCATAATCATTACGCTTACTTAACTCTACATTCTTTTAATTATTTCTCTATCAGTCCAAATTGCATCTGGCTACATGGGAAAAAACAAACCGACACTAGTGGTCTAATCACAAAAGCTTTATTTTTCTTATATTAACACCAAAAATACCAAAGCAGTTGCCACTGAATTGATTCTGATTTACAGTTACCCCATATGATTCAGGGTAGAACTGTGCTCCATGAGGTTTTCAAGGGCTGAATTTTTAAATGTAGATTGCCAGGTTTTTCTTCCAAGGCATCTTTGGCTTAGCAGTGAATTGTGTTAACTCTTTCACCACACAGGGGTTTGTCTTATACAATAGTAAGTCTTGAAATAGGTAGCCTAGGTCTGGCGTATTTGCTCAGGGACTCATCTTGGATATCGGAGAATGCATTCTTTTTGGTCTGCCAAACTCATGTAACCTATGTGACTCTCCCATCTTTCAATATTCTGACTAGGGAGCATGAAAGCAGAAGAGCCAAGGACAAAAATGAAATGGGTTATGCCAGACAAGTGTTTTGCCTTAAACAACAACAGAAACTTTCTTGGGAGTCCTACTCAGTATCTTTCACCTACACATATTTGGCCCAAACTGGGTCAAATGCTTATGCATAGCTGCAAGGGAGCCTAGGAGTGAGCGATTTGAGTAGGTACATTATCACCCTAAACAAAATTGAACTTCTATTAGTAGTAAGAATGAGAAAAATGGATACTGTTGAGGCATATAGCAGGATTGGGTAGAATTCTATTTTGTGTCTTAATTTACATTTTGAATGATCTCAGAAAAAGTCATAGAGAGTAGAACAAAAGGATGGATGTGCATCCAACCACCTCAACTACTCATTTCTTTTCATGCTCTCCCTCTAGCTTCCCTGAATAGTTCTTGGTTACACATTGGGCTGCTAATTGCACGGTCGGTATTTTGAAATCACTGGCTGCTCTTCGGGAGAAAGATGGGACTCTACTCTGTAAAGAGGTACAGTTCAGAACCTCACAGGTACAATTTTACCTATGTCCTGTAGGGTCGATATGAGTTAGCATTGATTCAATGGCAGTGAGCTTGGTTTGGATAGATCTGTGGAATCTTAGGATGGAATAGTTTGAATACACAGAAAAAAAATTCAGTGGAATCAAAACCCTCTAAATAATTACCCTCTAAAGCCACAAAGATCAACTGTGTCCAGCATGGGACAGTTTAGCATATGCCATGGGGACATTGCTCATATCCCAGTGTTGTTAATCAACAAAAACTCACGCACTGCCACTTATAGTGACCCTATGCACAATAGAATAAAAGCCTTTCTAGTCCTGTGACATCCTCACAAAGGTCATATTTTAGCCTATTGCTACAGCCACTGTGTTGATCCATCTCATTCCGGGTTTACCTGTTTTTAGATGATGCTCTACCAAGTATTTTGTCCTTTTCTAGGGACTAATTTCTCCTGATACCATGTTCAAAGTATATGAAATGAAGTTTTACCATCCTCACTTCTAAAATACATTCTGGCTGTACTTCTTCCGGGATAGACCGCTTTGTTCTGCTGGGCATTCATGGTATATTCAATATTATTTGCAACATCATATTTGAAAGGCATCATATTTTCTTCAGTCTTCCTTATTTATGGTCCATCTTTCACATGCATATGTCAAACATTACCATCAAGTCTATTCTTATTCATAGTGACCATATAGTGTTTCCAAGGCTGTAAATCTTTACAGGGTCAAATAGCTTCCTCTTTCTTCTGTGGAGCAGCAAGTGGGTTGAACCACCAACCTTGCTGTTAGTCTTTCAACCCATACCAGACACTGAAATTAAAACTCCTTTCACATGCATCTAAGGTGATTAAAAATATCAAGGCTAAAAGCAGGCATAACTTGCTAATCCCCAGGGTAAAACATTTGCTCTTTCACATTTTAAAGAGGTCTTTTAAACAGATTTTTCCAATGAAATACGTTGATTTATTGACTGCTGCTTCTGTGAGTATTGATTGTGGGTCCAAGTAAAATAGAGTTTAGCTACATTTCTCTATTTGTAATGATGTTGTGTGTTTATATTTGTCAAGATGAGAAGACATTTGTATTCTTAGTGTTGAAGAATAATTTATACTGACGGTGTACTATATGAGCTTTATCAGTAAGTAGTTCAAGGCCTATTGACTTTCAACCAGCAAGATTGGGTCATCTGTATAACACAGGTTGTTAATGATTCTTCCTCCAATCCAGATGCCTCAACTTCTTCATACAGAGCAGCTTCTCAGATTATTTGAATAAGTATAGAAACACCCTCATAAACACTCACACACTTGCATAATATCTGGAGGGCTTCTGACATCATACCATTTTTAAACACACAAAAACACACACACATACACTTGCAGAATCTCTTGAGTGCTTCTGACTTCATGTCCTTTACACTCACACCCACACACATCCTTGCAGAATTTCTAGAGGGCTTTTGACTTCATGTCCTTTTTACACAAACACACACAAACCATGGCACAATCTCTAGAGGGCTTGTGACTTCGTGTCCTTTTTACACACACACACACACACACACACACACACACACACACACACACACACACACACCCTTCTGGAATCTCTGGAGGGCTTCTGATTTCGTGTCCTTTACACTCAAACCCACACACATCCTTGCAGAATCTCTAGAGGGCTTCTGATATCGTGTCCATTTTATACACACACACACACACTCACACTCATAAATTGCAGAATCTCTTGAGTGCTTCTGACTTCGTGCCTTCAGACTCACACCCACACCCACACATATCCTTGCAGAATCTCTGGAGGGCTTCTGACTTCTCCTTGTTACACACAAACATACACTTACACACCATTGCAGATTCTCTAGAAGGCTTCTGATTTAGTGTCCTTTTGACACCCCCACATACACACACACACACACACACACAATCATGCACCCTTGCAGAATCTCTGGAGGACTTCTGAATTAGTGTCCTTTTTAGACACACACACACAAACACTCACACCCTTGCAGAATCTCTGGAGGACTTCTGACATCGTGCTCTTTTAACACTCACTCACACACACACACACACACACACAAACAATCGCAGAATCTCTAGGAAGCTTCTGATTTAGTGTCCTTTTTACAAACATACACATACTATCACGGAGCCTTGCAGAATCTCTGGAGGGCTTCTGAATTCGTGTCTGTTTTAGTCACACACAAACAAACACTCACACCCTTGCTGAATCACTGGAGGGCTTCTGATTTCCTGTCCTTTAAGCTCACATCAACACACATTCTTGCAGAATCTCTAGAGGGCTTCTGACATTGTTTCCTTTTTATACACACACACACACATGCTCACACTCATACCCTTGCAGAATGTCTGGAGTGTTTCTGTCTTCTTCTCCCTTTTACACACACACACACACACACACACACACACACACACTGCTGCAGAATCTCTACAAGGCTTCTGATTTGGTTTCGTTTTTACACAAACACACAAACAACCTTGCAAAATCTCTAGAGGGCTTCTGAATTCGGGTCCTTTTTACACACACACACACACACACACACACACACATTAACGCACCCTTGCAGAATCTCTGGAGAGCATCTGAATTCGTGTCCTTTTTAGACACACACACAAACACTCACACCCTTGTAGAATCTCTGGAGGGCTTCTGACTTCTGCCCTTTAGGACACACACACACACACACACACACACACTCATACACTTGCAGAATCTCTTGAGTGCTCTGACTTCGTGTCACTTTTCTACAAATAAGCACACACATACTCACACTCATACCCGTGCAGAATCTCTGGAGGGCTTCTGACTTCTTTCCGTTTTACACACACACATACACATACATACCATTGCAGAATCTCTGGAAGGCTTCTGATTTAGTGTCCTTTTTACACAAACACACTATCACGCACCCTTGCAGAATATCTGGAGGGATTCAGAATTCGTGTCTTTTTTAGTCACACACACAAAAACACTCACACCCTTGCAGAATCTCTGGAGGGCTTCTGACTTTGTGTCCTTTTCGCGCGCGCACACACACACACACACACACACACACACAACCTTCCAGAATTTCTTGAGGGCTTCTGACATCGTGTCCTTTTTATACACACAAACACACACACACACACACACACACACACACACACATACTCACACTCATACCCTTGCAGAATGTATGGAGGGCTTCTGACTTCATGGCATTTTTACACACACACACTCACACGCAGACCCTTGCAGAATCTCTAGAGGGCTTCTGACTTCGTGTCCTTTTTACACAAACACACACACACACACACACACACACACACACACCATGGCAGAATCTCTAGGGGGCTTCTGACTTCGTGTACTTTTTACACACACACACACACAAACACACACACATACACACTTTCAGAATCTCTGGAGGGTTTCTGACTTAATGTCCTTTTTACAAACACAAACACACACACACACTATAAGGCTTCTAGTTTCGTGTCCTTTTTACACACACAAACATACACGCACCCTTGCAGAATCTCTGTAGGGTGTCTGATTTCATGTCCTTTTTACACTCACATACACAAAAAAACACTTGCAAAATCTCTGGAGGGCTTCTGACTTTGTAGGTTTTACTTACACACACACACACACACACACACACACATACACACACACTCATTCCCCTACAGAATCTCTGGAGGGCTTCTGACTTCGTGTCCTTTTTAGGACACACACACACACACACCCTTCCAGAATCACTAGAGGGCTTCTGATTTTGTTTCATTTTTACACACACAGACACATACACGCACCCTTGGAGAATCCTGGAGGGCTTCTGACTTCGTGTCCTTTTTACACACACACACACACACTCATACATTTGCATAATTTCTTGAGTGCTTCTGACTTCGTGTCCTTTACACACCCACCCACACACAACCTTGCAGAATCTCTAGAGGGCTTCTGACATCGTGTCATTTTTATACACACACACATATTCACACTCACACCCTTTCCTAATCTCTGGAGGGCTTCTGACTTTGTCCTTTACACTCACACCCACACACAACCTTCAAGAATCTCTAGAGGGCTTCTGATATCGTGCCATTTTTAAACACACACACACACTCACACTCATACCCTTGCAGAATTTTAGGAGAGCTTCTGACTTCTTCTCCTTTTTACAGACACACACACATACACACCATTGCTGAAACTCTAGAAGGCTTCTGAATTGGTTTCCTTTTTACACAAACACACAAACATTCTTGCAGAATCGCTGGAGGGCTTCTGACTTCGTGTCTTTTTACAAACACACACACACTCACAGTCAGACCCTTGCAGAACCTCTGGAGGGCTTCTGATTCTTCTCCTTTTTACACACACACATACATACACATATACACCATTGCTGAATCTCTGGAAGGCTTCTGATTTAGTGTCCTTTTTACACACACACACACACACACACTATGACGCACCCTTGCAGAATCTCTGGAGGTCTTCTGAATTCGTGTCTTTTTTAGTCACACACACACAAACACTCACACCCTTTCCTAATCTCTGGAGGGCTTCTGACTTTGTCCTTTACACTCACATCCACATAAAATCTTAAAGAATCTCTAGAGGGCGCCTGGTATCGTGTCCTTTTTAAACACACACACACATACTCACACTCATACCCTTGCAGAATCTTAAGAGAGCTTCTGACTTCTTCTCCTTTTTACAGACACACACACATACACACCGTTGCTGAATCTCTAGAAGGCTTCTGAATTGGTTTCCTTTTTACACAAACACACAAACAATCTTGCAGAATCGCTGGAGGGCTTCTGACTTCGTGTCTTTTTACACACACACACACACACACACACACACACACTCACACTCAGACCCTTGCAGAATTTCTAGAGGGCTTCTGATTTCTTATTCTTTTTAGAGAAACACACACACACACCATGGCAGAATCTCTAGAGGGCTGCTGACTTCGTGCCCTTTTTACACACACACACACACACACACACACCCTTTCTGAATCTCTGGAGGGTGTCTGACTTAATGTCCTTTTTACAAACACACACACACTCTTGCAGAAACAATAGAATGCTTCTGACTTCGTGTCCTTTTTACACACACACACACACACATACACACTCACAGACCCTTGCAGAATCTCGAGAGTGCTTCTAACTTCGTGTCCTCTTTACACACACACACTCACACTCAAACACTTGCAGAATCTATGGAGGCCTTCTGACTTCGTGTCCTTTTTACACACACACACACACACACACACACAGAATATCTGGAGGGCTTCTGACCTCGTGTCCTTTGTACACACACACGCACACACACCCTTGCAGAATATCTGCAGGTCTTCTGAATTCGTGTCCTTTCTACACACTCACACACACACATGCACGCACCCTTGCAGAATCTCTGGAGGGCTTCTGACTTCTCCTTTTTACACATACACATACACACCATTGCAGAATCTCTAGAAGGCTTCTGATTTACTGTCGTTTTTACACACACACACACAAACACTATCACGCACCCTTGCTGAATCTCTGGAGGGCTTCTGAATTCATGTCCTTTTTTGACACACAAACACAAAAACTCACAACTTTGAAGAATCTCTGGAGGGCTTCTTACTTCGTGCCCTTTTGAAACACACTCATACACTTGCAGAATCCCTTGAGAGCTTCTTACTTCGTGTCCTTTACACTCACACGCACACACATCCTTGCAAATCTCTAGAAGGCTACTGCTTTGTTTTCCTTTTTACACAAACACACACACACACACACACCATGGAAGAATCTCTAGAAGGCTTCTGAATTCGTGTCCTTTTTACACACACCCACCCACCCCCACACACACACACATACACACACACCGTTGCAGAATCTCTGGAAGGTGTCTGACTTAATGTCCTTTTTACAAACACAAACACACAAAAACTCTTGCAGAAACCTTAGAGTGCTTCTGACTTCTTGTCCTTTTTACAAACACACACACACACATACACTCACACACACTTACAGAATCTCCAGAGTGCTTCTGATTTCGTGTCCTTTTTACACACACACACACACACACACACACACACTCATACACTTGCAGAATCTCTGGAGGGCTTCTGACTTCGTGTCCTTTTTAGGACACACACACACACACCCTTCCCGAATCACTAGAGGGCTTCTGATTTTGTTTAATTTTTACACACACAGACACATACACGCACCCTTGGAGAATCTTTTGAGTGCTTCTGACTACGTGTCCTTTTTACACACATACACACAAACACTCACACCCTTGTAGAATCTCTGGAGGGCTTCTGACTTCGTTCTTTTTTACACACACACACACACACACACACACTCATACATTTGCAGAATCTCTTGAGTGCTTCTGACTTCGTGTCCTTTACACACACACCCACACACAACCTTGCAGAATCTCTAGAGGGCTTCTGACATCGTGTCATTTTTATACACACACACATACTCACACTCCTACCCTTGCAGAATTTTAGGAGAGCTTCTGACTTCTTCTCCATTTTGCCGACACACACACATACACACCGTTGCTGAAACTCTAGAAGGCTTCTGAATTGGTTTCCTTTTTACACAAACACACAAACAATCTTGCAGAATCGCTGGAGGGTTTCTGACTTCGTGTCTTTTTACAAACACACACACACTCACACTCAGACCCTTGCAGAACCTCTAGAGGGCTTCTGACTTCTTGTTCATTTTACACAACCACACACACACACCATGGCAGAATCTCTAGAAGGCTTCTGACTTCGTGCCCTTTTTACACACACACACACACACACACACACACACACTCATACACTTGCAGAAACATCTGGAATAGTCTGGTCTGGAGACACAGATCCTGAGACTGTGGTGTGGGGGCACCAGGCTCACGTGGCTCAGGATGTTTCGGTGCAGGGTGGAGCCATGCACCCCAGAGCTCTCTGTATTCCACAGGCGGATGGTGATGTCGGAAGAGCAGGTGATAAAAGAGCTCGGGGGCAGGCAGGCCTGTTGACTGTCCTTCACCTCAGGGTAGACCTGGAGGAGCACAAGGACCAGAGGGACCCGGATCAGACCTTGGCTGCCCACAGAGATGGGACGGAATGAGAGTAGAGAAAAGGCTGGTCAAGACTTAGCCCCAGGCTTATCCCATAGCAAGCAAGTCATAATGATTAGCTCTTGTCTTTAACAAGTAAAGGAATATACATTAACCAAGCACCTAGTAAGTACTAGGCATTCTAAATCTCCCACTTTCATTGTCTCCTTTTCGTAAAAATCAAATGCATCAGGTATGTCATTTCACAATTGCAGAAACTAAGGTTTGGTCAAGTTCAGGAACATGTCCAAAGAGGCCAAGCTAAGACTGCACAGGGGCATACTGAAAAACGTCTGAGATGAGTCAGTACTAAAATCCCCTCCCATCCTCAGAGCCAATTAACAGATACGAAGGGACCCAGGGGCACTGCTGGGGGAGTAAGGGTGCTGGAGGAAACAAATTCCACACTTGAGGAACTCCAGCTCCTAATGGTAGCCCAGGAAACACGGTCAGTCTCAGCAGACCTGGCCCACGTACCTCTACACTCCAGAAGCAGGAGGAATGATACAGAGCTGAATACACCTTGCCCACTTTCTTGGGGTCCTTCACATCCCAGACATAAATACTATGGTCATTATACACACAAGACAGCCACTGATATGTAGGATCAAAGGTCAAGGCAATGGTGTCCGGATACTTCGCATTGGCCACTCCAGCGAAAAGGTGACTGAGGAAAGAGTGGGGCGGGGTGTCCAGGGCAGACAGGGCAAACTGGTGAGTGAGCGCTAATGAAATGGGGCACTCAAGGGAGGAGCAGCAGGTTGGCCAGCAGTCACTGGAGAAAGAACGCAGCGGCAGGCCTGGCATTCCTTACCATGGGGCTCTCACAAGCTATTTCATAGTCCCCAATGTCAGGCAGGGACACTGTGTGGACGTGATGCAGCCAAGCAGATGTCAGGCCCTTCTAGACTCACGTCAGAAGACAAGGAAGGACACTGTGCAAGCCACAACCATGGTCATATATCATTTCCTACCAATTGCAGATTTAGTCCCCTCCTGCCCTGAAAGAGAAATTAATATACCCAACTGCAGAACTGCCCCGCTTCCTGACAGCACTGAAACCAGAGCAAAACTTCACTTCCTGCAATCACCCAACCCAAGGCCCGAGGCTACAATAAGCCCCTCCTACCGCAGCTGCTACCCAGGACCACCCTGAATGTGAAAGTCCTGCTCCATCAGGTTTCCAGTCTCTCTCAGAAACCCTAAGGAATTGCCCGTCTGTCCTAGCTGTGGTCTTTACAGGACAATGCATTACCACACGGCAGACTCAGATTACCTCGGTTGCCCACAGTGAGCAAGAAATGCTAAAAGACCCACCTGTGCTTGACTGCAAGGGTCTTCCCATAGGTCTATGTGTGCCCACCTCTCCTTGCAGCATGCCAAGTATAGCCTGGCACAGAGTGGGGCTCTGACAGGACTCAGGGGCCCACCAACAGCACTCACCTGGCCTCTGTGATGCTGGCAATGTTTGTCCCCAGGGCATGGGGCCGGGGCAGCTTGCTGAGGAAGTGCAGGTTGGAGGGTTGAAAAGGCACACGGTGCCATCAGCACAGCCACAGAAGATATAGTCCTGGCTCACCGAGAAGCAGTGGGCCACTGTGGTCTGTGAGCACAGAAGCCCCAGTCAGCAAGGGTGTCAGCCCACTCCTTCACCCGACACCTCAACAGCCATGAGCCAAGAGGCAAGGACAAGTGCAAGGCAGGCCAGCTGCCCTGGCCAGAGCCCCTCAATGCCCCTCCCTCTAATAGCAGCTGGCCAGAGGGCCCACAGCCCCGTGCAATTAGGGGGAAGGAGTCAGCAAGCCTTATAAGGCACCTGAGGTTTAGGCAAAGACACACTCAGAAAAGGCCGGCCAAGAGAAAGGCAGCAGAGACAGTGGACAGGGCCATCACACTTACTGTGATGCTGTCTTTGTGCTGAGCAGAAGAGGAAAGCAGAGGAAGAGGCAGAGACAGAGAGCAGGAGCGAGCAGAGAGGTTCCCAAACACCTTCCTCTGCCTGGGGCCTCCCCCAGCGTGCATGCAGACTCAGGTGCCCTGGAGCCCGGAAGTGACAGACGGGAGGGTGCCGACAAAGCATTCACTTACCCTCAGCTCCACCCACTTGTCCAACAGTTCCGGTCACTGAACTGGCACAGCTGCCTGGAGGATGTGATACAGAAAGTGCTGTCAGCCTTCTTCCCGCGGCCACAGGCTACATCAGTGAACAGGTTGTTCCACAGGTTCCCCCAGCAGCCCAAAGCGGCCCAGCAGGGGCACAGTGGCATTCACCTGTGGAGACCCACCACAGGTGCCACCCACCCACCCTGCAGGCTACCCCCTGGAAAGCAAGCCCTGGGGAGAGAGGGAGAAGGCTTCCCTTGCAGATTGACATAGCACCTGGCCCAGCTGAGACTTCCAAGGGGCTTTTGAGCATGCAGAAGGGGACGCAGGTGGAACAGATCTGAGCAGACCCCACCATAGTGGCTACTTGCTGCCTCACCTTTGAGGTCTTGCTGTCATCGAGGTACCAGAATTTGATGTGCCGGTTGCCTGCAGTGACAAAGTAGCTGTAGTCCTCAGAGAAGGATACTGCTGTCACCCGACTGGACACCTTGTTGGAAGCCACTACAATGTTTTTCTGGAGATAAAGTCAAGGGAAATCAAGGCTCTGCTTCTAGGAGCTGAGGGAAAAGAAACTTACACACTGAAGGTGGTTAGACAAGCTGTGAAATTGACCTCTCCTTCTGCCCCTTCTTCAGTATCCTAGATACCCAATTGCTCCTTTCTGCTCAGGGTTCTCTAGAAAGGGACTGAGGCCAGCAGGCGGAAGTGAAGGCCACCGGTCAGCAATTTCTTGGCTCCCCTCCCGGCCCCGCCTGTCCTAAGGCCAGCAGCCCACTCACCTTACAGGCCCAGACATTGACGATCATGTCATGCTGGTAGCCCACTGAGACAATGTACTTGGCGCTGGGTGCGAAGGCCACACATGCCACGCCATACTTATTGCTCCTGAAGCTCTGCCACCTGGCTGCGCTCTGACACGTCCCATACCCGCACAGCAGGCATGTGTCCACACTGCAGGGACCGAAGACCCTGAAGTAAAGGCCAGAGGCAGCCAGCTCTCTCCCCATGCACGGAAGCCTGGCCCTCCCAGCCACTGGACAAGAGCCTGCACATAAATGAAGGACACCTAACCTAATATGCCTGCACAGGAATCAAGGACACCCATGGAGGGCATGTGATCAGTGTTGGGGAACAGGGACTCTCAGGGATGGGCTCCTGGCGTGATTTGGATGGGAAAGTACCACCACTCCTGCGGTTTGCTCCCACAGCCTCACAGTGCAAGTCTATGGGAGGGCAGCCCTGTTCCACACTGTGACCAGCAGGGGGACTCCAGGGATAAGGAATGTTTTAAGGATGTGTTTTCCAAAATGTGGTTCCCAAATTGGCAGCTATAGCCTCATCGGGAACTACTTGTTAGCATTGCAACCTGAAGAGAGCCACCCCAGACCTGCTGAGCCCGAGAGCCAGCAGTCTGTACTACGGGGCCACCATAGCACTTCTGACGCAGGCTACAGCCTAAGAACACTGCTCTAGGGCAGACCAAACACCCAAAGTGGACACCAGTACAGAAAGTCAAACTTGGCACCAGTCCTATGCGGGCCGCAGGCTATCACCCTCTGCTAAGGCCAGGCCACCCCCTCTGCAGTGCCTGAGCTTCCTTCCTCACTCACCTAGCCAGTGACAAGGTACTTGCCATCAGGAGAGATGGCAAGGGCAGTGATGGTTTTCCTGAAAGGAATGGGGGCAGGCTCAAGAGGGGCACTGGCAGCCTCGCTCAGGTCTGGCCTCTCACAGTCCCCTCTCAAAACAAGGGCAGCAAACCCGCCCTCCCGGTGCTGCTTCCCTTGCAGGCCTTGGGCCCAACAGGTCCAATGCCACAGAGAAGCAGGTGGCACCCCTCTGGCCGTCCCTGGGGAAAGGTGGGACACTCCAAATCCCCAGAGCCCATTTACCTGGAGCTGTTGAGGATGTGGTGCTGTTTGTGTTTCCGGGGATTGAAGAGCACAACCACACACCTGGGGAGAGGGAGAGGAGGGGAGCACAGCCTTAGCACCCCACCTCAGTGGCCCAGCCCAGAGGACCCCACGTTGCCAGAGTGCAGCTGGCTCCTGACAGCACTCGTCTGCCTTTCTCCCCTTCTGTAGCCCCACACGGTGCAAGGGCCTGTAGGGAGCCCTGCCTGCCCAGTGCCCTGTGTACCAGCACCATCGGGCCATGCCCCATAGTGATGGGGTGGCCAGTCTTCCCAGAGCCCTTGTCCCTACCCCAGGGCATGGGCAGAGAGAAGGATGCACATGATTTGGGTAAGAACAGGCCTCAGCTGTGCCCTTGTTTACAGACCTCCTGGTTTCCAGGAGAGAGTGGGATCTCTCATGTCTGCACCCATGTGTGTACTTGGCAAGAGCCAGCCCTCCACATGTTGGATGAGGAAGCAAGTGGAAGGTCAGTGCCCAGGGCCAGGCCTGCAGAGAGACTAAGGGGGATGGAGGGGCAGAAAACTACCTGAGGCAGGGAACTTCATGGAGCTGCTGGCCCAAGTCAGACTCTTTAGCCCAAAGAGCCTGAGCAGCACCATTCTAACAGCCTCCAGGCTCCCTCTCCAGTCAGGCAGCAAGGCTGTGTGAGATTGCATGGAGACTGAAATTCAAGAGTGAACTCGAGAGAGGGAGGCAGGTAAGAGTCAGGGACAAGGAGCTGGGAGTCAACAGCTCGCCAGTGTCTCAGGGGCCATGGCGCTCAGCAGGTTTAGGCCCTCTGCCCAGCTTTCCCCTCTCTTCATTAGCGCTGTGCCTACTACTTGCTATTAGCTGGCCACAGCAAGCCTGGAGCCTGCTCCCCCAGGTAGGGGGGTCGACTGCGTAGACGGAGGAGAGACTCAGTAGAAGGCTACTTGTCCCAACACTGCCTTTTACAACAGGAAGCAGACACAGGACCAGCATCTGGACCCCAGTGCTTGCAGATGGGAGCAGGAGCTGCAGCACAGGGCTTGGTCTCTTCTGCAGACAAAGGCCTCCTGCTCTGCTCAATGAGCAAGTTCGCTATGCAAATTCCACTGTCAACTAGGGATTCTGGGATCTTGGAGGTGCACCAGGTAAGCTCACAGCTGGCTACCAGGCTGATTGACAGCCTTAGAAGCCTGAGCAACGCCCTCTTCTCCTCAGAGCCCCCCCCCCCTCCAATCCTTTTTCACCCTCTTTTTCTTTGTTCTCTTTTTTATCTCCTTTCTCTCTTTAAACCGATTTGAAGACCCCTGCTCTCCACATCCCTTGAATGAGAAAAACAAGATGACCTTAGAAACATGCAAACACACACCTGCCCCGTTGCTCTGAAGGAGAGTCTAATACATGGGACTGGCCTAACTCCTCTAAAACAGAGCTGCCTGCACAGAGGATGAAAGGAACTGTGCTCAAACACTCAACCACATTCACTGTCGCTGAGTCGATTCTGACTCATAGTGACCCTACAGAACACAGCAAAACTGCCCCTGTGGGTTTCTTTTACGAACTATCTAGGGGACCACAAAGTGTTATCTTTCTCCTTTGGAGTGCCTGGTGGGGCCTAACTGCTGTCCTTGCCGTTAGAACCCCAACACAGAACCATGACACCCTCAGGTATCTGGGCATCCAAAATTGAGAGATAAGGGCCACTAAGGAATAGAGCCAGGGTTCACAAACAGGGCTTCTGATTTCGGGTCCTTTTTACACACACACACACAAACACACACACACTCACACACACACCCAAATGCATACCCATACCCTTGCAGAATCTCTGGAAGGCGTCTGACTTCATGTCTTTTTCACACACACACACACACACACACACACACCCCTTGCAGGATTACTAGAGGGCTTCTGATTTTGTTTCATTTTACACACACACACACACACACACACACACACACTCAAACTGACACTCATACCCAGGCAGAATCATTAGAGGGCTTCTGACATCGTGTCCTTTTTACACACAAACACACATACACACCGTTGCAGAATCTCTAGAAGGCTTCTGATTTACTGTCCTTTACACACACACACACACACACACACACACACTTGCAGAACCTCTGGAGGGCTTCTGACTTCGTGTCCTTTATACACACTCACACACACACATATACACACATGCACGCACCCTTGCAGAATATCTGGAGGGATTCTGATTTCCTGTCCTTCTTACACGCACACACCCACACAGACACACACACACCCTTGCAGAATCTATAGAGGGCTTCTGAATTCGTGTTTTTTTACACACACACACACACACACACACACTCACAATCATACCCTTCCAGATTCTCCTTAGGGCTTCGGACTTTATGTCCTTTTTCCAAACACACACATACATGCACCCTTACAGAATCTTCAGAGGGCTTCTGACTTCGTGTCCTTTTTACACACCCACTCACACTCATACCTTGAAGAATCTCTAGAGGGCTTTTGACATCTTGTCCTTTATACACACACACACACACACACACACACCCTTGCTGAATCTCTGGAGGGCTTCTAAAGTCATGTCCTTTTTACATACAAACACACACATCCTTGCAGAATCTGTAGAGGGCTTCTGACTTCGCGTCCTTTTTACACACACACACACACACATTCACACTCATACCCTTCCATAATCTCTGGATGTCTTCTGACTTCGTGTTCTTTTTCCACACACACACACAAACACACCCTTGCAGAATCTCTGGAGAGGGTTTGAACAACCCTGTTGGTCATGGTATGTCGTGTGACTAGAAGTGTATATGAGCAGAGAATCCCTCAGAGAACAATTACTGAAGTCTATAGAGCAGGGGTCAGGGATACACTGCGGGTCTCTTGGTCCATGCATGTGGCTCTGAAGTAAAATGGAAACCTTTTCAAGGACAGTTATTATTCAGATAATGGTGATTGAAGTTGCAAAAATATATTTTTTTATCTCAAAGAATGTTTCAATTGTGAGAGACAAAGTAGGTTCTTCTATCTCAAAAGTTTGCCTCCCCGGATGTAGATCAAGATGGCGGCTATGTCTAGAAACAGTCACTTCACATTTTGATATTTTTGCTTAATAAAGTGTCTGTGGTTTTAGAGTAATGCTTTCTGACTTACCCTCACATACTTTTACAGAATAAGGGATGAAGCAGCTGCTTGGACTGGGTGGGCACAGGGAAGCTGGGAAGGGTGAGGACCAGGAACAATCACTAGATAATAAATTATTTAATACATCTGCATCGCGACTTTGGCTCCAGAGCTACAACTCCGGTGCTGTGCAGCACATTTCTTCCAGTTTGAAACAAAATTGGAGTCTTTATTATCTTCCTCATCAGTCATCATTTCCTATGGTTCTGGGGATTGGCAGTACTAAGCTAGCAGATTCCTCTGTGCGGTTGCCGTCTGGCAATGGCTTATGATGGAGACATCTCACACAGCTTCCCCACTGGTGTACTTGACAATGGCCACTGGTGTTTGCTGGGACTTTAAGAGGAACTAGTGTCAGCATCTGCATGTGGCCTCTTCATCACACTTCCTCACAGCAAGGGGACTGGACTCCGAGGGTCTTGTACAGAGAAAGAGCCAGGTGGGAGCTGTATTACCTCAGAAGTCACACCGTACCTCACCTGCCAAACTTGACTCCTGGAGAGCCATAAGGCCGGCGTGGGTTCAAAGGAGGAAACATAGACTCCAACTTGGGATGCAGAATGACAAGATTCTGGAAGTGCTTGTAGGGAAGAAACAATCCCTTGAAGGCATTTTGTGAGCTACAGTCTTCCCCAGGACATAAACCTTAACTGGGCAACTCAGTGGTAGCCTTGCCAACTCTGGCTGGTGAGTTCCAGTGACTTTCTTTTGAAGGGAGGGAAGGCAAATTTGGAAGGGAACCCTGAGAAGCCCCCAAGTGGCCTGGAACCTCACCTTGGCAGACACCCACTGAGAGATCCTTCCTCCTTCAGGGAGTTAAGCTGGGCGAGAGGATGGTAGCTGGAAGGACAAAAGGAATTGACTAATACTCTGGAATTACATCACTCGCTCTCTTTGTAAGATTTTCACTATTGTTCTTGTCCTGTGTTGAATCTATCTTTTCCTTATTCTCCCCTAGAACCTTCCCCTTAGATATGGGGTTGCGGGGACGGGTTGATTGATCTGTGCTGAAATCAGGGAGGTAGGTAGTAATAGAGGGAACCCGTTACTACTCCCATAGTTCCCATAGCAACCTGGACCAATTGGTGGGAGGAATGGGCAGATAAAGACTGCATTGGGGGTTTTGGTGCTTGGTGGAGGTGGAGGCTGACGTGTTTAGAGTGGAGAGAGGAAAACAGCCTGTTGGGGAAATGTTATTGGAGATGGCTTTGAGACTAGCCTCTACTGGTCTCTTGCTCCTCACTCTCCTCTTGGTAGCAGCACGTGTGTTCCCCTCCCCAACATCCCCTCATCCCAACTTGGAGCCCTTCTGGCTATTATTTCCTTATGGAAAAGCTGTCAGCTCATCATCCTGCTTTCTTCCATTCATGCTTCTTTAGCTCCGTGTTGACTTCTAACAGGAGAGAATCAGAAAAGTTAAGTCCCCACCCCACAGGGCCTTTGCTGAAGGAGACTGCAATCTGTGTACGGAATATCTCCTAGCTCACTCTCTCACTTCTCCCTAATAGATTTTTCCTGCCACTGCTCCTGGCTGGAGGGGATGGAGACTTCAATTGATGCCACAGAAGTCACAGCAAAAGAACCAAGGCACTCGGAGAGCATTCATGAGCTGGAATATGATAGAAGCTCTTGAATGGGAAGCCACCATTCTGGCAGTAAACATGCTCCTATGGACCCTCCCAGTTCTAAGGCTTTAGTGCAGTCCCACCTGAATGAGTTCTCCCTGGGTGAGTTCCTCCTGAAAGCGAAAGAGGGTTTATCCTTCTTTATCTTTGAAGCTATGCCTTCTATACCTACTGGATCCCGATATTGATGATCTTCGCTTCCTGATTCCTGAACTCAACTCTGCTGATTGATGGCTGCATGGCCAAGGACCCAGACACAGCTCTGGATTGTCAGTTCACTCTCTTTAGCCACCATTGGTTTCCTTTTGTCTAATTGTGCAACAGAAATCTCGGGGGATGCTTTATTCTAAAGTTCTTCCACTTCCCTAAAGGCGGGTATAGAGAAAGGCAAAGTTAACTTGAGTCTCTCCAGCACCCACTAGAACCCCAAGGGGGCTGCATAGGTCTCATCCAAAAGTGGAGATCTGCTGCCACACCCCTAGATTGGGAACCCATCATGGGTAGGGGCCAATTGCTGTTTCTATCTGGACCTTCAGGGTCTTCTCAGTGCCTGGCTCATAGAGGAAATGAAAAATGCTTGTTTCTTCTTAACAAGTCAGAGATTTACTATTGTTGTTAGGGTCGGTCCTGTTGGTTCCCACTCATAACAACCCTATGTCAAACAGAACACAACGCCACCCGGTACAATCATCACAATTGTTCTTATGTTTGAGCCCATTACTACAGCCCCCATGTCCATCCATCTCATGAGAGCCTTCCTCTTTTCCATTGCCCTTGCACTTTACCAAGCATGAAGTCCTATTCCTGGGCCTGGTCTCTCCTGACAACATGTTGAAAGTACATGTCCAAAGGGTGACAAAATCTGGCCATCCTTACTTCTAAGGAGCATTTGGCCTGTGCTTCTTCCAAGATAAGTTTATTGGTGCTTCAGGTAGTCCATAGTACTTTCTATGGTTCTTTATTCCTAGCACCATAATTCAAATGCATCGATTCTTCTTTGGCCTGCCTTATTTAATCTCCACATTTTACATGCATAGGAAGTGTTTGAACATACTATGGCTTGTGTCAGTTACACCTTAGTTCTCAAAATAACATCCCTGCTTTTCAATACTCTAAAGAGGTCTTGTGAATATTTAGCCAATACAATGCAATGCATTTTTTAAGCTCTTGACTGCTGCTTGCATGAGCGTTGATCATGGATCCAAGGAAGAGGAAATCCTTGACCACCTCACAATTCTACATCTAAACGTATACCTCAAAGAATAACAAACAGAGACTCAAAGAGATAGTGGTATACAAGTTCACTGCAGCACTACCCACAATAGCTGAAAGGTGACTATTATCAAAGTGCCGGGGCCCGAAGAATGGATAAACCAAACAATATCTAAGTCATACAATGGAATATTATTCAGCCTTTAAAAAGGAATGATGTTTTGGAACATGCTACACCATGCAGGGACCTTGAACACCTTCTGCTGAGTGAAACAAGTCAGACCATAATGAGATTGATATAAAATATGCAGAATCCATAGGGAAATCCATAGACAGCAAGCAGAGTCACAGTTGATAAGGATTGGGTGACGAAAGCAATGGGGAGTGACTGGTTAATGAGCATTGACTGTGTCTCCATTCAGAGTGATCCAAATGTTGGCCTGATCCTATATTCGATTTGCATGGAGCCCCTGCCCTCTCCTGAGGGGTAGCCTCAGCAAAGTCACTGACATGCTCAGAATCTTGGTTTCCTGACCTGTGAGTGTGCTGGAAAGATTAGATGGAGTAATAAATAATGACACTGATCACAACCAATAATTATACAGCACTTACTATGGGCCAGATATTGTTCCCCAGTCGTGCTTCTAGCAGGCACACAAATACAATGCCCTTGGGGCCTAACAGAAACTCAGATTCCACTTCAGCAGGTCTGAAGCAAGCTGTGAGAAATGGAGTTTCTAATGGGGACAACAGTGAGGACCAGTATTCTCAGAAGGATTGAGGCATTTGAATGGCAGTGATGGCAAAGACCGTGTGTGGAGTATACTGTGTGTGGCCAGGAGAAAGAGCAAATCAGTCCTGGAGGAAATTGAGCCAGGACACTCTTCACAGAATGTTCCTAGAAGAGAGAATGGCAAAATTTTGTCATGCTGATTTTGGTCATGTCGTTAGGAAAGACCAGTTGCGAGAAGAGGACATCATGTGGATCTGGGGAAACACTTCATGACACGGACTGGCACCATAACCGCAACAATGACCTTAAACCTGCCGATGGGCAGGAAGATGGCATAGGTCTGGCAGTGATTTGTCCTATTAGACCTACGGTTAAAAGGAGTCAAATTTGACTTACTGGAGACTAACAACAACAACAAGGTCTTTCTATCTATTGATGCATTCAATCTCAACCTCGAACACACAACCTAAGCACTATTTTTCACTTCCCTTCTACACACGGCAGCGCAAAGGGGGTTCAATGATTTGTCCCAGGTCATGGAGCTCAAAGGACATAGAGCCAGGACTGGACAATGGAGCGATCGGACAACAGAGACATTAAACATAAGCAGGGCTTTGTCTCCCACAAAGATCATAGGCATAACCATAATGGACTTGGCACAAGTCCTTCCGCATGGCAACCTTTCAGCAGATAGGTGCTATCTTAATGCCATCCAGTTGACAGCAAGTCAGCGACTGTGTAGGACAGGGTAGAACTGTCTGTGGGTTTTTGACACGAAATATTTACAGCAGTAGAAATCCTCATCTTTCTCCCACAAAAGTCCCTATGATTGTTATTAATTTGGTCAGAAGTTACTTTAATCGTGACAAATCCTTCCTTTTTTGGGATTCAACATTATACCCCACTGCTTTTAATAGCTCCTCGCCCCAAACCAAAACAGGCATGAGAGAGTTGATTCTGACTCATGGTGCCCCCATATGTGCATTGCATAGGACTTTCAAGACTATAGGCTTTAAGCAGGTTGCCAGGCCTTTCCTCCATGGTGTCCCTGGGTGGGTTCCAACGGCAAATGATTTGTTAAATAGTTGTGTGTGGAACTGTTTGCCCCCCTTCAGGAACTCCAATATCCTTGCAGCTCTCTATTCACAAAGGACTGTCCTTCCAACCAAGAGCTCAGAGTGCTTGTTTTCTCTCTCTTATTTTCTTTACATCAAGTTGTTTGGGACTCCCCAGGAGCTGGGTACCAGGGACATATTTAAATGTAATTATGACCCTGTCATCTACAACATGATCATGATAAATGGAGAAAAGACTGAAGTGATCAGGGCTATCTTCTTTCTGGAGTCCATAAGAAATGATCATGCGAGCCCCGGTCAAGAACTCAAGGGATGTATTGTATTGGGTAAATCTGCTGTTTGAGATCTCTTTCTTTTTTTTTTCTTTTTTTGCAGCTGGGAAAGAGAAAGGAGAGATGGGCTGTTCTCCCAAGTTGGGGTCCCTGCCAAGGCACCTCCCACTCAAACCTGGCAAACTCCACTCGGGAATAGAGTTCCCTGCCACTTCTGTAGAACTGCCCTGCGGAAGGACCAATGTCCTAAAGGTTCAGAATGGCGAAGACAAGTTTCAAGAGCTACAGCCTAGCCCCTTACAGCCTGAGTGTGACTCAACAAGGGCCCCCACAGGCACTTTCTAGGGATCTTAAGCAGTTGGGGCTTAAGGAGAGTGGCATGGGGCTCTAGCAAGCTATGAGCCCATCCCAGGCTGGGGTTACATATCCCAAGCCCTTGATGGGGAGGCCTCAGGTAAGCAGTGGTCCCAATGGAGTTCTGGGTATGTGGGCCAGGGGGAGGGGAGTCACTTTTGGGCCTGGACCAACCCAGGGCATCCCAAGTGGGATGGGGTGCAGGGGCCTGGGCAGGGTCCCTCTTCCTCTCCATCCTCCATTGCCAGTCAGGCTAACACAAGATCTTGGGCAGGCAGGGGGCCTGGGGCAGTGCCCAGATGAGCCAGGGGCTAGCTGGGCAGGGGGTGTTTCCTGGGTAGGCAGAGGGCCTCGGGCAGGGTCTTTGTGGCAGGGCCAGACCCAGGTGGGCAGGGACCTGGTACAGGGATCCCAGGTGTGTGCCCAGCCTGGACTGGACCCATGGTTGGCAAGGGCCCTGATGCAGGTTCCTGGGTGGGCAGCGGGCCCAGGGCAGAATTTTGGTGGTGAGCAGGCCCAGGGTGGGGGCAGGGGGTCTGGAGTGTGGTCCTGGGTGGGTCAGTTGGGCAGGGCGGGGATCCTGGTGGCTGGCCAGGTGCCTGGTGGGCTGCAGACCCACATCATGAGTCATGGTGGCAAGGCCTTCCCTGGTGGGCAGGAGTCTGGGAAGGGGCGGGAAGGCTGCACAGGCCACACCTAGTCTTTCAAGTCCTAGGCCTTGCTCATCAGGTCATTATGGCCCATGGAGGCAGTGCGGCTCTGAGGCTGGCTCACAGCCGTCAGAGCTTGGCTCGCTCAGCTCCTGAGCCCTTGACCTCTATAGGAAGTGCTGGCTGGCCTCCTGTCATGTTCTCAATAGGCTCCAGCTGCTGCCAAGTAGGCCAAGCCTTAAAGGGGCCATGGGCTTCCACCAGTGCGCCCCTCCTCCTCACCCTTAAAGGGGCCGCGTGCTGCCGCCAGATACCTCTTTCAAAAGTGTTCTTCAAAGTGTTTAAGAGCAAGAATGTTACATTAAGGTGCACCTGACTAAAGCCATCTTAGTCATATTTTCGATGGCCTTCTATGCACGTGAAAGTTGGACATTGAAAAGGAAGATCAGAGAAGAATCAATGCATTTGAATTGGGAGGCTTGTGAAGAGTATTGAAAGTACTATGAACTGCCAAAGAACAAACAAATGTGGGTTAGAAGTACAGCCAGAATACTCCTTAGAAGCCAGGATGGTGAGGCTTCCCCTCACACACCTTGGACATACTGTTAGGGAGAGACCAGTCCCTGGAGGAGGAAGGACGTCCTGCTTGGTGAAGCAGAGAGGAAGTGAAAATGAGGAAGAACTTCGGCCAATGGATTGACACAGTGGCTGCAACAAGGGGCTCAAACATAACAACAATTGAGAGGATTGGGCAGGACTGGGTTGTGTTTCGTTCTATTATCCATAGGGAGGCTAGGGGTTGGAACTGACTCAATGGCATCTAACAGCAGAAACAATGTCTACACCCACTACTAACAGGACAGGAAGTTTCCCAACCCCTCTCATCTCTCAACCCCAGGAACAGAGATGCCACCTTCCTTCTAGCTGTATTCCAAGTATCTAGAACAGAGCTCAGCAATGAAGTACCTAACAAACCAGAAGTAGCTGTTACTTAGCTCCATGCCTCAGAGGTCTCAGTTCCCAAGTCCCGAAACAATGACATCAGTGTAGTTGTTTGTTGCCATCAAGTCGAATTCCAGTTACACCTGCGTCACACCTGCCTACCTAGAATCCCACCTTATGAAAATAAGGCAGAAGAATGATTCTTTCCCACGGTGTCTGCAGACTATGACGCACCACTCTGAAGGGATGTCATGTAAATGTTGAACTGCTAGCTCAAAGTTGACAGTTCAAACCACCAGCTGCTTCAAGGAAAACGATGAGGCTTTCTGTTCCAGTAATGTTGGACAATGTTGGAAAACTTACATAGGGTCTCCATGAGTTGGAATTGACTGGAAAGTAATGGGTTTACTGTACCTGGAATGATGATGCGACCAGAGAAAGAACGAGAGGGAAGTCTGAAAAAGAAGCACCAACCTGCCCTCCATCGGGCTGTTTTGTGATTTTTTGCAGCAGATGGTTCGAAGGGACCAGGGAATGAAGAGGAGGAGTGCATGGCACAGTTGAGGGCTATTTGCCATTCTGACCAAGTGCCTCTGTGAGAAAAGGGGGAGGGGAGCCTTGACCTGGATCTTGAACAAAGTCCAAGAAAATATATGAATTTCCAGAATGAGAGAGTTTTCCCAAGTCAGGGTAGTAACAGGAACTGACAGCTCTCACCTCTGACCCTGTGGGCCCTGTTCAAAGAATCTCCTGGACTGGGTGGGAGGTGGGTGGTTAGGCAGAGAAACAAAGAGACAGTCGAACTAGGAACTCTGGCTCTTTCCCAGCCTGAGCCTGAGCCCCTGAGCCTCCTCAACTCCACTCTCCCCCTTCCTTGGCCCCCCACAGGGACACCTTCCAGAGGTCTTCCTGTACCCATATGTAGGTTTTGGCTCTACCTGCTTTTGGCTCTGCTCAGTAGCAGGGTTCTTGAAGGGTGGTTGTGGGATTTGTACAGTTGACATTAGGGTAAATGCGTGATCATTTCTTAAATTTATCCTACTGCAGATTTAGGCTGTGTTTCCAAACTCCCTGTCCTCACAGAGGCTCTGCAGAGGGGACAGTGACTCTGATTCCACCTGGAAGTTCCTGGTTGAGCACATGGATTTCCCATCCCAGTCTAGCCATGGCACCAGGGATCAGGGTGCTAGGAGAGGGGCAAATGGGTCCCCAAAGGAGATGTGTGGTGACCACAAAAGTGACACACTGGTGGTCACATACTAATTGTACATGGTGGTGCTTGCCCCTCTCAAGGTGGAAACATACAATTTCGCCTATGCCTCCTCTCTAAAAGCAAGTGGACCTGCTTGTGACATGAGGTTTTGGAAAGTTCTTTCATGGGCCACAAAGAAGTGTGGCTGATCCAGTGTCTCAAGCTGATTTCGAGGAGTGTCCAGAGAGTTCGTGGTGAAAGGGTGTAGGGAACTGCGGGGGGCTGCCCAGGGAGTGAACACGGAGTAAATTGAGCCAGACAGAGTAATGAATGGGAGGCAGAATGGCTATGGAAGTAATCTGGGGGACGAGTTTGGATCTGCCTCTGTGGGTTTCTGACACTATAAATTTGTCCATTGTCAGACAGCCTCATCTTTCTCCCTCTCAGAGCAGCTAGTGGGTTTGAACTACTGGCTTTGAGATTAGTAGCACGATGCTTAACCCACAGCATCACCAAATCTCCTTAGCAAGACGGATATTACCACAACCACAGCCACCACCCCTTTTTCCTAATTTTCTGAGAGATAGAGAGGATAGAGTGCTGTCCAGCGTTTGACTCCCTTTAAAGAAAACGGGAGGGCCAGGGTGATGACAGCAGGTGGCTGGAACATCCCAGCCTGGCATCCAGGCAACCCGGAAAGATCCTCCCTTGTGGGCTCTGTGAAGTAGGCACACTCAAAGACCACAGGACCTCGGTCTCAGCTGTCGGCCTCGGGGCTTGGGTTTCTTATTTCCTGCTGCTTGGGGGGGGGGGTTGCTCGATGGAGAGTCTCGTCACTTAGCATCATAGCTGCTCAGACGTGATACCCCTGAGTCGTGTAATTTACATTTCATGTACAATTGAAGCACCTAATGGTGTCATTCTCCAAGGGGGGAACAAGTTGTCATAATGTTAATTACATTGCAGGCGTGCTCCCTCTCCTTTGTCCCCAAGTGCTCCATGGGAAGTTCCCAGGTAGCAGTCGAGTGGGTGTCCAAGAGACTGGCTTTGGCTCTCTCCAAGGTGTCATGGCTGAGGAGTCGTTACAAGGCCAAGAATTCTTTCTCTGACTTCTTGTGGGTGTGTTGGCGCAGTGGGAGTAGAGGTGGCAGCTAAACAGCCCAGTCATCTCCCCATCCTTTTCTCACCTGCGCGTGTGCAATCGGGCAGGGCTGGAGGGTGCCTGTTCAATGCTCAAGTTAATTTTGCTTGATAGGGGACAGTGGAGATGATGTGTAGGGAAAAGGAGGCAAAATCCAACCACTCTTAGTCCAGATATCAGCAGACGGTAGAGCTAAGCCTGTAGTCTCTGAGGCTGGTCTGCTGGGATTTAAATTCCAGCTCCCCCTTGGATAACCTGGTTACCCCTGGGCCAGATGGCTTCACCTCTCTGTGTATTTGTGTTCTCACCTATAGACGGAAGCTGATGCACTACCAATGGGTCAGTCGATTCCAACTCATAGTGAGCTGGAGGACAGAGTGGAAACATTCTGTAGGCGTTCCCATAGGCTGTGACTGATACTGGAGCAAATAAAGGCATCATTCTCATGGGAAGCTGCTGAGGGTTTCGCTGAGCTAGTGGTAAATAGTCAAGGGCTTCTCTATTGCCCCGCCAGTGCTCCTCTTAAAGGGGTTGCAAAAGTCACCAAAACCCCACTTCTCTTGAGTTCATTCAGACTCATAGCAACTCAGCAGGATAAAGTAATAACTGTCCCTGCAGACGTCCGACCCTGAAAATTTTTATGAGCTCAGACAGCCCCATCTTGATTCCGAAGAACAGCTGGTGGGTTTAAACCACCGACCTTCTGGTGAGCAGTTCTAATGCTTCACCCACACCACCACCCGTGGGATGAAATGAGTGAATGTACATGCAATGCTTAGAACACTCATACATAACATGCACTTAGTAATTGTGAGCTATTGTGGTAGGAGGGGAGTCCAAAAACCAAACCAAACTCACTGCCATCGAATCCACTCTGATTCCCCATGACCTGAGTTCTACCCTATAGGACAGGGTCCAACTGGTCCTGTGGGTGTTTGAGATTGTAACTTTATAGGATTGGAAAGTTTCATGTTTTTCCCTGAGAGTGGCTGGTGGTTTTGAACTGTTGGCTTTGGGATTAGCAGCCCAATATGTAATCACCCAAGCCATTATTAAATGAGAGCTACGAGTTTCTGACATTTTCTGTGAGGTAGTAGAAGTATATGTCATTCCTATATTTAAAGAAGGTAAATCTACTGAAACAGAACAATTGCCATGGCTTTCCAAAGAGAGGAGAGATGTCACTTTTAAGGATAAATAGAGCTGCGAGTCATCCCTGGAGAGTACAAATGGTTAAAACACTTGGCCATTAACAGAAACTGAGGAGGTTCAAGCGCACCCAGAAATACCTTGGAAGAAAAGCCTGGCCATCTGTTTCTGAAAGGTTATGCCGATTGAAAGTCCTATGACTCACCATGAATCGCAATCAACTCAGTGTCAAATGGTCATTTTAAATTTCAGGATGGTTCCTGGGCAGAAAGAAAACATTCTAAGTTGTCTATTGAAGAGGAGGTTTGTGAGAGCACCTGGCCCATTCAAACACAACTGATGAGGAACCTCGGTGGGTCCACTGGACACAGACCAGGCCATGCTTTCTCCACATCTGGTTTTGTTGGATGCTGTCAAGTTGGTTTCAACTCGTGGCGACCCTACATACAACCGAAAGAAATACTGCCTGCTCCTGTGCCAGCCTCACAATTGTTATGCTTTAGTGTGTTGTTGTAGAAACTGTGTCCATCCATCTTGGTGAGGGTCCTCCACTTTTGGGCGCCCCTTTACCAAGCATGATGGCCTTTTCCATGATGTTGCTCCTCATAGCTCCTGATGCCCAAGGATGTGAGATGAAGTCTAGCCATCCTTGCCTCTAAGGAGCAATCTGGATACACTTCTTTCAAGACAGATCTTGCTTCTCAACTGAAATTCTTGGAGAGAGAGTGAAAACACACCTGATTTTCCTAGAGTCTCATTTCCCAAAGTGGGCAACACCACCCACCTACTGGGCACATAAAAATCCAGAGATCTACAAAGCAGATATCTACATTTTATCCTGGATGGTGGGCTATAGTCCAAAATTCTTTCATTGCTCGGGGGTCCTGAGTAATTTGTTTTACTGAAAAGAGGGCATTAGGCAGAATAAGTTTGGGAACCTTTGGTCTGGTGCAGGAGCTGGAAAACTGTTTTTCTGCCAAGGACCATGTGGTGATTTATCACATTATTCATGGGGCCATACAGGTCAAATATTTAATGAACTCACCCCTAAGGTGATGGCTACAAATGCTTCTCATTGGTGAGATGTTTGATGCTGGTAGCTATTGATTATTTGGGGGGCCCTATACAGCCCTCGGGCCATACGTTGGTCTAAGGTAGTGGATCTCAACCAGTGGGTCACGACACCTTTGGAGGTCCAATGACACTTTCACAGGGGTTGCCTGGTTCATCGCAGTAGCAAAATTACAGTGATGAATTAGCAATGAAATAATTTTTATGATCAGCGTAAACACAACCTGAGGAACTGTATGAAAGAAACATGGCATTCGGAATGTTGAGAAACACTTGTCTAGGGAATGGTTGGGATCTCCATGTAGACTACACATGAACTTCATAGGCAGCCAGGCAGCGTATCACTTGGGTTTCATTGGAGAGGAAAGAACTATTGATCATGTTTCAAGGACAAACAAATCTGGAAGGAAATGTTATTGTGGATGAAAACAACACATAAAACAAACTCTTGAAAGATTTCTGTATGCTAGAGATGAATTGCAATCAAGAAAATTAAATGATATCTCTGAGGGTTCCAGCAGAAAACAAACCATGCAGAAGGTTTAATTAAAGAGAGTTTAATGAAGACTATTCACAGTGGTGGGGATGGGATTTAGAAAGCCAACAAAAGATAAGGAGGCCCCAAGGGTCTAACAAGAGCATAAAGCTGTTGCCACGTGTCCTATGGAATTTTCTCTTCAGCTCTTTGACTTTGTCATTTCTTCTCATTTTCTTAGCTACTCTATGATATAGAGCAATTCTGATTCATAGGAATTTGATACTACTGTCCTCTCCCAATTTCTTTTATTTTCCAACGTCATGTGTGTTAAAATATGCAGTATTGCATCTAAACCTGTAGTTCTCAACCTTCCTAATTCCTTGGCACTATAATGAAGTTCCTGATGTTGTGGTGAACATCCATTCATAAAATTATTTTCGTTGCTACTTCATAACTGTAATTTTGCTACTATGAAGAAGATACCGACCCCTGTGAATGGGTAGCTCAACCCCCAAAGAGGTCCCGATCCACAGGTTGAGAACCGCTGCTCTTAACTAAGAGGTGTTTCTTTAAGATGTAGTTCAGTATATTGTTAGACGCCCAAGTCCTGTTGTTGTTGTTGTTAGGTGCCATCGAGTGGATTTTGGCTCACAGCAACTCTATGTACAATGTACTGAAACGCTGCCCCGTCCTATGCATTCCTCACAGTGGTTCTTTGCTTGCGCTCATTATTGCAGCCACTGAGCTATTCCAAATTGTAGGGGCTGCCTCTCCTTTGCTGCCCTTCTACTCTACCAATATCTGTGTCTTCCTCTAGGACAGTGCTTCTCAACCTTCCTAAATCCTCGACACTTTCATACAGTTTCCTTTGTAGTGGTAGACCCCCAATCATAAAATTATATTCTATGCTACTTCGTAACTCTCGTTTTGTAACAAGTTATGAATAGTGCAACCCTGTAAAGGGTTCTTCTAAGCCCCAAAGGGGTCACGACACACATGGTGAGAACCGCTGCTCTAAATTTAGAGGAGTTTCTCTGAAGGTCTATTTCACCATACTGTTAGAAGCTCAAGTCCATTTGTGGTTGTTGGGTGGTGCCGTCGAGTGGGTATGTCTCATAGCAACTCTACACACAATATAATGAAACGCCACCCTGTCCTGTGACATCCTCACAGTGGTTGTCTGCTTGCACTCATTGTTGCAGCCACTGTGCTAATGCATCTTGTTGGGGACCGCCTCTCTTTTCCTGCCCTTTCATACCAAGATTTGGGACTTCCTCTAGAGCAGTGGTTCTCAACATTCCTAATGCCATGATATTTTCATACCGATTCTCATTTAGTGGTGACCCCCCCAACCATAAAATGATTTCATTGCAGCTTCATAACTGTAATTTTGATACTTTTATGAGTCACGACACCCCTGTGAAATATTCATTCCATATCCACAAAGGGGTCGCGACACATAGGTGAAGATCCCCTGCTCTAAACTAAGAGGACATTCTCTTAAGATAGAATTCAGCATACTGGTAGATGCACAAGTTCTGTTGTTATTGGTGTTAGGTATCATCGAGTGGGTTTTGGCTCATAGTAGCTCTATGCACAATATAATGAAACGCTTTCCCATCCTATGCCATCCTCACAGTGCGTCTTTTGCTTGCGCTCATTGTTGCAGCCACTGTGCTAATCCAAGTTTTGGGTAGCTGCCTCTTTTTTGTGGCCTTTCTACTGTACCAAGACTTGTGTCTTTCTCTAGTGCAGTGGTTGTCAAATTTCTTAATGCCATGACCCTTTCATGCAGTTCCTCATGTAGTGGTGACCCCCATCATAACATTATTGTTACTTCGTAACTGTAATTTTCCTACAGTTATGAATCATTTTACACCTGTGAAAGGGTCATTCGATCGCCAAAAGTGGTCGCGAACCACAGGTTAAAAACCGCTGGTCTAAACTAAGAGGAGTTTCTTCTCTTAATATCTACTTCACCCTATTGTCAGAAGCACAAATCCTATAGTTATTGTTAGAATCCGTTGTGTAGCTTTCGACGCCTAGCAACTCTAAGCACAATATGATGGAAAAGTGTCCTGTCCTGCGCCATCCTCCCAGTAGTCTTTTGCTTGCACGGATTGTTGCAGCCACTGTTGTATTCCATCGTGCTGTGGGCTGCCTCTTTTTGCTGCCCTTCTACTGTGCGCAGATCTATGTCTCCCTCTAGGGCAGTGGTTCTCAACCTTCCTAATGTCATGACTCTTTCACACCATTCCTCATGTACTAGTGAACCCCCCAGTCATAAAATTATTTTCCTTGTTACTCCATAACTATAAATTTGCTATTGTTATGAATCAGGTCACCCATGTGAAATGCTCATTGTTCCTTCCTAAGACGTCGTGACCCACAGTTAGAGAACTGTTACTCTACACTAAGAGTTTCTTTTAAAGTCTTCTTCAGCATATTGTTAGAGGCACAAATCCTGTTGTTTGGTGCCTTCGAATGGGTTTAGGCTCATACCAACTCTATGCACCATGTATTGAAATGCTTTCCCATCCTGTGCCTTCCATACAGTGGTTCTTTTGCTCACACTCATTTTTGCAGCCTCTGTGCTAATCCATCTTGTTGGGCACTGCCTCTCTTTGCCTGCCCTTCTGTACCAAGATATGTGTCTTCCTCTAGAGCAGTGGTTCTCAACTTTCCAAATGCCACAACCACTTCACACCATTCCTCGTGTAGTGGTGACATCCAACCATAAAATATTTGCATTGCTACATCATAATTGTAATTTTGCTTCTGTTATGGATCAGGCCATCCATGCGAAAGGTTCGTTAGTCTCCTCAAAGGTGTCTCGACACACAGTTTGAGAACCAATGGTCTAAACGAATAGGAGTTTCTCTTAAGGTCTACTTCAGAATATTCTTAGAAGCCCAAGTTCTTTTTATTATTGTTTGGTGCCTTTGAGTGTGTGTTGGCTCATAGCAACTGTATGCACAATATAAGGAAACTCGGCCCCATCTCGTGCCATCGTCACTGTGGTCCTTTCCTTGCGCTCACTGCTGCATCTATTCCATCTTGTAGGGGCTGCCTGACTTTTGCAGCCCTTCTGCTGTACCAACATTTTTGTCTTCCTCTAGGACAATGTTTCTCACACATCCTAATTCTGCGGCCCTTTCGTACAGTTCCCAATGTAGTGGTGGACCCCAATCATAAAATTATATTCATTGATATTTCATAACTGTACTTTTGCTACTGTTATGAATCAGTCCATCACTGTGAAGGGGTGTTTCGAAACACTCCCTTCCTGAAAGTGTTCACGACCCAATGTTGAGAACCCTGCTGTAAACTAAGAAGACTTGCTCTTAAGATTTACTTCAGCATATTGTTAAACACACAAGCCCTGTTGTTATTGTTGTTAAGTTCCACGGAGGGGGGTTTGGCTCATCGCATCTCTATGCACAATATCATGAAATGCTTCCCAGACCTGTGCCATCCTGTCAGAGGTTGTTTGCTAGTGCTCATTGTTGGAGCCATATTTGCGGGGGCTGGCTATTTTTTGTTGCCCTTCTACTCTACGAAGATTTGTGTCTTCCTTTAGGGCAGTGGTTCTCAACCTTCCTAATGCCACAACATTTTCATACCATTCCTCATATAGTGCTGACTGCCAAATCATAAAATTATTTTCATTGCAACTTTGTAACTCTAATTTTTCTACTGTTATGACTGGGCGACCACTATGAAAGGTTCATTCATCCCCCAACAGGGCTCGTGACCCAAAAGTTGAGAACCGCTGCACTAAACTAATAGGAGTTTCTCTTAAGGTCTACTTCAGCACATTATAAGAAACACAAGTCCTGTTGTTTTGTTGTCAGGTGCAGTCGAGTGGGTTTTGACTCATAGCAACTCTATGCTCCATATAATGTAATGCTGCCCCATCTTGTGCCATCCTCACAGTGTTCCCTTAGCTTGAGCTCATTGCTGCAGCCACTATGCTATTCCAACTATTTGGGGGCTGACTCTATATTGCGGCCCTTCAACTGTATCAAGACTTGTGTCTTCCTGTAGGACTGTGGTTTTCAGCAATCCTAATGCCACGACCCTTTCATACAGTGCCTCGTGTAGTAATGACCCCCCAACCAAAAAATTATACTGTTGCTACTTCATAACTGTAATTTTGCTACTGTTATGTATCTGGCCACGCCTATGGGAGTGTCATTCGAACACCCACAAAGGATTTACCACTCAACTCACAAGTTGAGAACGACTGCTCTAAACTAAGAGCAGTTTCTCTCAAGGTTTAGTTGAGCATACTGTTAGATGTATGATTCCTCCTGTTATTGTTGTTCAGGCCGTGGAGAGGGTTTGGGCTCATAGCAACCCTGTGCACAATATAATAAAGGCCTGCCCAGTCTTGCATCATCCTCACGATGGTTCTTTGCTTGCGCTCATTGTTGCAGCCACCGTGCAAATCCGTCTTGTAGGGACTTCCTCTCTTCTGCGGCCCTTCTACTGTACTTGCGTCTTCCTCTAGGACAGTGTTTCTCACCCTTCCTATTTCTACGACCTTTCCATACACTTCCCAATGTGTAGTGGTGGTCCCCAAAGCATAAAGGTTTTTTTCTACTGTTATTCCATAACTGTAATTTTGCAAGTCTTATGAATCTAGTCACCCTGTGAAAGGGTTGTTCAACCAACCAAAGTGGTCACAAATCACAGGTTGAGAACCGCTGTTCTAAATTAAGAGGAGTTTCTCCTATGGTCTAGCTCAGTATATTATTACACGCACGAGTCCTGTTCTTATTGTTGTTAGGGGCTTTCGAGTGGGTTTGGCTCATAGTTGGCTCATAATAACTCTATGCACAGTATCATGAAACACTGTCCATCCTCTAACACCCTCACACTTTTCTTTTGTTTTCACTCATTGTTGCATCTCTGTGCTAATCCATCTTTTAGGGGACTTCCTCTCATTTGCTGACCTTCTACTGTACCCAGATTTGTGTCTTCCTCTAGGGCAGTGGTTCTCAAACTTCCTAATGCACGACTCTTTCACATCATTCCTCATGCATTGGTGACCTCTCCCCCCCCCAATCATAAAATTACTTTCCTTGTTACTTTATAACTAAAATTATGCTACTGTTATGAATCAGGCCACCATGTGATATAGTCAATCTCCCCCCCACTCCCCAAAAGGCATCACGACCCACAGTTTGAGAACTGCTATTCTACACTAAGAGGAGTTTCTTTTTAAGGTATGTTTCAGCATATTGTTAGAAGCACAAATCCTGTTCTTGTTTTTGGCTGCCTATGAGTGGGTTTGGCTCATACCAACCCTAAGCACAATGTAATGAAACGTTGTCCTGCCCTGTGCATCCTCACGGTGGTTCTTCGGTTTGCACTCCTTGTTGAGGCCACTGTGGTAATCCCTCTTGTTAGGGACTACCTCTCTTTTCCTGCCCTTCCATACCAAGATTTGTGTCTTCCTCAAGAATAGTGGTTCTCAACTTTCTGAAAGCCACTACTATTTCTTACCAGTCCTCATGTTGTGGTGACTCCCCAACCATAAAATATTTTCATTGCTACATCATAACTGTAATTTCGCATCTGTTATGGATCACGACACCCATGTGAAAGGTTCATTAGTCTTTTAAAGGCACTGTGACAAGTTTGAGAACCACTGGTCTAAACTAAGGGGAGATTCTCTTAAGGTCTACTTCAGCATATTCATAGAAGCACAGGCCTGTTGTTTTTGTTTGGTGCCTTTGAGTGTGTGCTGGCTCATAGCAACGCTATACACAATATAATGGAACATGACCCCGTCTCGTGCCACCCTCACAGTGGTTATTTTGCTTGTTGTCATTGTTGCAGCCATGGGCTAATCCAACTTATGAGGGGCTCCCTCTCTTTCGCTGCCCCTCTACTGCCCTTTCATTCATTTCCTCAGGTAGTGATGAACCCCCAATAATAAAATTATTTTCATTGTTACTTCGTAACTTTAATTTTGCTACAGTTATGAATCAGGCCTCCACTGTGAAAGGGTCATTTGACCCTCCCAAAGGGCTCGCGACCCACAGGTTGAGAACCACTGCTCTAAACTAAGAGGAGTTTCTCTTAGGATCTACAGCACCATATTGTGAAAAGCATGAGTCCTACAGTGATTGTTGTTAGGTGTTGCCCAGTGGGTTTCGATTCTCAGCAACTCTACGCACAAGATAATGAAACGCTGCCCCGTCCTGTGCCATCCTCACAGTGGTTTCTTGTCTGCACTCATTGCTGCAGCCACGGCGCTAATCTATCATCTGGGGGTCTGCCTCTCATTTGCTGCCTTTCTGCTCTGCCAAGATTTCTGTCTTGCTCGAGGACAGTGGCTCTCAACCTTCCTATAATGCCACAGGCCTTTTATACCACTCCTCATGTAGTGGGTACAATCCCAGTCATAAATTTATCGTCATTGCTACTTCATAACTGTAATGTAGCTACTGCTATGAATTGGGCCACACCTGTGCAAGGGTAGTTCATCACCCTAATGGAGTCATGACCCACAGGTTGAGAATCTCTGCTCCAAACTATGAAGAATGTCTCTTAAGATATATTTCAGCACATTGTTAGAAGCAAAAGTCCTGTTGTTATTGTATTTAGGTGCCGTCAAGTGGGTTTTGGCTCATAGCAACTCTATGCAAAATGTAACGAAACGCTCCCCCATCCTGTGCATTCCTCACAGTGGTTCTTTGCTTGCTCTGGTTGTTGCAGCCACTGAGCTATTCCAACTTGGAGGGGCTGCCTCTCCTTTGCTGCCCTTCTACTCTACCAACATTTGTGTCTTCCTCTCGGACAGTGGTTCTCCATCTTCCTAAATCCACGACCCTTTCATGCAGTTCCCAAAATAGTGGTGGACCCCCAGTCATACAAAATTTTCGCTGATATTTCATAACTGTAATTTTGCTAATCTTATGAATCAGGCAACCCTTGTGAAAGGGTCATTCAACCCACTCACTCCCCAAAAGGGTTCGTGATTCATAGGCTGAGAACCCTGCACTAAACTAAGAAGAGTTTCTCTTAAGATATACGTCAGCATATTGTTAGAAGCTCAAGTTCTTTTTGTGTTGCCGTTATTTGCCGTCGAGTGGGTTTTGACTCTCAGCAACTCTAAGCACAATATAATGAAACGCTGCCCCGTCCTGTGCCGTCCTCACAGTGGTTCGGTGATGGCACTCATTGTTGCAGCCACTGAGCTATTCCATCTTGTTGGGTCTGCGTCTCACTTGCTGCCCTTCTGCAGTACCACGTTTTGTGTATTCCTCTCGGGCAGTGTTTCTGAACCTTCTTAATGGCATGGCTCTTTTATACAATTCTAAATGTTGTGGTGATCCTCCAACAGTAATTTTTTTTCATTGTTACTCCATTAATGTGAATTCTCTACTGTTATGAATTGGGCAACACCTGTGAGAGGCTCGTCTGAAACCTCATAGGGGTCGCGACCCACAAGTTAAGAACCACTGCTCTACATTTAGAGGAGTTTCTCTTAAGATCTAGTTCAGCATATTGTTAGAAGTACACGTTCTGTAGTTATTGTCGTTAAGTTCCGTCGAGTGGGTTTTGACTCTTTGCAACTCTATGCACAATATAATGAAACGCCGCCCTGCCCTGTGCCACCCTCACCGCGGTTGTGTGCTTGGACTCAGTGTTGCAGCCACTGTGCTAATCCAACTTGTTGGAGACTGCCACTCTCTTCCTTCCCTTCTGTACCAAATTTGTGTCTTGCCCTAGAGAAGTGCTTCTTAACCTTCCTAATGGCACTACACTTTCATTATTGAGTCTCATTTAGTGGGGACCAGCAACCATAAAATTATTTTCATTGGTACTTTGTCACTGTAATTGTACTACCGTTATGAATTGGGCCACCCCCGTGAAAGGGTCATTCTACCCTCCCAAGGGGCGCGACCCACAGGTTGAGAACTGCTGCTCTAAAGTTAAAGGACTTTCTCTTAAGTCCTACTTCACCATATTGTTAGAAGCACAAGTCCTGTAGTTATTTTTGTTGAGTGCTGTCGAGTGGGTTTCTGGTCACAGCAACTCTATGCACAATAAAATGAAATGCTGCCCAGTCCAATGCCGTGCTCAGAGTTGTTCATTTGCCTGTGCTCATTGTTGCAGCCACTGGGATAATCAATCTTGTAGGGGCTGCCTCTCCTTTGCTGCCCTTCTACTCTACCAAGAATTCTGTCTTCCTCTAGGCAAGTGGTTCTCAACCTTCCTAATGCCACGACTCTTTCATACCATTCCTCATGTAGTGGTTACTGCCAAATCATGAAATTATTTTCATTGCTACATCATAACTCTAATTTTTCCACTTTAATGAACGGCCCACTGCCGTGAAAGGGTCATTCATCCCCCAAAAGGGGTCACGACCCTCAGTTTGAGGCCCGCTGAGCTAAACTAATAGGAGATTCTCTTAAGGTCTACTTAGGTACATTGTTAGAAAAACAAGTCCTGTTTTTTTTTTCTTGTGGGTTTTGACTCATAGCAACTCTATGTCAATATAATGAAACAGTGTCCCGTCTTGTGCCATCCTTGCAGTGTTTCTTTGGCCTGTGTTTATTGTTGCAGCCACTGTTCTATCCCATCTATATTGTGGCTGAGTCTATTTTGTTGCCCTTCAACTGATTCAAGAATTGAGTCTTCCTCTTGGACAGTGGTTTTCAACATTCTTACTCATGACCCTTTCATCCAGTTCCTCATGTAGTCGTGACCAACCAAACATAAAATTATTTTTGTTGCTACATCATAGGTGTAATTTTGCTACTGCTATAATTCAGGCCACCCCATGAAAGGGCTGTTTGACCCCCTAAGTAGACACGACCCACAGGTCGAGAGCCGCTGCTCTAAACGAAGGGGAGATTCTCTTAAGGTCTTCTTCAGCATATTGTTAGAAGCACAAGTCCTGTTGTTATTGTTGTTGGGTGCAGTCGAGTGGGTTTGGCTCATAGCCACTCTCTGCACAATATAATGAAACTCTGGGGGTCTTAAAGGCTTGAAGGCAAACAGGTTGAAATCTAGCTCGGAATCAACAAAGCCCACAGAGAAGTAGCACACAAGCCTAAGTGAGCACGAGGTGTTGAAGGGATCAGGTAGCAGACACCAAAGAACAAAAACCATCATTGTGTGATCACCTTCCCCACATAAACGCTGAAGATGAATGTGTGCATAAGTAAGTGTGGTGAAAAAAAGCTGATGGTTCCCGGCTATCAAGCGATATAGCTTCCCAGGTCTTAGAGGCTTGAAAGTAAACAAGCTAGCCCAGAAGCAACAAAGCCCACATGGAAGCATCACACCAACATGTGTGATCATGAAGGGCTGAGGGGACCAGTTTTCAAGCAACAAATGCGGGAGGGGGGATTATATCATCGTGAATGAGGGGAGTGCATGACGGGGGACCAATGCCCACCTGTAGACAACTGGACATCCCTTACGGAGGGGTAGTGGGAAGGAGATGAGTCAATCAGGGTTCAGTGTAGCAATAATGAAACTCACAACCTTCCTCTAGTTATTAAACGCTTCCTCCCCCCACCTCTCATGATCCCAATTCTACCTTGCAAACCCGGTTAGACCAGAAGATACACAGCGGTACAGATGGGAACTGGAAACACAGGGAATCCAGGACAGATGAACCCCCCAGGACCAGCGGTGAGAGTGGCGATACTGGGAGGGAAGTGGGTGTAGAAATGGGAAACCGATCACAAGGATCTACATATAACTTCCCCCCTGGGAGATGAGCAACAGAAAATTGGGTGAAGGGAGACGCCGCGCAGTGTAAGATAAGAGAAAATAATAATGTATAAATTTTATTAGGGGCACATACAACTCTTATCACAATCCATACATACATCAGTTTTGTAAAGCACATCCATACATTCATAGCCCTCATCATTCTCAAAACATTTGCTCTCCACTTAAGGCCCTGGCATCATGACCTCATTTTTCTCCGCCCTCCCTGTTCCCCCCTCACTCATGAACCCTTGATAATTTGTCAGATCTTACATATTTTGTCTCCCTTCACCCACTTTTCTGTTGTCCATCCCCCAGGGAGGAAGTTATATGTAGATCCTTGTAACTGAGGTCTCAGAGCAGCTGGGTGTGATGCAGGGGAGGCTCTGAAAGCAGCTGCAGAAACTGCAGGAGTTGGCAGCCCAACAGTGAGGGTCACTGCATCCGTGGGTACCAGAAAACTGGCTGGGGTTGCTTATTCCCCTAGATGCGACCCCTGCCTTGAAGAGAACCGTGACAGAGGCCTGTAGACATGTGTCAGGACAAGATGAGTCCTTCACTCTTTCCTCTTCCCACAAACCTTTGAGGAGAGCCTGCAGGGCAGGGGCTCAGCTCCCTGGCTCCAGTCACCTGCCCTTCCCCACAGCCACACCCTCGCCAGCCCAACTCCCCCTGCCCTGGGTTTGCTTCTTGAATCCAGAGGAGCAACCTGGGCAAAGACCATGAAGATCCTTGTCCTTCAGGCAGCCCCTTTGATTGGGTCCCTTGTCCTCCAGAGTGTGGACACATGCACACTAACTGTTGGGAGACTCAGGCTGTCACCACAGGGGCCAGGATCTGAAGAGGATGCTGGCACTGCAGGGCTTCCTGAGGGAAGCTGAGGACTTGCAGAGCTGGCTGAGCAGCCAGCAGCAGGTGGCCAGAGGAGAGAGGACTATGAGCACACCCTAGTGAGGAAGGGGCTAGGGGCAAGGAAGGTGCCCTGGAGCCGAAGGAAGACGGGTGGTGGAGGGGGTGCTGCATGCACAAGGGGCTGATGGGGAACATCAGTCTGGACTGAGGACAGCTGTGGCTTCCTATTCCCCTCTCTGCGTAGAGGGGCAAGTTCTGTGGCTGTCCAGTCCTGCCCTGCCCAGTCACTGACTGAGGTGTCTCCCAGCCCACCATCCAGGGCCCCCTGTGACCCCTTCCCTCTCTTCTCAGCTCCTCTTAACCAAGTTTGCAATGTTTCATCACCAAGTGAAGATGGGTTGCCACCAGGGGGCAGCCTGCCCCACTAGCGGAAAGCCTGCTGGAGTGGAGGCCCAGCACTGCCCCAGGGCACAGCAGTGGTGACAGGACCTACAGTGAGTACCAGCAGCCTGGAGCAGGGGTGAGTTTGGGGGAGGTGCTGGGCATGGGGTGGAGGGGCTTCCATTGAGACCCTTGCTGTGCTGCAGCTCTGCCAAACCCCTGAGAGGTGAACTGGCTTTCTGTGTGCCCATATTGGGGGCCCGGGCCACGTGTTTCAGGTAGCAACTTGTGCAGCCTGGAGCATGGGACCCCTTACTTAAACTGAGAGGCCATGTCAGACGACCTTCAGCAAAGCTCAGTCTTTGAGTTCTGGGCTTCTGACTTCAGGGCACGGTGAGGGCAGCTGCTGGTTCTGGCCCAGCTGCAAGCAGCCTGGCTGTACCTGGCCCTTCTGGGGACTCCAGATAGCACTGGGGAAACTGGGTGCACCGAGAGGCTGGGTTACTTGCTAGAGACCACAGCTAATTAGCAGTGGAGTTGAGACCTGACATGGCCCTCACCGTAAAAAGGAAGTGTTTTCTGCCCTGGTGACCCTTGGCCTTCCCTGAGGTCAAGGGTGACCATAGCAGCCACATGAAGAGTGTCAGAAGCAGGGAACAGTGACTGCCTCAACCTCCCCACTCTCCCCCCGCCGGGGCTCTTCCAGTCTTGGCCTAGTGCCTCTATTGCTGGGGAGCAGGCTAGAGAGTCCCCCACCCCTGCAGGGCCCACAACCTTCCTAGCAGTGCCAGCGGATCTGAGAAGGCACAGCCTGGCAGTGTGTGGCCAGGCTCCCTGGAAATGGTCCCATTGAAGATCTGGAGAGCAGACTGATTGTTTTCCTTTGATTGTGTTACAGACACCTTACAGGAGAGAAGGACGTTTATAGATCACTGTCTACAGTTTCTGACCTTCAAAGCACTCAAATCATTGCCATCGAGTCGATTTCTATCATCGAGGCCCTGTAGGACAGCACACGACGGCCCCTGCAGCTCTCTCAGGCTGTCACTACGGGGGCAGACATCCGAGCCGCGTCTTTCTGATGGGTTTCAGACCACTGACCTTGCCACGAGCAGCAGCCCGGGGCATGCCTTTTTCTGACCTTGGGTTTGACTAATTAATATATATATATATATATATATATATACATATAATGCACATATATATATGAATGTTAATTTAGAGGGTTTTTGTTTTAAGTGGAAACATGCAGAGCAGTTTAACAATTTCTACACATTTTGTTTGCAACCCTCATAATATAACACAGCACTCTCCTTGCCTCCTCCCTGGCCCCTCCCTCCCTCCTGAACTTTGAGGGCAAATGCTCCCCTTTGCTCTGGGAAGCAAGTGCCTCACAGGTGCCATGCGTTCACTTTATCAGCTCGACTGTTGCTTGGGCAGGGGTGATTCCCGGAGCTGGGCTCTGTTTTGGATTTGAAGGGCCCTGGTTTGGGGCTCCAGCAGTCCCTGTCAAACTTGTAATGCCCTCTCTTCATGAAGTCGACTTCCATTGGCTTTCAAGCTGTGCACAAGTTGCCAGTTTGAGCTCAACCAGAGCAGTTTGAGGCGGTGGCTGGGCACTATCTAACTCTCCTGGTCTCCAGGACAAGGATGGAGGGCTGTGGTATTGGTGGTCCGTTAGTCCTGTGGACTGCTTTGCTTCAGTTTTTTGATTTTCTTCACTCGTCTGCTCCAGATGGGGAGAGAGGGGATCCTAGTTGCTAGAGGTGGCTTTGCAATGGAGACAAACATTTTATACTAAAGTGAGATTCTTAGGTGACATTTGTGTGACTGCAGAGCCCCTGCTCATCTTCCTCCGTGCTCACCCTAGCTGACCACCTTCCTGCCTCAGAGGATGGGGCACTCCCTCTGCCAATCCACCCTCAGGTCCTCACTTTCAGTCCCACAGAATCCTGTGGTATCACCCCCCCCCATCAGCCCCACCCCCAGCCTACACAAGGATTACAAACCCTCGCTCCACTCAGATTCTCTGTAGCTAGTGTCACCTCCCCTGTGTTCCTCAGAGTGTGCTCTGCACCCATGAGATTATTGATTGGTTTCCACCCATAGTGACCCTCTGTGTCCCACAGGGCTTGCTCTGGGGGCAGCTCTCAGAGGGGGAAACCAGGAGGAGGAGGGGAGGGAGAAGTTGGGCAGAAGAAGCTGTGATGAACCCCACAGAGCTAGACTGCCCACGGAGGACAGGACCCTGCGGCAGTTTCCTCGAAGGGGTGCCCCTCAGGGCGGATCAATGCTCTGGGGACTCCACCGCAGGTTGAGGCCCCTCGACCCCTCCTCAGTCCCACCCTCCACACCCTCACCTACATCTGGAGCTGGGTGAGCTTCTCCTCCTGGGCCGCCAGCTGCCTTTCCAAGTCCTGGTGCCAGGCATGTGGCCCTCTAAGGGGTGGATCCCTGCTCACTCCACAGTAAGGGTCTAGCAGGAGGTCCTCTCAGGAGGCCAGCCAGACCTCAGCCTGACCCAGCATTCCCCGAAGCTCCTCCTGGTCATGACTCACCAGGCAGTGCTCCTGGTGATGGGCCCAGGTCGTCCGGAGCTCCTGCAGCTGCCTGTTCAGCTCCCGGAGACGCTGTGACCTGGGGGGCAGAGGGCTGTTGGGAGGGGCGCAGGGTGTCACCTGGGTGGGGCAGGACTGGGTTACCGTGGAGCAGGGAGAAGCAGGAAAGGGGGCTCTGGCCACGCACCACCCTGGCCCTAGCGCTCAGCGCGCACATCTCTGGGGCTATGACGTGGCTGGTGTCCAGCAGCTGCTACCCCGCCGGCCGCATTGCCTGGGCTCTCAGGCAGAGCTCTTGCCCCAGTGTCTCCTTGGCCCCAGCTGGCCCTTCTGAGGATATAGGCTAGCGCCTGCTTCTCTTGAGCCCGAGTGCTGGGTGGGGGACAGGGCATGGGAACAGGTCTTAGGGCCAGGAGGGCAGAACAGGGAGGAAGCAGGGAAGAGCTGGGTGCCCCTACCCGCATGGAACAGAGTGAGCCCCCATCCAGGTGGGGTGGCACATACAGCAGTTCCTGGCAGTGCCTGAGGAAGGCATGGCCATGGGCTGCCCACTCCAGCTGCTGGCCCTGCTCCCAGGCCTTCTTGTCCAGGTGGCCCAGGCCTCCTGCACCTCAGCCAGCTGCCCGGCCAGGCCCTCCTGGACCGCAGGGTGTACCTGAATGGCCTCCATCCCCATCTGAACCACCACGTCGTCCACAGCCACCAGCTCCCTCTGCAGCTGGCAAAGAGCAGGCTGAATGCTTCTCCACCCAGGACTCTGCAGGCCATCCTGGCTGTACCCCAGCCTAGGTCAAGCCCAGGCTCGTCACCCCCCATCGCAGAGGGGGCAGGGGCAGGCTTCAGTACTGCCTGAGGTCAGCTGGGGGCGAGGGCTCCTCATCCATCCATTGCCTACAAAGAGGGGTTCACGCGGGGTGGGGGGAGGGACTGGGGCCCTCCCTGCAAGAGGCGGTGCTGGCGCTGCAGGACCTCCACAGACGCCAGGTCGTGGCCAAGGACAACACCCTCCACCAGGACCACCTTCTGCATATGGCCCCACTGCTCGACCGCCGCCTTGTGGAAGTTGAGGGCACAGCGGGAAGGAGGGCCAGCAACTTTCTCCCTGAGAACAGGGCCACCTCCTTTTGAGCAAAGACTGTGTCTTGGGGATTTGTGGGGCGTTAACACGGAGGGAAATAGGACGAAGACTCTATTCCCTAACTTATAACAGTGAGAATCTGGAAAGCTGGTGTTCCACGGTAGGAAAGCCTCTACTTTGGTAAGTTAGAGGTAAAGTCCAAGTACATTATCCTACTTTAAAAATCATTCCCACGGATTCTCCGTTAACAGCTAGGCTGCCTTAACGTGAGCACATGGCTGATTGTATCTCTGTGTAGAAGCAGATATGATCCTTTTGCCCTCTCTTCCCACCGTGACACCCAGCCCCCTTTGTAGCTTCCCCCAATGCAGGTATTAGCTTTCCTCACCTTGGTGAGTTCAAGTACAGGGGCCTTACGATAGATACCACCCACCTTGTGACCCATGTCACTATTGAAGAGGTGTGTCTCCAGGCTCCCTATACACGTCCCAAGATAGCAAAGGTTCCACTTCTCCCAGTTCCACGTGGTCCATCAAGAGGAGCTGAAGTGAGAATGCATAATAAAACATGTCTGACTCTGTATTGTATTCTCTCGCCCCTGTCTTTCCTGTCCTCTGTGACTTTACCGTGACCTTTACCAATTATCATCGCTGTACATTCGCGCCTTCTGGCCCTTTGGTGGTTAGAAGATGGTTTCCTCTGATCACAGCAGGTTCCTGATGAGGCCCGGGGGCCACAGGCAGGGCCCGAGGGAGGAAAGGGTCTTGACACACATGTTGGGTGGAAGGCAAAAATATGGGGAGACCTGAGCACATGAGGACGGCGGCTCATGGAGCGAGTGGGCTGCCTGTCAGGGGGTCTGCCTGTAGCACCTCCAACAGTCAATGAGGAGAGGGCTGGCCCCGGGGCCACCCTGCCCCAGGATTTCAGTTGCAGGACCTGTCAGGTGCTCAGTGCACTGAGACACCAGATCCCGAGAAAGGAGGGTGTGGGGAGGGGAGGCAGGGAGCTCTAGGAGTGGCGGTCAGCAAGAAGACAAGCAGGGCCTGTGCCCCCAACGAAACTGTGGCCCGTGCTCAGGGAGCATTGGGAGAGCCCACTTCGTGCTCCTGCCACAAGGGGTGACCTGCGCTGAAGGACTCCAAACTGGGGGCAGGAAGGAGCGTGGTTGGACAGGGAAGGCTGATTGATGCTGGGAGCTGGAGTCAGCCATGCCCCTTCATACACACATGCACACACGAGAATACACACAGAAGTACGCATGCACACACCCACATGCCCACCACTACACATGAGCACACACACGCACACACACGCACACACATCTGGGGTAGGCCCCTGTGTCCCGAGCCCTTTGGCTGTCGCTGGCCTGTCCCTCTAGGCACCCACCTCTGTGCGGGCTTTCATTGCCTTGTCCAGCCTCACCCATGTGGCCTCAACCCAGCTCCTGTGGACTTGACTCTGGGCCATGGAGCTGGGGGAGTCGAGTTCCAGGGCACCTGCCAGCTCCCTCAGAGCCTGCACCCTGGCAGCCCCACACTCTGCCCTTTCTCCCGGAAGACCTTGAACTTCTGTTCCAGCATCTGCAAAGGTGGGGCTGGAGAGGGTCAATGTGGATAGGGTTCAGGCAGCTCCTAAAACTCACGAAAGGGCCAGCTGGCCCCAACAGCTCACACATCCCTCAGCCCTGGTTCTAGAACTCCGTAGGGCATCTCCTGCCCCCTCAGCCCACCCAGCATCTACCCTACCCTCCGTTCCTCCATCCACTTTCCCGGCACAACTCACTTCCTCACCCTCCAGGTCCTGCCCACAGTCCTGGGAGTGGGCAGTGGCCACCTTGCTGTACAGCCAGGCGTGGAGGAGCAGGGCTTCTCCCTCCAGTTGGCACTACCCCTGGGCCTCCGCTGCCCATAGTCGTACTGCGTGGACCTCCCTCACCGCCCACAGCTGGACAGCAGTGTGGGGCTGCATCAGGAAAGTCACAGGGGATTGCTGCCCTCTCCTCTCTGGCTGCCCTCCCCCTGCTCCCTAGGTTTCCCACCCCCTGCCAACCTGTCTGAGTTCTGCAAATCCTCCAGGTGCCCGCAGAACCCTTTCAGTTCGCTCTGGGTGGCCTCCAACCATGGCATCAGGGTGCACGAGGCCCGTGTTCATGCCGTCCAGGGCACAACCCTGCTCTGCCAGCCAGGATTCTGCCTCCAGGAGCTGGGGTGACAGCCGGGCGGGCCATGGCCTCCAGCCTGGGTTTGCAGCCTTGAGAAGGAGTGCACCGGCCCACCTGGCTGCTCTTTAGAAGCCCGCCCCCTGTTTCTTTTTTATTTCCCACAGTTTACTCTGAAGGCAGTCTTGGTTCTCAGGAAGCAAGACAGCTCCTTCCCCGAGGTCCCCTGCAGCCCTGTGGCCTTTTCTTTTCCCTTTCCCACGAAGTTCTCCCATGTCACAAGAACACGGTGGTTCCGGCCAGACGGTTGTCCAGAGTGGCTTATCTGTTTCCCCACTGGACCTGGGTGTGCTGCCTCCTCCACGCGGGGTTGGCAGGAGAGCTTTAAAAGGTGCTTCTGCCTAGGCCCCACCCCTGTAGATCCAGATTTTGTCTGGATGGGAGGCTGCATGTCCATATCTTTTCAAAGTTCCAGGACATTCGAATGCAATAACCGACTGAGAAGAGCCACCGGCTTAGAAGACACCCCCACACCCACTGCCATTGGGTCCATTCTGCCTCAGTAGGAAAGCAAAGCTAAAGGACCCAGTGGGTCTCATCTCTGGACACGTGTGGAAGAGAGGCCTTGGAACAAGAGAGTGCTTAGAGGAGTTGCTAGGCACATTGAGAGTCTGGGTCCCCCATAGGAGTCCCCTTGAGCCCTGGACACCGGGCAGACCCCCACTTTTCGTGCCCCTCACCTCTATCTATCTGCAGCTGCTGGGCCTCCTGAGCCTGCTGTAGCCTCAGCCTCCTTTGCTCTGCCTCTGCGCACAGGCAGCGCATAGCGCTCTCCAGCTGCTGCACCTCAGCTGCCACCTCTTGGGTGGCAAAGTGCCGGCCTGCAGCTTGTGCCCTGTGTCCTCCACCATCCTGGCCAGGACCGGCTGTGCAGCTCTTGCTCCAAGTTCTGTGGAGTACGCAAGGTCTCCAGGGCTGCTATGTGAACAGGCCATTCCTTGGGAGACTCCCTTGAAGCCTTATGGGGCCCCATAGACATGGACCCTGTCTCCATGGTCAGCAAAGAGCCCAGGATGTCCCAAAGCCTGCTGAGGCAGAAGCTCCTCCTTGGGCCCCACATTGTGTCTTCTCATAGTCTCCAGTGGTCACTCAGGGCCCTGTGCTTGCTCCCTGCTGGGGCAGACACCCTCCCCTCTGATCCTGGGGTGGGCTGGCACCTGGTGCTGTTGCTGCAGGTGCTGCACCTCGCTCAGACTCTGGCCGTTGTCCTGAGCTGTGGCCAGGGCCAGTTTTTCCTGCACCCAAGCCAGTTCCTCATCAGTGTCCCTAAAGAACTGGGAAAGGAGGCTCCGAGCCTCAGGGCTCCCGCAGGCTCTCTAGCTTGCTGTCAGTGCGGGGGGTGGTGGTGAGTGGTGGGGGTGGGAGGGGTCATGGGGTGGTGATGGTGCAGGGTTGACAGTCTTAAGGTGAGCTCCTCATGCAGGTCACAGGAGCGCTGGGAGTGGGTGTGCTGGGGACAGGGGTGGGATTTCTGCAGGGAAGGAGGAGGGGGCACAGGCAGATCTACTTCTGAAGCAGCATCAGGGCAGGATCCTCCACGTTGAGGCTGAGCCCTTCAGGAATGAAGGCCCAGGCCCGGGGCAGCAGGCTCCGTGCCCTTTGAGCATGCTCAGCCACTGCTGCCTCCACGTCTGCCTGTGCCCCCAGGAGCTCATCCACCCCAGGACGGTCCTATCCACTGCCAGGGACTCACAGCTCCCCCTCCACAGGATGCAGCCAGCTCTCCATCTCCCAGATGCTCCCCCGTACGCAGGGCCTGGGGCAGGACGTGGGGGGAGCAGTGGGCACTGGGCAACCTGGGGTACCATCCAACCTGGCCCAGGGCGTGCACAATCCCACCTTGCAGGCCTCCTGGAGCGTGGTCTTTTTCCTCCTACAGTTGGCCCTCAGCTCGCCCCAGAGCTGCTGCAGTTCCTATAGCCTCGCCTGGAAGGTCTCTGAGGCCCAGTGGCCCCCATGCAGGCCCCTCTGTCTCTCCTGCAGCCACAGTGGGCACACAGACCTCCTCCAGCCACCAGCCTTGTGGCTGTAGGTTCAGGGCACTAGCTTGTAAGCTTCGTGCCCCCCTCTATGTAATGGGCACAACAATGGATTATTTTGTTTCAAGGAGAGAAACCATATACAGTCCTGAGTGGGGCCCATCTTTTGTAGATGGGAATAGAGACACTTAAAAAAGAAGGAAAAAAAAAGGATTGACCTCCAGTCCCTTCACTGGCAGGGACAAATGCTCTGGTCTCACTGTGTCCCCTAAAAACATCATGTCAAAACGCTTTCTTTTAAATTATGGACATCACTGCATTATAGTTACGACAGCCAAAGGTGGAAGTCGCCTTTGAGTCTGTGGACAGATGGATGGACCAAGTCAGTGAGTTCGAGTTCTAAAATGGAGTGGTGTCCTTTCATTAAAATAGGGGGATAAATGTCAGGTCACAAATGAACCTTGGAAAGACATGCTGGGAATGAAATAAATAAAATTCCCAACTCACTGCTATCCAGTCAACTCTGTCTCATGGTGACCCTAAAGGGCAGAGTGGAACTGCCCCCATGGGTTCCGGGGATGGTAACACTTTTACAGACATAGAAAGCTTCATCTTTCTCACAAGGCGCAGCTGGTGGACTTGAACTGCCGGTCTTGCAGATCACAGTCCAATTTGTAACCACTACGCCAGCAGGGCTGCTGGTAATGACATAAGCCAGACACAAAAGAACAGGTGTAGGACCGAGTCAAGTAGAGAAAGGGTGAGCACAAGCAAAGGCACAGAGGCAGGCAGATCGGAGATATACGGGTTCACGGTGGCACCCTTGGGCGGGTTAGTGCCCTGTGACCCCGCTACCCATTTATTTATTATTATTATTACTTTTCCTTTCCCCGCCTCTTTTTATCTGTCTACCATGTGTATCCCTGAATTTGGTCTGGTCCCTGCCATATTACTTGGTCCTCACCCCAGGAATGTTCATACAGTAGCTTTTCCCCTATGTCCCTTTTGCATTGTTTTTAAAGCTTACCTCCGTGGACTCAATGTGTACTTGTCCTTTTGTGCTTGGTTTACTTCGCTTAGCATGCTTTCCTCCAGTTCTTCCCATGCAGTGATGTGCTTCATACGTTCATCACTACTTTTTAGCAATGCATAGTACTCCATTGTATGTATGTACCACAGTTTTTTTCCCCCCACTGAAAAAGAAGTCTTTATTCTGATCCCACCAGTTGTACCATCTGTTATGCGCCTTCCTCCTTGGTAATCCGGTCTTTCTTGAGTGGTCCCATGAAAGCTTTTTTCTCTTCCACGGTCTGGAAACGGCCATGGCCCAACTTGGAGGTGGTGTCTATGAACTTGAGGTCGATCTTCTCCAGGGCACGGCGCTTGGTCTGCACCAGCAGGAACTTGTGCAGAGTCAGCACTCGCTTCTTAGTGCCCACCATGCAGCCCTTGAGCATGACAAAGTCATTGATCACTTCCCCGTAGTGGACAAATTCGCCCAGGGGGTTGATGCTCTTGTCAGAGAGATCGTAGTCGGTGGAGGCATTGTTTGATAAGCTTGCCGTCCTTGACGAGGTAGCCCTGGCCAATCTTATAGATCTTCTTTTTGATCTTTGTGCAGTGGTGGTAGCCTTTCTGCACAGCGCGGGCCATCGAGAAGGCCACGCGGGCGGGATGCCAGGCCCCGATACAAGCTACCTTGTGCAACCCTCGGTGGGTCTTTCGGGGCATCTTCTTGGTGTGCCAACGCATGGTGACCCCTTTGTAGCCTTTGCCCTTGGTCACCCCATGATGTCGATCATTTCATCCTGCCCGAACACCTGGTTCACTGGCACCAGCTTCTCTCGGGCCCAGTCCAGCTTCTCAGCCACGGAACGAGCCCCCGTTCACCTGCATCTCCGTCAGGTGGAGCAGGCGCGTCTGGGTGTGGGCGATGGCGAGCATGACCGGGCAGGACTTCTTCATGCTGCTAAAGTCTTTCTCGAGCTGCTTCTTACCCTCGTCATCCTGCCACTTCTTGCAGTACTTGGTGAAAGCCTTCTTCTTCGACTTGTGCCAGTTCTTGTAGAACCGCGGCTTGCACTCATCGTCACTGATGTGTTCCGCAAAGACCGTCTTGAAGGTCCGGAGGCCGCGAGGTGTCTCCACATAGCCCACGATGCCCACCACCACCATGGGAGGGCTCTCCATGATGGTCACGGCCTCCACCACTTCCTTCTTGTTCACCTTGGAGCCTGGCCTGTCGACCTCGCGCACAATGTGGGTCATGCCGGCCTTGTAGCCCAGGAAGGCCGTCAGGTGGACCGGCTTGGAGGCGTCATCCTTGGGGAAGCTCTTCACCTTCCCGCTGTGCCGGCTGCTGCGCTTCTGAGGCAGGAAGCCCAGAGACCCATGCTGGGGCGTCGAGAACTTCCGGTGTGACATTTCTTCGTTGATCCCCACTGGTAGAGGTACCCCAGCTTTTTAATCCAATTGTCAGGTGATGGAAATTTGGGTTGTTTCCAATTCCTTGCAATTGTGAACTGTGCCACAATGAACATTGGAGCACAGATGTCTGATCTTGGTTTGTTTCTTGCCCAGTAAGGGTGCGGGGGTTGCTGGGTCATATGGTAACTCTATTTCCATCTGTTTTAGATATCGCCAGTAGACCTCTTTCTTACACATATATGAGTCTCCCTGGATTTGTTTCACGGATGATGTTTCTGGGTCATTGTGTGGTCGTGGTCTCTTTTAAGACTTGATCGATGTTTTCTTTACATTGTTTGTCCTGAAGGTCTCTTTTGTACCCTAAAACAAGGAGTCAAGGAGATGCATGGGACTTGATTGCTGAAGGGGGGCAGGAGTGAAGAAATGGACCCAAAGGGTTTCCATACCACTTCTGGGCTCTGCTCTGGAGCTGTTGCCAGCTCTCCATAAACTGTTGGCACCTGTGGCCGAGGTTGCGGGCTGACCCCAGGCTTCTCTGGCAGAGGAGGGCTGCCTTCTGCTCCGGGATATGGGGTATGTACGGAGGCTGAGGAAGGGGATCAGGTTGTGCTCAAGAGGCCCCTGGCATGGGAGTATACTGGCTCAGCTATTCCTCTGCATGGTCCCACAGAAGAGGTCCCTTGGCCTGGCCCCGATGCTAGACCCAGTGGCATACCTGCCCCTGAACTCGGAGGAGGCCCATCTCCTGCTCCAAGGCCTCGTGTCTGTGCAGCAGCCTCTCCATGCTCTCCAGATCCTTCCCAAGGTCCAGGACTCTAGCAAGGGCACCCTATGGAGGATGGGCACATTACAGGCTTGGCCTCTGCCCTTCTGCCCAGGGTTCTCTTCGATCCTTTCTTCCTGGCTGGTCTTGGACTTGGCCTCGGGCAGGTGACAGAGTCTGATTAGTGTCTGCACAGTGACACTGCGGGTGTTGCGGACAAGGCTGCTGGATGGAAAACCAGTACCTAGCAGGGGTCCCAGGCCTTCCTGTTAATTCCCTTCCTGCCTCCCTTCCATGGGGTCTCTGTCTCATAGGCCAGGTGTTTCTGAAACCGCATCAGCTTCTCTTTGTGGTCCCCAAGAGGGACAGGCTATTCCAGCTGCTGGCCCCACCCCTGGATCCAGTCGCCGTCCTTTGTGATGATGGGGACATGAGTGCCCTGATGTTCATACTGCCTTGGCCCCAAACGATGACCCTGTCACCCCCTCGGGCTGTGCCAAGGAGTGAAATGCTGACCAGGCTCAGGGACAGCACAATAATTTTTCTTTCACCCAAGATGACAGGGCCCAGGCGCTGCCTGTTCAACTCCCGGAGACACTGTGACCTGGGGGGCAGAGGGCTGTTGGGAGGGGCGCAGGGTGTCACCTGGGTGGGGCAGGACTGGGTTACCGTGGAGCAGGGAGAAGCAGGAAAGAGGGCTCTGGCCACGCACCACCCTGGCCCTAGCCCTCAGCGCGCACATCTCTGGGGCTATGACGTGGCTGGTGCCCAGCAGCTGCTACCCCGCCGGCCGTACTGCCTGGGCTCTCAGGCAGAGCTCTTGCCCCAGTGTCTCCTTGGCCCCAGCTGGCCCTTCTGAGGATATAGACTAGCGCCTGCTTCTCTTGAGCCCGAGTGCTGGGTGGGGGATAGGGCATGGGAACAGGTCTCAGGGCCAGAGGGCAGAACAGGGAGGAGGCAGGGAAGAGCCGGGTGCCCCCACCCACATGGAACAGAGCAAGCCCCCATCCAGGTGGGGTGGCACATACAGCAGTTCCTGGCAGTGCCTGAGGAAGGTGTGGCCATGGGCTACCCACTCAAACTGCTGGCCCTGCTCCCAGGCCTTCATGTCCAGGTGGCCCAGGCCTCCTGCACCTAAGCCAGCTGCCCGGCCAGGCCCTCCTGGACCACAGGGTGTACCTGGATGGCCTCCATCCCCATCTGAACCACCACGTCGTCCACAGCCACCAGCTCCCTCTGCAGCTGGCAAAGAGCAGGCTGAATGCTTCTCCACCCAGGACTCTGCAGGCCATCCTGGCTGTACCCCAGCCTAGGTCAAGCCCAGGCCCGTCACCCCCCATCCCTGAGGGGGCAGGGGCAGGCTGCAGTCCTGCCTGTGGTCAGCTGGGTGTGAGGGCTCCTCATCCATCTATTGCCTACAAAGAGGGGTTCTTGCGGGGGGGAGGGACTGGGGCCCTCCCCTGCAGTAGGCGGTGATGATCTGCAGGACCTCCACAGATGCCAGGTCGTGGCCAAGGACAGCACCCTCCACCAGGACCACCTTTTGCATGTGGCCCCACAGCTCGAGCACCGCCTTGTGGAAGTCGATGGCACAGCGGGAAGGAGGGCCAGCAACTTTCTCCCTGAGAACAGGGCCACCTCCTTTTGAGCAAAGACTGTGGCTTGTGGATTTGTGGGGCGTTAACACAGAGGGAAATAGGACGAAGACTCTATTCCCTAACTTATAACAGGGAGAATCTGGAAAGCTGGTGTTCCACGGTAGGAAAGCCTCTACTTTGGTAAGTTAGAGGTAAAGTCCAAGGACATTATCCTGCTTTAAAAATCATTCCCACGGATTCTCCGTTAACAGCTAGGCTGCCTTAATGTGAGCACATGGCTGACTGTACCTCTGTGTAGAAGCAGATATGATCCTTTTGCCCTCTCTTCCCACCGTGACACCCAGCCCCACTTCTAGCTTCCCCCAATGCAGGTATTAGCTTTCCTCACCTTGGTGAGCTCAAGTACAGGGGCCTTACGATAGATACCGCCCACCTTGTGACCCATGTCACTACTGAAGAGGTGTGTCTCCGGGCTCCCTATACACGTCCCAAGATAGCAAAGGTTCCACTTCTCCCAGTTCCACGTGGTCCATCAAGAGGAGCTGAAGTGAGCATGCCTAATAAAACATGTCTGACTCTGTATTGTATTCTCTCGCCCCTGTCTTTCCTGTCCTCTGTGACTTTACCGTGACCTTTACCTATTATCATCGCTGTACATTCGCGCCTTCTGGCCCTTCGGTGGTTAGAAGATGGTTTCCTCTGATCACAGCAGACTCCTGATGAGGCCCGGGGGCCACAGGCAGGGCCCGAGGGAGGAAAGGGTCTTGACACGCATGTTGGGAGGAAGGCAAAAAGATGGGGAGCCCTGAGCACATGAGGACGGCAGCTCAGGGAGCGAGTGGGCTGCCTGTCAAGTGGTCTGACTGTAGCACCTCCAACAGTCAGTGAGGAGAGGGCTGGCCCGGGGGCCACCCAGCCCCAGGATTTCGGTTGCAGGACCTGTCAGGTGCTCAGTGCACTGAGACACCAGATCCCGAAAAGGAGGGTGTGGGGAGGGGAGGCAGGGAGCTCTAAGAGTGGCGGTCAAGAAGAATACCAGCAGGGCCTGTGCCCCCAACGAAACTGCGGCCCGTGCTCAGGGAGCATTGGGAGAGCCCACTTCGTGCTCCTGCCACAAGGAGTGACCTGCCATGAACGACTCCAAACTGGGGACAGGAAGGAGCGTGGTTGGACGGGGAAGGCTGATTGATGCTGGGAGCTGGAGTCAGCCATGCCCCTTCATACACACATGCGCACACGAGAATACACAGAGAAGTACGCATGCACACACCCACATGTCCACCTCTACACATGAGCACACACACATACACACACACGCACACACATCTGGGGTAGGCCCCTGTGTCCCGAGCCCCTTGGCTGTCGCTGGCCTGTCCCTCTGGGCACCCACCTCTGTGAGGGCTTTCATTGCCTTGTCCAGCCTCACCCATGTGGCCTCAACGCAGCTCCTGTGGACTTGACTCTGGGCCATGGAGCTGGGGGAGGCGAGTTCCAGGGCAACTGCCAGCTCCCTCAGGGCCTGCACCCTGGCAGCCCCACACTCTGCCCTTTCTCCCGGAAGACCTTGAACTTCTCTTCCAGCATCTGCCAAAGGTGGGGCTGGAGAGGGTCAATGTGGATGGGGTTCAGGCAACTCCTAAAACTCATGAAAGGGCCAGCTGGCCCCAACAGCTCACACATCCCTCAGCCCTGGTTCTAGAACTCTGCAGGGCATCTCCTGCCCCCTCAGCACACCCAGCATCTACCCTACCCTCCATTCCTCCATCCACTTTCCCGGCACGACTCACTTCCACACCCTCCAGGTCCTGCCCACACTGTCTCTGGAGAGGGCCCAAGTTCAGGGAACACAGGGCAGCCCCTGCTGTATGTGGCCTGTGGAGGAGGCAAAGCTGGGTCGGTGGATCAAGGAGCCTGGTCACAAAGCCCACTTAGCAGGGTCACTTTCCCACGCCAGTGGCTCCCTACACCTGCAGGGGTGTTCTGGGAAGAGTTGAGCTGGGCTGAGGATGCCCTGCACAGCCCCAGGCTGACCCAGGTCACAGTACAAGCTACTGCGTTTCCAGCCCAGATGGAGCTTAGGCGTGATAATGATTTGCCCATAATCCTAGACCAGAGGCTGGCCCGGAGTCTCAGGGGCCCTGCATTTGCTGCATGCAAGAACCATGGAGGGGTCCAGCTTCTACCTTTGAAGGGTGTGCAGTCTCCTCCAAACACACAGCATGCCTGGGTGGCACACAAGGTGGCTACCTGCCGAGTGCCGGGCTTTAGAATGACCCCACCTGCTGACTCATGGGGATCCTCCAGAGGGTTTGCAAGCCAGTAAATCTTTCCAAGAGCAGGGAACCTCTTCTTTCTCCTGAGGAGCAGTTAGTGGGACTGAACCAGGCAACAGCCCAACACTTCCCAAGCAGGCCTCCTGGAGCATTGTTAGAGCAAGGGGTAAACTGCTAGTGATAATGGGCTCCTGGGAGGAGAGTTTGCAGAAAGGCCTGAAGCGCTGAGCAAGATCTCAGGACGGTGGCCCTCTGGGAGCTTAAGACAAGTTCTAAACCCAGCCAGGAAGCTGAAGGGCTGACCAGACAGAAGCTGAGGGGGAGGAATGAGCATGCTGGGATAACTGCTGACCCCCGCCTGGGGGCAGGGCTGCCTGGTTGGAGCTGTGGGAGCTGACTCAAGCCAGACCCCACCTGGTTTGAGACGCTGAGGCCACCCTAAAAGTTCACAGCCACTGTCTCACATGCTCGTCAGTATCCAGGAGAGTGCCTGGGGGTGGCTTCTGCAAGTGCTGCCACCCCAGGCCCAGAATCCCACCCTCAATGCCCGGGCCCTTGGCCACCATGCGGTCTCATGAGAAAGCCACAAGCCTCCCAGATGCTGTGTCCCACTGGGTGGAGGCCCCCCTGAGGAGACTTGGATTGCACCAATGAATCACACAATCTGCCTCTGACCCCTTGAGGCCTCCTCGCCCCTCACTATCATCACCCCAGTGCCGCTTCCCACTCTGGACTAGAGTGCATAGGTATTAGCAAGAGATAAAACTCACAACACATGGAACCCAGGAACAGGAATGGGAATAGAGATACCAAAAGGGTAGGGGGTAGGGGGTTAGAGGATGGGAGGAAGGGGAACCGATAGCAATGAATGACATATAACCACACACCCCTCGCAGGGAGAGGAGCAACAGAAAGCTGAGGATAAAAGAGACAATGGTCGATGTGAGATATGAAAATAATAACAATCTATAATCTATCAAGGAACCATGAGTGGGGAAGGAGGAAAAAAAGGGGAGCTGATCCCAAGGGCTCAATAGAAAGTAAATGTCTAGAAAAGAATGATGGCAATATATGTATGACTATGTCAGATACAATTGGAGTATGGATTGTAACAAGAGTTGTAAGAGCCCCCAATAAGGACACACTGAGGATGACGAAATACACCACTGAAAACCTTATGCTAATCATTGATACACTGTCAGGTAGTGGAGGACTAGTAAAACTAGGCAGAACCTTGTCAGAGAGAGGACCAGATGACGAACACTTTTGGTCAGATTAAAGCGGAGGATCAGTGACAAATAGCCAGGCCGTTTGCAGGATGCATGGCCACGGGAGCTGCAACGATGGGTTCAAACATCAGAAAGAAATGAGGGTGGCCCAGGACTGGCAAGCCTTTCCTTGTCCTGTACATTGGGGTTGCTTTGAAGCAGATCAACTGGACAGCACCTACCAATAAGACCAACCAAGGAAGAGGAAGCCACTATGATCCCAGAAACAGACATCACTAGGACGTGTCAGGAAACTTTTATAAAGGTAACCAATGGCTTGGCCCTTCATCACAGAAAGCTGGGGAAGCACCATTGTCCTGGTTTACTAGACGTTCCCCAGATAAATTACTGTCCAGCTGCCCATAGGAAGGAGAAATACCTATAGACATGATGGAAGGGAGGTTCACTCCGCTATGGGAATGTGCTAATCTGTGCACTTAAATGTTGAAATCCACAGACACACGTGTATAAAAGAGAGTTGTAATTAAATATTAAATACACATCAAAAAACTTCCCTAAAAGATCTTTTTAATCTCATAAGCCCACCATTATGCCATAGGCCCCACAGAATCCACAACCATCTACAAAAGAGATGGAATGAGGCTTACTGCTAGTAAGAGCCAAGTCAGAGAAAGCAAAAATAATCTCTTATTTGGTGGGCATCTGCATATAGCTGGAGAGCACCCAAAGCTGTTTCACGTAGATAATGTGGCTTCTGCTCAGATATGTCTGAGTGTACGTGACGTTTGGAAGGAGTAGCATTTAACTGGCTAAGGCATCATCTCACTTTACTGAATTTCAAAATCAAGATGCTCAAGAACTTGCAATGCTAAAGTGACCAATGCATGAATCATTCCACCCTTCAATTAACACCACCTGTGCATCTTGGACATTGGCGTGATAAGCTAACAATATGAGTGAGTATAACCTGTTGTGAAAAACAGGAAGACGCAGAAAACTCCATTGTTTAATGTAATTATTGTATACGGGAACCTGCAGGATGTAAAATTTCCCATCAACAACTGATGATGGAAAATGATAATGCTAATTAACCCCCCCCCCAAAAAAAAAAAAAACTCAGGTGGAGGCACTCTAGAAATGAAAAACGTAAATCTGGGTGAGGCAACACTGAAGTCAGCCTATGAAACGCGGCATGTTAAGATTTCCTTCTCATTCAAATAGTTGAAAATCTAAGGCATGTGCTGAGAATAGTAAAACTGTTTGAGGCTCCATAATCGGTGCAGGGGAAACACCAGAATAATTGCCTCTTCCTTAATATACTTGAATCTGCTGGAGTTACATTTGGAGGTGAGCTAGGGGAAACTGTTTGAATTACAATAGTATGGAAGTAAAATCAATTTTACACTGTGAGAAGGTCAAGTGTTTTCATTGGAATCGGTTGTCTGAATGACACCCACCTGGAGCTTTTTTTTTTGTTTTCAGTTGTAGCTTTTGATTCTGTGTCTTCTCTTCTGCAGGCTAGGTCTTCAGGGTATTGACTGCTCTTTCTAGACTTTTGACAAACCTTTAGTCTGCAGGTTTAAGGTCTGGTTCTGGCTGCAGTTTTGTCTATGAGAAGGAAAGGGACACAGAATCAAAGGGTTTATTCAGATGGTCTATGTGTCCTAACGTAGAAGTCAGACAGAAGAGTCTGGTTACTGTAGTTGCCATCCGCCTGGGACTGAGTTTTGAATGCAGGAGAAGAATGATAGGGATAAAAGTGATGCAAACAGAAGCAAGTATCTTTAATATATTGATGTGTTCAGACTCCAGCCTAGACACTGATCCTTTCTGGGGACATTATATGCAGTCTCCCTTGACTCCAAAACAGTTCTGAGGAGTCGGTGATTGTGACTGAGTAGGAGGGCTCACTGCCTAGATATCACACGTCGTAGGTCCACATGAGGGCTATTCCACATCAAGCGGTGTCTTAGGGTGCCTCAATCAGTGTTTCCACCCAAATCCCTAGGCTTCTGAAGTTCCTAGTACCCTGTGTCCTACAGTCCCTTTTACCCAATAACCCTGGTGTTTATACTTTATAACCACGTTTTCATTTGTGGAGATCAAAAAAAAATTTGTTATTAAATAATGTGGTTTATGGAAATTGAAAAAAATAAGCCATTAGAAACTTATTTGGCTAAAAATATATAATACCAGTTTGCAAGGAAATGTCTGGATAGGCTGCGTAGGCAGTAATAGAGCCGGCTCAAAGTTGGCAGTCAAGCAGTTGCTTCATTGAATGTGTGTCACTATCCACAGTGTTGGAAGTAAATTGGCGTCATGAAACAGGTTCCTGAAAGGTCCCCAAATCACTATTCCAAGGATTGAAACCACTCTTTTCCCCATTTCATTTAGCATTCCAGATCATTCAAGCTTTTAAAAAACAGTTCAATTTCACATTCAGTTCATCATCCCACATCTCAATTGGCTCATATCAGTTCAAAGACCCAGAAAACACAATCTCCGAGTTGTGCTGTATTATACTCATGATGAGCTGCATTATGACCATCTGCTTCACTTTCTGTTTTTAGAAAGTTTATCATAAGTAGCATGCACTCATGCTATACCACACACCTCTATTGCCATTGTAGCTGTAAGTTTATATCCAAAGTATTCAAGCCCCACAGACTGATGAAGGTGAGATATGTAAAGCTAGGGGGTGGGAGCCCCCATCCAGAGATTTTTCACTTTTTTTAATATTAACAAACACACCCATTAGTTTCTCTTGTTAGATTTTTACAATTTTTTAAAAAATGCTCAGTTACTGTTTTGTTGGGGATTTTATGTTTTGTGTTTGTTTTTATTTTTACCTCTTTTGTATAAGTAGGGAATTTATAGGGAAATATGTACTTTATGGAATAAATTTTAAGAAGTAAAATATATTTTATCTTAAATAAATTAACGTAGCTTTGGTCTTACAGCTAAATCACTGATTATATATTTGCAGAGCCGACTTAAAGATTGAAAGAAAATTCTATCAAGAGTGTTACTTTTGACTTCAAAGCCTTCCTAATAAAGTCTTTTAACTACCTGTGGAGAAAAATAAGAAAAGACAAGCTAGTATCATGAGGTATTTGACTTCGGTCAGAACTGCCTCATGACAGAATCGTCAGGATGGGGCCGGTCAAAACTCAGGACTGAGTATACTTGCATACAAACAGTTACTGTGGGGTAGATTCCAAGTCATTGAAACCTGGTGTGCAGAGCCAAACTGAACCTTGTGAGATAGGGGCTGCAAGGCTCTGTGAGGTTTCAAAAGCAAACCACTAGTTCTGCCTTTTGAGGTACCATGATATGGGTTCAGATGATCGATTAAGTTATGAATTGAGCACTTAACTGTTTGTGCCACCCAGAGATGGCATGGAGGATAATAGCTTTTCACTGTTTAATGTCTTTCTCAAAAGGAAACGGGTGCTTACTTGTGTCCTACCTTTTCTTATATTACTTGAGTTAGTCTGAGCACATTAGAGAAATAAATCCACAGAAACTGAAATGTATAAAAGAGAGCTTTAGATAAAGGGTAAATGAACATGGAGAAAAAAATCCCAAACCAGTGCAGCCCTAGTCTACAAGTCCAACATTAGCCCATATGTCCCACACCAATCCACAATGTCCTCCTCCATCTCAACAAAGACATGCAGTGTGGGTGGCTGCAGGTGGAAGGAACTGCCCATCTGGGTTTCTGAGGTTGTTAACTCTTTACTGGAATTAAAAGCGCCTTTTGTGCGCCTGGAGCGGCTGGTGTTTGTAACCGCTCAGCCACGAGGACTGCATCTCCTTGTGCAGGACCCCCGTGATTTATTATCTATCCAATGCTGCTTCAAGGGTGGTACATGAGTTGGTGATAAACTGGGACCTGTTTGAAATCTGTCCATTTGTAGCTAGGTAGAGAAAGGAAAGTCAGAGTGCAGGTCACTGCTATTTCAAATGCCACCAATGTCATGTAAAGGGCAAAGCGCGCAGCAGGGTGTCTAGACTAAAGACACACTGAGGATGACGAAATACACCACTGAAAACCTTATGCTAATCATGGAAACACTGTCAGGTAGTGGAGGACAAGTAAACCAAGGCAGAACCTTGCCAGAGAGAGGGCCAGATGACGAACACTTCTGGTCAGATTAAAGGGGAGGGCCAGCGACAAAGAGCCAGGTCGTTTGCATGATTGCATGGCCATGGGGGCTTCAAAGATGGGTCCAAACATCAAAAGATATGAGGGTGGCCCAGGACTGGCAAGCCTTTCCTTGTCCTGTACATTGCGGTTGCTTTGAAGTAGACCAACTGGATAGCAACTACCAACAAGACCAACCAAGGAACAGGAAGCCTCTATGATCCCAGAAACAGACATCATGAAGACGTGTCAGGAGACTTTTATAAAGGTAACCAATGTCCTGGTCCCTCATCACAGAAAGCTGGGGAAGCACCATTGTCCTGGTTTACCAGATGTTTCCCAGATTAATTACTGTCCAGCTGCCCATAGGAAGGAGAAATACCTGTAGACATGACGGAAGGGAGGTTCACTCCGCTATGGGAATGTGCTAATCTGTGCACTTAAATGTTGAAATCCACAGACACACGTGTATAAAAGAGAGTTGTAATTAAATATTAAATGCACATCAAAAAAACTTCCCTAAAAGATCTTTTTAATCTCATAAGCCCACCATTATGCCATAGGCCCCCCAGAATCCACAACCATCTACAAAAGAGATGGAATGAGGCTGACAGCTAGTAAAATCCAAGTCAGAGAAAGCAATAATCTCATATTTGGTGGGCATTTGCATATAGATGTGGAGCATCCAAAGCTGTTTCACGTAGATAATGTGGCTTCTGCTCAGATTTGTCTGAGTGTACGTGAGGCTTGGAAGGAGTAGCATTTAACTGGCTAAGGCATCATCTCCCTTTACTGAATTTCAAAATCAAGATGCTCAAGATGATGGAAAATGACAATGCCCCTTGACCAAAAAAAAAAAAAAAGACCATGTTGAGGCACTCTCAAAATGAAAAATGTAAATCTTGGTGAGGCAACACAGAAGGCAGCCTGTGAAACGTGTCATGTTAAGATTTCCTTCACATTCAAATAGTTGAAAATCTAAGGCATGTGCTGAGAATAGTAAAACTGTTTGAGGCTCCATAATCGGTGCAGTGGAAACACCAGAATAATTGCCTCTTCCTTAATATACTTGAATCTGCTGGAGTTACATTTGGAGGTGAGTTAGCGGAAACTGTTTGAATTACAATAGTACGGAAGTAAAATCAATTTTACACTGTGAGAAGGTCAAGTGTTTTCATTGGAATCGGTTGTCTGAATGACACCCACCTGGAGCTTTTTTTTTTGTTTTCAGTTGTAGGTTTTGATTCTGTGTCTTCTCTTCTGCAGGCAAGGTTTCCAGGGTATTGACTGCTCTTTCTAGACTTTTGACAAACTCTTAGTCTGCAGGTTGAAGGTCTGGTGCTGGCTGCAGTTTTGTTTATGGGAGGGAGAGGGACACAGAATCAAATTGTTTATTCAGATGGTCTATGTGTCCTAATGTAGAAGTCAGACAGAACAGTCTGGTTACTGTAGTTGCCATCCCCCTGGGACTGAGTTTTGGCTGCATGAGAAGAATGATAGGGATAAAAGTGATGCAAACAGAAGCAAGTATCTTTAATATATTGATGCCTTCAGACTCCAGCCTGGACACTGATCCTTTCTGGGGACTTTATATGCTGTCTCCCCTGACTCCAAAACAGTTCTGAGGAGTCGGTGATTGTGACTGAGTAGGAGGGCTCACTGCCTAGAAATCACACGTCGTAGGTCCACATGAGGGCTATTCCACATCAAGCAGTGTCTTAGGGTGCCTCAATCAGTGTTTCCACCCAAATCCCTAGGCTTCTGAAGTTCCTACTACCATGTGTCCTGCAGTCCCTTTTACCCAATAACCTTGGTGTTTATACTTTATAACCACGTTTTCATTTGTGGAGATCAAAAAAAAATTGTTAGTAAATAATGTGGTTTATGGAAATTGAAAAAATAAGCCATTAGAAATTATTTGTCTAAAAAAATAATGCCAGTTTGCAAGGAAATGTCTGGATAAACTGATTAGGCAGTAATAGAGCCGGCTCAAAGTTGGCAGCCAAGCACTTGCTTCATTGAATGTGTGTTACTATCCTCAGTGATGGAAGTGAATTGGCGTCATGAAACAGGTTCCTGAAAGGTCCCCAAATCACTATTCCAAGGATTGAAACCATACTTTTCCCCATTCCATTTAGCCTTCCAGATCATTCAAGCTTTAAAAAAAACAGGTCAATTTCACATTGAGTTCATCATCCCACATCTCAATTGGCTCATATCAGTTCAAAGACGCAGAAAACACAATCTCCGAGTTGTGCTGTATTATACTCATGATGAGCTGCATTATGACCATCTGCTTCACTTTCTGTTTTTAGAAAGTTTACCATAAGTAGCATGCACTCATGCTATACCACACATCTCTCATGCCAATGTAGCTTTAAGTTTATATCCATTGTATTCAAGCCCCACAGACTGATGATGGTGAGATACGTAAAGCAGGGGGTGGGAGTCCCCCATCCAGAGATTTTTCACTTTTTTTAATATTAACAACCACACACAACATTGGTTTCTCTTGTTAGTTTTTTACAATTTTTAAAAAGATGCTCAGTTACTGTTTTGTTGGGGTTTTTATATTTTGTGTTTGTTTTTATTTTTTACCTCTTTTGTATAAGTAGGGAATTAATAGGGAAATATGTACTTTAAGGAATAAATTTTAAGAACTAAAATATAGTTTATTTTAAATAAATTAACGGATCTTTGATTTTACAGCTAAATCACTGATTATAAATTTGCCGAGCCGATTTACAGGATGAAAGAAAATTCTATCAAGAGTGTTACCTTTGACTTCAAAGCCTTCCTAATAAAGTCTTTTAACTACCTGTGGAAAAAAAATAAGAAAAGGAAACCTAGAATCATGAGGTATTTGACTTCGGTCAGACCTGCCTCATGACAGAATCGTCAGGATGGGGCCGGTCAAAACTCAGGACTGAGTACCTTTCATCCAAACAGTTACTTTTGGGTAGATTCCAAGTCATGAAACTACCAGGTGTGCAGCGGCAAACTGAACTGTGAGAGATAGGGGCTGTAAGGCTGTGTGAGGGTTCAAAGGCAGACCACCAGGTCTGTCTTCTGAGGTACCACCATATGGGCTTAGATGATCGTTTAAGTTATGAATTGAGCACTTAACTGTTTGTGACACCCAGAGATGGCATGGAGGAAAATAGCTTTTCACTGTTTAGTGTCTTTCCCAAATGGAAACGGGTGCTTACTTGTGTCCTGCCTTTTCTTATATTAGTTGTGTTAATCTGAGTACATTAGAGAAATAAATCCACAGAAACTGAAATGTATAAAAGAGAGCTTTAGATAAAGGGTAAATATACATGGAGAAAAAATCCCAAACCAGTGCAGCCCAAGTCTACAAGTCCAACATCAGCGCATTTGTCACACCTCAATCCACTGTGTCCTCCAACATCTTAACAAACACATGCAGTGAGGGTGGCTACAGGTGGAAAGAACTGCCCATCTGGGTTTCTGAGGTTGTTACCTCTTTACTGGAATTAAAAGCGCCTTTTGTGCACCTGGAGCGGTTGGTGTTTGTAACCACTCAGACACGAAGTCTCCATCTCCTTGTGCAGGACTACTCGTGATTTATTATCTACCCCAATGCTGCTCCCAGGGTGGTACATGGGCCGGTGATAAACTGTGAACTGTTTAAAATCCGTCCATTTGTAGCTATGTACAGAAAAGAAGGTCAGAGTGCAGGTCACTGTTATTTCCAATTCCAGCAATGTCATGTAAAGGGCATATCGCGCAGCAGGGATTCTAGACTAAGGACACACTGAGGATGACGAGATACATCGGGGAAAATTACTTGTGATAAATCAGAACTCCTGAGAGGCTGGGTCAAAAGTCGGGGAGGGCCAGACTCCTGAGTGGGTGGCCTGGGTTCCCACTCTGGCTTTGCCAGTCGTTCACTGTATATCCTTGGCAAGGCATCTCACCTCTCTGGGTTCCACTTTCCTCAGCCATGAAACAAAGCAGCCAACGAATCTAAAAACAAATAACCTCACTGCTGTTGAATCCCTTTAGACTCACAGTGACCCTATAGGACAGGGTAACACTCCCCATGTGGGTTTTAGAGACTGGAACTCTTTATAGGACTAAAACTGCGCCTTCTGCCCTCACCCCAAACTCAACATGTTTCTGATCCACACAATGTTTACGGCTTTAGGTTCTCATCCCTCTACTTCTTCCAAGAGACCGAGGAGAATGGAGTGTTCGAGCAATATCCAGGTCACATGACCGTCTTTCTCAGTTCTTAACCCGCCTTTTCTTCTCCTAAGCACAACTGTCATGTTTTCATGAGCGTCCGTGGCTAGATAAAGAATACACGTTTATGGGAGGTAATCAGGGCCTGGGTCTTCCATAAACCAGTTGCCAAAGACTTTTTACAGATAGGTAATAGTAGACCCATATGTTTTACTTACCTACTGCTGCCTAGTGACTTTCAATCCCACTCAGTGTGTTATTTGCTCACAATTCTGTAATTTGAGGAAGGTTTGACCAGGGCAGCTCAACTCCGCTCCACATGGCATTGGCCAAAGCTGCTAAGGCAGCAAGACCGGGCAAGACGGGTTTGCTTTGGTTCATAGGTCTAGGGCCTTGGTTCTTGCTGTTGCATTGACTCCCCAATTTTCCTCCATGTGATCATACCATGTTCTTACCTTTAACTTCCTCACTGCAGGGTGATTTTCAAGATAGATTTTTTTGTCAGGATAGTTGGGGTGACGGCCCATGACAAAATCCCTTAAAGGGATTAAATTGAATACACAATTTTATATGTGACTGCCGAATATCCCCCAGAGCACACAAGTTGAAGCCACAGGACATTCTTCCTGAGAGAGGTTCCTTGTAGCTTTTGATTATCTTCTAAGTCTCTTTTCCTTTTCCACAATAATGTCTGGGTTGCTTTATCAATTGTCTTCCTTCTTTTTATGTGGCACAATCTCTGGCTGTTTAGTCCAAGCCAATGCAGTTCCTTCCTAAACTTACTGGGTTTCCCTTGCATTGGATTACATGATGCACTCCATTTTATGAAAGCCTATCCCCACATCTCTTTGAGATGGATCTCTCTCTGTTTTAGGCTGCAATTCAGCCTACTTAGGCTGTAGCACAGCCTCCTGAAGACTCTTAGAAAATCTTTTGTGTGTGTACATGAGACTGTCTACAAGGCACTGCATTACATTCTTTTGTGATCTCAATACAGGGTATTATAGCTATCTTGATCCGATCCAACACAGAAGCCATGCTTTCTTGGCAGTGCAGAGGCCATTCCTATTGTGAGACATTATTTTTTGGCAAGAAAGACTTGGGGTTGCAAAATAGTTTTATATTTAATTTCAGCAAGTCCCTTCATATTTCATTTTTTTTTTGCTAAAAAACACAACTAAACCTCAAACAGAAGTAACTTCGTTAGCTTTTCTTTATCCTTCTGTAGTTTATTATTATTTGTCTGTTGTCTAAATTGTTAATGATGCTGAGAGTTCAGATTCTAGATAAAGCAGAAGAATGGCACTGCCGCCCAAAATAGTTGTTCTTGGTGTTAGTTGGTGTAAATCAATTCCAGCCCATCCACTCACTTACTGCCATTGAGTCAATTCTGATTCATGGCAACGGTGTATAATTGCCCTGGTAGATTTCTGAGACTATACATCTTTACAGTAGAAAGCCTCAGCTTTCTCTCTCAGAGCAGCTGGTAGTTTTGAACTGCTGACCTTATGGCTAGCAGGACAATATGTCACCAGGGATCCTTTTCAAGACTGTAACCGTTCAGAATCTGATTGTCAGGCCTGCTTTCTTAGGAACCTCTGGGTGGGTTTGAAGCATCAACCTTTTGGTTTTAATATGCAAGTGCTTAGCAAATGGGCTTTATCCTGGTTTGGAAAGCCTAAGTCACTGGTCTTTTGCCTAAAGATTCACTTTCAATGGCCCTGGCTTGTTTCATGGGAAGGGCCAGTTCAGGGGCTCCCGGACAGATGGTGGGGTAGGATCCTTATTTAGTAGGGCCATATTGGGTGGGGCGGCGGGGCAGTGTGTGTGTGTAATCTGCATCTTTACCAAATGGCCCCCCAGAGACTCAGATGAGAAACACGGGCCACAATTGTCTTCTGCCTCTCTTGTTGCTGCCTTTTGGGGATTTTTCTGTCTTTTAGCAGCCCTGGAGGCCCCTCCTATCTAGGCAGGAAAAGGAGCCAATTAATAAATACACACTAAGGTGTTAGACAGTGATAACAGCTAATCGCTTCCAAGGACAATTGCTCTCAGAAAGAAAAAAAAAAGAGATCTCATGGGGAAAAAAATAAAAAATTATTTAACTCCAGTGAATAGTGTCTCCTGGAAGATTTGTGTGGGTGGGTGTCTGAAGTCCCTCACATCAGGCTCTTCCTCTGCTTTCATGTAAATTGGACTTTAAACACATTCCCCAGGAAGGGTTTGAATGCCTCTGTGTGTGGAAGCTTCTTGACAGAAGAGGGATTTTTGTCTCTTTTGTTCACTGAGAGAGTCCCAAGGCCTGGCACTTAATAAGTAAGTAGCAAGCTGGTTGAATGAATGAGTGATTGAGGTAATGAAGTCTTCTGCAGCCATCCAGGTTGAGACTGCCCTCTCAGAAGCCTGACTCTTGTCTAAAGTGAGGTACACCTCTCCCCCTCCCCATTCATGCTTCCCCGTGGTCTGCCTGAGATTGAACTGAAAAATGATATTTCATACATGTCGTCCTCATTATAACATCATCCCTCAGAGCAAAGCTCTCTGACCATGCTGAAGACCTGTATTTAATGTGAGGAAAGGTGATTTAATGGAGTGGAGAGTGAAGCATAAAGCAGACAACCCTTTCAGAACAGCAGAGTAGGCTGTCCTTCCAAGAGGAAAGGGGCAAAAAGGGAAAGGAAAAAAATGGGGGTGGGGGGAAACTCTAACTCTCACTCTCCTAATAGACTGAAATTAGAAGTCTTTTGGTCAGCTCCATCAGAAGACAAAACTGAAAGGGGGTTCATCCCACCCCCTTCCCCTCCCTGCCAGTGCATAGCTGACTTACCATGCATTTACCTAGGAGCTGATTATGCGCTGAGTTGAGGCAGACAGGGAGAATTTATTGGCATTTGGTCTCCCTTCACACATTTTGTTACAGCCAGACATCAGGGACTGAGCTGCGGGATATTAAAGGATTTGGAAGAGTTATCAAGGAATGCGACATATTTATCAAAACCTGGGTGATATTAGAAAGCTGGGTTGCTGCTACACCTGGGTGTGTTACATGATTAAAAAAGTAATGACAATGCATCCTCTTGATGGATTTTGCACCTGGGTGAATACTGAGCAGGTCTGCTGGACCACCGTGGGTTGAGAATTCACACCTAACAACCCCTTTGGTCTCGGAAGAAAACTGTGGCTGCTAGGTCACACTTGGAATCCAGGTAGGGTCTTGGTTAAGCATGACTGCTAATCAATAGGACGACACTTGGAATTCACCAGCTATCCCAAGTGAGAAAGATTACAGTCTTGGAAAACTTCCGGGAGATTCTTCCCTGGCCTACAGGGTTGCTCTAGTCAGAATTGACCTGACTTCCATGGCATTGAGCTGTTTTGAGTTTTGAATGGCTGAATTGGAGACTTCAGGATTGGAGGAAGACTTGAGAACAACCTGAGATATGCAGGCGACTCACCTTGCTTGCTGCAAGGGAAGAGGAGTAGAAGCACTTACTGATGAAGTTCAAAGATGATAGTCTTCAGTATGGATTGCAACTCGAGGTTAAGAGAACACGAATCCTCACCACTAGACCAATAAGCAACATGAGAAACAGAGAAAAGATAGAAATGGTGAAGCATTTCATCTTACTTGGACCAATCCACAACCAGCGCTCATGGAAACATCTGTCAAGAAATCACTGGACAAATTGCATTGAGAAAATTTGTCACCTTAAGAACCCAGGAGCATCTTGACCCAAGGCATGATTATTTTCATGTGGAAGCTGGAAAATGCATAAGGAAGTCCCAAGAGAAGAATTGATGCATTTGAAATACGGTCCTTGTGAGGAATATTGAATACACCAAAGAACTTCTAGGAGAACAAACAAATCTATGTTGGAAGAACTACAGCCAGATTGATTCTTAGAAGCGAGGATGGTGACACTTGGCTTCATGTACTTTGGGTGTTATTAGGAGGGACCAGTCCTTGGAGAAGGGCAACATCTTGGCCAAGCCAAAAGGAGGACAAACCTCCACAAGATGGGTTGACACAGTGGCTCAAATGTAGGAATGGCTGTGAGAATGGCGCAGGGAAGCGTGCTGTTTTGTTCTGCTGCACATAGAGTGGTCATGAGTTGGAACCAAATTGAGAGCAACTGGTTATGCAATGGACTAACAGCAAGATCAACCATTCAAAACCACCAGCCACTCCTCAAGAGAAAGATGAGGTTTTTTTTTACTCCCATAAAGAGTCACAGTGTCAGAAACTCACAGGGGGAATTCTACCCTGTCATATAGGGTCACTGTGAATTGGCATCGACTCTATGGACGTGAACAGCAGCAACAACAACAACAACAACAACAAAACACTAATGGTGGCTGGGTGCATGCGCAGACACCCATCCACTTGCACTGGGCTAAGTTAGTGGTTTCAGCAGGAAGCTTACCTCGGTGGCTTCCAGAACTCCCCTGGACTGAACCAATTTACACCAGGTCCTTCAAATATTCCTGGTACCCTGGGTATCTTTCATTTCCCGGAGTTGGTTGTGTGACTTAGGCTTGATGATCATGGGGCCACATGAAGGACACCTATGTGCTCCAACCACTGCCTTCTGAGAGAGTGCTGCGGCCCATTGCCTTCAAGTCAGTCAGCTCCTGACTCATGCGGACTCCATGCGCTACAGAACACAATGCCCACTGGTCCTGCCCCATTCCTTCAGTGGGTTGTAGATTTGACCCCTTGTCAGCTGGGGGGTTTTCAGTGGCTGATATCTGGAAGGAGGTCACCAGGCCTTTCCTCCTAGTCTGACTGTAGGCTGAAACCATTGCTGAAATCTGTTCAGCATCATAGTAATATGCCAGCCTCCACTAGCAGATAGGTGGTAGCTGTAACAGGAGGCACACTGGCCAAGAATCAAACCCAAATTTCCTTCATGACTAGTGAGAATTGTGCCATGGAGCCACCATTTCCTCTCTTCTGGTTTCTAGTGTTTATGTATACAAGATCACAGTACCTTCTAACAAGCAGTAAATAAGACTGTACCACGAGTCACCTCTATTTAGCACTCACCCCATTTTTCCACATGAATTATTCAGTGTATGACAGTTTCAATAAGTCTGTCTTTTTAAAAATTGCTGGGTGAACTTAAAACAGCACAAGGAAGTGCCAGCATAGCAAAATGATACCCACCTGCTTATTTATCTTAAGGGAAGAAAAGTCTTGAATGCATTCACTCAGGTGAAAATATCATTAACAAAAAGAACTGACTAATGGTCACCAGGACCCATGGTTAATCAAGGCTTGGTCATCTGATTCCAATCCATCAGACCTAGCTATAAATCACTTATATATCTGGGTAATAAAAAGCAAATATAAATTTTCAAAAAGATTAACGTTGCATGGGATATAAAGAGACTCCATAACAACTTCAGGCATAAATATGTCTCAAGACAAACTCATTGTGTACATCTGGAATACATAATATCTCTTGCTGAAACACGTTTCCCACTAGACCCTACCCCAAGCCAGTAAAAGCCATTAATTCTACAGTAAACTGTGGATTCTACTACTCTGAAATGGGAGCTGTGTGTGTAGACCTAATTTGGGGCTGTTCATACTGAGGACTCACCAATACCCTTCTGCAGGGACAACAGTCCAGGTGAGAATCAGGAAATCTGGACGACAGGCAGGATATAGGAGCACTGAGACCTCAATATGCTTGTAGGGGAGCATGGCCCAATGGGATTCCATTTCTGCACCCCTGGCAGGAGGAGGTTGATCAGGAAAGTAATGGTTTCTAAGGCAGTATTTCTTAAACTTTCACATGCATGCACTTACCCAGGTTCCTGGAAATCAGAGTGGGAGGCAGATTCTGATTTTGTGGGTTCAGGGTGGGGCCTGGGATCCTGAAGTTCTAGAGGCCCTGATACTTTTGGGCTGTTAACCACAAGGACAGTAGTCTTAAACCACCAGCCACTCTTTGGGAGAAATATGAGGCTGTCGACTCCTGTCAAGAGTGACAGTCTGGGAAACCCAGAGGGGCAGTTCTACCCTGTCCTATAGAGTCACTATGAGTCTGCCAGTCATGGGCCACCCTCAAATCTTTCTGATGTTTGAACCCATCTTTGCAGCCCCCGTGGCCATGCATCGTGCAAACGGCCTGGCTCTTTGTCACTGGCCCTCTCCTTTAATCTGACCAGAAGGGTTCGTCATCTGGCCCTCTCTCTGACAAGGTTCTGCCTTGGTTTACTAGTCCTCCACTACCTGACAGTGGTTCCATGATTAGCATAAGGTTTTCAGTGGTGTATTTCATCATCCTCAGTGTGTCCTTAGTCTAGAAACCCTGCTGCGGCTTTGCTGTTTATATGACAACCTGCACCCTGACCTTCCTTTCAGTACCTAGCCACCCATGGACAGATTTTAAACAGGTCACAGATTATCACCGGCCCATGTACCACCCTTGGATCAGCAATGGAGTAGTTAATAAATCACGAGTAGTCCTGCACAAGGAGATGGAGCCCTCGTGGCTGAGTGGTTACAAACACCAGCCGCTCCAGGCGCACAAAAGGCGCTTTTAATTCCAGTAAAGAGTTAACAACCTCAGAAACCCAGATGGGCAGTTTTTCCACCTGCAGCTACCATCACTGCATGTGTTTGTTAAGATGGAGGAGGACATAGTGGATTGGGATGTGACATATGCGCTAATGTTGGACTTGTAGACTTGGGCTGCACTGGTTTGGGATTTTTTTCTCCATGTGCATTTACCCTTTATCTAAAGCTCTATTTTATACATTTCAGTTTCAGTGGATTTATTTCTCTAATGTACTCAGACTAACCCAAGTAATATAAGAAAAGGCAGGACACAAGTAAGCACCCGTTTCCGTTTGGGAAAGACACTAAACAGTGAAAAGCTATTTTCCTCCATGCCATCTCTGGGTGGCACAAACAGTTAAGTGCTCAATTCATAACTTAAACGATCATCTGAACCCATATGGTGGTACCTCAGAAGGCAGACCTGGTGGTCTGCTTTTGTAACCTCACACAGCCTAGCAGCCCCTATCTCACTCGTTTCAGTTTGGCTCTGCACACCTGCTAGTTCCATGACTTGGAATCTACCCCAGGGACTGTTTGGATGAAAGGTACTCAGTTCTGAGTTATGTCCGATCCCATCCCGACTATTCTGTCAAGAGGCAGTCCTGACCGAAGTCAAATACCTCATGATACTAGCTTTTCTTTTCTTATTTTTTTCCACAGGTAGTTAAAAGACTTTATTTAAAAATTTTTGAAGTCAAAAGTAACACCCTTGATAGAATTTTCTTTCATCCTTAAGTCGGCTCTGCAAATATATAATCAGTGATTTAGCTGTAAGATCAAAGATCCGTTAATTTATTTAAAATAAACTATATTTTAGTTCTTAAAATTTATTCCATACTGTACATATTTCCCTATAAATTCCCTATTTATACAAAAGAGGTAAATATAAAAATAAACACAAAATATAAGAACCCCAACAAAACAGTAACTGAGCATCTTTTTAAAAATTGTAAAAAACTAACAAGAGAAACCAATGTTGTGTGTCTTAGTTAATATTTAAAAAAATGAAAAATCTCTGGATGGGGGACTCCTACCCCCTGGTTTTACATATCTCACCGTCATCAGTCTGTGGGGCTTGAATACATTATATAGAAACAGCTACAATGGCATCAGAGGTGTGTGGTATAGCATGAGTGCATGCTACTTATGGTAAACTTTCTAAAAAAAGAAAGAGAAGCAGATGGTCATAATGCAGCTCATCATAACTATAATACAGAACAACTCAGATATTGTGTTTTCTGGGTCTTTGAACTGATATGAGCCAATTGAGTTGTGGGCTGACAGTGTTTCCATGATTAGCATAAGGTTTTCAGTGGTGTATTTCGTCATCCTCAGTGTGTCCTTAGTCTAGACACCCTGCTGCACGCTTTGCCCTTTACATGACATTGCTGGCATTGGAAATAGCAGTGACCTGCACTCTGACGTTCCTTTCAGTACCTAGCTACAAATGGACAGATTTTAAACAGGTCACAGTATATCACCGCCCCATGTACCACCCTTGAAGCAGCATTGGGGTAGATAATAAATCACGAGTAGTACTGCACAAGGAGATGGAGCCCTCGTGTCTGAGTGGTTACTAACACCAGCCGCTCCAGGCGCACAAAAGGCGCTTTTAATTCCAGTAAAGAGTTAACAACCTCAGAAACCCAGATGGGCAGCTCTTTCCACCTGCAGCCACCCACACTGCATGTCTTTGTTGAGATGGAGGAGGACATTGTGGATTGGTGTGGGACATATGGGCTAATGTTGGACTTGTAGACTTGGGCTGCACTGGTTTGGGATTTTTTCTCCATGTGCATTTACTCTTTATCTAAAGCTCTATTTTATACATTTCAGTTTCTGTGGATTTATTTCTCTATGTACTCAGACTAACCCAAGTAATATAAGAAAAGGCAGGACACAAGTAAGCACCCGTTTCCATTTGGGAAAGACACTAAACAGTGAAAAGCTATTTTCCTCCATGCCATCTCTGGGTGGCACAAACAGTTTGTGCTCAATTCATAACTTAAACGATCATCTGAACCCATATCGTGGTACCTCTGAAGGCAGACCTGGTGGTTTGCTTTTGAACCCTCACAGAGCCTTGCAGCCCCTATCTCACAAGGTTCAGTTTGGCTCTGCAAACCTGCTAGTTCCATGACTTGGAATCTACCCCACAGTAACTGTTTGGTTGCAAGTATACTCAGTCCTGAGTTATGACCGGCCCCATCCTGACGATTCTGTCATGAGGCAGTTCTGGAGGAGGACTTTGTGTATTGGTGGTGACATACAGGCTAATGTTGGACTTGTGGACGTGGGCAGCACTGGGTTGGGATGTTTTCTTGGTGTGCATTTACGCTTTGTTTAAAACTCTCTTATACATATGAGTTTCTGTGGATTTGTTTCCCTAATGTACCCAGACTAAGACACCTGCCTAACCCAGTATCAGAGTTCAGTTTTCCTCAAAGTAGTGATACCACTACTGAGATAGTTAAAGTTTACTCTGACAACCTGGCCAACTAACACAGGTGGGGTTAATGGAAGGGCAGAGAGATCAATGGCTTGGTGAGCCTCGCCTTTCTTGTTCTTGGGTCCCTTGCTTTCTGATGGTCAGATTCGGTTGCAGCTGTCTTAGCCAGTTCTCTGCTTCAGGTGGCAAGGCTGACTTACTGCAAGACATCCCTGAGGAGAAGCCACATAGACCTGCCCCGATGCTGTCCTGGGTCCTAGAGAAGCAGACTGGAGACCCCTGCCAGCGCTGAGAGATGCTTACATGTTCACTTATTCGGCTTTCCTCCTGCAGCCGGCACCACTGTGTTTGGTAAGATGGAGGAGAACTTTGTGGATTGGTGTGGGACACATGGGCTAATGTTGGACTTGTGGGTTTGGGCAGCACTGGGTTGGGATGTTTTCTTGATGTGCACTTAACCTTTATCCAAAACTGTTTTTTATACATTAGATTTTCTGTGGATTTATTTCTCCAATATACTCAGACTAACACAACTAGTATAAGAAAAGCCAGCACACAAGTTAGCACCCTTGTCAGTTTTGGAATCACACTAAATACAGAAAAGCTATTCTCCCCTATGGCATCTCTGGGTGGCATCACTGGATGGCACAAACAGTTAAGAGCTCAATTCCTGACTAAAATATACTTCTGAATCTATATGGTGGTGCCTCAGAAGACAGACCTGGTGTTCTGCTTCTGAACACTCACACAGCCTTGAAGCCCCTACCTAACACAGTTCAGTTTGGCTCTGCACACATGGTAGTTCTGTGACTTGGAATCAACCTCACAGCAACTGGTTTGGATGACAGGTACTCAGTCCCTGAGTTATGACCGGCACCATTCTGATGATTCTGTTATTAGTCAGTCCTGACAGAAGTCAAATATCTCATTATTCTTACCTTTTATTTTCATCTTTACACATCTGACCATCATTAGTTTGTGGGGGTTGAAAACATTGGATATAAACTTACAGCTAGAATGACATCAGAGATATATGCTATAGCATTACATGTAGTGCATGCTACTTATGGGAAATTTTCTAAAAAAGAAAGAAAAGCAGATGGTCATAATGCAGCTCATCTCAACTTGAATACAGCACAAATCAGAGATTGTGTTTTCTGGGTCTTTGAACTGATATGAGCCAATTCAGTTGTGGGCTGATGAAAAGAAGTGAAGTAGACCTGTTTTTAAAAGCTTCAACGATCTCGAAGACTAAATGGAATGGGGGAAAATATGGTTTAAATCCCTGGAATAGAGATTTTGGAACCTTTCACAAACCTGTTTCATGACACCAATTTACTTCCAACACTGTGGAGAGCGACACACTTTCAGTGCAGCAAGTGGTTTGCTGCCATCTTTGAGCAGGCTCTATTATTTTCTACTCAGCCTATCCAGACATTTACTTGCATGCTGGCCTTATTTTTTTTAAGCGAAATACGTTTCTAATGGCTTAAAATTTTTAAAATTTCTGTAGACCACATCATTTAATAACAAAGAAATTAAATAAAAACTGAAAAAAGGAAGAGGTGGCTATAAAGTAGAATCAGCAGGGTTGTTGGGTAAAAAACAGGACTGCAGGACACAGGGTTCTAGGAACTTCAGAAGCTTAGGGATTTGGGTGGAGACACTGATTTAGGCCAAAGTGACTTAATCCTGGCCACGACTAAACCAGGGTGAACCACTTTGAGAAGCTCTAGTGTTTTCTCCTCTTCTCGGTTGTCTGATCTTCTCTTACCTGAAGCTATTGATTCCATGTCTCCTCTTCTCCAGGCTAGTTTTTCAGGGCATTGACAGCTCTTTCTAGACTTGTGACAAACTCTTAGTCTGCAGGTTTGGAGTCTGGGGCTGGCTGCAGTTTTGTCTATGGGAGTGAGAGGGCCATCGAGATCAAAGGGTCTATTCAGATGGTCTCTGTGTCCTACTGGAGAAGTCAGACAGAACAGTCTGGTCACTGTAGTTGCCATCGCCCCTGGGACAGAGTTTTGGGTGCAGGAGAAGAAAGATAGGGATAAAAGTGATGCAAACACAAGCAAGTATCTTTAATACATAGATCCCTTCAGACTCCAGCCTGGACACTGTTCCTTTGTTGGTCTTTACATACACTCTCCCCTGATTCGAGAAACAGTTCTGAGTAGTCGGTGATTGTGACTGAGTAGGAGGGCTCACTGCCTAGATGTCACATTTCCTAGGTCTGCCTGATGGCTGTTCCACCACAAGTGCTCTCTTAGTGTGCCTCCGTTTCCTTGTCTGGAAAATGGGGTTGATAGTTCTCCCCACCTCATCCACTTAGTGGTTAGTCAATTAAATAACTAATCACGCCAATAGGTTATTTAAAGTTAAGGAGCTTGCCTGTTAACCCAAAGGCTGGCTATTTGAATCCACCCAGAGGTGCCTTAGAAGAAAGGCCTGCTGTTCTACTTCCGAACTCTCATCCCTGGGAAACCTATGGAGCAGAGTTCTATGACAGACAGAGTGTCGCAAAGGGTGGAAGCAGGTAGATTTCCACTCCTCAGAACCCTAGGGATCAGTTCTGCTATGTTCACGTGATCACTATATATCAGAATCGATTTAATAGCAGTGGATGGCTTTAAAACTCACATTGAATCCCTATCTGGGCAGGGATTTAAGCATCTGGATGCTAACTGCAAGTTTGGTGTAAAGTTGAAGCTCTCTGCTCCCATAAAGACCCACAGCCTTGGAAGCCCCGGTGGGGTTTCCTAGTCTGTCCTGCAGGGTCACTATGAATCAGAGTTGACTCTATGGCAGTAAGTGTGCTTTTGATGGCCTGTCCTTACATAGTTGGCTGGACAAGTTTCCCAAGGAGATCATGGGATGCAAACACTTCCCATATGAAATATGTTAAAGCTTCAAATTCACAGATCTATGTAGCCTAGCGTTACCAGTCACCCAGGCGTCTGTCACTATTCCCAGTTTCCCTATTAATTCAGACTTCTTTGCAACCATGGTTCAGGTGTAAGGCTTCCAGGTAAAACACAGGCTGCCCAGTTTAAACTGAATCCAAAATAAACAATGACATTTTCTTAGTACACACATCCCCCATAGTTATACTAAATATGACACATACTAAAAGCCTATCTATTGTTTACCTGAAATTCAAATTAACCAGGAATTCTATGTTTTCATGTAAAGAACCTGGTAGGCAGGGCCACAGAGGGCTCTTTTAGTAGCATTAAAGAACACCAACCCCCTTTCTGTAGCAGTATAGGCATCTCCCGAAGCCAACATGGGGAAGCACTTGGGCACAGGTGGTTTGAATGAGAGGTGGCCCTGAAAAACACAGTGCAAGAACAGCAAGGTGAGGCCAGGAAGGGAGGGAAACCAGTAAGAGGGAGTCACTAGGACTCAATCCCCTAGGAGGCTTCCCAGCAACCACGGAACTTGTCTTAGCATCAGGGCACAGGAGGAGTGAGGAGCTGGGGCTGAGCAATATCCTTGGGGCGTTCATGCCTCTGCAATTCCGGGTGGCACTTGTGCTTGACTGAGCATGCCCATGGCAGAGAAGCAGAGAGCCTCAGGCACTTGAGGTGGAAAGCCCTCAGTGTACTGGAAACTGTCTCCCACAGCTGCTGAGGTGCAGTGCTACACCCGAGCAGAGAGTAAGGCGGATGTCTAGAGCCCCAGCTTGATTTGCCCGAAATCAACCTCTCAATCTTAGTTGGATGAAAGAAGTTGCTCAGTTGACCACAGAGGGTTGCTATGAAGATAAAATCTGAGAATGTGTGGAAGAGGATGTTAAAAATTGATAAGCACTACCAAAATGGAATGTATATTAAGCATTATTCGGTTAAGAATGAAAGGGAGAGAAAAGAGGGAAAGAGGGAAGGGCAGAAGAAAAGTGGGGGAGGGAAGAAGGAAATAGCCTCATAAAAATAACGTCCAAGTAACAAAATTATTTGGTAAAAAATTTTTATTGAGTGCCTTATTTTTTACCTGGTAATGTAAATAGGTAATAAGGAATAAATAGTGACTCAAACAAACCAAATGCCTGCCCTCACAGAGCTTACATTTTAGGGGGAAAGTAAAATAGATAACAAATTAGAAAAGTACTATTAAAAGAAACCTGACAAAGGAGCTGGGGTGGGAGTTGAGAGGGGGTGTTTGGGGAGAATGAATGGGATGGACAGCCAGGGGAGGTGTCACAAAGGTGACTTTGAGATCAAAACCTGAAGGAGATGAGAGGGAAAGTGACACATATCTCTGGAGGAGAGGGTTCCAAACAATGAGATCCTGTGGGCAAAGGTCCTCAGATGGATAGGTGCCTGGTCTGTGGCAGGAGTGGCAAGGCCACCAGCTTGGCCATATCACAGAGAGCAATGGGGAGGGAGGGAAGGAGGGAGGAAGGAAGGAATAGAAGACCCGTGGGCTGAAGGGATACTGAGGGAGATGTATACAGAATATACAGAGCTCTACAGGGCATTGTGAAGAATTTGTCTTCCTTGGGGGTAGATGAGCCATTAGAAGGTAGTGCGTGGGCATGACATGGCCCACCGTGCATTTTAAAAGGGCATTAGCTTCTGTGTTAACAGCAGGCTTTAAGGGAACAAAGATGGAAAGCAGTCAGTGAATTGGGAGGTTAGGAAAGCAGTGCAGGCATGAACAGATGGTGGTAGGGCAAGGGCGGTAGGAGTGGAAAGGGTGGGACAGAACAGGATTCTGAATCTACCATAATAATGGATGGAAAGAAAGAGGCAAGTTATGGATGCATCTACAGCACTTGACCTGAGCAACTGGAGGTAAGGAGCTGCTAACACTGAGCTACAGAAATCTAGGGGAGGAACAATCTTGAGTAAGGGGTGACGGAGAACGTGGCTAAGTTTGAGAGGCTGTGAAGGTCCAAGTAGAATAGCAATGGGTGGAGTCTGTGTCGTAGTCATGAATCTGGCAATCCTCAGTATAAGAGAATATTTCAAGACACAAAATGGGATAAGGACATCTACATGGAAGGGTGTAGGCAGAGAACAGAAGAAATTCAGAGTTAGTCTTTGGGTAACACAAGAATAAGAGGTCAAGGAGGCCAGAAAGAACCAGCAAAAAAGACTCAAAAGGAGTGGCTAGAGAGATGAAGAAAACCCAAGAAGCCAAGTGAAGCATGAGATCATTGTAGAAGTGAGGCTCTGTGGACTAGCCGGGTGATACAACGAAAAAAAGTTCTCCTAAGGAGAGCATATTCCAATGGGTTTTCTAGTTGACACAGTGCTTGCCTTTTAAGACAGGTGTTTGAACTGTCCACCATTTCCATCCATGCCTGGCCTCTACGCTGCCCTGAGCTGCCTCTGCCTTGTGGTATCACATCCCCTAGCATCTAGCCCAATCCTTGAAGCACTGTGAGCCCCAGAATACATGTGTCTGAGCTATCCCTATTTAGATCACACCTAGTTCCAGATCCATCATCTGTCCCCTAAAATCAGCAGTGGCCAGGGTTTGCGGCTGTGGCTGCTACTGCTGTTACACAGAGTCTCAGTGAGAGAGTTGGGTAAGCATTGGGCTGAAATTGTAAGGGCAGCGGTTCATATTCATCAGCCCATCCGCTAAGAACAATGTGCCTGGCTGCTCCTGAAAAATGCAGTCCCAGAAATTCCAGGGAGTAGGCCTACTCTGCCCTAAAGGTTGGCTATGAGTCAGAATGGATTCCCTGGCAGTGATGTTTGTTTTGGAGTTAGGTGGTTGTTGCTAATGTCCTTGAAGTAGGCTCCCCTCATGGTGACCTGATGTACAAAAGAACAAAACATTGACCATGACTGTACCATCTTCAGAGCACTGGTGTGCTTGAGTCCTTTGCAGGGATACTGTGTCCATTGGTTTCATGGATGAGCTCCCCTGGTTTGTTTACCTAATTTGCGAAGCATGATGTCGTTTTTTAGCTATCAGCCCTTTGTGATGACATGTCCACAGTATCAAGCCACAACCTTGCCATCATCATTTCCTAATAAGGTTCTGGTTGTATTTCTTCGAAGATGGATTGTTCATTCTTTTGATAGTCCACTGTAAATTCAATATCTGAAATATACCTGGGCCAACCTCTAATGTTCTATCACCACCCCTTATAAAATAGCACGACTTCCTGGCAATCAGCTTGCTTGTTATTTGTGTACTAGGTTAGCCAACAGGCTAGTGTAACTCTTCTGGAACTTTCCAGGGAGCATAACTTCTTTCCTCCCACTTGGCCAACGCCAAAGTAATCCAGTATTACAAAGTCTTGATCTGCAGAACTGACTTGAATTTAACGGAACACACACACACACACACACGGCCACCATCATCCTTTGTAACTAGAGCCATTGCCGAACGACTCAGCTGTCCGCAGTTATTGGGAATCATGACTGAGTGATCCAAACTGTGAACATCGCATCTCTTCTTGCCACTCTGAGGCAGCAAGGACCCTTAAATACCCATTAGAACATCATCCCCTTCCAGAATAAATAAATGCAGGTCTCTGACAAGGGAGCCAAAATGGGAGGCTCTGAAGCACTGGGTGGGTTTTTCCCTTGCCACAGCAAGCTCTTCACTCATCAGAGGCTGGCTCAGGTTTTAGAGAAAGGTAGGGCAATGACTCCTGAGATTAAAACATGCCTGCTTCTCAGACATGTATTCTAAATGAAAATGTGGTTTATGGGCATCAGGTTCTAAATCTAAAGGCCAAACAATTCTACTTATGACCATCAATCATGGAAGTTACACTCGCAGAGAATGAAAATGTACACAACCACTGTTAGCCCATACCCAGCCAAGGAGCGTCTTCTACCAAGGAACAAGTTTTCCCTGCCCTGTGTTTACTCATTGGTACCCAAACTAGTGGCATTGACTCTCAAACAACGGGATTTATCACGAGATGCTCTCAAGGCCAATCTCTTCTGATTTGTAGAGAGGGCATTATATTAGGAGTCAGAAAAAAAGGGTTTGATTGCCACCTTGGCTGTTTACAACTCATGTAGAACTTGGCCATTCCCTCTCTTTGTCTCAGTTTTCTCCCCTATCTAGAAGTACCTAAGAGGCTGTGAATCTCCTTTGCATCAGTTGCTATTAGAATTGTCTTAGTTCAGAATAGCATAGTGGTTAGTGAAGATCTCACACATCAGATTACTCTTGGAAATCTAACTCTTCTTCTTTTTTTTTTTGAGCCAAGTCTTTTTTTTCTTTCTCTCATCTCTTAATATTTTTTCATTTCTTTTTTTGATTTTTATTATTGTATTTTATTGGGGGCTCTTACAGTTCATCATAATCCATACATATATTCATTGCCTCAAACACATCTGTACATATGTTGTCATCTTTTTTTTAAAAATATTTTTATTGGGGCTCATAATGTTCTTATCACAGTCTGCACATACATCAATTGAGCAAAGCACCCTTATACATTCGTTGCACTCGTCATTCTCATAATTCACCTTCCACTTGGGTTCCTGGAATCAGCTTGGTTTCCCTTTTTCCCCCTATCCCCCTCCCTCCCCGATCCCACCCCTGGTCCCTTAATAGTTTATAAATAATTTTATATCTTATCTTACACTCCCTGGCGTCTCCCCTCACCCGCCACCCCATTGCCATCTCCCAGAGAGGAGGTTACACATAGATCTCCGAGATAGGTTCTCCCTTTCTACACCCCCTTCCCCCCTGGTGTCGCCACTCCCACCGCTGGTGTTGAGGGGTTCATCTGTCCTAGATTCCCTGTACCTCCAGATCCCCACTGCACCGCTGTGCATCCTCTGGTATAACCAGGTCCGCAAGGCAAGGTAGAATTGGGGTCATGATGATTGGAAGGGGAGGAAGCGTTCAGGAACTAGAGGAAGGTTTTGAGTTTCATTGTTGCTACACTGAACCCTGAGTGGCCCATCTCCTCCACACTACCCCTCTGGAAGGGGTGTCCAGCTGTCTCCAGATGGGCATTGGGTCCCCATCACGCACTCTCCCTCTTTCACGGTGATGTGATTCTCACCACCACCCCACCTTTGTTGTTGGAGACCTGGTCTCTTCTGCCCTTCACGATCACCTATGTTGGTGTGCTGCTTCTGTGTGGGCTTGGTTGCTTCTGGACTAGATGGCCGCTTGTTTGCTTTCAAGCCTTCAAGTCCCCAGACGCTATATCTCTCAGTAGCCGGGCACCATCAGCCTTCTTCACCACACTTGCTTATGCACACTTTCGTCTTCAGCGATTATGTGAGGAAGGTGTTCACACAATGATTGTTTTTGTTGCTTTGTATCTGCTACATGGTCCATTCAACACCTTGTATTCTCTTAGGCTGTGTGCTTCTTCTCGGTGGGCTTTGTTGCTTCTGAGTTAGATGGTCGCTTATTTGCCTTCAAGCCTTTAAGACCCCAGACGCTATATCTTTTTGATACCGGGGCACCATCAGCTTTCTTCACCACGTTTGCCTACACACACGTCTGTCTTCAGTGATCATGTCGGGAAGATGGGTATCCTGCAATGACTGTTTAGCAGGGCGAGGTGCTATTGTATTGGGGGATTATGTATGAGGAGGCCCAATGTCCATCTGCTACTCTACTACTGAACCTATAAATATATGCATATAAATCTATTGCCCCCATAATCATAAATATATTTACATATGTACATGTCTGTATTTAGGCTTCTCTCTATGCACTTTGCCTCCCACTCCTTTCCTCTATTTCCTTTCGCTTTCCTCCCGACCCATTACCATGTTTAGCCTTCATTCTGGATTCAGTAGTTCCTCTCAGTTACCTTGCTCTTGGTCACTCCCTACCAGTCCTCCCCTCCCCTCCCTCCTCTGGTTTTGAACCACTTGCTGTTCCCTTGTCCCTCTGTAGGGCGACACCTCCTCCCTTCCCCTACCTCCCACGCTCTCATGTCCCTCCAGGACCGCTGGTCCTGTTGTTTTCTTCTCTCATTATTTGTCCAGCCTATCTTGTCTAGGTGGACCTGCTGACATAGTAATATGTGCATACAAATGCATATGACTTTGACTGCGCCCAAGTGGCACATAAGAACATGGCTTTGACAGAAGCAACATCGACACGCTGATAAGCAGAAAAGCCACTAACATACAAAATTTAGAAGGTAAAATACAAAACCAATTAAAAAAAGACTAAACAAAAAGATAGCAAATATTAAAAAGAAAAATTGCTAGTAGTTCAAGGTCAGTTCGTTGGCCTTTAGGAGTGTTTTCTAGGTGTAGCTTGTGAGGCGCCACGTCCTGGCCCGGAAGACCATCCTTTATACTCCCTCGGGATCCCTTTGCTCTGCTTCCTCCACTGCTCCATTGCACGCCCCCAGTGTTTGCCTCAGTGTGGCGGGGTCAGCTCAGTCGCACATTCCCCATTGTATCTCAGGTGCTGTCCCGTGTAGGGCCATGTATTGGTGCAGGATGTTGCATCTCATAATGTGGCCAGCTGAATGATGGACCCAGGAGTACTCCACTAAGACCGTTCTCCTTCTTTTGTTTCAGCTTCCTTCTGGATGTGGTGTGGTGGGTCAGTTCCTTTCCCACTCCAGACGATCTATTTTAGTTTTCTGTGGTATTCCCTTCAAGTGTGGGGGTCGGCCTAATTCTGGTTTGGGCCAGCGTGTCGTCCAGCCTCTTTGTGTAGACCTCTGTACTTTGCGTTGCCCTCCTTGTTTGGTGTGTCGTGGTGGGTCCATATTCATGTTCCAGATCTGTGGGGACACAACCGATACTCTCCCCCAGGTGGGATAGTAACCTGCCCCACCCCATACCATCCATTCGGATTCTCCCCCTCCAGGTTCTCCCTCTCCCTGCCCCACTACTCCTTCTTTATGCTGGGCTCTCATGTACCTCCCTAAGTGTGGCCTGCCCTCCCTCCAACTATCTATGCTTTCCCCCGTTTATTGTGGGATGGATGTTTATTCTTCTATTTCTGTCATGCTGATTGTACTTACCTCAGGGGACTCATGTTGTGCCTGTCCCTTTGGGTCTGGCTTACCTCGCTTAGCATAATTCCTTCCAGCTCTACCCATGAAATAATGTGTTTCATGTGCTCATTGGTGCTTTTCAGTGCTGCATAATACTCCATTGTGTGTATGTGCCAAAGTTTGCTAATCCACTCGTCTATCGATGGAATCGTTGGCTCTTTCCAAGTCTTTGCTATTGTGAATTGTGCCGCAATAAACATTGGAGCGCATATGACTGGTCGTGTTTTATGTGCTGCTTCAACCGGGTATATGCCCAGTAGAGGGATGGCTGTGTCATAAGGTAGATCAATTTCCATTTTCTTTAGGTATCGCCAAATTGCTTTTAAAGTGGCTGTACAAATCTGCACGACCACCAGCAGTGGAGGAGGGTTCCTGCTTCACCACAGCCCCTCCAACACTTGTTGCTCTCTGATTTACTGATCTGGGCTAGCATCAGGGGTGTTAGGTGGTATCTCATGGTTGTTTTGATTTGCATTTCTCTTATGGCAAGGGACTTCGAGCACCATCTCATATGTTTATTGGCCATATTGATCTCCTCTCTAGTGAAATTTCTTCTCAATTCTTTTGCACACTTCCTTAGGGGGTTAACTGTTTTCCTGTTTTTGCAGGTCACGATGGTGTTGCAGATTTTAGTAATGAGCCCTTTGTCTGATGTGTCATTACTAAAAATCTTCTCCCAGTCTGTGGGTCGCCTTGTCACACCCTTGGCGAAGAATTTCGAGGTGCACAGGTGTTTTATTCTTATTAGATCCCATTTGTTGATTTCCAGTTCACCTGTGTGTGTCCCCTTCCCTGTTGCAGTGAGTCATGTGCTCCCTGGACCAGTGCTCTGAGATTAGTCCCGATTCCCTCCTTAATGGTCCTGATGGTTTGGGGTTTGACTTCTAGATTTGTGATCCACCTTGAGTGTATACTTGTGCATGGGGTGAGGTAATCGTCTTGTTTCATCTTTCTACATGTGGATATCCATTGTTTCCAGCACCACTTATTAAAGAGGGCATCTGCTTCCCACTTGACGTTTTTGAGACCCTTGTCGAAGATCAGTTGTCTATATGCTGATGATTTTACTCCTGGGCTTTCTATTCTTTCCCACTGGTCTGAGTGTCTATCATTGTGCCAGTACCATGCTGTTTTGACCACTGTAGCTGTGTAGTAGGCATTAAAATCAGGTAGGGCGAGTCCTCCAATTGTGTCCTTCTTCTTGAGGAGTTCTCTGCTAATTCTGGGTTTCTTCCCTCTCCATATGAAGTTGGTGGTCAGTTTTTCCAATTCTTTGAAGAAGGTTGATGGTAATTGGATTGGTATAGCATTGAACTTGTAGAGTGCTTTAGGAAGAACTGTCATCTTTACTATGTTCAGCCTACCTAACCATGAGCAGGGGAGGGTCATCCATTTGTGAAGGTCACTTTTGGTTTCCTGTAATAGGGTTTTATAATTATGCTTATAAAGGTCTTTAGTATTTTTTGTTAATTATATTCCTAGGTATTTCAGTTTGTTCTTGGCTACTGTGAAGGGTACTTCCCTCTTAATCGCCTCTTCCATGGCCCTGTCCGATGTTTATAGAAACCCTACCGACTTCTGTTTATTGATCTTGTATCCTGCTACTCTTCCATATTCCTCTATTGCTGTAAGCCAACTGTGGAGTTTTGGGGGTCTTCAATGTATAGGATCATGTCATCTACAAATAGCGATAGTTTCTCCTCCTCCTCTCCCAACTGAATCCCTTTGATGTCCTTCTGCTTTCTTATGTTGTTAGCCAGAACCTCCAAAACGATATTGAATAGAAGAGGGGAGAGGGGGCATCCTTGTCTTGTACCTTTTTTCAGTGGGATTGTTCTTGTCTTTTCTCCATTGACTATGATGTTGTCTGTTGGTCTTTCATTGATAGCTTGTATGAGCTTGAGGAACTTACCTTCCAATCCTATCTTCATGAGTGTTTTGATTAGGAATGGGTGCTGGATGTGGTCAAATGCTTTTTCTGCATCTATGGATATTATCATATGGTTTTTATCCTTTTTCTTCTCGATGTGGTGTATGACATTGATGGATTTTTGGATGTTAAACCAGCCCTGCATCCCTGGGATGAATCCTACTTGGTCGTGGTGGATGATATGTTTGATGTTCCTTTGTATTTTATTGGCCAATATTTTGTTAAGGATTTTTGCATCTATGTTCGTTAGAGATATTGGTCTATAATTCTCTACACCTGTGGGGTCTTTTCCCTGTTTGGGTATCAAAGTAATGCTGGCTTCGTAAAATGAGTTTGGGAGCTTGCCGTTCTTTTCTATGTTATGGAATACTTTGTGGAGGATCGGTGTCATCTCTTCCCTGAATGTTTGGTAAAATTCTGCTGTGTAGCCATCTGGCCCTGGGGCCTTTTTCCTTGGTAGGTTTTTGATGACACTCTCTATTTCTTCCTTCGCTATGGGTTTGTTGAGGTCCTTGATCTCTGTCTCAGATAATCTAGGGAGAGATTGTTTTTCTAAATAATTATCCATGTCTTCCAGGTTTCTGAATTCATTAGAATTAAACCTTCATTGTACTTTTTGATTATCCTTTATGTCTCATTGGGGTCTGTTGTTATTGCCCCCGATTCATCCCTCATCCTGGCTATTGATGTTTGCTCCTTTCTATCTTTGGTAAGCTTTGCCAGATGAGTGTCAATTTATAAATTCGTTCATAAAACCAGCTTCTAGTTGCGTTAATCCTTTGCATTGTTCTTTTGTCTTCCCCCTGGTTTAACTCCGCCCTGATTTTTATTATTTCTTTTCTCTTGCTATTGGAGGGGTAGTTCTGTTGACTCTGTTCTAGATGTTGGAGGTTTTGTGTTAACATATCTGTCATATGCCTTTCTTCTTTTTTCATATATGCATTCAGTGATATCAAGCTACCTCTGATAACTGCCTTTGCAGTGTCTCATAAGTTTTGATATGTTGTATGCTCGTTCTCATTAGTTTCTAGAAACTTCCTAATATCACCTCTGATCTGGACCTTAACCCATTCATGTCGCAGGAGATTGTTATTTATTCTCCAATTGGTTGTCCTTGCTTTTCTGGGTCCCTCTTATTAATCTCCAGCTTTATGGCATGGTGGTCTGAGAAAGACATCTGGATAATATCTATGTGTTTGAATTTACTCAGGCTGGCCTTGTGTCCCAGCATGTGATCTATTCTTGAGAAAGATCCGTGTGGATTGGAGAAGAATGTGAAACCATTTGCTTTTGGGTGAAAGGCTCTCTAGATGTCTATCAGGCCCTGTTGCCTAATTACATTGTTTAGCTCTCTGGCCTCTTTGCTGAACGTCTTCCCCTGTGACCTGTCTTTCTCTGATAGTGGAGTGTTGAAGTCCCCCACTATTATTGTTGTTTCCGTGATTTCTTCGGTCATTTTTTTAATAATTTGTTTGACGTAATTTGCCGCGCCATTATTAGGTGCGTAAATATTCAGTATGCTAAGTGCTTCCTGGTTTACTGAACCTTTGAGCATTATGTAGTGTCCGTCTTTGTCTCTTTATATGTTTTGCATCTTGAAATCCATTTTGTCGGAGATTAAGATAGCCACTCCTGCCTTCTTGGAGTTACCATTTGCTTGGTAAACTTTCTGCCAGCCCTTTATTCTCAGCATATGCTTGTCTGCTCGCTTAAGGTGTGTCTCTTGCAGGCAGTAGATTGATGGGTTATGTTTTCTAATCCAGTCCTCCAGCCTCTTTCTTTTAATGTATGAATTGAGCCCATTTGTATTCAGAGTGATTATTACTATCTCTGGCTTCATAGTTGCCATATTCTGGTTTGTGTTTTGGGTCTTTACCTATCTTCCTTTATATCAGTGTACTGCGTTTGAGTGGAGGGTTTCTATCATGTCCTCTTTTCCATCTGAGACCCTGTTGTCCTGGTACGTGTTGCTGGCATGTTGGCTTAGAGATGGAGATGGGCTATATGGTGGTCTCCTGATGGTTCTAGTTGGAGCTTGATCTTCTGGCCATAGTGAGTCAGCCAGTATGTTCTGCAGGGTCAGGTGCCTTGCAGCATATTTTTTGAGTTCTTCCTTGTCCTGGAAGAACCTTATCTTACCCTCTATCTTAATGGAAAACTTGGCAGGGTATAGGATTCTGGGGGAGGCATTTTTGTCTTTCAGTTTTTGGAAGGTGTTGCTCCATTCTCTCCTCCTCTTCATGGTTTCTGCTCATAAGTCTGAGCATATTCTTACCTGCGCTCCTTTTTATGTGACTGTCTTCCTTTCTCTTGCTGCTCGTTAAATTTTCTCTTTTTCCTCTAAGTTGGATGTTTTTACTATTATATGTCTTGGCGTGTTCTTCTTGGTGTTTAGCTTAGCCGGCGTCCTCTCTGCTTCCTGTATGAGAGTCGGATTCTCCTTTGTTAGGTTGGGAAAATTTTCTTCCAGAAATTCCTTTGCTATCTTGGCTGTCGATTTGTGTGTTATGTTGTGTTCCGGTAGACCGATTATTCGAATATTATTCCTCTTCATAGCATCTGTCATTGATCTCAAGCTGTCTTCTGTTTCTTTAATTTTCCTATCTGATTGTTTTCCTCGCTTGCTTCGTTTGTTTTGAGTGTCCTCTAGTTTACTGATATGGTTCTCAGCCTCCTCAAGCCTAGATGTAGCTTCTGTGATCTTTTGTGTGGCCTCTGCTACCTCCTCTGTTAGTTTCTGCAGTTCCTTTTGGTGGGTAGAATTCATCCCCTCTATTGTGGACTTAATCCCCTCTATTGTGCATTTCATCCCCTCTATAGTTGCATCCTTATTCTGGTTTGCTTCTCTTAGCTCCTGTATTACTGCAAGCAGAGTTCTGAAGATTTCCTTTTATGGCTGATCTATATCTGTTTATTCTATGAGTGACGTTAGGTCTGTTAAAGTGCCTCGTTTCTCTGATTTTTTGTTGGGAGTGATGTGGTCTGTTGATTTTTCCTTGATCCTTTCATAGGCCCCATGCTTCTGGGGGACAGGAGTAACCTTATCTATATTATTGTTAAGGATTCTTTCAGGCAATTGCCTATGCCCTCCTGTAAGGGTGGGTCAGACTGCTGTGTATACCGAGTTCCCTGTCGGGTTGGTGACCCACAGTGCCGAGATGTTTCAGCAGCTGGAGTGGGTGCTGGGGCCTCAGTGAGTGCCCTCAGGCTGCTTTGACCAGGGGTGACAAGGTACCCTTAGCAGCCCCCTTTATGGGGAGGGGGGGTTAGTAATAAAAGGATTTAAAAAGTTAATGATATAAAAATAGTTTTTGACGGAATATTGGGCAGAGGAAGAAAAAATTGGAGGGAGGGGGAAGAGTATCTATAATAGAAGAGGGACAAGCTGTGATACTAGTAGAGGTGGAAGGAGAAGAAAAAAGATAGTGAAAGAGAATCTATAGAAAAGGGGCAGAAGAGAAGTACAAGCATTAGTGAAAAAGTAGGAAGGAAGGAGAGAGAAAATACAGCACAGAAAGTAAAAGAAAGGGAAGAAGGAATAAAAAAACAAACAAAAACACAAAAAAGAAAAAAACACACGCACACACACAAAAACCTATGCTAGATGGAGGATGGGTGGATGTGTATTTCTGAAAATTTCCCCCTTTCCCTCTAAGCGCCGGTGATGCCTAATAGAGCGCAGAGGTGGCTGAGGTCATATTGTCCCACGATGTGGTGCTGATCTATGTGTTGTTGGTAATGCTCTTCAGCTCAGCAAGACCTCCCAGGTGAGCCGCTCCCCACTGGCGGTCCTTGTGTTCAAGCTGGGAAGTGCTAGGGCAGCTAAAGGTACTGTGTGGAGGCACAGGCCACCCTGCCCGTCTCCTGTGGTGGCTGGGGAGGGCTGCGGCAGGTTTAGGGCTGGCACTGGGGACCCCACAGGGCCCCCAGGTGGTGAGAGCCGGCTGGAGCTCACCGACGGCTCCGCAGGGACTGCAAAGTCGAGTCCCAGGCTCTGCTGCAGGTGGAATGTTAGATCTGCCCAGGCTGTGAGCGGGCGCGGGAAGCCCCTCGGACAGCCACGCAGACAGCGGCGTGAAACGGCGGGGGACAATGGTGCCCGTCCTCCGCCCCAGCTCAGAGCTCAGAACCGCGCTTACAGCGGTGGCTTGGCGCGAAACTTAGGGGGCAATGGTGCCCGTCCTCCGCTCAGGCTCAGAGCCGCGGCCGCCGGGGTCCCCTCAGCATCCTGGGGAGGGTACCTACTCTTGTGCCTGGCACTGGGAGGGACCCTCGGCGGGCTGACTCAGCAGCGTGGGCCGCGGCGCTCCGCGGGAGCGCAGGTTCCAGGACATGCATGGGTTGGGCTATGGCTCCCGCCGGCAGGAAGTGCTCAGCGCAGGGGCCCGACCTGGAGTGGACCTGGCACTAGGCTGCCGGGGATCGGCGGGGGTGGGCGGCTAGCACATGGAGGGCCGGTGGAGAGGTCCGCGGCAGCGGTGAGGGTGGATGGTCCCCCGTGGGGGTTGCCAGACAACCCGTGGGTCCGCTCCCCGGAGATTGGATGAATGGCAGGAGGGATGCGGGCCTTAGGGCAGATCGTTGCCCTGCGGGGAGAGGGGAACCGCGGGAGAGGAAAGCTTCTCTCCCAGTGGGGATCTGCGAGTGGGCCGCTGGTGTAGGGGAGCGCGTCACCTGCTGCGCTTGTCTAGGCAGGGCAGGCAAGCGACTCTGGGCTGGGTTCTGGTTTGGGGATGGAGCTTAGGCTAGTCGCCAGTGAGCTCGCGGCAGCCTAGTGACCAGAGATGTCCCACAAGTCCAGTCCTCTTTCACCTAGACCCCTGCTCAGGACAAATGTGTGGGGTGGGACTGGGGTGCTGTCCCAGGGGGATATTTCACTCACCAGACTCCTATTATTCAGCTACCTGGTCACCAAATCCGCTTTGTTTGGAGGAGCTCTCAGTGTATGCGGGTGTCCCCATCGGCCATCTTCCCGGACTCCTCTAACTCTTCTATTTACTCACTGTGTAACCTTGGGCTGATCATTTGACCTCTCCAGGCCCTGACCTCCTCGGCCAAATAACAATAGTACCTGCCTCATACTAGCATTTGGTGAGTTGGAAGAATTAATAATTTTGCAGGATTGACCCTCATCGCAGCCACTGGCCCCAAAAGAGATACAGCTGCTGTGCTGTGGGTCAAAATGCCACAGCAACGCATGGTGGCAGGGCCCATGCAGGGCTGCGCAGCAGGCACGGGAGCGCATGAGGCAGGCAAGGAATCTGGAGCTTGCACAGCGGGCCCTGGTCGGCAAGCCCTGCTGCACCACTGATCGCGGGAAGTCTGCACACATCAGGCCCGCTGCATTGTGGGCAGTGCAAGTGTAGAGCCCAGTGTTCTCGGGCTGCGCATTGTACAGTATTAGCAGCCTGATGCTGGTGACCACCACATTGCCTTACATCTGGTCCAGGCGCAGGATCAGGTTCTCAGGCTGCTCACCCTGCTGCTCCCAGGTGATGGCGGGCAGGGGGCGCCCGAACTGAAATCAAAGTGCAGGCTGGCCATGCCCCCAACAGCCACAGCCTGCTGTGAGGAGGGGTTGCTGAAAAGCATGGCAGTTCTGGCGCATCAGGTGACGTCCCTTGTGTGGTACAAGCATGTGTTCTTAGGCAGCTCCTGCGTGGTCCCTGGGTTGGGTGCACTGTGGGGTCTGGAGGTTGGGGCTGCTGGGGGAGCAGCCCAGCACTGCCTTGCAGGGCATGATGCAGAGGCACAGGCCGCACAAGCACGCGGTGAAGTTGGGCTCCTTGCTCAGCGCTCGAGGCAGAGGCACATGGCTGCCAGTCCCAGATGCAGCAGTCGAAGCTCTGCTGCGTGAACACTAAGCCCTCACAAGAGGCAGCGGCTGGTGCTGTGGGCCCCTGGGACTGAAGTGCACAACCACGCACCTCCGCAGGCCACACACTTTGGGGCAGCCTCGCTCTAGTCCTGCGCAGTCCTGAGGATAGAGGTGGTGGCTCAATGTGGGCCCACTGCTACTGTTCTGCTCCTGCCAGGACCGGTCCACACACCTAGCCTCCCAATCCAAGACTAGGATTCTAGTGGTACATGCGCTCCCGAATCAGCCTCACTATTCTATTTACAAGCTTGTCTGCTATCTGGAAAGCTGATGAGTCGTGCTCCTCTTGTTGGGTGACCAGAGTTACTGCCCCCCTTCTTAGGACCACCTCCACTCCCTCACCCAGTCAAGTTTCATTCTTCCAGGCCCAGAGCCTTCACCCCACTGCTCCCAGGATGCCTGTCTCACTCCCTAGACCCACTTTCAGAGGCCAGAGTGCAGCACTAAGAGGTCTCGGTGTTCAGGTTGGAAGAGGTGGGATCCCAGAGTACGGGGATCCAGGGGTAGAGCCTGCATGGTACCCCCGAAGACCTATCCCCTGATGATGTTCTGTTGCTCTCCTCCCTTAAAAAAATGTGTAGGACTTACGACATTATCCGGCAAATGGTAAGTGCTAAATTCTACTTCCTTACATAAAATTCATTCATTCAACATTTATTGAGCACTTATTATGGGTCAAATACTCAACCAGGCAGTGAGAATACAAAAATTATGGAAATATGGCCACCCTTTAGGGAGTTCATATTGGAATGTGGGAAGCGGGCTTATGAGCCATTAATCCAAATAAATATTGAATCAGGGAAATGCATAAAACATGAAGGCAAAGGGAACATGGACAGTGGAGCCAGAAGACAGACTTCCGAAGGCTTTACAAAAGACGTGGCCTTTGTGCTGGCTCTCCAAGCAGGGGCTGCATTGGCACTCCCGACAGGCACAACACCTCATCAGAGCCACGGGAGTGTGGAAGCACACGAAATGTTGTGGGAATTCAAGGTCTACCTGTGACTGTCATGTCAGATGGGACACAGGAATGATAGATCCAGAAACATTGCTCAGAACCGATTTTGAAAGGCCTTGAATTCCAAGTTACTAAGTTTGAATTTTACCCTATAAAATCTTGCCTTAGAAAAAGGTCCCCAGAAGCCAAGTATGAGCATGATTCTTATGAAAATGATTTATTAGGTGTTACCAGGAAAAGCTAGAAAGGGATAGAAAAAAAGGTATACGGCAAACAAACCAAATAAGTCAAAGTGTGCTACCAAGTGCTATGAGAGACAATTTAGCTCAATCTTTCAGGGTCACTCTTCTGGAGACTGGAAAAGTCACTCCTCAAGCGTGGTCTCCATGGAAGTAAGAGAATAAGAGACTTGTAGCTACTCACCCCTCAGTCACTGTTTCTGTGCTCCCCTGGGCACTCTATGGAATAGGGAGTTGTTCAGGCAGCCTGGGGATATCAGAGGGTCTGAGAGGAGCATCTGCAGAGTTATGAAGAATCATTGACATTTTAAAACAAGACAATGATACAGTCTAATCCCTATGTCGGAAATCTAACTGGTAATGGCACACAAAATTGGAGATGCATCTAAGGGTGAGAAAATCACTCAGACAGCCATGGTGATGGTCCAGGCAAGAGCTACTGCAGGTACAAACAAAGGTTACAGGTGAGGATGAACTAGAGAGGAGGAAGCGAATTGGAGAAGCATTTATGGCTAGGACCTGATGATCATTTGAATTTCAGGACGAGGTAGCTAACTTGTGTAGCCATCAAGGACTAAGGGACACAAAGTACATTTGCCAAGAAAGATGGGAGAATGATGTTGAGCATGTTGGATACCTGGAGGACACTCAGCTAGAAACACCCAGCGGATTGGTGTAAATGTGGGCCTGGACATCAGGAGAGAGGCCTTGGCTAGAGCCATACATTTGGAAGGCATCGACAGGTAGATGTCAGTTGTTGTTCTTGTTAGGTGCAGTTGAGACACTTCTGACACATTGTGACCCTATGCACAACAGAATAAAACCCAACCCAGTCCTGCACAATGCTTACAATTGTTCTTATCTGTAAGCCCATTGTTGCAGTCGCTGTCTCAATCCATGTTGAGAGCCTTCCTCTTTTTCACTGCCCCTCCACTTTACCAAACATGATGTCCTCCAGGGACTTGTCTCTCCTGACAATATGTCCAAAGTACATGAGATGAATTCTTGCCGTGCTTGCCTCTAAAGAGAATTCTGAGTGTACTTTTCCCAAGATCTGTTTGTTCTTCTGGCAGCCTATGGTACTTCCGAAAACTTTTCCATAATTTGAATGTATCACTTATTCTTCCATCTTCCTCATCCAATGTCCAACTTTCACATGCATATGAGATGATTGAAAATACCATGACTTGGTCCAGGAGAACTTTTGTCCTCAAAGTAACATGCTTTATTTTCAAACTTTAAAGAAAATTTGTGCAGCAAATATTTCCATCGTAATGCTTCATTGGATCTCTTGATTGCTACTTCCACGAGCATTAATTGTGGAGCCAAGAAAAATGAAATCCTTGAAAAATTAAAACTTTTCCCCATTTATCATGATGTTATCCATTGGTCCCGTTGTGAGGATTTTGGTTTGCTTTATATTGAGTTATAATCCACACTGGAGCTTGCTATCCTTGATCCTCACCAGTTGTTATTTTTAGGTCAAGTCAGCTCTGACCCAAAGCGACCCAATGCACAGCAGAACAAAACACTGCACTGTCCGCTGTTGCCTTCACAATTGTTCCTATACCTGAGTCCATGGTTGTAGCTATAGTGTCAATCCGTCTCAGGGGAGTCTTCCTTTTTTTCACTGCTCTTTTACTTTATCAAACATGTCCTCCTGCAGGGACCGGCCTCTCCTGGCTATATGTCCAAATTGAAGTCTTGCCATCCTTTGCCTCTACGCAAGTGCTTCAAAGTGTAAGGCACCTTGCTTGATCTTAATTCTTATAACATAAATCGTTTTGTCTTTTTAGGAGTCCATTTACCTTTCTATATTCCTCCCCAGCACCACAACTCAAATGCTTCTATTCTTCTAAAGTCTTCCTTATTCAATGTCCAATGTTCCCAAGTGTATGATGGGATAGAGAAGACTGTGACTTTGAGGACTAAGGTGTGCCTGACCCAAGTTACGGTCTGATCTTCAATCTAAAGCAGTCTTGAGCAGCAGATTTACCTAAAGCAGTACGCCTTTTGGTCTCTCAACTGCTGCTTCCGTGAACATTGATTGTTAATCCAAGTAAGACACAGTCCTTGACGATTAAAATCTTTTCTCCATTTGTCATGGTGTTACCTATTGGTCCAATGGTGAGGATTTGGGTCTTCTTTACAATTATTTGTAACCCACACTGAAGGCTGTAATCCTTGATCTTCATCAGCAAGTGCTTCAAGTCCTCCTCCCTTTCAGCAAGCAAGGTTGTTGAATATCTGTATATTTCATGTTTTTAGTAAGCCTTCCCTTCAATCCTGATACCACATTCTTCTTCATGTAATCTAGCTTCTCTGATGATTTGCTCAACATACAGATTGAAAAAGCATGGTGAGAGGATTCAACCCTAACACCTTTCGTGACTTTAAGCCATTAAGTTTGTCCTTATTCTGTTAACAGATCTACCTCTTGATCCATGTACATATTCTGAACATTGTATTTTGTTCTGGAAGTCCATTCTCCTTAAAGTTATCCACAGTTTATTATGAATCACAGAGTTGAATGCCTTTGCATAGTCAATGAATCACAAGTAAACATCTTTCTGGTATTCTTTGCTTTGAGCTAAGGTCCATCTGACATCACCAATAGTATCCCTTGTTTCACGTCCTCTTGTAAATCCAGCCTGAACTGGAAGCAGTTCCCTGTCAATATACTGCTGCAACCATTGTGGGATGATCTTTAGCAAAATTTTACTTGTGCGAAATATCAATGATATTGTTCTATAGTTGGAGCATTTTGTTGGATCACCTTGCTTTGGAATGGGGACAAATATTGATCTCTTCCAAGCAGTTGGCCGAGTAACTCTCTTCCAAATTCCCTAGCATTGATGAGTAAGTGCTTCCAGTGCTTTTCCAGCTTGCTGAAACATTTCAAAGGATAATTCATCAATTCCTGGAGCTTTGTGCTTGGCTAATACTTTCAGTGAAGTTTGAAATTCTTGCTTAAGCACCATTGGTTCTTGTTCATATGGTGCTTCCTAAAATGGTGGGATGTTGACTAGTGCTTTTTTGTACAGTGACTCTGTGTATTCTCTTCATCTTCCCTTGATGCTTCCTGTATCATTCATTATTTTGTTACAGAATCTTTAAAGATTCCAACTTGAGGCTTGAATTTTTTTCCTTGACCTTATGCAGAGCTTCTTCATCAGTAGGAACCAGAAAAAAGAGAACACCAAAGAGTGCCAGCTATTGAGATGAGGAAGTGCGATTGATTGACCTGTATACTTCCCCACATAAAAATATGTTGAAGTACGAGCCCACTTAAAACTCATTGTCATCAAGTTGATGCCCACTCATAATGACCCTATAGGATAGGGTAGACTTCCCCGGTGGGTCTCCAAGACTGTAATTTTTTATGAGATAAAAACAGCTCCATTTTTCTTCCTAAGTGCAGCTGGTGGTGTCCAACTAATGACCTTGAGGATAGCCGCTCAACTAGGCATGGTGAACATGACCTCATTTGGACGGGGGATTTAAACATGCCTAATTAGTTATACAAGGAGATCATTAGACTGAATCCAAATCGTGTATAACAGATGCCCTCATGGGAAGAGAAGGGACATAGACCAATTCAAATGGAAAACTGTCAAGTGAAGAGAGAGGCAAAGATTGGAGTTGTGCTGTCATCAGCTAAAATTTTGCTGAGGCTACAAGAAGAAACAAAAAATTCCCTAGAGCGTTTGTAGTAAGCATGGCCCTGCTAACACCTTGACTTCAGTCTTCTAGCCTCCAAAACTATGAGAGAACTAAGTGTCTCTTGTGAACTGGTGGTGATTTGTTACCATAGTGCCAGGACACTCATGGAGCCTGGAAAAAGTGAGTATTAAGGAGCATACAGCACTAGAAGGGGCATGTTTCAAGAGGCAAGGTAAAAGAAGAACCAAATAGGAAAGCATGCTCCCTTGGCATTTAATGATACACAGAGGTCACTGGAGGTCAAAGGTTGAGTAGAGGTCATTAGGTTAGACTATGCTCCAAAAGCATTGACCCGCCCCCCCCTCAGAGAAACCATGATGAAGGGGGAAACCATATTGTAAGAGGTTTAACAGGAGGGGGAAGAAGAATACAGGTGGCAAGTGAAAGCGTGATCTGTGGACCTGCAGCCTCAGCATCATCTGGGAGCTTGTTAAGCACAAACAGAGCATTCTTGGGCCTCACTCCAGAACTACTGTATTTAGAAATCTGAAGGTAAAGTCCAACAATCTGTCTTAAGAAATCCTCCAGGTGATTCTGATGCCTGCTCATGTTTGAGGCCCACTAATGTCTACAACCTTAAAGAAGTTTGGGAGCACAAAGCAATATGACAGCTACCTACAGGGGAGCCAGAAACCGGTACTCATCACCTGTCAGTTTGTTGTACTGCAGTGGCTTGTGTATTGCTGCGATGCTGGAAGCTATATTATTGGTATTTCAAATACCAGCAGGGTTACCCAAGGTTAACAGTTTCAACAGAATGTCCAGACTAAGAGCAGACTACATAGAAGAAATAGGCTGTCCACTTTTGAGGACTTAGCCACTGAAAACGTTATGAATAACAAAGAATAGACAACCAAAAAATTATCAGATGACATAGATAAGATTGACATCCACCCGCAAATGGTTAAGATGAGTGCCCACTGGATATGTGACTTCTATTTCTTTGGGAGCACAGACTCATCACATGGGCTAAAATTGTGAATTGTCTCCCTCCATCACAGCATGTTATAATAAAATAGTGACCGATGATTGCCGTGTGTATCCAGCATGAAATAAACCATCAACTAGGTCACAAAAACCAATTGAACCTCTGTGTTTACACAGGCAGAGAAGTTGAAAAGCTAAAATGAGTTTGTTGCCACAAATGGTGCAATAGAACCCAAATTTTCATTCCTAATGTCCAGCATCACTCTAGTTTGTTGTTATTATTTTTGTTGTAAACCATCCACCCCAAACTAGTGCATAAAATATAAGGGGTGGGGAGTGGGAGGTGATCCTGGAGACGGATGGCAAGAAGTAGCTCTTTGGTTTGGAGGGAACCTGTGAGCAGCTCAAGTACCTGGTGAGCCAGGAATGCCTGGCTTCCCTGATTCCTGAACAGGACAAAGAGCCAGTTCAAGGTCTGGTTCCAGAACCACTAGACCAGGTGCTGCAAGTGCCACATGGTGGAGATGTGGTTGGTCAAGAGGAGGCAGCCCTTTGATACGGAGAATCTGAGGTGGGTAGCTCAGGCACAAAGGGTGGTGATGAGTAAATCAGCTTCTGAGACCCCAACTTGAGCGATGGAAAGATTCTGTGGGTGCTGAAGTGCAAAGGTTACCCTGGTTAGCCCACATGGCAGCTTCTAATCAAAACTGTGGCTTCTGACGGGATCTGCTGGGCCAGTGAAATTCAAAACAGGGAGGGCAGCTCAGAAGGTGATGTTGACTTTTTTGGTTTGGGGATCTGACAGGGATCATCTGGATAGATTCTCTCAAGGGACACAGTACGATCAAAGAACGTGTCAAAGCAAGTGATCCAAGACCCCCAATGATGCCAAAACCACCCTGTTGGACATGGTATGTCATGTGACTAGAAGTGTATTGAGCAGAGAAAACCTCAGAGAATAATTACAGAAGTCTGTAGAACAGTGGTCAGGGATACACTGCGGGTCTCTCGGTCCATGCATGTGGCTCTGAAGTAAAATGGAAACCTTTCAAGGACAGTTATTATTCAGATACCCAAGCACTCCCTCAATGCATGAATACTTTCTTTTATTAAATTTTCACTGTATGATGCTCACTCTCCCGACACAACTGCTGAAGCCAAAGTGGGTGAACAAGTAAATGTGGCGAAGAAAGCCGATGGTGCCCGGCTATCAAAAGAGATAGTGACTGGGGTCTTAAAGGCTTGAAGATAAACAAGCGGCCATCTAGCTCAGAAGCAACAAAGCCCACATGGAAGAACACACCAACCTGTGTGATTGCGTGGTCCCAAAGGGATCAGTCATCAGGCATCAAAGAACAAAAAATCATATCATTGGCTGCACACCTCCCTGATACGATCACCGAAGACAAACAGGTACATAAGCAAATGTAGTGAAGAAAGCTGATGGTGCCCGGCTATCGAAAGAGATAGTGTCTGGGGTCATAACGGCTTGAAGGTGAACAAGCGGCCATCTAGCTCAGAAGCAATAAAGCCCACATAGAAGAAGCACAACAGCCGGTGCGATCATGAGGTGCCAAAGGGACCAGGTATAAGGCATCATGCCCCTACCCAAATATATATATATGTGTGTGTGTGTGGTATATATATATATATATATATATATATATATATATATATATATATATATATATATATATATATATATATATATACCATAGTGAATGAAGGGGGAAGTGCAGAGTGGAGACCGGAAGCCCAAGTGTCGACAACTGGTGATCCACTCACGGAGGGGTTTAGGAGAGGAGACGGGTCAAGCAGGGTGCAATGTAGTACTGATGGAGAACACAGCTCTCCCCCAGATCCTGGATGCTTCCTCCCCCCAACTACCATGATCCGAATTCTACCTTGCAGGACTGGATAGGGCAGAGATTGTACACTGGTGCATATGGGAGCTGGAGGCACAGGGAATCCAGGGTGGACTATTCCTTTAGGACCAGCGGTGTGAGGGGCGATGCTGGGAGAGTGGAGGGTGAGTGGAGGAGCTGATTAAAAGGATCCACATGTGACCTCCTCCCTGGGAGATAGACGGCAGAGAAGGGGGGGAAGGGAGACTCCGGATAGGGCAAGATATGACAAAATAACAATCTGTGGATTATCAAGGGCTCAGGAGGGAGGGGGTAGCGGGGAGGGAAGGGAAAAAAAAGAGGACCTGATGCAGAGTGCTTAAGTGGAGAGCAAATGCTTTGAGAATGATTGGGGCAGGGAATGTGTGGATGTGCTTTATACAATTGATGTATGTATATGTGTGGATTGTGATAAGAGTTGTATGAGCCCCTAATAAAATGTAAAAAATATTAAAATATATTTTATTTCTTTGAAATAATTTTTCAATTGTTGTGAGGGACAAATTTGGCTCTTCTATCTCAAAACTTTGCCTCCTGGATGTAGACCAAGAAGGAGGCTATGTCTAGACACAGTCGCCTCACATATTGATATTTTTGCTTAAAAAGTGTCTGTGGTATTGGAGCAATGCTTTCAGACTTATCCGCACATACTTTTACAGAATAAGTGATGAACCAGCTGCTTTGAATGGTGAACACATGGAAGCTGAGAAGGGTGAGGACCAGAAAGCATCACTAGACAATAAATAATGTAATACATCTGCGTCAGGACCTTGGCTCCAGAGCTACAACTTCAGTGCTGTGCAGCACATGTCTTCTGTTTTGAAACACAATTGCAGTCAATTATTATCTTCCTCATGAGTCATTATTTCCTATGGCTCTGGGGATTGGCAGTACTAAGCTAGCAGATTCTTCTGTGGGCTTGACGTCAGGCAATGACTTATGATGGAGACATCTCACACAGCTTCCCCACTGGTAAGTACCAGACAATGGCCACTGGTGTTTGCTGGGACTTTAAGGGGGACTATTGTCAGCATCTGCATGTGGCCTCTACATCACACTTCCTCACAGCAAGGCGACTGGACTCCGAAGGTCTTGTGCAGAGAAGGAGCCAGGTGGGAGTTATATTACCTCAGAAGTCACAACGCACCTCAACTGCCATATTTTACTCCTGGAGAGCCATAAGGCCGGCGTGCGTTCAAGGGAAGAAACATAAACTCCAACTTTGGATGGGGAATGACAAGATTCTGGAAGACCTTGTAGGGAAGAAGCAATCCCTGGAAGGCATTTTGTGAGCTACAGTCTGCCCCAGGACATAAACCTTAACTGGGAAACTCAATGATAGCCTTGCACACTCTGGCTGGTGAGTTCCAGTGACTTTCTTTGAAGGAAGGGAAGGCAAATTTGGAAGGGAACCCTCAGAAGCCCCCATGTGACCTGAATCCGCTCCTTGGCAGACATCCACTGAGCATTCCTTCCTCCTTCAGGGATTAAGCTGGGGGAGAGAATGGTTGCTGGGAAGACAAAAGGAATTGACTAACACTCTGGAATTACATCACTCCCTCTCTTTGTTCATTTTTCACTATTCTTTCTTGTGTTGAATTATCTTGTCCTTACTCTCCCCTAGGACCTTCCACTTAGATATGGGGTTGGGGTGAGGGGTTGATTGATCTGTGCTGAAATCAGGGAGGGTGGTAGTAATAGAAGGATCACCTTACTCCCCCATAGTTTCCATAGCAACCGGGACCAATTGGTGGGATCAATGGGCAGATAAATGCCGCATTGGGGGGTTCTGTGCTTGGTGGAGGTGAAGGCTGACGTATCTAGAGTGGAGAGAGGAAAACAGCCTGGTGGGCAAATGTTGTTGGAGATGGCTTTGAGACTAGCCTCTGCTGGTCTCTTGCTCCTCACTCTCCCCTTGGTAGTGGCATGTGTGTGTGTCCCCACCTGCCATCCCTTCATCCCCACTTGGAGCCCTTCTGGCTATTATTTCCTCATGGCAAAACTGTCAGCTCATCATCCTGCTTTCTTCCATTCATGCTTCTTTAGCTCTGTGTTGCCTTCTAACTGGAGAGAATCAGAAAAGTCAAGTCCCCTCCCCACAGGGCCTTTGCTGAAGGAGACAGCCCAGATCTGTGCTGCAATCTGGGTACGGAATCTCTCCTAGCTCACTCTCCCACTTCTCCTTAACAGGTTTTTCCTGCCACTGCTCCTGGCTGGACGGGATGGAGTGTTCAAGTGATGCCACAGAAGTCACAGCAAATGAACCAAGGGACTCGGCAAAGACCATTCATGAGGTGGAATATGCTATAAGCTCTTGAATGGGAAGTCACCATTCTGGCAGTGAACATGGTCCTATGGACCCTCCTCGTTCTAAGGCTTTAGTGCAGTCCTACCTGACTGAGTGCTCCCCAAGTGAGTTCCTCCTGAAAGTGAAAGAAGGCTTATCCTTCTTTAGCTTTGAAGCTACTCCTTCTTTTCCTGGTGGATTCATATATTGAGGATCTTCGCTTCCTGATTCCTGAGCTCAACTGTGCTGACTGATAGCTTCATGGCCAAGGACACTGACACAGCTCTGTATTCTCTATTCACTCTCTTTGTTTCCCATTGGTTTCCTTTTGTCTAATTGTGGAAAAGAAATCCCTGGGGATGGTTTGTTCTAGAGTAAAGTTCTTCCAATTCCCTAAAGGAGGGTATAGAGAAATGCAAAGTTAACTGGAGTCTCTCCAGCGTGCACTGGCACCCCAAGGGGGCTGCATAGGTCTCAATCTAAGGTGGAGGTCTGCTGCCTCACCCCTAGACAGGGAACACATCATGGGCAGGAGCCAAGTGCTGTTTCTATCTAGACCTTCAGGGTCTTCGCAGTGCCTGGCTCATAGAGGACATGAAAAATGCTTGTTTCTTCTTATTAAGTCAGAGATTTACTTTTGTTCTTAGGGTCGGTCCTGTTGGTTCCCACTCATAACAACCCTATGTCAAACAGAACACAACGCCACCCGGTATCATCATCACAATTGTTCTCATGTTTGAACCCATTATTGCAGCCCCCATGTCCATCCATCTCATGAGAGCCTTCCTCTTTTCTATTGCCACTCCACTTTACCAAGCACGATGTCCTTTTCCAGGGCCTGGTCTCTCTTGACAGTATGTTGAAAGTACATGTCCAAAGGGTGGTAAAATCTGACCATCCTTACTTCTAATGAGCATTTGGCCTGTGCTTCTTCCAAGACAAAATTCTTGGTACTTCTGGTAGTCCATGATACTTTCAATGTTTTTTTCTTTCCCTAGCACCATAATTCACATGCATCGATTCTTCTTTGGACTTCCTTATTTAATCTCCAAATTTTACATACATAGGAAGTGTTTGAACATACTATGGCTCGTGTCAGATGCACCTTAGTTCTCAAAACAACATCCCTGCTTTTCAATACTCTAAAGTGGGCTTGTGAATATTTACCAAATACAATGCTGTGCACTTTTTAAGCTCTTGACTGTTGTTTGCATGAGTGTTGATCATGGATCCAAGGAAGAGGAAATCCTTGACCACCTCACAATTCTACATCTAAGCATATACCTCAAAGAATAACAAACAGAAACTCAATGAGATAGTGCTATACAAGTTCACTGCAGCACTACCCACAAGAGCTGAAAGGTGGCTATTACCAAAATGCCTGGCCTCCAAAGAATGGATAAACCAAACCAAAATGTCTAAGTCATACAATGGAATATTATTTAGCCTTTAAAAAGGAATGATGCTTTGGAACATGCTACACCATGAAGGGACCTTGAAAACCTTCTGCTGAGTGAAACAAGTCAGACCAAAATGAGACATTGATATGAAATATGCAGAATCCATAGGCAAATCCGTAGAGACAGCAAGCATAGTCACTGTTGATAAGGGCTGGGTGACGAAGGCAATGGAGAGTGACTGGTTAATGAGCACTGACTGCGTCTCCATGCAGAGTGATCCAAATGTTCTGGAACTAGATGGGGGTGATGGTTGTACATCATTTTGAATGTTCTTCACTGGATTGTACAGGGAAAAAGAGAAAATGCTCGGCTTATGTCACTGCCAGAAAAGAGGAGGTGTGGGAGCAAGGTTATGTGTCTTTGTAGTCAGAACTCCAGAGCCTCGGAGCACTCTGCTGATTTTCTTTAGATGCCTTTGCTCCCACATACCCAACAACCCGTTCCCCTATTTTAGCATTGAAAGTCCCTCCCCCCAGGCCAACTGGTTTGATCATGTATTTGATTTGCATGCAGCCCCTCCCCTCTCCTGAGGGGTAGCCTCAGTGAAGGCACTGACAGTCTCAGAATCTTGGTTTCCTGACCTGTGCGTGTGTTGGAAAGTTTACATGGGATGATAAATAATATCACGGATCGCAATGAACAATTATAAGCACTTACTATGGGCCAGACGTTGTTCCTCAGTGCTTCTAGCAGGCACACAAATGCCATGTCCTTTGGGCCTACAAGAACTCAGATTCCACTTCAGCAGATCTGAAGCAAGCTGTGAGAAATGGAGTTTCTAACTGTGTCAACAGTGAGGACCAGGATTCTAAGGAGGATTGAGGCATTCAAATGACCGTGATGGCAAAGGCCATGTATTGAGTATACTGTGGGTGGCCAAAAGAATGAGCAAATCAGTCCTGGAGGAAATCGAACCAGGACATTCTTCGAAGAATGTTCCTAGAAGATAGAATGGCAAAATTTTGTCATACTGATTTTGGACATGTCGTTAGGAAAGACCAATTGCGAGACGAGAACATCATGTTTGGTAAAATAGTGGATCTGGGGAAACTCTTCATGACACGGACTGGCACAATAACTGCAACAATGACCTCAAACCTGCCAATGGGCAGGAAGATAGCATAGGATCTAGCAGTAATTTGTCCTATCCGGCATAAGGTCACAAGGAATCAAATTTGCTTTGCTGGCGACTAACAACAACAAGGTCTTTCTATCATCCAATCTCAACCTCGAACACACAACCTAAGAACTATTTTTCACTTCCCTTGTACACACAGCAGAACAAAGGGGGTTCAATGATTTTTCCGAGGTTATAGAGCTAGAAGGACATAGAGCCAAGACTGGACAATGGAGCGATTTGACACCAGAGACATTAATCTTAAGCAGGACCTTTGTCTCCCACAAAGATCATAGGCATATCCATAACGGACTTGGCACAAGCTCTTCCACATGGCAACCTTTCAGCAGATAGTTGATATCTTAGTGTCATCCAGTTGACACCAAATCAGCGACTGTATAGGGCAGGGTAGAACTGTCTATGTGGGTTTCTGACACTAAATATTTACAGCCGTAGAAAACCTCATCTTTCTCCCACAAAGGTCCGTATGATTGTTATTAATTGGGTCAGAAGTCACTTTAATTATCCTACTTTTCGGGGGGTTAGGGAAGGAAAGAGTACTGTTCAGCATTCGACTCCCTTTAAAGAAAATGGGAGGTCCAGGGTGATGACAGCAGATGGCTGGAACATTCCAGCCTGGCATCCTGGGTCACCCGGAAAGATTCTCCCTTGTGGGCTCTATGAAGCAGTCACACTCAAAGACCACAGAACCTCGTTCTCAGCTGTCAGCCTCGGGTCTTGGGTTTCTTTGGACCTGCTGGTGGGAGAGGGGCTGCTCGATAGAGAGCCTCATCACCTAGCATCATGGCTGCTCCGACATGATACCTCTGAGTCATGTAATTTATATTTCATGCACAATTGAAGCAGCTAATGGTGTCATTCTCCAAGGGGGAAACAAGTTGTTACAGTGTGAATTACATTGCAGGCGTGTGCCCTTTCCTTTGTCCCCAAGTGCCCCAGGGGAAGTTCCCAGGTAGCCATCTTGTGAGTGTCCAAGAGAGTGTACATGCCCCAAGGTGTCAGGGCTAAGGAGTGGTGGCAAGGCCAAAAATGCTTTCTCTGACTTCTTTTTGTGTGCATTGAGGTGGTGGAAGTAGAGGTGGCAGCTAAAACTGCCCAGTGGTCTCACCATTTTTTTCTCACCTGTACGTGTGGGATTGGGCAGAGCTAGAGTGTGACTCTTCAGTTCTCATGCTAACATTGATCGATATTGGACAGTGGAGATGATGTGTAGGGGAACGGATGAAAAATCCAACCACTTGTAGTCAAGACATCAGCGGAGAGTGGAACTAAGCCTGTAGTCTCTGAGGTTGGTCTGCTGGGATATGAATTCTAGCTCCCCCTTTGATGACCTGGTCACCTCTGGGCTAGATTGTTTCACTTTTCTGTGCATTCATGTTCTCACCAATAGACGGGAGCTGATGCACTCACTACCAATGGGTCAGTCAATTCCAATTCTTAGTGAGCCTGCAGGACAGAGTGGAACCATTCTAGAGGTGTTCCTATAAGCTGTGACTTGTCCTGGAGAAAATTGATGCATCATTCTCAGGGGAAGCTGCTGAGGGTTTATTTCTGAGCTTGTGGTAAATAGTCAAAGGCTTCTCTATTGCCCCACCAGCGCTCCTCTTAAAAGGGTTGCAAAAGCCACCAAAACCCCACTGCTCTTGAGTTCATTCAGACCCATAGCAACTCGGCAGGATAAATTAATAACTGTCCCGGCAGATGTCCAACCCTGAACACCTTTATGAGAGCTGACAGCCCAATCTTGATCCCGAAGAACAGCTGGTGGATTTGAACCACCGACATTCTGGTTAGCATTTCTAATGCTTCACCCACACCACCACCAGTGGGATGAAATGAGTAAATGTACATGCAATGCTTAGAACACTGGTACATAACATGCACTTAGTAATTGTGAGCTATTGTGGTAGGAGGGGAGTCCAAAAACCAAACCAACTCACTGCCATCAAGTCCACTCTGACTCACCATGACCTGAGTTCTACCCTATAGGACAGGGTCCAACTGCTCCTGTGGTTATTTGTGACTGTAACTTGGTAGGAGTGGAAAGCCTCATCTTTTTCCCTGAGAGTGGCTGGTCGTTTTGAACTGTTGGCTTTGGGATTAGCAGTCCAATATGTAATCACCCACGCCACTATTAAATGAGAGCAACGAGTTTCTGACATTTTCTGTGAGGTGGTAGAATTATTTGTCATTTCTATATTTGAATACGGTAAATCGACTGAAACACAGCAATGGTCATGACTTTACAAAGAGAGGAGAGATGTCAATTTTAAGGATATATAGAGCTGGAAGTCAATCCTGGATAGCACAAATGGTGAAAACACTTGGCCATTAAGAGAAACGTAGGAGGCTCAAGCGCACCCAGAATACCTTGGAAGAAAGTCTGGCCATCTGTTTCTGAAAGGATATGCCCATTGGAAATCCTATGAATTGCCATGAATCACAATCAACTCAGTGTCAAATGGTCATTTTAAATTTCAGGATGGTTCCTGGGATGAAAGAAAAAAATCTAAGTTGTCTATTGAAGAGGTGGTTTGTGAGAGCACCTGGCCCATTTAAACACAAAAATGGACGAGGAGCCTCGCTGGGGTCACTGTACACAGACCAGGCCATGCTTTCTCCACATCTAGTTTTGTTGGATGCTGTCAAGTTGGTTTCAACTCGCAGTGATTCTTTGTACAACCGAAAGAAACACTTCCTGTTCCTGTGCCATCCTCACAATTGTTGTTTTAGACTATTGCTGCAGAAACTGTGTCCATCCATCTTGGTGAGGGCCTTCCTCTTTTTGGTGCCCCTTTACCAAGCATGATGGCCTTCTCTATGATGTTGCTCCTCATAGCTCCTGATGTTCAAGTATGTGAGACGAATTCTAGCCATTCTTGCCTCTAAGGAGCATTCTGGATACACTTCTTTCAAGACAGATCTTGCTCCTCAACTGAAATTCTTGCACAGAGAGTGAAAGCAAACCTGATTTACTTAGAGTCACGTTTCCCACAGTGGGCAACACCACCATCTGTTTGGCATGGAAAAATCCAGGGATCTACAAAGAAGGTATCTACATTTTATCCTGGATGGTGAGCTATAGTACAAAATTCTTTCTTTACCAGGGGTCCCTGAGTAATTTCTTTTTCTGAAAAGAGGGCAGTAGGCAGAATAAGTTTCGGAACTTTTGGTCTAGAGCAGGAGCTGGAAACTTGTTTTTCTGCCAAGGATCATGTGATTTATAAAGTCATTCATGGGGCCATACAGGTCAAATATTTAATGACCTCACCCCTAAGGTGATGGCTACAAATGCTTCTCTTTGGTGAGATGTGTGATGCTGGCAGGAATTGATGATTTGGGGGGCCATATAGAGCCCTCGGCCAAACGTTGGTCTAGTGTAGTGGATCTCAACTGGTGGATCACGACCTCTTTGGGGGTCGAATGAGACTTTCACGGGGGTGGCCTGATTCATCACAGTAACAAAATTACAGTGATGAATTAGAAATGAAATAATTTTGTGGTCAGGTGTCACCACAAACTGAGGAAATATATGAAAAGTCACGGAATTAGGAAGGTTGAGAAACACTGGTCTAGGGAATGGTTGGGATCTCAATGTAGGAAAACATGAACTTCATAGGCATTCAGGCAGTGTAGCACTTGGGTTTCATTGGAGAGGAAAGAACTATTGAGCTTGTTTCAAGGACAAACAAATCTGGAAGTAAATGCTTTTGTGGATGAAAACAAAACATAAAACAAAATCTTGAAAGATTTCTGTATGCTAGAGATGAATTGCAATCAAGAAAATTAAATGATATCTGTTAGGGGTCCAGCAGAAAACAAACCATTCAGAAGTTTTAATTAAAGAGAGTTTAATGAAGACTGTTCACAGTGGTGCAGATGGGGTTAAGGGAACCAACAAAAGATAAGGAGGCCCCAAGGGGTTAACAAGAGCATAAAGCTGTTGCCCCGTTTCCTATGGAATTTCCTCTACAGCTCTTTGACTTCATATCTTCTCATTGTCTTAGCTACTCTATGATGTAGAGCAATTCTGCCTCATAGGAATTTTATACTACTGTCCTCTCCCAATTTCCATTACTTTCCAACTTCATTCGTGTTAAAATATGTAGTATTTAATCAGATTTACTATGCTCTAAACCAGTGGTTCTCAAACTTCGTAATTCCTTGGCACTATAGTGAAGTCCCTGATGTTGTGGTGAACATCCATTCATAAAATTATTTTTGCTGCTACTTTATACCTGTAATTTTGCTACTAATAAGAAGAGGCCAACCCCTGTGAATGGGAAGCTCAAGCCCCAAAGAGGTCCTGATCCACAGGTTGCGAACCGCTGCTCTAAACTAAGAAGTGTTTCTTTAAGATGTAGTTCAGTATATTGTTAGACGCCCAAGTCCTGTTGTTGCTGTTGTTAGGTGCAATCGAGTGGGTTTTGTCTCACAGCAACTCTATGTACACTGTACTGAAACGCTGACCCATCCTGTGCATTCCTCACAGTGGTTCTTTGCTTGGGCTCTATGTTGCAGCCACTTAGCTATTCCAAATTGTAGGGGCTGCCTCTCCTTTGCTGCCCTTCTACTGTACCAATATTTGTGTCATCCTCTAGGACAGTGATCTCAACCTTCCTAATTCCACAACACTTTCCAATGTAGTGGTAGACCTTCAATCATAAAATTATATTCTTTGCTACTTCATAACTCTAGTTTTGCTACTGTTATGAATAGTGCCACCCTGTAAAAGGTTCGTCTAAGCCCCAAAGGGGTCGCGACCCACATGTTGAGAACTGCTGCTCTAAATTCAGAGGAGTTTCTCTTAAGGTTTGCTTCACCATACTGTTAGAAGCTCAAGTCCATTTGTTGTTGTTGTTAGGTGCCGTAGAGTGGGTGTGTCTCATAGCAACTCTATGCACATTATAATGGAACGCCGCCCTGTCCTGTGCCCTCCTCATAGTGGTTCTTTGATTATGTTCAGCCACTGTGCTAATGTATCTTGTTGGGGACTGCCTCTCTTTTCCTGCCCTTCTGTACCAAGATTTGGGTCTTCCTTTAGAGCAGTGGCTCTCAATTTTCCTAATGCCATTTTCTTTTAATACTGATTCATATTTAGTGGTGACCCCCAACCATAAAATTATTTTCATTTCACCTTCCTAACTGTAATTTTGTTACTCTTATGAATCATGACACCCTTGTGTAATTTTCATTCCACACTACAAAGGGGTTGTGACACGCAGGTGAAGATCCTCTGCTCTAAACTAAGAGGAGATTCTCTTAAGCTAGAATTCAGCATATTTGTAGAGGCAGAAGTTCTGTTGTTAGGTACCATTGACTGGGTTTTGGCTCATAACAACTCTATGCACAATGCAAAGAAACACTTTCCCGTTGTATGCCACAGTGGTTCTTATACTTGCGCTCATTATTGGAGCCACTGTGCTAAACCAACTTTTGGGTAGCTGCCTCTTTTTTGTGGCCTTTCTACTGTACCAAGAATTGTGTCTTCCTCTAGGGCAGTGGTTGTCAAATTTCCTAATGCCATGACCCTTTCATACAGTTCCTCATGTAGTGGTGACTCACATCATAAAATTAATTTCATTGTTACTTTGTAACTGTAATTTTCCTACAGTTATGAATCGGGTCATACTTGTGAAAGGGTCATTCGACCACCAAAAGTGGTCGCGACCCACAGATTGAAAACTGCTGGTCTAAACTAAGAGGAGTTTCTCTTAATATCTATTTCAACCTATTGTTAGAAGCACAAATCCCGTAGTTATTGTTGTTAGAATCTGTCGCATAGCTTTCGACGTACAGCTACTCTAAGAACAATATATGGAAAGGTGTCCTGTCCTGTGCCATCCTCACAGTGGTTCTTTTGCTTGCTCGGATTGTTACAGCCACTGTCGTATTCCATCTTGCTGTGGGTTGCCTCTTTTTTGCTGACCTTCTACTGTACCCAGATTTATGTCTTTCTCTAGGGCAGTGGTTCTCTACCTTCCTAATGCCACGACTCTTTCACACCATTTCTCTTGTACTGGTGACACCCCCCAATCATCAAATTATTTTCCTTGTTATTTCATAAATATAATTTTACTACTGTTATGAATCAGGCCAACCATGTGAAATGGTCATTCCTCCCCCTTAAAACGTTGTGATCCACAGTTTGAGAGCTGCTACTCAACACTAAGAGGAGTTTCTTTTAAGGTCTACTTCAGCATATTGTTAGAGGCACAAGTACTGTTGTTTTTGGCTGCCTTCGAGTGGGTTTGGCTCATACCAACTCTATTCACCGTGTAATGAAATGCTTTCCTGTCCTGTGCCTTCCTCACAGTGGTTCTTTTGCTCATGCTCATTGTTGCAGCCACTGTGCCAATCCATCTTGTTGGTCACTGCCTCTTTTCCTGCCCTTCTGTACACAGATTTGTGTCTTCCTCTAGAGCAGTGGTTCTTAATTTTCTGAATGCCTCTAGCATTTCACACCGTTCCTCATGTAGTGGTGACATCCCAACCATAAAATATATTCATTGCTACATCATAACTGTAATTTTGCTTCTGTTATGAATCAGGCCACCCATGTGAAAGGTTCATTAGTCTCCTCAAAGGTGTTACGACACACAGTTTGAGAACCAATGTTCTAAATTAATAGGACTTTCTCTTAAGTTCTACTTCAGAATATTCTTAAAACCACAAGTCCTGTTTTTTATTGTTAGGTGCCTTTTAGTGTGTGTTGGCTCATAGCAACTATATGCACAATATAATGAAACCCGGCCCCATCTTGTGCGATCCTCACAGTGGTGATTTTGCTTGTGCTCATTGTATCAGCCATTGTACTAATCCAACTTTTGGAGTGCTGCCTCTCTTTTGCTGCCCCTCTACTGTACCAAGATTTGTATCTTCCTCTAGGGCAGTGGTTTTCAAATATGCTAATGCCATGACCCTTGCATACATTTCCTCATGTAGTGATGAACCCCCAATCGTAAAATTATTTTCATTGCTACTTCGCAACTTTAATTTTGCTATAGTTATGAATTGGGCCTCCACTGTAAACGGGTCATTTGACCCCTCCCCGAAGGGGTCGCGACCCACAGGTTGAGAATCGCTGCTCTAAACTAACAGTAGTTTCTCTTAGGATCTACGTCACCATATTGTGAGAAGTACAAGTCCTGTAGTTATTGTTGTTAGGTGCTGTCCAGTAGTTTCGGCTCACAGAAACTCTACGCACAATATAATGAAATGCTGCCGCCACTTATGCAATCCTCACAGTGGCTCTTTGCTTGCGCTCATTGTTGTAGCCACTGTGCTAATCCATCATTTGGGGGTCTGCCTCTCATTTACTGGCTTTCTACTCTACCAAGATTTCTGTCTTCCTTTAGGCCAGTGGTTCTCAACCTCCTTAATTCCACAACCCTTTCATACCATTCCTGATGTAGTGCATACCCCCCAATCATAAATTTATTTTCATTACTACTTCATAACTGTAATTTTGCTACCGTTATGTACTGGGACACCCCTGTGAAAGGGTCATTCATCACCTAAATGGGGTCCTGGCCCACAGGTTGAGAACCGCTGCTCTAAACTATGAAGAATTTTTCTTTAGATATATTTAAACACATTGTTAGAAGCACAAGTCTTTTGTTATTGTATTTAGGTGCCATAGAGTGGGATTCAGCTCACAGTAACTCTATGCAAATATAATGAAACACTGCCCTGTGCCATCCTCACCGTGCTTCCTTGCTTGTGCTTTGTGTTGCAGCCACTGTGCTATTCCAACTTGTGGGGGCTGCCTCTCCTTTGCTGCTCCTCTACTATACCAACATTTGTGTCTTCCTCTCAGACAGTGGTTCTCAACCTTCCTAATTTCATGACCCTTTCATACAGTTCCCAATGTAGTGGTTGACCCCCAGTCATAAAACTTTTTCCTGCTGAAATCAGGGAGGTAGGTAGTAATAGCGGGAACCACTTACTACTCCCATAGATCCCATAGCAACCTGGACCAATTGGTGGGAGGAAGGGGGTGTTTCGGTGCTTGGTGGAGGTGAAGGCTGACGTGCTTAGAGTGGAGAGAGGAAAACAGCCTGTTGGGGAAATGTTATTGGAGATGGCTTTGAGACTAGCCTCTGCTGGTCTCTTGCTCCTCACTCTCCTCTTGGTAGCAGCACGTGTGTCCCCCTCCCCACCATGCCTCATCCCAACTTGGAGCCCTTCTGGCTATTATTTCCTTATGGAAAAGCTGTCAGCTCATTATCCTGCTTTCTTCCATTCATGCTTCTTTAGCTCTGTGCTGACTTCTAATAGGAGAGAATCAGAAAAGTTAAGTCCCCACCCCACAGGGCCTTTGCTGAAGGAGAGGGCGAGCTGTGAATGAAATATCTCCTAGCTCACTCTCTCACTTCTCCCTAATAGATTTTTCCTGCCACTGCTCCTGGCTGGAGGGGATGGAGAGTTCAAGTGATGCCACAGAACTCACAGCAAAAGAACCAAGGCACTTGGCAAAGACCATTCATGAGCTGGAATATGATAGAAGCTCTTGAATGGGAAGGCACCATTCTGGCAGTAAACCTGCGACTATGGACCCTCCCAGTTCTAAGGCTTTAGTGCAGTCCCACCTGAATGAGTTCTCCTTGGGTGAGTTCCTCCTGAAAGCGAAAGAGGGCTTATCCTTCTTTATCTTTGAAGCTATGCCTTCTATACCTACTGGATCCAGATATTGAGTATCTTCGCTTCCTGATTCCTGAACTCAACTGTGCTGATTGATACCTGCATGGCCAAGGACCCAGACACAGCTCTGGATTCTCTGTTCGCTCTCTTTAGCCACCATTGGTTTCCTTTTGTCTAATTTTGCAACAGAAATCTCGGAGGATGCTTTATTCTAAAGTTCTTCCACTTCCCTAAGGCGGGTATAGAGAAAGGCAAAGTTAACTGGAGTATCTCCAGCACACACTGGAACCCCAAGGGGGCTGCATAGGTCTCATCCAAAAGTGGAGATCTGCTGCCTCACCCCTAGCCTGGGAACCCATCATGGGTAGGGGCCAAGTGCTGTTTCTATCTGGACCTTCAGGGTCTTCGCAGTGCCTGGCTCATAGAGGAAATGAAAAATGCTTGTTTCTTCTTAACAAGTCAGAGATTTACTATTGTTGTTAGGGTCGGTCCTGTTGGTTCCCACTCATAACAACCCTATGTCAAACAGAACACAATGCCACCCGGTACCATCATCACAATGTTCTTATGTTTGAGCCCATTACAGCAGCCCCCATGTCCATCCATCTCATGAGAGCCTCCCTCTTTTCCATTGCCCTTCCACTTTACCAAGCATGATATCCTATTCCTGGCCCTGGTCTCTCCTGACAACATGTTGAAAGTACATGTCCAAAGGGTGACAAAATCTGGCCATCCTTACTTCTAAGGAGCATTTGATCTGTGCTTCTTCCAAGACAAGTTTATTGGTGCTTCTGGTAGTCCATAGTACTTTCTATGGTTCTTTTTTCCTAGCACCATAATTCAAATGCATCGATTCTTCTTTGGCCTGCCTTATTTAATCTCCAAATTTTGCATGCATAGGAAGTGTTTGAACATACTATGGCTTGTGTCAGATGCACCTTAGTTCTCAAAATAACATCCCTGCTTTTCAATACTCTAAACAGGTCTTGTGAATATTTAGCCAATACAATGCAATGCATTTTTTAAGCTCTTGACTGCTGCTTGCATGAGCGTTGATCATGGATCCAAGGAAGAGGAAATCCTTGACCACCTCACAATTCTACATCTAAGCATATACCTCAAAGAATAACAAACAGAGACTCAAAGAGATAGTGGTATACAAGTTCACTGCATCACTACCCACAATAGCTGAAAGGTGACTATTACCAAAGTGCCCGGGGCCCGAAGAATGGATAAACCAAACAATATCTAAGTCATATAATGGAATATTATTCAGCCTTTAAAAAGGAATGATGTTATGGAACATGCTACACCGTGCAGGGACCTTGAACACTTTCTGCTGAGTGAAACAAGTCAGACCATTATGAGATTGATAAAATATGCAGAATCCATAGGGAAATCCATAGACAGCAAGCAGAGTCACGGTTGATAAGGGTTGGGTGACGAAGGCAATGGGGAGTGACTGGTTAATGAGCATTGACTGTGTCTCCATTCAGAGTGATCCAAATGTTGGCCTGATCCTATATTCGGTTTGCATGGAGCCCCTGCCCTCTCCTGAGGGGTAGCCTCAGCAAAGGCACTGACATGCTCAGAATCTTGGTTTCCTGACCTGTGAGTGTGCTGGAAAGATTAGATGGAGTAATAAATAATGACACTGATCACAACCAATAATTATAAAGCACTTACTATGGGCCAGACGTTGTTCCCCAGCCGTGCTTCTAGCAGGCACACAAATAAAATGCCCTTGGGACCTAACAGAAACTCAGATTCCACTTCAGCAGAACTGAAGCAAGCTGCGAGAAATGGAGTTTCTAATGAGGAAAACAGTGAGGACCAGGATTCTCAGAAGGATTGGGGCATCTGAATGGCAGTGATGGCAAAGAACGTGTGTGGAGTATACTGTGTGTGGCAAGGAGAATGAGCAAATCAGTCCTGGAGGAAATTGAGCCAGGACACTCTTCACAGAATGTTCCTAGAAGAGAGAATGGCAAATTTTTGGCATGCTGATTTTGGTCATGTCGTTAGGAAAGACCAGTTGCGAGAAGAGGACATCATGTGGATCTGGGGAAACTCTTCATGACACGGACTGGCACCATAACCGCAACAATGACCTCAAACCTGCCGATGGGAAGGAAGATGGTATAGGATCTGGCAGTGATTTGTCTTATCAGACCTACGGTCAAAAGGAGTCAAATTTGACTTACTGGAGACTAACAACAACAACAAGGTCTTTCTATCTATTGATGCATTCAATCTCAACCTCAAACACACAACCTAAGCACTATTTTTCACTTCCCTTCTACACACAGCAGCGCAAAGGGGGTTCAATGATTTGTCCCAGGTCATGGAGCTAGAAGGACATAGAGCCAGGACTGGACAATGGAGCGATCTGACAACAGAGACATTAAACATAAGCAGGGCTTTGTCTCCCACAAAGATCATAGGCATAACCATAATGGAATTGGAACAAGTCCTGCCGCATGGCAACCTTTCAGCAGATAGGTGCTATCTTAGTGCCATCCAGTTGACAGCAAGTCAGCGACTGTATAGGACAGGGGAGAACTGTCTGTGGGTTTTTGACACGAAATATTTACAGCAGTAGAAATCCTCATCTTTCTCCCACAAAAGTCCTTATGATTGTTAGTAATTTGGTCAGAAGTTACTTTAATGGTGACCAAATCCTTCCTTTTTTGGGATTCAATATTATACCCCACTGCTTCTAATAGCTCCTCGCCCCAAACCAAAACAGGCATGAGAGAGTTGATTCTGACTCATGGTGCCCCCATGTGTACATTGCTTAGGACTTTCAAGACTATAGGCTTTAAGCAGGTTGCCAGGCCTTTCCTCCATGGTGTCCCTGGGTGGGTTCCAACGGCAAATGATTTGTTAAATAGTAGTGTGTGGAACTGTTTGCCCCCCTTCAGGAACTCCAATATCCTTGCAGCTCTCTATTCACAAAGGACTGTCCTTCCAACCAAGAGCTCTGAGTGCTTGTTTTCTCTCTCATATTTTCTTTACATCAAGAAGTTTGGGACTCCCCAGGGGCTGGGTCCCAGGGACATATTTATATGTAATTATGACCCTGTCATCTACAACATGATCATGACAAATGGAGAAAAGACTGAAGTGATCAGGGCTATCTTCTTTCTGGAATTCACAATAAATGATCATGCGAGCCCCGGTCAAGAACTCAAGGGATGTATTGTATTGGGTAAATCTGCTCTTTGAGATCTCTTTCTTTTTTTCTTTTTTTTGCAGTTGGGAAAGAGAAAGGGGAAATGGGCTGTCCTCCCAAGTTGGGGTCCCTGCCAGGGCACCCACCACTCAAACCTGGCCAACTCCACTCGGGAATAGAGTTCCCTGCCACTTCTGTAGAACTGCCCTGTGGAAGGAACAATGTCCTAAAGGTTCAGAATGGAGAAGACAAGTTTCAAGAGCTACAGCCTAGCCCCTTACAGCCAGAGTGTGACTCAACAAGGGCCCCCACAGGCACTTTCTAGGGATCTTAAGTAGTTGGGGCATAAGGAGAGTGGCATGGGGCTCTAGCAAGCTAGGAGCCCATCCCAGGCTGGGGTTACATATCCCAAGCCCTTGATGGGGAGGCCTCAGGTAAGCAGTGGGCCCAATGTAGTTCTGGGTATGTGGGCCTGGGGTAGGGCAGCCACCTTTGGGGCTGGACCAACCCAGGGCATCCCAAGTGGGATGGGGTGCAGGGGCCTGGGCAGGGTCCCTCTTCCTCTCCATCCTCTATGGCCAGTCAGGCTAACACAAGGTCTTGGGCAGGCAGGGGGCCTGGGGCAGTGCCCAGATGACCCAGGGGCTAGCTGGGCAGGGGGTGTTTCCTGGGTAGGCAGAGGGCCTCGGGCAGGGTCTTTGTGGCAGGCCCAGACCAAGGTGGGCAGGGACCTGGAACAGGGATCCCAGGTGTGTGCCCGGCCTGGACTGGTCCCAGGGTTGGCAAGGGCCCTGATGCAGGTTCCTGGGTGGGCAGCGGGCCCAGGGCAGAGTCTTGGTGGTGAGCAGGCCCAGGGTGGGGGCAGGGGGTCTGGAGTGTGGTCTTGGGTGTGTCAGCTGGGCAGGGCGGTGATCCTGGTGGCTGGCCAGGTGACTGGTGGGCTGGAGACCCACATCAGGGGTCATGGTGGCAAGGCCCTACATGGTGGGCAGGAGTCTGGGAAGGGGCAGGAAGGCTGCACAGACCACACCTGGTCTTTGAAGTCCTAGGCCTTGCGCATCAGGTCATTATGGCCCATGGAGGCAGTGCGGCTCCGAGGCTGGCTCACAGCCTTCAGAGCTTGGCTCGCTCAGCTCCTGAACCTTTGTCCTCTGTAGGAACTGCTGGCTGGCCTCCTGTCATGTTCTCAATAGGCTCCAGCTGCTGCCAAGTAGGCCAAGCCTTAAAGGGGCCATGGGCTTCCACCTGTGCGCCCCTCCTCCTCACCCTTAAAGGGGCCGCGTGCTGCCGCCAGAGACCTCTTTCAAAAGTGTTCTTCAAAGTGTTTAAGAGCAAGAATGTTACATTAAGTTGCACCTGACTAAAGCCATCTTAGTCATATTTTCGGTGGCCTTCTATGCACGTGAAAGTTGGACATTGAAAAGGAAGATCAGAGAAGAATCAATGCATTTGAATTGGGAGGCTGGTGAAGAATATTGAAAGTACTATGAACTGCCAAAGAACAAACAAATGTGGGTTAGAAGTACAGCCACAATACTCCTTAGAAGCCAGGATGGTGAGGCTTCCCCTCACGTACCTTGGACATACTGTTAGGGAGAGACCAGTCCCTGGAGAAGGAAGGACGTCCTGCTTGGTGAAGCAGAGAGGCAGTGAAAATGAGGAAGAACTTCGGCCAATGGATTGACACAGTGGCTGCAAAAAGGGGCTAAAACATAACAATAATTGAGAGGATGGTGCAGGACAGGGTGGTGTTTCGTTCTATTGTCCATAGGGTGGCTAGGGGTTGGAACTGACTCAATGACATCTAACAGCAGAAACAATGTCTACACCCACTACTAACAGGACAGGAAGTTTCCCAACCCCTCTCATCTCTCAACCCCAGGAACAGAGATGCCACCTTCCTTCTAGCTGTATTCCCAGTATGTAGAAGAGAGCTCAGCAATGAAGTACCTAACAAACCTGAAGTAGCTGTTACTTAGCTCCATGCCTCATAGGTCTCAGTTCCCAAGTCCCGAAACAATGACATCAGTGTTGTTGTTTGTTGCCATCAAGTCGATTTCCAGTTACACCTGCGTCACACCTGCCTACCTAGAATCCCACCTTATGAAAATAAGCCAGAACAATGATTCTTGCCCACGGTGTCTGCAGACTATGACTCACCACTCTGAAGGGATGTCATGTAAATGTTGAACTGCTAGCTCAAAGTTGACAGTTCAAACCATCAGCTGCTTCAAGGAAAACGATGAGGCTGTCTGTTCCAGTAATGTTGGACAATGTTGGAAAACTTACATAGGGTCTCCATGAGTTGGAATTGACTGGACAGTAATGGGTTTGCTGTACCTGGAATGATGATGCGACCAGAGAAAGAACGAGAGGGAAGTCTGAAAAAGAAGCACCGACCTGCCCTCCATCGGCTGTTTTGTGATTTTTTGCAGCAGACGGTTCGAAGGGAACAGGGAATGAAGAGGCAGAGTGCATGGCACAGTTGAGGGCTATTTGCCATTCTGACCAAGTGCCTCTGTGAGAAAAGGGGGAGGGGAGGCTTGACCTGGGTCTTGATCAAAGGCCAAGAAAAGATATGGATTTCCAGAATGAGGGAGGTTTCCCAAGTCAGGGTAGTAACAGGAGCTGCCAGCTCTCACCTCTGACCCTGTGGGCCCTGTTCAAAGAATCTCCTGGACTGGGTGGGAGGTGGGTGGTTAGGCAGAGAGACAAAGAGAGAGTCGAACTAGGAACTCTGGGTCTTTCCCAGCCTGAGCCTGAGCCCCTGAGCCTCCTCATCTCCACTCTCCCCCTTCCCCGGCCCCCCACAGGGACACCTTCCAGAGGTCTTCCTGTACCCATATGTAGGTTTTGGCTCTTCCTGCTTTTGGCTCTGCTCAGTGGAGGGCATTTGAAGGTTGTTTGTGGGATTTGTACAGTTGACATTAGGGTAAATGCGTGATCATTTCTTAAATTTATCCTACTGCAGATTTAGGCTGTGTTTCCAAACTCCCTGTCCTCACAGAGGCTCTGCAGAGGGACAGTGACTGATTCCACCTGGAATTTCCTGGTTGAGCACAGGGATTTCCCATCCCAGTCTAGCCATGGCACCAGGAATCAGGATGCTAGGAGAGGGGCAAACGGGTCCCCAAAAGAGATGTGTAGTGACCACAAAAGTTACAAACTGGTGGTCACCTACTAATTGTACATGGTGGTGCTTGCCCCTCTCAAGGTGGAAACATACAATTTCGCCTATGACTCTTCTCTAAAAGCAAGTGGACTTGCGTGTGACATGAGGTTTTGGAAAGTTCTTTCATGGGCCACAAAGAAGTGTGGCTGATCCAGTGTCTCAAGCTGATTTCGAGTAGTGTCCAGAGAGTTCGTGGTGAAAGGGGGTAGGGAAATGTGGGGAGCTGGCCAGGGAGTGAACACGGAATAATTTGAGCCAGACAGAATAATGAATGGGAGGCAGAATGGATATGGAAGTAATCTGGGGGACGAGTTTGGATCTGCCTCTGTAGGTTTCTGACACTATAAAATTGTCCATTGTCAGACGGCCTCATCTTTCTCCCTCTCAGAGCAGCTAGTGGGTTTGAACTGCTGGCTTTGAGATTAGTAGCGGGATGCTTAACCCACAGCATCACCAAAGCTCCTTAGCAAGAAGGATATTACCGCAACCACAGCCACCACCCCTTTTTTCCTAATTTTCTGAGAGATAGAGAGGAAAGAGTGCTGTCCAGCGTTCGACTCCCTTTAGAGAAAATGGGAGGTCCAGGGTGATGACAGCAGGTGGCTGGAACATCCCAGCCTGGCAACCAGGGCCACCTGGAAAGATCCTCCCTTGTGGGCTCTGTGGAGCAGGCACACTCAAAGACCATAGGACCTCGGTCTCAGCTGTCGGCCTCGGGGCTTGGGTTTCTTAGTTCCTGCTGCTTGGGGAGGGGCTGCTCGATGGAGAGCCTTGTCACTTAGCATCATGCCTGCTCAGATGTGATACCCCTGAGTCGTGTAATTTACATTTCATGCACAATTGAAGCAGCTAATGGTGTCATTCTCCATGGGGGGAACAAGTTGTTATAATGTTAATTACATTGCAGGCGTGCTCCCTCTCCTTTGTCCCCAAGTGCTCCAAGGGAAGTTCCCAGGTAGCAGTCGAGTGGGTGTCCAAGAGAGTGGCTTTGGCTCTCTCCAAGGTGTCAGGGCTGAGGAGTGGTTACAAGGCCAAGAATTCTTTCTCTGACTTCGTTGTGGGTGTGTTGGCGCAGTGGGAGTAGAGGTGGCAGCTAAAACAGCCCAGTGATCTCCCCATCCTTTTCTAACCTGCGCGTGTGCAATCGGGCAGGGCTGGAGGGTGCCTGTTCAATGCTCAAGCTAATTTTGCTTGATAGGGGACAGTGGAGATGATGTGTAGGGAAAAGGAGGCAAAATCCAACCACTCTTAGTCCAGATATCAGCAGACAGTAGAGCTAAGCCTGTAGTCTCTGAGGCTGGTCTGCTGGGATTTAAATTCCAGCTCCCCCTTGGATAACCTGATTTCCCCTGGGCCAGATGGCTTCACATCTCTGTGCATTCGTGGCCTCACCTATAGACGGAAGCTGATGTACTACCAATGGGTGAGTCGATTCCAACTCATAGTGAGCCTGGAGGATAGAGTGGAACCATTCTATAGGCGTTCCCATAGGCTGTGACTGATACTGGAGCAAATTGACGCATCATTCTCATGGGAAGCTGCCGAGGGTTTCGCTGAGCTAGTGGTAAATAGTCAAGGGCTTCTCTATTGCCCCGCCAGCGCTCCTCTTAAAGGGGTTGCAAAAGTCACCAAAACCCCACTTCTCTAGAGTTCATTCAGACTCATAGCAACTCAGCAGGATAAAGTAATAACTGTCCCTGCAGACGTCCGACCCTGTAAATCTTTGTGAGCTCAGACAGCCCCAACTTGATCCCGAAGAACAGCTGGTGGGTTTGAACCACCGACCTTCTGGTTAGCAGTTCTAATGCTTCACCCCCACCACCACCAGTGGGATGAAATGAGTGAATGTACATGCAATGCTTAGAACACTAGTACATAACATGCACTTAGTAATTGTGAGCTATTGTGGTAGGAGGGGAGTCCAAAAACCAAACCAAACTCACTGCCATCGAATCCACTCTGAGTCCCCATGACCTGAGTTCTACCTTATAGGACAGGGTCCAACTGCTCCTGTGAGTATTTGAGATTGTAACTTTATAGGATTGGAAAGTTTCATATTTTTCCCTGAGAGTGGCTGGTGGTTTTGAACTGTTGGCTTTGGGATTAGCAGCCCAATATGTAATCACCAACACCATTATTAAATGAGAGCTACGAGTTTCTGACATTTTCTGTGAGGTGGTAGAAGTATATGTCATTCCTATATTTAAAGAAGGTAAATCTACTGAAACAGAACAATTGCCATGGCTTTCCAAAGAGAGGAGAGATGTCAGTTTTAAGGATATATAGAGCTGTGAGTCATCCCTGGAGAGTACAAATGGTTAAAACACTTGGCCATTAACAGATACTGAGGAGGTTCAAGCGCACTCAGAAATACCTTGGAAGAAAAACCTGGCCATCTGTTTCTGAAAGGTTATGCCTATTGAAAGTCCTATGACTCACCATGAATCGCAATCAACTCAGTGTCAATTGGTCATTTTAAATTTCAGGATGGTTCCTGGGCAGAAAGAAAACATTCTATGTTGTCTATTGAAGAGGATGTTTGTGAGAGCACCTGGCCCATTCAAACACAACTGATGAGGAACCTCGGTGGGGCCACTGTACACAGACCAGGCCATGCTTTCTCCAATTCTGGTTGTGTTGGGTGCTGTCAAGTTGGTTTCAACTCGTGGTGACCCCACATACAACCGAAAGAAACACTGCCTGCCCCTGTGCCAGCCTCACAATTGTTATGTTTTAGTGTGTTGTTGTAGAAACTGTGTCCATCCATCTTGGTGAGGGTCCTCCCCTTTTGGGCGCCCCTTTACCAAGCATGATGGCCTTTTCCATGATGTTCCTCCTCATAGCTCCTGATGCCCAAGGATGTGAGATGAAGTCTAGCCATCCTTGCCTCTAAGGACCATTCTGGATATACTTCTTTAAAGAGAGATCTTGCTCCTCAACTGAAATTCTTGCAGAGAGAGTGAAAACACACCTGATTTTCCTAGAGACTCGTTTCCCAAAGTGGGCAACACCACCCACCTACTGGGCACAGAAAAATCCAGAGATCTAAAAAGCAGATATCTACATTTTATCCTGGATGGTGGGCTATAGTCCAAAATTCTTTCATTGCTGGGGGGTCCTGATAATTTATTTTTCTGAAAAGAGGGCAGTAGGCAGAATAAGTTTGGGAACCTTTGGTCTGGAGCAGGAGCTGGAAACCTGTTTTTCTGCCAAGGATCATGTGGTGATTTATAACATCATTCATGGAGCCATACAGGTCAAATATTTAATGAACTCACCCCTAAGGTGATGGCTACAAATGCTTCTCATTGGTGAGATGTGTGATGCTGGCAGCTATTGATTATTTGGGGGGCCCGATACAGCCCTCGGGCCATACGTTGGTCTAAGGTAGTGGATCTCAACCAGTGGGTCACGACACCTTTGGGGGTCCAATGACACTTTCACAGGGGTTGCCTGGTTCCTCGCAGTAGGACAATTACAGTGATGAATTAGCAATGAAATAATTTTTATGATCGGGGTAAACACAACCTGAGGAACTGTATGAAAGAATCATGGCATTCAGAAGGTTGAGAAACACTTGTCTAGGGAATGGTTGGGATCTCCATGTAGGCTACACATGAACTTCATAGGCAGTCAGGCAGCGTATCACTTGGGTTTCATTGGAGAGGAAAGAACTATTGATCATGTTTCAAGGACAAACAAACCTGGAAGGAAATGCTGTTGTGGATGAAAGCAAAACATAAAACAAACTCTTGAAAGATTTCTGTATGCTAGAGATGAATTGCAATCAAGAAAATTAAATGATATCTGTTAGGGGTCCAGCAGAAAACAAACCATACAGAAGGTTTAATTAAAGAGAGTTTAATGAAGACTATTCACAGTGATGGGGATGGGCTTAAGAAAGCCAACAAAAGATAGGGAGGCCCTGAGGGTCTAACAAGAGCATAAAGCTGTTGCCATGTGTCCTATGGAATTTTCTCTTCAGCTCTTTGACTTTGTCATTTCTTCTCATTGTCTTAGCTACTCTATGATATAGAGCAATTCTGACTCATAGGAATTTGATACTACTGTCCTCTCCCAATTTCCATTACTTTCCAACGTCATGTGTGTTAAAACATGCAGTATTTCATCTTATTTCTTATGCTCTAAACCAGTGGTTCTCAACCTTCCTAATTCCTTGGCACTATAATGAAGTTCCTGATGTTGTGGTGAACATCCATTCATAAAATTATTTTCATTGCTACTTCATAACTGTAATTTTGCTACTATGAAGAAGATACCAACCCCTGTGAATGGGTAGCTCAACCCCCAAAGAGTTCCCGATCCACAGGTTGAGAACTGCTGCTCTAAACTAAGAGGTGTTTCTTTAAGATGTAGTTGAGTATATTGTTAGACGCCCAAGTCCTGTTGTTGCTGTTGTTAGGTGCCTTCGAGTGGATTTTGGCTCACATCAACTCTATGTACAATGTACTGAAACGCTGCCCCGCCCTGTGCATTCCTCACAGTGGTTCTTTGCTTGCACTCATTGTTGCAGCCACTGAGCTATTCCAAATTGGAGGGGCTGCCTCTCCTTTGCTGCCCTTCTACTCTACCAATATCTGTGTCTTCCTCTAGTACAGTGCTTCTCAACCTTCCTAAATCCACGGCACTTTCATACAGTTTCCTTTGTAGTGGTAGAACCACAATCATAAAATTATTCTTTGCTACTTCGTAACTCTCGTTTTGTTACAAGTTATGAATAGTGCCACCCTGTAAAGGGTTCGTCTAAGCCCCAAAGGATTCACGACCCACATGGTGAGAACCGCTGCTCTAAATTTAGAGGAGTTTCTCTTAAGGTCTATTTCACCATACTGTTAGAAGCTCAAGTCCATTTGTTGTTGTTGTTAGGTGCCGTCGAGTGGGTATGTCTCATAGCAACTCTACGCACAATGTAATGAAACGCCGCCCTGTCCTGTGACATCCTCACAGTGGTTCTCTGCTTGAGCTCATTGATGCAGCCACTGTGCTAATGCATCTTGTTGGGGACCGCCTCTCTTTTCCTGCCCTCTCATATCAAGATTTGGGACATCCTCTAGAACAGTGGTTCTCAACTTTCCTAATGCCATGATATTTTCATACCGATTCTCATTAAGTGGTGACCCCCCAACCATAAAAATGATTTCATTGCAGCTTCATAACTGTAATTTTGTTATGGTTATGAGTCACGACACCCCTGTGAAATTTTCATTCCATACCCACAAAGGGGTCGCGACACACAGGTGAAGAACCCCTGCTCTAAACTAAGAGGAGATTCTCTTAAGATAGAATTCAGCATACTGGTAGATGCACAAGTTCTGTTGTTATTGGTGTTAGGTACCATCGAGGGGGGTTTGGCTCATAGTAACGCTACGCACAATATAATGAAACGCTTTCCCATCCTATGCCATCCTCACATTGTTTCTTTTGCTTGTGCTCATTGTTGCAGCCACTGTGCCAATCCAACGTTTGGGTAGCTGCCTCTTTTTTGTGGCCTTTCTACTGTACCAAGACTTATGTCTTCCTCTAGGGCAGTGGTTGTCAAATTTCCTAATGCCATGATCCTTTCACACAGTTCCTCATGTAGTGGTGACCCCCATCATAACATTATTGTTACTTCGTAACTGTAATTTTCCTACAGTTATGAATCATTTCACACCTGTTAAAGGGTCATTCGATCGCCAAAAGTGGTCGCGAACCACAAGTTAAAAACCACTGTTCTAAACTAAGAGGAGTTTCTCTTAATATCTACTTCACCATAATGTCAGAAGCACAAATCCTATAGTTATAGTTAGACTCTGTTGTGTAGATTTCGACGCCTAGCAACTCTAAGCACAATATGATGGAAAGGTGTCCTGTCTTGCGCCATCCTCCCAGTGGTTCTTTTGCTTGCGCGGATTGTTGCAGCCACTGTTGTATTCCATCGTGCTGTGGGCTGCCTCTTTTTGCTGCCCTTCTACTGTACCCAGATCTATGTCTCCCTCTAGGGCAGAGGTTCTCAACCTTGCTAATGTCATGACTCTTTCACACCATTCCTCATGTACTAGTGACCCCCCCCCAATCATAAAATTATTTTCCTTATTACTCCATAACTATAAATTTGCTATTGTTATGAATCAGGTAACCCATGTGAAATGCTCATTGTTCCCTCCTAAGACGTTGTGACCCACAGTTAGAGAACTGTTACTCTACACTACGAGTTTCTTTTAAAGTCTTTTCAGCATATTGTTGGAGGCACAAATTCTGTTGTTTGGTGCCTTCGAATGGGTTTAGGCTCATGCCAACTCTATGCACCATGTAATGAAATGCTTTCCCATCCTGTGCCTTCCATACAGTGGTTCTTTTGTTCACCCTCATTTTTGCAGCCACTGTGCTAATCCATCTTGTTGGGCACTGCCTCTCTTTGCCTGCCCTTCTGTACCAAGATATGTGTCTTCCTCTAGAGCAGTGGTTCTCAACTTTCCAAATGCCACAACCACTTCACACCATTCCTCGTGTAGTGGTGACATCCAACCATAAAATATTTGCATTGCTACATCATAATTGTAATTTTGCTTCTGTTATGGATCAGGCCACCCATGTGAAAGGTTCGTTAGTCTCCTCAAAGGCGTCTCGACAAAGAGTTGGAGAACCAATGGTCTATACGAATAGGAGTTTCTCTTAAGGTCTACTTCAGAATATCCTTAGAAGCCCAAGTTCTTTTTATTATTGTTTGGTGCCTTTGAGTGTGTGTTGGCTCATAGCAACTGTATGCGCAATATAATGAAACGCGGCCCCATCTCGTGCCATCTCACTGTGGTCCTTTGCTTGCGCTCACTGCTGCATCTATTCCATCTTGTAGGGGCTGCCTGACTTTTGCAGCCCTTCTGCTGTACCAACATTTGTGTCTTCCTCTAGGACAATGTTTCTCATACATCCTAATTCTGCAGCCCTTTCGTACAGTTCCCAATGTAGTGGTGGACCCCAAACATAAAATTATAAAATTATATTCATTGATATTTCATAACTGTACTTTTGCTACTATTATGAATCAGTCCATCACTGTGAAGAGGTGTTTCGAAACACCCCCCACCTGAAAGTGTTCACGACCCAATGTTGAGAACCCTGCTGTAAACTAATAAGAGATGCTCTTAAGATTTACTTCAGCATATTGTTAAACACACAAGCCCTGTTGTTATTGTTGTTAAGTCCGCCGAGGGGGTTTTGGCTCATCACTTCTCTATGCACAATATCATGAAATGCTTCCCAGACCTGTGCCATCCTGACAGTGGTTGTTTGCTAGTGCTCATTGTTGGAGCCATAATGGGGGGGGGGGGGCTGGCTATTTTTTGTTGCCGTTCTACTCTACCAAGGTTTGTGTCTTCCTTTAGGGCAGTGGTTCTCAACCTTCCTAATGCCACAACATTTTCATACCGTTCCTCATATAGTGCTGACTGCCAAATCATAAAATTATTTTCATTGCAACTTTGTAACTCTAATTTTTCTACTGTTATGACTGGGCGACCACTATGAAAGGTTCATTCATGCCCCAACAGGGCTCGTGACCCAAAAGTTGAGAACCGCTGCACTAAACTAATAGGAGTTTCTCTTAAGGTCTACTTGAGCATATTCATAGAAGCACAGTCCTGTTGTTTTTGTTTGGTGCCTTTGAGTGTGTGTGCAGGCTCATAGCAACTCTATACACAATATAATGAAACGTGACCCCGTCTCGTGCCACCCTCACAGTGGTTATTTTGCTAGTTCTCATTGTTGCAGCCGTGGGCTAATCCAACTTTTGGGGGGCTCCCTCTCTTTTGCTGCCCCTCTACTGCCTTTTCATTCATTTCCTCAGATAGTGATGAACCCCCAATCATAAAATTATTTTCATTGCTACTTTGTAACTTTAATTTTGCTACAGTTATGAATCAGGCCTCCACTGTGAAAGGGTCATTTGAACCCCCCAAAGGCTAGCGACCCACAGGTTGAGAACCACTGCTCTAAACTAAGAGGAGTTTCTCTGAGGATCTACAGCACCATATTGTGAAAAGCATGAGTCCTACAGTGATTGTTGTTAGGTGTTGCCCAGTGGGTTTCGTCTCAGCAACTCTAAGCACAAGATAATGAAAGGCTGCCATGTCCTGTGCCATCCTCACAGTGGTTTCTTGTCTGCACTCATTGTTGCAGACACTGCGCTAATCTATCATCTGGGGGTCTGCCTCTCATTTGCTGCCTTCTACTCTACCAAGAATTCTGTCTTCCTCTAGGGAAGTGGTTCTCAACCTTCCTAATGCCACGACTCTTTCATACCATTCCTCATGTAGTGGTGACTGCCAAATCATGAAATTATTTTCATTGCTACAACATAACTCTAATTTTTCCACTTTAATGAATGGCCCACTGCCGTGAAATGGTCATTCGTCCCCCAAAAGGGGTCACCACACTTAGTTTGAGAACCGCTGCGGTAAACTAATAGGAGATTCTCTTAAGGTCTACTTAGGTACATTGTTAGAAAAACAAGTCCTGTTTTTTTTCTTGTGGGTTTTGACTCATAGCAACTCTATGTCAATATAATGAAACACTGTCCCGTCATGTGCAGTGCTTGCAGTGTTTCTTTGGCTTGTGTTTATTGTTGCAGCCACTGTGCTATCCCATCTATATTGCGGCTGACTCTATTTTGTTGCCCTTCAACTGTATCAAGAATTGAGTCTTCCTCTTGGACAGTGGTTTTCAACATTCTTACTCACGACCCTTTCATCTAGTTCCTCATGTAGTCGTGACCAACCAACCATAAAATTATTTTTGTTGCTACATCATAGCTGTAATTTTGCTACTGCTATAATTCAGGCCACCCCATGAAAGGGTTGTTTGACCCCCTAAGTAGACACGACCCACAGGTCGAGAGCCGCTGCTCTAAACAAAGGGGAGATTCTCTTAAGGCCTTCTTCAGCATATTGTTAGAAGCACAAGTCCTGTTGTTATTGTTGTTGGGTGCAGTCGAGTGGGTTTGGCTCATAGCCACTCTCTGCACAATATAATGAAACTCTGGGGGACTTAAAGGCTTGAAGGCAAACAGGCTGAAATCTAGCTCAGAAGCAACAAAGCCCACAGAGAAGAAGCACACAAGCCTAAGTGAACACGAGGTGTTGAAGTGATCAGGTAGCAGACACCAAAGAACAAAAACCATTATTGTGTGCTCACTTTCCCCACATAAACGCTGAAGATGAATGTGTGCATAAGTAAGTGTGGTTAAGAAGGCTGATGGTGCCCGGCTATAAAGCGATATAGCGTCCCGGGTCTTAAAGGCTTGAAAGTAAACAAGCAGGCCCAGAAGCAACAAAGCCCACATGGAAGCATCACACCAACATGTGTGATCATGAAGGGCTGAGGGGACTAGTTTTCAAGCAACAAAGGCGGGAGGTGGGATTATATCATCGTGAATGAGGGGAGTGCATGACAGGGGACCAATGCCCACCTGTAGACAACTGGACATCCCTTGCGGAGGGGTAGTGGGAAGGAGATGAGTCACTCAGGGTTCAGTGTAGCAATAATGAAACTCACAACCTTCCTCTAGTTATTAAACGCTTCCTCCCCCCACCTCTCATGATCCCAAATCTACCTTGCAAACCTGGTTAGACCAGAAGATACACAGAGCGACAGATGGGAACTGGAAACACAGGGAATCCAGGACAGATGAACTCCCCAGGACCAGCGGTGAGAGTGGCGATACTGGGAGGAAGTGGGTGTAGAAATGGGAAACCGATCACAAGGATCTACATATAACTTCGCCCCTGGGAGATGGGCAACAGAAAATTGGGTGAAGGGAGACGCCGCGCAGTGTAAGATAAGAGAAAATAATAATTTATAAATTATTAAGGGTTCATGAAGGAAGAGGAGCAGGGTGAGAGGGGGAGAGGGGAAAGGGGAAATGAGCTGATTCCAGGAACCCAAGAGGAAAGCAAATTTTGAGAATGATGAAGGCAATGAATGTATAAGTGTGCTTTACACAATTGGTGTATATATGAATTGTGATGAGTTGTATGAGACCCAATAAAATGATTTTAAAAAAGAAAAAAAAAGAAATGTCTATAAATGAATGAAGGCAACATATGTACAAAATGCCTGATGCAATCAATATGGATTGCAACAAAAGTTGGAAGAGTCTCAAATAAAAGATTTTTAATAAAAATGTATATATAATAAATATTTTCTAACTTATATAAATGATTAATAAGAATAAAATTAAGCAGCCTGGGTTTTCTATAGGAAAAAATAATGATAAAAGAACAAATGAGAGATTCAGCAGGAAGCAATGGATAGGAAAATACTATAAGGAAAGTTTTCTCTTATATGGAATGTACATTCTCTTACATGACAACAATCAGAATATGCCGTAAGAACCTCACAACAAATACTAGAATAAAATAGAGGAAAACATTCCCAACCCTTCAATAAAATGCTATATGCTTTTGATTATTTTCACAAAAGGTCAAATTGTTTAACAAAATATTTTGTTCATTCAAATTTTTAATTATGCATAAATTAAGGTCTACTTGCATTACATCTCATAAAAAGGCATAAGAATTGTTTTTGCTCTATCTAAAACTACATAAAAGATAGTGAAGGTGAAAAAATAGCTTTCGTGAATGTTGCTTTGAAATACAAATGGCATTGTCCTAAGAAATTATAATGATTTAATTTTTAAAAATCATTTTATTAGGGGCACATACAACTCTTATCACAATCCATACATACATCAGTTGTGTAAAGCACATCCGTACATTCATTGCCCTCTTCATTCTCAAAACATTTGCTCTCCACTTAAGGCCCTGGCATCATGTCCTCATTTTTCTCCGCCCTCCCTGTTCCACCCTCACTCATGAACCCTTGATAATTTGTCAGATCTTACATATTTTGTCTTCCTTCACCCACTTTTCCGTTGTCCATCCCCCAGGGAGGAAGTTATACGTAGATCCTTGTAACTGAGGTCTCAGAGCAGCTGGGTGTGATGCAGGGGAAGCTCTGGAAGCAGCTGCAGACACTGCGGGAGTTGGCAGCCCAACAGTGAGGGTCACTGCATCAGTGGGTACCAGAAAACTGGCTGGGGTTGCTTATTCCCCTAGATACTACCCCTGCCTTGAAGAGAACCATGACAGAGGCCTGTAGACATGTGTCAGGAAAAGATGAGTCCTTCACTGTTTCCTCTTCCCACAAACTTTTGAGGAGAGCCTGCAGGGCAGGGGCTTGGCTCCCTGGCTCCAGTCACCTGCCCTTCCCCACAGACACACCCTCGCCAGCCCCAACTACCCCTGCCCTGGGTTTGCTTCTTGAATCCAGAGGAGCAGCCTGGGCAAAGACCATGAAGAAACTTGTCCTTCAGGCAGCCCCTTTGATTGGGTCCCTTGACCTCCAGAGTGTGGACACAGGCACACAAACTGTTGGGGGTCTCAGGCTGTCACCACAGGGGCCAGGATCTGAAGAGGATGCTGGCACTGCCGGGCTTCCTGAGGGAAGCCAAGGACTTGCAGAGCTGGCTGAGCAGCCAGCAGCAGGTGGCCAGAGGAGAGAAGACTGAGCACACCCTAGTGAGGAAGGGGCTAGGGGCAAGGAAGGTGCCCTGGAGCCGAATGAAGACGGGTAGTGGAGGGGGGCTGCATGCACAAGGGGCTGATGGGGAACATCAGTCTGGGCTGAGGACAGCTGTGGCTTCCTATTCCACTCTCTGCATAGAGGGACAAGTTCTGTGGCTGTCCAGTCCTGCCCTGCCCAGTCACTGACTGAGGTGTGTCACAGCCCACCAGCCAGGGCCCCTGTGTTACCTCTCCTCTCTTCTCAGCTCCTCTTAACTAAGTTTGCAATGTTTCGGCACCAAGGGAAGATGGGTGGCCACCAGGGGGCAGCCTGCCCCACTAGCGGAGAGCCTGCTGGAGTGGCGGCCCAGCACTGCCCCCAGGGCCCAGCAGTGGTGACCGGACCAACAGTGAGTACCAGCAGCCTGGAGCACGGGTGAGTTTGGGGGGAGGTGCTGGGCATGGGATAAAGAGGCTTCCAGGGAGAACCTTGCTGTGCTGCGGGTCTGCAAACCACTGTCACTAGAGAGGGCCCGAGTGCAGGGAACCGAGGGCAACCCCTGCTGTCTGCGGCCTGTGGAGGAGGCAAAGCTGGGTCGGTGGATCAGGGAGCCTGGTCACAAAGCCTACTTAGCAGGGTGACTTTCCCAAGCCATGGGCTCCCTGCACCTGCAGGGGCATTCTGGGAAGGATTGAGCTGGGCTGAGGATGCCCTGCACATCCCAGGCTGACCCAGGTCACAGTACCAGCTACTGCGTTTCCAGCCCAAATGGAGCTTAGGCGAGATCCCGATTTGCCCATGATCCTAGCCCAGAGGCTGGCCCAGAGTCTCAGGGGCCCGGCATTTGCTGTGTGCAAGAACCATGGAGGGGTTCAGCTTCTACCTTTGAAGGGTGTGCAGTCTCCTCCAAACACACAGCATGCCTGGGTGGCACAAAACGTGGCTACCTGCCGTTTGCCGGGCTTTAGAATGACCCCACCTGCTGATTCATGGGGATCCTCCAGAGGGTGTGCAAGTCAGTAAATCTTTCCAGGAGCAGGGAACCTCTTATTTCTCCTGAGGAGCAGTTAGTGGGACTGAGCCAGGCAACAGCCCAACGCTTCCCAATCAGGCCTCCTGGAGCATCGTTAGAGCAAGGGGTAAACTGCTAGTGATAATGGGCCCTGGGAGGAGAGTTTGCAGAAAGGCCTGAAGCGCTGAGCAAGATCTCAGGACGGTGGACCTCTGGGAGCTTAGGACAAGTTCTAAACCCAGCCAGGAAGCTGAAGGGCTGACCAGACAGAAGCTGAGGGGGAGGAATGAGCATGCTGGGATAACTGCTGACCCCCGCCTGGGGGCAGGGCTGCCTGGTTGCAGCTGTGGGAGCTGACTCAGGCCAGACCCCACCTGCTCTGAGATGCTGAGGCCACCCTCAAAGTTCACAGCCAACTGTCTCATGTGCTCGTCCGTATCCAGGTGGGTGCCTGGGGGAGAGGGTACCTTCTGCAAGTGCTGCTACCCCAGGCCCAGAATCCCACACTCAATGCCAGGGCCCTTGGCCACCATGCTGTCTCAGGAGAAAGCCACAAGCCTCCCAGATGCTGTGTCCCACTGGGTGGAGGCCCCCCTGAGGAGACATGGATCGCACCAATGAATCACACAATCTGCTTCTGACGCCTTGAGGCCTCCTCACCCCCCACTGTCATCACCCCAGTGCCGCTTCCCACTCTGTACTAGAGTCCATAAGTATTAGCAAGAGATAAAACACACAACACATGGAACCCAGGAACAGGAATGGGAATAGAGATACCAAAAGGGTAGGGGGAAGGGGGGTCGAGGATGGGAGGAAGGGGAACCGATAGCAATGAATGACATATAACCACACACCCCTCGCAGGGAGAGGAGCAACAGAAACCTGAGGATAAAAGAGACAATGGTCAATGTGAGATATGAAAATAATAACAATCTATAATCTATCAAGTAACCATGAGTGGGGGAGGTGAAAAAAAAGGGAGCTGATGCCAAGGGCTCAATAGAAAGTAAATGCCTAGAAAAGAATGATGGCAATATACGTATGACTATGTCAGATACAATTGGTGTATGGATTGTAACAAGAGCTGTAAGAGCCCCCAATAAAATAAATAAATTTAAATTTAAAAAAACACACCAAAAATCTCCATCTGCACAGTGAGGCAGTGAAGGGACAAGAGTCCTGAGTCCCTCGGCTCTCACAGAAGGCCACCAATGGCTACCTCTAAGTGGGGGTCTGGCAAAGTTGTGGATGGGTGGGCAAAGCTATCAAGCGGCCCATGAGGGACTTCATTGGCCCTGGAGAACTGGGTGGGAAGGAGGAGTGGCGGCAGAGCTGAGGCCGAGTAGACACTTGGTAAGGCTGTGGGATTAGGTGGCAGAGACATGGAGGTTTGGACATGAGTGGTGGTGGACTCAGCCCAGCTGTGACGCTGCCTCGGTACCAGGTCCCCTCACCCCATGCTCTCCCGTGCTCTCCCAGGCTCCAGGTGCAAGACTATGCCTCCTGGGCAGCCAGTGTGCAGTGAGATTTGCAGGTGGTGGAGGAGCCCCAAGACCCCGGCAGTGGAGCCCAAAGCCTCAGTGTCCACCAAGAGCTGCGAGCCAAGCTGGAGGCCCAGAAGGAGCTGCACCAGTGCGCCACCCAGCGGGGAGAGCAGGTTCTCCAGGCTACAGGGCCGTCCGCCATGGAGGTCGGCTCCCCTTTCTGGCCCTGCCCCAGCCCACCGCACCCTGGCCCCACAGGGACAAGCACCTATCTTTTCTATTTTTTTAATCATTTTATTGGGGGCTCGTGCAATTCTTATCACAATCCATACATACATGCATTGTGTCAAGAACATATGTACAGGCTCTTCCTCTAACTGTAGCGGCCTGAGGTGACCTGCTGAAATGGTTCGCTACTCATTTGACCCAGAAAACCCTACAAAATCCTGCAAATACAGAGGGTCGAATCTCCTGGTCCATTTCAAAAACACCCGTGAAACTGCCCAGGCCATCAAAGGCATGCACATCTGGAAAGCCACCAAATACTTGAAAGACGTCACTCTGCAGAAGCAGCGTGTGCCTTTCCGACGGGACAATGATGGTGTTGGTAGATGTGCCCAGGCCAAACAGTGGGGTGGGACCCAGAGTTGGTAGCCCAAAAAGAGTGCTGAATGTTTGGTTCACATGCTTAAAAATGCAGAAAGTCATGCTGAACTTAAGGGTTTAGATGTGGATTCTCAGGTCATCGAGCACATCCAGGTGAACAAAGCCCCCAAGATGCACCACCGGACTTACAGAGTTCTTGGCTAGATTAATCCACACAGGAGCTCCCCCTGCCACATTGAAATGATCCTGACTGAGAAGGAACAAATCGTTCCCAATCCAGAAGAGGAGGTTGCACTGAAGAAAAAGATTTCCCAGAAGAAACTGAAGAAGCAAAAACTCATGGCTTGGGAATAAATTAAGCTTAAATAATAAAAGGGTTTTTTTTTTTTTAAAAGAACATATGTACATTTGTTGCCATCATCATTCTCAAAACATTTGCCTTCTACTTGAGCCCTTAATATCTGCTGTTCATTTTCCCCCTCCCTCCCCACTCCCCCCTACCTCACGAAACCTTCATCATTCATAAATTAATATTATTTTATCATATGTTGCACTGTCCAAAGTCCCCCCCTTCCTTCTTCTCTGCTGTCCCTCCCCCAGGGAGGAGGCTATTTGTAGATTCTTGTAATCAATTTCCCCTTTCCACCCCACATTCTCTCCACCCTCCAGGCATCGCCACTCTCACCACTGGTCCTGAAGGAGTCATCTGTCCTGCGTTCCCTGTGTTTCCAGTTCCTATCTGTACCTACGTACACCCTCTTATCTAGCCAGATTTGTAAGGTAGAATTGGGATCATGAGAGTGGGGGAGGAAGCATTTTAGAACTAGAGGAAAGTTATATGTTTCATCGTTGCTACCCTGCACCCTGACTGGCTCATCTCCTCCCCACAACCCTTCAGTAAAGGGTGTCCGGTTGGCTACCAATGGGCTTTGAGTCTCCACTCTGCACTCACCCACATTTTCAATGATATGATTTTTTGTTCTTTGATTCTAGATACCTCATGATCCCTTCGACAGCTCGTGGTCACACAGGCTGGTGTGTTTCTTCCATGTGGGCTTTGTTGCTTCTGAACTAGGTGGCCACTTGTTTATCTTTGAGCCTTAAAGATCCCAGATGCTATATCTTTTGACAGCCAGGCACCATCAGCTTTCTTCACCACATTTGCTTATGCACAAGTTTGTCTTCACTGATCGTATCAGGAAGGTGGGCACCCACTGATACGATTTTTAGTTCTTTGATGTCTGATAACTGGTCCCTTCTACACCTCGTGGTCAGCCAGGCTGGTGTTCTTCTTCCATGTGGGCTTTGATACTTCTCAGCTAGATGGCCGCTTATTTATCTTCAAGCCTTTAACACCCCAGACGCTATATCTTTTGATAGCCGGGCACCGTCAACTTCCTTCACCACATTTGCTTATGCACACATTTTTCTTCAGCAATCGTGTCGGGAAGGTGTGAATCCTGGAATGCCAATTTAATAGAACAACGTGCTCTTGCATTGAGTAAGTGCTTGAGTGGAGGCCCAATGTCCATCTGCTGCCTTAGTACTAAACCTATAAATATATGCACATAGATCTGTTTCCCTACACTCATATAAATATATTTACATATGTACATTGCAGTCTTTGGACCTCTATAAATACCCTTTGTCACCTAGTTCTCTCCTCTATTTACTTTTACTTTCCTCTTGTCCCACTATCATGCTCAGCCTTCATTTGGGTTTCAGTAATTTCTCTCGGTTACCTTGCCCTTGCTGAATCCCTACCAGACCACTCACACCCTCCTTGCTACTGATTTTGGATAACTTATTGCTCCACTGTCCCTGGGTTGGTCAGCACTACTCCTTTAGCCCCCTTCTCTCCCACTCCCCGATTCCCCCGGAACTATTGGTCCCCTTGTTTTCTCCTCCAAACTATTCATGCAGTCTATCGTATCTAGATAGGTCTGTAGAGATAATAATATGCACCAAAAATCAAGTCATTGCAAGATAGGCAATGAGTGAGAACACAGCAATGACAACAAAAAGGAAACCAATTACCCATAGAAGAATAAATTAATTTTGGAAGGCAAATGCTTTGAAAATGATGAGGGCAAAGAATGTACAGATGTGCTTTATACAACTGTTGTAAGTATGGATTGTGATAAGAGTTGTATGAGTCCCTAATAAAATGCTTTTTTAAGAATAAAATAAAAGAAAAAAATTTTAAAGAAAGTAAAACCTATACATAGATGAAGGTCTGATTTTTAATCTCTAGGCGTGTCCTTCAGTCAGGTCCAATGGGGTACCATGCTTTGGCCCCAGAGTCTGTCCTTTGTACTACCTCAGGGGCTCCCTGCTCTGCTCCCACGGTTGCTCTGCCACACAATTTTAGTGGTTTGCCTCAGTGCCATAGGATCAGTCTGGGCCAGTTCTAACCCTGAGTCTCCAGTGTTGTCCCCCTTAGGGCCCTGGGTCATCAATGGACGGTGTGTCTCGTGGTGGGAAAAGCCACATTGTCCACTCTGTCCATTGGCTGTTCAGAGCTGGGATATCGTCCTCCAGCCCTGATGGGCCAGGATGTGCTCCACTCTCTCTTCCTCCCCCTTCTTTGCTCTCATTTGCTCTGATCAAACATGCACCTCTCTCCTAGATGCGCTTCAGTTCTGTCCTCTGAAGTAAATTCTATTGGGGGCAGGGGCAGTTGTCCACATAGCTAGTATGGGAGCCCAGCCCTCAGGCCCCTCCACTGGCTCCCCACGCCGTGCGGGCACACTGCATTCATCTGGCACTGGCTTTATATCTGGTCCCTCTTTCCCTGTGGAAACACAAACAATACCCTCCCCTTGGGTGGAACAGTCAGGCACCTTTTCTCTGGAGCTTCCCTCAGCACCACCTTCGGTTGTGTCCATGCCCATGCCCAGGTCCAGGAAAGGCTATGCGCCCTGCAGGATGCTTGGGAGCAGGTCTTTCAGGCCTGGGAACGGAAGCAAGGGAGACGGCAGGCCATGCACCACAAGCAGCTCTTCCTCAGACAGTGTGGCATCTGGACAAGATCCTGCAGGCCCAGGAGACAGCTCCCCTTACCATACACAAACACACTTACCCCAGGACCTCTAGTCCTCCTGTAGTACCACCCCAATCCCCCTTGCTTCCTGGATCACTGGCTGCTATTCTGATACGGAGCTAGATAGTGTGTCTTCCCAAGTGGCCAAGGGGACACCTGAGCCTCAGGTCACTCAGGGCCATCTCCTCCCCACACCTGGCCCCGGCCAGCCAAGCCCTACGCGGTTTGGTTGGAAATTAATGGGGCTCCTCCCCACCTCGTCAGAAGTTGGGATGTTCCTAACGGCCCCCAGGTTGGTGTGCTATTCTTCCTCAGGTTCCTTCCCCTCCTGCTCAGCACCCACCTCCCCACCCCCAGCCGCAGGCCCCTTGATGCACCCCCAGAGAGCCCACGCTGTAAACCAAGGTTCTGGCAGATGTTGCTGTCTAGGGTTCCCTTTGAACCACCATCTGTGCCCCCTATCCTCCCCCCACCTCTGTGTCACCTCCATGGCTGCCCCAGGTCTCCCAGGATCCAGTGCCCTGGAGGGCTCTGTGGAAGAGGTGGAGCGGCTGATCCAGAAGCATGGCTCCTTCCAGGGGTGCTAAGCACACAGGACAGGGATGTGATGGCCGGGACGGTCATGGGCGTGACCCTGATAAGGCCGGGGTATCCAGACTGTTGGGGGCACACGGGTGAGGTGTGTATGCACACCGAACCTGTGCTGGTTGGTGAGGGATTACCAAGGAGCCATAGGCTGCAATCCAGGGCTGGTGAACAAGCCGAGGTGCCCATGCACCCAGAAGCGCATGGAGATGGGTTAGGCCACACTCTGGGGATCACAGAGGGCATTTGGATCTGCCCATATCACATGGCCCCTGCTTCCTTCTTCCCAGGAGCCTGGCCAACCCTCAACTGCAGAGCTGAGGGGAGGCCCCCGGGACTTATAGTGAGGGCTATGGGCTGTGAGTCAGCCCCAGCAGGGGTACACTCAGTACTCAGGGCTGGGTCCACCTCCCACCTCCCTCTACGCAGGAGGCTGCGCTGAGAGAGCAGGCCAGAGTGCTGCCAGGCCCCTGGGTTCAGGGCCTGCTGGGCATGATACGAGAGCGGCCGGCTTGAGTGGAAGCCCTGGGAGAAGGTCAGCTACACAAGCTTCACACCTCTCTGATTACTGCCGGCTTTCTCAAGGCTGCTAGCCAGGTCAGAGGGCACCCCACCTGAACGCCATTTTACCTTTACAAGTGACCTTCAGCCCCACTAGGTTCCAAGGGGCGGCCTGCGGTAGAACGGGATGTGGAGAGTTTAATGGCTTTTCCAGGGGGCAAAGCTTGGACTGGAGACCATGGCCCTTGATTCTCAGACCCGTGTGGACACCTGACATCCTGATGGCAGAGTAGACAGGGCCCCAAGGGTGGGTGAGGGGCACCCTCCACATGAGAACCCACCCATGGCCCCTGCCCAGCCACTTCCTAGATCTGAAGACTGATGGGCCTGGGCCCTGTCATCTTGGGTGAAAGAAAAATTATTGTGCTATCCCTGAGCCTGGTCAGCATTTCACTCCTTGGCACAGCCCGAGGGGTAGACGGGGTCACAGCTTGGGGCCAAGGCAGTATGAACATCAGGGCACTCATGTCCCCACCATCATACAGGATGGCGACTGGATCCAGGGGTGGGGCCAGCAGCTGGAATAGCCTGTCCCTCTTGGGGACCACAAAGAGAAGCTGATACGGTTTCAGATACACCTGATATATGAGACAGAGACCCCATGGAAGGGAGGCAGGAAGGGAATTGACAGGAAGGCCTGGGACCCCTGCTAGGTACTGGTTTTCCATCCAGCAGCCTTGTCCCCAACACCCGCAGTGTCACTGTGCAAACACTAATCAGACACTGTCACCTGCCCGAGGCCAAGGCCAAGACCAGCCAGGAAGAAAGGATCGAAGAGAACCCTGGGCAGAAGGGCAGAGGCCAAGCCTGTAATGTGCCCGTCCTCCACAGTGTGCCCTTGCTAGAGTCCTGGGCCTTGGGAAGGCTCTAGAGAGCATGGAGAGGCTGCTGCACAGGCACGAGGCCTTGGAGCAGGAGATGGGCCTCCTCCAAGTTCAGGGGCAGGTATGCCACTGGGTCTAGCATCGGGGCCAGGCCAGGGGACCTCTTCTGTGGGACCCTGCAGAGGAAGAGCTGAGCCAGTACACTACCATGCCAGGGGCCTCTTGAGCACAACCTGATGCCCTTCCTCAGCCTCCGGACATCCCCCATATCCCGGAGCAGAAGGCAGCCCACCTCTGCCAGAGAAGCCTGGGGTCAGCCCGCAGCCTCGGCCACAGGTGCCAACAGTTTATGGACAGCTGGCAACAGCTCCAGAGCAGAGCCCAGAAGTGGTATGGACACCCTTTGGGTCCATTTCTTCACTCCTGCCCCCCTTCAGCAATCAAGTCCCATGCATCTCCTTGACTCCTTGTTTTAGGGTACAAAAGAGACCTTCAGGACAAACAATGTAAAGAAAACATCGATCAAGTATTAAAAGAGACCATGACCACACAATGAACCAGACACATCATACGTGAAACAAATCCAGGGAGACTCATATGTGTGTAAGAAAGTGGTCTACTGGCGATATCTAAAACAGATGGAATTAGAGTTACCATATGACCCAGCAAGCCCCCACCCCCCTTACTGGGCAAGAAACAAACCAAGATCAGACATCTGTGCTCCAATGTTCATTGTGGCACAGTTCACAATTGCAAGGAATTGGAAACAACCCAAATTTCCATCACCTGACAATTGGATTAAAAAGCTGGGGTACCTCTACCAGCAGGGATCAACGATGTAATGTCACACCGGAAGTTCTTGGCGCCCCAGCATGGGTCTCTGGGCTTCCTGCCTCGGAAGCGCAGCAACCGGCACGCGGGAAGGTGAAGAGCTTCCCCAAGGATTACGCCTCCAAGTTGATCCACCTGACGGCTTTCCTGGGCTACAAGGCCGGAATGACCCACATTGTGCACGAGGTCGACAGACCAGGCTCCAAGGTGATCAAGAAGGAAGTGGTGGAGGCCGTGACCATCGTGGAGACCCCTCCCATGGTGGTGGTGGGCATCGTGGGCTATGTGGAGACACCTCGCGGCCTCCGGACCTTCAAGACGGTCTTTGCGGAACACATCAGTGACGATGAGTGCAAGCGGCGGTTCTACAAGAACTGGCACTAGTCGAAGAAGAAGGCTTTCACCAAGTACTGCAAGAAGTGGCAGGATGACAAGGGTAAGAAGCAGCTCGAGAAAGACTTTAGCAGCATGAAGAATTCCTGCCCGGTCATGCGCGCCATCACCCTCATCCAGACGCGCCTGCTCCCCCTGCGCCAGGAGAAGGCGCACCTGACGGAGATGCAGGTGAACGGGGGCTCCGTGGCTGAGAAGCTGGACTGGGCCCGAGAGAAGCTGGTGCCAGTGAACCAGGTGTTCGCGCAGGATGAAATGGTCGACATCAGGGTGGTGACCAAGGGCAAAGGCTACAAAGGGGTCACCAGTTGTTGGCACACCAAGAAGCTGCCCTGAAAGACCCACCGAGGGTTGCGCAAGGTAGCTTGTATCATGGCCTGGCATCCCGCCCGTGTGGCCTTCTCGATGGCCCGCGCTGGGCAGAAAGGCTACCACCACTGCACAGAGATCAACAAGAAGATCTATAAGATTTGCCAGGGCTACCTCGTCAAGGACGGCAAGCTTATCAAGAACAACGCCTCCACCGAGTATGATCTTTCTAACAAGAGCATCAATCCCCTGAGCGACTTTGTCCACTAAGGGGAAGTGATCAATGAGTTTGTCATTCTCAAGGGCTGCATGGTGGGCACCAAGAAGCGAGTGCTGGCTCTGCACAAGTCCCTGCTGGTGCAGACCAAGCGCCGTGCCCTGGAGAAGATCGACCTCAAGTTCATCGACACCACCCGCAAGTTGGGCCATGGCCGTTTCCAGACCGTGGAAGAGAAAAAAGCTTTCATGGGACCACTCAAGAAAGACCGGATTGCCAAGGAGGAAGGCGCATAACAGATGGTACAGCTGGTGGGATCAGAATAAAGACTTCTTTTTCAGTGGGGGGAAAAAAACTGTGGTACATACATACAATGGAGTACTACGCATCGCTAAAAAGTAGTGATGAACGTATGAAGCACATCACTGCATGGGAAGAACTGGAGGAAAACATGCTAAGCGAAGTAAACCAAGCGCAAAAGGACAAGTACACACTGTGTCCACGGAGGTAAGCTTTAAAAAAATGCAAAAGGGACATAGGGGAAAAGCTACTGTATGAACATTCCTGGGGTGAGGACCAGGTAATATGGCAGGGACCAGACCAAATTCAGGGATACACATGGTAGACAGATAAAAAGAGGCGGGCAAAGGAAAAGTAATAATAATAATAAATAAATGGGTAGCGGGGTCACAGGGCACTAACCCGCCCAAGGGTGCCACCGTGAACCCATATATCTCCGATCTGCCTGCCTCTGTGCCTTTGCCTGTGCTCACCCTTTCACTACTTGGCTCGGTCCTACACCTGTTCTTTTGTGTCTGGCTTATGTCATTACCAGCAGCCCTGCTGGCGTAGTGGTTACAAATTGGACTGTGATCTGTAAGACCTGCAGTTCAAGTCCACCAGCTGCGCCTTGTGAGAAAGATGAAGCTTTCTATGTCTGTAAAAGAGTTACCATCCCCGGAACCCATGGGGGCAGTTCCACTCTGCCCTTTCGTGTTACCATGAGTCAGAGTTGACTGGATGGCAGTGAGTTGGGAATTTTATTTATTTCATTCCCAGCATGTCTTTTCAAGGTTCATTTGTGACCTGACATTTATCCCCCTATTTTAATGAAAGGACACCACTCCGTTCTAGAACTCGAACTCACTGACTTGGTCCATCCATCTGTCCACGGACTCAAAGGCGGCTTCCACCTTTGGCTGTCGTAACTATAATGCAGTGATGTCCATAATTTAAAAGAAAACATTTTTACATGATGTTTTTAGGGGACACAGTGAGACCAGAGCATTTGTCCCTGCCGATGAAGGGACTGGAGGTCAATCCTTTTTTTTTCCTTCTTTTTTAAGTGTCTCTATTCCCATCTACAAAAGATGGGCCCCACTCAGGACTGTATATGGTTTCTCTCCTTGAAGCAAAATAATCCATTGTTGTGCCCATTACATAGAGGGGGGAACGAAGCTTACAAGCTAGTGCCCAGAACCTACAGCCAAAAGGCTGGTGGCTGGAGGAGGTCTGTGTGCCCACTGTGGCTGCAGGAGGGACAGAGGGGCCTGCAGGGGGGCCACTCGGCCTCAGAGACCTTATAGGCGAGGCTACAGGAACTGCAGCAGCTCTGGGGCGAGCTGGGGGCCAACTGTAGGAGGAAAGAGGCCACGCTCCAGGAGACCTGCAAGGTGGGACTGTGCACGCCCTGGGCCAGGTTGGATGGGACCCCAGGTTGCCCAGTGCCCACTGCTCAACCCACGTCCTGCCCTAGGCCCTGCATACGGGAAAGCATCTGGGAGCTGTAGAGCTGGCTGCATCCTGTGGAGGGGGAGCTGCAAGTCCCTGGCAATGGATAGGACTGTCCTGTGGTGGATGAACCCCAACTGTGGGCAAACAAGTCTCGTTTAAACACCAGCTCTGTCTCCTCTAAGGGCCCGTGTACAACTGCGACAACACAACTTTGGGTCCTGCTGGGTCCCCATTAGCATCTGGGAGGAAGGCTATTTTATTACAGAGAATCCTACCTTTGTCCCTTGGTGTTAATTGCAGACTCACTGGGTGACGGATTGTATCTGACACGCACCACGTTTGCCGCAGCAAACACCAACACTTTGTCAAACTCTGTTTGGTATTGCTCCATCACTCCATTATTCTCCCTAATGACAAAAATAATTAACACATTCATAGAAAAGCACAGGATGAGCAAAGCTTTAATTTATGCATCTAGCTCAGGGTCATCCCCCTTATCAATATATGACAATCTAATGAGGCTTAATTAAAAAGTAGCAGTGAAGCAATTTAGGAAACTGAGGGATTGTCACGAGTCCTGGTTGTGACAGCATGTTTTGTGCACCATGGAAGATAACAGATTTGTCTTCTGTGGTATCTCATATCCATCATCCCCAAACTACCTGCTCTTAGGGGTAGAGAGAGCGAGCTTGTCTTTGAAAAAAGTGCCTGGGTTAGGTAGCTGCTCACAGGATGGCAGGTGTAATGTATTATGAGAACTTAACAAGGCTCTGAGAAGATGGCTATTGGAAGGTCTGGCTGGAGGGCAAGGTCATGGCCCTGAAGGATTAAGGATCCAGAAGTCAAGTCAGAACTGGATGCCAGAGACTTTCTCAATCCAGCCATCTTTGCCCCTCCCCTAAGGCCAATACATTTCTAAGGGTTATGGATTCTACTTCAGAATCTTTCTCAAACCCAGGGCCCTCTTCACCATTATTGTCTAGACCTGGTCACCTCTTGCCTTATAAATAAAAATATGGGTTTATTGTAAGTCTGGGTCTGCTAGGTTTCTCGGTGGGAAATGTCTCGGTCCTTGGCTACACACTGGAAAGAAATTCACACCAAAGCCTGGTTTGTAATCCGAGTGGGTTTATATACATGAGAGAAGAAGGTTCCGGCGTTACACTAAACTGAACACGGGCACTGTCATGACACTGCACACGCAGCCCTGCTGAGTGGAAGGCAGAGAAGCAGCTGAAGGGAAGGGGCGGTGGTCTCCAGATTCCAGCCTTTTAAGAGCTTTCAGCTGGGAGGCGTCAATTAAGCTCTCCTGGCTTGGGCATAGTCCATATTGGCTTCCAACCTCCCGTAGGGGGCCCCCTAAGCATGGAGAGGAACAACCCCTTGTCTTGCTACCTAACCGGTCTACATTCCTGCATGGCTACATTGAGATGGAACTAGCCCCTTTAGACAGCCTGTGTGGTTCACCAGGAGACACGGGCCCCAGTGTTCCCTGTGACCACCTTAAACCTTAAACTACTGTTGGAGTTTATATTACCTGTGTGGGTCTGTGGGCATGGGACGTTTCCATGCCAGAGACCTGATGTTACACAAATAGGCATCCAGAACAGAACACATACAGGCTCTAATAAGACGCTCAGGTGCTTCTCGCTAGGATGAGAATTTAACGAAGTGTGTGAGCAGTTCAGATCTTGTAAGGGAGAACAGGTCAGTAGGGTATCCAGAGAAGAGAACAAAGGTCAGGGGAAACGGAGGGGCCCACAGACATCTGTGCTCTATGTTTGGCCACAAGACAAGAAACCGGGTCTCCTTGCAAAAGAAAGCAGAACAGCAAGTCCCTCAGAACTACGACATTTTTAAACATGACCTATACAACACTCAGCTCTGGGAGGCACCTTGGAAAACCATAAAAGCCCTAAAAGAGGGGCAAGGAGGAAGCCCAAGTCTTTGATTTTCCCTGCTGTGCTTTCAGTGTTGAAATGTCTGTGCACGGAGCCTTTGAAATTTCAGAATCAGAGAGTGGATTCACAAGCCAAGCTCCTGCTTTATTCTTCAATGCATTTTGGCCCAGCTTCTCCTTGGTGAGACATGTAACAGAAATTCTGGACTTAGGAGCCACTTGGTCCTTGGGCACTAGGAGATTTCAGTGGAATCTGAAACAGGGCTCTAACCACCAGCTGGTCTGGCCTAGGAAGCCCAAGTACTCAGTCTCCCAAATAAAAACCTCCCGTTGCTCTTCATCTGCCTCCACTTTGTTCAGCTTTAGTTGTCCGTGGAAGCGATTGGCACCCATCTGATGCTTCGGAACCCAGAAAGGAGTAAGGTAAAACTGGGATTCAAATGAAACAGACTTAAGGAGAACCATAGCCAAGTTGTGCCCAGGGCTCCTCGCAGCATTTGTCACCTTCATTTCCCTCTTCGGACTCAGACGTGGCAAGGTTCAGAAACAAGCTTTACCAGAAAGAACAGCTGTGAACCCAGCCTGCTTCCAAGTGAGAAAAAGCCCTTTACACATGAGTTACTGAGGTCAGCCCAGCCCTGTGCATCCCCACCCCTCCCAGAGTCCCTGGCTCTCTGGCGAAGCATTAAAGCAAGTGGAAGCAGAGATTTGCTCAGAATAAAAAATCATTTTTCACAATAGCACGGCACGTTCTGGATGGCAATCACGGCTGCACAAACCATATCCGTCCTCCAGTCATAATGTTGGCGCCTCAGTGACCACGCACATACATTGTGTGGCGAGACTCAGAGCCTATTCCATTTGTGGTCAATTGTTTCCTCCCTCTCCATACTTTGCACATAGGAGACATGCTCTCTGGAGGTGGTTGAGGCTTCTCTTGTCACCAATAATCATCTCCTACGCCTTCCTTTACAGTCACTAATTTGATGTGTTCACTCAAAGAAATGCCAATAATACGAGGTTTCAGAGGAGAGCTCCTAGAGCTCCCCCAGACAACAAGGAGGCCGAGTGTCACCGTCATTATCCTGAGCTGGGAGGGGGCACTAGTGTTCCAGAAGCAGGGAATCTGTCACTGCCTGCCCACCGCACAGACAGAGCAGGTGCTGGTTATAATTGCCTCTAGACGTCCTGCCATGCTGAGTTGAAAGTCAAACCCATAAACGCTGCCTGAATACAATAAAACTGGAGTACACAGACATTTCTGCATCATTGCTGGGTGAAAATATACTGAGTGGAGTTGGATGAGATGGCAGCAAGTGCCTAAGGAGGGGATGCTGTGGGAACACCAACAAGATGACTGTCAGTCGCCGTTTCCTCCTCTCGTCTGCTTTCCCCCCCCCCCTATCTTTCAGGACCAAAAGACATGACAAATTTGTAAGGAAACAAATTTGTTCATTTTTAGAGGAGTCTCCCACCCCACCCCACCGCACCCCCATCCACCTCTGGCATCTTTGAGCAAGTCAGTAGAACTTTTTTTTTTTTAAACCTGGCTTCTACTATGGCAATTTCCGGAGTTGCTATGTGGCTGTGTTTAAAAGTCGCCTTTGGGATCCAGAGCACAATCCTTGTCACAAAGGCATTCTCCCAGTCCCAAATAGCAATGCGACCTCATTTCAGAAGGTTGTTCTTGTTTCTGTAGACCCAGAAAGGAGTTCAAGCTGTTGATCTTGACCGTGGTTGTCGAGTCAGCTTCTCATGGGCACCTCATGGGAAGCAGAGCAAACTATGCCAGTCTGTGCTATCACCAGGGCTGGGAGGGGAAGCCAACCGTGGTGGGCCATAGGTCGATGTGTGGATGGAGATAATCAGGTCTTTCGTCCTTATTCTATTTCAGTCTGGAAACATCACTGAAGCCTGCTCAGTGTCATAGCAACACACAAACTTTCACTGACAGTCTGGGGCATATTGGCTGCAAATCGAACCCGGGACTTCCCGGTGAAAGACGATGAGAGATCTACCACTGAAGCACCGTGGCCCTCACCTCAAACCAGGGCAGTCATTTCCCACAAATCTACCAGAGTTCAAACCAGACCACAATGCAGGATGACTGAGATTGCCACCAGAATCTGATACTGATGCAGAAAAAAACCTAACTACCATTTTATTGACTCCCACTCATACTGGCCCAATAGGACAAAGAACTGCCCCTTTGGGGTTTTGAGACTTTAAATCCTTACAGTAGCGGTTCTCCACCTGTGGGTCGGCACCCCTCTGGGGATCAATTAACCCTTTCACAGGGGTCAACCAATTCATAACAATAGCAAAATTACAGTTATGAAGTAGCAATGAAAATAATTTTATGGTTGCAGGTGACCACAACATGAACTGTATTAAAGGGTGGGGGCATTATGAAGGTTGAGAACCACTGCCTTACAGAAATAGACAATCTCATTTTTCTCCCACGGACGGGCTAGTCAGTTCAAATCCCCGACCTTGCGATTAGCAGCTTAATGCACAGTCCACTACACCACCTGGGCTCCTAATGCTATAATAAAAGATACTATTGTTAGATCTCTCCTGGGAGAGATATACCTCAGGCCTTGGCTTCGCCCGAGAAAGAATTCACTTCGAAGCCTGGATTGTGATCCAAGTGAGTTTCTTGAGAGAAGAAGTTTCAGGTTTACACAGGCACCTCAGGGCCACTCACGGGGCACAGCCTACCTAGAAGCTGCTGGAGAGAAAGTCACTCAGTGGGCTCTGGGATCCTGCCTTTTTTCTTTTTTAAAAAATCGTTTTATTAGGGGCTCATACAACTCTTATCACAATCCATATATACATCAATTGTGTAAAGCACATTTGTACATTCATTGCCCTCGTTATTCTCAAAACATTTGCTCTCCACTTAAGCCCCTGGCATCAAGTCCTCATTTTTCCCCTCCCTCCCCGCTCCCCCATCCATCAAGAAACCTTGATAATTTGTGAGTGGTGATACTGAGAGGGTTGTGGGAGGGTGGATTGGAAAGAGGGAACTGATTACAAGTATCTACATGTGACCTCCTCCCTGGGGGACGGACAAAAGAAAAGTTGGCGAAGGGAGACATCGGAGCGGTCAAGATCCTGCCTTTTCAATTCCTCCATAGGGAGGCATGGTTAATGGTCATGGTCAACCCCAATGGCTGGATTGAATTCACCTGGCCCAGATGGGCCAATCCAGGTGTAATGCCCACCTAGGTGTACCACCCCTTCCTGGCCGGAAGTTTGAACCTGAGCATATGTAATGGATGACCCAGTCCCTATGCTAAACCACCTAATAGTATTTGCAAGATGCCAAGCACCGTTCTAAGCTTTTTGTCTATAATAATTCAATTATTCCACTTAACAAGCCTATGTGTGGACGCTATTCTGGCCTCATTTTACAGATGAAAAATCAGTGGCACAGGATGATAAAGTCATGAGCCTAGGACCACACAGTGAGGAAGTGGGAAGGAGAGATTTGGACCCAGGCTGCAGAGCCCATGCCTTGGGTGCCTACAGCTGCCATGTAGGACACAGAAAAGCATGGAGGAGACTCGGTGTAAGACATTAGGGAGTTGGGAGGACTGTAGCATGAATGTATGTGCTATGACTTCATGAGAGTAGCTGCTACTCAGATCCAGAAGAGAACACAAGCCTTTTGCAAAAATTATTTTTGCCAAGAGGGGGTGGAAAACTGCATCTTGTGCGAAATCCCCCCAACCTGCACATGTGCATAGCTATTTCAGAAGGTTCTAAACAATGTGTGCTGTGCGGGAAACCAAACTGGGCTCAGGGGGAGCTGGTCTGTGGGTTATGTTAGCCAGAAAGTGAGCAGTTTGAACTCACCAGCCCCCACTCCAAGTGAGAAAGAGGAGGCTTTCTGCTCCCATGGACATACAGTCTTCGAAGTGGCAGGGAGCATTTCCATGCGTCCTATGATTAGGATCTCAGAGGGTGAGGGTGGAGTTGGTTGAGACCTGTCTTCTGGGCATTTCCCAGAAGGGCTTCCTGCAGTGGCTCTGCCTTCAGGAATGTCTGACGACCTTGAGGGCAGCAAAGTCCTAAACACACTCGGGCAGTGGTTCTCAACCTTCCTAACACAGGTCCTCTTGTTGTGGTGATGCCCCCCTTTCCCAACCATTAAATGATTTTCTTGCTACTTCATCACTGTAATTTTGCTACAGTTATGAATTGGCTGAGCCCTGTGAAAGGGTCATATGACTCCAAAAGGAGTCGCAACCCACAGGTTGAGAACCACTGCACTAAGGGTTCCCCTCCCAGGCAGCCCTACCAGTGTCTGGTGTGCATAGTTCTGTGAGGTGAGAGAAATGGACTTAGTGTCTGCTTCTGGTGACAGTTGATGTGGGTGGGCTTTCTCCCTATGTCAAATCCCTCTCGAGCCATTTGTCACCACAACAGAGGGAGCCATGCACAAAAAAGCAAGAAGAGGATGCAGCACAGCAGGACAGCAAGCAGAACAAAGATTGAATAAGCACAATTCACCTCAATCATGAATCGGGTGCCCTTGAGATGTGAGGAAGACCCCAGTCTAGTGACATTAGATCAGGTTTAGGGATTGAGTGAAGGGACCCCTCTTGGCTCCCCTGAGCCCCTATTTTGCTTTCCCATTGACCCTGACTCTTGCATCGTGATTGGTCCTTATTCCAGCATGATGGTTGGTTTCATAACCACGGCATATGGGAATGTGTTAGTCGATAGGTTATACAGGCACAGCCTCTGGAATGGGTAAGTGAGGAGGTGATTTGGGCTCGCTCATGCAGACCTCTAGTTGTCCTCGACATGACTGGTAGAATGGATCATGTGAAGTGCTTTGAGATCGGCGCAGAGATCTGATAGGTCATGCAGACTTCTAGCTGATCCTGGCAGTACCCTATTTTAAGGAAACAGAATGTTTGGCGTTTAAGTCTTATTTGAGCTTAAATTTTGAGCAATAGGCTGTGGCTCACAGTGAGAGTCTATGTGGAGACCCTAAATCCATTTTGAGGGGCCACAGATTCAGCCGCCATTAAGTTCTTTCCTACTGCTGACTGGCAGTGGAAAGCTTGTCCCTCAGGCAGTGTGCTTGCGTCCACTCCCAGGGCCAGACTCAACGATATACGGTAGTGTGCACATCCCAATGAAGGTCCCGCTCATGCTCTCACAGGCCCTCCTGAAACTCCATGAATTGATCTGTCTTCAGTCACCATTTTGTGACAAAGTTGTTTGTTTTCTATGTCTTATTTAAGTTTTCAGGAGCCCAGGTGGTAATGCTGGATAGTGTTGGACTATCAAGAGCAAGGTCGCTGGTTCAAGCCACTAGTCATTCCACAGGAAAAAGATGAGGTTAATGCTTCCTGTAAAGGTAGCAACTTCAGGATCCCTACACAGAGTCACTATGAGCCAGAGTCAGCAGGACAGTATGGGTGTCATTTTATTTAAGTAACTGTGGCTGTGGGTCCTTCTGACACCATTGTGGCCTCATGCGGATGCTCTCCTTCATCCAAAACAGCAGTTTGTGCCTTTTTCTTGTGTAAAACTTAGCAAAGGAGTTCCTAATAACATATAGTTGAATTGGGAGTCTTTTCCCCCTAAAAACAAAGTAAATACATAAATAGAAATGAGACTATGGTGCTAATAACCAGTTGGAGAGTTGAGAGAGCAGAACTCTCAATCCTGATAGAAACCCATTGTGACTGAGCACTTGCTCAAGGTCATCCACAGCCTATGAGGTTGAGCCTATATGTTGGGGAGTAATTGTGTACATAAAGTTAACAATTTATCTTTCTAAAGATTCTGTCTAAAACTTACTTTAAATAATAAGTTTTCCCCTGGGCTAGGTAAAGTTCAGGAGGTTTAACACCCTAGTATCCACCCCCTCTCAGCATTCATCATGTTAGGCCAGAGGAGGCAAATCACACCCACTACCCAGGGAGCACTACTTCCAAAAGCACATTGCCTGTTCCGGGGCAGAGGGGAGGTACCCGGACCAGAATAGCTGACAGAGTGGAACCAGAGAGCTCAGGCCCCAGCTTCCCGAGGGAGCAGCTGTGATGGTTCACTTCTGGATGAATATGTTTAAGCAAAGGCCAAGGGCATGACTTGGGCAGCACGAAAACCAGATGTGCAGAGGTTGTTCACTGCATTCCAGAAGTTCACACACTCTCCGGAGGCTCCTTGGCTCAATGGCAGGAAGTCATTGGTGGCTTCCACCTTCAATCCCAAAAGGTCACTGCCGTCCAGTGGATTCCAACCACAGTGACCCTATATGGAGTGTTCAAGACTGTAAATCTTCATGGGAGCCAGCAGTCTCATTGTCCCCCTTGGGACAGGGAGCTAGCAGCCCATTTTGCCACCAGGGCTCCTTCCTCTCTAATTCTGGATCCAGTCACTCCGAATATCCTGCCCTGCCCTTGTCTATGCTTCTTAAATGCGTTCCACGCTGCTTATGTTAGTCTGGGTGCATTCGAGAAACAAATCCACAGAAACACGTATGTATAAGAGAGTTGTATGTAAAGGGTGAGTGCACATCAAGAAAACATGCTCGCATGTGCTTATGCACCCGCTTTTTCTTCAGCGATCATGTCGGTGTAGGCTGGTGTGCTTTTTCCATGTGGGCTTTGTTGTTTCTTAGCTAGATGGCCCCCTGTTTATCTTCCAGCCTTTAAGACCCCAGACGCTATATCCTTTGATAGCCGGGCACCATGGTGCTTAACTACTACACCACCAGGGTTCATTAGCATGTGACTTATCTCCTGTCATTCACACTAGATACTCAAAATAGCAGGAGACCAGGTTTCTCCTTTGTGGCCACACCAGGTACTGACAGAACCAAGAACAGAGACACAGTTATATATCTTGACTATCATTTGCATATTATATGCCAGGAATCCCTAGGAAGTGTCTTGGAATTGTTCTACTCTGGTTCAAATTTCACACACCCTCCCAGTTTCCATACTGACTCTGCCAAAACCCTAGTAATTGATTTGCACCACCTATCAACTTGGAGAAAACACCCTATGCCAGATATAGAAGTGGACATACTTGGTACCCAGAAAACCTGTTCAGTGTTTTGAGGGCGGCTCAGCAAACAAAATGGGCACAGTGATTAAGCATTCAGCTGCTAACACAACGGTCTACTCTGTAGTGCTTCTGAAAGAGAAGGATATGGTAGTTGACCCCCCAAAAGAGTTACAAACTTGGAAACCCTACGGATATTTGTATAGGGTCGCTATGTGTTCCAATTGAGATGTTTGTCATAGGTTGGGTTTGGTTTAACCCGTCTTACAGAGGAGACTCCTTCTTTACACGCGATTCGTTATTTTAGAGGAAAAAGACAAGCCTGTCCCAGAACAATCCAAGGACTGGTAAAGGCAACACCCACAAAGACACTCCCTCTGCCTGCCTAACTCTAAAATGCTGTCCATTAAACACTCTGCCTGGTAATATCTGGGCAGCACACTGGGGAGGTGCAGTAAATGTGTGTTGAATGTATGAGGCCATTTCATAGTTTGGCTGCACGATCAGGGTGACTGTCATAAAGCCGATCTCTTTGACTCCACTTCTCAGCAGAGATGAACACAAGCTTCCCGTTTTTTTCTCGGCAATGTCCTTGTCAAATAAAAGTTCCTTGTAGATCAGTAACTTGCCACAGAGCAAAAGATATGGGAAGAGGCTCATCTTTCTCCTGGCTATGAAATAGAATGGCAAGCCCCTCCCTTCAACACACACACACACACACGCACGAACACACACACGCGCGCGCACACACCCCTGTCTTACAACTACATTCAGTTGATTAGCAAACAAAGCTCTACAACCCAACTATGTGTTTTTCTTCTCCAGAGGAATGACAGACTTATATACCATGCATTGTCTTTTTTTTAATGGAATTGCCCCAGTTCTCCTCACCTTTCCTTAGATAGTGCAATGAACTATTAGATGACTTCAGATATTGAAAACTAGTATTGATTTCCAGTTTGTGTCACGTTTGGCTTTGAGCACCCTCCACTTCTCTAGTAAGCTTTCCATTGCTTTGGGGAAATGTTCTCTCTCTGAATTTATTATGTGAGGGTGGTAGGGTAATAATCAATGTGCCTATGGAGGACTACCCTTCATGACCTAAACTCATTAAGGGGCAGTGCCTGATGGAGCATCAGGTTGGAGGAAGGCTTATTAACAACCTGCATTATACAGATGACACAATTTTGCTGAAAATGAGAAGGACTTGATTCACTTGCTGATGAAGATGAAGGATTAAAGCCTTCAGTTTGGATTATGACTCAAGGTAAAGAAAGCCCAGACCCTCACAACTGGACCCTTTGATAACATCATGATAAATGAAGGAAAGATCGAAATTGTCAAGGATTTTGCCTTGCTTGAATCCACAATCAATTCTCATGGAAGCAGCAGAGAAGAGAACAAATGACACATTTCCCTAGTCAAATCTGCTACACGAGACCTCTTTAAAGTGTTGAAAAGCAAGAGATTACTTTGAGGACTGGGGCGGGTTGACCCAGGCCATGATATTTTCAACTGTCTCATATTCATGTGAAAGTTGAACACTGAATAAGGAAGACCAAAGAAGAATAGATCTATTTGATTAATAGTGATGTAAAAGAGTAATGAATGTACCATGGACTGCCAAAAAAACAAACCCATCTAACTTGGATGAAGTACAGCCAGAATGTTCCTCAGGGCAAGGTAATGATTCTTCGCCTTAACTTTGACATGTTGTCCGGACAGATCAGGCCCTGGAGCAGGACATCGCGTTCTGGAATGTAGAGGGGCAATGAAAAAGAGGAAGGCCCTCAACAAATGGGATTGACACAGTGGGTGCAACAATGGGCTCAAACTTAAGAACAACTGTGAGAATGGTACAGTACCGGGCAGTGTATGATTATGTTGTATGTATGGTCACAATGAATCCAAACCCTCCCTATGACACTGAACAACAACAACAACAACCTGACTGAATCCTCTGGGAGGACTCTTGAATGTGAGAAAAATGGAACGAAGCCAGAGGAAGGATTGGAGGATGTCTTAAGTTCCTGTCTTAATCTCCTTAACCAAAAATTATCCAACAACTCAGTAGCCTTAAAACACTTTTTCCCCTGCTTTGGAGCTCACAGGTTCAAATTTGGGGTGCGACTCTAGGTCAGGGTCCTTCTTTGTGGATACCAGAAAGTTCCTTGGCATTCATCGCTATCTTTCTCCCCGTACTGTGTGTTACTGGGTCTATCCTGGCCTTTAACTCAGAAGTGTTTAGGTTTAGGCTCAAGCCTATTCTCATATGGCCTCATTTTTTTAACATTTTATTAGGGACTCATACAACTCTTATCACAATCCATACATATACATACATCAATTGTATAAAGCATATCTGCACATTCCCTGCCCAAATCATTCTCAAAGCATTTGGTCTCCACTTAAGCCCTTTGCATCAGGTCCTTTTTTTTTCCCCTCTCTCTCCCCGCTCCCCCCTTCCTCATGTACCCTTGGTAATTTATACATTGTTATTTTGTCATATCTTGCCCTATCCCGAGTCTTCCTTCCCCCCCCCCTTCTCTGCTGTCCCTCTCCCAGGGAGGAGGTCACATGTGGATCCTCATAATCAGTTCCCCCTTTCCAACCCACTCAGCCTCCACTCTCCTAGCATCGCCCCTCTGACTGACCCATCTCCTCTTCTAAACCCCTCTATGAGGGGATCTCCAGTGGCCATACGGCCTCATTTATATTACAAAAGAACTCCCTTCTTTTCAAACAGGATCATGTCCGCCAAGGCTCAAATTTCTCACATATTTTGAGGGGGCTACAGATCAATCCATAATGGTTCTTTTGGGTAGCTGTAACAAATGGCTACCAATCGAGTGACTTAAACAGCAGGCATTTGTTCTCTCACTTTTCTGAAGGGCAAAGGGTTAAAATTAAGGTGTGGGCAAGATTCATTCCTTCTGAGAGCTCTGAAGGAGAATCAAAGTAGCCTCTCTCTGCTTCTGGTCACTGCTGCTAATCCTTGATATTTCTTGGCTTATAGATGCACTGATCCAATCTCTGCCAGTGTCTTCACACGGGGTCTCTGTGTGCCCACTCCTCTTCTTATAAGAACACACCAATCAGTGCATGTAGCAACCATCTGAAATCTAAACCCAGAAAGATGGAGCTCTTGAAATCCTTAACTAAGCACATCTGCCAAGACCTCCTCTCCAAGTAAGGCCATAGCCTCAGGTTCCATGTGAACATGAATGGGTGTGTGTGAATGTGATTTAATGTACTACATAGGACACGCTTTGGCCTCAGGAGGAGTGTTTCGCCAGTACCTGCTTCACAGCCCTGAGATTGCCCAGGCATTTGCCACATTTTCTTGTCTTCCCACCATTTATCCACCATTAGGCCTTTTTCCCTAAGTTAGTCAAGCGTCAGTTTCTGTCACTTGTGATCATCACCTTCACTTCCGCCCAGGTCACAAATTTAAAATGATACAGGCAGTTTCTTTAATGAGCCCTATGTTAACCTGACTAGCAAGCATTGCTAAAGAGGGAGGATGAATCAGCGAGAACCCGCTTGCTTCATCTAGCTTCGGGGCAGTCCACAGAGGATTGATCCCTGAGCCACTAACGAATTTTGCAACTGTCACAGAACACTGCAAATAAGTAAGATCCACATCTGCTGAACACCATCATGAGGTCAAACTGTGTGTAAATAAATGCCTGTTTCAAGGAGTGAGTAAATCCTAAGGTAAGGAGTGACAGGGCTTTGTTGACATAAACCCAGCAAGGCATTGTGGGTCGGATATTAATGAACTCATGCTCCTGGGCCTCACAGAGCCCCAGCTCAACTGCTTCAGCTTGTTGACAAACAAGCACTACCCGGAGAGAGCACTACCATTTTGATGAACAGGGTTGGTTGGGGATGATGCTTCCTAACTTCCATTTTAATACAAATTTGATGCTTCTTCTGAGCAATGTGAAAGAGCATTCAGATAAAAGAGAGGGACAAACATCAAGTGACCAGAGGATGAAACTTCTATCTAATCTGTGCCCACTGGAATTGCTTCGTGGGAAGGTATTTTTTGGTGGTGTGGGGTTGTTCCCCTACCCTGCTCTAAGCCTTCCTCCTCATGCCCACCCCCACCCCAGCATACATCCTACTGGGAGAATGTCTCTGAAGAATGAAGTTTTACTGAATGAAGCTTTAATGAGCCTGATAGTCTGCCTAAGACCCCTTCAAACTGTAGTCTTTCATTTGTATTCTTCCATCCTTTTTGAAGAAATGAACCTGATGGCAGGTAGTATGTTTCCTTTCCAGGATGAGCTGATAGAGCCTCTCGCTGCTGTAGTGGGAGGTGAAACATTAAAAGGCCCTCTGTGGCCATGAGACATGCCCACTTTCCAAGAGACACTGGGCAGGTTTGCTGAAGCTCCTCAGAATTGACTAGTGGCCCTGGTCCACCCATCTCATCCAACCCAGTCTTCATTTGCACTTCATGCCCTCTCTGAGCTGCAACTGCATGCTTCATTTGAGGATGACAAAGCCTCTATTGTCTGAGAAGATGCGCAGACATATGAACTAATCAATGGTCCCCCTGTCGCCGGGGAGTGTGAAATTCTCCCATCATGACCCACCAGCTTCCCTGGAAATTCCTGTCTTAACTCAGGCACTTAATATCATTGGCGTCTCTGCTTCCTTCCTTCTTGCACAGCCCCCAGGCATTAACTGTCATCCTTCCTCTCCCTAAAATATATTTTGAATCTATTCACTTCATGCCATCCCTACTGCCCCAAGGTGTGTCTTGCATTGACAATGAAACTAGATTCTGTATCCATTTTCCAGGGCTATCAAAACAAAGCATCGTAAATCAGGTGGCTTTTAAGAACAGTCCACCACCTGTCTATCAGTTCGTGGTGCAGTGGTAGCTAGAGTGTTGCTGTGAAATTGGAAGCTGTGCCACCGATATGACAACCACCAGAAGGGTCAGCAATGATGGGCAGGCTTCAGTGGAACCTTGAGCCCTGTGGTGCTCAACCTTCCTTTAATACAATTCCTCATGTTGTGGTGAACCCCAAACATAAAATCATTTTCCTTGCTACTTCATAACTGTAAATTTGCTACTGCCATGAATCGGGTGACTCGTGTTAAAAGGTCGCTGGACCCCAAAAGGGGTCACAACCCACAGATTGAGAACCACTGCTCTAGCCTAAGGCAGACTAGGAAGAAAGACCTGGTGATCTACTTCCAAATATTAACAAATAAAAGCCTTATGGGTCACAACAAAATATGGTCCTATAGAGTGCTGGAAGATGAGCCACTGACCTGCACACAACAGCTACAAAAATAGACTCAAACACACCAACAAAGGCCTGCTGAACTCCAAAGCCCTAACAAACCCACTGCCCTCAAGTCCATGCCAACTCATAGCGGCCCTTTAGGACAGGGGCGATCTATGTATTAGTCTGGGTATGCTAGAGAAAACTCGAGGGAGAATCATGTGTATGACAGAGAGTTGGTGGTTTTTAAAAATCATTTCCCTATTATTTAATCATTATATGAGGGATTCATACAACTCTTATCACAATCCATCCATCCATCCATTATAAAGCACATTTAGACATTCATTGCCCTCAGAATTGTCAAAACATTTGCCACATCCCTGGCACCGGCTCCTCATTTTTCTCCTCCCTCACCACACCCCTCTCCTTTGAACCCTTGATAATTTTATTTGGGACTCATACAACTCTTATCACAGTCATTCCATCCATCCATCCATCCATCCATCCATCCATCCATCCATCCATCCATCCACCCATTGTGTGTCAAGTACATTTGTACATGTGTTGCCCTCATCATTCTCAAAATATTTGCTTTCTCCTTGAGCCCTTGGTATCAGCTCCTCATTTCCCCACTCCCATCCTCCCCCCCTCCATCGTAAATCCTTGATAATATATCAATTATTTTGTCATCTCTTACACATCAAACATCTCACTTCCCCCACTTTTCTGTTGTCCGTCCCCCAGGGCAGAGGTTTTATGTAGATCCTTGTAATCGGTTCACCCTTTCTACCCCACCTTCCCTCCACCCTCCTGGTATTGCCACTCTCACCACTCGTCCTGAAGGGATCATCTGTCGTGGATTCCCTGTGTATCCAGCTCCTGTCTGTACCAGAGTACATGTTCTGGTCTAATTCTACCTTATAAATCCAGAGAGAGAGTTTTATATCAAACAGTAATTGTACATTAAACAAACGTCCCAGCCCAGTGCAGATCAAATCCATAAGTTTGATATTAACCCATATGTCTGGTACCAATCTATAAATTCATTTTCAGACCCATAAAACATGTGCAGTGATGCTGAATGCAGGATAATCAAAGGCCAATGGGCAGAATTTCTTGTGGATCCAGTGGCATTGTAAGCATCTCAGTGCTGGCAGCGATCTCTCTGAGGCTTCTTTGGCTTCAGAGGTCTGGTCGCATCCATTTGGCTTGCCTTCTGCAATGTCTCCCAAGGAGTAGCAGAGAGAGAAAGAGAGAGAGAGAGAGGTGTCTTCCACCTCCAAGGAGGAAGTACCAGATTTCTCAGAGTTCTCAGGAGAAGGCTATGCCCACATAAAAATCTCACTGACTATCTCCAGATGGGCAGCCTAGACACCACGCCTACACTCTTAATCCTTAACTTGACACAAGATTAGGTGACTACCACAGGCTCCTAATCTATAACAAGCCCATTTATTTTTTCCCTGCATACCGACACCAATCCAGTACCCAAAGCTTTACCCAATGGGTGGAGATCTACTTCTAAAACATGAATATAGAAAAATCGCTTTTGCTTGAAGGCTCTCAAGGAAATGCTCACTGAAGACTCCATTCCTATTATCTCACCTCCCCCAAATAAGTCTTCTTCTGGGCTTTCAGTCACACCAAGATCTCTCCTGCCCCAAGGCCTTTACATGCACTGTCATCTCTTCCAAGCCCTGAAGTGCCAAGTTCAAAGTTCCAGTTAATCTCCCTGATCCTGAATTTTAAGAACTGTGTGTGTGGGAGGGAAGGGGTTGGGCTGTTTGTTGAACTGCTGGGTTTTGGAGCCATTTGTTATGCAACCTCATTTTGTCAATGACTGGTTAATTAATGCAGCATTCATTTGCCCTTCTTCCACGCACAGCACATGGCTTGTATCTTTGGGATCACTCTTCCACCATGTTCCATCTCCATTCTTCTGCTGGCATTGACCCAATCTGCCAGCTCCAGGCCTGGCTAGTCAGGGCATGACTTTCCTCTGTCCAAAGGGACTGGGTCAGACTCAGTATGTGACTCATGCTAGGTAAATGATATCTAACCCTAAAATATGCCGCAGGAACAATTGCCCCATTGCCAATGAGTCCATTTTGAATCATAGAAGGTCCCTGTGGGGTTTCTCAGACTGTAAATATTTATGTGAGCAGAAAGTTCCATCTTTTTCCCTATGAGGAAGCTGGTAGGGTAGCACTGCCAACCTTGCAGTTAGCAATCCAATGCTTACCTGATAGTACCAACAATGATTAGAAAAGAAAAGAGCTTCTCTCTAATAGAATTCCTGAGATTCTAGATAAAACTACAACTGTTATCAGGAAGCCTGCGTGAAACTCAAAAGGAAACAGCACTGAAAGGAAAAGGTTCAAACTCTGATGGTATCAACTGAGTGCCAGAACCCAGCTATTCCTGATGCTCTGTCCCCAGACTTACAAATTCCATAAACCTACCCATTAATTTCTTCTCCTGCTCCTTCCCTTCTCACGCCCCAAAGTACTTTGACTTAGCTTTGAAGGCACTCACAACTTCACGGGTTCTGCCTTGCACAGGTGTCTGCTTGCTTCCAGTTCAGTCCTGACATTGTCCCTATCTTTAGCCATGTTAGGCTTGTGTCCTAGAGCTTTCCTTTGCTTGTCTCCCTATTGCTCTTGTCCTATGAAGTCTGTGGCTTTATCTTTAAGTCTAAGTCCTGCCCTTTCGCTTTCGTAGAAATCTGTCTCTGTATCTTGGCTCGTGGCAGGTTGTGTCCTTCAAAGATGACTGTCCTAATGTTTCACATCGCACATTCTCTTGTGACAAGATGAGTTTGTGTTCACTTGTCCAGAAACAGGGCCTGCTTTCCCTCTTCCTTGCATCTTGGCAGGCCTTTGACTATGGCATAAGTGTTGCTTTGTGACTTCCACCTGGTCGTATTGGGTTGTTCACCATTGGGACCCTGTCAGGATGTTGCAAGGAAGACCAGGCCAAATGAAAATGTCACATATAGGGTTCTTCTTGAGTTCCAACCAATAGAAGTATCAGTCGTGTGAGGGAGTGAGTCTTAAGAGAGCTGCAGCCTCTGTCCTTTGAGCTACCCCAGCTAATGCTTGATGAAGCCAAAACTAGTGTCCTCACTGAACTCTGCCCAGATTGCAGATTTGTGAGCAAAATTGATATTATCATTACTTTAAGATGTTATTTGTGGGGATACTTTCTGTTAGCAGCAGATCATCAGAATACTACCTAATCAGATTGCATTGCCAGTTTTTTTCTCTCTCCATATATATATATATATATATATATATATATATATATATATATATATATATATGTGTGTGTGTGTATATATATGTATATGTATATATACATAGATATAGATATATAGATATTCTCCACTCATCTGTTAGTTGGTTGTACTATAATGGTTTGTGTATTGTTATGATGCTGGAAGCTCTGTTCCCAGAATTTCAAATACCAGAAGGATTGCCCATGGTGGACAGGTTTCAGTGAAGCTTCTAGACTAAGACAGACAAGGAAGAGGGGCCTGACAATCCACTTCCAAAAATTACTGAAAGAAAACCTTATGGATCACAAGAGAACACTGACTGACTAATGTGTTTTGGACACATTATCAGTGGACAATTGTTAGAGGAAGACATCATATTTGATTAAGTAGAGGGGCATGGGAGATCCTTATTGAGGCAGATTGACCTAATCGCTGCAACAATGGACTTCAACATTCAGGAATGTGTGACAATGGTGCAAGATCAGACAGCACTCCATTCCATTTCATATAAGGTCTCCATGGATCACAGTAGACTTGATGGCACTCTCTATATGTTTGTCTTCAGAGACTTCCCATAGGGCTGCTCTGCCTGGCAGCCTCTATTCTTCATGCTTCCAAATGGGGAGCACAACAGGTCCATAGTCACTGATATTCCCCTCAATCCCCAGGTCAAGTAAGGAGGCATGAAACTAACTATGTTGTTCTCTTTGCCTTGTCTCTCTTTCTTTTCCCGTCCTCCAACAGGGCTAGAGGGGGTAAATACTTACCTTGCAGTCTAGAAGAGAATTTCTTCCACACCAAAATCTTCTCCTTCCTCAAAAGGCACATACCTGCTTTTCTCCTTGTTTTGAATTAAAATGGCAGATGGGATGGTAGGAAAGAAAATGAACTAGTCTAACAGAATGGCCAAACAGATTTACCTTCCACATAAGAATGCAAATAACTCCTCAATCTTGTTATAGAGTCATGATATGATGAGCTCCATCAAAGCAGAGTAGAACACCACGGAGGTCAGACCAGAAAGACCATATTGAGTTGATTTTGTATGAGAGATTCTAGTTGCTAATTATACTTTTCATAACAGACAGATGGCAGGTATAGAAGCCCAGACTTAAAATGTCTTTATCTAATTGCCTGCCTAAATATATATTTGCAATATGGTCTTCAAAGGGAATACTTTCTTTACCTTAAATTCCATTTCTTTTCCCCCTCTTTTATGTAATTTTATTGAAGTATCATTGATGTACAATAAACCATAGTGTGTTTTGCTCTTTGAGGTTTTTAAAAAGAATCACTCTTATCACAATCTATACACACATCCACTGTGTACATTTGTTGCCATCATCATTCTCAAAACATTTGCTTTCTACTTGAGCCCTTGGTAGTAGCTCCTCATTTCCCCTCCTTCCCCCTCCCCCTCCCTCATGGACCCTTGATAATTTATAAATTATTATTCTGTCCTATCTTACACTGTCCGACATCTACCTTCACCCACTTTTTTGTTGTCCCTCCCTCATGGAGGAGGTTATATGTAGATCCTTGTAATCAGATCCCTCTTTCTACCCCACCTTTCCTCCAGCACTGGTTCTGAAGGGGTCATCTGTCCTGGTTTCCCTGTGTTTCCAGTTCCTATATGGACCAGTGTATATTCTCTGGTCTAGCCAGGTTTGTATGGTAGAATTGGGATCATGATAGTGGGCGTGGTAGAATTTAGGAACGAGAGGAAAATTATATGTTTCATCGTTGCTACACTGCATCCTGAATGGCTCATCTCCTCCCAGCGACCCTTCTGTAAGGGGTTGTCCAGTTTCCTTCAGATAGATTTTGGATCCCCTAACTGTACCCCCCCTCATTCACAATGATATGATTTTTTTGTTCTTTCATGCCTGATACATGATCCCTTCTACATCTTGTGATCACACAGGCTGGTGTGCTTCTTTCATGTGCACTTTATTGGTTCTGAGTTAGATGGCCACTTGTTAACCTTCTAGTCTTTAAAACCCTAATCTCTTTATCTTTTTTTTTCATATTAATTAATTAATTTATTTATTTTTTTACATTTTATTAGGGGCTCTTACAACTCTTATCACAATTCTTACATATACATATATACATCAATTGTATAAAGCACATCCGTACTTTCTTTGCCCTTATCATTTTTTAAATCTTTTTATTGGGGATCATAAGGCTCTTATCACAATCTGTACATACATCAAATGAGCAAAGCACCCTTATACATTCGTTGCACTCGTCACTCTCATAATTCACCTTCCACTTGGGTTCCTGGAATTAGCTCGATTTCCCTTTTTTCCCCCCCATTCCCCTCCCTCCCCGATCCCACCCCTGGTCCCTTGATAGTTTATAAATAATTATTATATCTTATCTTACACTCCCCGGCGTCTACCCTCACCCGCCACCCCCTTGCAAATCTCCAAGAGAGGAGGTTACACATAGATCTCCGAGATCAATTCTCCCTTTCTACATGCCCTTTCCTCCTGGTGTCACCACTCCCACCGCTGGTGTTGAAGGGTTCGTCTGTCCTAGATTCCCTGTGCCTCCAGATCCCCACTGCACCGCTGTACATCCTCTGGTACAACCAGGTCCGCATGGCAAGGTAGAATTGGGGTCATGATTATTGGGAGGGGAGGAAGCGTTCAGGAACTAGAGGAAGGTTTTGAGTTTCATTGTTGTTACACTGAACCCTGTGTGGCCCATCTCCTCCTCACTACCCCTCTAGAAGGGGTGTTCAGCTCTCTACAGGTGGGCATTGGGTCCCCATCATGCACTCCCCTTCTTTCATGGTGATGTGATTCTCACCACCACCCCACCTTTGATGTTGGAGACCTGGTCTCCTCTGTCCTTCATGGTCACCTATGTCGGTGTGCTGCTTCCGTGTGGACTCGGTTGCTTCTGGGCTAGATGGCCGCTTGTTTGCTTTCAAGCCTGTAAGTCCTCAGAGGCTATATCTCTCAGTAGCCGGGCACCATCCGCCTTCTTCACCACACTTGCTTATGCACACTTTCGTCTTCAGCCATTATGTGAGGAAGGTGATCACACAATGATTGTTTTTGTTCCTTTGTATCTGCTACATGGTCCATTCAACACCTTGTATTCGCTTAGGCCGTGTGCTTCTTCTCTGTGGGCTTTGTTGCTTCTGAGCTAAATGGCCGCTTATTTGCCTTCAAGCCTTTAAGACCCCAGACGCTATATTTTTTTTTGATAGCCGGGCACCATCAGCTTTCTTCACCACATTTGCTTACACACACGGCTGTCTTCAGTGATCATGTCGGGAAGATGGGTATCCTGCAATGGCTGCTTAGCAGGGCGAGGTGCTATTGTATTGGGGGGTTATGTATGAGGAGGCCCAATGTCCATCTGCTACCCTACTACTGAACCTATAAATATATGCATATAAATCTATTGCCCCCATAATCATAAATATATTTACATATGTACATGTCTGTATTTTGGCTTCTCTGTATGCACTTTGCCTCCTACTCTTTCCTCTATTTCCTTTCGATTTCCTCCCGACCCATTACCATGTTTGGCCTTCATTCTGGATTCAGTAGTTCCTCTCAGTTACCTTGCTCTTGGTCACTCCCTTCCAGTCCTCCCCTCCCCTCCCTCCTCTGGTTTTGAACCATTCGCTGTTCCCTTGGTCCTGTGTTGGGCGACACCTCCTCTCTTCTCCTACCTCCCACGCTGTCATGTCCCTCCAGGACCGTTGATCCTTTTGTTTTCTTCTCTCATTATTTGTCCAGCCTATCTTGTCTAGGTGGACCTGCTGACATAGTAATATGTGCATACAAATGGATATGACTTTGACTGCACCCAAGTGGCCCATAAGAACATGGCTTTGACAGAAACAACATCGACACGCTGATAAGCAGAAAAGCCACTAACATACAAAATTTACAAGGTAAAAAACAAAACAAATTAAAAAAGACTAAGCAAAAAGATAGCAAATATTAAAAGAAAAATTGCTAGTAGTTCAAGGTCCTTTCGTTGGCCTTTAGACCATCCTTTATACTCCCTTGGGTTCCCTTTGCTCTGCTTCCTCCGCTGCTCCATTGCACGCCCCCAGTGTTTGCCTCAGTGTGGCGGGGTCAGCTCAGTCGCCCATCCCCCATTGTGTCTCAGGTGCTGTCCCATGTAGGGCCATGTGTTGGTGCAGGATGTCGTATCTCCTAGTGTGGTCAGCTGAATGGTCCTCTCTGTATGACGGGCCATCTAGCTGGTCTATCGACTTTGGGCTTGGTGGACCCAGGTGTACTCCACTACGTCCTTTCTCCTTCTTTTGTTTCAGTTTCCTTCTGGATGTGGTGTGGTGGGTCAGTTCCTTTCCCACTCCAGACGATCTATTTTTGTTTTCTGTGGTATTCCCTTTGAGTGTGCGCGTCGGCCTAATTCTGGTTTGGGCCAGCTTGTCGTCCAGCCTCTTAGTGTAGACCTCTGTACTTTGTGTTCCCCTCCTTGTTTGGTGTGTCGTGTTGGGGTCCGTATGCATGTTCCAGATCTGTGGGGACACAACCGATACTCTCCCCCGGGTGGGTTAGTACCCTGCCCCACCCCCATACCATCCATTCAGATTCTCCCCCTCCCGGTTCTCCCTCTCCCTACCCCACTACTCCTTCTTTATGCTGGGCTCTCATGTACCTCCCTAGGTGTGGCCTGTCCTCCCTCCAACTATCTATGCTTCCTCCCGTTTATTGTTGGATGGATGTTTATTCTTCTATTTCTGTCATGCTGATTGTACTTACCTCAGGGGAATCATGTTGTACCTGTCCCTTTGGGTCTGGCTTACCTTGCTTAACATAATTCCTTCCAGCTCTTCCCTTGAAATAACGTGTTTCATGTGCTCATCGGTGCTTTTCAGTGCTGCAGAATACTCCATTGTGTGTATGTGCCAAAGCTTGGTAATCCACTCGTCTATCGATGGAAACTTAGGCTGTTTCCAAGTCTTTGCTATTGTGAATTGTGCCACAATAAACATTGGAGCGCATATGACTCGTCATGTTTTATTTGCTGCTTCAACTGGGTATATGCCCAGTAGAGGGATGGCTGGGTCGTAAGGTAGATCAATTTCCATTTTCTTTAGGTATCGCCAGATTGCTTTCCACAGTGGCTGTACAAATCTGCACGGCCACCAGAAGTGGAGGAGGGTTCCTACTTCACCACATCCCCTCCAACACATTTATCTTTTGATAGGTAGGCTCCATAAGCTTTCTTCACCTCATTTGTTTATACAACCACCTTTTGTCTTGAGTGATTGTCTCGGGAAGGTTACCATCATGGAATACCAGTTCCTTAAATTCCATATCCATAGGCTTAAGTCTTGCCCACAGGAAGCCTATTTTTATTTTATCCCTTGAACAAAATCTTGCAATAATTTTCTCTTTTTGGGTAAGTCCATCCTCAATCATTTATCCTTTAACATTTACAAGAATTTATCTGTAACCAACCCCATTTACATAGTCTCATTCATGCTATATCCACAATAATTGCTAATAACCCTATTTTTTAGAATCGGCAGAAGCATCAGCATCAATATACCATTGCCACTGAGTTGATTTCAACTCATGGGTACCCTATAGGACAGAATAGTATTGCCTCATGGGTTTCCAAGGCTGAAAAAAAATCTCTTTAATGTGAGTTGGGTGAAGGTTTACAGAATACATCCGTTTTCTATTTGACAGTTCACACATATTTTGCTTCATGATATTGACTGCAATCTGCTCAACGTAATATCACTTATCGCACTTCCTCCTTGTATTTCCTGTTTCCATTCCCCCTTCTTTCCTGAAGCTTCTGAACTTTATCTTTGAATAAATTATATCCTTTTGATTCAAATAGTTGATTAGTGATACTTTTTATCTTATAGATCTACCTATTGTTTGGCTGAAGATTGGGCCAAGGGAGTGAGTTCAGTTCCAGATCTGAAGGTGCCTAAGGACAACAGTCTTGTGGGTTCCAAGAATCTCTCTCTGAGCAATACCCCTGAACTTTTAAAATAAGTTTAAACTTTGCTGCACATATTTCTCCTATTCTATCCCAAAATTCCAAAGCAAACTCATTATCATTGTGTTGAAGCTGACTCATAGTGTCCCTACAAGCTAGCATAGAACTTCACCCTTTGATTTTCCAAGGCTTAAATCTTTACCAGAGCAGACAAACTCATATTTCTCACATGGAGCAACTGATAGGGTAGAACCACTTACTTTGTGGTTAGGAGCTCAATGAGGAGTCCACTCTGCCATTAGAGCTCGTTTAGAGTGCTATGCAGGATTCCCTAATGCTAACCCTCTCAGATCAGTTGGTAGTGGTAATAAATGTAAATCTTAAGGGAGTCAGACTGCCACATCGTAACTCTTCCTTGGGGAAGATGGTGGGTTTGAACTGCTGATTGATTAGCCCTTAAGTGCTTAATTACAGCCTCACCAGGGTTCTCCTTAACAACAGAACAGTGGACACTTATTGGTTTATCTTGCTGATCTCTGTTCCCTAAAAATTGCACTTCATCCACAGGGTTTTCTTCCACAACACATAGCTGCTTGTGTTTTTGGTTTGTTTTTCCACATGATTTCACCTTCCTGGTCAAAGCTGATTTGTCCAGGGCTAAACACACAATGAAAACATAGCCATATTTGCACACTACAAAATTTGAAGTCACACAGCGAGCTATTTGTTGAGTTTTTTGAATGACAGAAGTCTAAAAGGAAGTGTTATGATCCAGGAAACAGTGAGTTTTGATGTCCAGGATCTATGCTGGGGACCCAGTTGGCACTCCGAATGACTATTCAAAGTGATGGTATGAATTCTCCTCTTCCATGACCTACACATATAATAGATATAACCACTAAGTCCATGATTTGACAAATGTCTTGTGTGATTGAGTTTGGGTTCCCCATAGGATTAGATCCTGAGACAAAGGTTTTAATTAAGCCATTTTGGGGGAGATATCAATAAGGAAATGGGAAATAGAAAAGGGAAAGAAGGCAGCCAATGAAAAGTACATTATCAAACAATTTAAAATTGTGAGCAACTGGAGGTTAATCTTACTGGAGACACTGTAGAAAATCCACTAGTTATTCTGCCCAGAATGTGAGGGAGTGTGGCTATTTGTCCAACAACTCCTATGGGTCATTGGTTAAGGGTTACTCCAGGAAGCAAGAATTAACTCCACAACCACCTGAGCCATGCATACTCAGGTACAGTGGTCCACAGAAACTAGAGAAAGCAAGAAGAGAGATGTGCTGGCCATTTGGAATTAGGCTAGCATGCCAAGTTGTCAGACATGTCAGGTGCTTGCACTATCATAACTTGTGAGATATACCACTGGTATTTCAAACACAAGTATAGTTAACCGTGGTGGAAAATTTTCAGAAAAGCTTACAAGCTAAATAGACTAGAAAGAATAACCTGCCAATCTACATCTGAAAAAAATAGTGGTGTTTGTGGAGCACATTGATAGCAGTGGAATATTGTTTCATATAGTGCAGGATGATGAACCCCTCAAGTTGGAAGACACTCAAAATATAATTGGGGAAGAGCTGTCTCCTCAAAGTAGAGTTGACCTTAGTGATATAAAGTTTTCAGGACCTATATTTGTTTATGTGGCAATGACTCAAAATGAGAAGAAACAGCAGTACTGCAATAACCACTTACAAGAAGATGGGATGCATGAAATATGGATCTAGAAAAATTGGAAGCCATGAAAATATGGAACACATAAAGATCAAACACTCTAGGTGTTATTGAACTGAAATAGACTGGTATTGGCCATTTTGAATGTCATAATATTATGGTTTACATACCAGAGTAACAAATTTGAAAGGAATGGATGACTTTCATGTTAAAAAAGAGAATGTTTCAACATCGATTCCAATGTTCACCATTTTTAGGTGTAGGATATATTACACCTACAAGGATGAATAATTAATAAAGTTATTATTCAAATTTACACACCAACAACTAATGCTAACAATAAAGCCATTGAGGATTTTTACCAACCTTTTCAGTCTGAAATTGATGAAACATGCAATCAAGATTACTGATGACTTGAATGCAAAAATTGGAAACTAAGGAGGAGGATCACTAGTTAGAAAATATGGCCATGGGGATGGAAGCCACATGGGAGATCTCATGATAGAATTTTCCAATAAGGATGGCTTATTAATTGAACATTTCTTTTTCAGTGATGTAAACAGTAACCATAGACATGGATCATGTATATTGGATAGAAATACACAGGAATTAAATCAACTACATCTGTTGAAATAAACTACTATATATACTCGAGTATAACCCAAGGCAACTAATTTTACCCCCCAAAGCTGGGGTGCTTTTTCAGCATAAAAAATGTGCTGAAAAAAACTAGGCTTATACTCAAGTATTTACGGTATAAAGAAGTTTAATATCATCAGTCACGAGACTGGAGACAAACTGTGGAACAAACCATCAATGGCAAATTCAACTCGAATTCAAATAAAATTAAAACAAGTCCCCAAGGGTCAAAGTATGAATTTGAGTATATCTCATCTAAATTAGAGGATACTTCAAGAAGAAAGTTGACACATTGAACACAAATCACCTGAGATGATACGAGTTCTGCAATAATATCAAGAACATCATAAATAAAGAAATTCAAAGATAATTAAAAAGATAGGATATAAAGAAAAGACAAAATGGATGTCACCTTGAATGTGGACTAGCTGAAGCCAATGAAAGAAATGATGAAGTATGAAAAAGATAGAGAGAGAAATATAGAAATAATTGATGAAGTAAAAACACTGAATAAAGAAGCTGAACATAAAATTTCAAAGGGGAATTCAAAAAGATGGAATAAAGAATTATATTAAAAGGTGCAAAGACCTGGAAATAGGACAGCAAAAATGAAAAGCATGTGCATTTCACTAGCTGAAAAAATTGAAGAGAAATTCAAAATACAGAATTACACAGATAGCATCAAAAGAAGATGAAAGGGATTCACTGACCACATGAAGCCCGGTTCCACAGCGCTGAGTCCAGAAGACCAAGATAGCATAGGGATCTCACTGCAGATTGCTCTGAAAGTGCTCACAGTAGTAGGCCCTGGATCAACTGGGGAAAATGTAGAACTCAAAATAAGAAGACTAACCTTAGGATATGATAGGCACTAGTGGAATTCCCATTTGACACCTGACCTCACCTCCATGGCTCAACTTTCAGCCCCCAAATAGGAGACCTATACTGTCACCGATGTACAATTCAGAGCCCAGCATTTGTCAGGGAGTTACTCAGAAGGCAGGAAGGAATGGGAATGAAAGACCAATGGAAACGGCAAACAAAGGGAGGGAATAGGAAAAGTAGTATTGCATTGTAGGTATTGCAATCAATATCATAAAACATTGCATGAATTGTAAGGAAAATCAATTTACTCTGTAGATTTTCCCGCACATGACAATCAAAACAGTGTAAAAAGAAAATAAGTCATATGACCGAGTACCCTGGTAGATCTTGCTGAAGACCAATTTCCAGTGTTAAAAGATGTCACTTTGAGGAATAAGGCACAGCTGAGCCCTAGTGGTATAGTGGTTGCAAACATAATGCGTCAGAACCAAGCCAGTTGGGTTGCTCAACACAAGATCAACAGTTCTGCTCCCATACAAAGTTCCAGTACTGGAAACCCACAGGGATATCTCTCCCCTGTCCTATAGAGTTGCTAAGGGTTGGAATCAACTTGATGGCAGTGAACTGGATGTAAGCCAGGCTGACTAGAGACACAAATCAAGTGACACTCATATATGTGCAATAAATAGTTTTCTATCAAGAAGTCATTATAGAATTTCTATTTCAAGGAAATATCCCAGGCCAGTCCAACTCAAGTCCATAAGTCCAACACTAGCCCATAAGTTCCTTTCCAACTTACGCAGTTACATGCAATGATGCAGAATGCAGGGATGTCAAAGGCCAGTGATTGCAATGAAGTGTGGACCCAAGGTCGATGGAAGCATGGCAAGACTCTGGCAGCTCTCCACGTGGGCAGGAAGCAGTCAGGCGAATGCAAAAAGAAGGGGAGGTTCCCAGGGCCCTCCTTATGAGAAGGCCATGGCCACAAAGAGGCACCATCAGGCTATGGTGTGATTGACAGATTGGATACCAACCTTACACTTTTACATATCTTCAAACTGACATAAAATTATATAACTATCACACTATGGCATTTTCAATCACCTCATATGTACTTGAAAATGGACAAAAATTTTTAAAGATAAAATAAAACTTGATGTCTTTGAATTATGATGCTGGTGAAGAATATTGAATATTCCATGGACTTTCAGAAGAAGGAACAAATCTTTCTTGGCGGAAGTAGAGCCAGAATGCTTCCTAGACGTGAGAATGGCAAGACTTCATATCACATACTTTGGACATGTTAACAGCTGAGCATAGTCCCTAGAGAAGGATATCATACTTGGTAAAGTGGAGTGTTGAAAAAAAGAAGAAGGTCCTCAATGGGATGAATTGGCATACTGGCTGCAAAAACGGTCTCCAACATTAACTGTGAGGAAACAGGCTGTGGGTGCTATGAGTTAGAGCCAAATTAACAGTGTCTAACAATGACAACTCCCCTCCCCCGCCCCATCTGTCAATTTGCTGCACTGTGGTAGCTTGTGCTTTGCTGTGATGCTGGGAGTTAGTCCACTAGTACTTCAAATACCAGGCAGGATCACCCACGGGGAACAGATTTCAACACAGCTTCCAGACTAAGAACAGACAGGACGACAAAACAATCAGTCCACTTCTGAGGGATTCACCATTGAAAACTTTCTGTATAGCAGTAAAATATTGTCTGATATAATGCCAGAAAATGAGCCCCTCAGATTGCAAAACAATCAAAATATCACCGAAAAGAAAGCTTCCTCAAAGTAGAGTCCACCTTAATGATAACTCAAAACCTCACAACAGGAGCTGTAGATAACATCATAATAAATTGAGAAATTATTGAAGTTATCAAGGATTTCGTCTTGCTTAGATTCACAACTAATGCTCATGGAAACAACAATCAAGAAACCAAATAACATATTGCATTAGGCAAATCTACTGCACATAACCACTTTAAAGTACTGAAGATGAAGAATTTCACGTAGGATTAAGTTGCGCCTGGCCCAAGGCATGGTATTTTCCGCCACATCTTATGCATGTGAAATTTGAACATTGAATGAGAACGACTGAAGGAGAACTGGTGCATTTGAATTAAGGTACTGACAAAAAAATACTGAAAGTACCATGGGTGGAGAGAAGAACAAACAAATCTCTCTGAGAAGAAGTGCAGCTAAATGTTCCTTGGCAGATAGGATGGCGAGACTTCATCTCATGTACTTTGCAGATGTTATCAGGACAGACCAGTCCCTGGAGGACATCATACACATTACAGTGGAGGGGTTGCAAAAAGAGGAAGACACCCGATTAAATGGATCGAGACAATTCCTACAACAATGGGCTCAAACATAACAAAAATTTTGAGTATGGGGCAGGACCAGGCAATGTTTCTTTCTGTTGCGTAGGCATTTTTATGAGAGAGAACTAACTTGAAGGCATCTAGCAACAAAGTGTACTAAAGCTTCTTGCACCTTCATTTGCTGATGGATTATAATTCAAAATGAGAAAAATCATTGCAACTATTCATTAATAATCAGAACATGAAACGTGCAAAATAAGAATCTAGGAAAACGGGAAATCATAAAAAACGGAATCTGACCTATAAAGATCAATATCCTAGGCATTGGTGAGTTGAAATAGTCCCTTTGAATCTTAAAATGATAAGAATGACTACGCTGACAATGACAAATTCAAAAGAATGTCTCTTTCATCCTGAAAAAGAGCATTTCTAGATCTATCGAAGTGCAATGCTGCCTTTGACAGAATAATATCTATCTTCATACACAAGGAAGGCCGGTTAATAGAACCATTATTCAAATTTTCTCACAAACCACTAAAGCCAATGAAGAATTGTACCAACTTTTTTAGTCTGAAATTGATCACACATGTACTGAAAATGCATTAATAATTGCTGACAATTGGAATGCACACATGGAAACAAAAAGGAAGGAAGAGTAATTAGAAACTATGGCTTTGGGGATCTTAAGAAGCTGAAGACTGCATGAAAGAATTCTGCAAGAGCAATAACTTCCTCATTGCAAACACCTTTATTCAACAACAGGAGCGGCATATATACATGTGGAATACACAGGAATGGAATTGATTAAATCTGTGGGAAGACATGATAGAGAAGCTCAATATCATTGAGACAAAATAAGACCAGGGGCCAACTATGTAACAGACTATCAATTACTAATATGCAAGTTCAAGTCAAACCTGAAGAAAATTAAAATAAGAACGCAAAAGAGCCCAAATACAGCTTATATTATATCTGTGGTCGGCTGGGGTTTCTAGAGAAACAAACCAGTGATACTGATACATGTAGAAGAAGGAAATTCATATCAATAAAGAATTTTACATTAAGAAGTCCACACAACAAGAAACCCCAGACCAACTCCAGCCCATAAATCAGATGCAAACTAGAGGCCCTTCCAGATTCATGAAGCTGTTGGAGGAATAGCCCAAGAAACAGGGAAACCACAGGTTGGTGGAGGCAGAGTTGGGAGAATCCAAAGTCAACAGGCAGTTGGCAGGCCACAGACAGCTCTTAGGGTCAGCAGGTCTCATGGTGATTGCCATCCCAAGAAGCCAGACATAGGGTCCAGTGTCTTTTCATCAGGAAGAAAAAGAGTGAGCCCATTCTCCACAGTCTACTTATAGCTATGAAATAGGTCACACCCCCAAGGAGACTGTGACCTGCACCTTCTGAAGATCCTGGTCAAGCTATATTGACACCAAATCTTACTATCACAATATCTCACCTGAATTTAGAGCCTATCTCAAGAATGGTTTGAACATATTGAACATTAATGATCAGCTACCAGAAGACTTGTGAAATAGCATCAAGGTCATCAATCTTTTTTTTTGTATGTCATTTGTGGCTATTTATTTATTTATCACAAATCATTTTATTGGGGGCTCCTCAAAAAGATCATTATAATACAGTAAAGAAAGAAAATACTACAGTGGATATCAGAGGAGACTGTGAAACTTGCTCTTGAACCTAAAGCAGCTAAAGCAAATGGAAGAAATGATGAAATAAAAGAGTTGAACAGAAAAATTTGAAAGGCCAGCTTGAGAAGATAAAGTAAAGAATTATATTGTAACGTGTAAAGACCTAGCAAAAGGAATGAGTACAGTCAGCATATCATAAATTGCAAGAACAGAAGAAAAAATCCAAGCCTTGAATTAAAATGTTCAAGGATTATTTATCAAACTATTGAATGATGCAGGAGAATCCAAAGAATATGGAAGGAGTATACAGAGTCTCTGTACCCAAGAATTAGTTGAGGTTCTACTAGTTCAAAAGGCCAAGAGGAAGTTGAAGCTGCAATGTAAGCATTAGTGAAAAGCAAGGAAGGGATAGGAATGGAAATATTTCAACACGCTCATGCACTGATAGTCCATGTCAAGAAATTTGGAAGATAGCTATCTGGCCAACCAACTGGAAGTGATTAATATTTGTGTCCATTCTAAAGAAATATGACGCACCAAAATCTGCAAATTAATTTAAAATAACATTAATATGACATGCAAGTACAATTTTATTGACGATAACTTTAAAAGTAGTTATAGCAATATGTCAACAGGAAGCTGCCAGAAATCCAGGCTGTATTAAAAGAGGGCTTGAGACAAGGTATATCAATGCTGATTTCAGATGGACCTTGGCTGAAAGCAGAGGATACAAGGAAAATGCTTACTTATGTACTATTGACTATGCAGAGGATTTTACTGTGTATCATAACAAACTTTGGGTAGCATATAAATACATATGAGAACAATGGGAATTCCCGTACATTTAATTGTGCTCCTGTGGTACCTGTACATAAACCAACAGGAAGTGGTTGGAATAGAACAAGAGGATACTGCGTGGTTTAAAATCAGGAGAGTGTGTGTTGTGGTTATATCCTTTCACCATATGTGTTAGACAGGGTTCTCTAGAGAAACAAAACCAGGACATTTATGATTTGATAGAACGAAAGATAGAACACGAAGGAATATAACAGCTAATTAGTCCACATAGCAGTACAGAGGACTCAGTTTAACTCACTTCCATGCAACAGTAAATATGGCAGTACAGCCAGGCAGCAAACTGCAGAACTAGCTAAGGCAACCACACACTGGTCTGGTCACCAGAGAGCAACTGAGAGATAGGAGTGGCTTGCTGAGCCATTTATCTCTTTGCCCACTAATCAAACTGCAAACTTATTAATCCCACATGTTTTTATTGGCCAGGTTGGCACTATAAACCTACCTATCTATCACACTATACTTATTCAAATAATCTGAGAAGCTGCTCTGTATGAAGAAGTTGAGGCATCTGGATTGGAGGAAGAATCATTAACAACCTGTGTTATGCAGATGACCCAATCTTGCTGGCTGAAAGTCAATAGGCCTTGAAGTACTTACTGATAAAGCTCAAATAGTACACCTTCAGTATAAATTAGTCTTCAACACTAAGAATACAAATGTCTTCTCAACTTGACAAATATAAACACACAACATCATTACAAATAGAGAAATGTAGCTAAACTCTATTTTACTTGGACCCACAATCAATACTCACAGAAGCAGCAGTCAATAAATCAACGTATTTCATTGGAAAAATCTGTTGTAAAAGACCTCTTTAAAATGTGAAAGAGCAAATGCTTTACTCTGGGGATTAGCAAGTTATGCCTGCTTTTAGCCTTGATATTTTTAATCACCTTAGATGCATGTGAAAGGAGTCTTAATTTCAGTGTCTGGTATGGGTTGAATGACTAACAGCAAGGTTGGTGGTTCAACCCACTTGCTGCTCCACAGAAGAAAGAGGAAGCTATTTGACCCTGTAAAGATTTACAGCCTTGGAAACCCTATATGGTCACTTTGAATAAGAATAGACTTGATGGTAATGTTTGACATATGCATGTGAAAGATGGACCATAAATAAGGAAGACTGAAGAAAATATGATGCCTTTCAAATATGATGTTGCAAATAATATTGAATATACCATGAATGCCCAGCAGAACAAAGAGGTCTGTCCCGGAAGAAGTACAGCCAGAATGTATTTTAGAAGTGAGGATGGTAAAACTCCATTTCATATACTTTGAACATGGTATCAGGAGAAATTAGTCCCTAGAAAAGGACCAAATACTTGGTAGAGCATCATCAAAAAACAGGTAAACCCTGAATGAGATGGATCAACACAGTGGCTGTAACAGTAGGCTAAAATATGACCATTGTGAGGATGTCACAGGACTAGAAAGGCTTTTATTCTATTGTGCATAGGGTCACTATAAGTGGCAGTGCGTGAGATTTTGTTGGTTAACCACACTGGGATATGAGCAATGTCCCCATGGCATATGCTAAACTGTCACCATGCTGGACACAGTTGATCTTTGTGGCTTTAGAGGGTAATTATTTAGAGGGTTATGATTCCACTGAATTTTTTTCTGTGTATTCAAACTATTCCATCCTAAGGTTACACAGATCTATCCAAACCAAGCTCACTGCCATTGAATCAATGCTAACTCATATCGACCCTACAGGACATGGGTAAAATTGTACCTGTGAGGTTCTGAGACTGTACCTCTTTACAGAGTAGAGTCCCATCTTTCTCCCGAAGAGCAGCCGGTGATTTCAAAATACCGACCGTGCAATTAGCAGCCCAATGTGTAACCAAGAACTATTCAGGGAAGCTAGAGGGAGAGCATGAAAAGAAATGAGTAGTTGAGGTGGTTGGATGCACATCCATCCCTTTGTTCTACTCTTTATGACTTTTTCTGAGTTCATTCAAACTGTAAATTAAGACACAAAATAGAATTCTACCCAACCCTGCTATATGCCTCAACAGTATCCATTTTTCTCATTCTTACTACTAATAGAAGCTCAATTTTGTTTAGGGTGATAATGTACCTACTTAAATCGCTCACTCCTAGGCTCCCTTGCAGCTATGCATGAGTATTTGACCCAGTTTGGGCCAAATATGTGTAGGTGAAAGACACTGAGTAGGACTCCCAAGAAAGTTTTTGTTGTTGTTTAAGGCAAAACACTTGTCTGGCATAACCCATTTCATTTTTGTCCTTGGCTCTTCTGCTGTCATGCTCCCTAGTCAGAATATTGAAAGATGGTAGAGTCACATAGGTTACATGAGTTTGGCAGACCAAAAAGCATGCATTCTCCTATATCCAAGATGTGTCCCTGAGCAAATACGCCAGACCTAGGCTACCTATTTCAAGACTTACTATTGTATAAGACAAACCCCTGTGTGGTGCAAAGGATTAACACAATTCACTGCTAAGCCAAAGATGCCTTGGAAGAAAAACCTGGCAATCTACATTTAAAAATTCAGCCCTTGAAAACCTCATGGAGCACAGTTCTACCCTGAATCATATTGGTAACTGTAAATCAGAATCAATTCAGTGGCAACTGGTTTGGTATTTTTGGTGTTAATATAAGAAAAATGAAGCTTTTGTGACTAAACCACTACAGTCGGTTTGTTTTTGCCATGTAGCCAGATGCAGTTTGGACTGATAGAGGAATAATTAAAAGAATGTAGAGTTAAGTAAGCATAATGATTATGGAACTAATCATTTAGCAATGGGCTGCTAACCACAAGGTCAGTAGTTCAAATGCACCAGTCACTCAGGGGAAGAAAAGTGAAGCTCTCTGCTTCTGTAAAGATTTACAGTCTTGGAAGCCCTACATGGGGTGGCTATAAGTTGTAATCACCTTGATAGCATTGTATTTGTTTGAGTTTGGTGACTAGTATGTAAGCTTTGAGGTGGTAGTAATAGATAATTTGAATACTATTCTTAGCACTATAGGTATTATGTCTTTTGCAAATGGATAAACGAACAAAAGCGATATTCATTTAGTGTTTTCTGCAGTTTGCCTTATTCTTCCAAGAAGATTCCTCAAGTGTTAAGACCCAGTCTTCTCTGGCATACTTGAATGAAAGAATAACTGATAGACACAGACTTGAAACCTGGCCTGTGTGATCTTGGGTGTGTCATTGTTCTTCAATCAATTTCTCATCTGTGAACTGGGGATTACACATGTAGCCCACAGGGTTGTTTTGGAGATTCAGAGTAATGTGTGTGTCTTGAATTGAGTGCCCTTGCATGCCGAGCTTATTCCTCAGGCCTGGGTGCAGGGAGTCTATTTGAGATCTGATGGCAGGGAATGGGAATAGGAAAGCGGACGCAAGACTGAGTTGGGGGAGAAGCAATCACAATGGGAAAGGGGTGTTGAGGCTTTTAATGTAGGATACAGGGGCTTGATTCCCCCAGGACTTCTGAGGAACATGGGTTCTGTCCTAGAATTGCCTTCCAGAAACAGGAGGCTGGGCTCTTCTTCGCCTGTAGTGGTGTTGAGCATTCCTCCTAGTACGGTGACCTCTCCTACCTTCCTGGGTTTGGCTTTCCATGCCTTTGAAAAGGCTTCGAGGCAGAAGGACATGGAGAGCTGCGTGCTGCACAGTTGTGATAAGACACCATTTTAGCAGGAGCCTGCACTTACATAGAGCCGTTCGCCACTGCTATGATGGATATCAGGAGGAGCCCTGGAAGTGCAGTGGTTATAAGTTGGTTTGCTAACTTCAAGGTCAGCAGTTCAAAACTACTAGCTCCAAGGAAGAAAGATGGGGTTTTCTACCCCAATTAAGAGGTGTAGTGTTTGAAACTCGCAGGGGGCAATTGTACACTGCCCCACAGGATCGCTATGAGTTGGTATTGACTGGAAGGCAGTGAGATGGTGTCAGAGATGGGTCAAAGGAATGTGGCATGGCAACCCTAAGAATCTGCTACAGAACCATAAAGTGCCTGGGATAGATGAGTTTATTGTGCTTGACATTTTAAAACCATCAAACGGGCAACAGTTAGAAAGACAAAATACCAAGTGTCATTGGAGATCCGGGGAAAGCAGAGAAACACTGCTAATGATGCAGGTTTGCTGCACAGCAATCTGGCAGAGCTTATTGAAAGCCCATTGAATGTACCCTAGGACCTAGTGAGCCCCTCCTGGGCGTACAACCAAAGAAGCGCAGTCACTGAGTTGACTTTCATTCCTCATGACCCTATCAAACAAAGCTGAATGGTCCCATGATGTTTTCAAGGCTTCTATTGGGAAGTAGACAGCCATGCCTTTATCCCACAGTGTGTGGAAGACGGCTTCAAACTACTGATCTTTGGGTTAGCAGCCAAGAACTTAATATCTCCCCCATCAAAGCTCTCTCCTGGAAGTAGAAAAACAAACAAAACCCCAGTTGATTCTTCCTCATTAGCAACCCTACAAGGCACAGTAGAATTGCTGCTTTAGGTTTACAAAACTAAATTCTTACGACAGCAGACAGCCTCTCTTTGCTCCATGGAATAGCTGGTGGGTTGGAACTGCTCACCTTGGGGTTAGCAGCCCAACGCATAATTCCTGGGTATATAGGCCAAGCTTTTTATCCAATTCACAGGGCCCTTGGGGCATTTTTACAAGAATGGTCACCACACTGATGCCTGCAGTAGAGAAGAGTTGGAGCCGAATTGGATGCCAATCAACAGACAACTGAAGAAGGAAACAAAAGAAAGATGATGATTGCTCATAACCAAGTGGCACGCAGCAGCACATGCAATTGATATGCAGCATGGCAATAACTCTTAATGACATTGCAAGGGGTTGAAAAGGTCAGAAACTGAATGAGATTTATATTGCAGTACCATTCATGGAAGCGGAAAGCCCATTCACCAAGCAGCATGGTCTAGTGCACATGGCTGTATGCCTATAAGGACACACACACACCAAGCACCTTACAGAGGTTATTAGTCTGAAGAGGGGAATGGAAGTGATGTGAATGTGGAAAAGGAGGGACCAAACACAAGCAGGGCCTGACATTGATCAGGGTTCACGATGTGCTATAAAGTAGGCATGATTAATCACTTCCCTGTACCAGAAGGCTGAGCTAGATTTTTAAAGCAAGTCAAGTGCCTGGAACACAATGGTTGTTAGCTGCTGTTGAGTCAGCCTCCAGTCCAACTCACTGTGACAACCAGCTCCCAGTGACTCCATGGGCAATATTCTCCCTGGTCCTGCACCATCTCTTTGGTTGTGCATCAGATTGTGATTCACAGGGGTTTTCGTTAACTGGTTTTCAGAAGTAGAATGCCAGGCTCTTCTTCATCGCTCATCTTAGTCTGGACACATCACAGAAACGGGTTCAGTCTCATAGCCGCACCCAACCAAGCTTCCCCATTTCAGTATCATAGCAACACAGAAATCAGTTCAGTACCACAGCAATAACCAAGCATCCCCCTGACTAATGGGTGTTGGATGCAGATGAGTTGCATTGTCTTGGACTCAAACCCAGATCTCCCACATGGAAAAGGAGAATTCTACAACTGAACCACCAATTTACCCTCAGAATATAATAAGTATCCAGTAAATGGTTATTAAGAATGTGGCTGCCAAGAAAATCCAGCAATTTCCTGCCAAGGCTTAACACTAATATGTTCCCCCACACACTAGAAGGCTGCAGAGGAATGACTTTCTCCATGCCAGCCCTGGTATCTAGACAAGGGACCCTAACACTGAGCCACTGAGCCCCAGCAGGCTGGGGAGCAATGTCAAATTGGATGAGGGACAATCCTGGTTGAGTTAGTTTCCCTAAGCTTGCAGGGCAGTTTAGCATGTCCACAGCTGTGTTCAGAATAGCCATGTGATTACCACCGAGAGAAATTCTACATGCTTTAACACCCCATGCTAGTTGTTGCAGCCATCGTTGAGTACAGTTCATGCTCATCACTATCTAGAACTCAAGGTGACGCTGTGGGTGAGCCATTTGGCAGGTAACCTCAAGGTTGGCAGTTCAAAGGCACCAGTTGTTCTCTAAGAGGAAGGTGAGATGATCTGCTCCTGTAAAGATTTAGCCTGAGGAATTTTATATAGGGTCACAGTGAGTCAGGATCAACTCAATGGTGTGGGCTTGGTTTAGTAGACCCGCCATCAGATCATATTTAATGTATTTATTAACATGTATATTTGCCACAAATCCAATGTCTTTTATTTTTATCACTGCATTTCAATACAATTTGTGCCTTTGTGATTCTGTATTTCATTGGAGGTATTTGGAAATATTATTCTGGGGAGTGGGCAGGTGTTCCATAGCCTTTCCTAAATGCCAAAAGTATCCATGGGGTTGCAATGGTTAAGACCCTCTAATAGAGTTTATCAAAGAGCCCTGGACGCACAATGGTTAAGTGCTCAGCTGCTATCCAAAAGGTTGAAGGTTTGAACCCACCAGTGGCTCTGTTCTTGGAAGAAAAACCAGGCAACTCATTCTTGTAAAGATTACAGCATAGAGAAGCCTAGAGCAGTGGTTCTCAAACTTCCTAATGCCACAACCCTTTCATACAGTTCCTCATGTTGTGGTGACCTCCACAACCATAAAAATATTCTCATTGCTGCTTCATAACTGTAATTTTGTTACAGTCACCCTGTGCAAGGGTCCCACAGGTTGAGAACCATTGGTCTAGAGAGCTCTGCACTGATGCATTGAGTCAATATGAGTGGACTGGACTAGAAGGTTCCTAACAAAAACACCAACAATCCTTTTTTACCATGAACTTGTTAACTCAAAAAGATTAATAAGCAAATTCACAAACGAGGACATCAAGTTGCCCCTCCAAACTGGAGAAGCATGAGTTAAATGGTGACCCTGACCCCACGGTGTCCTCCAGCTGGTGCCATGCTGCCTTTATTCCTTCTGCCTCTCAGTTCTGTGGAGAAGAAGGGGAAAGGGAGGGAAAGAAAAAGAAAGAAATGAAAAGATAATTTTTCCAGCTTCTTCACATCACTGAATTGAACTTTACTTTTAGTAAAAGTATTATGAAATGGAAATGGTGCTTTCACTATTTTGCTTTTAGGTGATATTCAGAGACATGGTGCTGGTAATTATTTGAGCCGGGGAGGTTAGTGTGCAGATTTTCTGAATATACCCCCTTCCAGGCCTAGCATTTCCCTGGGCTATGAGAAGTTATAGACAGTCTACCCTCTTCTTCCTCTGACTTCGCTGCAAACCATGGACACACTGGTTCTGACTTGACCTGGCTCCAGTACAGAAAAAAATATCCTCCTTGCATAATTGTAGTGCTTGCATTGGAAGGCACCTAGAGACAAATCTCTCTTCTGGTGGCATAATGGTTTATGTGTTGGGCTATTAACTGCAAGGTCAGCAGTTGGAATTCACCAGTCACACCTTTGGAGAAAGATGAGGCTTTCTTCTCCCATAAAGAGTTATAGCCTTAGATGAGTATAAAAACTCAAAATGCATTGGCAAAGATTCCACAGAGAATAAGCCTCCATTAAATCCCCTGGGACCATTCACCAGGGATGGGATTAAACCCTGCTCACCGTCAGTACATCAGAAAGTGTACTGTTGCAGATATGATTAGGTTAAAAATTAACATCTTATCATTTGTCTTTACTCTTAACACGTTTTTCATTTGTTCTTTTTTTTAATTTTATGCTTTCCTTTTTATTGAAAAAAGTAACTAATGTCACTAAACAAGTAGAGAATTTGTTAAATGAAAATCTAATCGGTTATGTAAACTTTCTCTGAAAACATAACACAATTTTATTTTTACAAAGAGTTATAGCCTTGGAAACCCAGGAAGCCGGAGTATTTTCTCTCGATAGGATTGTTATGCACCCAATGGCAATGAGAGTTGTTGGATTTTGTTTCTTTATTGTTTTCTGTAGCTATGGAGGGGTATAGGGGTTATGTGTTGGGCTGCTGAACGCAATGTCTGAAATGGCAAATTTGAAATCCCCAGCCACTCCAAGGGAGAAAGATGAGGCTTTCTACTCCCCTAAAGAGTTCCAGTCTCAGAGCAGCCAGTCCACAAAGAGAACAACATGGCTGGCCCCACTATGAGACATGATGCCCCTCAGTGACCAAGGGTGATACAGGGGACAGCACTGGAGACACAGTGTGCAAATTGCACCTAACCTGATTCCACCACACCGAGGCAAAGTGTGGTGGAGTGCAGTGGAACAGCAAGGGAATGGAGTGGCAAGGTCCCCAGGGAATGCTGAAAGTGGACTTTGGGGCCAGGTTGTGGTGCCTCAACAGACTGGATTGGAAAACACTCCTAAGGTCCAACAAATGATCCTTGAACTAACTACAAGCTCTTCTTTCTTGATGTGTTTTGTTTTGTTCTTTGTCAGTGGTTTGTTTTTGTTGTTTAGTTGTCTGGTTGTATACTGTTGCTTTGTTTTCCTCTGTCTTGTTTTCGTGCATGTTAGTGTCTCCACAGGTCTGTCTAAATAAGACAGACTTGATGAACTATCTGGAGGAAAAACAACAGGACCGACAGTTCCGGGGGCACTTGGGATAGGAGGAGGTGCGGGGGGCTAAGGAAGTGGCGTTAACAAACACAGGGACAAGGGAACAACATGGGACTCAAAATGGTAATGAGGGGCAAGTGGCAGGCTTGGTAGGGAATGATCAAGGGTAAGGTTACGTAAAGAAGAGGTATAGCTGTAACCCAGGTGGGGACGGAGCATAGTAGTGGGAGAGGAGGAAAGTCAAGGGAGATGGAGGAAAGAGCTAGGAGTCAAAGTACATTCATAGAGGTCTAGACAAAGACATGTACATGCAAATATAAATATCATACAGTTTCCTTTGTAGTGGTAGACCCCCAATCATAAAATTATATTCTTTGCTACTTCGTAACTCTCGTTTTGTTACAAGTTATGAATAGTGCCACCCTGTAAAGGGTTCGTCTAAGCCCCAAAGGGGTCACGACCCACATGGTGAGAACCGCTGCTCTAAATTTAGAGGAGTTTCTCTTAAGGTCTATTTCACCATACTGTTAGAAGCTCAAGTCCATTTGTTGTTGTTGTTAGGTGCCGTCGAGTGGGTATGTCTCATAGCAACTCTACACACAATATAATGAAACGCCGCCCTGTCCTGTGACATCCTCACAGTGGTTCTCTGCTTGCGCTCATTGTTGCAGCCACTGTGCTAATGCATCTTGTTGGGGACCGCCTCTCTTTTCCTGCCCTTTCATACCAAGATTTGGGACTTTGTGTAGAGCAGTGGTTCTCAACTTTCCTAATGCCATGATATTTTCATACCGATTCTCATTTAGTGGTGACCCCCCCCAACCATAAAAATGATTTCATTGCAGCTTCATAACTGTAATTTTGTTACTGTTATGAGTCACGACACCCCTGTGAAATTTTCATTCCATACCCACAAAGGGGTCGCGACACACAGGTGAAGATCCCCTGCTCTAAACTAAGAGGAGATTCTCTTAAGATAGAATTCAGCATACTGGTAGATGCACAAGTTCTGTTGTTATTGGTGTTAGGTATCATCGAGTGGGTTTTGGCTCATAGTAACTCTATGCACAATATAATGAAACGCTTTCCCATCCTATGCCATCCTCACAGTGGTTCTTTTGCTTGTGCTCATTGTTGCAGCCACTGTGCTAATCCAACTTTTGGGTAGCTGCCTCTTTTTTGTGGCCTTTCAATTGTACCAAGACTTGTGTCTTCCTCTAGGGCAGTGGTTGTCAAATTTCCTAATGCCATGATCCTTTCACACAGTTCCTCATGTAGTGGTGACCCCCATCATAACATTATTGTTACTTCGTAACTGTAATTTTCCTACAGTTATGAATCATTTCACACCTGTGAAAGTGTCATTCGATCGCCAAAAGAGGTCGCGAACCACAGGTTAAAAACCTCTGGTCTAAACTAAGAGGAGTTTCTCTTAATATCTACTTCACCCTATTGTCAGAAGCACAAATCCTATAGTTATTGTTAGATTCTGTTGTGTAGCTTTCGACGCCTAGCAACTCTAAGCACAACATGATGGAAAGGTGTCCTGTCCTGCGCCATCCCCCCAGTGGTTCTTTTGCTTGCACAGATTGTGATTGTTGCAGCCACTGTTGTATTCCATTGTGCTTTGGGCTGCCTCTTTTTGCTGCCCTTCTACTGTACCCAGATCTATGTCTCCCTCTAGGGCAGTGGTTCTCAACCTTCCTAATGTCATGACTCTTTCACACCATTCCTCATGTACTAGTGACCCCCCCCAATCATAAAATTATTTTCCTTGTTACTCCATAACTATAAATTTGCTATTGTTATGAATCAGGTCACCCATGTGAAATGCTCATTGTTCCCTCCTAAGACGTTGTGACCCACAGTTAGAGAACTGTTACTCTACACTAAGAGTTTCTTTTAAAGTCTTCTTCAGCATATTGTTAGAGGCACAAATCCTGTTGTTTGGTGCCTTCGAATGGGTTTAGGCTCATGCCAACTCTATGCACCATGTAATGAAATGCTTTCCCGTCCTGTGCCTTCCATACAGTGGTTCTTTTGCTCACACTCATTTTTGCAGCCACTGTGCTAATCCATCTTGTTGGGCACTGCCTCTCTTTTCCTGCCCTTCTGTACCGAGTTATGTGTCTTCCTATAGAGCAGTGGTTCTCAACTTTCCAAATGCCACAACCACTTCACACCATTCCTCGTATAGTGGTGACATCCAACCATAAAATATTTGCATTGCTACAGCATAATTGTAATTTTGCTTCTGTTATGGATCAGGCCACCCATGTGAAAGGTTCGTTAGTCTCCTCAAAGGCGTCTCGACACACAGTTGGAGAACCAATGGTCTATACGAATAGGAGTTTCTCTTAAGGTCTACTTCAGAATATTCTTAGAAGCCCAAGTTCTTTTTATTATTGTTTGGTGCCTTTGAGTGTGTGTTGGCTCATAGCAACTGTATGCACAATATAATGAAACGCGGCCTCATCTCATGCCATCTCACTGTGGTCCTTTGCTTGCGCCCACTACTGCATCTATTCCATCTTGTAGGGGCTGCCTGACTTTTGCAGCCCTTCTGCTGTACCAATATTTGTGTCTTCCTCTAGGACAATGTTTCTCATACATCCTAATTCTGCAGCCCTTTCGTACAGTTCCCAATGTAGTGGTGGACCCCAAACATAAAATTATAAAATTATATTCATTGATATTTCATAACTGTACTTTTGCTACTGTTATGAATCAGGCCATCACTGTGAAGGGGTGTTTCGAAACACCCCCCACCTGAAAGTGTTCACGACCCAATGTTGAGAACCCTGCTGTAAACTAAGAAGAGTTGCTCTTAAGATTTACTTCAGCATTTTGTTAAACACAAAGCCCTGTTGTTATTGTTGTTAAGTTCCGCGGAGGGGGTTTTGGCTCATCGCATCTCTATGCACAATATCATGAAATGCTTCCCAAACCTGTGCCATCCTGACAGTGGTTGTTTGCTAGTGCTCATTGTTGGAGCCATATTGGGGGGGGGGGTGGCTGGCTATTTTTTGTTGCCCTTCTACTCTACCAAGATTTGTGTCTTCCTTTAGGGCAGTGGTTCTCAACCTTCCTAATGCCACAACATTTTCATACCGTTCCTCATATAGTGCTGACTGCCAAATCATAAAATTATTTTCATTGCAACTTTGTAACTCTAATTATTCTACTGTTATGACTGGGCGACCACTATGAAAGGTTCATTCATCCCCCAACAAGCCTCGTGACCCAAAAGTTGAGAACCGATGCACTAAACTAATAGGAGTTTCTCTTAAGGTCTACTTCAGCACGTTATAAGAAACACAAGTCCTGTTTTTTGTTGTCAGGTGCAGTCGAGTGGGTTTTGACTCATAGCAACTCCATGCTCCATATAATGTAACGCTGCCCCATCTTGTGCCATCCTCACAGTGTTTCCTTAGCTTGAGCTCATTGCTGCAGCCACTGTGCTATTCCATCTATTTGGGGGCTGACTCTATATTGTGGCCCTTCAACTGTATCAAGACTTGTGTCTTCCTGTAGGACTGTGGTTTTCAGCAATCCTAATGCCACGACCCTTTCATACAGTGCCTCCTGTAGTAATGAAACCCCAACCAAAAAATTATACTGTTGCTACTTCATAACTGTAATTTTGCTACTGTTACGTATCGGCCCACGCCTATGGGAGGGTCATTCGAACACCCCCAAAGGATTTACCACTCACAAGTTGAGAACGGCTGCTCTAAACTAAGAGCAGTTTCACTCAAGGTTTAGTTGAGCATATTGTTAGATGTATGATTCCTCCTGTTATTGATGTTTGGGCCGTGGAGAGGGTTTCGACTCATAGCAACCCTGTGCACAATATAATACAGGCCTGCCCAGACTTGCATCATCCTCACAGTGGTTCTTTGCTTGCGCTCATTTTTGCAGCCACCGTGCAAATCCGTCTTATAGGGACATCCTCTCTTCTGCTGCCCTTCTACTGTACTTACGTCTTCCTCTAGGACAGTGTTTCTCACCCTTCCTATTTCTACGACCTTTCCATACACTTCCCAATGTGTAGTGGTGGTCCCCAAAGCATAAAGGTTTTTTTCTACTGTTTTTCCATAACTGTAATTTTGCAAGTCTTATGAATCTAGTCACCCTATGAAAGGGTTGTTCAACCAACCAAAGTGGTCACAAATCACAGGTTGAGAACCGCTGTTCTAAATTAAGAGGAGTTTCTCCTGTGGTCTAGCTCAGTATATTATTACACGCACGAGTCCTGTTCTTATTGTTGTTTGGGGCTGTCGAGTGGGTTTGGCTCATAGTTGGCTCATAACAACTCTATGCACAGTATCATGAAACACTGTTCCATCCTCTAACACCCTCACACTTTTCCTTTGTTTTCGCTCATTGTTGCAGTCTCTGCGCTAATCCATCTTTTGGGGGACTGCCTCTCATTTGCTGACCTTCTACTGTACCCAGATTTGTGTCTTCCTCTAGGGCAGTGGTTCTCAAACTTCCTAATGCACGACTCTCTCGCACCATTCCTCATGTATTGGTGCCCCCCCCCAATCATAAAATTACTTTCCTTGTTACTTTATAACTAAAATTATGCTACTGTTTTGAATCAGGCCACCATGTGATATAGTCATTCTCCCCCCCACCCTCCAAAAGGCATTACGACCCACAGTTTGAGAACTGCTATTCTACACTAAGAGGAGTTTCTTTTTAAGGTATGTTTCAGCATATTGTTAGAAGCACACATCCTGTTCTTGTTTTTGGCTGCCTTCGAGTGGGTTTTCAAACATAGCAACTCTATGCACAATGTAGTGAAACGTTGTCCTGCCCGTTGGATCCTCACAGTGGTTCTTCTGTTTGTGCTCATTGTTGCGGCCACTGTGGTAATCCATCTTGTTAGGGACTACCTCTCTTTTCCTGCCCTTCCGTACCAAGATTTGTGTCTTCGTCAAGAATAGTGGTTCTCAACTTTCTGAATGCCACTACTATTTCATACCAGTCCTCATGTAGTGGTGACACCCCAACCATAAAATATTTTCATTGCTACATCATAACTGTAATTTCGCTTCTGTTATGGATCAGGCCACCCATGTGAAAGGTTCATTAGTCTTCTAAAGGCACTGTGACACAGTTTGAGAACCACTGGTCTAAACTAAGGGGAGTTTCTCTTAAGGTCTACTTCAGCATATTCATAGAAGCACAGTCCTGTTGTTTTTGTTTGATGCTATTCAGTGTGTGTTGGCTCATAGCAACTCTATACACAATATAATGAAACGTGACCCCGTCTCGTGCCACCCTCACAGTGGTTATTTTGCTTGTTGTCATTGTTGCAGCCATGGGCTAATCCAACTTTTGAGGGGCTCCCTCTCTTTTGCTGCCCCTCTACTGCACTTTCATTCATTTCCTCAGGTAGTGATGAACCCCCAATCGTAAAATTATTTTCATTGCTACTTCGTAACTTTAATTTTGCTACAGTTATGAATCAGGCCTCCACTGTGAAAGGGTCATTTAACCCCCCCCCCCAAAGGGCTAGCGACCCACAGGTTGAGAACCACTGCTCTATGCTAAGAGGAGTTTCTCTTAGGATATACAGCAATATTTTGTGAAAAGCATGAGTCCTACAGAGATTGTTGTTAGGTGTTGCCCAGTGGGTTTCGACTCTCAGCAACTCTACGCACAGATAATGAAACGCTGCCCCATCCTGTGCCATCCTCACAGTGGTTTCTTGTCTGCACTCATTGTTGCAGCCACTGCGCTAATCTATCATCTGGGGGTCTGCCTCTCATTTGCTGCCTTTCTGCTCTGCCAAGATTTCTGTCTTGCTCGAGGACAGTGGCTCTCAACCTTCCTATAATGCCACAGGAGGAGTGGGTACAATCCCAGTCATAAATTTATCTTCATTGCTACTTCATAACTGTAATGAAGCTACTGCTATGAATTGGGCCACCCCTGTGCAAGGGTAGTTCATCACCTAAAACACAGGTTGAGAATCTCTGCTCCAAACTATGAAGAATGTCTCTTAAGATATATTTCAACACATTGTTAGAAGCAAAAGTCCTGTTGTTATTGTATTTAGGTGCCTTCAAGTGTGTTTTGGCTCATAGCAACTCTATGCAAAATATAACGAAACGCCTCCCCATCCTGTGCATTCCTCACAGTGGTTCTTTGCTTGCGCTGGTTGTTTCAGCCACTGAGCTATTCCAACTTGGAGGGGCTGCCTCTCCTTTGCTGCCCTTCTACTCCACCACCATTTGTGTCTTCCTCTCGGACAGTGGTTCTCAATCTTCCTAATTCCACGACCCTTTCATGCAGTTCCCAATAGAGTGGTGGACCCCCAGTCATACAAAATTTTCGCTGATATTTCATTACTGTAATTTTGCTAATCTTATGAATCAAGCAACCCTTGTGAAAGGGTCATTCAACCCACTCACTCCCCAAAAGGGTTCGTGATTCATAGGTTGAGAACCCTGCTCTAAACTAAGAGGAGTTTCTCTTAAGATCTACATCAGCATATTGTTAGAAGTTGAAGTCCTTTTTTTGTGTTGCTGTTAGTTGCCGTCGAGTGGGTTTTGACTCTCAGCAACTCTACGCACAATATAATGAAACGCTGCCCCGTCTTGTGTCGTCCTCACAGTGGTTTGTTGATGGCAATCATTGTTGCAGCCACTGAGCTATTCCATCTTGTAGGGTCTGCCTCTCACTTGCTGCCCTTCTGCAGTACCACGTTTTGTGTATTCCTCTTGGGCAGTGTTTCTGAACCTTGTTAAGGGCATGACTCCTTTATACAATTCTTAATGTTGTGGTGATTCTCCAACAGTAATTTTTTTTCATTGTTACTCCATTACTGTGATTTTTCTACTGTTATGAATTGGGCAACACCTGTGAGAGGCTCGTCTGAAACCCCATAGGGGTCGCGACCCTCAAGTTAAGAACCACTACTCTAAATTTAGAGGAGTTTCTCTTAAGATCTAGTTCAGCATATTGTTAGAAGTACACGTCCTGTAGTTATTGTCGTTAAGTTCTGTCGAGTGGGTTTTGACTCTTAGCATCTCTATGCACAATATAATGAAATGCTGCCCTGTCCTGTGCCACCCTCACCGTGCTTGTGTGCTTGGCCTCAGTGTTGCAGCCACTGTGCTAATCCAACTTGTTGGAGACTGCCGCTCTCTTCCTTCCGATCTGTACCAAATTTGTGTCTTGCCCTAGAGAAGTGGTTCTTAACCTTCCTAATGCCACTACCCTTTCATATCGATTCTCATTTAGTGGGGACCCACAACCATAAAATTATTTTCATTGGTACTTTGTCACTGTAATTGTACTACAGTTATGAATCGGGCCACCCCTGTGAAAGGGTCATTCTACCCTCCCAAGGGGCGCGCGACCCACAGGATGAGAACTGCTGCTCTAAAGTTAAAGGACTTTCTCTTAGTCCTACTTCACCATATTGTTAGAAGCACAAGTCCTGTAGTTATTTCTGTTGAGTGCTGTTGAGTGGGTTTCTGGTCACAAGAACTCTATGCACAATATAATGAAATGCTGCCCAGTCCAATGCCATGCTCAGAGTTGTTCATTTGCTTGTGCTCATTGTTGCAGCCACTGGGCTAATCAATCTTGTAGGGGCTGCCTCTCCTTTGCTGCCCTTCTACTCTACCAAGAATTCTGTCTTCCTCTAGGGAAGTGGTTCTCAACCTTCCTAATGCCACGACTCTTTCATACCATTCCTCATGTTGTGGTGACTGCCAAATCATGAAATTATTTTCATTGCTACATCATAACTCTAATTTTTCCACTTTAATGAACGGTCCACTGCCGTGAAATGGTCATTCGTCCCCCAAAAGGGGTCACAACACTCAGTTTGAGAACCGCTGCGCTAAACTAATAGGAGGTTCTCTTAAGGTCTACTTAGGTACATTGTTAGAAAAACAAGTCCTGTTTTTTTTCTTGTGGGTTTTGACTCATAGCAACTCTATGTCAATATAATGAAACACTGTCCTGTCTTGTGCCATCCTTGCAGTGTTTCTTTGGCTTGTGTTTATTGTTGCAGCCACTGTGCTATCCCATCTATATTGGGGCTGACTCTATTTTGTTGCCCTTCAACTGTATCAAGAATTGAGTCTTCCTCTTGGACAGTGGTTTTCAACATTCTTACTCACGACCCTTTCATCTAGTTCCTCATGTAGTCGTGACCAACCAACCATAAAATTATTTTTGTTGCTACATCCTAGCTGTAATTTTGCTACTGCTATAATTCAGGCCACCCCATGAAAGGGTTGATTGACCCCCTAAGTAGACACGACCCACAGGTCGAGAGCCGCTGCTCTAAACAAAGGGGAGATTCTCTTAAGGCCTTCTTCAGCATATTGTTAGAAGCACAAGTCCTGTTGTTATTGTTGTTGGGTGCAGTCGAGTGGGTTTAGCTCATAGCCACTCTCTGCACAATATAATGAAACTCTTGGGGTCTTAAAGGCTTGAAGGCAAACAGGCTGAAATCTAGCTCAGAAGCAACAAAGCCCACAGAGAAGAAGCACACAAGCCTAAGTGAACACGAAGTGTTGAAGGGATCAGGTAGCAGACACCAAAGAACAAAAACCATTATTGTGTGATCACCTTCCCCACATAAACACTGAAGATGAATGTGTGCATAAGTAAGTGTGGTGAAAAAGGCTGATGGTGCCCGGTTATCAAGCGATATAGCGTCCCGGGTCTTAAAGGCCTGAAAGTAAACAAGCAGTCCCAGAAGCAACAAAGCCCACATGGAAGCATCATACCAACATGTGTGATCATGAAGGGCTGAGGGGACCAGTTTTCAAGCAACAAAGGCGGGAGGAGGGATTATATCATCGTGAATGAGGGGAGTGCATGACGGGGGACCAATGTCCACCTGTAGACAACTGGACATCCCTTGCGGAGGGGTAGTGTGAAGGAGATGGGTCACTCAGGGTTCAGTGTAGCAATAATGAAACCCACAACCTTCCTCTAGTTATTAAACACTTCCTCCCCCCACCTCTCATAATCCCAATTTTTCCTTGCAAACCTGGTTAGACCAGAAGATACACAGCGCTACAGATGGGAACTGGAAGCACAGGGAATCCAGGACAGATGAAACCCCCAGGACCAGCGGTGAGAGTGGCGATACAGGGAGGGAAGTGGGTGTAGAAATGGGAAACTGATCACAAGGATCTACATATAACTTCCCCCCTGGGAGATGGGCAACAGAAAATTGGGTGAAGGGAGACACCGCGCAGTGTAAGATAAGAGAAAATAATAATTTATAAATTATTAAGGGTTCATGAAGGAAGAGGAGCAGGGTGAGAGGGGGAGAGGGGAAAGGGGAAATGAGCTGATTCCAGGAACCCAAGAGGAAAGCAAATTTTGAGAATGATGAAGGCAATGAATGTATAAGTGTGCTTTACACAGTTGGTGTATATATGAATTGTGATGAGTTGTATGAGCCCCAATAAAATGATTTTAAAAAAGAAAAAGAAAGAAATGTCTATAAATGAATGAAGGAAACATATGTACAAAATGCCTGATGCAATCGATATGGATTGCAACAAAAGTTGGAAGTCTCAAATAAAAGATTTTAAATAAAAATGTATATATAATAAATATTTTCCTAACTTATATAAATGATTAATAAGAATAAAATTAAGCTGCCTGGGTTTTCTATAGGAAAAAGTAATGATAAAAGAACAAATGAGAGATTCAGCAGGAAGCAATGGATAGGAAAATATTATAAGGAAAGTTTTCTCTTATATGGAATGTACATTCTCTTACATGACAACAATCAGAATATGCCTTAAGAACCTCAGACCAAATACTAGAATAAAATAGAGGAAAACATTCCCAACCCATCAATAAAATGCTATATGCTTTCGATGATTTTCACAAAAGGTCAAATTCTTTAACAAAATATTTTGTTCATTCAAATTTTTAATTATGCATAAATTTAGGTCTACTTGCATTACATCTCATAAAAAGGCATAAGAATTGTTTTTGCTCTATCTAAAACTAAATAGAAGATAGTGACGGTGAAAAAATAGCTTTTGTGAATGTTGCTTTGAAATACAAATGGCATTGTCCTAAGAAATTCTAATGATTTAATTTTTAAAAATCATTTTATTAGTGGCACATACAACTCTTATCACAATCCATACATACATCAGTTGTGTAAAGCACATCCGTACCATTATTGCCCTCATCATTCTCAAAACATTTGCTCTCCACTTAAGGCCCTGGCATCATGTCCTCATTTTTCTCCGCCCTCCCTGTTCCACCCTCACTCATGAACCCTTGATAATTTGTCAGATCTTACATATTTTGTCTCCCTTCACCCACTTTTCCGTTGTCCATCCCCCAGGGAGGAAGTTATACGTAGATCCTTGTAACTGAGGTCTCAGAGCAGCTGGGTGTGATGCAGGGGAAGCTCTGGAAGCAGCTGCAGACACTGCGGGAGTTGGCAGCCCAACAGTGAGGGTCACTGCATCAGTGGGTACCAGAAAACTGGCTGGGGTTGCTTATTCCCCTAGATACTACCCCTGCCTTGAAGAGAACCATGACAGTGGCCTGTAGACATCTGTCAGGAAAAGATGAGTCCTTTACTGTTTCCTCTTCCCACAAACTTTTGAGGAGAGCCTGCCGGCCAGGGGCTTGACTCCCTGGCTCCAGTCACCTGCCCTTCCCCACAGCCACACCCTCGCCAGCCCCAACTCCCCATGCCCTGCGTTTGCTTCTTGAATCCAGAGGAGCAGCCTGGGCAAAGACCATGAAGAAGCTTGTCCTTCAGGCAGCCCCTTTGATTGGGTCCCTTGACCTCCAGAGTGTGGACACATGCACACTAACTGTTGGGGGACTCAGGCTGTCACCACAGGGGCCAGGATCTGAAGAGGATGCTGACACTGCAGGGCTTCCTGAGGGAAGCCGAAGACTTGCAGAGCTGGCTGAGCAGCCAGCAGCAGGTGGCCAGAGGAGAGAGGACTATGAGCACACCCTAGTGAGGAAGGGGCTAGGGGCAAGGAAGTTGCCCTGGAGCCGAATGAAGACGGGTAGTGGAGGGGGGCTGCATGCACAAGGGGCTGATGGGGAACATCGGTCTGGACTGAGGACAGCTGTGGCTTCCTATTCCCCTCTCTGCGTAGAGGAGCAAGTTCTGTGGCTGTTCAGTCCGCCCTGCCCAGTCACTCACTGAGGAGTCTCACAGCCCACCAGCCAGGGCCCTCTGTAACCCCTCTCCTCTCTTCTCAGCTCCTCTTAACCAAGTTTGCAATGTTTCAGCACCAAGTGAAGATGGGTGGCCACCAGGGGGCAGCCTGCCCCACTAGCGGAGAGCCTGCTGGAGTGGTGGCCCAGCACTGCCCCCAGGTCCCAGAAGTGGTGACAGGACCTACAGTGAGTACCAGCAGCCTGCAGCAGGGGTGAGTTTGGGAGGAGGTGCTGGGCATGGGATGAAGAAGCTTTCAGGGAGAACCTTGCTGTGCTGCGGCTCTGCCAAACCACTGTCTCTGGAGAGGGCCCGAATTCAGGGAACCCAGGGCAGCCCTTGCTCTCTGCGGCCTGTGGAGGAGGCAAAGCTGGGTCGGTGGATCAGGGAGCCTGGTCACAAAGCCCACTTAGCAGGGTTACTTTCCCAAGCCACGGGCTCCCTGCACCTGCATGCGCATTCAGGGAAGAGTTGAGCTGGGCTGAGGATGCCCTGCACAGCCCCAGGCTGACCCAATACAAGGGCCCTTGGCCACCATGCTGTCTCAGGAGAAAGCCACAAGCCTCCCAGATGCTGTGTCCCACTGGGTGGAGGCCCCCCTGAGGAGACATGGATCGCACCAATGAATCGCACAATCTGCTTCTGACACCTTGAGGCCTCCTCACGCCCCACTATCATCATCCCAGTGCCGCTTCCCACTCTGGACTAGAGTGCATAGGTATTATCAAGAGATAAAACTCACAACAAATGGAACCCAGGAACAGGAAAGGGAATAGAGGTACCAAAAGGGTAGGGGGAAGGGAGGTAGAGGATGGGAGGAAGGGGAACCGATAGCAATGAATGACATATAACCACACACCCCTCGCAGGGAGAGCAGCAACAGAAAACTGAGGATAAAAGAGACAATGGTCGATGTGAGATATGAAAATAATAACAATCTATAATCTATCAAGGAACCATGATTGGGGGAGGAGGAAAAAAAGAGGAGCTGATCCCAAGGGCTCAATAGAAAGTAAATGTCTAGAAAAGAATGATGGCATGTTCCAGATCTGTGGGGACACAACCGATACACTCCCCTGGGTGGGTCAGTACCAGAGGATTGTACCAGAGGATGTACAGCGGTGCAGTGGGGATCTGGAGGCACAGGGAATCTAGGACAGACGAACCCTTCAACACCAGCGGTGGGAGTGGCGACACCAGGAGGGAAGGGCATGTAGAAAGGGAGAACCGATCTTGGAGATCTATGTGTAACCTCCTATCTGGGAGATTGGCAAGGGGGAGGCGGTTGAGGGGAGACGCCGGGGAGTGTAAGATAAGATATAATAATTATTTATAAACTATCAAGGTACCAGGGGTGGGATCGGGGAGGGAGGGGTATGGGGGGAAAAAAAGGGAAACCGAGTTGATTCCAGGAACCCAAGTGGAAGGTGAATTATGAGAGTGACAAGTGCAACGAATGTATTAGGGTGCTTTGCTCATTTGATGTATGTACAGATTGTGATAAGAGCCTTATGAGCCCCAATAAAAAGATTAAAAAAAAGAAAATGATTAGGGCAAAGAATGTACAGATGTGCTTTATACAATTGATATGTATGTATATGTATATGTATGGATTGTGATAAGAGTTGTATGAGCCCCTAATAAAATGTAAAATAAATAAATAAATAAATAAATTTTAAAAAAAGAAAAGAATGATGGCAATATACGTATGACTATGTCAGATACAATTGGTGTAGGATTGTAACGAGAGTTGTAAAAGCCCCCAATAAAATAAATAAATTTAAATTAAAAAAAAAAACACCAAAAACCTCAATCTGCACAGTGCGGCAGTGAAGGGACAAGAGTCCCGAGTCCCTCGGCTCTCACATAAGGCCACCAAAGGCTACCTTTAATGGGGGTCTGGCAAAGTTGTGGATGGGTGGGCAAAGCTATCAAGCGGCCCCTGAGGGACTTCATTGGCCCTGGAGAACTGGGTAGGAAGGAGGGGTGGCGGGCAGAGCTGAGGCCGAGTAGACACTTGGTAAGGCTGTGGGATTGAGCGGCAGAGACATGGAGGTTTGGACATGAGTGGTGGTGGACTCAGGCCGGCTGTGACGCTGCCTCGGTACCAGGTCCCCTCACCCCGTGCTCTCCCGTGTCCTCCCAGGCTCCAGGTGCAAGACTATGCCTCCTCGGCAGCCAGTGTGCAGTGAGATTTGCAGGTGGTGGAGGAGCCCCAAGACCCCGGCAGTGGAGCCCAAAGCTTCAGTGTCCACCAAGAGCTGCGGGCCAAGCTGGAGGCCCAGAAGGAGCTGCACCAGTGCGCCACCCAGCGGGGACAGCAGGTGCTCCAGGCTACAGGGCCGTCCGCCGTGGAGGTCGGCTCCCCTTTCTGGCCCTCCCTAGCCCACAGGACCACCGCACCCTGGCCCCACAGGGACAAGAACCTTTCTTTTCTATTCTTTTAATCATTTTATTGGGGGCTCGTGCAATTCTTATCACAATTCATAATATATATGCATTGTGTCAAGAACATATTACAGGCTCTTCCTCTAACTGTAGCGGCCTGAGGTGACCTGCTAAAATGGTTCGCTACTCATTTGACCCAGAAAACCCTACAAAACCCTGCAAATACAGAGGGTCGAATCTCCGGGTCCACTTCAAAAACACCCGTGAAACTGCCCAGGCCATCAAAGGCATGCACATCTGGAAAGCCACCAAATACTTGAAAGACGTCACTCTGCAGAAGCAGTGTGTGCCTTTCAGACGGGACAATGATGGTGTTGGTAGATGTGCCCAGGCCAAACAGTGGGGTGGGACCCAGAGTTGGTAGCCCAAAAAGAGTGCTGAATTTTTGGTTCACATGCTTAAAAATGCAGAAAGTCATGCTGAACTTAAGGGTTTAGATGTGGATTCTCAGGTCATCGAGCACATCCAGGTGAACAAGGCCCCCAAGATGCACCACAGGACTTACAGAGCTCTTGACTAGATTAATCCACACAGGAGCTCCCCCTGCCACATTGAAATGATCCTGACTGAGAAGGAACAAATCGTTCCCAAGCCAGAAGAGGAGGTTGCACTGAAGAAAAAGATTTCCCAGAAGAAACTGAAGAAGCAAAAACTCATGGCTTGGGAATAAATTAAGCTTAAATAATAAAAGGGTTTTTTTTTTAAAGAACATATGGACATTTGTTGCCATCATCATTCTCAAAACATTTGCCTTCTACTTGAGCCCTTAATATCTGCTGTTCATTTTCCCCCTCCCTCCCCACTCCCCCCTACCTCACGAAACCTTCATCATTCATAAATTAATATTATTTTATCATATGTTGCACTGTGCAAAGTCTCCCCTTTCCTTCTTCTCTGCTGTCCCTCCCCCAGGGAGGAGGCTATTTGTAGATTCTTGTAATCAATTTCCCCTTTCCACCCCACATTCTCTCCACCCTCCAGGCATCGGCACTCTCACCACTGGTCCTGAAGGAGTCATCTGTCCTGAGTTCCCTGTGTTTCCAGTTCCTATCTGTACCTATGTACACCCTCTTATCAAGCCAGATTTGTAAGGTAGAATTGGGATCATGAGAGTCGGGGGAGGAAGCATTTTAGAACTAGAGGAAAGTTATATGTTTCATCGTTGCTACCCTGCACCCTGACTGGCTCATCTCCTCCCCACAACCCTTCAGTAAAGGTTGTCCGGTTGGTTACCAATGGGCTTTGAGTCTCCACTCTGCACTCACCCACATTTTCAATGATATGATTTTTTGTTCTTTGATTCTTGATACCTCATGATCCCTTCGACAGCTCGTGGTCACACAGGCTGGTGTGTTTCTTCCATGTGGGCTTTGTTGCTTCTGAACTAGGTGGCCACTTCTTTATCTTTGAGCCTTAAAGATCCCAGATGCTATATCTTTTGACAGCCAGGCACCATCAGCTTTCTTCACCACATTTGCTTATGCACACGTTTGTCTTCACTGATCGTATCAGGAAGGTGGGCACCCACTGATACGATTTTTAGTTCTTTAATGTCTGATAACTATTCCCTTCTACACCTCGTGGTCAGCCAGGCTGGTGTTCTTCTTCCATGTGGGCTTTGATACTTCTCAGCTAGATGGCCGCTTATTTATCTTCAAGCCTTTAACACCCCAGACGCTATATCTTTTGATAGCCGGGCACCGTCAACTTCCTTCACCACATTTGCTTATGCACACATTTTTCTTCAGCAATCGTGTCGGGAAGGTGTGAATCCTGGAATGCCAATTTAATAGAACAACGTGCTCTTGCATTGAGTAAGTGCTTGAATGGAGGCCCAATGTCCATCTGCTGCCTTAGTACTAAACCTATAAATATATGCACATAGATCTGTTTCCCTACACTCATATAAATATATTTACATATGTACATTCCAGTCTTTGGACCTCTATAAATACCCTTTGTCACCTAGTCCTCTCCTCTATTTCCTTTTACTTTCCTCTTGTCCCACTATCATGCTCAGCCTTCATTTGGGTTTCAGTAATTTCTCTCGGTTACCTTGCCCTTGCTGAATCCCTACCAGACCACTCACACCCTCCTTGCTACTGATTTTGGATAACTTATTGCTCCACTGTCCTTGGGTTGGTCAGCACTACTCCTTTAGCCCCCTTTTCTCCCACTCCCCTATTCCCCCGGAACTATTGGTCCCCTTGTTTTCTCCTCCAAACTATTCATGCAGTCTATCGTATCTAGATAGGTCTGTAGAGATAGCAATATGCACCAAAAATGAAGTCATTGCAAGATAGGCAATGAGTGAGAACACAGCAATGACAACAAAAAGGAAACCAATTACCCATAGAAGAATAAATTAATTTTGGAAGGCAAATGCTTTGAAAATGATGAGGGCAAAGAATGTACAGATGTGCTTTATACAAATGATGTATGTATGGATTGTGATAAGAGTTGTATGAGTCCCTAACAAAATGCTTTTTAAAGAATAAAATAAAAGAAAAAAATTTTAAAGAAACAAAAACCTATATATAGATGAAGGTCTGATTGTTAATCTCTAGGCGTGTCCTTCAGTCAGGTCCAATGGGTTACCATGCTTTGGCCCCAGAGTCTGTCCTTTGTACAACCTCAGGGGCTCCCTGCTCTGCTCCCACGGTTGCTCTGCCACACACTTTTAGTGGTTTGCCTCAGTGTCATAGGATCAGTCTGGGCCAGTTCTAACCCTGAGTCTCCAGTGTTGTCCCCCTTAGGGCCCTGGGTCATCAATGGACGGTGTGTCTCGTGGTGGGATAAGCCACATTCTCCACTCTGTCCATTGGCTGTTCTGAGCCGGGATATCGTCCTCCAGGCCTGATGGGCCAGGTTGTGCTCCACTCTCTCTTCCTCCCCCTTCTTTGCTCCCATTTGCTCTGATCAAACATGCCCCTCTCTCCTAGATGCAGCTTCAGTGCTGTCCTCTGAAGTAAATTCTTCTGGGGGCAGGGGCAGATGTCCACATAACTGGTATGGGAGCCCAGCCCTGAGGCCCCTCCACTGGCTCCGCACTCCGTGCGGGCACACTGTATTCATCTGGCACTGGCTTTATATCTGGTCCCTCTTTCCCTGTGGAAACACAAACAATACCCTCCCCTTGGGTGGGCCAGTCAGGCACCTTTTCTCTGGACCTTCCCTCAGCACCACCTTCGGTTATGTCCATGCCCATGCCCTGGTCCAGGAAAGGCTATGCGCCATGCAGGATGCTTGGGAGCAGGTCTTTCAGGCCTGGGAACGGAAGCAAGGGAGACGGCAGGCCATGCAGCACAAGCAGCTCTTCCTCAGACAGTGTGGCATCTGGATAAGATCCTGCAGGCCCAGGAGACAGCTCCCCTCACCACACACAGACACACTGACCCCAGGACCTCCAGTCCTCCTGTAGTACCACCTCAATCCCCCTTGCTTCCTGGATCACTGGCTGCTATTCTGATATGGAGTTAGATAGTGTGTCTTCCCAAGTGGCCAAGGGGACACCTGAGCCTCAGGTCACTCAGGGCCATCTCCTCCCCACACCTGGCCCCGGCCAGCCAAGCCCTACGCGTTTTGGTTGGAAATTGATGGGGCTCCTCCCCACCTCTTCAGAAGTTGGGATGTACCTAACGGCCCCCAGGTTGGAGTGCTCTTCTTCCTCAGGTTCCTTCCCCTCCTGCTCAGCACCCACCTCCCCACCCCCAGCCGCAGGCCCCTTGATGCACCCCCAGAGAGCCAGGCTGTAAACCAAGGTTCTGGCAGATGTTGCTGTCTAGGGTTCCCATTGAACCACCATCTGTTGCCCCGATCCCCCCCCCCACCTCTGTGTCACCTCCATGGCTGCCCCAGGTCTTCCAGGAAGCCAGTGCCCTGGAGGGCTCTGTCGAAGAGGTGGAGAGGCTGATCCAGAAGCATGGCACCTTCCAGAGGTGCTGAGCACACAGGACAGGGAGGTGATGGCCGGGACGGTCATGGGCGTGACCCTGAAAAGGCCGGTGTATCCAGACTGTTGGGGGCACACGGGTGAGGTGTGTATGCACACCGAACCTGTGCTGGTGGGTGAGGGATTACCAAGGAGCCAGGGTCTCCAATCCAGGGCTGGTGACCAAGCCGAGTTGCCCAAGCACCCAGAAGCGCATGGGGATGGGTTAGGCCACACTCTGGGGACCACAGAGGGCATTTGGATCTGCCCATATCACATGGCCCCTGCTTCTTTCTGCGCAGGAGCCTGGCCAACCCTCAACTGCAGAGCTGTTAGTGAGGGTTAGAGACTTATAGTGAGGGCTATGGGCTGTGAGCCAGCCCCAGCAGGGGTACACTCGGTACTCAGGGCTGGGTCCATTTCCCACCTCCCACTACACAGGAGGCTGCGCTGAGAGAGCAGGCCAGGGTGCTGCCAGGCCTCTGGGTTCAGGGCCTACTGGGCACGTTATGAGAGCGGCCGGCTTGAGGGGAAGCCCTGGGAGAAGGTCAGCGACACAAGCTTCACACCTCTCTGATTACTGCCGGCTTTCTCAGGGCTGCTAGCCAGGTCAGAGGGCACCCCAACTGAACCCCATTTTACCTTTACAAGTGACCTTCAGCCCCACTAGGGGCCAAGGGGCGGCCTGCGGTGGAACGGGATGTGGAGAATTTAATGGCTATTCCAGGGGCAAAGCTAGGACTGGAGCCCAGGGCCCTTGATTCTCAGACCCGTGTGGACACCTGTCATCCTGACGGACAGAGTAGACAGGGCCCCAGGGGTGGGTGAGGGGCACCCTCCACATGAGAACACACTCATGGACCCTGGCCAGCCACTTCCTAGATCTGAAGACTGATGGGCCTGGGCCCTGTCATCTTGGGTGAAAGAAAAATTATTGTGCTGTCCCTGAGCCTGGTCAGCATTTCACTCCTTGGCACAGCCCGAGGGGTAGACGGGGTCACCGCTTGGGGCCAAGGCAGTATGAACATCAGGGCACTCATGTCCCGACCATCACACAGGACGGCGACTGGATCCAGGGGTGGGGCCAGCAGCTGGAATTGCCTGTCCCTCTTTTGGACCAAAAAGAGAAGCTGATGCGGTTTCAGAAACACCTGGCCTATGAGACAGAGACCCCATGGAAGGGAGGCAGGAAGGGAATTGACAGGAAGGCCTGGGACCCCTGCTAGGTACTGGTTTTCCATCCAGCAGCCTTGTCCCCAACACCCGCAGTGTCACTGTGCAGACACTAATCAGACCCTGTCACCTGCCCGAGGCCAAGGCCAAGACCAGCCAGGAAGAAAGGATCGAAGAGAACCCTGGGCAGAAGGGCAGAGGCCAAGCCTGTAATGTGCCCGTCCTCCACAGTGTGCCCTTGCTAGAGTCCTGGGCCTTGGGAAGGCTCTAGAGAGCATGGAGAGGCTGCTGCACAGACACGAGGCCTTGGAGCAGGAGATGGGCCTCCTCCAAGTTCAGGGGCAGGTATGCCACTGGGTCTAGCATCGGGGCCAGGCCAGGGGACCTCTTCTGTGGGACCCTGCAGAGGAAGAGCTGAGCCAGTACACTCCCATGCCAGGGGCCTCTTGAGCACGACCTGATCCCCTTCCTCAGCCTCCGGACATCCCCCATATCCCGGAGCAAAAGGCAGACCTCCTCAACCAGAGAAGCCTAGGGTCAGCCCGCAGTCTCGGCCACAGGTGCCAACAGTTTATGGACAGCTGGCAACAGCTCCAGAGCGGAGCCCAGAAGTGGTATGGACACCCTTTGGGTCCATTTCTTCACTCCTGCCCCCCTTCAGCAGTCAAGTCCAATGCATCTCCTTGACTCCTTGTTTTAGGGTACAAAAGAGACCTTCAGGACAAACAATGTAAAGAAAACATCGATCAAGTCTTAAAAGAGACCACGACCACACAATGACCCAGACACATCATCCGTGAAACAAATCCAGGGAGACTCATATGTGTGTAAGAAAGAGGTCTACTGGCGATATCTAAAACAGATGGAAATAGAGTTACCATATGACCCAGCAACTCCCCCTCCCCATTACTGGGCAAGAAAAAAACCAAGGTCAGACATCTGTGCTCCAATGTTCATTGTGGCACAGTTCACAATTGCAAGGAATTGGAAACAACCCAAATTTCCAACACCTGACAATTGGATTAAAAAGCTGGGGTACCTCTACCAGCAGGGATCAACGATGTAATGTCACACCGGAAGATTCGGCGCCCCAGCATGGGTCTCTGGGCTTCCTGCCTCAGAAGCGCAGCAGCCGGCACGGCGGGAAGGTGAAGAGCTTCCCCAAGATGACGCCTCCAAGCAGGTCCACCTGACGGCCTTCCTGGGCTACAAGGCCGGCATGACCCACATTGTGCGCGAGGTCGACAGGCCAGGCTCCAAGGTGAACAAGAAGGAAGTGGTGGAGGCCGTGACCATCATGGAGACCCCTCCCATGGTGGTGGTGGGCATCGTGGGCTATGTGGAGACACCTCGCGGCCTCCGGACCTTCAAGACGGTCTTTGCGGAACACATCAGTGACGACGAGTGCAAGTGGCGGTTCTACAAGAACTGGCACAAGTCGAAGAAGAAGGCTTTCACCAAGTACTGCAAGAAGTGGCAGGATGACGAGGGTAAGAAGCAGCTCGAGAAAGACTTTAGCAGCATTAAGAAGTCCTGCCCGGTCATGCGCGCCATCGCCCACACCCAGACGCGCCTGCTCCACCTGACGGAGATGCAGGTGAACGGGGGCTCGCTCCGTGGCTGAGAAGCTGGACTGGGCCCGAGAGAAGCTGGTGCCAGTGAACCAGGTGTTCTGGAAGGATGAAATGATCGACGTCACGGGGGTGACCAAGGGCAAAGGCTACAAAGGGGTCACCAGTCGTTGGCACACCAAGAAGATGCCCCTTAAGACCCACCGAGGGTTGCACAAGGTGGCTTGTATCATGGCCTGGCATCCCGCCCGCGTGGCCTTCTCGATGGCACGCGCTGTGCAGAAAGGCTACCACCACAGCACAGAGATCAAAATGAATATCTATAAGATTGGCCAGGGCTACCTCGTCAAGGATGGCAAGCTTATCAAACAACGCCTCCACCGAATACGATCTCTCTGACAAGAGCATCAACCCCCTGGGCGACTTTGTCCACTACGGGGAAGTGATCAATGACTTTGTCATGCTCAAGGGCTGCATGGTGGGCACCAAGAAGTGAGTGCTCACTCTGCACAAGTCCCTGCTGGTGCAGACCAAGCGCCGTGCCCTGGAGAAGATCGACCTCAAGTTCATCGACACCACCTCCAAGTTGGGCCATGGTCATTTCCAGACCGTGGAAGAGAAAAAAGCTTTCATGGGACCACTCAAGAAAGATCGGATTGCCAAGGAGGAAGGTGCATAACAGATGGTACAGCTGGTGGGATCAGAATAAAGACTTTTTCAGTGGGGGGAAAAAAAAACTGTGGTACATACATCGCTAAAAGTAGTGATGAACGTATGAAGCACATCACTGCATGGGAAGAACTGGAGGAAAGCATGCTAAGCGAAGTAAACCAAGCCCAAAAGGACAAGTACACAATGAGTCCACGGAGGTAAGCTTTAAAAACAATGCAAAAGGGACATAGGGGAAAAGCTACTGTATGAACATTCCTGGGGTGAGGACCAGGTAATATGGCAGGGACCAGACCAATTCAGGGATACACATGGTAGACAGATAAAAAGAGTCGAGGAAAGGAAAAGTAATAATAATAATAAATAAATGGGTATCGTGGTCACAGGGCACTAACCCGCCCAAGGGTGCCACCGTGAACCCGTATATCACCTATCTGCCTGCCTCTGTGCCTTTGCCTGTGCTCACTCTTTCTCTACATGGCTCGGTCCTACACCTGTTCTTTTGTGTCTGGCTTATGTCATTACCAGCAGCCCTGCTGGCGTAGTGGTTACGAATTGGACTGTGATCTGCAAGACCGGCAATTAAAGTCCACCATCTGCGCCTTGTGAGAAAGATGAAGCTTTCTATGTCTGTAAAAGGGTTACCATCCCCGGGACCCGTGGGGGCAGTTCCACTCTGCCCTTTAGGGCTACCATGAGTCAGAGTTGACTGGATGGCAGTGAGTCGGGAATTTTATTTATTTCATTCCCAGCATGTCTTTTCAAGGTTCATTTGTGACCTGACATTTATCCCCCTATTTTAATGAAAGGACACCACTCCGTTCTAGTACTCGAACTCACTGACTTGGTCCATCCATCTGTCCACCGACTCAAAGGCGGCTTCCACTTTGGCTGTCATAACTATAATGCAGTGATGTCCATAATTTAAAAGAAAACGTTTTGACATGATGTTTTTAGGGGACACAGTGAGACCAGAGCATTTGTCCCTGCCAGTGAAGGGACTGGAGGTCGATCCTTTTTTTTCCTTCTTTTTTAAGTGTCTCTATTCCCATCTACAAAAGATGGACCCCACTCAGGACTGTATATGGTTTCTCTCCTTGAAACAAAATAATCCATTGTTGTGCCCATTAGATAGAGGGGGAAATGAAGCTTACAAGCTAGTGCCCAGAACCAACACCCAAAAGGCTGGTGGCTGGAGGAGGTCTGTGTACCCACTGTGGCTGCAGGAGGGACAGAGGGGCCTGCAGGGGGGCCACTGGGCCTCAGAGACCTTCCAGGCGAGGCTACAGGAACTGCAGCAGCTCTGGGGAGAGCTGAGGGCCAACTGTAGGAGGAAAGAGACCACGCTCCAGGAAGCCTGCAGGTGAGACTGTGCATGCCCTGGGCCAGGTTGGATGGGACACCAGGTTGCCCAGTGCCGACTGCTCACCCCACGTCCTACCCCAGGCCCTGCATACGGGGGAGCATCTGGGAGCTGGAGAGCTGGCTGCATCCTGTGGAGGGGGAGCTGCGAGTCCCTGGCAGTGGATAAGACCGTCCTGGGGTGGATGAGCTCCAACTGGGGGCAAACAAGACTCGTTTCAAACACCAGCTCTGTCTCCTCTACGGGCCCGTGTACAACTGCGACAACACAACTTTGGGTCCTGCTGGGTCCCCATTAGCATCTGGGAGGAAGGCTATTTATTACAGGGAATCCTATCTTTGTCCCTTGGTGTTAATTGCAGACTCACTGGGTGACGGATTGTATCTGACACGCACCACGTTTGCCGCAGCAAACATCAACACTTTGTCAAACTCCGTTTGGTATTGCTCCATCCCTCCATTATTCTCCCTAATGACAAAAATAATTAACACATTCATAGAAAAGCACAGGATGAGCAAAGCTTTAATTTATGCATCTAGCTCAGGGTCATCCCCCTTATCAATATATGACAATCTAATGAGGCTTAATTAAAAAGTAGCAGTGAAGCAATTTAGGAAACTGAGGGATTGTCACGAGTCCTGGTTGTGACAGCATGTTTTGTGCACCATGGAAGATAACAGATTTGTCTTCTGTGGTATCTCATATCCATCATCCCCAAACTACCTGCTCTTAGGGGTAGAGAGAGCGAGCTTGTCTTTGAAAAAAGTGCCTGGGTTTGGTAGCTGCTCACAGGATGGCAGGTGTAATGTATTATGAGAAATTAACAGGGCTCTGAGAAAATGGCTATTGGAAGGTCTGGCTGGAGGGCAAGGTCATGGCCCTGAAGGTTCAGGATACAGAAGTCAAGTCAGAACTGGATGCCAGAGACATTCTCAATCCAGCCCTCTTTGCCCCTCCCCTAAGGCCAATACATTTCTAAGGGTTATGGATTCTACTTCAGAATCTTTCTCAAACCCAGGGCCCTCTTCACCATTATTGTCTAGACCTGGTCACCTCTTGCCTTATAAATAAAAATATGGGTTTATTGTAAGTCTGGGTCTGTTAGGTTTCTCGGTGGGAAATGTGTCGGTCCTTGGCTAAACACTCGAAAGAAATTCACACCAAAGCCTGGTTGGTAATCCGAATGGGTTTATATACATGAGAGAGAAGGTTCCGGCATTACACTAAACTGAACACAGCCACCCTCATGACACTGCACACCCAGCCCTGCTGAGTGGAAGGCAGAGAAGCAGCTGAAGGGAAGGGGCGGTGGTCTCCAGATTCCAGCCTTTTAAGGGCTTTCAGCTGGGAGGCGTCAATTAAGCTCTCCTGGCATGGGCTTAGCCCATATTGGCTTCCAACCTCCCGTAGGAGGCCCCCTAAGCATGGAGAGGAACAACCCCTTGTCTTGCTACCTAACCAGTCTACATTCCTGCATGGATACATTGAGATGGAACTAGCCCCTTTAAACAGCCTGTGTGGTTCACCAGGAGACACGGGCCCCAGTGTTCCCTGTGACCACCTTAAACCTTAAACTACTGTTGGAGTTTATATTACCTGTGTGGGTCTGTGGGCATGGGACGTTTCCATGTCAGAGACCTGAAGTTACACAAATAGGCATCCAGAACAGAACTCATACAGGCTCTAATAAGATGCTCAGATGCTTCTCGCTAGGATGAGAATTTAACAAAGTGTGTGAGCAGTTAAGATCTTGTAAGGGAGAACAGGTCAGTAGGATATCCAGAGAAGAGAGCAAAGGTCAGGGGAAAGGGAGGGGGCCCACAGACATCTGTGCTCTGTGTTTGGCCACAAGACAAAAACCGGGTCTCCTTGCAAAAGAAAGCAGAACAGCAAGTCCCTCAGAAATACGATATTTTTAAACATGACCTATACAACACTCGGCTCTGGGAGGCACCTTGGAAAACCATAAAAGCCCTAAAAGAGGGGCAAGGAGGAAACCCAAGTCTTTGATTTTCCCTGCTGTGCTTTCAGTGTTGAAATGTCTGTGCACGGAGCCTTTGAAATTTCAGAATCAGAGAGTGGATTCACAAGCCAAGCTCCTGCTTTATTCTTCAATGCATTTTGGCCCAGCTTCTCCTTGGTGAGACATGTAACAGAAATTCTGGACTTAGGAGCCACTTGGTACTTGGACACTAGGAGATTTCAGTGGAATCTGAAACAGGGCTCTAACCTCCAGCTGGACTGGCCTAGGAAGCCCAAGTATTCAGTCTCCCAAACACCAACCTCCCGTTGCTCTTCATCTGCCTCCACCTTGTTCAGCTTTAGTGTTGTCCGTGGAAGCGTTTGGCACCCATCTGATGCTTCGGAACCCAGAAAGGAGGAAAGGTAAAACTGGGATTCAAATGAAACAGACTTAAGCAGGACCATAGCCAAGATGTGCACAGGGCTCCTTGCAGCATTTGTCACCTTCATTTCCCTCTTCGGACTCAGACGTGGCAAGGTTCAGAAACAAGCTTTACCAGAAAGAACAGGTCAGAACCCAGCCTGCTTCCAAGTGAGAAAAAGCCCTTTACACATGAGTTCCTGAGGTCAGCCCAGCCCTGTGTGTCCCCACCCCTCCCAGAGTCACTGGCTCTGTGGTGAAGCATTAAAGCAAGTGGAAGCAGAGATTTGCTCAGAATAAAAAAATCATTTTTCACAATAGCACGGCACGTTCTGGATGGCAATCACGGCTGCACAAACCATATCCGTCCTCCAGCCATAATGTTGGCGCCTCAGTGACCACGCACATACATTGTGTGGGGAGACTCAGAGCCAATTCCATTTGTGGTCAATTGTTTCCTCCCTCTCCATACTTTGCACTTAGGAGACATCCTCTCTGGAGGTGGTTGAGGCTTGTCTTGTCACCAATAATCATCTCCTACGCCTTCCTTTACAGTCACTAATTTTATGTGTTCACTCAAAGAAATGCCAATAATATGAGGTTTCAGAGGAGAGCTCCTAGAGCTTCCCCAGACAACAAGGAGGCCGAGTGTCACCGTCATTATCCTGAGCTGGGAGGGGGCACTAGTGTTCCGGAAGCTGTGGATCCGTCACTGCCTGCCCACCGCACAGACAGAGCAGGTGCTGGTTATAATTGCTTCTAGACGTCCTGCCATGCTGAGTTGAAAGTGAAACCCGTAAACGCTGCCCGACTACAATAAAACTGGAGTACACAGACATTTCTGCATCATTGCTGGCTGAAAATATACTGAGTGGAGTTGGATGAGATGGCAGCAAGTGCCTAAGGAGGGGATGCTGTGGGAACACCAACAAGATGACTGTCAGTCGCCGTTTCCTCTTCTCGTCTGCTTTTCCCCCCCTATCTTTCAGGACCAAAAGACATGACAAATATGTAAGGAAACAAATTTGTTCATTTTTAGAGGAGTCTCCCACCCCACCCCACCCCACCCCCATCCACCACTGGCCTCCTTTGAGCAAGTCAGTAGAACTTTTTTTTTTTTTTTAAACCTGGCTTCTACTATGCCAATTTCCGGAGTTGCTATGTGGCTGTGTTTAAAAGTCGCCTTTGGGATCCAGAGCACAATCCTTGTCACAAAGGCATTCTCACAGTCCCAAATAGCAATGCGACCTCATTTCAGAAGGTTGTTCTTGTTTCTGTAGACCCAGAAAGGAGTTCAAGCTGTTGATCTTGACCGTGGTTGTTGAGTCAGCTCCTCATGGGCACCTCATGGGAAGCAGAGCAAACTATGCCAGTCTGTGCTATCACCAGGGCTGGGAGGGGAAGCCAACCGTGGCGGGCCATAGGTCGATGTGTGGATGGAGATAATCAGGTCTTTCGTCCTTATTCAATTAAAGTATGGAAACATCACTGAAGCCTGCTCAGTGTCATAGCAACACACAAACTTTCACTGACAGTCTGGGGTGCATTGGCTGCAAATCGAACCCGGGTCTTCCCGGTGAAAGACGATGAGAGATCTACCACTGAAGCACCGTGGCCCTCACCTCAAACCAGGGCAGTCATTTCCCGCAAATCTACCAGAGTTCAAACCAGACCACAATGCAGGATGACTGAGATTGCCACCAGAATCTGATACTGATACAGAAAAACACCTAACTACCATTTTATTGACTCCCACTCATACCGGCCTAATAGGACAAAGAACTGCCCCTTTGGGGTTTTGAGACTTTAAATCCTTACAGTAGTGGTTCTCATCTGTGGGTCACGACCCCACTTGGGATCAAATAACCCTTTCACAGGGGTCAACCAATTCATAAAAATAGCAAAATTACAGTTATGAAGTAGCAATGAAAATAATTTTATGGTTGCAGGTGACCACAACATGAACTGTATTAAAGGGTGGGGGCATTATGAAGGTTGAGAACCACTGCTTTACAGAAATAGACAATCTCATATTTCTCCCACGGACGGGCTAGTCAGTTCAAACCCCCGACCTTGCGATTAGCAGCTTAATGCACAGTCCACTACACCACCTGGGCTCCTAATGCTATAATAAGAGATACTATTGTTAGATCTCTCCTCGGAGAGATATACCTCAGGCCTTTGCTTCGCGCGAGAAAGAATTCACTTCGAAGCCTGGATTGTGATCCAAGTGAGATTTTTGAGAGAAGAAGTTTCAGGTTTCCACAGGCGCCTCAGGGCCCCTCACGGGGCACAGCCTACCTAGAAGCTGCTGGAGAGAAAGTCACTCAGTGCGCTCCGGGATACTGCCTTTTTTCTTTTTTTAAAAATCGTTTTATTAGGGGCTCATACAACTCTTATCACAATCCTTATATACACCAATTGTGTAAAGCACATTTGTACATTCATTGCCCTCATTATTCTCAAAACATTTGCTCTCCACTTAAGCCCCTGGCATCAAGTCCTCATTTTTCCCCTCCCTCCCCGCTCCCCCATCCTTCAAGAAACCTTGATAATTTGTGAGTGGTGATACTGAGAGGGTTGTGGGAGGGTGGATTGGAAAGAGGGAACTGATTACAAGTATCTACATGTGACCTCCTCCCTGGGGGACGGACAACAGAAAAGAGGGTGAAGGGAGACATCGGAGCTGTCAAGATCCTGCCTTTTCAATTCTTCCATAGAGAGGCATGGTTGACGGTCATGGTCAACCCCAATGGCTGGATTAAATTCACCTGGCCCAGATGGGTCAATCCAGGTGTAATGCCCACCTAGGTGTACCACCCCTTCCTGGCCAGAAGTTTGAACCTGAGCATATGTAATGGATGACCCAGTCCCTATGCTAAACCACCTAATAGTATTTGCAAGATGCCAAGCACCGTTCTAAGCTATTTGTGTATAATAATTCAATTATTCCACTAACAAGCCTATGTGTGGACTCTATTCTGGCCTCATTTTACAGATGAAAAATCAGCGGCACAGGATGACAAAGTCATGAGCCTAGGACCACACAGTGAGGAAGTGGGAAGGAGAGATTTGGACCCAGGCTGCAGAGCCCATGCCTTGGGTGCCTACAGCTGCCATGTAGGACACAGAAAAGCATGGAGCAGACTCGGCGTAAGACATTAGGGAGTTGGGAGAACTGTAGCATGAATGTATTTGCTATGACTTCATGAGAGTAGCTGCTACTCAGATCCAGAAGAGAATACAAGCCTTTTGCAAAAATTATTTTTGCCAAGAGAGGGTGGAAAACTGCATCTTGTGCGAAATCCCCCCAACCTGCACAAGTGCATAGCTATTTCAGAAGGTTCCAAACAATGTGTGCTGTGCGGCAAACCAAACTGAGCTCAGGGGAAGCTGGTCTGTGGATTATGTTAGCCAGAAAGTGAGCAGTTTGAACTCACCAGCCACCACTCCAAGGGAGAAAGAGGAGGCTTTCTGCTCCCATGGACTTACAGTCTTCGAAGTGGCAGGGAGCATTTCCATGTGTCCTATGATTAGGATCTCGGAGGGTGAGGGTGGAGTTGGTTGAGACCTGTCTTCAGGGCATTTCCCAGAAGGGCTTCCTGCAGTGTTTCTGCCTTCAGGAATGTCTGATGACCTTGAGGGCAGCAAAGTCCTAAACACACTGGGGCAGTGGTTCTCAACCTTCCTAATACAGCTCCTCTTGTTGTGGTGATGCCCCCCTCCCCCAACCATTAAATGATTTTCTTGCTACTTCATCACTGTAATTTTGCTACAGTTATGAATTGGCTGAGCCCTGTGAAAGGGTCATATGACTCCAAAAGGAGTCGCAACCCACAGGTTGAGAACCACTGCACTAAGGGTTCCCCTCCCAGGCAGCCCTACCAGTGTCTGGTGTGCATAGTTCTGTGAGGTGAGAGAAATGGACTTAGTGTCTGCTTCTGGTGACAGTTGATGTGGGTGGGCTTTCTCCCTATGTCAAATCCCTCTCGAGCCATTTGTCACCACAACAGAGGGAGCCATGCACAAAAAAGCAAGAAGAGGATGCAGCACAGCAGGACAGCAAGCAGAACAATGATTGAATAAGAACAATTCACTTCAATCATGAATCGGGTGCCCTTGAGATGTGTGGAAGACCCCCGTCTAGTGACATTAGATCAGGTTTAGGGATTGAGTGAAGGGACCCCTCTTGGCTCCCCTCAGCCCCTATTTTGCTTTCCCATTGACCCTGACCCTTGCATCGTGATTGGTCCTTATTCCAGCATGATGGTTGGTTTCATAACCACGGCATATGGGAATGTGTTAGTCGATAGGTTATACAGGCACAACTTCTGGAATGGGTAAGTAAGGAGGCGATTTGGGCTCGCTCATGCAGACCTCTAGTTGTCCTTGACAGGACTGGTAGAATGGATCATGTGAAGTGATTTGAGATCGGCGTTGAGATCTGATAGGTCATGCAGACTTCTAGCTGATCCTGGCAGTACCCTATTTTAAGGAAACAGGATGTTTGGCGTTTAAGTCGTATTTGAGCTTAAATTTTGAGCAATAGGCTGTGGCTCACAGTGAGAGTCTATGTGGAGACCCTACATCCATTTTGAGGGGCCACAGATTCAGCCGCCATTGGGTTCTTACCTACTGCTGACTTGCAGTGGAAAGCTTGTCCCTCAGGCAGTGTGCTTGCGTCCACTCCCTGGGCCAGACTCAACGATATACGGTAGTGTGCACATCCCAATGAAGGTCCCTCTCATGCTTTCACAGGCCCCCTAAAACCCCATGAATTGATCTGTCTTCAGTCACAATTTTGTGAAAAAGTTGTTTGTTTTCTATGTCTTATTTAAGTATTCAGGAGACCAGGTGGTAATGCTGGATAGTGTTGGACTATTAAGAGCAAGGTCACTGGTTCGAAGCCACTAGTCATCCCACAGGAAAAAGATGAGGTTATTGCTTCCTGTAAAGGTAGCAACTTCAGGATCCCTACGCAGAGTCACTATGAGTCAGAGTCAGCAAGACAGAATGGGTGTCATTTTATTTAAGTAACTGTGGCTGTGGGTCCTTCCGACACCATTGTGGCCTCATGCGGATGCTCTCCTTCATCCAGAACAGCATTTTGTGCCTCTTTCTTGTGTAAAACTTAGCAAAGGAGTTCCTAATAAAATATAGTTGAATTGGGAGTCTTTTCCCCCAAAAAAACAAAGTAAATACATAAATAGAAATGAGACTATGGTGCTAATAACCAGTTGGAGAGTTGAGAGAGCTGAACTCTCAATCCTGATAGAAACCCATTGTGACTGAGCACCTGCTCAAGGTCATCCACAGGCTATGAGCTTGAGCCTATATGTTGGGAGTAATTGTGTACATAAAGTTAACAATTTATCTTTCTAAAGATTCTGTCTAAAACATACTTTAAATAATAAGTTTCCCCTGGGCTAGGTAAAGTTCAGGAGGTTTAACCCCCTACTATCCACCCCCTCTGAGCATTCATCATGTTAGGCCAGAGGAGGCAAATCACACCCACTAACCAGGGCGCACTACTTCCAAAAGCACATTGCCTGTGCCGGGGCAGAGGGGAGGTACCCGGACCAGAAATGCTGACAGAGTGGAACCAGAGATCTCAGGCCCCACCTTCCCGAGGGAGCAGCTGTGATGGTTCACTTCTGGATGAATATGTTTAAGCAAAGGCCAAGGGCATGACTTGGGCAGCACGAAAACCAGACATGCAGAGGTTGTTCACTGCATTCCAGAAGTTCACACACTCTACGGAGGCTCCTTGGCTCAATGGCAAGAAGTCATTGGTGGCTTCCACCTTCAATCCCAAAAGGTCACTGCCGTCCAGTGGATTCCAACCACAGTGACCCTATATGGAGTGTTCAAGACTGTAAATCTTCATGGGAGCCAGCAGTCTCATTGTCCCCCTTGGGACAGGGAGCTAGCAGCCCGTTTTGCCACCAGGGCTCCTTCCTCTCTAATTCTGGATCCAGTCCCTCCGAATATCCTGCCCTGTCCTTGTCTAGGCTTATTAAATGCGTTCCACGCTGCTTATGTTAGTCTGGGTGCATTTGAGAAACAAATCCACAGAAACACGTATGTATTACAGAGTTGTATGTAAAGGGTGAGTGCACATCAAGAAAACATGCTCGCATGTGCTTATGCACCCGCTTTTTCTTCAGCAATCATGTCGGTGTAGGCTGGTGTGCTTTTTCCATGTGGGCTTTGTTGTTTCTTAGCTAGATGGCCCCCTGTTTATCTTCCAGCCTTTAAGACCCCAGACGCTATATCCTTTGATAGCCGGGCACCATGGTGCTTAACTACTACACCACCAGGGTTCATTAGCATGTGACTTATCTCCTGTCATTCACACTAGATACTCAAAATAGCAGGAGACCAGGTTTCTCCTTTGTGGCCACACCAGGTACTGACAGAACCAAGAACAGAGACACAGTTATATATCTTGACTATCATTTGCATATTATATGCCAGGAATCCCTAGGAAGTGTCTTGGAATTGTTCTACTCTGGTTCAAATTTCACAAACCCTCCCAGTTTCCATACTGACTCTGCCAAACCCCTAGTAACTGATTTGCAACTCCTATCAACTTGGGGAAAACACCCTATGCCAGATATAGAAGTGGACATACTTGGTACCCAGAAAACCTGTTCAGTGTTTTGAGGGCAGCTCAGCAAACAAAATGGGCACAGTGATTAAGCATTCAGCTGCTAACACAACGGTCTACTCGGTAGTGCTTCTGAAAGAGAAGGATATGGTAGTTGAACCCCCAAAAGAGTTACAAACTTGGAAACCCTATGGGTATTTGTATAGGGTCGCTATGTGTTCGAATTGAGATGATTGTCATAGGTTGGGTTTGGTTTAACCCGTCTTACTGAGGAGACTCCTTCTTTACACGCGATCAGTTACTTTAGAGGAAAAAGACATGCCTGTCCCCGAACAATCCAAGGACTGGTAAAAGCAACACCCACAAAGACACTCCCTCTGCCTGCCTAACTCTAAAACGCTGCCCATAAAACACTCTGCCTCGTAATATCTGCGCAGCACACTGGGGAGGTGCAGAAAATGTGTGTTGAATATATGAGGCCATTTCATAGTTTCGTTGCACGATCAGGGTGTCTGTCATAAAGCCCATCTCTTTGACTCCACCTCTCAGCAGAGATGAACACAAGCTTCCCATTTTTTTCTCGGCAATGTCCTTGTCAAATAAAAGTTCCTTGTAGATCAGTAACTTGCCACAGAGCAAAAGCTATGGGAAGAGGCTCATCTTTCTCCTGGCTATGAAATAGAATGGCAAGCCCCTCCCTTCAACACACACACACACACACACATGCACACACACGCGCGCACACACACCCCTGCCTTACAACTACATTCGGTTGATTAGCAAACAAAGCTCTACAACCCAACTATGTGTTTTTCTTCTCCAGAGGAATGACAGACTTATATACCCTGCATTGTCTTTTTTTTAATGGAATTGCCCCAGTTCTCCTCACCTTTCCTTAGATAGTGCAGTAAACTATTAGATGACTTCAGATATTGAAAACTAGTATTGATTTCCAGTTTGTGTCACGTTTGGCTTTGAGCACCCTCCACTTCTCTAGTAAGCTTTCCATTTCTTTGGGGAAATTTTCTCTCTCTGAATTTATTATGTGAGGGGGGTAGGGTAATAATCAATGTGCCTATGGAGGACTACCCTTCATGACCTAAACTCATTAAGGGGCAGTGCCTGATGGAGCATCAGGTTGGAGGAAGGCTTATAGACAACCTGCATTATACAGATGACACAATTTTGCTGAAAATGAAAAGGACTTGATTCACTTGCTGATGAAGATGAAGGATTAAAGCCTTCAGTTTGGATTATGACTCAAGGTAAAGAAAGTTCAGACCCTCATAACTGGACCTATTGATAACATCATGATAAATGGGGAAAGATCGAAATTGTCAAGGATTTTGTCTTGCTTGAATCCACAATCAATTCTCATGGAAGCAGCAGAGAAGAGAACAAATGACACATTTCACTAGTGAAATCTGCTACACGAGCCCTCTTTAAAGTGTTGAAAAGCAAGAGATTACTTTGAGGACTGGGGTGGGTTGACCCAGGCCATGATATTTTCAACTGTCTCATATTCATGTGAAAGTTGAACACTGAATAAGGAAGACCAAAGAAGAAAAATATATTTGATAAATAGTGATGTAAAAGAGTAATGAATGTACCATGGACTGACAGAAAAACAAACCCATCTAACTTGGATGAAGTACAGCCAGAATGTTCCCCAGGGCAAGGATAATGATTCTTCGCTTTAATTTTGACATGTTGTTCGGAGAGATCAGTCCCTGGAGCAGGACATCGTGTCCTGGAAAGTAGAGGGACAATGGAAAAGAGGAAGGCCCTCAACAAATGGGATTGACACAGTGGGTGCAACAATGCGCTCAAACTTAAGAACAACTGTGAGAATGGTACAATACCGGGCAGTGTATGATTATGTTGTATGTATGGTCACAATGAATCCAAACCCTCCCTATGACACTGAACAACAACAAAAACAACCTGACTGAATCCTCTGGGAGGACTCTTGAATGTGAGAAAAATGGAACGAAGCCAGAGGAAGGATTGGAGGATGTCTCAAGTTCCTGTCTTAATCTCCTTAACCAAAAATTATCCAACAACTCAATAGCCTTAAAACACTTTTCCCCCTGCTTTGGAGCTTACAGATTCAAATTTGGGGTGCGACTCTAGGTCAGGGTCCTTCTTTGTGGATACCAGAAAGTTCCTTGGCATTCCTCGCTATCTTTCTCCCCGTACTGTGTGTTTTTGGGTCTATCCTGGCCTTTAACTCAGAAGTGTTTAGGTTTAGGCTCAAGCCTATTCTCATATGGCCTCATTTTTTTTAACATTTTATTAGGGACTCATACAACTCTTATCACAATCCATACATATACATACATCAATTGTATAAAGCACATCTGTACATTCTTTGCCCTAATCATTTTCTGTTTTTACATTTTATTAGGGGCTCATACAACTCTTATCACAATCCATACATATACATACATCAATTGTATAAAGCACATCTGCACATTCCCTGCCCCAATCATTCTCAAAGCATTTGCTCTCCACTTAAGTCCTTTGCATCAGGTCCTCTTTTTTTTTCCCTCTCCCTCCCCGCTCCCCCCTTCCTCATGTACCCTTGGTAATTTATACATTGTTATTTTGTCATATCTTGCCCTATCCCGAGTCTCCCTCCCCCCCCCCCTTCTCTGCTGTCCCTCTCCCAGGGAGGAGGTCACATGTGGATCCTCATAATCAGTTCCCCCTTTCCAACCCACTCACCCTCCACACTCCCAGCATCGCCCCTCTGACTGACACATCTCCTCCTCTAAACCCCTCTATGAGGGGATCTCCAGTGGCCATGCGGCCTCATTTATATTACAAAAGAACTCCCTTCTTTTCAAACAGGATCATGTCCACCAAGGCTCAAATTTCTTACGTATTTTGAGGGGGCTACAGATCAATCCATAATGGTTCTTTTGGGTAGCTGTAACAAATGGCTACCAATCGAGTGACTTAAACAGCAGGCATTTGTTCTCTCACTTTTCTGAAGGGCAAAGGGTTAAAATTAAGGTGTGGGCAAGATTCATTCCTTCTGAGAGCTCTGAAGGAGAATCAAAGTAGTCTCTCTCTGCTTCTGGTCACTGCTGCTAATCCTTGATATTTCTTGGCTTATAGATGCACTGATCCAATCTCTGCCAGTGTCTTCACACGGGGTCTCTGTGTGCCCACTCCTCTTCTTATAAGAACACACCAATCAGTGCATGTAGCATCCATCTGAAATCTAAACCCAGAAAGATGGAACTCTTGAAATCCTTAACTAAGCACATCTGCCAGACCTCCTCTCCAAGTAAGGCCATAGCCTCAGGTTCCATGTGAACATGAATGGGTGTGTGTGAATGTGATTTAATGTACTACAGAGGGCACGCTTTGGCCTCAAGAGGAGTGTTTCGCCAGTACCTGCTTCACAGCCCTGAGATTGCCCAGGCATTTGGCACAGTTTCTTGTCTTCCCACCATTTATCCACCATTAGGCCTTTTTCCCTAAGTTAGTCAAGCATCAGTTTCGGTCACTTGTGATCATAACCCTCCCTCCCGCCCAGGTCACAAATTTAAACTGATACAGGCAGTTTCTTTAATGAGCACTATGTTATCCTGACTAGCAAGCATTGCTAAGGAGGGAGGATGAATCAGCGAGAACCCGCTTGCTTCATCTAGCTTCGGGGCAGTCCACAGAGGATTGATCCCTGAGCCACTAACGCATTTTTCAACTGTCACAGAACAATGCAAATGAGTAAGATCCACATCTGCTGAACACCATCATGAGGTCAAACTGTGTGTAAATAAATGCCTGTTTCAAGGAGTGAGTAAATCCTAAGGTAAGGAGTGACAGGGCTTTGTTGGCATAAACCCAGCAAGGCATTATGGGTTGGATATTAATGAACTCATGCTCCTGGGCCTCACAGAGCCCCAGCTCAACTGCTTCAGCTTGTTGACAAACAAGCACTACCCGGAGAGAGCACTACCATTTTGATGAACAGGGTTGGTTGGGGATGATGCTTCCTAACTTGCATTTTAATACAAATTTGATGCTTCATCTGAGCAATGTGAAAAGAGCATTCAGATAAAAGAGAGGGACAAACATCAAGTGACCAGAGGATGAAACTTCTATCTAATCTGTGCCCACTGGAATTGCTTCGTGGGAAGGTATTTTTTGGTGGTGTGGGGTTGTTCCCCTACCCTGCTCCAAGCCTTCCTCCTCATGCCCACCCCCACCCCAGCATACATCCTACTTGGAGAATGTCTCTGAAGAATGAAGTTTTAATAAATGAAGCTTTAATGAACCTGATAGTCTGCCTAAGACCACTTCAAACTGTAGTCTTTCATTTGTATTCTCCCATCCTTTTTGAAGAAATGAACCTGATGGCAGGTAGTATGTTTCCTTTCCAGGATGAGCTGATAGAGCCTCTCGCTGCTGCAGTGGGAGGTGAAACATTAAACCCATCTCAACCAACCCAGTCTTTATTTGCACTGCATGCCCTCTCCGAGCTCCAACTGCATGCTTCATTTGAGGATGACAAAGCCTCTATTGTCTGAGAAGATGCGCAGACATATGAACTAATCAATGCTCCCCCTGTCCCCGGGGAGTGTGAAATTCTCCCATCATGACCCACCAGCTTCCCTGGAAATTCCTGTCTTAACTCAGGCACTTAATATCATTGGCGTCTCTGCTTCCTTCCTTCTTGCACAGCCCCCAGGCATTAACTGTCATCCTTCCTCTCCCTAAAATATACTTTGAATCTATTCACTTCATGCCATCCCTACTGCCCCAAGGTGTGTCTTGCATTGACTATGAAACTAGATTCTGTATCCATTTTCCAGGGCTGTCAAAACAAAGCATCGTAAATCAGGTGGCTTTTAAGAACAGTCCACCACCTGTCTATCAGTTCGTGGTGCAGTGGTACCTAGAGTGTTGCTGTGAAATTGGAAGCCGTGCCACCGATATGACAAACCCCAGAAGGGTCAGCAATGATGGGCAGGCTTCAGTGGAACCTCGAGCCCTGTGGTGCTCAACCTTCTTTAATACAATTCCTCATGTTGTGGTGACCCTCAACCATAAAATCATTTTCCTTGCTACTTCATAACTGTAATTTTGCTACTGCCATGAATCGGGTGACTCGTGTTAAAAGGTCACTGGACCCCAAAAGGGGTCACAACCCACAGATTGAGAACCACTGCTCTAGCCTAAGGCAGACTAGGAAGAAAGACCTGGTGATCTACTTCCAAATATTAACAAATAAAAGCCTTATGGGTCACAACAAAATATGGTCCTATAGAGTGCTGGAAGATGAGCCACTGACCTGCACACAACAGTTACAAAAATAGACTCAAACACACCAACAAAGGCCTGCTGAGCTCCAAAGCCCTAACAAACCCACTCCCCTCAAGTCCATGCCAACTCATAACGGCCCTATAGGACAGGGCGATCTGTGTATTAGTCTGGGTATGCTAGAGAAAACTCGAGGGAGACTCATGTGTATGACAGAGAATTGGTGGTTTTTAAAAATCATTTCCCTATTATTTAATCATTATATGAGGGATTCATACAACTCTTATCACAATCCATCCATCCATCCATTATAAAGCACATTTATACTTTCATTGCCCTCATCATTGTCAAAACATTTGCTCTCCACATAAGCCCCTGGCACCTGCTCCTCGTTTTTCTCCTCCCTCCCCAATCCCCCCTTCTTATGAACCCTTGATAATTTTATTGGGGGCTCATACAACTCTTATCACAGTCATTCCATCCATCCATCCATCCATCCACCCATTGTGTGTCAAGTACATTGTACATGTGTTGCCCTCATCATTCTCAAAACATTTGCTTTCTACTTGAGCCCTTGGTATCAGCTCCTCATTTCCCCACTTCCATCCTCCCCCACCCCTCATAAATCCTTGATAATATATCAATTATTTTGTCATCTCTTACATGTCAAACATCTCACTTCCCCCACTTTTCTGTTGTCCGTCCACCAGGGCAGAGGTTTTATGTAGATCCTTGTAATCGGTTCACCCTTTCTACCCCACCTTCCCTCCACCCTCCTGGTATTGCCACTCTCACCACTGGTCCTGAAGGGATCATCTGTCGTGGATTCCCTGTGTTTCCAGCTCCTGTCTGTACCAGAGTACATGTTCTGGACTAATTGTACCTTTTAAATCCAGAGAGAGAGTTTTATATCAAACAGTAATTGTACATTAAGCAAACGTCCCAGCCCAGTGCAGATCAAATCCATAAGTCTGATATTAGCCCATATCTGATACCAATCTATAAATTCCTTTCCAGACCCATAAAACATGTGCAGTGATGCTGAATGCAGGATAATCACAGGCCAATGGGTGGAAAGTCTTGTGGATCCAGTGGCATTGTAAGCATCTCAGTGCTGGCAGCGATCTCTCTGAGGATTCTTTGGCTTCAGAGGTCTCATCGCATCCATTTGGCTTGCCTTCTGCAATGTCTCCCTAGGAGTAGCAGAGAGAGAAAGAGAGAGAGAGAGGTGTCTTCCACCTCCAAGGAGGAAGTACCAGATTTCTCAGAGTTCTCAGAGAAGGCTATGCCCACATAAAAATCTCACTGACTATCTCCAGATTGGCAGCCTAGACTCCACGCCTACACTCCTAATCCTTAACTTGACACAAGATTAGGTGACTACCACAGACTCCTAATCCATAACAAGCCCATTTATTTTTTCCCTGCATACCGACACCAATCCAGTACCCAAAGCTTTACCCAATGGGTGGAGATCTACTTCTAAAACATGAATATAGAAAAATCGCTTTTGCTTGAAGGCTCTCAAGGAAATGCTCACTGAATACTCCATTCCTATTATCTCACCTCCCCCAAATTAGTCTTCTTCTGGGCTTTCAGTCACACCAAGATCTCTCCTGCCCCAAGGCCTTTACATGCACTGTCATCTCTTCCAAGCCCTGAAGTGCCAAGTTCAAAGTTCCAGTTAATCTCCCTGATCCTGAATTTTAAGAACTGTGTGTGTGGGAGGGAAGGGGTTGGGCTGTTTGTTGAACTGCTGGGTTTTGGAGCCATTTGTTATGCAACCTCATTTTGTCAATGACTGGTTAATTAATGCAGCATTCATTTGCCCTTCTTCCACGCACAGCACATGGCTTGTATCTTTGGGATCACTCCTCCACCATGTTCCATCGCCATGCTTCTGCTGGCATTGACCCAATCTGCCAGCTCCAGGCCTGGCTAGTCAGGGCATGACTTTCCTCTGTCCAAAGGGACTGGGTCAGACTCAGTATGTGACTCATGCTAGGTTAATGATATCTAACCTTAAAAAATGCCACAGGAACAATTGCCCCATTGCCAATGAGTCCATTTTGAATCATAGAAGGTCCCTGTGGGGTTTCTCAGACTGTAACTATTTATGTGAGCAGAAAGTTCCATCTTTTTCCCTATGAGGTAGCTGGTAGGGTAGCACTGCCAACCTTGCAGTTAGCAATCCAATGCTTACCTGATAGTACCACCAATGATTAGAAAGAAAAGAGCCTCTCTCTAATAGAATTCCGGAGCTTCTAGATAAAACTACAGCTGTCATCAGGAAGCCTGCGTGAAACTCAAAAGGAAACAGCACTGAAAGGAAAAGGTTCAAACTCTGATGGTATCAACTGAGTGCCAGAACCCAGCTATTCCTGATGCTCTGTCCCCAGACTTACAAATTCCATAAACCTACCCATTAATTTCTTCTCCTGCTCCTTCCCTTCTCACACCCCAAGGTACTTTGACTTAGCTTTGTAGGCACTCACACCTTCACGGGTTCTGCCTTGCACAGGTGTCTGCTTGCTTCCAGTTCAGTCCTGACATTGTCCCTATCTTTAGCCATGTTAGGCTTGCGTCCTAGAGCTTTCCTTTGCTTGTCTCCCTATTGCTCTTGTCCTATGAAGTCTGTGGCTTTATCTTTAATCTACATCCTGCCCTTTTGCTTTCGCAGAAATCTGTCTCTGTATCTTGGCTCGTGGCAGGTTGTGTCCTTCAAAGATGACTGTCCTAATATTTCACATCGCACATTCTCTTGTGACAAGATGAGTTTGTGTTCACTTTTCCAGAAACAGGGCCTGCTTTCCCTCTTCCTTGCATCTTGGCAGGCCTTTGACTATGGCAGAAGTGTTGCTCTGTGACTTCCACCTGGTCGTATTGGGTTGTTCACCATTGGGACCCTGTCAGGATGTTGCAAGGAAGACCAGGCCAAATGAAAATGTCACATATAGGGTTCTTCTTGAGCTCCAACCAATAGAAGTATCAGTCGTGTGAGGGAGTGAGTCTTAAGAGAGCTGCAGCCTCTGTCCTTTGAGCTACCCCAGCTAATGCTTGATGAAGCCAAAACTAGTGTCCTCACTGAGCTCTGCCCAGATTGCAGATTTGTGAGCAAAATTGATATTATCATTACTTTAAGATGTTATTTGTGGGGATACATTCTGTAAGCAGCAGATCATCAGAATACTGCCTAATCAGACTGCATTGCCAGTTTTACTCTCTCTCTCCATATATATATATAGATAGATAGATAGATAGATAGATAGATAGATAGATAGATAGATATGGATATAGATATGGATATAGATATGGATAGAGATAGAGATAGAGATAGAGATAGAGATAGAGATAGAGATAGAGATAGATATGTTTATAGATATGTATATAGATATGTATATAGATATGTATATAGATGTAGATGTAGATGTAGATGTAGATGTAGATATAGATATAGATATAGATATAGAAATGATATAGATATAGAAATGATATAGATATAGATATAGATATAGATATAGATACAGATACAGATACAGATACAGATACAGACACAGACACAGACACAGACACAGACACAGACACAGACATAGATATAGATATAGACATAGATATAGATATAGATATAGCTATAGATATAGATATATAGATATCCTCCACTCATCTGTCACTTGGTTGTACTACAATGGTTTGTGTATTGTTATGATGCTGGAAGCTCTGTTCCCAGAATTTCAAATACCAGCAGGATTGCCCATGGTGGACCGGTTTCAGTGAAGCTTCTAGACTAAGACAGACAAGGAAGAGGGGCCTGCCAGTCCACTTCCAAAAATTACTGAAAGAAAACCTTATGGATCACAAGAGAACACTGAATGACTAATGTGTTTTGGACACATTATCAGTGGACAATTGCTAGAGGAAGACATCATATTTGATTAAATAGAGGGACATGGAAGATCCTTATTGAGGCAGATTGACCTAATCGCTGCAACAATGGACTTCAACATTCAGGAATGTGTGACAATGGTGCAATATCAGACAGCACTCCATTCCATTTCATATAAGGTCTCCATGGATCACAGTAGACTTGATGGCACTCTCTATATGTTTGTCTTCAGTGACTTCCCAAAGGGCTGCTCTGCCTGGCAGCTTCTATTCCTCGTGCTTCCAAATGGGGAGCACAACAGGTCCATAGTCACTGATATTCCCCTCAATCCCCAGGTCAAGTAAGGAGGCATGAAACTAACTATGTTGTTCTCTTTGCCTTGTCTCTCTTCCTTTTCCCCTCCTCCAACAGGGCTAGAGGGGGTAAATACTTACCTTGCAGTCTAGAAGAGAATTTCTTCCACACCAAAATCTTCTCCTACCTCAAAAGGCACATGCATGCTTTTCTCCTTGTTTTGAATTGAAATGGCAGATGGGATGGTAGGAAAGAAAATGAACTAGTCTAACAGAATGGCCAAACAGATTTACCTTCCACATAAGAATGCAAATAACTCCTCAATCTTGTTATAGAGTCATGTTATGATGAGCTCCATCAAAGCAGAGTAGAACACCACGGAGGTCAAACCAGAAAGACCATATTGAGTTGATTTTGTCTGAGAGATTCTAGTTGCTAATTATACTTTTCATAACAGACAGATGGCAGGTATAGAAGCCCAGACTTAAAATGTCTTTATCTAATTGCCTGCCTAAATATATATTTGCAATATGGTCTTCAAAGGGAATACTTTCTTTACCTTAAATTCCATTTCTTTTTCCCCTCTTTTATGTAATTTTATTGAAGTATCATTGATGTACAATAAACCATAGTGTGTTTTGCTCTTTGAGGTTTTTAAAAAGAATCATTTTATTGGGGGCTCCTACAACTCTTATCACAATCTATACACACATCCACTGTGTACATTTGTTGCCATCATCATTCTCAAAACATTTGCTTTCTACTTGAGTCCTTGGTAGTAGCTCCTCATTTCCCCTCCTTCCCCCTCGACCTCCCTCATGGACCCTTGATAATTTATAAATTATCATTCTGTCCTATCTTACACTGTCCGACATCTACCTTCACCCACTTTTTTGTTGTCCCTCCCTCATGGAGGAGGTTATATGTAGATCCTTGAAATCAGATCCCTTTTCTACCCCACCTTTCCTCCAGCACTGGTTCTGAAGGGGTCATCTGTCATGGTTTCCCTGTGTTTCCAGTTCCTATATGGACCAGTGTATATTCTCTGGTCTAGCCAGGTTTGTAAGGTAGAATTGGGATCATGATAGTGGGCGCGGTAGAATTTGGGAACGAGAGGAAAGTTATAGGGTTCTCCTTAATATCAGAACAGTAGACACTTATTGGTTTATCTTTCTGGTCTCTGTTCCCTAAAAATTGCACTTCATCCACAGGGTTTTCTTCCACAACACACAGCTGCAAATGTTTTTGGTTTGTTTTTCCACATGACTTCACCTTCCTGGTCAAAGATGATTTGTCCAGGGCTAAACACACAATGAAAACATAGCCATATTTGCACACTACAAAATTTGAAGTGAGACAGCGAGCTATTTGTTGAGTTTTTTGAATGACAGAAGTCTAAAAGGAAGTGTTATGATCTAGGAAACAGTGAGTTTTGATGTCCAGGATCTATGCTGGGGACCCAGTTGGCACTCCGAATGACTATTCAAAGTGATGGTATGAATTCTCCTCTTCCATGACCTACACATATAATAGATATAACCACTAAGTCCATGATTTGACAAATGTCTTGTGTGATTGAGTTTGGGTTCCCCATAGGATTAGATCCTGAGACAAAGGTTTTAATTAAGCCATTTTGGGGGAGATATCAATAAGGAAATGGGAAATAGAAAAGGGAAAGAAGGCAGCCAATGAAAAGTACATTATCAAACAATTTAAAATTGTGAGCAACTGTAGGTTAATCTTACTGGAGACACTGTAGAAAATCCACTAGTTATTCTGCCCAGAATGTGAGGGAGTGTGGCTATTTGTCCAACAACTCCTATGGATCATTGGTTAAGGGTTACTCCAGGAAGCAAGAATTAACTCCACAACCTCCTAAGCCATGCATGCTCAGGTACAGTGGTCTACAGAAACTAGAGAAAGCAAGAAGAGAGATGTGCTGGCCATTCGGAATTAGGCTAGCATGCCAAGTTGTCAGACATGTCAGGTGCTTGCACTATCATAACTTGTGAGATATACCACTGCTATTTCAAACACAAGCATAGTTACCCATGGTGGAAAATTTTCAGAAAAGCTTACAAGCTAAATAGACTAGAAAGAATAACCTGCCAATCTACATCTGAAAAAAATAGTGGTGTTTGTGGAGCGCATTGATAGCAGTGGAATATTGTTTCATATAGTGCAGGATGATGAACCCCTCAAGTTGGAAGACACTCAAAATATAATTGGGGAAGAGCTGTCTCCTCAAAGTAGAGTTGACCTTAGTGATATAAAGTTTTCAGGACCTATATTTGTTGATGTGGCAATGACTCAAAATGAGAAGAAACAGCAGTACTGCAATAACCACTTACAAGAAGATGGGATGCATGAAATATGGATGTAGAAAAATTGAAAGCCATGAAAAAATGGAACACATAAAGATCAAACTCTCTAGGTGTTATTGAACTGAAATAGACTGGTATTGGCCATTTGTAATGTCATAATATTATGGTTTACATAACAGAGTAACAAATTTGAAAGGAATGGATGTCTTTCATGTTAAAAAAGAAAATGTTTCAACATTGATTCCAATGTTCACCATTGTTAGGTGTAGGATATATTACACCTACAAGGATACATAATTAATAAAGTTATTATTCAAATTTACACACCAACCACTAATGCTAACAATAAAGCCATTGAGGATTTTTACCAACCTTTTCAGTCTGAAATTGATGAAACATGCAATCAAGATTACTGATGACTTGAATGCAAAAATTGGACACGAAGGAGGAGGATCACTAGTTAGAAAATATGGCCATGGGGATGGAAGCCACATGGGAGATCTCAAGATGGAATTTTCCAATAAGGATGGCTTATTGATTGAACATTTATTTTTCAGTGATGTAAACAGTAACCATAGACATGGATCATGTATATTGGATAGAAATACACAGGAATTAAATCAACTACATCTGTTGAAATAAACTACTATATATACTCGAGTATAACCCAAGTCAACTAATTTTACCCCCCAAAGCTGGGGTGCTTTTTCAGCATAAAAAATGTGCTGAAAAAAACTCGGCTTATACTCAAGTATTTACGGTATAAAGAAGTTTAATATCATCAGTCACGAGACTGGAGACCAACTGTGGAACAAACCATCAATGGCAAATTCAACTCGAATTCAAATAAAATTAAAACAAGTCCCCAAGGGTCAAAGTATGAATTTGAGTATATCTCATCTAAATTAGAGCATACTTCAAGAAGAAAGTTGACACATTGAACACAAATCACCTGAGATGATACGAGTTCTGCAATAATATCAAGAACATCATAAATAAAGAAATTCAAAGATAATTAAAAAGATTGGAACTAAAGAAAAGACAAAATGGATGTCACCTTGAATGTGGAGTAGCTGAAGCCAATGAAAGAAATGATGAAGTACGAAAAAGATGGAGAGAGAAATATAGAAATAATTGATGAAGTAAAGACGCTGAACAAAGAAGCTGAACATAAAATTTCAAAGGGGAATTCAAAAAGATGGAATAAAGAATTATATTAAAAGGTGCAAAGACCTAGAATTAGGACAGCAAAAAATGAAAGCAAGTGCATTTCACTAGCTGAAAAAATTGAAGAGAAATTCAAAATACAGAATTACACAGATAGCATCAAAAGAACATGAAAGGGATTCACTGACCACATGAAGCCCAGGCTCCACAGCGCTGAGTCCAGAAGACCAAGATAGCTTAGGGTTCTCACTGCAGATTGCTCTGAAAGTGCTCACAGTAGTAGGCCCTGGATCAACTGGGGAAAATGTAGAACTCAAAATAAGAAGACTAACCTTAGGATATGATAGGCACTAGTGGAATTCCCATTTGACACCTGACCTCACCTCCATGGCTCAACTTTCAACCCCCAAATAGGAGACCTATACTGTCAACGATGTACAATTCAGAGCCCAGCATTTGTCAGGGAGTTACTCAGAAGGCAGGAAGGAATGAGAATGAAAGACCAATGGAAACGGCAAACAAAGGGAGGGAATAGGAAAAGTAGTATTGCATTGTAGGTATTGAAATCAATATCATAAAACATTGAATGTATTGTAAGGAAAATCAATTTACTCTGTAGATTTTCCCTCACATCACAATCAAAACAGTGTAAAAAGAAAATAAGTCATATGACCGAGAACACTGGTAGATCTTGCTGAAGACCAATTGCCAGTGTTAAAAGATGTCACTTTGAGGAATAAGGCACAGCTGAGCTCTAGTGGTATAGTGGTTGCAAACATAATGTGTCAGAACCAACCCAGTTGGGTTGCTCAACACAAGATCAACAGTTCTGCTCCCATACAAAGTTCCAGTACTGGAAACCCGCAGGGATATTTCTCCCCTGTCCTATAGAGTTGCTAAGGGTTGGAATCAACTTGATGGCAGTGAACTGGATGTAAGCCAGGCTGACTAGAGACACAATTCAAGTGACACTCATATATGTGCAATAAATAGTTTTCTATCAAGAAGTCATTATAGTATTTCTATTTCAAGGAAATGTCCCAGGCCAGTCCAACTAAAGTCCATAAGTCCAACACTAGCCCATAAGTTCCTTTCCAACTTACGCAGTTACATGCAATGATGCAGAATGCAGGGATGTCAAAGGCCAGTGATTGCAATGTCGTGTGGACCCAAGGTCGATGGAAGCATGGCAAGACTCTGGCTGCTCTCAACGTGGGCAGGAAGCAGTCAGGTGAATGCAAAAAGAAGGGGAGGTTCCCAGGGACCTCCTTATAAGAAAGCCATGGCCACAAAAAGGCACCATCAGGCTATGGTGTGATTGACAGATTGGATACCAACCTTACACTTTTACATATCTTCAAACTGACATAAAATTATATAACTATCATACTATGGCATTTTCAATCACCTCATATGTACTTGAAAATGGACAATAATTATGAAAGACAAAATAAAAGTTGATGTATTTGAATTATGATGCTGGTGAAGAATATTGAATATTCCATGGACTTTCAGAAGAAGGAACAAATCTTTCTTGGCGGAAGTAGAGCCAGAATGCTTCCTAGACGTGAGAATGGCAAGACTTCATATCACATACTTTGGACATGTTAACAGCTGAGCATAGTCCCTAGAGAAGGATATCATACTTGGTAAAGTGGAGTGTTGAAAAAAAGAAGGTCCTCAATGGGATGAATTGGCATACTGGCTGCAAAAACGGTCTCCAACATTAACTGTGAGGAAACAGGCTGTGGGTGCTATGAGTTAGAGCCAAATTAACAGTGTCAAAAAATGACAACTCCCCTCCCCCGCCCCATCTGTCAATTTGCTGCACTGTGGTAGCTTGTGCTTTGCTGTGATGCTGGGAGTTAGTCCACTAGTACTTCAAATACCAGGCAGCATCACCCACGGTGAACAGATTTCAACACAGCTTCCAGACTAAGAACTGACAGGACGACAAAACAATCAGTCCACTTCTGAGGGATTCACCATTGAAAACTTTCTGCATAGCAGTAAAATATTGTCTGATATAATGTCAGAAAATGAGCCCCTCAGATTTCAAAACAATCAAAATATCACCGAGAAAGAGAGCTTCCTCAAAGTAGAGTCCACCTTAATGATAACTCAAAACCTCACAACAGGAGCTGTAGATAACATCATAATAAATGGAGAAATTATTGAAGTTATCAAGGATTTCGTCTTGCTTAGATTCACAACTAATGCTCATGGAAACAACAATCAAGAAACCAAATAACATATTGCATTAGGCAAATCTACTGCACATAACCACTTTAAAGTACTGAAGATCAAGAATTTCACGTAGGATTAAGTTGCGCCTGGCCCAAGGCATGGTATTTTCCGCCACATCTTATGCATGTGAAATTTGAACATTGAATGAGAACGACTGAAGGAGAACTGGTGCATTTGAATTAAGGTACTGACAAAAAAAATACTGAAAGTACCATGGGTGGAGAGAAAAACAAACAAATCTGTCTCAGAAGAAGTGCAGGTAAATGTTCCTTGGCAGATAGGATGGCGAGACTTCATCTCATGTACTTTGCAGATGTTATCAGGACAGACCAGTCCCTGGAGGACATCATACACATTACAGTGGAGGGGTTGCAAAAAGAGGAAGACACCCAATCAAATGGATCGAGACAATTCCTACAACAATGGGCTCAAACATAACAAAAATTTTGAGTATGGGGCAGGACCAGGCAATGTTTCATTCTGTTGTGTACGCATTATTATGAGACAGAACTGACTTGAAGGCATCTAGCAACAAAGTGTACTAAAGCTTCTGGCACCTTCATTTGCTGATGGATTATAATTCAAAATGAGAAAAATCATTGCAACCGTTCATTAATAATCAGAACATGAAACGTGCAAAATAAGAATCTAGGAAAATTGGAAATCATAAAAAACGGAATCTGACCTATAAAGATCAATATCCTAGGCATTGGTGAGTTGAAATAGTCCCTTTGAATCTTAAAATGATAAGAATGACTATGCTGACAATGACAAATTCAAAAGAATGTTTCTTTCATCCTCAAAAAGAACATTTCTAGATCTATCTTGAAGTGCAATGCTGCCTGTGACAGAATAATATGTATCTTCATACACAAGGAAGGCCGGATAATAGAACCATTACTCAAATTTTCTCACAAACCACTAAAGCCAATGAAGAATTGTACCAACTTCTTTAGTCTGAAATTGATCACACATGTACTGAAAATGCATTAATAATTGCTGACAATTGGAATGCACACATGGAAACAAAAAGGAAGGAAGAGTAATTAGAAACTATGGCTTTGGGGATCGAAAAGAACCTGAAGACTGCATGAAAGAATTCTGCAAGAGCAATAATTTCCTCATTGCAAATACCTTTATTCAACAACAGGAGCGGCATATATACATGTGGAATACACAGGAATGGAATTGATTAAATCTGTGGGAAGACATGATAGAGAAGCTCAATACCATTGAGACAAAATAAGACCAGGGGCCAACTATGTAACAGACTATCAATTACTAATATGCAAGTTCAAGTCAAACCTGAAGAAAATTAAAATAAGAACGCAAAAGAGCCCAAATACAGCCTATATTATATCTGTGGTCGGCTGGGGTTTCTAGAGAAACAAACCAGTGATACTGATACATGTAGAAGAAGGAAATTCATATCAATAAAGAATTTTACATTAAGAAGTCCACACAACAAGAAACCCCAGTCCAACTCCAGCCCATAAATCAGATGCAAACTAGAGGCCCTTCCAGATTCATGAAGCTGTTGGAGGAATAGCCCAAGAAACAGGAAAACCACAGGTTGGTGGAGGCAGAGTTGGGAGAATCCAAAGTCAACAGGCAGTTGGCAGGCCACAGACAGCTCTTAGGGTCAGCAGGTCTCATGGTGATTGCCATCCCAAGAATCCAGACGTAGGGTCCAGGGTCTTTTCATCAGGAAGAAAAAGAGTGAGCCCATACTCCACAGTCTACTTATAGCTATGAAATAGGTCACACCCCCAAGGAGACTGTGACCTGCACCTTCTGAAGATCCTGGTCAAGCTATATTGACACCAAACCTTACTATCACAATATCTCACCTGAATTTAGAGCCTATCTCAAGAATGGTTTGGACATATTGAACATTAATGATCTGCTACCAGAAGACTTGTGAAATAGCATCAAGGTCATCAATCTTTTTTTTTTTTTGTCATGTCATCTGTGGCTATTTATTTATTTATCATAAATCATTTTATTGTGGGCTCCTCAAAAAGATCATTATAATACAGTAAAGAAAGAAAATACTACAGTGGATATCAGAGGAGACTGTGAAACTTGCTCTTGAACCTAAAGCAGCTAAAGCAAATGGAAGAAATGATGAAATAAAAGAGTTGAACAGAAAATTTGGAAAGGCCAGCTTGAGAAGATAAAGTAAAGAATTATATTGTAACGTGTAAAGACCTGGAATAAGGAAAGCAAAAGGAATGAGTACAGTCAGCATATCATAAATTGAAAGAACAGAAGAAAAAATTCAAGCCTTGGATTAAAATGTTCAAGGATTATTTATCAAACTATTGAATGATGCAGGGAGAATCCGAAGAATATGGAAGGAGTAGACAGAGTCTCTGTACCCAAGAATTAGTTGAGGATCTCCTAGTTCAAAATGCAAAGAGGAAGTTGAAGCTGCAATGTAAGCATTAGTGAAAAGCAAGGAAGGGATAGGAATGGAAATATTTCAACACGCTCATGCAGTGATAGTCCATGTCAAGAAATTTGGAAGATAGCTATCTGCCCAACCAACTGGAAGTGATTAATATTTGTGTCCATTCTAAAGAAATAAGACACTTTCAGCATTCCCTGGGGACCTTGCCACTCCATTCCCTTGCTGTTCCGCTGCATTCCCCCAGCAGAGAAGGGGGGAAGGGAGACCCCGGATAGGGCAAGATATGACAAAATAACGAGGTATAAATTACCAAGGGCATATGAGGGAGGGGGGAATGGGGAGGGAGGGGGAGAAAAAAAAAGAGGACCTGATGCAAGGGGCTTAAGTGGAGAGCAAATGCCTTGAGAATGATTGGGGCAGGGAATGTATGGATGTGCTTTATACAATTGATGTATGTATATGTATGGATTGTCGTAAGAGTTGTTTGAGTCCCTAATAAAATGTAAAAGAAGAAAAGAGAAACAAAAATGATTAGGGCAAAGACTGTACAGATGTGCTTTATACAATTGATGTATGTATATGTATGAACTGTGAAAAGAATTGTAACAGCCCCAATAAATTGTTAAAAAAAAAGAAATATGACGCAACAAAATAACATTAATATGACATGCAAGTACAATTTTATTGACGATAACTTTAAAAGTAGTTATAGCAATATGTCAACAGGAAGCTGCCAGAAATCCAGGCTGTATTAAAAGAGGGCATGAGGCAAGGTATATCAATGCTGATTTCAGATGGACCTTGGCTGAAAGCAGAGGATACAAGGAAAATGCTTACTTATGTACTATTGACTATGCAGAGGATTTTACTGTGTATCATAACAAACTTTGGGTAGCATATGAATATATATGAGAACAACGGGAATTCCCGTACATTTAATTGTGCTCCTGTGGTACCTGTACATAAACCAACAGGAAGTGGTTGGAATAGAACAAGGGGATACTGCGTGGTTTAAAATCAGGAGAATGTGTGTTGTGGTTATATCCTTTCACCATATGTGTTAGACAGGGTTCTCTAGAGAAACAAAACCAGGACATTTATGATTTGATAGAAAGATAGAACACGAAGGAATATAACAGCTAATTAGTCCACATAGCAGTACAGAGGACTCAGTTTAACTCACTTCCATGCAACAGTAAATATGGCAGTACAGCCAGGCAGCAAACTGCAGAACTAGGTAAGGCAGCCACACACTGGTCTGGTCACCAGAGAGCAACTGAGAGATAGGTGTGGCTTGCTGAGCCATTTATCTCTTTGCCCACTAATCAAACTGCAAACTTATTAATCCCACATGTTCTTATTGGCCAGGTTGGCACTATAAACCTACCTATCTATCACACTATACTTATTCAAATAATCTGAGAAGCTGCTCTGTATGAAGAAGTTGAGGCATCTGGATTGGAGGAAGAATCATTAACAACCTGTGTTATGCAGATGACCCAATCTTGCTGGCTGAAAGTCAATAGGCCTTGAAGTACTTACTGATAAAGCTCATATAGTACACCTTCAGTATAAATTAGTCTTCAACACTAAGAATACAAATGTCTTCTCAACTTGACAAATATAAACACACAACATCATTACAAATAGAGAAATGTAGCTAAACTCTATTTTACTTGGACCCACAATCAATATTCACAGAAGCAGCAGTCAATAAATCAACGTATTTCATTGGAAAAATCTGTTGTAAAAGACCTCTTTAAAATGTGAAAGAGCAAATGCTTTACTCTGGGGATTAGCAAGTTATGCCTGCTTTTAGCCTTGATATTTTTAATCACCTTAGATGCATGTGAAAGGCGTCTTAATTTCAGTGTCTTGTATGGGTTGAATGACTAACAGCAAGGTTGGTGGTTCAACCCACTTGCTGCTCCACAGAAGAAAGAGGAAGCTATTTGACCCTGTAAAGATTTACAGCCTTGGAAACCCTATATGGTCACTTTGAATAAGAATAGACTTGATGGTAATGTTTGACGTATGCATGTGAAAGATGGACAATAAATAAGGAAGACTGAAGAAAATATGATGCCTTTCAAATATGATGTTGCAAATAATATTGAATATACCATGAATGCCCAGCAGAACAAAGAGGTCTGTCCCGGAAGAAGTACAGCCAGAATGTATTTTAGAAGTGAGGATGGTAAAACTCCATTTCATATACTTTGAACATGGTATCAGGAGAAATTAGTCCCTAGAAAAGGACCAAATACTTGGTAGAGCATCATCAAAAAACAGGTAAACCCTGAATGAGATGGATCAACACAGTGGCTGTAACAATAGGCTAAAATATGACCATTGTGAGGATGTCACAGGACTAGAAAGGCTTTTATTCTATTGTGCATAGGGTCACTATAAGTGGCAGTGCGTGAGATTTTGTTGATTAACAACACTGGGATATGAGCAATGTCCCCATGGCATATGCTAAACTGTCACCATGCTGGACACAGTTGATCTTTGTGGCTTTAGAGGGTAATTATTTAGAGGGTTATGATTCCACTGAATTTTTTTCTGTGTATTCAAACTATTCCATCCTAAGATTACACAGATCTATCCAAACCAAGCTCACTGCCATTGAATCAATGCTAACTCATATCGACCCTACAGGACATGGGTAAAATTGTACCTGTGAGGTTCTGAGACTGTACCTCTTTACAGAGTAGAGTCCCATCTTTCTCCCGAAGAGCAGCCGGTGATTTCAAAATACCGACCGTGCAATTAGCAGCCCAATGTGTAACCAAGAACTATTCAGGGAAGCTAGAGGGAGAGCATGAAAAGAAATGAGTAGTTGAGGTGGTTGGATGCACATCCATCCCTTTGTTCTACTCTCTATGACTTTTTCTGAGTTCATTCAAACTGTAAATTAAGACACAAAATAGAATTCTACCCAACCCTGCTATATGCCTCAACAGTATCCATTTTTCTCATTCTTACTACTAATAGAAGCTCAATTTTGTTTAGGGTGATAATGCACCTACTTAAATCGCTCACTCCTAGGCTCCCTTGCAGCTGTGCATGAGCATTTGACCCAGTTTGGGCCAAATATGTGTAGGTGAAAGATACTCAGTAGGACTCCCAAGAAAGTTTTTGTTGTTGTTTAAGGCAAAACACTTGTCTGGCATAACCCATTTCATTTTTGTCCTTGGCTCTTCTGCTGTCATGCTCCCTAGTCAGAATATTGAAAGATGGGAGAGTCACATAGGTTACATGAGTTTGGCAGACCAAAAAGCATGCATTCTCCTATATGCAAGATGAGTCCCTGAGCAAATACACCAGACCTAGGCTACCTATTTCAAGATTTACTATTGTATAAGACAAACCCCTGTGTGTTGCAAAGGGTTAACACAATTCACTGCTAAGCCAAAGATGCCTTGGAAGAAAAACCTGGCAATCTACATTTAAAAATTCAGCCCTTGAAAACCTCATGGAGCACAGTTCTACCCTGAATCATATGGGGTAACTGTAAATCAGAATCAATTCAGTGGCAAATGGTTTGGTATTTTTGGTGTTAATATAAGAAAAATGAAGCTGTTGTGATTAGACCACTAGAGTCGGTTTGTTTTTTCCCAGGTAGCCAGATGCAATTTGGACTGATAGAGAAATAATTAAAAGAATGTAGAGTTAAGTAAGCATAATGATTATGGAACTAATCATTTAGCAATGGGCTGCTAACCACAAGGTCAGTAGTTCAAATGCACCAGTCACTCAGGGGGAGAAAAGTGAAGCTCTCTGCTTCTGTAAAGATTTACAGTCTTGGAAGCCCTATATGGGGTTGCTATAAGTTGTAATCACCTTGATAGCATTGAATTTGTTTGAGTTTGGTGACTAGTATTTAAGCTTTGAGGGGGTAGTAATAGAAACTATGAATACTATTCTTAGCACTATAGGTATTTTGTCTTTTGCAAATGGATAAACGAACAAAAGCGATATTCATTTTGTGTTTTCTGTAGTTTGCCTTATTCTTCCCAGAAGATTCCTCAAGTGTTAAGACCCAGTCTTCTCTGGCATACTTGAATAAAAGAATAACTGATAGACACAGACTTGAACCCTGGCCTGTGTGATCTTGGGTGTGTCACTGTTCTTCAATCCATTTCTCATCTGTGAACTGGGGATTACACACGTAGCCCACAGGGTTGTTTTGGAGATTCAGAGTAATGTGTGTGTCTTGGATTGAGTGCCCTTGCATGCCGAGCTTATTCCTCAGGCCTGGGTGCAGGGAGTCTATTTGAGATCTGATGGCAGGGAGTGGGAATAGGAAAGCGGACGCAAGACTGAGTTAGGGGGAGAAGCAATCACAATGGGAACGGGGTGTTGAGGCTTTTAATGTAGGATACAGGGGCTTGATTCCCCCAGGACTTCTGAGCAACATGGGTTCTGTCCTAGAATTGCCTACCAGAAACAGGAGGCTGGGCTCTTCTTCGCCTGTAGTGGTGTTGAGCATTCCTCCTAGTACGGTGACCTCTCCTACCTTCCTGGGTTTGGCTTTCCATGCCTTTGAAAAGGCTTCGAGGCAGAAGGACATGGAGAGCTGCGTGCTGCACAGTTGTGATAAGACACCATTTCAGCAGGAGCCTGCACTTACATAGAGCCGTTCGCCACTGCTATGATGGATATCAGGAGGAGCCCTGGAAGTGCAGTGGTTACAAGTTGGTTTGCTAACTTCAAGGTCAGCAGTTCAAAACTACTAGCTCCAAGGAAGAAAGATGGGGTTTTCTACCCCAATTAAGAGGTGTAGTGTTTGAAACTCACAGGGGGCAATTGTACACTGCCTCGCAGGATCGCTATGAGTCGGTATTGACTGGAAGGCAGTGAGATGGTGTCAGAGATGGGTCAAAGGAATGTGGCATGGCAACCCTAAGAATCTGCTACAGAACCATAAAGTGCCTGGGATAGATGAGTTTATTGTACTTGACCTTTTAAAACCATCAAACGGGCAACCGTTAGAAAGACAAACATACCAAGTGTCATTGGAGATCCGGGGAAAGCAGAGAAACACTGCTAATGATGCAGGTTTGCTACACAGCAATCTGGCAGAGCTTAGTGAAAGCCCATTGAATGTACCCTAGGACCTAGTGAGCCCCTCCTGGGCGTACAACCAAAGAAGCGCAGTCACTGAGTTGACTTTCATTCCTCATGACCCTATCAAACAAAGCTGAATGGTCCCATGATGTTTTCAAGACTTCTATTGGGAAGTAGACAGCCATGCCTTTATCCCACAGTGTGTGGAAGACGGCTTCAAACTACTGACCTTAGGTTTAGCAGCCAAGCACTTAATATCTCCCCCATCAAAGCTCTCTCCTGGATGTAGAAAAACAAACAAAATCCCAGTTGATTCTTCCTCATTAGCAACCCTACAAGGCACAGTAGAATTGCTGCTTTAGGTTTACAAAACTAAATTCTTACGACAGCAGACAGCCTCTCTTTGCTCCATGGAATAGCTGGTAGGTTGGAACTGCTCACCTTGGGGTTAGCAGCCCAACGCATAATTCCTGGGTATATAGGCCAAGCTTTTTATCCAATTCACAGGGCCCTTGGGGCATTTTTACAAGAATGGTCACCACACTGATGCCTGCAGTAGAGAAGAGTTGGAGCCGAATTGGATGCCAATCAACAGACAACTGAAGAAGGAAACAAAAGAAAGATGATGATTCCTCATGACCAAGTGGCACGCAGCAGCACATGCAATTGATATGCAGCATGGCAATAACTCTTAATGACATTGCAAGGAGTTGAATAGGTCAGAAACTGAATGAGATTTATATTGCAGTACCATTCATGGAAGCTGAAATCCCATTCACCAAGCAGCATGGTCTAGTGCACATGGCTGTATGCCTATAAGGACACACACACACCAAGCACCCAGCAGGGGTATTAGTCTGAAGAGGGGAATGGAAGTGATATGAATGTGGAAAAGGAGGGACAAAACACAAGCAGGGCCTGACATTGATCAGAGTTCACGGTGTGCTATAAAGTAGGCATGATTAATCCCTTCCCTGTACCAGAAGACTGAGCTAGATTTTTAAAGCAAATCAAGTGCCTGGAACACAATGGTTGTTAGCTGCTGTTGAGTCAGCCTCCAGTCCAACTCACTGTGACAACCAGCTCCCAGTGACTCCATGGGCAATATTCTCCCTGGTCCTGCACCATCTCTTTGGTTGTGCATCAGATTGTGATTCACAGGGGTTTTCGTTAACTGGTTTACAGAAGTAGAATGCCAGGCTCTTCTTCATCGCTCATCTTAGTCTGGACACATCACAGAAACGGGTTCAGTCTCATAGCCGCACCCAACCAAGCTTCCCCATTTCAGTATCATAGCAACACAGAAATCAGTTCAGTACCACAGCAATAACCAAGCATCCCCCTGACAAATGAGTGTTGGATGCACATGAGTTGCATTGTCTTGGACTCAAACCCAGATCTCCCACATGGAAAAGGTGAATTCTACAACTGAACCACCAATTTACCCTCAGAATATAATAAGTATTCAGTAAATGGTTATTAAGAATGTGGCTGCCAGGAAAATCCAGCAATTTCCTGCCAAGGCTTAACACTAATATCTTCCCCCACACACTAGAAGGCTGCAGAGGAATGACTTTCCCCATGCCAGCCCTGGTATCTAGACAAGGGACCCTAACACTGAGCCACTGAGCCCCAGCAGGCTGGGGAGCAATGTCAAATTGGATGAGGGACAATCCTGGTTGAGTTAGTTTCCCTAAGCTTGCAGGGCAGTTTAGCATGTCCACAGCTATGTTCAGAATAGCGATATGATTACCACCGAGAGAAATTCTACATGCTTTCACACCCCATGCTAGTCGTTGCAGCCATCGTTGAGTACAGTTCATGCTCATCACTATATAGAACACACGGTGACGCTGTGGGTGAGCCATTGGGCAGGTAACCTCAAGGTTGGCAGTTCAAAGGCACCAGTTGTTCTCTGAGAGGAAGGTGAGATGATCTGCTCCTGTAAAGATTTAGCCTGAGGAATTTTATATAGGGTCACAGTGAGTCAGGATCAACCCAATGGTGTGAGTTTCTTTTAGTAGACCCACCATCAGATCATATTTAATGTATTTATTAACATGTATATTTGCCACAAATCCAATGTCTTTTATTTTTATCACTGCATTTCAATACAATTTGTGCCTTTGTGATTCTGTATTTCATTGGAGGTATTTGGAAATATTATTCTGGGGAGTGAGCAGGTGTTCCATAGCCTTTCCTAAATGCCAAAAGGATCCATGGGGTTGCAATGGTTAAGACCCTCTAATAGAGTTTATCAAAGAGCCCTGGAGGCACAATGGTTAAGTACTCAGCTGCTATCCAAAAGGTTGAAGGTTTGAACCCACCAGTGGCTCTGTTCTTGGAAGAAAACCCAGGCAACTCATTCTTGTAAAGATTACAGCATAGAGAAGCCTAGAGCAGTGGTTCTCAAACTTCCTAATGCCACAATCCTTTCATACAGTTCCTCATGTTGTGGTGACCTCCACAACCATAAAAATATTCTCATTGCTGCTTCATAACTGTAATTTTGTTACAGTCACCCTGTGCAAGGGTCCCACAGGTTGAGAACCATTGGTCTAGAGAGCTCTGCACTGATGCATTGAGTCACTATGAATTGGACTGGACTAGAAGGTTCCTAACAAAAACACCAACAATCCTTTATTACCATGACCTTGCTAACTCAAAAAGATTAATAAGCAAATTCACAAATGAGGACATCCAGTTGCCCCTCCAAACTGGAGAAGCATCAGTTAAATGGTGACCCTGACCCCACGGTGTCCTCCAGCTGGTGCCATGCTGCCTTTATTCCTTCTGCCTCTCAGTTCTGCGGAGAAGGGGAAAGGGAGGGAAAGAAAAAGAAAGAAATGAAAAGATAATTTTCCAGCTTCTTCACATCACTGAATTGAACTTTACTTTTAGTAAAAGTATTATGAAATGGAAATGGTGCTTTCACTATTTTGCTTTTAGGTGATATTCAGAGACATGGTGCTGGTAATAATTTGAGCCAGGAAGGTTAGTGTGCAGATTTTCTGAATATGGTTGAGCCAGCATGCCCCCTTCCAGGCCTAGCATTTCCCTGGGCTATGAGAAGTTATAGACAGTCTACCCTCTTCTTCCTCTGACTTCGCTGCAAACCATGGACACACTGGTTCTGAATTGACCTGGCTCCAGTACAGAAAAAAATATCCTCCTTGCATAATTGTAGTGCTTGCATTGGAAGGCACCCAGAGGCAAATCTCTCTTCTGGTGGCATAATGGGTTATGTGTTGGGCTATTAACTTCAAGGTCAGCAGTTGGAATTCACCAGTCACTCCTTTGGAGAAAGATGAGGCTTTCTTCTCCCATAAAGAGTTAAAGCCTTAGATGAGTATAAAAACTCAAAATGCATTGGCAGAGATTCCACAGAGAATAAGCCTCCATTAAATCCCCTGGGACTATTCACCAGGGATGGGATTAAACCCTGCTCACCGTCAGTACATCAGAAAGTGTATTGTTGCAGATATGATTAGGTTAAAAATTAACATCTTATCATTTCTCTTTACTCTTAACACGTTTTTCATTTGTTCTTTTTTTAATTTTCTGCTTTCCTTTTTATTGAAAAAAGTAACTAATGTCACTAAACAAGTAGAGAATTTGTTAAATTAAAATCTAATCGGTTATGTAAACTTTCACTGAAAACATAACACACTTTTATTTTTACAAAGAGTTATACCACTGGAAACCCAGGAAGCCGGAGTATTTTCTCTCGATAGGATTGTTATGCACCCAATGGCAATGAGTGTTGTTGGATTTTGTTTCTTTATTGTTTTCTGTAGCTATGGTGGGGTATAGGGGTTATGTGTTGGGCTGCTGAACGCAATGTCTGAAATGGCAAATTTGAAATCCCCAGCCACTCCAAGGGAGAAAGATGAGGCTTTCTACTCCCCTAAAGAGTTCCAGTCTCAGAGCAGCCAGTCCACAAAGAGAACAACATGGCTGGCCCCACTATGAGACATGATGCCCCTCAGTGACCAAGGGTGATACAGGGGACAGCACTGGAGACACAGTGTGCGAATTGCACCTAATCTGATTCCACCACACCGAGGCAAAGTGTGGTGGAGTGCAGTGGAACAGCAAGGGAATGGAGTGGCAAGGTCCCCAGGGAATGCTGAAAGTGGACTTTGGAGCCAGGTGGTGGTGCCTCAACAGACTGGATTGGAAAACTCTCCTAAGATCCAACAAATGATCCTTGAACTAACTACAAGCTCTTCTTTCTTGATGTGATTTGTTTTGTTCTTTGTCAGTGGTTTGTTTTTGTTGTTTTGTTGTCTGGTTTTATACTGTTGCTTTGTTTTCCTCTGTCTTGTTTTCGTGCATGTTAGTGTCTCCACAGGTCTGTCTAAATAAGACAGGCTGGATGAACTATCTGGAGGAAAAACAACAGGACCGACAGTTCCGGGGGCACTTGGGATAGGAGGAGGTGCGGGGGGCTAAGGAAGTGGCGTTAACAAACACAGGGACAAGGGAACAACATGGGACTCAAAATGGTAGTGAGGGGGAAGTGGCAGGCCTGGTAGGGAATGATCAAGGGTAAGGTAACGTAAAGAAGAGGTATAGCTGTAACCCAGGTGGGGACGGAGCATAGTAGTGGGAGAGGAGGAAAGTCAAGGGAGATGGAGGAAAGAGCTAGGAGTCAAAGTGCATTTATAGAGGTCTAGACAAAGACATGTACATGCAAATACAAATATCATAGTTTCCTTTGTAGTGGTAGAACCCCAATCATAAAATTATATTCTTTGCTACTTGTAACTCTCGTTTTTTACAAGTTATGAATAGTGCCACCCTGTAAAGGGTTCGTCTAAGCCCCAAAGGGGTCACGACCCACATGGTGAAAACCACTGCTCTAAATTTAGAAGAGTTTCTCTTAAGGTCTATTTCACCATACTGTTAGAAGCTCAGGTCCATTTGTTGTTGTTGTTAGGTGCCGTCGAGTGGGTATGTCTCATAGCAACTCTACACAGAATATAATGAAACGCCGACCTGTCCTGTGACATCCTCACAGTGGTTCTCTGCTTGCGCTCATTGTTGCAGCCACTGTGCTAATGCATATTGTTGGGGACCGCCTCTCTTTTCCTGCCCTTTCATACCAAGATTTTGGACTTCCTCTAGAGCAGTGGTTCACAACTTTCCTAATGCCATGATATTTTCATACCGATTCTCATTTAGTGGTGACCCCCCCAACCATAAAAATGATTTCATTGCAGCTTCATAACTGTAATTTTGTTACTGTTATGAGTCACGACACCCCTGTGAAATTTTCATTCCATACCCACAAAGGGGTCGCGACACACAGGTGAAGATCCCCTGGTCTAAACTAAGAGGAGATTCTCTTAAGATAGAATTCAGCATACTGGTAGATGCACAAGTTCTGTTGTTATTGGTGTTAGGTACCATCGAGTGGGTTTTGGCTCATAGTAACTCTATGCACAATATAATGAAACGCTTTCCCATCCTATGCCATCCTCACAGTGGTTCTTTTGCTTGTGCTCATTGTTGCAGCCACTGTGCTAATCCAACTTTTGGGTAGCTGCCTCTTTTTTGTGGCCTTTCAACTGTACCAAGACTTGTGTCTTCCTCTAGGTCAGTGGTTGTCAAATTTCCTAATGCTATGACCCTTTCACACAGTTCCTCATGTAGTGGTGACCCCCATCATAACATTATTGTTACTTCGTAACTGTAATTTTCCTACAGTTATGAATCATTTCACACCTGTTAAAGGGTCATTCGATCGCCAAAAGTGGTCGCGAACCACAGGTTAAAAACCGCTGGTCTAAACTAAGAGGAGTTTCTCTTAATATCTACTTCACCCTATTGTCAGAAGCACGAATCCTATAGTTATTGTTAGATTCTGTTGTGTAGCTTTCGACGCCTAGCAACTCTAAGCACAATATGATGGAAAGGTGTCCTGTCCTGCGCCATCCTCCCAGTGGTTCTTTTGCTTGCGCGGATTGTTGCAGCCACTGTTGTATTCCATCGTGCTGTGAGCTGCCTCTTTTTGCTGCCCTTCTACTGTACCCAGATCTATGTCTCCCTCTAGGGCAGTGGTTCTCAACCTTCCTAATGTCATGACTCTTTCACACCATTCCTCATATACTAGTGACCCCCCCCCCAATCATAAAATTATTTTCCTTGTTACTCCATAACTATAAATTTGTTATTGTTATGAATCAGGTCACCCATGTGAAATGCTCATTGTTCCCTCCTAAGGCGTCGTGACCCACAGTTAGAGAACTGTTACTCTACACTGAGAGTTTTTTTTGAAGTCTTCTTCAGCATATTGTTAGAGGCACAAATCCTGTTGTTTGGTGGCTTCGAATGGGTTTAGGCTCATGCCAACTCTATGCACCATGTAATGAAATGCTTTCCCGACCTGTGCCTTCCATACAGTGGTTCTTTTGCTCACACTCATTTTTGCAGCCACTGTGCTAATCCATCTTGTTGGGCACTGCCTCTCTTTTCTTGCCCTTCCGTTCCAAGATATGTGTCTTCCTCAGGAGCAGTGGTTCTCAACTTTCCAAATGCCACAACCACTTCACACCATACCTCGTGTTGTGGTGACATCCAACCATAAAATATTTGCATTGCTACATCATAATTGTAATTTTGCTTCTGCTATGGATCAGGCCACCCATGTGAAAGGTTCGTTAGTCTCCTCAAAGGTGTCTCGACACACAGTTGGAGAACCAATGGTCTAAACGAATAGGAGTTTCTCTTAAGGTCTACTTCAGAATATTCTTAGAAGCCCAAGTTCTTTTTATTATTGTTTGGTGCCTTTGAGTGTGTGTTGGCTCATAGCAACTGTATGCACAATATAATGAAACGCGGCCCCATCTCGTGCCATCTCAATGTGGTCCTTTGCTTGCGCTCACTGCTGCATCTATTCCATCTTGTAGGGGCTGCCTGACTTTTGCAGCCCTTCTGCTGTACCAACATTTGTGTCTTCCTCTAGGACAATGTTTCACATACATCCTAATTCTGCAGCCCTTTCGTACAGTTCCCAATGTAGTGGTGGACCCCAAACATAAAATTATAAAATTATATTCATTGATATTTCATAACTGTACTTTTGCTACTGTTATGAATCAGGCCATCACTGTGAAGGGGTGTTTCGAAACACCCCCCACCTGAAAGTGTTCACGACCCAATGTTGAGAACCCTGCTGTAAACTAAGAAGAGTTGCTCTTAAGGTTTACTTCAGCATTTTGTTAAACACACAAGCCCTGTTGTTATTGTTGTTAAGTTCCGCGGAGGGGGTTTTGGCTCATCACATCTCTATGCACAATATCATGAAATGCTTCCCAGACCTGTGCCAACCTGACAGTGGTTGTTTGCTAGTGCTCATTGTTGGAACCATATTGGGGGTGGGTGGGGACTGGCTATTTTTTGTTGCCCTTCTACTCTACCAAGATTTGTGTCTTCCTTTAGGGCAGTGGTTCTCAACCTTCCTAATGCCACAACATTTTCATACCGTTCCTCATATAGTGCTGACTGCCAAATCATAATATTATTTTCATTGCAACTTTGTAACTCTAATTTTTCTACTGTTATGACTCGGCGACCACTATAAAAGGTTCATTCATCCCCCAACAGGGCTCGTGACCCAAAAGTTGAGAACCGCTGCACTAAACTAATAGGAGTTTCTCTTAAGGTCTACTTCAGCACGTTATAAGAAACACAAGTCCTGTTGTTTTGTTGTCAGGTGCAGTCGAGTTAGTTTTGACTCATAGCAACTCTATGCTCCATATAATGTGACGCTGCCCCATCTTGTGCCATCCTCACAGTGTTTCCTTAGCTTGAGCTCATTGCTGCAGCCACTGTGCTATTCCATCTATTTGGGGGCTGACTCTATATTGCGGCCCTTCAACTGTATCAAGACTTGTGTCTTCCTGTAGGACTGTGGTTTTCAGCAATCCTAATGCCACGACCCTTTCATACAGTGCCTCGTGTAGTAATTACCCCCCAACCAAAAAATTATACTGTTGCTACTTCATAACTGTAATTCTGCTACTGTTACGTATCGGCCCACACCTATGGGAGGGTCATTCGAACACCCCCAAAGGATTTACCACTCACAAGTTGAGAACGGCTGCTCTAAACTAAGAGCAGTTTCACTCAAGGTTTAGTTGAGCATATTGTTAGATGTATGATTCCTCCTGTTATTGATGTTCGGGCCGTGGAGAGGTTTGGGGCTCATAGCAACCCTGTGCACAATATAATACAGGCCTGCCCAGACTTGCATCATCCTCACAGTGGTTCTTTGCTTGCGCTCATTGTTGCAGCCACCGTACAAATCCGTCTTGTAGGGACTTCCTCTCTTCTGCTGCCCTTCTACTGTACTTGCGTCTTCCTCTAGGACAGTATTTCTCACCCTTCCTATTTCTACGACCTTTCCATACACCTCCCAATGTGTAGTGGTGGTCCCCAAAGCATAAAGGTTTTTTTCTACTGTTTTTCCATAACTGTAATTTTGCAAGTCTTATGAATCTAGTCACCCTGTGAAAGGGTTGTTCAACCAAACAAAGTGGTCACAAGTCACAGGTTGAGAACCGCTGTTCTAAATTAAGAGGAGTTTCTCCTGTGGTCTAGCTCAGTATATTATTACACGCACGAGTACTGTTCTTATTGTTGTTAGGGGCTGTCGAGTGGGTTTGGCTCATAGTTGGCTCATAACAACTCTATGCACAGTATCATGAAACACTGATCCATCCTCTAACACCCTCACACTTTTCTTTTGTTTTCGCTCATTGTTGCAGTCTCTGTGCTAATCCATCTTTTGGGGGACTGCCTCTCATTTGCTGAACTTCTACTGTACCCAGATTAGTGTCTTCCTCTAGGGCAGTGGTTCTCAAACTTCCTAATGCACGACACTCTCACACCATTCCTCATGTATTGGTGACCCCCCCCAATCATAAAATTACTTTCCTTGTTACTTTATAACTAAAATTATGCTACTGTTATGAATCAGGCCACCATGTGATATAGTCATTCTCCCCCCCAACCCCCAAAAGGCATCATGACCCACAGTTTGAGAACTGCTATTCTACCCTAAGAGGAGTTTCTTTTTAAGGTATGTTTCAGTATATTGTTAGAAGCACAAATCCTGTTCTTGTTTTTGGCTGCCTTCGAGTGGATTTTGGCTCATACCAACTCTATGCACAGTGTAATGAAACGTTGTCCTGGCCTGTGGATCCTCACAGTGGTTCTTCTGTTTGTGCTCATTGTTGCGGCCACTGTGGTAATCCATCTTGTTAGGGGCTACCTCTCTTTTCCTGCCCTTCCGTACCAAGATTTGTGTCTTCCTCAAGAATAGTGGTTCTCAACTTTCTGAATGCCACTACTATTTCATACCAGTCCTCATGTAGTGGTGACACCCCAACCATAAAATATTTTCATTGCTACATCATAACTGTAATTTCGCTTCTGTTATGGATCAGGCCACCCATGTGAAAGGTTCATTAGTCTTCTAAAGACACTGTGACACAGTTTGAGAATCACTGGTCTAAACGAATAGGAGTTTCTCTTAAGCTCTACTTCAGCATATTCATAGAGCACAGTCCTGTTGTTTTTGTTTGGTGCCTTTGAGTGTGTGCTGGCTCATAGCAAATCTATACACAATATAATGAAACGTGACCCCGTCTCGTGCCACCCTCACAGTGGTTATTTTGCTTGTTGTCATTGTTGCAGCCATGGGCTAATCCAACTTTTGGGGGGCTCCCTCTCTTTTGCTGCCCCTCTACTGCCCTTTCATTCATTTCCTCAGGTAGTGATGAACCCCCAATCATAAAATTATTTTCATTGCTACTTCGTAACTTTAATTTTGCTACAGTTATGATCAGGCCTCCACTGTGAGAGGATTATTTGACCCCCCCCCCCCAAAGGGCTAGCGACCCACAGGTTGAGAACCACTGCTCTATACTAAGAGGAGTTTCTCTTAGGATCTACAGCACCATATTGTGAAAAGCATGAGTCCTACAGAGATTGTTGTTAGGTGTTGCTCAGTGGATTTCGACTCTCAGCAACTCTACGCACAAGATAATGAAACGCTGCCCCGTCCTGTGCCATCCTCACAGTGGTTTCTTGTCTGCATTCATTGTTGCAGCCACTGCGTTAATCTATCATCTGGGGGTCTGCCTCTCATTTGCTGCCTTTCTGCTCTGCCAAGATTTCTGTCTTGCTCGAGGACAGTGGCTCTCAACCTTCCTATAATGCCACAGGCCTTGTATACCACTCCTCATGTAGTGGGTACAAACCCAGTCATAAATTTATCTTCATTGCTACTTCATAACTGTAATGAAGCTACTGCTATGAATTGGGCCACCCCTGAGCAAGGGTAGTTCATCACCCTAATGGAGTCCTGACCCACAGGTTGAGAATCTCTGCTCCAAACTATGAAGAATGTCTCTTAAGATATATTTCAGCACATTGTTAGAAGCAAAAGTCCTGTTGTTATTGTATTTAGGTGCCTTCAAGTGGGTTTTGGTTCATAGCAACTCTATGCAAAATATAACGAAACGCTCCCCCATCCTGTGCATTCCTCACAATGGTTCTTTGCTTGCGCTGGTTGTTTCAGCCACTGAGGTATTCCATCTTGGAGGGGCTGCCTCTACTTTGCTGCCCTTCTACTCTATCACCATTTGTGTCTTTCTCTCGGACAGTGGTTCTCAATCTTCCTAATTCCACGACCCTTTCATGCAGTTCCCAATATAGTGGTGGACCCCCAGTCATACAAAATTTTTGCTGATATTTCATTACTGTAATTTTGCTAAAATTATGAATCAGGCAACCCTTGTGAAAGGGTCATTTAACCCACTCAATCCCCAAAAGGGTTCGTGATTCATAGGTTGAGAACCCTGCTCTAAACTATGGGGAGTTTCTCTTAAGATCTACATCAGCATATTGTTAGAAGCTCAAGTCCTTTTTTGTGTTGCTGTTAGTTGCCTTCGAGTGGGTTTTGACTCTCAGCAACTCTACTCACAATATAATGAAACGCTGCCCCGTCCTGTCCTGTCCTCACAGTGGTTTGTTGATGGCAATCATTGTTGCAGCCACTGAGCTATTCCATCTTGTAGGGTCTGCCTCTCACTTGCTGCCCTTCTGCAGTACCACGTTTTGTGTATTCCTCTTGGGCAGTTTTTCTGAACCTTCTTAATGACATGGCTCCTTTATACAATTCTTAATGTTGTGGTGATCCTCCAACAGTAATTTTTTTTCATTGTTACTCCATTACTGTGATTTCTCTACTGTTATGAATTGGGCAACACCTGTGAGAGGCTCGTCTGAAACCCCATAGGGGTCGCGACCCACAAGTTAAGAACCACTACTCTAAATTTAGAGGAGTTTCTCTTAAGATCTAGTTCAGCATATTTTTAGAAGTACAAGTCCTGTAGTTATTGTCGTTAAGTTCCGTCGAGTGGGTTTTGACTCTTAGCAACTCTATGCACAATATAATGAAACGCTGCCCTGTCCTGTGCCACCCTCACCGTGCTTGTGTGCTTGGCCTCAGTGTTGCAGCCACTGTGCTAATCCAACTTGTTGGAGACTGCCGCTCTCTTCCTTCCGATCTGTACCAAATTTGTGTCTTGCCCTAGAGAAGTGGTTCTTAACCTTCCTAATGCCACTACCCTTTCATATAGATTCTCATTTAGTGGGGACCCACAACCATAAAATTATTTTCATTGGTACTTTGTCACTGTAATTGTACTACAGTTATGAATCGGGCCACCCCTGTGAAAGGGTCATTCTACCCTCCCAAGGGGCGCGACCCACAGGTTGAGACCTGCTGCTCTAAAGTTAAAGGACTTTCTCTTAAGTCCTACTTCACCATATTGTTAGAAGCACAAGTCCTGTAGTTATTTTTGTTGAGTGCTGTTGAGTGGGTTTCTGGTCACAAGAACTCTATGCACAATATAATGAAATGCTGCCCAGTCCAATGCCATGCTCAGAGTTGTTAATGTGCTTGTGCTCATTGTTGCAGCCACTGGGCTAATCAATCTTGTATGGGCTGCCTCTCCTTTGCTGCCCTTCCACTCTACCAAGAATTCTGTCTTCCTCTAGGGAAGTGGTTCTCAACCTTCCTAATACCACGACTCTTTCATACCATTCCTCATGTAGTGGTGACTGCCAAATCATGAAATTATTTTCATTGCTACATCATAACTCTAATTTTTCCACTTTAATGAACGGTCCACTGCCGTGAAAGGGTCATTCGTCCCCCAAAAGGGGTCACAACCCTCAGTTTGAGGACCGCTGCGCTAAACTAATAGGAGATTCTCTTAAGGTCTATTTAGGTACATTGTTAGAAAAACAAGTCCTGTTTTTTTTCTTGTGGGTTTTGACTCATAGCAGCTCTATGTCAATATAATGAAACACTGGCCCATCTTGTGCCATCCTTGCAGTGTTTCTTTGGCTTGTGTTTATTGTTGCAGCCACTGTGCTATCCCATCTATATTGGGGCTGACTCTATTTTGTGGCCCTTCAACTGTATCAAGAATTGAGTCTTCCTCTTGGACAGTGGTTTTCAACATTCTTACTCACGACCCTTTCATCCAGTTCCTCATGTAGTCGTGACCAACCAACCATAACATTATTTTTGTTGCTACATCATAGCTGTAATTTTGCTACTGCTATAATTCAGGCCACCCCATGAAAGGGCTGTTTGACCCCCTAAGGAGACACGACACACAGGTCGAGAGCCGCTGCTCTAAACAAAGAGGAGATTCTCTTAAGGCCTTATTCAGCATATTCTTAGAAGCACAAGTCCTGTTGTTATTGTTCTTGGGTGCAGTCGAGTGGGTTTGGCTCATAGCCACTCTCTGCACAATATAATGAAACTCTGGGGGTCTTAAAGGCTTGAAGGCAAACAGGCTGAAATCTAGCTCAGAAGCAACAAAGCCCACAGAGAAGAAGCACACAAGCCTAAGTGAACACGAAGTGTTGAAGGGATCAGGTAGCAGACACCAAAGAACAAAAACCATTATTGTGTGATCACCTTCCCCACATAAACGCTGAAGATGAATGTGTGGATAAGTAAGTGTGGTGAAAAAGGCTGATGGTGCCCGTCTATCAAGCGATATAGCGTGCCGGGTCTTAAAGGCTTGAAAGTAAACAAGCAGGCCCAGAAGCAACAAAGCCCACATGGAAGCATCACACCAACATTTGTGATCATGAAGGGCTGAGAGGACCAGTTTTCAAGCAACAAAGGCGGGAGGAGGGATTATATCATCGTGAATGAGGAGAGTGCATGATGGGGGACCAATGCCCACCTGTAGACAACTGGACATCCCTTGCAGAGGGGTACTGGGAAGGAGATGAGTCACTCAGGGTTCAGTGTAGCAATAATGAAACCCACAACCTTCCTCTAGTTATTAAACACTTCCTCCCCCCACCTCTCATGATCCCAATTCTACCTTGCAACCCTGGTTAGACCAGAAATACACAGCGCTACAGATGGGAACTGGAAACACAGGTAACCCAGGACAGATGAACCCCCCAGGACCAGCGGTGATAGTGGCGATACTGAGAGGGAAGTGGGTGTAGAAATGGGAAACCGATCACAAGGATCTACATATAACTTCCCCCCTGGGAGATGGGCAACAGGAAATTGGGTGAAGGGAGACGCCGCGCAGTGTAAGATAAGAGAAAATAATAATTTATAAATTATTAAGGGTTCATGAAGGAAGAGGAGCAGGGTGAGAGGGGGGAGAGGGGAAAGGGGAAATGAGCTGATTCCAGGAACCCAAGAGGAAAGCAAATTTTGAGAATGATGAAGGCAACGAATGTATAAGTGTGCTTTACACAATTGGTGTATGTATGGATTGTGACGAGTTGTATGAGCCCCAATAAAATGATTTTAAAAAAGAAAAAGAAAGAAATGTCTATAAATGAATGAAGGCAACATATGTACAAAATGCCTGATGCAATCAATATGGATTGCAACAAAAGTTGTAAGAGTCTCCAATAAAAGATTTTTAATAAAAATGTATATATAATAAATATTTTCCTAACTTATATAAATGATTAATAAGAATAAAATTAAGCAGCCTGGGTTTTTTATAGGAAAAAATAATGATAAAAGAACAAATGAGAGATTCAGCAGGAAGCAATGGATAGGAAAATATTATCAGGAAAGTTTTCTCTTATATGGAATGTACATTCTCTTACATGACAACAATCAGAATATGCCGTAAGAACCTCAGACCAAATACTAGAATAAAATAGAGGAAAACATTCCCAACCCTTCAATAAAATGCTATATGCTTTCTATGATTTTCACAAAAGGTCAAATTCTTTAACAAAATATTTTGTTCATTCAAATTTTTAATTATGCATAAATTTAGGTCTACTTGCATTACATCTCATAAAAAGGCATAAGAATTGTTTTTGCACTGTCTAAAACTAAATAGAAGATAGTGAAGGTGAAAAAATAGCTTTCGTGAATGTTGCTTTGAAATACAAATGGCATTGTCCTAAGAAATTATAATGATTTAATTTTTAAAATTCATTTTATTAGGGGCACATACAACTCTTATCACAATCCATACATACATCAGTTGTGTAAAGCACATCCGTACATTCATTGCCCTCATCATTCTCAAAACATTTGCTCTCCACTTAAGGCCCTGGCATCATGTCCTCATTTTTCTCCGCCCTCCCTGTTCCACCCTCACTCATGAACCCTTGATAATTTGTCAGATCTTACATATTTTGTCTCCCCTCACCCACTTATCCGTTGTCCATCCCCCAGGGAGGAAGTTATACGTAGATCCTTGTAACTGAGGTCTCAGAGCAGCTGGGTGTGATGCAGGGGAAGCTCTGGAAGCAGCTTCAGACACTGCGGGAGTTGGCAGCCCAACAGTGTGGGTCACTGCATCCGTGGGTACCAGAAAACTGGCTGGGGTTGCTTATTCCCCTAGATGCTACCCCTGCCTTGAAGAGAACCGTGACAGAGGCCTGTAGACATGTGTCAGGAAAAGATGAGTCCTTCACTGTTTCCTCTTCCCACAAACTTTTGAGAAGAGCCTGCAGGGCAGAGGCTCAGATCCCTGGCTCCAGTCAAATGCCCTTCCCCACAGCCACACCCTCGCCAGCCCCAACTCCCCATGCCCTGGGTTTGCTTCTTGAATCCAGAGGAGCAGCCTGGGCAAAGACCATGAAGAACCTTGTCCTTCAGGCAGCCCCTTTGATTGGGTCCCTTGACCTCCAAAATGTGGACACATGCACACTAACTGTTGGGGGACTCAGGCTGTCACCACAGGGGCCAGGATCTGAAGAGGATGCTGGCACTGCAGGGCTTCCTGAGGGAAGACAAGGACTTGCAGAGCTGGCTGAGCAGCCAGCAGCAGGTGGCCAGAGGAGAGAGGGCTATGAGCACACCCTAGTGAGGAAGGGGCTAGGGGCAAGGAAGGTGCCCTGGAGCCGAATGAAGACGGGTAGTGGAGGGGGGCTGCATGCACAAGGGGCTGATGGGGAATATCAGTCTGGACTGAGGACAGCTGTGGCTTCCTATTCCCCTCTCTGCGTAGAGGGGCAAGTTCTGTGGCTGTTCAGTCCTGCCCTGCCCAGTCACTCACTGAGGTGTCTCACAGCCCACCAGCCAGGGCCCACTGTGACCCCTCTCCTCTCTTCTCAGCTCCTCTTAACCAAGTTTGAAATGTTTCGGCACCAAGTGAAGATGGGTGGCCACCAGGGGGCAGCCTGCCCCACTAGCGGAGAGCCTGCTGGAGTGGCGGCCCAGCACTGCCCCCAGGGCCCAGCAGTGGTGACAGGACCTACTGTGAGTACCAGCAGCCTGGAGCAGGGGTGAGTTTGGGAGGAGGTGCTGGGCATGGGATGAAGAGGCTTCCAGGGAGTCCCGTGCTGTGTTGAGGCTCTGCCAAACCACTGTCTCTGGAGAGGGCCCGAGTTCAGGGAACCGAGGGCAGCCCCTGCTGTCTGCGGCCTGTGGAGGAGGCAAAGCTGGTTCGGTGGATCAGGGAGCCTGGTCACAAAGCCCACTTAGCAGGGTCACTTTCCCAAGCCACGGGCTCCATGCACCTGCAGGGGCGTTCTGGAAAGAGTTGAGCTGGGCTGAGGATGCCCTGCACAGCCCCAGGCTGACCCAGGTCACAGTACAAGCTACTGCGTTTCCAGCCCAGATGGAGCTTAGGCAAGATCCCGATTTGCCCATGATCCTAGCCCAGAGGCTGGCCCGGAGTCTCAAGGGCCCGGCATTTGCTGCGTGCAAGAAACATGGAGGGGTGCAGCTTCTACCTTTGAAGGGTGTGCAGTCTCCTCCAAATACACAGCATGCCTGGGTGGCACACAACGTGGCTACCTGCCGTGTGCCGGGCTTTAGAATGACCCCACCTGCTGACTCATAGGGATCCTCCAGAGGGTTTGCAAGTCAGTAAATCTTTCCAGGAGCAGGGAACCTCTTATTTCTTCTGAGGAGCAGTTAGTGGGACTGAACCAGGCAACAGCCCAACACTTCCCAGGCAGGCCTCCTGGAGCATCGTTAGAGCAAGGAGTAAACTGCTGGTGATAATGGGCTTCTGGGAGGAGAGTTTGCAGAAAGGCCTAAAGCGCCGAGCAAGATCTCAGGACGGTGGACCTCTGGGAGCTTAGGACAAGTTCTAAACCCAGCCAGGAAGCTGAAGGGTTGACCAGACAGAAGCTGAGGGGGAGGAATGAGCATGCTGGGATAACTGCTGACCCCCGCCTGGGGGCAGGGCTGCCTGGTTGGAGCTGTCGGAGCTGACTCAGGCCAGACCCAACCTGCTCTGAGACGCTGAGGCCACCCTCAAAGTTCACAGCCAACTGTCTCACGTGCTCGTCCGTATCCAGGTGGGTGCCTGGGGGAGGGGGTGGCATCTGCAAGTGCTGCCACCCCAGGCCCATAGTCCCACACTCAATGCCCGGGCCCTTGGCCACCATGCTGTCTCAGGAGAAAGCCACAAGCCTCCCAGTTGCTGTGTCCCACAGGGAGGAGGCCAACCTGAAGAGACATGGATTGCACCAATGAATCACACAATCTGCTTCTGACCACTTGAGGCCTCCTCACCCCCCACTGTCATCACCCCAGTGCCGCTTCCCACTCTGGACTAGAGTGCATAGGTATTAGCAAGAGATAAAACTCACAACACATGGAACCCAGGAACAGGAATGGGAATAGAGATACCAAAAGGGTAGGGGGAAGGGAGGTAGAGGATGGGAGGAAGGGGAACCTATAGCAATGAATGACATATAACCACACACCCCTCGCAGGGAGAGGAGCAACAGAAACCTGAGGATAAAAGAGACAATGGTCGATGTGAGATATGAAAATAATAAAAATCTATAATCTATCAAGGAACCATGATTGGGGGAGGAGGAAAAAAAGAGGAGCTGATCCCAAGGGCTCAATAGAAAGTAAATGTCTTGAAAAGAATGATGGCAATATACATATAACTATGTCAGATACAATTGCTTTTTGGATTGTAACAAGAGTTGTAAGAACCCCCAATAAAATAAATATATTTAAATTTAACAAAAAACCTCCATCTGCACAGTGAGGCAGTGAAGGGACAAGAGTCCCGAGTCCCTCGGCTCTCACACAAGGCCACCAAAGGCTACCTCTAAGTGGGGGTCTGGCAAAGTTGTGGATGGGTGGGCAAAGCTATCAAGCGGCCCATGAGGGACTTCATTGGCCCTGGAGAACTGGGTGGGAAGGAGGGGTGGCGGGCAGAGCTGAGGCCGAGTAGACACTTGGTACGGCTGTGGGATTGAGCGGCAGAGACATGGAGGTTTGGACATGAGTGGTGGTGGACTCAGGCTGGCTGTGACGCTGCCTCGGTACCAGGTCCCCTCACCCCGTGCTCTCCCCTGCTCTCCCAGGCTCCAGGTGCAAGATTATGCCTCCTGGGCAGCCAGTGTGCAGTGAGATTTGCAGGTGGTGGAGGAGCCCCAAGACCCCGGCAGTGGAGCCCAAAGCTTCAGTTTGCACCAAGAGCTGCGGGCCAAGCTGGAGGCCCAGAAGGAGATGCACCAGTGCGCCACCCAGCGGGGACAGCAGGTGCTCCAGGCTACAGGTCGTCCGCCGTGGAGGTCGGCTCCCCTTTCTGGCCCTGCCCCAGCCTACTGGACCACCGCACCCTGGCCCCACAGGGACAAGAACCTTTCTTTTCTATTATTGTAATCATTTTATTGGGGGCTCATGCAAGTCTTATCACAATTCATACATACATGCATTGTGTCAAGAACATATGTACAGGCTCTTCCTCTAACTGTAGCGGCCTGAGGTGACCTGCTAAAATGGTTCGCTACTCATTTGACCCAGAAAACCCTACAAAATCCTGCAAATACAGAGGGTTGAATCTCCGGGTCCACTTCAAAAACACCCGTGAAACTGCCCAGGCCATCAAAGGCATGCACATCTGGAAAGCCACCAAATACTTGAAAGACGTCACTCTGCAGAAGCAGTGTGTGCCTTTCCGACGGGACAATGATGGTGTTGGTAGATGTGCCCAGGCCAAACAGTGGGGTGGGACCCAGAGTTGGTAGCCCAAAAAGAGTGCTGAATTTTTGGTTCACATGCTTAAAAATGCAGAAAGTCATGCTGAACTTAAGGGTTTAGATGTGGATTCTCAGGTCATCGAGCACATCCAGGTGAACAAAGCCCCCAAGATGCACCACCTGACTTACAGAGCTCTTGGCTAGATTAATCCACACAGGAGCTCCCCCTGCCACATTGAAATGATCCTGACTGAGAAGGAACAAATCGTTCCCAAGCCAGAAGAGGAGGTTGCACTGAAGAAAAAGATTTCCCAGAAGAAACTGAAGAAGCAAAAACTCATGGCTTGGGAATAAATTAAGCTTAAATAATAAAACGTTTTTTTTTTTTAAAAAAAAGAACATATGTACATTTGTTGCCATCATCATTCTCAAAATATTTGCCTTCTACTTGAGCCCTTAACATCTGCTGTTCCTTTTCCCCCTCCCTCCCCACTCCCCCCTACCTCACGAAACCTTCATCATTCATAAATTAATATTATTTTATCATATGTTGCACTGTCCAAAGTCTCCCCCTTCCTTCTTCTCTGCTGTCCCTCCCCCAGGGAGGAGGCTATTTGTATATTCTTGTAATCAATTTCCCCTTTCCACCCCACATTCTCTCCACCCTCCAGGCATCACCACTCTCACCACTGGTCCTGAAGGAGTCATCTGTCCTGCGTTCCCTGTGTTTCCAGTTCCTATCTGTACCTATGTACACCCTCTTATCTAGCCAGATTTGTAAGGTAGAATTGGGATCATGAGAGTCGGGGGAGGAAGCATTTTAGAACTAGAGGAAAGTTATATGTTTCATCGTTGCTACCCTGCACCCTGACTGGCTCATCTCCTCCCCACAACCCTTCAGTAAAGGGTGTCCGGTTGGCTACCAATGGGCTTTGAGTCTCCACTCTGCACTCACCCACATTTTCAATGATATGATTTTTTGTTCTTTGATGCTTGATACCTCATGATCCCTTCGACAGCTCGTGGTCACACAGGCTGGTGTGTTTCTTCCATGTGGACTTTGTTGCTTCTGAACTAGGTGACCACTTGTTTATCTTTCAGCCTTAAAGATCCCAGATGCTATATCTTTTGACAGCCAGGCACCATCAGCTTTCTTCACCACATTTGCTTATGCACACGTTTGTCTTCACTGATCGTATCAGGAAGGTGGGCACCAACTGATACGATTTTTAGTTCTTTAATGTCTGATAACTGGTCCCTTCTACACCTCGTGGTCAGCCAGGCTGGTGTTCTTCTTCCATGTGGGCTTTGATACTTCTCAGCTAGATGGCCGCTTATTTATCTTCAAGCCTTTAACACCCCAGACGCTATATCTTTTGATAGCCGGGCACCGTCAACTTCCTTCACCACATTTGCTTATGCACACATTTTTCTTCAGCAATCGTGCCGGGAAGGTGTGAATCCTGGAATGCCAATTTAATAGAACAACGTGCTCTTGCATTGAGTAAGTGCTTGAGTGGAGGCCCAATGTCCATCTGCTGCCTTAGTACTAAACCTTTAAATATATGCACATAGATCTGTTTCCCTACACTCATATAAATATATTTACATATGTACATACCATATTTGGACCTCTATAAAAACCCTTTGTCACCTAGTTCTCTCCTCTATTTACTTTTACTTTCCTCTTGTCCCACTATCATGCTCAGCCTTCATTTGGGTTTCAGTAATTTCTCTCGGTTACCTTGCCCTTGCTGAATCCCTACCAGACCACTCACACCCTCTTTGCTACTGATTTTGGATAACTTATTGCTCCCCTGTCCCTGGGTTGTTCAGCACTACCCCTTTGCCCCCTTCTCTCCCACTCCCCTATTCCCCCGGAACTATTGGTCCCCTTGTTTTCTCCTCCAAACTATTCATGCAGTCTATCGTATCTAGATAGGTCTGTAGAGATAATAATATGCACCAAAAATCAAGTCATTGCAAGATAGGCAATGAGTGAGAACACAGCAATGACAACAAAAAGGAAACCAATTACCCATAGAAGAATAAATTAATTTTGGAAGGCAAATGCTTTGAAAATGATGAGGGCAAAGAATGTACAGATGTGCTTTATACAACTGATGTATGTATGGATTGTGATAAGAGTTGTATGAGTCCCTAATAAAATGCTTTTTTAAGAATAAAAGAAAAAAAATTTAAAGAAAGAAAATCCTATACATAGATGAAGGTCTGATTTTTAATCTCTAGGCGTGTCCTTCAGTCAGGTACAATGGGGTACCATGCTTTGGCCCCAGAGTCTGTCCTTTGTACTACCTCAGGGGCTCCCTGCTCTGCTCCCACGGTTGCTCTGCCACACAGTTTTAGTGGTTTGCCTCAGTGCCATAGGATCAGTCTGGGCCAGTTCTAAGCCTGAGTCTCCAGTGTTGTCCCCATTAGGGCCCTGGGTCATCAATGGACGGTGTGTCTCGTGGTGGGATAAGCCACATTGTCCACTCTGTCCATTGGCTGTTCTGAGCCGGGATATCGTCCTCCAGGCCTGATGGGCCAGGTTGTGCTCCACTCTCTCTTCCTCCCCCTTCTTTGCTCCCATTTGCTCTGATCAAACATGCCCCTCTCTCCTAGATGCAGCTTCAGTGCTGTCCTCTGAAGTAAATTCTTCTGGGGGCAGGGGCAGTTGTCCACATAGCTGGTATGGGAGCCCAGCCCTCAGGCCCCTCCACTGGCTCCCCACTCCGTGCGGGCACACTGCATTCATCTGGCACTGGCTTTATATCTGGTCCCTCTTTCCCTGTGGAAACACAAACAATACCCTCCACTTGGGTGGGCCAGTCAGGCACCTTTTCTCTGGACCTTCCCTCAGCACCACCTTAGGTTGTGTCCATGCCCAAGCCCAGGTCCAGGAAAGGCTATGCGCCATGCAGGATGCTTGGGAGCAGGTCTTTCAGGCCTGGGAACGGAAGCAAGGGAGACGGCAGGCCATGCACCGCAAGCAGCTCTTCCTCAGACAGTGTGGCATTTGGACAAGATCCTGCAGGCCCAGGAGACAGTTCCCCTCACCACACACAGACACACTGACCCCAGGACCTCCAGTCCTCCTGTAGTACCACCCCAATCCCCCTTGCTTCCTGGATCACTGGCTGCTATTCTGATACGGAGCTAGATAGTGTATCTTCCCATGTGGCCAAGGGGACACCTGAGCCTCAGGTCACTCAGGGCCATCTCCTCCCCACACCTGGCCCCGGCCAGCCAAGCCCTACGCGGTTTGGTTGGAAATTGATGGGGCTCCTCCCCACCTCGTCAAAAGTTGGATGTACCTAACGGCCCCCAGGTTGGAGTGCTCTTCTTCCTCAGGTTCCGTCCCCTCCTGCTCAGCACCTACCTCCCCACCCCCAGCCGCAGGCCCCTTGATGCACCCCCAGAGAGCCCAGGCTGTAAACCAAGGTTCTGGCAGGTGTTGCTGTCTAGGGTTCCCTTTGAACCACCATCTGTTCCCCCGATCCCCCCCACCTCTGTGTCACCTCGATGGCTGCCCCAGGTTTCCCAGGAAGCCAGTGCCCTGGAGAGCTCTGTGGAGGAGGTGGAGCGGCTGATCCAGAAGCATGGCACCTTCCAGAGGTGCTGAGCACACAGGAAAGGGAGGTGATGGCCGGGACGGTCATGGGCGTGACCCTGATAAGGCCGGGGTATCCAGACTGTTGGGGGCACCGGGTGAGGTGTGTATGCACACCGAACCTGTGCTGGTGGGTGAGGGATTACCAAGGAGCCAGGGTCTCCAATCCAGGGCTGGTGACCAAGCCGAGGTGCCCAAGCACCCAGAAGCACATGGGGATGGGTTAGGCCACACTCTGGGGACCACAGAGGGCATTTGGATCTGCCAATATCACATGGCCCCTGCTTCCTTCTGCCAAGGAGCATGGGCAGCCCTCAACTGCAGAGCTGTTAGTGAGGGTTAGAGACTTATAGTGAGGGCTATGGGCTGTGAGCCAGCCCCAGCAGGGGTACACTCGGTACTCAGGGCTGGGTTCACCTCCCACCTCCCACCTCCCACTACGCAGCAGGCTGCTCTGAGAGAGCAGGCCAGGGTGCTGCCAGGCCCCTGGGTTCAGGGCCTGCTGGGCACAATATGAGAGCGGCCGGCTTGAGTGGAAGCCCTGGGAGAAGGTCAGCGACACAAGCTTCACACCACTCTGATTACTGCCGGCTTTCTCATGGCTGCTAGCCAGGTCAGAGGGCACCCCACCTGAACCCCATTTTACCTTTACAAGTGATCTTCAGCCCCACTAGGGGCCAAGGGGCGGCCTGCGGTGGAACGGGATGTGGAGAGTTTAATGGCTTTTCCAGGGGCAAAGCTAGGACTGGAGCCCAGGGCCCTTGATTCTCAGACCCATGTGGACACCTGTCATCCTGATGGGCAGAGTAGACAGGGCCCCAGGGGTGGGTGAGTGGCACCCTCCACATGAGAACCCACCCATGGCCCCTGCCCAGCCACTTCCTAGATCTGAAGACTGATGGGCCTGGGCCCTGTCATCTTGGGTGAAAGAAAAATTATTGTGCTGTCCCTGAGCCTTGTCAGCATTTCACTCCTTGGCACAGCCCGAGGGGTAGACGGGGTCACCGCTTGGGGCGAAGGTAGTATGAACATCAGGGCACTCATGTCCCCACCATCACACAGGACGGCGACTGGATCCAGGGGTGGGGCCAGCAGCTGGAATAGCCTGTCCCTCTTGGGGACCACAAAGAGAAGCTGATGCGGTTTCAGAAACACCTGGCCTATGAGACAGAGACCCCATGGAAGGGAGGCAGGGAGGGAATTGACAGGAAGGCCTGGGACCCCTGCTAGGTACTGGTTTTCCATCCAGCAGCCTTGTCCCCAACACCCGCAGTGTCACTGTGCAGACACTAATCAGACTCTGTCACCTGCCCGAGGCCAAGGCCAAGACCAGCCAGGAAGAAAGGATCGAAGGGAACCCTGGGCAGAAGGGCAGAGGCCAAGCCTGTAATGTGCCCATCCTCCACAGGGTGCCCTTGCTAGAGTCCTGGACCTTGGGAAGGAATTGGAGAGCATGGAGAGCATGCTGCACAGACACGAGGCCTTGGAGCAGGAGATGGGCCTCCTCCAAGTTCAGGGGCAAGTATGCCACTGGGTCTAGCATCGGGGCCAGGCCAGGGGACCTCTTCTGTGGGATCCTGCAGAGGAAGAGCTGAGCCAGTATACTCCCATGCCAGGGGCCTCTTGAGCACCACCTGATCCCCTTCCTCAGCCTCCGGACACCCCCCATATCCCGGAGCAGAAGGCAGCCCTCCTCTGCCAGAGAAGTCTGGGGTCAGCCCGCAGCCTCGGCCACAGGTGCCAACAGTTTATGGACAGCTGGCAACAGCTCCAGAGCAGAGCCCAGAAATGGTATGGACACCCTTTGGGTCCATTTCTTCACTCCTGCCCCCCTTCAGCAATCAAGTCCCATGCATCTTCTTGACTCCTTGTTTTAGGGTACAAAAGAGACCTTCAGGACAAACAATGTAAAGAAAACATCGATCAAGTCTTAAAAGAGACCACGACCACACAATGACCCAGACACATCATACGTGAAACACATCCAGGGAGACTCATATGTGTGTAAGAAAGAGGTCTACTGGTGATATCTAAAACAGATGGAAATACAGTTACCATATGACCCAGCAACCCCACCACCCTTACTGGGCAAGAAAAAAACCAAGGTCAGACATCTGTGCTCCAATGTTCATTGTGGCACAGTTCACAATTGCAAGGAATTGGAAACAACCCAAATTTCCATCACCTGACAATTGGATTAAAAAGCTGGGGTACCTCTACCAGCAGGGATCAACGATGTAATGTCACACCGGAAGTTCTCGGCGCCCCAGCATGGGTCTCTGGGCTTCCTGCCTCGGAAGCGCAGCAGCCGGCACGCGGGAAGGTGAAGAGCTTCCCCAAGGATGACGCCTCAAAGCCGGTCCACCTGACGGCCTTCCTGGGCTACAAGGCCGGCATGACCCACATTGTGCGCGAGGTCGACAGGCCAGGCTCCAAGGTGAACAAGAAGGAAGTGGTGGAGGCCATGACCATCATGGAGACCCTTCCCAAGGTGGTGGTGGGCATCGTGGGCTATGTGGAGACACCTCGCTGCCTCCGGACCTTCAAGACGGTTTTTGCGGAACACATCAGTGACGACGAGTGCAAGCGGTGGTTCTACAAGAACTGGCACAAGTCGAAGAAGAAGGCTTTCACCAAGTACTGCAAGAAGTGGCAGGTTGACAAGAGTAAGAAGCAGCTCGAGAAAGACTTTAGCAGCATGAAGAAGTCCTGCCCGGTTATGCGCGCCATCGCCCACACCCAGACGCGCCTGCTCCACCTGACGGAGATGCAGGTGAACGGGGGCTCATTCCGTGGCTGAGAAGCTGGACTGGGCCCGAGAGAAGCTGGTGCCAGTGAACCAGGTGTTCGGGCAGGATGAAATGATCGACGTCACGGGGGTGACCAAGGGCAAAGGCTACAAAGGGGTCACCAGTCGTTGGCACACCAAGAAGCTGCCCCGAAAGACCCACCGAGGGTTGTGCAAGGTGGCTTGTATCGGGGCCTGGAATCCCGCCCGCGTGGCATTCTCGATGGCCCGCGCTGGGCAAAAAGGCTACCACCACTGCACAGAGATCAACAAGAAGATCTATAAGATTGGCCAGGCCTACCTCGTCAATGACGGCAAGCTTATCAAGAACAACGCCTCCACCGACTATGATCTCTCTGACAAGAGCATCAATCCCCTGGGCGACTTTGTCCACTACGGGGAAGTGATCAATGACTTTGTCATGCTGAAGGGCTGCATGGTGGGCACCAAGAAGCGAGTGCTCACTCTGCACAAGTCCCTGCTGGTGCAGACCAAGCGCCGTGCCCTGGAGAAGATCGACCTCAAGTTCATCGACACCACCTCCAAGTTGGGCCATGGCCGTTTCCAGACCGTGGAAGAGAAAAAAGCTTTCATGGGACCACTCAAGAAAGACCGGATTGCCAAGGAGGAAGGCGCATAACAGATGGTACAGCTGGTGGGATCAGAATAAAAACTTCTTTTTCAGTGGGGGGAAAAAAACTGTGGTACACACATACAATGGAGTACTACGCATCGCTAAAAAGTAGTGATGAACTTATGAAGCACATCACTGCATGGGAAGAACTGGAGGAAAGCATGGTAAGCGAAGTAAACCAAGCACAAAAGGACAAGTACACATTGTGACCACGGAAGTAAGCTTTAAAAAAATGCAAAAGGGACATAGGGGAAAAGCTACTGTATGAACATTCCTGGGGTGAGGACCAGGTAATATGGAAGGGACCAGACCAAATTCAGGGATACACATGGTAGACAAATAAAAAGAGGCGGGGAAAGAAAAGTAATAATAATAATAAATAAATGGGTAGCGGGGTCACAGGGCACTAACCCGCCCAAGGGTGCCACCATGAACCCGTATATCTCCGATCTGCCTGCCTCTGTGCCTTTCCCTGTGCTCACCCTTTCTCTACTTGGCTCGTTCCTACACCTGTTTTTTGTGTCTGGCTTATGTCATTACCAGCAGCCCTGCTGGCGTAGTGGTTAGGAATTAGACTGTGATCTGCAAGACCAGCAGTTCAAGTCCACCAGCTGTGCCTTGTGAGAAAGATGTAGCTTTCTATGTCTGTAAAAGAGTTACCATCCCCGGGACCCGTGGAGCAGTTCCACTCTGCCCTTTGAGGTTACCATGAGTCAGAGTTGACTGGATGGCAGTGAGTTGGGAATTTTATTTATTTAATTCCCAGCATGTCTTTTCAAGGTAAATTTGTGACCTGACATTTATCCCCCTATTTTAATGAAAGGACACCACTCCGTTCTAGAACTCGAACTCACTGACTTGGTCCAGCCATCTGTCCACGGACTCAAAGGCGGCTTCCACCTTTGGCTGTCGTAACTATAATGCAGTGATGTCCATAATTTAAAAGAAAGCATTTTGACATGATGTTTTTTGGGGACACAGTGAGACCAGAGCATTTGTCCCTGCCCGTGAAGGTACTGGAGGTCAATACTTTTTTTCCCTTCTTTTTTAAGTGTCTCTATTCCCATCTACAAAAGATGGACCCCACTCAGGACTGTATATGGTTTCTCTCTTTGAAACAAAATAATCCATTGTTGAGCCCATTACATAGAGGGGGGCACGAAGCTTACAAGCTAGTGCCCAGAACCTACAGCCACAAGGCTGGTGGCTGGAGGAGTTCTGTGTGCCCACTGTGGCTGCAGGAGGGACAGAGGGGTATGCAGGGGGGCCACTGGGCCTCAGAGACCTTCCAGGCAAGGCTACAGGAACTGCAGCAGCTCTGGGACGAGCTGAGGGCGAACTGTAGGAGGAAAGAGGCCACGCTCCAGGAGACCTGCAAGGTGGGACTGTGCACACCCTGGGCCAGGTTGGATGGGACCCCAGGCTGCCCAGTGCCCACTGCTCACCCCACGTCCTGCCCCAGGCCCTGCATACGGGAGAGCATCTGGGAGCTGGAGAGCTGGCTACATCCTGTGGAGGAGGAGCTGCAAGTCCCTGGCAGTGGATAGGACAGTCCTGGGGTGGATGAGCTCCTGGGGGCACAGGCAGACGTGGAGGCAGCAGTGGCTGAGCATGCTCAAAGGGCACGGAGCCTGCTGGCCCGGGCCTGGGCCTTCATTCCTGAAGGGCTCAGCCTCAACGTGGAGGATCCTGCCCGGCTGCTGCTTCAGAAGTAGATCTGCCTGTGCCCCCTCCTCCTTCCCTTCAGGAATCCCACCCCTGTCCCCAGCACACCCACTCCCAGCGCTCCTGTGACCAGCATGAGGAGCTCACCTTAAGACTGTCAACCCTGCACCACCACCACCCCGTGACCCTCCCCACCCCCACCCCTCACCCCCACCCCCTGCACTGACAGCAAGCTAGAGAGCCTGCGGGAGCCCTGAGACCCGGAGCCTCCTTTCCCAGTTCTGTAGGGACACTGATGAGGAACTGGCCTGGGTGCAGGAAAAACTGGCCCTGGCCACAGCCCAGGACAACGGCCAGAGTCTGAGCGAGGTGCAGCACCTGCAGCAGCAGCACCAGGTGCCAGCCCACCCCAGGATCAGAGGGGAGGGTGTCTGCCCCAGCCGGGAGCAAGCACAGGGCCCTGAGTGACCACTGGAGACTACGAGAAGACACAATGTGGGGCCCAAGGAGGAGCTTCTGCCTCAGCAGGCTTTGGGACATCCTGGCTCTTTGCTGACCATGGAGACAGGGTCCATGTCTATGGGGCCCCATAAGGCTTCAAGGGAGTCCCCCAAGGAATGGCCTGTTCACATAGCAGCCCTGGAGACCTTGCTTACTCCACAGAACTTGGAGCAAGAGCTGCACAGCCGGTCCTGGCCAGGATGGTGGAGGACACAGGGCACACGCTGCAGGACAGCACTTTGCCACCCAAGAGGTGGCAGCTGAGGTGCAGCAGCTGGAGAGCGCTATGCGCTGCCTGTGTGCAGAGGCAGAGCAGAGGAGGCTGAGGCTACAGCAGGCTCAGGAGGCCCAGCAGCTGCAGATAGATAGAGGTGAGGGGCACGAAAAGTGGGGGTCTGCCCGGTGTCCAGGGCTCAAGGGGACTCCTATGGGGGACCCAGACTCTCGATGTGCCTAGAAACTCCTCTAAGCGCTCTCTTGTTCCAAGGCCTCTCTTCCACACATGTCCAGAGATGAGACCCACTGGGTCCTTTAGCTTTGCTTTCCTACAGAGGCAGAATGGACCCAATGGCAGTGGGTGTGGGGGTGTCTTCTAAGCCGGTGGCTCTTCTCAGTCGGTTATTGCATTCGAATGTCCTGGAACTTTGAAAAGATACGGACATGCAGCCTCCAATTAAGACAAAATCTGAATCTACAGGGGTGGGGCCTAGGCAGAAGCACCTTTTAAAGCTCTCCTGCCAACCCCGCGGGGAGGAGGCAGCACACCCAGGTCCAGTGGTGAAACAGATAAGCCACTCTGGACAACCGTCTGGCCGGAACCACCGTGTTCTTGTGACACTGGAGAACTTCGTGGGAAAGGGAAAAGAAAAGGCCACAGGGCTGCAGGGGACCTCGGGGAAGGAGCTGTCTTGCTTCCTGAGAACGAAGACTGCCTTCAGAGTAAACTGGGGGAAATAAAAAAGAAACAGGGGGCGGGCTTCTAAAGAGCAGCCAGGTGGGCCGGTGCACTCCTTCTCAAGGCTGCAAACCCAGGCTGGAGGCAATGGCCCGCCCGGCTGTCACCCCAGCTCCTGGAGGTAGAATCCTGGCTGGCAGAGCAGGGCTGTGCCCTGGACGGCATGAACACGGGCCTCGTGCACCCTGATGCCATGGTTGGAGGCCACCCAGAGCGAGCTGAAAGGGTTCTGCGGGCACCTGGAGGATTTGCAGAACTCAGACAGGTTGGCAGGTGGTGGGAAACCTAGGGAGCAGGGGGTGGGCAGCCAGAGAGGAGAGGGCAGCAATCCCCTGTGAATTTCCTGATGCAGCCCCACAGTGCTGTCCAGCTGTGGGCGGTGAGGGAGGTCCACGCAGTACGACTATGGGCAGCGGAGGCCCAGGGGTAGTGCCAACTGGAGGGAGAAGCCCTGCTCCTCCACGCCTGGCTGTACAGCAAGGTGGCCACTGCGGAGTCCCAGGACTGTGGGCAGGACTTGGAGGGTGTGGAAGTGAGTCGTGCCGGGAAAGTGGATGGAGGAACGGAGGGTAGGGTAGATGCTGGGTGGGCTGAGGGGGCAGGAGATGCCCTACGGAGTTCTAGAACCAGGGTTGAGGGATGTGGGAGCTGTTGGGGCCCTTTCGTGAGTTTTAGGAGCTGCCTGAACCCTATCCACATTGACCCTCTCCAGCCCCACCTTTGGCAGATGCTGGCACAGAAGTTCAAGGTCTTCCGGGAGAAAGGGCAGAGTGTGGGGCTGCCAGGGTGCAGGCTCTGAGGGAGCTAGCAGGTGCCCTGGAACTCGCCTCCCCCAGCTGCATGGCCCAGAGTCAAGTCCACAGGAGCTGCGTTGAGGCCACAGGGGTGTGGCTGGACAAGGCAATGAATGCCCGCACAGAGGTGGGTTCCTTAGTGGGACAGGCCAGCGACAGCCAAGGGGCTCGGGACACAGGGGCCTACCCAGATGTGTGTGCTTGTGTGCGTGTGTGTGTGTGCTCATGTGTAGGGGTGGGCATGTAGGTGTGTGCATGCGTACTTCTGTGTGTATTCTCGTGTGTGCATGTGTGTATGAAGGGGCATGGCTGACTCCAGCTCCCAGCATCAATCAGCCTTCCCCGTCCGACCACACTCCTTCCTGCCCCCAGTTTGGAGTCCTTCAGCGCAGGTCACCCCTTGTGGCAGGAGCACGAAGTGGACTCTCCCAATGCTCCCTGAGCACGGGCCGCAGTTTCATTGGGGGCACAGGCCCTGCTGGTCTTCTTGCTGACCGCCACTCTTAGAGCTCCCTGCCTCCCCTCCCCACACCCTCCTTTCTCGGGATCTGGTGTCTCAGTGCACTGAGCACCTGACAGGTCCTGCAACCGGAATCCTGGGGCTGGGTTGCCCTGGGGTCAGCCCTCTCCTCACTGACTGTTGGAGGTGCTACAGGCAGACCCCCTGACAGGCAGCCCACTCGCTCCATGAGCCGCCGTCCTCATGTGCTCAGGGCTCCCCATCTTTTTGCCTTCCACCCAACATGCGTGTCAAGACCCTTTCCTCCCTCGGGCCCTGCCTGTGGCCCCCGGGCCTCATCAGGAACCGGCTGTGATCAGAGGAAACCATCTTCTAACCACCAAAGGGCCAGAAGGCGTGAATGTACAGCGATGATAATAGGTAAAGGTCATGGTAAAGTCACAGAGGACAGGAAAGACAGGGGCGAGAGAATACAATACAGAGTCAGACATGTTTTATTAGGCATTCTCACTTCAGCTCCTCTTGATGGACCGCGTGGAACTGGGAGAAGTGGAACCTTTGCTATCTTGAGACGTGTATAGGGAGCCTGGAGACACACCTCTTCAGTAGTGACATGGGTCACAAGGTGGGCGGTATCTATCGTAAGGCCCCTGTACTTGAGCTCACCAAGGTGAGGAAAGCTAATACCTGCATTGGGGGAAGCTACAAAGGGGGCTGGGTGTCACGGTGGGAAGAGAGGGCAAAAGGATCATATCTGCTTCTACACAGAGATACAATCAGCCATGTGCTCACATTAAGGCAGCCTAGCTGTTAACGGAGAATCCGTGGGAATGATTTTTAAAGTAGGATAATGTACTTGGACTTTACCTCTAACTTACCAAAGTAGACGCTTTCCTACCGTGGAACACCAGCTTTCCAGATTCTCACTGTTATAAGTTAGGGAATAGAGTCTTCATCCTTTTTCCCTCCTTGTTAACGCCCCACAAATCCCCCAGCCACAGTCTTTGCTCAAAAGGAAGAGGCCCTGTTCTCAGGGAGAAAGTTGCTGGCCCTCCTTCCCGCTGTGCCCTCGAATTCCACAAGGCGGCGCTCGAGCTGTGGGGCCACATGCAGAAGGTGGTCCTGGTGGAGGGTGCTGTCCTTGGCCACGACCTGGCGTCTGTGGAGGTCCTGCAGCACCAGCACCGCCTCCTGCAGGGGAGGGCCCCAGTCCCCCCCCGCCCCGCGCCAACCCCTCTTTGTAGGCAATGGATGGATGAGGAGCCCTCACCCCCAGCTGACCACAGGCAGGACTGCAGCCTGCCCCTACCCCCTCTGCGATGGGGGGTGACGAGCCTGGGCTTGACCTAGGCTGGGGTACAGTCAGGATGGCCTGCAGAGTCCTGGGTGGAGAAGCATTCAGCCTGCTCTTTGCCAGCTGCAGAGGGAGCTGGTGGCTGTGGACGAGGTGGTGGTTCAGATGGGGATGGAGGCCATTCAGGTACACCCTGCGGTCCAGGAGGGCCTGGCCGGGCAGATGGCTGAGGTGCAGGAGGCCTGGGCCACCTGGACATGAAGGCCTTGGAGCAGGGCCAGCAGCTGGAGAGGGCAGCCCATGGCCACGCCTTCCTCAGGCACTGCCAAGAACTGCTGTATGTGCCACCCCACCTGGATGGGGGCTTGCTCTGTTCCATGCGGGTGGGGGCACCCAGCTCTTCCGTGCCTCCTCCCTGTTCTGCCCTCCTGGCCCTAAGACCTGTTCCCATGCCCTGTCCCCCACCCAGCACTCGGGCTCAAGAGGAGCAGGCGCTAGTCTATATCCTCAGAAGGGCCAGCTGGGGCCAAGGAGACACTGGGGCAGGAGCTCTGCCTGAGAGCCCAGGCAGTGCGGCCGGCGGGGTAGCAGTTGCTGGACACCAGCCACGTCATAGCCCCAGAGATGTGCGCGCTGAGGGCTAGGGCCAGGGTGGCGCGTGGCCAGAGCCCCCTTTCCTGCTTCTCCCTGCTCCACGGTAACCCAGTCCTGCCCCACCCAGGCGACACCCTGCGCCCCTCCCAACAGCCCTCTGCCCCCCAGGTCACAGCGTCTCCGGGAGCTGAAGAGGCAGCTGCAGGAGCTCCGGACGACCTGGGCCCTTCACCAGGAGCACTGCCTGGTGAGCCAGGACCAGGAGGAGCTTCGGGGAATGCTGGGTCAGGCTGAGGTCTGGCTGGCCTCCTGAGAGGACCTCCTGCTAGACCCTGACTGTGGGGTGAGCAGGGATCCACCCCTTAGAGGGCCACATGCCTGGCACCAGGACTTGGAAAGGCAGCTGACGGCCCAGGAGAAGCTCACCCAGGTCCAGATGTAGGTGAGGGTGTGGAGGGCGGGACTGAGGAGGAGTCGAGGGGCCTCCACCTCCGATAGGGTCTCCAGAGCATTGATCTGCCCTGAGGGGCTCCCCTTTGAGGAAACAGCCGCAGGGTCCTGTCCTCCGTGGGCAGTCTGGCTCTGTGGGGTCCATCACAGCTTCTTCTGCCCCAATGCTCCCTCCCCTCCTCCTCCTGGTTTCCCCCTCTGAGAGTTGCCCCCAGAGCAAGCCCTGTGGGACACAGAGGGTCACTATGGGTGGAAACCAATCAATAATCTCATGGGTGCAGAGCACACTCTGAGGAACACAGGGGAGGTGACACTAGATACAGAGAGTCTGAGTGGAGCGACAGTTTGTAATCCTTGTGTAGGCTGGGGGCGGGGCTGATAGGGGGGGGGTTGATACCACAGGATCCTGTGGGACTGAAAGTGAGGACCTGAGGGTGGACGGGCAGAGGGAGTGCCCCATCCTCTGAGGCAGGAAGGTGGTCAGCTAGGGTGAGCACGGAGGAAGATGAGCAGGGGCTCTGCAGTCACACAAATGTCATGTAAGAATCTCACTTTAGTATAAAATGTTTGTCTCCATTGCAAAGCCACCTCTAGCAACTAGAATCCCCTCTCTCCCCATCTGGAGCAGACGAGTGAAGAAAATCAAAAACTGAAGCAAAGCAGTCCACAGGACTAACGGACCACCAAGACCACAGCCCTCCATCCTTGTCCTGGAGACCAGGAGAGTTAGATGGTGTCCAGCCACCGCATCAAACTGCTCTGGTTGAGCTCAAACTGGCAACTTGTGCACAGCTTGAAAGCCAATGGAAGTCGACTTCATGAAGAGAGGGCATTACAAGTTTGACAGGGACTGCTGGAACCCCGAGACCAGGGCCCTTCAAATCCAAAACAGAGCCCAGCTCCGGGAATCACTCCTGCCCAAGCAACAGTCGAGCTGATAAAGTGAACGCATGGCACCTGTGAGGCACTTGCTTCCCAGAGCAAAGGGGAGCATTTGCCCTCAAAGTTCAGGAGGGAGGGAGGGGCCAGGGAGGAGGCAAGAAGAGTGCTGTGTTATATTATGAGGGCTGCAAACAAAATGTGTATAAATTGTTAAACTGCTCTGCATGTTTCCACTTAAAACAAAAACCCTCTATATTAAAATTCATATATATATATGCATTATATGTGTGTATATATATATTACTCAAACCCAAGGTCAGAAAAAAGCATGCCCCGGGCTGCTGCTCGTGGCAAGGTCAGTGGTCGGAAACCCATCAGAAAGACGCGGCTCGGCTGTCTGCTCCCGTAGTGACAGCCTCAGAGAGTCGCAGGGGCCATCGTGTGCTGTCCTACAGGGCCTATATGATAGAAATTGACTTGATTGCAATGATTTGAGTGCTTTGAAGGTCAGAAACTGTAGACAGTGATCTATAAACGTCCTTCTCTCCTGTAAGGTGTCTGTAACACAATCAAAGGAAAATAATCGGTCTGCTCTCCAGATCTTCAATGGGACCATTTCCAGGGAGACTGGCCACACACTGCCAGGCTGTGCCTTCTCAGATCCGCTGGCACTGCTAGGAAGGTTGTGGGCCCTGCAGGGGTGGGGGACTCTCCAGCCTGCTCCCCAGCAATAGAGGCACTAGGCCAAGACTTGAAGAGCCCCGGCGGGGGGAGAGTGGGGAGGTTGAGGCAGTCACTGTGCCCTGCTTCTGACACTCTTCATGTGGCTGCTATGGTCACCCTTGACCTCAGGGAAGGCCAAGGGTCACCAGGGCAGAAAACACTTCCTTTTTACGGTGAGGGCCTTATCGGGTCTCAACTCCACTGCTAATTAACTGTGGTCTCTAGCAAGTAACCCAGCCTCTCGGTGCACCCAGTTTCCCCAGTGCTATCTGGAGTCCCCAGAAGGGCCAGGTACAGCGAGGCTACTTGCAGCTGGGCCAGAACCAGCAGCTGCCCTCACCGTGCCCTGAAGCCAGAAGCCCAGAACTCAAAGGCTGAGCTTTGCTGAAGGTCGTCCGACAGGGCCTCTCAGATTAAGTAAGCGGTCCCAAGCTCCAGTCTGCACAAGTTGCTCCCTGGAACACGTGGCCCGGGTTCCTAATGTGGGCACACAGAAAGCCAGTTCACCTCTCAGGACAGTGGTGGTGTGACTGGATGTGGACATGCCCGCATCGCCCGCTCGGGGCTCCTGGAGCAGGGTCCCCATCTGCTCTGCACCTCCCGCACCAGACGCCCACTGCCCTGGGACCAAGAGAAGCCTCACCCCCACCCGCCAGGGCAACCCATGGTCCCCGGGCAGCTTCTGGACCATGTCACTCCCTTCCCCAGACTTGACGGCTGTCCCACCCATGGGCTCAGCCCTCTGCACTCATGCCTGTCCATGTGTGCATGTGTGTGTGCGGGCGCACCTGTGATAGATGTTCACGTGTTTTTGGTAGATGCGTGTCATCGGTGTGGTGTGTGTTCATCCAGGTGTGTTTATGGTATACGTGCCTGTGGTATGTCCATCCATGTGTGTGTGTCTGTGTGGTGTGAGTCCATGGGCACACACACACATCTGCAGACCCGTGCGATCCTTCAGCTTCCTGCTGCTGGCTGGTCTGCAGAGAAGAGCAGGCCCTCTCGGAATGCCTTGCCTACTGGAGCAGCACGGGGTTAGGGCAGCCTCTCTTGGCATAGTCCCAGCAAGCTTGCCTGGACTTGGCCTCTTGCAACTGTGCCCTTTGGCCTGCCTTCTCCTCTTCCCTCTCCAAACCAACCTCGGCTCATGGGCAGCCTGCTGCCTCCCCGTCCCTTGCTGTCACAGTCCCCTGCAGCTCTCCCAAAGCACAGGCCCCGTCGCCCTCCAAGAGGAGAAGAGAATCTAGTCAGGGGTCAGAAGGTGGAGGCAGAGAAGGCAGGGCAGGGCAAGGCTCTCTCTCTCTCACATGTGTAAGCAGGAGCCCCTGTTCCCCCCTACTCCCACCCCCCAGAATGTGCAGCACCCCTGAGCCCACCACCCTCCACCAGTGGAGACATCCTGGGGCACCATCTCCGCTGTAATTGCCCACCTCCACGCACTCTCCCATGGGGTCCAGTTCATGAATGGGATGAATGGGATGAATGGCTGGGGTGAAGCCTCATCCTGGACACAGGGGTACTGAGCAGTCACTCCTGCCCTGACTCTCACTCTGTGCCCAACATGGGAGTCACTCAGCCATGCATTGGGGGGAAGGGGGAAGGGGAGTGTCATGGGAATCCACGTGGTTACCAATGCTAGAGGAACGTGGGGTATTGTCAGGGAGGTGGTGGTGGGGCAGGTGTGGCCCAGGGACCCAACATTCATTCACTGGGCCTCGCTGCTCCTCCACAGGGGTGGGTGGGGCCAGAAGTGACCCTGGGGCTGTAGGTGAGTGGGTGGGCCCAGAAGTGACCCTGGGGCTGTAGGTGAGGACGTGCTCCATCCAGGTCACCACATGGAACCAGCTACAGACTGCCCATGCAGGCTCACCACAGTCTAGCCAGGCCACCACGCAGCACCCTGGGAATGGGCAGCTCCTGGTAAGAGGCAGCCCTTCCGAGGTCACACCTTCCTAGGCTCTTCCTCAAGGTGCTCTGACCCCCACCCGCCAAAGAGGGCAGCTACTGGCTGGGAGGGTGGGGCAGGGGTGACCGAAGCAGACACCTCCTACGGGGCTTCCTGCTGGGAAAGGGTGGCACAGCACCAAGAGGCTGGCAACTCTTTGCGGGGCCAGGGAGATGTGTCCTTGTCTTGTTTCCTAAACTGGTCTTTGATGGTGGTACCAAAGGTCTCCCCATTCGTAGCAGCAATGACATCCTCAGACCGTTGGTGGGACGAGTCCTGTAATGTGTGCAGCCCCCGAGTCCCTGCGTACAGCATTCAGAGCAGCAGGGCGGGGGAGCCTGGGACCCTCCCCCCAGTACCAGCACTCTACACCGGGCCCAGCCACCCAGAACCCCAACCCCAGCCCATTTGCACCCCAGCTGCCACAGCACCTCTGCACCCCACCTCTCCCGGTGCTTGGAGAAGAGGCCCACTGTGGCCTGCTCCAGGGGCCCAGGGCCCAGGACCAGAGCAGCTGCTGAGCTGTGGCAAGCCCACAGTCACAGCTTCGGTTCACAGTGCAGATGGCCCTCTGAGGTGCTGGCAGCTCCTGCCCCGTCTGGGGTACCAGGGCATACACCCAAGGCTAGGAAGGGTGCCGCAGGGGCCAACCAGGCCCTCCGAGGCCCCAGAACACTGGTGGATGGCTCTCTGAGTCTGAGGCATGGCGGGGCAGAGCTGCAGCGCTGTCCCTCCATGGCGTCACTTGGGGCGGGCTGTCAGCGCTGCCTCCTCCTCCGCAAGGCCTCGCGCAGGGCAGCCATCAGCGGCTCCTGGTTGTTGCAGATGTTGTAGTGGGCCAGGCCCAGAAGCTTGTCCAAGTCCTCCTGGCTATAGGTCACTTTCGAGTAGTGGTAGGGGGAGTCAGACGGAGACAGGTTCACCCGGCCGGCCTCCTGCTCCTCGGGCGTCCTAGGGACCCCTGTGCAGAGAGAACACATCGTGGGCATGGAGGGGCAGGGTGCTGGGGTGGAGGGCGTGTCTGCTGGGTCGGGGAGGCTGGGACACCAGGAAGGGGGTGGCGGCGAGCTGGCTCAGCAGGGGCCGAGTGGTCCCAGAAGGAGTCGTTGACCAGGGGGAAGTGCAGAATGATTGGGGCCTCAGGCCGGCCGGGGTCGGAGAACTTGTGGCACTCCCGAGGCTGGCGCTCCTCCTCGGGGCTGGGAGAGATGGGCGGGAACGGGATGCCCTGCTCTTGGCACATGCGGCCCACCAGCTGCAGCTGCTGCAGGGGCACAGAGGGCAGGAGAGGGCTAGCCTCGGGCTCCCTTGGTCCTGGACACTGACGTCACACAGGACCAAGCATCAGTCGGAGTGGACAGCCGTGCCGCAGCCCCTCAGAGCTCCACCAAACGGACTGTAGCCATCGCTGAGGCCAGCCATGAAGGGCACACACCTCTCACTAAATTAACACAGAAACTAAACGCTGGGGTGTCGACGGTCTGCAACCAGCTGGGGTGCAGGTGCAGCCAACCAGATTCACCATCACATCATCTCCCCATTGCGGAGAATGCCCCCTGAAGGAGCGTGAATGAAACCCCAGTTCTTTTCACAGGGAGCACTGGTGGTGAAGCAGTTATGTGCTGGACGAGGTTCTGCAGGGTCAGCACTGGGAAACCACCCGCTGCTCCATGGATAGAGGGCCGAGCACCACGTTCCTGAACTTGTGCCTCCACGTTGGTAGCCACAGACTCTCCCTTAACAGCCATGCTGCCTTCAAGTGAGCACATGGCTGGTCTGATCTCCCTACAGAGGCAGACATCCTCTGGCTCTCTCTTCCTGCTGTCGCCCAGCCCCCCTCTCAGCTTCCCCCAATGCAGCTGTTAGGTTTCCTCACTTGTGAGCTCAGGACGTTACTGTTGATCCCACCCACCTTGTGGCGTATGTAACTACTGAATATGCATGTCTTAAGGCTACCTGTAACTACCCCAAGATAATACAGATCCTCTCTCTTCCCCCACTTCCACGTGGTCCATCAAGAGGAGCTGAGGTGAGCATGCTATCATAAAACGTGCCTGACTCCTTTATTGTACTCTCGCTCCCCTATCTCTCCTAGCCTCTATGACTTTACTAGACCTTTACTATTTTATCGCCATACAATTGTGTCTACTGACCCATTGGTTGTTAGAGGCTGGTTTCCTGTGACAAACTGCTCCGTGGGCATTTTTACTCCCGTAAGCAGTTCGATCTCAGAAACACACCAAGGGGGACCCGGTGAGGCAGCATGGACTCCATGGTGGGGATCCTGGTTTGGTTGTTTTGACATGGTGTGGTGGTTAGATATTATGTCCACTTGGACCTGCGTGAAAGTGCAGAGGTGGAGTCCCACCTGTCACTCAGGTGGAAGCCTGGTGATCCCTCCTTGGAAGGAAGGAGAGATGCTATGAGCCTCTTCCTCCTCGCTGGGATTCTGTCTCCAGGGACGGCCCCATGGGGCCACCAGCCTGGAGAGCCGCCGACTCGGACGTGTTCACGCCAGCCTGGACATTATCTGCCTGCAGCTACACAGAGGCTGAGGAAGGTTCTGACTAGCATGGTCTTGAATCGCACTGGGCTGGGATGCCTTGCTGATCTAAAATGATTTCTTGATCTAAAGCTCTTTCTTTTTACACAGAGGAGTGTTGCTGCTTTTGTTTCTCTGGACAGCTCAGCCCATAGCATGTGGGTCCCTGTCTCGTAGGGTTGGGAGGAAGCAAGCAAGGCACACACTGTGAAGCCGCCCTAGCATCCTCGGGTGCCACTCATAAGCTCCCCCACCAGAAAGGCGGCATTTAAATTGTAGTCCAGCGACAGGATGAGGTCCATGTCCCGGGTGGGCTGCAGGAGGGGCGGGCAGCTGGTGTTGACAAAGTAGCCCACGTCCAGCAGGCACAGGCGGGGCTCCCCAGGGGTAAGCTGGTTAGGGTGTCCATCCAGTTTGGTGTCTGGAGAGGTGGGCAGGGTGGGAGGGCAGCCTTGAGCACGGGTGCTGAGGACACCACGCTTGCTCCCCTGGTCAGTGGCAGTCACTGGCTGCTCCTGGAAAAAGACTCCGCCCTCAGGCCCCACCCACCTGGCCCCAGCCCTGAAGCAACCTCCAGCCCCAGCTGAAGGAGAAGGCAGGAAACTCTACTTCTCACATCCCATGGGGCCACACATGGAAGGGCTCGAGCCAAGGGGTGGGGTGAGGGGCCCAGGAGGGGCCTGGAGCCAAGGCCCACAGCTCTGGGAAGACATCAGGGGGCTGGACCCCGGTGGGAGAAGCTACCTTTCCAGGAGGAGAAGTGAGGGTGCTGGAAATAGTCTTTGTGGAACTGGAGACCACGCAGAAAGTTGTGGGTGGCCTGGGCAAGCGGGCGACACGTCAGGAGGCCAGAGAACAACTCCCTGATCCTCCCAGCCAGGCTGGGTGGCACTTCCATCTTCAGCACTGGGACCTGCTCCTTGTCTGCACAGCCAGGGAGTGGGGCGTGGGTGCTAGCCCAGTCTGAGGGCAGTGACCCCGGAGAGGGAAAGAGCTGAGACCAGTGCCCCCACCACCACACACACAGAGCTGGGAGTCACATGCCCACCTCCAGCACCAGCCCCGGAGCCTGGGCACCTTCCCAAGCTGGTCAGGGTCTGAGCCCTGCGATCCCAGAACGGACTGGGCTCCGAGGACCAGTATTAGCTGTCTTGGAGGCTGGCTGCATATAGGTTGGTCCAGATACCTGGGAGCGCAGACACAAGGGGACGAGAGCCCCCATTCCTGTCACAGCCTGACCCTTCCCTGCTGCCCGCCTCAGTGATGGGGCTTCCCCAGAAACATCCTCCCCTCCCCCATTCTCTCTCCAAGACCCCCTCACCTTCCAGGAAGCAGATGCGGGACTCAGGCATCCTCTTCATCAGCCGCCCCATGAAGAACTCGGAGCCGAAGAGCTCGGAGGGGATGAAGGAACCTTACTTGGAGAAACCGAGCTCGTAGGGGGAGAAATCACACCACTCTGCGGTGGGAAGGGACCGCTGTTGGCCACCACCCTCCTGCCCACCCGAACCCACGCAGGGCAGCCACAAATGACGGGGCGACTCCCCTCCAGTCCAAGTGACTCTGGGGTCATGGGTGTCTGGATTCACTCGGGTCCCGGACCAGAGTGTAAGGAGAAGGGCATGAAAAACTGCCTCCCCACACCATCCCAACCACCCCTTCCCCGACCCCTGGCCGCCCGGGGCCTCAACCAGCTGCTTCGACCTGCCTCCAAATTCGAAGGTGGACAGGCCGTGCCCCTTAGTGTTGAGGGCATAGTACATGGGGAGAGGTTTCTGGCCGTGCCTCAGAGCCTGTCGCTGCTCCGAGAGCTTGTGGTCATCAGCCTGTAGGGAGATACCTCCGTGTAAACCCATTGCTGCCTGTTCTCTGGAGATCTCCCCTCGCCCTGCTACCCAGCAGGGCTGCCTCCAGGTCCAGGCCCTTCCCCGTGGGCCGCCCTTCTGTACCCAATCATGTCGCATGGCCTCATTGATGAGGGCCCAGAGGTTGGTGAAGCAGGCCGGGTGTCCCAGGCGAGCGCGCTCCTCCAGCTCCTGGTCGTACCATTGCAGCTGGCTGGGAGCCAACATGCCCAGCTTGTTCTTGGTCACCTGCGTCTTCAGCAGTACGGTGGCGCCCCCCAGGTCCTTCTGCAACCACTCTGGATCCTTGTAGATGTTTTCTAAGGTCCTAGGCAAAGCCAGATGTCGGGGGCAGACAGGTACCTCTAAGAGTCCCCCGAGACCTCACACCCCTTCGGACCTTCTCTCCCAGGGCAGCAGCCCGCAGGTGCCTTCCAGCTCCATGGAGACAGCCGAAGCCCATGGGGCACCTTGGGCATATCGCACCTGCCACCTGCCTCCTCGCAGACCTTCCAATCTAGTCATGGAGGCCAAGGGGGCACTGGAGAAGCCTTACCACAGGCACCCCTGCCTCTGCCCACTCACCCCCAGATCCCACACTCAGCCTGCTCACCAAGTGGAGCCCGAGGGCCCTGTGATGTAGAAGACGCAGTCCAAGAGGCCCAGCTCCCTGAGGCCGGTCAGCTGCCCATACAGGGAAGTCATTGCCCGGACCCCTCCACCAGTAGCCATGATTGCCACCACTGGGACCTGGAAGGGCAGAGTACAGCTGGGCTCAAGGGAGGCCCTGCGGGGACTTCCAGTTGGTGGAGGGGAGGTCAGGGTGCGCCGGGCAGTAAAAACCACAGGAGGAGAACACAGCAAGTCAAGTGGCCACTCAGTCCCCTGCCCCTGGCCCCACCACCAAGTTAGCGTAGGTCAGAGTCTGGTGGGGACCCATGGAGCGGGTCTGAGTCAGAGCAGCTGAGGAGAGTCATGTCAGGATAACCTCCTTCAGCAGGGTGGGTCCTTTCGGGTTTTGAAAACTCCAGGGAGCGTACAGGCCACAGGCCTTATCTCCCCATCCCCAGCCTGGGGAGTACAGCGGTCACTTCTTAAAAGACGCAGGCTCACCTCAAAACCCCCAAATCAGCGCCCCTCTCCCTTTGCAAGGAGCTCATTTCCTTAGGAGCCAGCCCAACCAGAAGAGAGGCCTGGCCAGATGTCCACCGAGTTGTCTGAGAGGCCCAGTCTTAAAAGCAGCTCCAGGACAAGGGCCAACGCCCAGAGAAGGGTAGCTACCCCTGGTGGGGCCCGTGGTTCTGACACTGCTCAGCCGCATCGGGCCCAAGATAACATCAAGAAAGCTCCGGGAAGTACAAGGGGGGTAGGTGGGCAGACGAGAGGCAAACACAAGTCCACCTTACAACCAACCCTGGTCGGGCAATGGAAGTGTGGAGGCCCACTCAGCTCAACCCTCGGCCTGAGACCCCCACACTCCTGCCCAGACCGACAGACCTCGTCCTCCTGCAGGTCTCCCTCCAGCTGCAGGGCCTGCTGCAGGGCCTTGGCCACCACCTGCTTCCTCCTGCTCAGGAAGGCCTGCTCCTCAGCACACAGCTCAAAGCCCAGGCGCACGGCCAGTTCCCCTGGTCTGGGGGTGGGGTGGGGGGATGGACGGACAGTGAGGCAGTGCTCATCCTCATCAGAAAAGAGGACACTGGGCCCATCTCCCTGCAAGATCCACGTCCATCTCTTCTCTCCCTTCAGGCTGTGTGCTGAAGCTTGGAGAGTGAGGGGGGGATGGTGGGCCCAGAGCCACACCAACACGCCCGGCATGACAGCAAGGCCAGCCGGCAGATGAGGGTGTCCCTCTGGCCAAAACGGCCCTAAGTCTCAGCTTCTCCCTCCCCTGCAACGCTGGACCAGGGCTACACTGGGGAGGGGACACGGAGGCTGAGAAGGAACAAAGGTCTTTAAGTTGGGGCTGCTTATGCTCCTAGACACCGAGGGCCAGCAAAAGTTCTTGAAGGCCCAGCTACGTTGCTTCCATCCAAAAGGTTGCTTCCTTCTGGTCTTTGTGCTCCTCAAACCAGGCGTGTTACTCTCCTCAGCCCCCACCTCTCTCCCACCCAGTGAGGCCACACGCAGACTACAAGGCTGAGGAAGGACCCTCTCTGCTCTGAGCACCTTCCCAAGACTGGGAGCTCCCTGCTGCAGCCACCCGCTTGCTTCCGGTCCTCCAGGCCACCCAGCTGCACGTAGCGCCCTCCCTCCACCGGCTGCTCTCCCCCAGCCCAGCCTCTCACATGTCTTCTTTTCTCAGCTCCACCTTCATCAGAGGCTCCTGCAAACCAGCAAAACACCACTCAGAAAGGCTGGCACCTCCACCCCAACTCCGGCCCTGGGATGTCCCAGCCATCTCCACAGGGATGCACCCCCACAGGCCAGCCCAGGGGCTTGGCCCAAAAGAAAAGGGAGAGAAGGAGTCACCCCCTGCCCCCACCCCCGCACTGGCCTGAGGCCCTGTCCCACCCCCACATCAAGGTCTCTTCCTCTGAGTGAAGAGTACCTGGGACGTAGGGAAGACCAGCCTCACGAGCTGGTCTGATGGCAGGGCCCTGAGTGGCACCTTCAGTTGCTCCTGGGGGGCGTTCTGCAAGGGGACCAAAACTGTACACTTACCCGAGTCTCAGAGCAGGGGTACCACCCGGCCCTGTGGGCCTGAAGTCCAGGGGGTCAGTGGGGGGGGGCTCCCTACCTGCAGGTGGATACTCAGCTCCTGCTCCCAGCAGGTGGGGAAGTGGAAACGGAAGGAGTCGCTGCCTACGGTGGCCTCCTGAGATCCCTCGTAGGACCTGGGGACCACAAGCTTAACTTTTCCCTTTGACTCTGGAGAAAGGAACCGAGGTAGGGGTGGAAGGGGGTTCCCTGCCCGTGAGGTATCTCCCGCCCCTGTGGCTGGCAGAGGCTGGGAGGAGTTACCCCCAGCCCAGCCCCCTCGGAGCAGGGTCATGGGAAAAGACCAGGTCCTGGTAAACCCGGGCAGTTTCACCCCCAGCCCCTAGCCTTCGGAGGCTAAAGGTGGCTGGCAGCTTCTTCCAGGATGGGCAGCTGAGGAAGGGGGAAGACATAGGCTGAGGGCCAGGGCTGTCCTGGTGACCTGGGAGACTCACCCTTCTGGTCCCCAGCCTCCTCCAGCCGCACATGCAAGCGGGAAAGCTCACGGGCCTGTGTTGGGAAGAGAATATTCATATGCCGCCCCTCCCACGCAAGGATACCTCACCACTACCCTTTCCCCTGCAGCCTGCGGTTCCTGCTCCTCAGTCCCATGTCCTCTGGAAATCATAGCTCCTCCCACTTTGCTCTTTCCTGGTCCAGACAGACTTGCAGCCAGGAGGGCAGGTGAGCAGATGGCGTGAGGGAGGGTGTGTCACTCACCACTACAATCCCAAAGCACTACTATGATCCCAAATCACTACTATGATCCCAAATCACTACTATGATCCCAAAGCACTACTATGATCACAAAGCACTACTATGATCCCAAATCACTACTATGATCCCAAAGCACTACTATGATCACAAAGCACTACTATGACCCCAAAGCACTACTATGATCCCAAATCACTACTATGATCCCAACACTACTATGATCACACAGCACTACTATGATCACAAAGCACTACCATGATCCCGAACTATACCATGATCCTAAGTCACCATTACCTTCCCAAATCACCACTATGATCCCGAATCACTACTATGATCCTGAATCAATCACTACAATGATCTGACTCACCACTAGGACACCGTTGCTGGTGAGCTGCTCCGCACAGTCTGTCCTGGGAAAAGCCATGAGCGGGGGTCAGGTTCTTGCCCCCAAGGAAGCCTAGGCAGTCCTTCCAACCACAGAGGGTCCCCGGGGAAGGACACCAGCCCTGAGCGCACGAGGCTCTCTCCTTCCAGAAGGGAGAGATTTGACCCAGAGCCCCTCTCCCTACCTCGCAACCCCCAACTCCCCTGACCCCCGCGACCCCCAACTCACACACTCTGCAGGAGGAATTCAACGTCGAACCGCTCCCCACCCTGAAAAAGCAAGTTATAAAGGTAAGACGTGTGCATGTATGTGGGCATGCATGTGAGTGGTTGTGTGCACATGTGAGTGTGTGTGCATGTGTATCCACATGGCTGTGCATGTGTGAGTGTGACAGTGGTTGAGTGCGTGTGCTTGCGTGTGAGTGTACCTGTGTATGTGTGTGAGGCTGCGTGTGGGTGTGAATGTGAGTGTGTGTGTCAGTGTGGGTATGTGCAGATTCCAACCCAGACGCCAGCCAGGGGTGCCAATGCGGGGAGGGCTGCTGTCCATAATGTGGCCCCGAGGAGGGGGCTACTCCTCGGGAAGCAGGTCCTGGTTGACACTCGGGCACCAGGTAAACCTGACCTCATGGTCTGTAAACAAGTTCTTTGAAGAGGGGCATTTAAGCAGCATCCCGTTGGTGGTACCGAGGGTGGCCGCCCATGTGGATTCTTGCCTGCGGGCTCAGCAAGAAGCTCTGGCGCCAGAACTCCCCAGGCAGCAGAGTGCCACGTCAAACAGCACTGACAGCACGGGGTCGTCGCTGGTCAGCAGGTCCTGGTCAAAGACTTTCAGCTCCACCATGTTCTGGAAGGGGAGCAGCGGGACAGGGCCATGGGGTGGGGGTGGGGTGGGGGTGGCGCTGGGGGTACGCAGGGCTGGGCTGAGGCAGGCCCACCTTGATCTGGCTGTGCACCCGGAAGAGGAAGCTCTGGTTCCAGACAGGGTTTCTGCAGTTGTTGACCGTGCACGTCTGGAGCCGGTGGTTGCAGGCCGTGGGCAGCCACAGGGTCACATAGAAGTCACGGTGGGTCACTTGGAGGAGAAGAAATGAGGGCCAATTCTCCCCCAAGCCAGCCACGCAGAGTCTACCACCAGAGGGATCCCTGGGGACGCACCGAACCCCACCCTCCATCACCAGCCCTTGCCCGTCCCTCTTTGCAGCTCCTCCTCCCAGGACCTCGCAGGCCCAGCCCTCCTGCCACCTCCCACCGTCCCTGCCCTGCTCCAATTGCAACCTCAGTTCCCTTCTCCTCTCTCAGTCAACTCACCCACGTCCCTGGCAGGCAGGCTGTGGGCCTGCAGCACACGAATGGTGAGCAGGCAGGTCCCGGGCAACTTGGCCTGCAGAGCAGCAGGGAGGGGACAAGCTTGCTGTGGGATGACATGACCAAAGGCCGAAGGCGATGGAAGGGAGTTTGGGGCACCTGTGAGGGTTCACCCAGCACCAACAGGGCCAAGGCCACCCAGAACCCCGAGTCTAGAAGAGACAGGGCACGTCCATAGGAACTTACACAATGCCCATGACAGGTCTGTCCCAAGGGCTATCCATACATTAACTCAGCCGACTACTACGCTGCCTCACGAGGAGGCGGAGGCATGGAGAGGTGACCCAGCAACTGGCCGGAGACCCAGAGGCAGGATCGCTGTGCTCTCCGCTTCCCTCTCCTGGAACCAGCAGGCTCCCATCTTGCCACCTGTCTGCCCCAGCCCATGCCCTCGCTTACAAAGCTCTGGGTGGGCATACAGAAGTGCATGGAGGGAGCGGCCTGCTAGGACTAAGCTCCTCTTTGCTCACTCGCTCCTCCCTGTGCATCCCACCCCTGGTCAGGGGGCAGTTCTGGAAGCCACCTCTGTGCTGGGGCAGGTGGGAGGTTACCAGGCCAGGCAGCCCATGGGCGCCAAGCCCTGTGCCCTCCAGGTTCTCCGAGGGCAGAGAAACAAAGGACCCCAGGACTCCATCCCAAACCACCCCGGGCTCTGGGCTGAAGCCCTGCCAGGTGTGCTGGGGCCAGGGAGCGTGTGTCAGCACACCCTTTCACTGGCCTCCCAGCTGCCATTGGAAGTCCCAGCTGCATGCGCCCAGGGGTTCCTGGCAGAGGAAGAACCCGGGAAAGTCACCCATCTCATCAGTCTCAAGCCCCGACAGCCCAGGCAACTGACTCAGAGGGAGCAGGGGAGCAGCCAGCAGCCTCTCCCTGCCTAGAAGCTCTGTGGATCCCCAGCCCAGCCATGCCCCTACCCAAAGCTGGCAAACATGCCCCCTACACCTGAAGACCACCGCGGCCACAGCCCTCCAGAGAAAGCATTAGCCAGGACTCAGGTGGGGAGTAAGAGTCAGAGTGGGCTCCAGTGCCACGCCAGTCTTACCAGAGCCATGAGGCTGGGGGTCCCAGGCGGGGCGAGCAAAGGCAGCAGTAACCACTGGGCCGAGGACTGTGGGGATTTAAGCCAAAATCCAAGTATGTCCCAACTGGCCTCCCTTGCCCCTCCCACCTGCATCTTCAGCTCGGCCCAAGCCCCACAACCTGCCCAAGAAATGAGGCACCTCAGCCTATACTGGGGCTACTGACACCCTCCCATGGGCTCAAGGTCCCCCACCCCTGCTGGGTTCCTGGAAAACCCACTGCCCCCAGCAGACACCACCTGGGCCTGCCCAGCCGGGTCCTGCTTCCAGGACAGCTCACCAACCACCCGTGTGAGCAGGACAGGAAGGCATGGCTTGGAGGGGCCACAGGTCTGGGCAGCCGCCAGAGGTAGGGCAAGGGCAGAGTCCCCACCAACAAGGCTTGTAGCAACATCCAGGTACCACTAGGACAGGAATGCCCAGTCTCCACTGAAGCAGACCTGGAGGAGGGGTGTATCCAGAGCCTATCATCACAGCAGGGGAGTGGCTGTTACTAAAAACAGCTCTTCAAAGCCAGGGCCTGGGCCACCTGGGTCCTCAGAGATGGCCAGGACTGGAGCTCCAGGTGGGAACCCAGGGGAAGGGGGCTCATCTCCCCTTTTGTGGGGGCAGCATGAGAAAGCCAGTTCCTTCTGCAGAGGAGCAGCCCAGGGGTGGGGGTGGGGCAGTTTATGTCCCCTGGTCCCTGTGCTGGTTAGGAGACACAGGCTCGTCCCCAGGTCACCAACCCCATCGCGAAGCAAACCAGAGTCCCAGTCAACGAGCCCTGGCAGAGAGTTAAAACAGGGTTGCCCTGCCAGCCAGACCGGAGTACAAGCTGTGGTCCCTGGACAGACAGGGAGCTAGCTCCTCTCTCTGACGTTTCCATCTGAACCCTCCCCGCCCTGCCGGAGACACAGAAAGCCACAAGGAGCAGGTACCACATGGAGCCTCCCCGGCTTTATTGAGCATGTCCTTCGAGCGAGCGAGCGGGCCCTTACAGAAACCCTCTCCAGGCCCTAGGGCAGCCAGAAAGGTAGGGACCATCATTATCTCCACTTCACAGCTTTACAGAGGAGGGAGGACGCCGCAGCTGGCCTCCACCCACGGGGCTGCTTCACCTGCATGGCAGCTTTCTGGGAACCCTGACCTAGACACCTGCCTGGCACTTCCTGGTCCTCCTCCTATCACCCACGATAGTCTCCAGGGTCGGTCCCAATCCAAACGGGGTTCTGGGTCAGACAGACTCAGGGTGTCTCTGTGGGGGCCCATCTGGGGAGGAGCCAGAGTGCCCCCTGAGCTGTGGGGGCGGGGCACGTTCCCTGGGGGCTCCACTAGTCCAGGCCTGAGGCCTTGGTGAGGGTGTCGAGCAGTTGGAAGTAACTATACTTGAGGTCATACTCCATGTCGTACCAGAAGTTCACTGTTGGGAGAGCAAGCACATGAGTGGGTGGCCCAGCTCTGACCCAGAGCCTCCCCAGCCCACCCGCTGGCCGAGGCCGGCAGCTCCTCACCAACAATGCAGCCCTGGGACTGCTGCACGTGGTGGAACCACAAGGCCGGCAGGTAGAGCATCTCGCCGGCCTGCATGGTGCAGCGGAGGGCCTGGGCCCCACGGTACTGTGGGTACCGGGACAGATCTGGCGCCAGGGGATCCAGTGGAAGCCAGGGCACCTGGGGACGTAGCAGGACCGGGGAACTCGGCCTTTGGCCTTGCCAAAGGTAAGGGCCAAAGGTCCCCCTCCACTCCGCCCTGGGAAGCCAGCCCCAGAAGGCGGGACCTTACGGAGGAAGGGGCCACCTTCCCAGGACTTTTGGGGCCCACTTGCTCCTCGGAGATGGATGAGCTCGCCCCTCCCTGAGGCCCAGGGCCAAGATGGACACCTTCTCCATGGCCTCTTCATCCACCACCTCAAAGGTGCCCACCTCAGTGAGTCGGTAGGTTGCTGGGGTGTACAGCTCTGATGCCAGAGAAAAAGGGGGAGCTCAGCAAAGAGTGCTCCCAGCCCCTCACACCTCCTCCCAGCCTCTCCTGTTGGCTGCCTGGCCCCAGGGACACAGGCAGGGAATCCTCGCTACCCTTCCTCTGGTTTGGGGCCCATGCGTAAGGCAGGCCCCAGCCCTACCGTAGGGGATGAAGGGTCGGTCGCTGGGCAGGTGTAACAGAAAATGTTTGTCTCCAGAGAGGACACAGTAGAGGTTTTCATAGTGGTCCTTGTGCACTGCCAACACAAAGAAGGTCCTGGGCAGATTTGGCGGAGCAGGGCACATGAGAGGCAGAACCTGCCCACCCAGAGCCTTGCGCCTCAAGACAGCCAGGGGTGTAAAAACGAGAAAGTCCTGCGAATAAAGATTTCAACCTTCCATCCAAAGTGTCCCCTGATGTCTCCTTTACGCCCAGTTCTAGTTCAACTTAGCCAGTAAAGGATCTCCATCCCTCTGCCATGAGCATGGTGCTCTTTTAAACTCCATCCGGGCTCAGACTGAAAACAGCCTCTTCAAAGAACAGCCAGGATCCTGGAGGACAATGAATTTATAAGGGGGGAGGGGGAATCCCATTATTTTCTACACAGTTTCTGAAGCCCCCTCATTTCCCTCAGGGAGAAGAACTCGGGAAGGGAGGGTGAGAACGTTTAAACCAACTAGAGGGACTGAATCAATGTCACTGAGCTGTCAGCGTAGAAGCTTGGTGTGTGCTTCTGCTCTGTGTATTCTCAACGACATAGTCAAACCAGACTCCAGGAGATGCCCAGGGAGGAATGGGGTGGAGGGCATTCCAGATCCCAGCCACCAGGGACTTGGCACTCACCACACCCCCCATGCGGGTCATCTCTCCAAAGAGGTAAATATCCACGCATAGGGTTCTCCCAAGTTCACCTCCGGGGCCAACGTGCCCTCTGAGAGATGTTTAGTGCGCCCCCACACCAAAGTCATCCCACCCACCACGCTGCCACGCCACTCCTCCTCTGTTCGCAGAATTGTAGACCGACCCTCCAGGCCAGCCTCCCACCCTTGGCCCCATCCTGGCTCCTCCCTGTCCCTGCATCCCAGAGACACCTACAGGACGTCACTGTGGCCGCCTCCCCCAGCCAGAAGTTCACCGCTTCTGGCATCATCCCTGCAGGACAGAGGAGGAGAGTTAGGAGCGGTTGTCCCCTGCAGGTCGGGTCTGGGATAACACCCAACAGGATGTGGGCGGGGGTGCTGCGTGCGAGCGAGGGGCATCCCAGGGAAAAGTGGCGAAGAGGCCATGGTTTGGAGGGCTTGGGGAATGGGCCCAGCCCCCCACAGGCAAAAGTTAGAGCACTAATCCTTTGCAGTCGGTCAACAGTCAAGGCTTCCAGGGCGGCAGGGCCTGACCCTGGCCATGGGGTGGTGGGTGTGGGCCAAGACAATCAATGTCACTGAGCTGTCAGTGTAGAAGCTTGGTGTGTGCTTCTGCTGTGTATTCTCAACGACTGCCCTCTGCCCAAGTCGCCCCCTCTCACCCAGAGCCTCGGAGGCCCAGGGCACGTGGGGCTCCAAGTCGGGCAGCAGCTGGGGCAGCTCGGTAAGCAGGTTAGAGCACTGCTTCTGCACGTAGAGCACGCCAGGGTGCCGGGCCCTGCCCTCCAGGACGTCCAACACACCTCACAGGGGCAGCAGGCGCTCGGCTGGCATCAGGAAGTGGTCTCCGCGTATGGAATCAGCATAGCCATCTGGGGTCACCGCTACGCTCACCTCCATGGCGCCCACCGTGGCCCTAGGGGAAGGGACTCTAAGAGCATGCCCACATGCCACAAGACAGCTCGCCCATCACCCTAGCCCAGCCCAGGGCTGCACCCACCTCAGATAGGGGAGCGACCACTTCTGCAGGGCATTGCGCACGATGCAGGGCCTGCTGGGGCAGACCCAGCCCCGGTAGAAGTGCAGTGGCATCGGGGCCTCATCCAGGTAGGGCACGGTTGGAGGCACGCCAAGCTCTTAAGTGGGGTGGGAGGTAGATGTTGACATAAACAGCACCCAGCCACTTACGGATGAGATGCCCTCTCTGGGCAGGCCACAGGGTATCACTGGGCAGTGCTCACTGGGGAGGGACCAAGAGACTCTGGACCACCAGAAATAGAAGGGGATTTTCAAGGAGGAGGCTGCCGCACGCCTACTCCAGGAGGGGCCACACAGCCCAAGAGCAGGTGAGCAACATACTCTGGTGTCAACTTGTGGAGGGGTGGAGTCTAAGCTGTCATTCAGGTTGTAGCTTGATGACCTCATTTGGAGGTGCCCACGGAAATCAATAGCTCCCTTCCTGTGAGACATTCCTGCTGACAAGACACACAGAGCTACACTAGAGCCCTGGAGCCGCAGGGCTCACTTGGATACCCCTGCTAGCGCTGGGATGCCTCCACCACCACTGGGTCCACAAGGCTTTCCACCCACTGGCCTGTGATCTTCCTGCATCAGCATCATTGCTTGTGTTTCGTGAGTAGGAAGAGGGATTTATAGACTGGTATCGGACATATGGGCTAATATCAGACTTAAGGACTTGATCTGGACTGGGCTGGGATGTTTTCTTAATGTACAATTTTTCTTTGATATAAAGTTCTCTTTTAAAACACATATAAGTGGCTATGAATTTGTTTCTCTGGTCAACTGGGGCTAACACAGCGGGACTCCTGCTTGGCCCAAACCCCAGTCCTCCCTGGGGCCAGACCCTTGGTTAGCTTCCCTAGCTGTGGTGGCGGACCTCTTGCGAAGTATAGAAAAGCAGCCTCAGGCACCACGCAGGAAGCTCCCCGTGGCTGGGGGCAGCAAGATGAAGGAAGAATGCCTTCCAACTGCGAATATTCACTGAATATTTTGGAATGTGCTCAGCACTTGGCTTGGCCAGTGTGAATGGGTCCTTTCAAGATGCTGACAGCCTCATCGGGGAGACATGCCTATAACCTGAACGCCCTGGGTCTTCCATGATGGTACCGTGCTGTGTGCTGCCTGGGTGGCTTTCTCTTGCTGCCCTTCATCGCACCCTTCATAAACATCACTGACTCCCTGTTGTGCTCCTGGCTGGCTCCTCGTCTCACCGAGTCTACCTACAAACACTCCCAACCTCCCTCGCCCTCACCTTCTCCCTCTCCCATGCCACCTCCTTTGGGGCCCCTCCACTCACAAGTCACCTCAAGAGCCTTCCTTCCCCCAGCTGGCTATCCTTCTTCTTTAGGAACTTGTGAACCACAATACCCACCGCCCACCCCCTCCCGGCCCCAGCCCACAACCATTTCTAGTAAACAAAAAGTGTTGCCCTCGAGTCGATTCTGGTTCCTGGTGACCCGGGATGTCAGAGTGGACCTTTGCTCCACAGTTTGTGGCCCTGACTTTTCTGAAAAGGATTGCATTTTGTTGGGGGTCCTTTAGGAGGAGGCAAAGTGCACCGACCTTCCCATTAGTAAGACAAATGCTTAACCATGGACACCACCCCGGGGCTCTGAAAAACTCCTCGTTCCCTTCCTGCGTGCATGTCCACTTGACCACCTGCACCGTCAAGCACACTATCTATGGGCCCTGGTGGTGGCACGGTGCTTAAGCACGTGGCTGCTAACCAGGAGGGGGTTGATCTCAGTCCACCAGGTGCCCCTCGGGAGAGAGACGTGGTGGCCAATCTGTTTCCTCAGACACAATACGGGGCAGTTCTACGACTCCAGTGACAGGTTTGCAAACAGGTTAATATACTATCTACTCAATTGATTTCCACTGGATAGCTGTCTCTGTCCCCGGCTAGAATGTGATCTCCATGAGGGTGGGGGTGTGGGTTACGCCTTCCCAGGAGGGAGCACAGTGCCCAGCACGCCCAGGATCCCCAGTACACACTGGCTTAATGACTGGATTAAAGGCTTACAATATCTCCTGCCACAGTGAACTAACTGGTTCCCCTGGCTTAACTCCCCTCCTTCCAAAAGCATTTATCACCCCAGCTCCAGACATCTTCTTGAAAGGCAGCCTCATGTTGTCACTCTGAGCAAACCTCCTTTGATGACTTACCACTTGGAGAATAAAGTCTGCCTGGCCTTGGTAATGGGGCCCAACCCATTCTTCTCCTCTGATTAGCCTCTGCCTGGAGCCAGCCCCTTACCACACACCCTCCCTGCACCCTGGCCCTGCAGCTCCCTCCATTCTTTCCCTTGGGTAGAGCGGAAGGTCCCCCCTGTGCTTCAAGGCCACTGCCCTCCCCCTGAACCACAAGGTCGCGCGCCTCCGGTGAAGTCATCCGATTAGTCTCACGGTCAGTGGGAAAGTGGGGATGTCTTTAGCTAGATCAGAAATTGGAGCTGAATAGGAAGGTCCCAGGGGACCTGCGAAGGTGGAAAGGGAAGAGCTGATTGGTACTTGAAAGTCACTGGCAAAGAGGCAAGAAGGATCCTGCCTAGTAGATACAGGAACCCGGAGGGGTGACACGTGGCCAAGCTGTGCCAGCCCACTGTAACAGGCACCCCGGAAGATGACTCAGGCTCAGTAAACCCCTGAGATTCTCACAGAAATTCTTAACAGAGGTGGTAACTGTTATTTTTAGCCCCTTTATGTTTTTTACTCTTCTTCCATTTTGATTTTCTTGCATTTGAATAGATTTCTTTTGGGGTACGGTCACTCTTCTATCCAAGGGCTTTGAAACGAGAGAATTTCAAGGGAGATCTAGACAATTCCTTTGACCCCATAATTCCTCTGCTAGGAATTTAACCAACCAAAATACACATGGGCAAAACGCTTCCCTCTCCCGAGCGCACCATCCTCTCTCCGACTCAGGGTGTTTGCTTTCCGTGAACTGCCCCCGCATGTGTCTGCACACTCCCTCCCTCCCCGCCCGTGAGTCTGTGCCCACGAGCCACCTCCTCATTGAGGCCCTCTCTACTCACCCTATTGAACCTCCATCCCGGAGCCCCTCATTGCACTTAACTGATTTCCCCACATTTATCTTCTAACCTACTGTCTCTTCATTTAGTGTGCCTACGGCTAACTGTAAGGAACCCCGGTAGCTGCTAACAGCAAGGTCAGTGGTTCAAACCCATCGGCCACTCCTCAGGAGAAAATAGACGCTGTCTGCTCACTTAAAGAATTTCAGCCTCACTAACCCACCCAAGGGGAGCGGGTATTGTTTTTATCTCCACAGGGAAAGAGGGACCAGACTTCAACCCAATGCTCCAAGATGTGAATGCAGCATGCCAGCATGCAGTAGGGAACCAGTGGAGAGGTTTGGGGGGCCGATTCCAATCCCAACTACTAAATGGACACCTGCCCCTCCCCCCAGAAGAATTTATTTCAAAGGGCGGCATTGAATCTGAAGCTCCGGGAGAGGGACATATCTGATCGGAGCACACGGGAGCAGAGGAAGGGGAACGAGGAGAGTGGAGCACATCCTGGACCACCGGGCCATGGGGACGATATTTCCAATTAGAACAGCCAGTTCACAGAGAGGACCACATGGCCAGCCAAACTAGGAGACATGGCGCCCCTCATTGACTCATAGCCCTACAGGGGACAACAATGGAGACACAGTGTGGGAATTGCACCCAATATGATCCTGCCACACTGAGGCAAAACACTAAAGGGGTGCAACAGCAAGGGATTGGAGTGGCGAGGTCCCCAGGGAATGCTGAAGGTGGACTTTGGAGCCAGCATAGTGCCCCAACAGACTGGACTGGAAAACACTCCTAAAGGCCAACAAACAATCCTTGAACTAACTACAAGCTTTTTTTTCTTATTGTGTTTTGTTTTGGTTTTTGTCATTGGTTTGTTGTTGTTTTGCTGTATATTGTTTCTTGGTTTTGCTCTGTCTTGTTTTTGTGCATGTTATTACCTCCTCAGGTCTGTCTAAATAAGATAGGCTGGATGAACAATCTGGAGGAGAAAACAATGGAACCAACAGTTCCCGGGGGACATGGGAGAGGGGGAAGTTGGGGGAAAGGTAGTGGTGTTAACAAACCCAGGGACAAAGGAACAAGTGACCCAAATCGGTGGTGAGGAGGGTGTGGGAGGCTTTGTAGGGCATGATCAAGGGTAATGTAACCAAGAGGAATTGCTGAAACCCTGCTGGGGACTGAGCATGATAGTGGGAAAGGAGGAAAGTCAAAAAAGGAAATAGAGGAAAGAGCTGGGCGGCAAAGGGCATTTATAGAGGTCTAGATAAAGGCATGTACATAGGCAAATATGTTTATATATGAGGATGGGGAAATATATCTGTTAGGTAGCTTAGCCTAGGTAATTGGGAAGTCCATTTACGCATGCCCAGGAGAACCAGCAAAGGACAAAGCTGGATTTTCCCGCCAGTGGGTGGAGATGGGCGTTACACCTGGAGCAGCCCACCTGGGCCAGGTTAATTCAATTCAGCCAATGGGATCGACCTGGGGTCGTTCACCACGCCTCCCCCAGGAACCCTTAAGAAGGCAGGAACCGAGAGGGAGAGGGTCTGGTCATCTCCGTGGGAGGGGAGAGATCCTTGCGTGTCCCGGAGCAGTCTCTGCCAGGCCGCATGGTCAAAGAAATCCTATGGGTGCCGCGTAAAACCTGATGCTTCTTTGAACTTTCATTAAATTCACTTGGATCACGAGCCCGGCTTCAGCATAAAATCTTTCTCGCGCGGAGCCAAGGACCAAGGCTGAAATCTAGTCCCGAAGAGAGAGACCTTACAGATCTATGTGCATATATTTATAGGTTTAGTATTAAGGTAGCAGAAGGACTTTGGGCCTCCACTCAAGTACTACCTCAATGCAAGAAAACTTTCTTCTTTTAAATTGATACTCTATGAGGCTCACCTTCCTGATACAACTGCTGAAGACAAAGCGGGTGAATAAGCAAATGTGATGAAGAAAGCTGATGGTGCCCGCCTATCAAAAGATAATAGCATCTGAGATCTTAAAGGCTTGAAGGTAAACGAGCGGCCATCTAGCTCAGAAGCAACAAAGCCCACATGGAAGAAGCACACCAGCCTGTGTGATCAAGAGGTGCCGAAGCCATCACTTATCAGGCATCAAAGAACAAAAATTCATATCATTGTGTGCTCACCTCCCTGATTTGATCGCTGAAGACAAATGGGTGCATAAGCAAATGTGGTGAAGAAAGCTGATGGTGCCCGGCTATAGAGTCGGGGTCTTAAAGGTTTGAAGGTAAACAAGCAGCCATCTAGCTCAGAAGCAAAAAAAGCCCACATGGACAAAGCACACCAGCCTGTGCGATCACGAGGTGTTGAAGGGATCAGGTATCAGGCATCATCAGAACAAAAAATTATATCATAGTGAATGAGGGGTGGAGTGCAGAGTGGAGACCCAAAGTCCATTTGTGGGCCACTGGACAACACCCCCTTAGAGAAGGGTCTCGGGGAGGAGACAAGCCAGTCAGGGTGCGATGTAGCAATGATGAAAAATACAACTTTCCTTAAGTTCCTAAATGCTTCCTCCTCCCCCACTATCATGATCCCAATTCTACCTTGCAAGTCTGCCTAGACCAGAGGATGTACACTGGTACAGATGGGAACTGGAAACACAGGGAATCAAGGGCAGATGATCCCTTCAGGACCAGTGGTGTGAGTGGTGATGCTAGGAGGGTAGAGGGAGGATGGGTTGGAAACGGGGAACCAATTACAAGGATCTACATGTGACCTCCTCTCTGGGGGACGGACAACAGAGGGGTGGGTGAAGGGAGATATCGGACAGGGAAAGATAGGGCAAAATAATAATTTATAAATTATCAAGGGTTCATGAGGGAGGGGGGAACAGGGAGGGAGGGAAAAAATGAGGACCTGATGCTAGGGGCTTAGGTGGAGAGCAAATGTTTTGAGAACGATGAGGGCAATGAATGTACGGATGTGCTTTACATAATTGATGTGTATATGGATTGTGATGGGAGTTGTATGAGTCCCTAATAAAAAGATTCTTTAAAAATATGTTGTGCTTCCATACACCAGCAGCAAACAATCGGAAAAGGAAAGAAAGAGAACAATTCCATTTCTAATACCATCTAAACAACTAAAGGACTGAGGAATAATTTTTTTAATAAATCGTTTTATTGGGGCTCATACAACTCTTATCAGAATCCATACATACATCAATTGAGTAAAGCACCCTTATACATTCGTTGTCCTCATCATTCTCAAAATTCGTCTTCCACTTGGGTTCCTGGAATCAGCTTTTTCCTTTTTTCCCCCTCCCCTCCTTTTCCGCTCCCCCTCCCCCATGAACCCTTAATAGTTTATAAATTATTATTTTATCTTATCTTACACTGCCCCGCGTCTCCCCTCACCCACCATCGCATTGCCCATTTCCCAGAAAGGAGGTTACATGTAGATGGGACTGAGGAATAATTTAATGAGGGAGACAAATACTAAAAATACTTCTGAGGGAATTTAAAGAAGACATAAATAAATTAGAAGGCTTAATATTGTTAAGATGACAATATGACCAAAGTGATCTGCAATCCCTATAAAAATTCCAACAGCTTTTATGTTCCTTTTAGGGGAACGGAAAGTCAATTCTCAAATTCACATGATTGCAAAGGGCCTCAAATAGTAAAAATGATCTTGAAAAAAAGAACAAAATAGGAGGTTTCAAAATAAAATAAAAAATAAATTTTTAAAAATAGGAAGTTTCATCCTTTCCAATTTAAAAATGTACTGTAACGTTGTTAGGCAGACTAGCACAGGGATGGGATGTCCCTTAAGCCATGCCCAGAGAGCCAGGCAAGGGAACAAAGAGCGGCACACTGCACATGCTCAGAGGCTCAGGTTTCCCACCAGTGGGATTGGGTGGGTGCTAAACCTGGATCGGCCCACCTGAGCCAGGTGAATTCAGTTCAGCCAATGGGGTCCATCTGGGGTCGTCCACCACGCCTCCCCCTGGAATCCACAAAAAGGTAGTGGTGGGGGAGGAGGAGGGGGAGAAGGGAGACAGAGAGAGAGAGAGAGAGAGAGAGAGAGAGAGAGAGAGAGAGAGAGAGAGAGAGAGAGAGAGAGAGAGAGAGAGAGATCTAACAGAGAGTCGCAGGGAAGGAGAGATCTTTGCGTGACGCTGAGCAGCTTCAGCCAGGCTGCATGGTCGGGAGGAGTCCTATGGGTGCTGTGTAAAACCTGAAACTTCTTCTACCTCTCATCAAACTCACTTGGATCATGAACCAGGCTCCGGCATGAATTCTTTCTAACGAGGTACAACTCGATCCCCCGAGAGATCTAACAAAGCCACAATCATCAAAATAGTGTGGTACTCCTAAGAGGGCAGGCCAAGGAGTAGAAATGAGAATCAAGAAATACACCCGTACACCTATGGTAACTTGTGATTTGACAATTATGTGAATGGGGGAAGACTCACTTATTCAATACACAGTGCTATGACCACTGAGTCGCCACATGCAAAAGAATGAAGGCAAATGGACCGATACCTTACATCATGTATGTGGAATTATAAAGAGACTTCTCCCCAGATTTGTCTCCCCAAAGACATGTCAAACACTAGAGCCTATTTGCCAGCATATGGTGGGAGGCCAGATGCTTGGAGACATCCTCCCTGAAGGCAGTCATTGGCCAGACAACTGCCTGCTCCCAGGGCAGGTAGAGGTCCCCCCCTCCCTGCTGTTAAGGACAATGGGCTAGTTCTCCCTAAATGCTTGTGACCATTAGCTTGGTTCCCATAGTTTACACCCTACTGATAATGGTTTCTATGGAGACCCAGAAAACAGGTCAAACCAGCTCAGTGACATTCAAAGTTAGGCTGCCATCCTGAATCTAGGATCCGCCCTTGTCACATGTGTGCCCCCAATCCCTCCTCTTCCTATTTTGTATATCCCTATATTGTCCCCCTCTCATTGCTGTATACCCTATAGTGCAACCCCTTCCTGTGATGTATGTCTTTACCTGTAATTACTGGTCTTGCACATCCCCCAAAGATATATAGGCCTGGGTTAGCAATAAAGAGCTGTCTTGGGTTCCCTTCTTAGCCTCTCCTCAGTTCTCCCTTTCCCTCTCCCCTTTTCTGGCTCCCCTGTTCCCTTTCCCCTTGTCCTCCCCCCCTCCCCCTATCTCCACATGGACCACCAAGTGAGGCTGAGGTGAGCATGCTACTATGAAATGTGTCTGACTCCATTATTTCAATCTGTCTTCTATCTCTCATGTTCTCTAGGACTTTACTATAATCTTAATCTATTTTAACTGTACAATTGCGTTTATCGAACCCACCATTAGTTGTGGGAGGCTGGCCCTCCCCCCCACATGTATCAAATGGATCAATGACCTGAAGGTAAAACTAAAATCATATAACCTTAGAAGAAAGCAAAGCTAAAGCTTCAAGATCTTATTCTGGACAATGAATTTTTAGCTATGACATAAAAGGCATCTAAATTAGAATAGAACAAACATAATCTCCATTTGCATATGACATGAGCTTGTGTACACAGAAAATTCTGAAGAATTCATAACAGCTACTCCAAAAAATTGGATGCGAGGGGAAATATATATATATATATATATATATATATATACATATATATATATATATATATATATATATACATATATATATACATACACACGTAACAAGGAAGCAGGTGGACTTTGGGTCTCTACTTGCTACAGTACAAGAACTGTTGGTTCTAATAATTTGGCACTGTATGATATTCACCTTTCCGACATGATTGCTGAAGACGATGAGGGTACATAAGCTAATGGGGTGAAGAAAGCTGACGGTACCCACCTATCAAAAGGCAGAGCGTCTGGGGTCTTAAAGGCCTGTAGTTAAACAAGCAGCCATCTAGCAGGAAAGCAATAAAGTCCATATGGGAAAAGCACACCAACCTGTGTGATCATAAGGTGTCAACAGCAAGAGGTATCAGAAGTTCAAAAACATGCAACCATATTGATGTCAAGGGGGAATGGATGTAGAAGACCCCAAAATGCACCAAGAATTGGACAGGCTCTCTCAGAAGGGCCACATGGAATGGAAGAGAAATCCAGAGAGCAGTGTGGCAATGATGAACCACATAACTATCCTCTAGTTAAGATTTTATCCCCTTGCTACTAAGGTTTTTATTTGTTTTACCTCATTAATTGTTATATTTGCATATGTCCATTTGTATATTTAAGATTGTTCGGACATGGAAGTCAAGATAGATAACTCTTCAGAAACAGCTAATAGGAGTAACAAGTCCCTGAGGGTATGGGAAGGGGTGGGGAGGGAATGGGGAGCTGACAGCATTGATGATGGGGTTGAACCACAGAACTGTACATGAATGGATATACTGGATTGTGTAAGATGTCAATAAAACTATGGTTAAAAAAAATCCAAACTCACTATCATCCAAATGACAACTCAGAGCAATCCTATGGGACAAGGTAGAATTGCCCTGGGAAGTTTCGGAGACTGTAATTCTTTACAAGAGTAGAAAGCACCATCTTTCTCCTGAGTGGTAGCTGATGGTTTTGAACTGCTAACCTTGCACTTTGCAGCCCACTCTTAACCATTACGCCACGAGGGATCCTTCAAAAACGCTGCCAGAGCTAATGAAATAATTGGGCAAAATTCTAAAATCACATAATTTTCAAAATACATAAGCTACTAGCCCAAATTAAAAAAAAAAATACAAACCCAGAAACAACAAGTGCTGGAGAGGACATGGAGAGATTCGACTTCGAGTGCACTGTTGGTGGACTTGTCAATACATACAGCTACTGGGGAAAATGATATAGAGATACTTAAAGCAACTGGGAATTGAAATCCCAGGTGATCCAGCGATACCACTTTTAGGCATATACCCTAAAGAAATACAGACACAACACGAGTGGATGAATGCTCCCCCATGTTCATTGCAGCACAGTTCACAATAGCAAGAAACTGGAAGCAGCCCAAATGCCCAACAGTGGAAGAATAGAGACGCTATGGTACAGACACACAATGGAATATTACACCCCCCTGAAAAACGGTGGTGAAAGCACGAAACACCACATGACATGGAAGGACCTGGAAACCATTGTGCTGAGTGAAGTAAGCCAATCACAAAAGGACAAACATTGTATGAGTCCACTAATATAAGGAGAAACCCAATTAAACAAATCTTAGAAGCCAATTCCTGAGCAAAAGGGGAGAAACCTACCTACCGGCCACGAACCACACATCACCTCCCTTTCATGCACTTCCCAAGAGCCACCTGGAGCTAGGAGACCTCACATGGTCTGGGGTCGACCCCCTGAAGAGGGGGGATGGGAGATGGCCATCCACAGGAGGCTGTACAGCATCGAGACAAGGCTGGGGCAAACCAATGGGCCCCACAGGAGGGGAGGAGACTCCTGTCCGAAAAGCAAACGAAGACCAGGGGAGGGAGCATCTACATTTTGGAAGAGACCCTGATAGCTCTGTTGGTGAGTGTGGTGGGTGACTGGGGAGAAGTCAACTCACATTGGGAAGGGATGCTAAACAAAGATTGTAGGGAGGTTAGGGGGACAATGGACCTGATTTCCTGTTCCTGGGTAGACTCTACAAATACATTTCTACCCAACCCTCGGTGAACCACACCATGGACTAAACACCATGATGACCTTGGATGCCGACCGTGCAGGCAGCACGGCAGAACACAGAGGCTGCACCAGAGGGGCTTAACATAGAGGTCCTGCTGAATGAACTGAGCTCTGCCTCCAAGTTGCCTGCACCCTTGGACTAGGGATGAGGGTACTCTGGTGGGAGAGGAAGTGGAGAGGGGCTGCTCCTGGGCTGGGGAAGCAGCAGTCATTAGACCTTGGGGGAAACCCCCAGCCTGGTGGATGTCCAATGGAAAAGGACACCACATATTTAGTACCTCGATGCCTCCCTAACAGTGGCACGACAGGTTTGGATCTATTGTGTTGGGACCTGCACTTGGAAGAACTGATCAAGGAAGGCTGCCCCTAACACCAAGACGGGGGTTGAACTGCCAGGCAAGAACTCATGGCAGCTCAGAGTGGATCTGTTCTCCCACAGACTCCTCAAACCAACAGTGGGGGTCATTGGGAAAATTAATTAGTTGCCAGTTCAATCGCCTTACACCCCAGGGGCATGATTGACAATGTACTTTTTGTTTACTGGGGTTTTTGTTTTCCTGCCTTTACCTTGAGTGTTTTTTGTTTCATGTTTGGGGGATTTTTTTTTGAGTGTTCTGTTTTGTTTCCCCCTTTGTTTGTTTGCTAGTGGATTTGCTGCTGTTGTTGGTGTTTTGATTTTGTCATAAGACAACTTCCAAAATAAACCAGAGTCATGTATAACCAACCCATGAGGGAGCACATGGATTCTGGGCTCCCATTGAACTCTTAGCCCCAATCCAAGAACAGTTAGTTCTGATCACATGGCCTGGCAGGATACATGCCTTCAGGAAATGATCACTGAAGATAAGGGTGCTACAGCAAAGTGTGGTGAAGAAAGCAGATGGTGCCCAGCTATCGATCGCAATAGTGTCTGGGGTCTTAAAGGCTTACATTCAAGCAAGCAGCCATCTAAGTGAGGAGTCAACTAGATCCACATGGAAGAAGCACACCAGCTGTGTGATCCAGAGATGATGAAGGGAAAATTATCAGAGCTAAAACTGTGAACACTCAATTTGTGGCAGGCTATGGAGGGCAGCGGGAACTCCAAACCCATCTGCAGAGTGTCTAGTCAGATTAAGCCCCTGGCAGATCCCCTCTAGCCACTGGCAAAGGTCTGGAACAGCCTTACTATCAAACATAGAACACTATAATGCTGATTGTGCTGGGTCAAACTTGATAGCTGGCTAGTTGACCTCCATCTAGAGAGTCTAGACCCAACCTGAATTTTGTTCTAGGTGCAAGGATCTCTTGCTTGTTGCATGACAAAAGTTTCTTCCGTGACCTTTAACATATTGGTGATGGTCTTTTCTTTCTTACCCATTGTTTGTATTTTTATCTTTACATTACTATTGTTTTATCCTTACTAAATAAAAAAATACAAAATGATTTTTAAAATACATGTTAGATTTCATCAAAATGAAAGAAAAAAAGTTCATTAAGAAAGTAAAGAAATGGGTGTCAACTAAATCCACATGGAAAACACACCAGCCTGTGTGATCCAAGGACTGTCAATAATAGAATTCACATCTAAAGAGGGACTGGCATTAGAGCTTAAATTGTGAACACCTGGTTTGCAGAAGGCTATGGATGACGGTGAAAGCTCAAATTCCTTCTGCAGGGTCCACACATAGATTAAGCTTCCGAAAACATCCTTCTATCACCGTTAAGGGATATGATTAGCCCTATTATCAGCCAGAGAGCATTATAAAGTCAGTTATGGCCAACGTACATAGGCTAAAATGTAAACTCTGATCATTTGATCCCCTGTCCACCATTTCAAAGCTATTTGTTTGTTTGCTATTTTTAAGTGAAGAGGAAATACATGTGGATGAAGCCCCTGAATAATCCCCTCTGAGCCTGCAACAGGGATGTGAGCAGCCTGCTGGCACGCAGGGTGTACTGGAAGGTGGACTGCTGCAGATGCAGTCAGGCTAAAATCTAGCACCCTATCATTTGATCTCCCTTATGATCCATGTAAATTCACTCTAGTTTTTAATATCTTCTGCTTTCTTTTCAATTGAGGTTCATATCTTTTCTTTTCAAACCATTTTATTAAGAGCTAATCCAGACAACCATTCCGTAGTTCAGTCACATCAAGCAGTATTGTAAAATTGCTACCAAAATTAGTTTCAAAACATTTTCTTCCTTCTTGAACTCCATGATATGAGCTCATCAATCCTGTCTTTTCATATACTGAAAAACAGTTAAAAACACAGAGCCAAGATTGCTACCCACAGTAACAAACTACAACAGAGATAAATCCCAATATGGGGGGAAAAAACACCAGAAAATATTAAAAACCATCAAGCACAAAATATATCACAGAGGGGATCGAGTGACAAGGTTTGAACTGTTCAAATTGAATTTATCATTTTAATCTACTATAGTCGTTCCTCCAACACTCTCTGTCAGGTAACCAGGTCATCCCCCTGTCTCCATGGTGGTCAAGAGGGCAAGCACTGGAGACTTAGTCCCTATTGTAGATCCTGCAAATGTGTCTGGGGCTTCCACTGCCATCCACAGCCTCCTGCAAGTCAGGGTCTCACCATTTCAATTTGGATACTACTCTCTTCTTCTTTGGATTTGGATTCGATAATTTACATTGCAAGGATCACATATATTGGTGTGCTTCCTCCAGGTGGGCTTAGTAGATATCTCACTTAGATGGCTGTTTGCTTGGAAGACCCCAGACACTGTTCTATCTGATAGCCGGGTACCATCAAATTTCTGCACCACAGAAATTTTGCTATAGCACTCCTGTCTTCTGTGTTTCCTTCATGAGGGTGAGTACTGAGCGGGGCCATGATGCAAGAACTAATTGCTCTTAGGTTGAAGCTACGATTAAGTGGGAACCCAAAATCCATTCATGATCTATGGTTTGCAATTGGCTCTGGCTCACCTTAGAGACATCCCTGTTAATTTACAATTGAGGTTTTTATATGTTTTATAACTTTGTTATTGTTGTTAACTTTTTTGATTTTTAATGTTTCTCTATATAAGAAATGTAGGATAGGTAAATCTAGAGATGGTAACTGGATTAATGGTTCCTGGGGGTATGGCAGGGGAGGGTGGTGGGAAATGGAGAGCTAATAAGGATGGGTACTAGACTAAAGAAAATGCCCTAAACCTGTGGTGATAATTGCACAACTGTGATTGAACTTACTGCATTGTTTATGTGAGTAGATGCCAATAAAACTGTTAGGAAAAAAGTAAAGATTTCATCAACCTATAGAGCAGAAAGAAACCTAAACAACCTGTAGAACAGGAAGAAAACATTTGAAAATCTTGTATCCAATGATAAGGGTTTGATATCCAGAATAGATAAAGAATCCCTACAAATTCACAACAAAGACAATCCACCCACAGTCAAAATCAGCCAAAGACTCAAGCTTGTGATTTCTACCAAGAGGCTATCTACACATGGCCAAGCAGCACGTGGAGAGCTGACCGACAGCATGAACCATGTATTCTTTATGTGTGCCATGGAGTCGACGCAAACTGACGGCAACTCTAAGGAGCCCTGTTGATGTAGGGGGTCACACGTTGGGCTGCTAACCTCAAGGTCAGCAGTTTGAAACCACCAGCCACTTGTTGGGAGAAAGGTGAGGCTTTGTATTCGAGTACAGATTCCAGGAGCAGTTCTGTTCCGTCCGACAGGGTCTCCATGAGTCAGAAATGACTCCATGGCTGTGTTTGATTCTTTCTTTCTTTTTTCAGGAGCCCTGGTGGCTGTGGAATAGGCATTGGACTGCCCGCAAGTCAACAATTCAAACCCACCTCCTGTTCCAGGCGAGGATGAGGCTTCCAGGAAAGACTGACAGTCCTGACACCAAGGGCTCAAGTAGAAGGAAAATGTTTTGAGAATGATGACGGCAACGCATGTGCAAATGTGCTCAGCACAGTGGATGGATGGATTGTGATGAGAGGTGTACGAGCCCCCCAATAAAATGATTTTAAAAATAAAAATAATAAATTTTAAAAAGAAGAAAATCTTATAGGACTGAAATAAAAATAAATAAAGACCAGCAATCTTGGAGACCCCGCACTGGGTCGCCGGAGTGGGAGCTGCGGTGACAGCAGTGGGCTTGGGTGGGTATGGAACGAAGCAGAACTGCCCCGTCGGGTCTCCTCGGCTGCCCTCTTTGGGGCAAGACAGCCTGGCAGCTAATGGGGAGGGAAGGTCAGCGGTTTGAAACAACCAGCTCTGAAACCGGACAAAGATGACATGGTGGCGCTCATGTAGATTTCATGTTGGAAACCCTGTGGGCTTCAGGGGCTCTAAGCCCTCATGGGAGCAGAGAGCTTCAAGCTTCTCCCTTGGATAGGCTGGTGGTTTTGAAACACTGAACAACTCATAACTCACTATGCCACCATGGCTCTGGTCGCTAAGTCATTCATAAACACAAACATAGCAACCCTATCGCCCTATCAGACATTGTCGAATGGCCCAAGGGGTTCTGAGACTGTAATTCTTTACTGGACTGGAAAAACTCCGTTTTCTCTGGAGGAGCGGCTGGTGGGTTAGAACCATAACTTCCAGGTCACAGCCCAATGGCCTAACCCACTGCGACATGAGGGCTCCTTTATCAGTCATTGAGCACAGTGACATCAAGTACATTCTGGCTCTGTGGGCTTCCATGACTGCAACCCTTTACAGGAGAGGAAAGCCTCATCTTTCTCCCACAGAGCTGCTGGTGATTTCAAACTGCTGACCCTGGAATTAGCAGCCCAATTCATAACCTCTTCAGTCACCAAGGCTCCTTCATTAGTCACTGCTGGGCTAGCCAGTCAGTCCCAACCCATAGCAACCCCGTGTGCCACAGAAAAAAACATTGCCCAGTCCGGTACCAGCCTCACAATTGTTCTCATGTCTGAACCCATGGTGGCAGCCACGGTGTCAACCCATCTGGTCGCAGGCCTTCTCTTTCTCTGCCCCTCTACTTTCCCAAGCAGGGTGCCCTTCCCCAAGGACTAGTCTCTCCTGACGACATGGTCAAAGCTTCTCCATCCCTGAATCTAAGGAGCATTCGGGCTATACTTCCTTCATGACATACTTATTTGCTCATTTTGGCAGTCCATGGCACTTTCAATATGCTTGGCCAGCACCAAGTTCAAATGCAGATGCTTCTGGGGTCTTCCTCCTTTTCAGGGTCCTGCTTTCACATGGATAGGAGGCGACTGAAACATCTTGACTTGGGTCAGGCACACTTTAGTCCTCAAAATCGCATGGGAGCCTTTCAATTATTTAACGAGATGCAGCACAGATTGACATTAGGGAAATTCAAATTAAAACCACAATGAGATATTGCATCACACCCACTAGGATAGATCTGGTCAGGAAAAAATGTCAACTATGTTTTGAGAATGATGATGGCAACAAAGGTACATATGTTATTGACACAATGGATGTATGTATGGATTGTGATAAGAATTGTACGAGCCCCCAATAAAATGATTTTTAAAAAAAGAAAGAAAGAAAAAATGTCAACTAACAAGTGTTGGTAAGGATATGGAGAAATTGAAACCCTTTTGTACTGCCAGTGGGAATGTAAAATGGGACGGCCTCTGTGTTCCTCAAAAGTTACATGGACCCAGCGAGTCCATTCCTAGGTATACAGCATAGCCTAGACACTTGAAAGTAAGGACTCAAACAGACACGTGTTGCCAATATTCCTGTCTTAGTATTAAGAAGCGCCAAAAGTACAGAGAGGAACCGGAAACACAGGGAATCCAAGAGAGATGATCCCTTCAGGACCAGTGGTGACAGTGGCGATACGGGGAGGGTAGAGGGAAGGTGGGGTAGAAAGAAGGTGGGGTAGAAAGGGGGAACTGATTATAAGGATCTACATATAACCCCCCACCCCAGGGGATGGACAACAGAAAAGTGGGTGAGGGGAGATGTTGGACAGTGGAAGATATGACAAAACAATAGTAATTTATAAATTATCAAGGGTTCATGAGGGAGGGATGAGCGGGGATGGAGGGAGGAAATAAGGAGCTGATATCAAGGGCTTAAGTAGAAAGCAATGTTTTGAGACTGATGATGGCAACAAATGTACAAATGTGCTTGACACAATGGATGGATGTATGGATTGTGATAAGAATTGTATGAGCCCCCAATAAAATGATTTTAAAAAAAGGAGAGCCAAAATGCAAAAACAACTCAAATGTCCATTAAATGAATAAATGTCTTGTTTATTCACTCATCTGCACATTCAGCCATAGAGAGAAGGGACATCCTGCTACATGCTATCACATGGATGAACTCTGAAAACATGTTAACTGACAAAGATGCTAGATGTTATTATATGACCTATCAAGACTAGGTAAATTCACATAAACCGAAGTTCATTAATTGCTCTGTGTGAGAAAGAAGAGGCTGTCTGCTCCCGTCATGAGTGCAAGTCTCGGAAACACAAAGGGGTGCTTGTCCTCCGTGTTCTGAAGAGAATAACAGCAGTGAATTAGTTTGGGGTTGTTTTCTTTTTAAGTAAGGGAGGGAATCCGTTGAGGGGGGTACCAATTTTGTATTTTGAAATAACTTAAAACTTTAAATGAATAGTGGTGATAGCATAACCTGATGAATGTTGCTGTCACCAAACTGTATTCTTAAAAATGGCATTTTGGGTTATATATCTTTCACCATAATAAAATTTGTCAATATATTTTGGAAGACAGCTACTTGGTCAACTGACTGCAAGAGATCCCTACTGGTACTCATTCCAAAGAAAGGTGACCTAACAGAATGCTCAAGTTATAGAACAGTATCATTAATATCATAAGAAAGTAAAATTTTGCTGAATATTATTTAAAGACTGTTGCAGCAGTACATTGTGACAGGAAGCTGTCAGAGGGTTAGGCCTTACTCAGAAGAGGACCTGGAACAAGGACGAGGAACAGTGCAGATTCTCTGAAAGCAGACGAGTCCATTTCCTGGTGTTTTATTGACTATGCCAAATGCATTTGACTGTGTGGATCATATAAAAGTATGGATAGTCTGAAAATAATTAACAATCTATAATCTATCAAGGGGCCACAGGGTTGGGGGTTGGTGAGGAGGGAGGGAAAAGAGGAGCTGATCCCAAGGGCTCAATGGAAAGTAAATGTCTAGAAAAGAACGATGGGATATATGTACAAATATGTCAGATACAATTGATGTATCATTTGGAACAAGAGTTGTAAGAGCTCCCAATAAAATGGTCCAAAAAAAACCTACGGGTATCCTTGAGAAGGGTAATTTCAGAACACTTCCCTGAGCTCATGCAGAACTTACCTTGGACTTGGGTCAAGAGGCAGAACAAAAGGAATACTGCATGGTTTAAACTCCGAAAAGGTGTGTGTCAGCGTTGTATCCTCTCACCATAATTACACATTCTGTATGTCAAGCAAGTAATTAGAAATGCTGGATTACAAGAAGAAAGCTGCATCGGGATTGGAAGAAGGCTTGTCAACAACCTGTGATATGCAGGTCACACAACCTTGCTTGCTGAAAGTGAGGAAGACCTGAAGCCCTTGCTGATGAAGACCGAGGATTGTAGTCCTCAGGGTGGATTACTACTCAATGTAAAGATCAAAATCCTCACAAACTGACCAATAGGTAACGTCATGATCAATGAAGAAAGGGTTGAAGAGGTCAAGGGTTCGCCTTGCTCAAACCCACAATCAATGCCCATGGAAGCAGCAGCATTTCTGAATCAAATGATGCATTGCATTGGTATATCTGCTACACAAGACCCCTCAAATGTTGAAAAGCAAGAATGTGACTTTGAGGACAGACGTGCACCTGACCCAAGCCGTGTTATTTTCAATCCCCTCCTGAGCAGGTGAAAGTTGGACACAGAACAGGGAGGCCTGTTCTAAGCAGCCTGGGTGCATCTGAATGATGGTCCGGGATGGGCAGTGTTTCATGCTGTTGTACATGGAGGGTCATTAAGAGTCAGAACCGACTCAGAGGCACCGGACATGCTTTCAGGTCAGGAAAGGCCAGGAAAGACCAGGAAAGGCAAGAACGACAACAGGACAGAACCGGGCTCAAAACAGGCCCCAAGTCCCTCACAGCTCTGCTGTGCAGTGTGGTGGAAATTTCCTCCAAAACGGATAGTGGTGAAGGTCGCCGAGTGTAATGGATGTAATTAGCGTCACTGAGCACATACTGTTGAAGTAGAAAACGGTTTTGTGGTATTTTCACTACACACACGTCCACACCCCCGGAAACCACTGTGAACATGTGGGGCAAGAGGGAGAGCGGACCCGAAAAGCGATGGGTGGGGCCACAAGCAGCCCACACAAGTGGCGAAGGGACCAGGGGAACCAGTGACTAGGCGGGCGTGGCCTGGGAGCTGAGGTCGCGGTAGGGGCGCACCCGGTTCCGGCGCCCGGTCCCCACTAAGCCTAAGGCCACGCCCGCGGCCCGGAGCTGCTCCGCGGGCGAGGCGAGGACGTTGAGCGCTCCGAAGAGTCCACTCACCCCTTGCCGCGGCCGGGAATTCCTGTAACTGCCTGCGCAGGGCTTCCAAAGCCGCCTCCGCCATGACCCTGCCGCCAAGAGTCCGGAAAGGCCCTCCCGAGGCCCCGCCACGCCCCCACAAGGCCACGCCCCCAGATCACCGAGCTCCCACCCACAGCGACATCCCGCCCCAAGGCCCCGCCCCCGAGCCGCCCTGGGAGCAAGACCTCCTTCTGCTTCACAGGCCGGCATCCCAAAGTAATAAATGATTGTGTTTATTGACAATTCCATACATCAATACAAACGGACACGTTAAAAACAGCCCGGAGCCCATATGAGCCCGAGGAGGAGCAAAGCGCCATGGCCAGGACGAAGGAGAAGTTATAAATAAGGGCCCTCAATCCTGGGCGGGGCAAATCTGGAAGGGGTGGCGCTTGCCAGGGGCCTCAGACGTTCAGAGGGGGATGGGCGCCAGCCTGACCCTAGCCAAGGGGGAGGGGAAAGGAACCCACCTTCTAAAACAAGTCCTTTGTATGAGCATAGTCCCCTCCTTGCACGGGGCAGGCTGACTGAGGATGGGGAAAGGCAAGCCCAGAGGGCGAGGCTAGAGCCGTACTTTGGGTAGGATGTGGCTGCTGTGAGCTGAGGGATGACCAACCCTCACAGGGCTGCTGGCAGGGGCAGCCCTGCAGGGACCACTTTGGCCTTTATGAGGGCCCGAGGCCGCGGCCTCATTGCAGTTTGCCCATGCAGGTGACTGGGGTGGTAGAAAGTGGGGTGACATAGGCTTTTATCTGTCAGGTGCAGAGCAGCTGATGTGACAGGGCCAGGCATCCTTCAGTGCCCGGTTCCCTTCCGCCTATGCAGTCAGCAGAGTCTGGAGGGCTATCCAAGCTGGTGGTGAGTGGCCTCTGCAGCCTGAAGCTGTGCTAAAGCTGCCCTGACCTTTCGGGGGCAGAGGGAAGCCACAGGGGCCAGAGACACACAATCTTCACCCAACTCTGACAACCAATGCTCATTACTTGGTCTCTCTCTGCTGCCTACCGTACTTCACGTCTGTCCCCTCTTGATTCTAGTCACTGCCCCACCTGTTCAATACTAATCTAGCCTCACACCTCTGCCACTTACCTGGCCCACTTCCCACCTTTCCAGTGTTTCTCTTGGTCCCTAGGCCTTCTTATGCAACCTCCAGCACCTGGGGAGGCTCCTGCCTGCCAGACCAGGTTCCCCCGAAGCATCTCCCACTAGCTAGGGCGGGACACCAAGAATCCAGAATTGGGTTTGGTGTATCCCATCTCTTCTGTGCCAATCATTGAATTGTACACAAGCCAGGTGGTGAAGCTGGGGCAGGTTGTGAGGCAGAATCAAGCACACAGCAGCCATTCAAGTACTCAAGCAAAGAACATGGAGCCACGTGCATGCGTGTGCGTGTGTGTGCACGTGTGCGTCTGCATGTAGGAAAGTTTCATCTCATAGCCAAGGTCCTTAGAAGGTGGGCCGGCGCCCTGTAAACCATAAGGAAATTCCCACACAAGCTTCTGACTGTGCTTCTCTCAGGATACAGAGAGCAGGTAGCCTCTAGACTACAGCAGCCTGGTGGGGACCAGGGTGGGAGAAGAGGGGGAGGCCTGAGGAAAGGGGGTCAGGCTGCTATGTTTGCCCAGCCAAGGGCTTACTGTCCTGCAGCAATGTCCACAGGTGGTTGCACCAGGGCTGGCTGAGGTGTGCGGGGGTGGGGGTGGGGGGGGCGGTAACAGACAATGCTAGGGGTCTCTTAAGGGGACATGGGAGTAGAATGTGGAGGCTCGGGCCCTGATACCAACCGGGGCCTCCTAAAGGCAAGGAATGCCCCGGAGGGTCAGTGGGCTGTGAAGAATTGGGGTGAACCCCTGGACTGCTCTGCAGCCAGGCGAGTGCAGCTGGTTTGGGAGGGGAAGTGGAGGTAGAAGTGAAGCTCCCCTTTGCGGAAGGGTACTGATGACCCTCCCACCTCTCACCTCTACCCCACAGAATACCCTGTGTATGCTCCACCCCAGGGAGCTAGCTGATCCGTGCAGTAATTTCAAATGGCTTCGAAAATGGGAGGGCCAGCCTGCGCATTTCCCCAGGTGGGAAGGCCGCTGCCCTCCCACCCCTCACAGCACCAAGATGACTAAGACTTAGGACCGAACCCTGCCATTTCAGTATCATAGCAACACAGAAATCAGTTTGGTAACATAGCAATAACCAAGCATCCCCGTGACAAATGAGTGTTGGATGCACATGAGTTGCATTGTCTTGGACTCAAACCCAGATCTCCCACATGGAAAAGGAGAATTCTACAACTGAACCACCATTTTACCCTCAGAATATAATAAGTATCCAGTAAATGGTTATTAAGAATGTGGCTGCCAGGAAAATCCAGAAATTTCCTGCCAAGGCATAACACTAATATCTTCCCCCACACACTAGAAGGCTGCAGAGGAATGACTTTCTCCATGCGAGCCCTGGTATCTAGACAAGGGACCCTAACACTGAGCCACTGAGCCCCAGCAGGCTGGGGAGCAATGTAAAATTGGATGGGGGACAATCCTGGTTGAGTTAGTTTCCCTAAGCTTGCAGGGCAGTTTAGCATGTCCACAGCTGTGTTCAGAATAGCCATGTAAATACCACCGAGAGAAATTCTACATGCTTTCACACCCCATGCTAGTCGTTGCAGCCATCGTTGAGTACAGTTCATGCTCATCACTATCTAGAACTCACGGTGACGCTGTGGGTGAGCCATTGGGCAGGTGACCTCAAGGTTGGCAGTTCAAAGGCACCAGTTGTTCTCTGAGAGGAAGGTGAGATGATCTGCTCCTGTAAAGATTTAGCCTGAGGAATTTTATATAGGGTCACAGTGAGTCAGGATCAACTCAATGGTGTGGGTTTGGTTTAGTAGACCCGCCATCAGATCATATCTAATGTATTTATTAACATGTATATTTGCCACAAATCCTATGTCTTTTATTTTTATCACTGCATTTCAATACAATTTGTGCCTTTGTGATTCTGTATTTCATTGGAGGTATTTGGAAATATTATTCTGGGGAGTGGGCATGTGTTCCATAGCCTTTCCTAAATGCCAAAAGGATCCATGGGGTTGCAATGGTTAAGACCCTGTAATAGAATTTATCAAAGAGCCCTGGAGGCACAATGGTTAAGTGCTCAGCTGCTATCCAAAAAGTTGAAGGTTTGAACCCACCAGTTGCTCTGTTCTTGGAAGAAAAAACAGGCACTCATTCTTGTAAAGATTACAGCATAGAGAAGCCTAGAGCAGTGATTCTCAAACTTCCTAATGCCACAACCCTTTCATACAGTTCCTCATGTGGTGGTGACCTCCACAACCATAAAAATATTCTCATTGCTGCTTCATAACTGTAATTTTGTTACAGTCACCCTGTGCAAGGGTCCCACAGGTTGAGAACCATTGGTCTAGAGAGCTCTGCACTGATGCATTGAGTCACTATGAGTTGGACAGGACTAGAAGGTTCCTAACAAAAACACCAACAATCCTTTTTTACCATGACCTTGTTAACTCAAAAAGATTAATAAGCAAATTCACAAACGAGGACATCAAGTTGCCCCTCCAAACTGGAGAAGCATGAGTTAAATGGTGACCCTGACCCCACGGTGTCCTCCAGCTGGTGCCATGCTGCCTTTATTCCTTCTGCCTCTCAGTTCTGTGGAGAAGAAGGGGAAAGGGAGGGAAAGAAAAAGAAAGAAATGAGAAGATAATTTTTCCAGCTTCTTCACATCACTGAATTGAACTTTACTTTTAGTAAAAGTATTATGAAATGGAAATGGTGCTTTCACTATTTTGCTTTTAGGTGATATTCAGAGACATGGTGCTGGTAATTATTTGAGCCGGGGAGGTTAGTGTGCAGATTTTCTGAATATGGTTGAGCCAGCATGCCCCCTTCCAGGCCTAGCATTTCCCTGGACTATGAGAAGTTATAGACAGTCTACCCTCTTCTTCCTCTGACTTCGCTGCAAACCATGGACACACTGGTTCTGACTTGACCTGGCTCCAGTACAGAAAAAAATATCCTCCTTGCATAATTGTAGTGCTTGCATTGGAAGGCACCTAGAGACAAATCTCTCTTCTGGTGGCATAATGGTTTATGTGTTGGGCTATTAACTGCAAGGTCAGCAGTTGGAATTCACCAGTCACTCCTTTGGAGAAAGATGAGGCTTTCTTCTCCCATAAAGAGTATAAAAACTCAAAATGCATTGGCAGAGATTCCACAGAGAATAAGCCTCCATTAAATCCCCTGGGACCATTCACCAGGGATGGGATTAAACCCTGCTCATCGCCAGTACATCAGAAAGTGTATTGTTGCAGATATGATTAGGTTAAAAATTAACATCTTATCATTTCTCTTTACTCTTAACACGTTTTCCATTTGTTCTTTTTTTAATTTTCTGCTTTCCTTTTAATGGAAAAAAGTAAATAATGTCACTAAACAAGTAGAGAATTTGTTAAATGAAAATCTAATCGGTTATGTAAACTTTCACTGAAAACATAACACAATTTTATTTTTACAAAGAGTTATAGCCTTGGAAACCCAGGAAGCCGGAGTATTTTCTCTCGATAGGATTGTTATGCACCCAATGGCAATGAGTGTTGTTGGATTTTGTTTCTTTATTGTTTTCTGTAGCTATGGTGGGGTATAGGGGTTATGTGTTGGGCTGCTAAACGCAATGTCTGAAATGGCAAATTTGAAATCCCCAGCCACTCCAAGGGAGAAAGATGAGGCTTTCTACTTCCCTAAAGAGTTCCAGTCTCAGAGCAGACAAAGAGAACAACATGGCTGGCCCCACTATGAGACATGATGCCCCTCAGTGACCAAGGGTGATACAGGGGACAGCACTGGAGACACAGTGTGCGAATTGCACCTAACCTGATTCCACCACACCGAGGCAAAGTGTGGTGGAGTGTGCAGTGGAACAGCAAGGGAATGGAGTGGCAAGGTCCCCAGGGAATGCTGAAAGTGGACTTTGGGGCCAGGTTATGGTGCCTCAACAGACTGGATTGGAAAACACTCCTAAGGTCCAACAAATGATCCTTGAACTAACTACAAGCTCTTCTTTCTTGATGTGTTTTGTTTTGTTCTTTGTCAGTGGTTTGTTTTTGTTGTTTTGTTGTCTGGTTGTATACTGTTGCTTTGTTTTCCTCTGTCTTGTTTTCGTGCATGTTAGTGTCTCCACAGGTCTGTCTAAATAAGACAGGCTGGATGAACTATCTGGAGGAAAAACAACAGGACCGACAGTTCCGGGGGCACTTGGGATAGGGGGAGGTGCGGGGGAGGTAAGGAAGTGGTGTTAACAAACACAGGGACAAGGGAACAACATGGGACTCAAAATGGTAGTGAGGGGGAAGTGGCAGGCCTGGTAGGGAATGCTCAAGGGTAAGGTTACGTAAAGAAGAGGTATAGCTGTAACCCAGGTGGGGACGGAGCATGGTAGTGGGAGAGGAGGAAAGTCAAGGGAGATGGAGGAAAGAGCTAGGAGTCAAAGTGCATTTATAGAGGTCTAGACAAAGACATGTACATGCAAATTATATATATATGTATATAAATAAATAAATAAATAAATAGATAAATATATATATATGGATGGGGAAATAGATCTATGTGTCTATATTTATAGGTTTAGTGTTAAGGTGGCGGCAGGACCTTGGGGCTTAACGCAAGCACTCCCTCAATGCATGAATACTTTCTTTTATTCAATTGGCACTCTACAATGCTCATCCTCCCGACACAACTGCTGAAGCCAAAGCTGGTGAACAAGTAAATGTGGTGAAGAAAGCTGATGGTGCCCGGCTATCAAAAGAGATAGTGTCTGAGATCTTAAAGACTTGAAGATAAACAAGCAGCCATCTGGCTCAGAAGCAACAAAGCCCACATGGAAGAGCACACCAGCCTGTGTGATCATGAGACCCCAAAGGGATCAGTTATCAGGCATCAAAGAACAAAAAAATCACAGCATTGGCTGCACACCTCCATGATACGATTGCCGAAGACAGGCGGGTGCATAAGCAAATGTGGCGAAGAAAGCTGATGGTGACCGGCTATCAAAAGAGATAGTGTCTGGGGTCTTAAAGGCTTGAAGGTGAACAAGCGACCCTCTAGCTCAGAAGCAAAAAAGTCCACATGGAAGAAGCACACCAGCCTGTGCGATCACAAGGTGCCAAAGGGACCAGGTATAAGGCATTATGCAAAATATGTATATAACATATATATGGTATATATATATATATATATATATATATATATATATATATATATATACATAATTGTGAATGAAGGGGGAAGTGCAGAGTGGCGACCCAAAGCCCATTTGCTGGCCACTGGAGATCCCCTCACAGAGGGGTTTAGGAGAGGAGATGGGTCAGTCAGGGTGCGATGTAGTACCAATGAAAAACACAGCTTTCCCCCAGATTCTGGATGCTTCCTCCCACCAACTACCATGATCCGTATTGTACTTTGCAGGACTGGATAGGGCAGAGGTTGTACACAGGTACATATAGGAGCTGGAGGCACAGGGAATCGATGGTGGATGATACCTTCAGGACAAGGAGTGTGAGGGGCGATACTGGGAGAGTGGAGGGTGAGTGGGTTGGAAACGGGCAACAGATTACAAGGATCCCCATGTAACCTCCTCCCTGGAAGACAGACGACAGAGAAGGGGGGGAGGGAGACTCCGGATAGGGCAAGATATGACAAAATAACAATCTGTGGATTATCAAGGGCTCATGAGGAAGTGGGGAGCGGGAGGGAGGGTAAAAAAAAGAGGACCTGATGCAAAGGGCTTAAGTGGAGAGCAAATGCTTTGAGAGTGATTAGGGCAAAGAATGTACAGACATGCTTTATACAATTTATGTATGTATATGTATGGATTGTAATAAGAGTTGTATGAGCCCCTAATAAAATGTTTTTTTAAAAAAAGAGTTCCAGTCTCAGAAACTCACAGGTGCAGTTCTACCCTATCCTATAGAGTCGCCATGAGTCCCCATCAACTGGATGGCAGGAAGGACACATAATGATTCAGACCTGGGCTTAGTTTGGGTTCTCACTGAAGCAGACCCTGGCCAAAGACTTAAAGGCAATGAGCTTATTTAGGAAACTCTGAGCATGCAGGTAATGAAGTGGCATTGTGAGCCAGTGGAGGGAAGGCCACCGATAACAAATAGATTGTGAATCCAATTACAAACCTGGGAACCTGCTGCTTAATCACTTAGGAAGTCTCCAGGGGTAGGTATAGCACACGCCTCTCAGAGTTTTGCCATCCAAGGAGTGATGGGCCTCGTCAGGGCTGTTCCCAGGGGCATATGTTCCTCAGCACATTCAGCCAGCACCAGCAAAGGGACCTTCAGAGCTGTCCCTTGGTGACTGAGGCAAGTACACGGAATCAGGAATTTGGGAGTGAAGAGAAGGAGCACCGGGAGTGTCTGCTACAGGTTGGAGACTGGAAGGTCAACTCGGTGCTCCTCAAGGGGACAGGCGTTCCCTTCTCTGGATCTCACTTTTAACATCGATACACAAAGGTCGATTCTGTGAGGGTCACAGACTGGGGACTCCCATGGTCAAATGAGGACCTGTGTGGACTCTGGTTGGCCTGCTTATTCACTGCCATCTAGAAGATTCCAACTCACAGACCGAGCAGAACTGCCCCTGTGGTTTTCCGAGGCTGAAAATCTATATGGAGTAGAAAGTCTCATCTCTGCACAGCCCCCCCACCCTATCCCCCACCCCCCGCTCCCCCAGTGTGACTGGTGGTTTTAAACTACTGACCTTCTAGTTAGCTGCACAACACATAACCCACTGTGCCATCAAGGCTCTTTGGTCTACCTGGCTTCTATCCAATGTTATTGAATCGCCTTTGAAAAAATCAGGAGGTTTTTAAGAAAACAGGAATTTTGACTTTCTTTAGAAAAATTGATCTGGCATCACTGGAACCTAAACTAGAGGATCCACAATTCCACGTGGCTCTGGGAATCTCAACATTTCTTCCTCCTGCTCAAAGTAAAATGTTTTAAGGGGACCTTTCACAGCTGGTGGGCTGGTCTCCTTTCTAGAAAGTTGCCTCTGTAAAGAAAATGCATCTTTCTTCCCTTTTACCTAGTTGGAGGTGGTGAGGGTATCAGGAGCCATTGGGTTAAGAAAAAACATTCCAGGTAGCTTCAATCTGCCCTGCCAGGGCTTTAGAGTCCAAGCCTTTTTTGCTCCAGCTGACTGGCCTGCTGTTTCCAGGGCAGCCCCACCATCTGTTCCCAGATGCAGGGAGGGAGCCGACTTTCCTTCATCACACCTGCCCCAAACTCATGCCCAGAACTACTGTCTAAACACAGAACAACTTTTGTCTGTGGCCAAATGTGGGACCCCAAATTTCTTCCCTCTTTCCCGATACTCCTTCAGTGACTTGATGACCTGGGCCAGGCTGAGATGAATTAGCTTGCTCCTCACAGCTGGCTGCTGGGTTCCAGTCAACTCCCAGAGGCCACTGGCTGTGCCCATCAGTAGAAGTGGGAGTTGAGAACCCTCAGCTCTTGGCTGAGCAGCTCTGTCAGTCTGTAGCTGTTGACTGTAGCTGGTGCTTTAAGTCATTTCAGTCGCTCCACCTCAGCTGTGATTAGTCTAGTCTCTGTAGCCTCAGAGGGAGGGGAAAACAAAACACCTCAATGACTTTGAATCAGAGTGTGTTATCATCTTTTAAAAGGCAGAAAGTCTGAATTGGAGGATATTTTGGGGGGTTTCTTTTATGTATTTCACATTTATGAAATAAGAACTAACAGTATTTGTTCCAGTAAGTGGATCAGAACCACCTAAGGGCCCACTCCTCCCACCAGGCCACGCCTCACTAAGAATAGAGGTCCATCACTTGTCTGGCATTTTGTGGTACTGTGGTGACTTTTGTTTTGTGTGATACTGGGAGCTATGTGATTGGCATTTCATATACCAGCAGGGTCACCCAAAGAGCTTCCAGACAAAGAACAGACAATGAAGAAGGAATTGGCTGCCCGCGTGGGAAAAATGAGCCATTGAAAACCCTATGGATAGCAGCAACACTGTCAGTTACTAGACCCCCCATGAACAACAGAAGAACATTGTCAGAACGTGTGCCAGAAGATGAGCTCTTCAACTTGGAAAGTACTCAAAATACGGCTGAGGAAGAGGAAGAGCTGACTTTTCATAGGCAAGTCGACCATAATGATGCAAATCGAGGATAGCCATCAGGACCTTCATTTGCTGATGGGGCACAACTCAAAATGAGGAGAAACAGTTCATATCGTCATTAATAATTGAAACTTGGGATGTATGAAATATGAATCTAGGGACATTGGAAGTCATTAAAAAGGAAATGGAATACATAAAGATTGATATTGTAAGCATTAGTTAGCTGAAATGGACTGATATTGACCATTTTGAAACAGAAAATCTTATGGTTTACTCTGCTGGAAATGACACAATCAAGAGAAACAACATTGCATTCATCATCAAAAGGACATTTTAAGATCTATTTTAATGTACAATGCTATCTTTGATAGGATGCTATCTAGCCCTCTTCAAGGAGAACCAATCAATACAACTATTGTTCAAATTTATGCACCAGCCACCCAAAGCTGGTGATGCAGAAACTGAATAATTCTACCACCATATTCAGTCCCAAATTTGTCAGACTTGCTATCAAAATGCTATTGGAATGCAAAAGTTGAAAACAAAGAGGAAGGATCAGTAGTTGAAACATATGGTCTTGGTGATAGAAACCAAGCTGGAGATCGCATGACAGAGTTTGCAAGACCAATAAATTGCTGATAGCATATACTATGTTTTCCAACTTCTGTTCTTTCCTCTTTGGTTCCAACATTTGCACTCCAATCACCAATAATTACCAATTTATCTTGATTGTATGTTAGAATTTTGCATGATTAAAGATTTCTTCAAACATATGATCAACAACAAAAAAGGTGACCATAAATGTGGACTTCTCCAGATGGAATACACAGAAATCAAATTGACTACACCTGTGGGAAGAGACAATAAAAGAAGCTCAATATCAGCAACTGAAACAAGTCCAGGGGCTGAATGTGGAACAGATCAGCAATTGTTCATATGTGAGCTCAAGTTGAAGTTCAAGAAAATGCAAACAAGTACACGAGAGTCAATATACAACCTTGATAATAACCCAACAAATTTTGAGAACATCTCTGAATAAAGCACAGTGTCATTTTTTAAAAAAAGGAAATAAAGAAAAGATACAAGTGCATATCAGAAGAGACTCTGAAACTTACTCTTAATCAGAGAGTAGCTAAGGCAAATGGAAGAAATGATGAAGTAAAGAGCTAAATAGAAAATTTCAAAGGACAACTCGAGAATACAAAGTAAAATATTATCACAAAATGTGCAAAGGCCTAGAGTTAGAAAACCAAAACAGAACATATTCAGCATATCTTAAACTGAAAGAACTGAAGAAAAATGTCAAGTCTCGAAGTGCAATATTAAAAAATTCTATGGGCAAAATATTGAATGATGAAGGAAACATCTGAGGAAGATGGAAACAATATGGAGTCACTGTATCAAAAAGAATAGACCAACATTCAACCATTTCAGGAGGTAACATATGAGCAAGAACCAATGGTCAGGAAAGAAGAAATACAATATGCATGGAAAGCACTAGCCCAAAACAAGATGCCAGGAATTGCTGGAATATCTATTGAAATGTTTCCACAAGCTGATAAAGCACTGGCAGCACTCACTCATCTGTGTCAGGAAATTTGGAATACAGCTACTTGGCTAACAGACTGGAAGAGATCCATATGTGTATACATACCAAAGAAGGGAGACCAACGGAATGGTCAAATTATGTAACACTATCATTGACATCACATGTGAGTCAAATTGTACTGAAGCTAATACAACAACAGTTGCATTAATTCATTGACAGAAAGTTACCATATTCAGCATTCAAGAGCCATCGTGGCACAGTGGTTACAGGTTGGATTGCAAACCCCAAGGTTAGCAGTTCAAAACCACCAGTCACTCCGTGGGAGAAAGGCAAGTTTTCTACTCCCATAATGAGTTACAGTCTCAGAAACTCACAGGGGCAGTTAGTTCTACCCTATACTATAGGGTCAGGATGAGTTGTCATCAACTACAAGGCAGTAAGTTTGGTTTCCCAGAGATTTAAGCCAGATTCAGAAGAGGATGTGGAACAAAGCATATCAGATATCAGATGGATCTTGCCTGAAAGCAGTGAATACCCAAAAGATGTTTACTTATGTTTTATTAACACCCAAGGTATCTGACTGTGTGGATCATAACAAAACATGCATACTTTTGAGAAGGGAATTCCAGAACACATTGTCTTGCTCATGTGAAACTTGTACATGGATTAAGAAGCAGCAGCAAAAATAGAACAAGGGTAGATTGCATGGTTTAAGAATCAAGAAAGGTGTGCATCCAGGTTGCACCCACTTATTACACTTTTTCAATCTGTATGGTGAGCAAATAATCAGAGAAGCCAAATTATATGAAGAAGAACACAGAATCAGATTTGGAGGAAATATTATTAACAACCTGCGATATGCAGACGACACAGTTTGGCTTGCTGACAATGATGGGGGACTTGAAGCACTTGCTGGTGAAGATCAAGGATTGCAGCCTTCAATGTGGGATACAACTCAACACAAAGAAAACCAAAATCCTCACTACTGAACCAATAGGTAACATGATGATAAATCGAGAAAAACTTGAAGTTGTCAAGGATTTTGTCTTCTCTGGATCCACAAGCAATGCTCATGGAAGCAGCAGTCAAGAGATGAAAAGATACAATGCACTGGGTAGATCTGCTGCATAAGAGCTGTTTAGAATGTTGAAAAGTTAGGATGTTACTTTAAGCAGGAAGTGCACCTGATCCAAACCATGGTATTTTCATTTGCCTCATCTGCATGTGAAAAGCTTGCCATTGAGTGAAGAAGACCCAGGTAAACTGTATGAATTTGAACCATGGTACTGGCAAAGAATATTGACAGTACCATGGACTGCCAAAAGAACAAACAAAATCTGTCTTGGAAGTACGGCCAGAATTCTCATTAGAAGTAAGGATGGTGAGACTTTGGACATGTTGTCAGTGGAGACCAGTCCCTGGAGAGGCACCATGCTTAGAAAAATGGAAGGGCTGTAAAAAAAGGTTGAAGGCCCTTGAAGAGCTGGATTGACACAGTGACTACAACAAGAGGACTGAGCATAGGAACACTTGGGTGGATGCAGGAGGAACTGTTATTGTTACATTCTGCTGTGAATAGGTTTGCCATGGACCAGATCCAACTGGATGGCAAACTATCAACAACAACAACAACAACAACAGGGAGAGACATTAAAAAAGCCAAACTCACTGCCATTGAGTTGACCTTGATTCAGAGCAACCCTGGAGGACAGGGAAGAACTGGCACCCGTGAGTTTCCCGAGAGTGTAACTTTTCACAGGAGGGGAAAGCCTGTTTAACCTACTACTTAGCAGCCCAGCCCATTCACCAGGGCTCCACAAGGATAGAGAGAAGCACTTTTAGGGCTGGATATGGCAGAGGCTGTATACTGGTACATATGAGGGCTGGAGGTACAGGGAATCCAGGGTGGACGATACCTTCAGGACCAAGGGTGTGAGGGGCGATGCTGGGAGAGTGGAGGGTGAGTGGGTTGGAAAGGAGGAACTGATTACAAGGATCCACATGTGACCTCTTCCCTGGGAGAGGGACAGCAGAGAACCGGGGAAGGGAGACTCCGGATAGGGCAAGATATGACAAAATAACGATGTATAAATTACCAAGGGCACATGAGGGAGGGGAGGATGAAGAGGGAGGGGGAAAAAAAGAGGACCTGATGCAAAGGGCTTAAGTGGAGAGCAAATGCTTTGAGAATGATTGGGGTAGGGAATGTATGGATGTGCTTTATACAATTGTTGTATGAATATGTATGGATTGTGATAAGAGTTGTATGAGTCCCTAATAAAATGTAAAAAAAAGAAAAGAGGAGAAAAAATGATTAGGGCAAAGACTGTACAAATGTGCTTTATATAATTGATGTATGTATATGTATGAACTGTGATAACAGTTGTATGAGGCCCTAATAAATTGTTTAAAAAAATTATCCTCAATTCTATCTGAATCCTTGCCAGAGCTGCAAGTTGCCTTAATAAACACGAGCAAAAAAAGTACCTCTGGCAGCAGACCGCTCAGGTTCAAATCCAGGCTCTCTAGCGTATTGACTATGTGACCTTGGGCAAACCTAGACCTCTCTGTGCTTCCAAAGACTCACTTTCCAAAAGGGAAGTCATAAGCCAACTTTTCTTATTCCTCACTGGGTTGCTTTGAAGATGAAATGAGAGATCTGTCTAAAAATGCTAACTTATTGACTATGTGACGTTGGGCAAACCTGGACCTCTCTGTGCTTCCAAAGACTCACTTTCCAAAAGGGAATTCATAAGCCAACTTTTCTTATTCCTCACTGGGTTGCTTTGAAGATGAAATGAGACATCTGTCTAAAAATGCTTCTGACCATCCCTTGGTTCTCAGAGCTCCACAAATACTATGGATTATTGTTATAAGATTATGAATGACTTTTTTCCATGGTAGTACAAAGATTAACATCAGTGCTACTTCTCTCTGACAAAATATAAATCCAAATTTCTAAATAGCAGGGTTTGAACGGATGCGCTCTTAACAGCATCTTGCTTTTCTCCCAGCACTTGTCACAGTAAATCTGATAAGAAATGCTGGGCTAGGGCCTGCAGCCAAGCCCCTCACTGGCAGCGTGCAGGACCTTAGGTTGTTGGCAGGCCAAGGGGCATCACAATGGCAAGAGGAGACTCCACAAAGGGCCCCTGCTTCCTCCCCCACGTCCCCCTTCCCCACGTTCAGGGTGAAACGTCAAAATACAATTTTTTTTGTCACCTGGTGAAATAATGAGCCCCCATTCCCGTTGCCTTGGTATCATCAGAGCACAACAGCCACGTGGGGTAATCGCTGTCTCCGTGTTAATGCTGCTCAGTTCAAACATTTTCACAGGCCCTGGCGAAATGAAACCCGTGCTTTCTACCTAGGTGGAGTTTGAGGCAATTCAGCCCATTTGCTTCTGCTGAAGAGGCTACCTCATTAAAACAGGAAATAAAAACATAGAGGGTGCCATTGACATTAGGTTTCTCGTTTTCTTCCTTTCTTCCCTACCTTCCTTTCTTCTTCTTGCCCTTCTCTTTCTCTTTTCTTCCTTCACTCCCTTTGCTCCCGTCTTCCTGCCTGCCTTCACCTTCCATCTTCCCTCCCGCACTCATCCATTTCTTCTTCGCTCCTCTCTCCCCACCCCCACCTTTCTCCTTTCCTTCCCTGCCTTTTCCCTTCAGCCTCCCAGTCTCCCTCCTTCACTCTCTCCCTTTGCTCCTTCCTTTCCCCACCGTGTTTTGATCCAGTGATTTGTACTCCTTTCTTCCTCTCATCCCACCCCTCCCCATTGCTGGAGAAACATCAGTTCCTTGTGGCGCTGGTTTCTTGGCGCCAGACCCTGTTCTTTGGGTGTTCACAAGTCTGCGTCCTGTGTGCAAACATAAGACAGACATATGATCAGGGTTGGACAGAAAATGGGATTTGACAGGTGTTCTGCATCCCAAATCTCCAGGAGGCAAAGGTAAAGTCAGGCTCCTGCCTTTAAGGTTATGTCTCCCATTGTAACTGCATCCCACAGAGGCTCCTGCCTCCTGGCCACCTGAGGCCTGCTGCCTGCCTTCCTCTAGCTCCTGGGGAATTGGGGCAGCAGTGGCAAGAACAACAAAAATCCCCAGGAGTTGACAAGAAGGGAGGCTGCCTTGCTTGAGAGTCGGCCCCCTCACCCACCTGCATGTTGTTGAGATGCAGGTTCTCATCCCTGTGGCTGGGCAAGAAATGCCCCCTCCCCAAACGCAGTGGCTTCAAACAAGGACCATCACCGTGTGGTTGCTGGGAGGCCACTGGGTCGTGCTTGGAGTCTCCCATGAGTTGGCAGTCACATGGGAGCTGGGGCAGGGGCCTCTGGTGACTCCAGTGCCTACACGTGCACTCAGAGGGCTGGCAGCTGAAGCTGGCCGTTAGCTGGGTGCTTAGCTGGGTTGTTGGTTGGAGTGTCTCCACGTGGCCTTTCCAGGTGGCTCAGGCTTCTTTCAGCATAGTGTCCGGGTGCTGAGAAGTGTCCTGAGAGGTAGCACGTGGAGGCTGGACATTCTAAGGGTGAGTACTCAAGAAGAAGTCTTTGAAGGGATTTTTCAGAAGTTGTGAAGCACTTTGGGGGAGGGAAGGCGGTTGCCCAAACTAGATGTCGCAGTGTCATCTTCTCCATAATCTATTGGTCACAGAGGTCATGAAACATCCCAATTTAAGGGGAAAGGGCATAGACTCTACCTTCCTATAGGTAGCCTGTCAAGGAATTTGGGGGTCACATACGAAGACTGGGAGACCCTGGGTGGCACAAATGGTTAAGGACTCAACGTTTCAAGAGGTGGGCAGTTGCACCCCTCAGAAGAAATAACTAATGGCCTGCTTCTAGAAGCCCACAGGCTTGAGAATCCTGTGATGTGTAGTTTCTCCCTGGCACCCAGGGGGTCCTCGGGAGCCAGAACCAACATAACAGTAACGGGTTGGGTTTTTGTTGGTTTTGTTTGGGCTAATATTAAAACGACTAGTATGAAATTATATATGTATTGTGTTTAACTCTCAGGACTCTGATTATGCTGAAGTTGAACAAAACCGTCTGCCTCTTCTATGAACGCCAGCCGATGGAGGCAAAGGGTGAGGGACTAGAGGAAGAATGAATGTCACATTCCCGTCCTTATGTTTCAGTTGTCCTTAAAGGGCACAGGGGACAAACCAGATGTCTTTGATATGATTTTAGCCTAATGATGTGCTAGTATGATGATGAGCCTGAAAAGTGCTTTTAACTATTGTGATCCAATATTTGAAAAGTTGATGATTTCACATCGAATTTTATATTCTCAGCATCTCAGTTACAAACAGAAAATCAGGCCTTAAAATCCTTACATTTCCCCAAGGCAACAACAGTCTGGAGCTAGAATTTGAATGTCCCCTGTGGATGAGCTGACACGTGCCTGTTAATCACAGTCCCCATCCATCCCTATTGCCCCCAACACAGAGGTTGGCTACAAGTATCCTTTATCTATATGGCTAAATAGGTTAGTTGGTTTGGATTGGGTTGCTAGTTTTTCCTGTTTTGTTTTTGCTTACTTTTGATTTTTTTGGGGGGCTAGGAAATGGTGTGTATTTTGGTACCACGTCTTCTAAAGCGAGAAAATAAAGTCCAGTAAGCCAAGAAGGTCAAACAGTCTAGATTAATGATGAAAGGAGGAGCCCTGTTGGTGAAGTAGATTATGAGTTGGACTTCTAACTGCAAGATCAGAAGATCGAAACTCCCCCCACCCCCACTCCACAAGAGAAAGATGAGATTTTCTACTCCTGTAAAGATTTACAGCCTTGGACACCCACAGGGGCAGTTCTATACTCTGTCCAAAGGGTTGCTATATGTCAGAATTGATTCCAGGGTAGTGAGGTTTTCTTGATTGATATAAATAATTTTGGTGAGTATTTAAAAATCCACTCAATATTATTTTCAACACACATCAAAGAAGGTCCACATAAATTGTTCACACAACCCTGCCACCTTCTTTCTTTATTCCCTTGCCTCCCACTCTCCTTTCTTCCTCCCTATGGTCCTTTATCTCATTCTTTTTCTTTCAAGGGTTAGCCTAGGAGTGGGAAAGTCTGACTAATTCTTAACCAAAAGACTAAATTGGTTTTATTGTTGGTGTTATTACTTGGGTTAAATTTTTTTCTTTTCTCTTCTTCTATTGGTTTGTGTCATGTAACCCAGAAAATGGGGAAACATTTGGAACATCAAAACACTATCCTTTCTCAGTAGACTACAAGCATTAAAGGCAACAGAGATAAATACTCCAATAATAACAATAACATACAAGGATAGCTAGAGAGATAAATAGATAGATAGAAAAACCACAAAATCTGAGCAGTTGGGGGAAGAATGGGACTAGCCCCATGAATAAATATAGGTTTGCCAGAGAATAGTTCTATATACATATTAGCATATACTACAAATATGTCCATGAATATAATAGTGCATCCAGGAGGCATAGTTATGAAAATGTCTTAGCTATAACAAAACCCCTTGAGGGAGCGTGTCCTAAATATGGGGGATCAGGAACATAGCTCTGAGAGACCTCAAGATCAATTGGTACAAACTAGCTCACAAAGACAATGTTCTGTATCCATCAGGGAAGTGACTGGGGTCTTCAAAAGCTAGTGAGTAGCAAACTAAAAGTTGGTTCTTGGTCTCACCCTATGTGTTGGACAGGGTTCTCTAGAGAGACAAAACCATATTGCTAGTAATTATAGATAAATATATTTATAAAGCTAGATATACAATACAAGAAATGAACCACTAAATTATATACAGATAGATAACACAAGAAACTAACAGTTAAATTATAAAAGAGTGAGATACTAGCAGTCCTTTAAGGCTTGAGAGCCGCCAGTTGCCAGTCCCTTTCTGTAGAGAGAGCTGGGCTATATATACCCAGGCAGCAAACAGCAAGGCAAGTCACCAACTGTCACCAACTGTCGTTCCCCAGATCCAGAGACGAACATTCCAATCCTGTGGGATTAAATGGACCTCAACTTACAGCGACACAGTCCACAAGTTAGGCATCCCACAGGTAGTGTACCCCTTTAAATTGAGGCACAGAACAAGCAAGGCGAGGCTCACGAAACCATTTATCCCTCTGCCCTTCGATTAATCCTACTTGTGTTTATCGGCCAGGCTGGCACAATAAACTATTGCACCCTGTCTGGAGCAAATAACAGTGAAGAAAATCAAGATGCCTGGCAACAATTAGTCCAAATCAGTAATGGACTATGCGTACCTCAGCCTCTATGATGCTAAGGTCAGAAGAACTAAATGGTGCCTGCCTATCACAAACAGCTGCTCTGAATGGGATCATGGTACATGATCCTAGATAGAGTGGGGAGTAATATGTAAGCAAACTGAAAGTCATACTACTACTACCAATAGTAATAATAATAATGATGATAAAAGATGAGGTTTATTGGTTAGATAGACTAGTGGTCCTTCATCACCGTTCAGGTCTGGAACTGAATTCAACCCCCTGAAAAATAGACAGGTTATAAAGTGAACCTTATGAGAATCAAAGATTGCAGCCCTCAGTATGAATTCAACTCAATGTCAAGAAGACACACATCCTCACAACTTGATCAATAGGTACCATGAAAAATGGAGAAGTTTGTTGTTTTTTTATTTGTTGTTATTTGTTGAAGTTGTCACGGATTTTTGTCTTGATGAGGTCTATAATCAATGTTCTTGGAAGCTGCAATCATGAGATCAAATGACGCATTGCATATGGATACATTTGGTTCACAATATGTCTGTAGAGTGCTAAAAAGCAAGGATGTTACTTTGAGGACTAAGGTGCACCTTACCCAAGCCATAGTAATTTAAATTGCCTCATAAGTATGTGAAAGTTAGACATTGAATAAGGAAGGCTGAAGAAGAATTGATATGTTTGAATTGTGGTGCTGGTGAAGAATATTGAAAGTAACATGGACTGCCAAGGGAACAAACAGACCTGTCTTAGAAGAAGTATGGTCAGAGGGCTCCTTAAAGGCAAGGATGGTGAGACTTCCTCTCACATATTTTGGTCATGTTATTAAGAGAGACTAGTCCCTGAAGAAGGACATCATGCCAGGTGAAGTAGAGGGACAGTGAAAGAGAGGAAGCCCCTTAAGGAGATGGATTGACAGTGACTGAAACAAGGGGCTCAAGCTTGGGAACAATTAGGAGAATAATTCAGGGCTAGGTAGTGTTTCTTTCTGTTTGGCATAGGGTCAATGTGGGTTGCAACTGGCTCAATGGCATCTGATAAGAACAACTACACCAAAATGAATCATAGCACTGAGGAGCACACATTCCTCAGAACCATCAACCATTCAAAAGCAAATAGGCAGTATTTGCCCAAGGCCAAATTCAAAAGGCAGGCAAGGTTAGGGGAGAAGGGTGAATGAAAACAGGAAGCAGAGTTTCAATGGCATGAGTGATATTACATTGCAGGAGATTGTCATCAATGTCACATAACAAAACGTGTATAAATTGTTACGTGCAAAGCTGATTTTCTCTGTAAATCTTAACCCACCTTACAATAAAAAGTTTCTTTTTTTAAAACAAAGTCACCATTGTTCATATAATAGACACAGCCAAAGATCTCCTGGACAATCCTAAAATGATCTCCCAAATGATTTGGGTAGTTAGCCCTCCCCAGGGAGTTCTACCCATTGAAACGCTGGGGGGTTATGGCTGCAATTATATTTCAGGCCAGAAGAGGCAGCAGAGGCCTGGTTGTTCAAATGCTGCAAAACTACCAGACAATGGGCAAACAGGTTCTTTCCACGGACGACTAGCGGCTCTGTCATATCCATGTCTGGTGTTCAACACTTGGCGACAGAATCCAGCCCGCTGGGTTTGGGTGGGGTCTGTTTCTCACCCATGCTTGGCTTGGGATTGTTCTATGGCATCCACAAAGTGGAGTCCTTTCCTTTCTGATGTCCCGAGAAAGCTGTTTTCTCCTTTTTCTCTCTCTGGCCCTCTTCCCAAGAACCCTGGGGTTCACTCTGCTTTCCTCTGGTTGATGTTTCTCAGGCAGTTACTTGACCTCGGTTCATCTACTGCAGGTGACCATTAGCAAGTAACTGTACCGTCCTTGGATGGTATTGTTCATAAGCTAGGCTGCGAACTATGAGTTAAAGGTTTGAGTTCACCCAGAGGTGCCTACCAAGAAGGGCCTGGTGATATGCCTCTGGAAAAAAACTCACGCCAGCCATGGAAAATTCTAGGGACCGGACTTCTCTAACACACTTGGGCTCTCCATGAGTCCAAGTTGACTCAATGGCAATTGGTTGCTGGTATTCCTGTAAGTAGAAGACAACAATCTTTAAGTAGTCCCTCTTGGATTCATGGGAGGAGGATGGCTTCCTCTGAGAGAACTTCTCAGGGTTCCAAGGGCTCAATGATCTTACTAAAAATGAGAGAAAAGATGAGCCTGATGACAGATGATATTGCTATGCAGGCCCAGTTTCAGGATGCTCAAGTTTCCAGGTCTTTCCCTGACTCAAAGTGGAGCCCTGTGAGGTTCCAAATAGAAGGGCACCCTTGCTCCCAGGTCCTGGAGCCTTGTAGCTAAGCAGAGCAGTCATGATGAGAAAGAGGACCCAAGGGGGAAGTTAGGGGCCTGCTTCACTTGTCTCAGTGTCAAGCAAACAAATGTTTTGGCAGGAAATTTCTCTTCAAGAGTGTTCTGATTTCTTGAAGGAAATCTTTTTCTGAACCATTTCCTCAGGGGAAAACCACTCAACTACCTCGGGAAGGAAGATTTTTCTCCTTCCAAGCTTACCAGGCTGTGCTAACTCACAGAGGAGGTGTGACTAGCAGGCAATGAAACTGATTTCCAGACTCCTATGAAAATCAGCAAGTGCTCGGCTGCTAAGTGAAAGGTCGGCAGTTGGAAAACCCCAGCTGCTCTGCAGGAGAAAGTGGTGGCTGACTGTGTCTGACAAGATGACAGCTTTGGAAACCCAATGGGGCAGTTGTCCTCTGTGCTCTACAGTTGCTTTGAGTTGGAGTGGACTTGACAGTGATAGAGCTGATCTTTTTCCCCATGAAAATCGGCTTTCACGAATACATGTGCATTCATGGATGTCTGTGTCTGCTTTGGCATGCATGTGCACATATGTGCCTATTTGCACGTGGATGGATACGTCTGTGAATGTGGGCGTCTCTATTTACTTTGCCATGTGTGTGCACATGTCTGCCTTTGTCAGTATGCATGCGGGCTCAGGCAGCATAAAGAGATCACAGAGAAACTTGGAGAGAAAGAGAAAAGTAACCTATTTTCTCATGGGTCTCCCATACCTGACGGTCTACTGGCATCCACTGCCACGAAGACCAGAGGTCACTTCATGCCATGTGTCCAGCTGCCCATTGCTGGTTGAGGTCCGTCACCAGGGAGGCAAGTCAGACTGGCCTCGCCAACCTACCACCCACCTGCAGGAGTGATTCCCACCATCTGTCCTGGAGCCTCTCCCACCTTACTCAGCCTACCTAGACCTTGAGTGAAAGGCGTTTCCAACGTTTTTACATAAAGATTTCTGAGATTGACTGAAGAAATGATTTCATTTGACAAAACATGAAGCTTTGAATTTAAAGATTTGAGGCAAGTGCCCTCCAGAGAGGGGGACACAGGACGGGGCCATGCTCCCTTCTGGTATGCACGGGGGTTGCTATGAGTTGGAACCAACTTGATGAGCACCTGCCAGCAACAACAACAACCAGAAGTTGTCCAAACTTCTGTGGCCTCAACTCGGAAATGAGAATATTAATATTGCCTCCTAGAAAGAACTCAAGGTATGTACAATTGGTTAATAGGCGTTTGGAAAGTGAGTACATTAAGTGGACTGATGACATTGATAAGGCAATAAGAAACTGAGAAGGCTTCACTAACAGATGCTTTCACCTCTGTAACCAGTAGATTCCTTCCTTCTTCATCTCTTGCCATCTTAATCAGCACCCACACTTTCCAGGCAGCTTGAGGGATTAAATGTTCAGTCTGATCCTATTATAAGCCTCAGAATCAGAGGCTTTACCTGAGGTTTGAGGAGCTATACTGGGAATGAGGGAGAGTAACCTCTCTTTTCTATTGCTCTCCTATCGCTCCCTCTTCCCTAGCCCTTCCCTGTCTCTGGGCCTGCTTTTCCTCCCTAGCAGTGGCTTCCGAGAGAAGAGGATGGAAACAATGAGCACATTCCTGACCAGGCCTCTTACCAAGCTATCTTCCAACCCTCTCTTGGAAGGGACTCCACGAAGTCCTCTTATGTCATCTCACAATAACTTGTTAGATACCATTGAGTGAGCTCCTGACTCGTAGCAAAAGTACACACAAGAGATTGAAGCACCACCTGGTCCTGCACCGTCCTCACAATGGTCCTTGTGTGTGAGCCCATGGTTGCAGCAGTGTTGAGGAGATCCTGTCAAAGAAGGCTGCCAGTGGGTGGGAGGGGCTGCAGCTTTCAGAGACTTTGGAGGATGCCAAGGTGGATAGTTCACGGCGTATCATATGAGGTCAGCCAGCGGGCCTTGGGGGCCCTTCCCATTATCCATAGATATTTGAAATAAATGGAGGCCCTCAGCAAGATGGGCTGCAGACACCTCCAGGACTCACTTGATCCTTGGGAAGCTCCCTTAGCCTTAGGACACCACCTGCTGGAACTGTGGCTTTGCTGCCTCTCCTGGCTCTCAACTTCCCTCCTAGAGGACTCCAGCCACCCTTCTCCTTCCAGATCCTTCCAGCAGGAGGCAGATATTTGTCTCTATGCTTTTGCATGTGGCCAGTTTTCTAGGGACAGATCAGCCTCTCCCAAGAATTTGGGTTCACCAGAGTGAGCGTGCCCACAAGTGTGCAGAACGTACGGCCAGGCCTCTGAAGAGAGAACTGCTGGAAGATTTGCCCCTTTTCAAAAGCGCTAATTCCACAGTTGAGAGCTCGTCTCCTGGGGACTCAGCTTGAGTCTCAAGGAGCACATTCCCTTTGGCACTGCTGGCAACTCGAGGTGCTGTGGGTCATTTTCTTGCCTTTGAGGAGTGCAAGGGAAATGCTACAATCTGTCCCTTCACATGAACCACCCATCCTTATCTGGAGAACTCTCCGAGATGACAGGGATGGGAGGGAGATGTTTCTGGGGCACACTTTCACCTGCACATCTCTCAGGTGAGTCAAACATTTGACCCCCAAAAGTTGAGTATGATGGTGAGAGTTCAGGCTGGGAGATAGAGTGTCTGGGTTCAAATCAAGAGACTGCACATCTCAGCTCCCATGGTTCTCCTGCATAAAACCCAAGCCAAGCCGTTTATCACTTCCCTGCTGAGCATCCTACTGAGGCCAGCTAAACTCATTCTTTGCTGATGACAACGTTGCTTGTACCAAATGGCTTTGCCATGTAGCCCTTAGCAATGGCCAGAAGGGCTGCTCATCAAACCGCAGAGCAGGGCTTCTGGCGCACATGTTAAGAAGGGGGCTATTCACAAGGTCGGTAGTTCAGAACCCACTAGCTGTTTCTCTGGAGAAAAACTGTGGCTGTGTGCTTCCATAAAGATGCCCAGCCATGGAACCCCCCTGGAGAGGGCCATGATGAGCTGGAGTGGGCTCTACAGAAGTGGGATATTTTACTGTGAATGTAATCCCACCTGGGCAGAGATTTTCTTTGTGACATTAAAGAGGCTGTACCTTACACCAATCACTTGGCTGACACAAAAGGATTAAATTCAACACTGAAGCAAACTAACTCCAAGGGAAGAAGGCAGCTGCCATGCAGAGAGCTCCAAGTACCACCAACCATGGAGGTTATTGAAGCCAAAACAAGAATACCACCCACCAGCCCTCAGCCCCCAGGGATGGACAAATAGAGCCTGCCCATCAAGCTGGTGCACTGGCATGATGCTGTCAGCCTCCGGTGCTGTGAGAACATTGACTTTGGTGTGTTAACGGTCCCCACTTGCGGTATGTTTGTGATGTCAGCGTGTGGAAACTATGGCAAGTCCCCCTCCCGGCCTCACAGCAGCAAAGCCTCGGCATTAAAACCCCGTGACTTCTGTGGCGCTTGCCAGCTGTGAGAGGGCAGGAAATGCCCTTGGCTTTTCTGCTCCTTGTTGCGACCTCCCTCTGAGGCAGGGAGCAGAGGATGTGAGCTTGGAATCTGTTTTGTTTCATCACTACCCTTTGTCATCTCTCTGAACACTGTCATGTGCTCCTCACCAGTGCTTCGCCCTCTCTATCACCAAGCCATGTGCTCTTTAAAACATGCACACACACACACACACACACACACACACACACACCTAATGTTCACATTTTGAGGCACATTTGTCTTTAATTCACTAATAATAACAATAATTATTCAAAGCCACTTTACCATCTGAAAAGAAATCTCTATGCATACACTTAGATCATGGATGCCAACTGCCTTCTTAACAACATTTCCCAATGAAATATTCAGCAGCGATTATATGAAGCCTGAAGCTGTTCATCCAGTTTGTGTTAATCAAAACAAAAACAAGAGATGAAGGGATCCAAAAGGACATGTAAGGTCATAGACTGAAAGTAGCCTCATCGAGCACCAAAGGCTTGTCCACAAGGGCAGAGCCACAGGTAAAAGCTACGTCTCTCTGGAGTTGCTGGCATTTAACTAGATGCAAAATGTCAGCGCAGGAAATGGCTTGCCCAATGCAAATACTAACAAGGGAGGCATGTGTTCCTGTGTAAATGGAGCTTCAGCCAATCCGGGCCTTCAGGATCCAGCTCCCATCGCAGCATCCACGGGAAGCACCAGGGGAATGTTCCGTTTGCTTATTTTCCCTCTCTTTGCTAAGAAGAAAAAGAGCCTTTGTGGCCTAGTGGCTACAAGTTGGGCTGCTAATTGCTATATCAGCAGTTTGAAACTACCAGCTGCTTTGTGGGAGAAAGATAAGGCATTCTGCTCCCATAAAGAGTTCGAGTCTCAGACACTCACAGGGGCAGTTCTATGCTGCCCTATAAGTTGGCTGTGAGTCAGTATGGATTCAATGGCAGTGAGTTTTCTAAGAGTAAGAAGTATCTAGGGGTGTAAACAGTTAATGAGCTCTGCTATTAAGGGAAAAGTTGTCATTCCCAACCCACTTAGAGGAGCTGTGAAAGAGAAGCCTGGCAATCTTCTTCAGAATCCTCGGCCATTGAAAAGTTTATAGAATGTATTGACCTTGGTTGTTAAATAGATCCAGGTATATGGCGGAGCATACAGGGACCAATGTCATAAAACGGGGTGGGGGTGGAAAAAAATCTCTGAGACAGATGCAAACACTGTGAGGGAATGAGTTGTTGAGCCTGGGGGATCAGGACCATCGTCTCTGGGATTTTCAAAGTTCCTGAGCAATCAGGAAAGGGGCAACAGTTGGTCTCTCCCCATCCAGAGGACAGCAGAAGAGGAGAACTGATTGGGCACAATGAATCAATGACTAGTGACTCAAGCAACGATCACCCTCCACCACTGGAGACCAGAAGAACTAGATGGTGCCTAGCTCCCACTATCGACTGCTATGAAAGAGATCACATTAGAAGGGCTTGATTAGAGTAGAAGGGAAATGTGGGGCAAAACTCAAAATCATGATAAAACACCAAGCTTACTGTTTGGATAAAGGCTGGTGAAATTGCAAGACTATGGTGCTTAGTTACCCTGCAGGTCTGGAACTGAACTCATCACGGCTCGATGTTCAGCCAAACAATAGACAGGTCTATAATGGGAACAATGACATTAGAGACATACAAATACCATAGAATAATAGATCACATGAGATCAAAAGACAGCATTCCCCCAAGCACGAAGTTCAAAAAAGTTGAGAATGAAGGAAGCTTGGAGACAAGAAACAAGAAGATGTGGGGGAAGTGATGGTACATTGTGGGAATTGCTATCAATGACATGAAACAAAATGTGTATGCATTGCTCAATGGACAGTTGAGCTGCTCTTTAACCTTCACCCAAATCACAATAAAAATGTTTTTAATCAAAGAAAACTTCATGGTTCACTTCTACTCTCACACACACGGGGTGATGAGGAAATAGTGTCAACCAGGTTTGCTGTGGTCCAACCACCACACATGTGCTTATGGGAGAAAGAGCATGCTGACGCTGGCAATACCGAGCAGGACCAAGATGGTTTTATTTGCCTGCATCATGAAGATGGTAGCCCTGGTGGTGAGATGATTCAGAGCTCAAGTGCTAACCCAGAAGCCACCCAGTTTAAACTCACCCAGCCCTACTGAAGGAGACTTCCCTCCTCAAAAGTGTTGTTGCTTGTTATGTGCCATTGAGTCGATTCTGACTCCCTGTGACGGGAAGGAAAGGCACACTGTGCTATAGTGTTAGGGTTTTCAGCGGCTACTTCCTCTGAAGTGGGCAGTGGAACCCTTCTTTGTATTCTGTTCTTAGCCTGGAAGTTTCCCTGACACCTCTTCACTTGAGGTAACCCTGCTGGCTTCCAGCATCACAGTAACACACAACTTACCACAGCACCACAAATGGACAGACGACAACAGGCTAGGAGTCTTCATGGGAGCAGGCAGTCACGTCTTTACTCTCTCAATGGGGATCAGTGAGTTCAAACTGCCAGTCTCTCTGTTACAGCCGCACATGCAACCACTGTGCTGCTAGGTACATTTCCTTAAAATTCTGCCTGGAAAAATCTGTGGAACAGTTCTTCTCTGTCACAGAGGGTCACTGTGAGCCAGGATGGGCTCTGAGACACACAAATGCAACACCATGAAGCCACCTTACTCTGTCCTGCTCTTATTTAACTCTATTCTTTTCTGAGCTATCTTTTCCGTATATTCAGAAGAGACTGGCACTGAGCAGTGTTAATTCACCAAGGCCAGGAAGGAGGTCAAAGAGTCACAAAGGACTATCTCTTTGCTCTCATGCCACTGCACTAAGGAGGCTTGGGTGGCAGTTGGAAACTGCACATTTCCCTCCCTGTCCCTACACTCCTGGCTGAGTCTCCTCAGAGTGAGACTGCCCCTTTACCCAGCTCACTGCATTGGCTGTCTTGCCCTGAAAAGAGAATTCGCACATGTGAGTCTGACTGGGTGACAGATGGGAATCTTAATGCTGCTCTGTGGAATGTGAAAGGCCTCGGATCAGAGTGCTGCAGGGGAGTGATGTCTGCAGAAGACCTGCTGGTCTCCCAGTTAGAAAGAAGCCTTCCCCTTTGCCTCAGAGGTGCGTTCACTGTGGGTGGCAAGTCAGATCCTTGGGCTGGCACTCTCAGTAAACAGATCATATGGGCACCTTGAGAAGCGCTTGCTCACTGACCCAGCTCCCCAAGGATGTAAATATACCAACCAGGATGACTAAGGACACCAGTGCCAAGAATGATCACATTCTTTGCATGTGTACAAATGAGGTGGGCAGCCACCTTCGCTGATGGTGGCTGCACAGTGAGTGTCTGGAATCACACCTGGCTAGGGGGACCATTGAAAGATTGGTGATATAATAATAGGGAGTACACCCCGTTGCCAGTAAAGCTGAGGAAATGGCATTTGAGGAAGCAGGGGCAGCCGGGTCGCCAGAATGAAGTCAGCGAGAACCTTGCTTGTGCCTCCTTTGTTCACTGGTGGCTGCTGGCATCTGGGTAGTGAGGACACCATGGCTACTGCCAGAATTCTCCACGGTCCCTGGTTCCACTCTCAAGTCGCTGGCTTCATCACTACCACTGCCATCGAGTCGATTCTGTCTCACAGCAACCCGAAAGGACAGAGTAGAACTGCGGCTGGTGGGTCTGGGGGCTGTGGATCATTATGAGAGCATTTCTATCTCGCAGTAACTAAAGGGTCCAAAATTCTGGCCTTTCGGTTAGCAGCTCAACATAACCGACTTGGTCATGAACCCTTGCCAGCTGATCCAGGGAGTCCATTCCCAAGTGCATATCTAAAAGAATGAAAGACGAGTACCCAGATGGATACTGCACTAATCACTATGGGCAAAAGGTAAACAATAAGCCAACAATACCCATCAGTAGAAGAATAGAGAAAATATGATCTACACTGAGTGGGATATACATATAGTCTGCCACAAGAAAACTAAGGCCTTTGATTCGGACAGACTCTGTAACACAGGTGAACGCAAGACATGAAGAGAAAGACGCCAAACACCAAATGCTATGTATAGTGAGTCCATTTAGAGGAAAAATGCTGGACAGGTAAATCCCATAGAGCCATAGAGTAGATTGGTGGTTTCCCAGGGTGGGGTGGGAGGGGCAATGGGGAATGACTGCTTAATGGCTGCAGGGTCGATGAAAATGTTCTGGAACTGGATGGTGGGAAGCTTTCCCAGTGTCCTTAAAACTACTCTTAAAAAGGGGAGAGAAAGAATCTGCAGAAAGCACAGTTCTGATTGACTCACATGAATGCGATCACCAAGAATTGGAATCCACTAGAATTGGAATGGCAGCTAGACTATTGTTTCCTTGGGAGGTGCCTCCAGGAAGGACCAGTAGAGAAGGGTAATACTGATAGAGCAAAGGGAAGGGGCCGATAAAGAAATGTCATTGAGTAGGTTCCCAGAGACAGTATAAATCCTCTTGTAGTTGTTCCACCCAAAGGCTGAGGGAACTGGAGTGTGGCTCCACCTATCCTAATGTATATTTGGTTAAAGTGGCATTAGGTCCTGGAGGATGTCAACTCCCCTGTCTGCTCAATGACTGTTCCCTGTGTGGGGAGTTACATGTGTTTCCTGTGAGACCATTGGCATTTATGGGAGTGGTGGGTGCCAAGTGCTAATACATGGGCACATTAGCAGCTGCTACAGCAAGTGCTGTACATTTTTAGCTGCTTGAGTGACAGGTGGGCCCTACCTCCTGCCTACATTCAGTGGTAGGGTGTTCAGATGGGGGCATGCGAAAATAATAAGGCCCTATTCTTTGAAAATAGACATTGTTATTATTTTAATCTGTCCCAACTCCCTTTCTTATCTGTCCCTGTGAACTACCTCACTGGCTGAAACATCATTTTCCTGGGGAAGACACCACATTTCAATACGGTCACAAGGCTGTTTTCATTGGCCCAGTGGAGACACTGACATAAGATGGGTCAACTAGACGCTTTTTCTGGAGCATTTCCAACCAAAAAACGAAAAAGAAAGTCCCGCTTTTGCAAGTGGCCTGGCATCTAAGAAGAATAATTCAGAAGCACATGTCTCGCCACGTGGAGGAGGCAGTCTATGTTGCAAGATTACAGCATGTGCCCTGAGAGACAGACACAAAGAACACAGGAACATGCCAGTGGTGGTCAGGAACCGTCGACAGAGCCAGCTGTCCTCTTGTTCTCCCCACCTTTCCATTTTCCTAGGATTCTCTCTTCCAAGTATTGGTCTCTTTGCCTGTTTACAACCAAATGAGCCCCAAATAAGGTCCAGATCATAGAAATAGAAGGAGGAAGTTGGATGGAGAATGCAGTTCATACTCCCCGGGAGCCATTCAGACTCCCTGGAAGAAGGAGACACTGTGATGGAATTAGCTCTGGATTCCTGACATTTATTGAGGAATGCTCAGGGAATAAACACCTGTGGGGGGAATCAAGGAAGGGCACAGGAGGGAAATCTCAACAGAGGTCTCAGCCCTGCCTATGGAGAGTGTCATAGTCAGTGTGCCCTAGAGAAACCAAACCAGTTATATAGCTGTAACTGGAGATATCGATACATCCACCAGGGTTCCTATGGTTAACCACTGCACCGGCCACTCATTGCGATCAAGGTGGACTCAAAGTGACTGTGTAAAACAGTATAGAACTGACCTTTTGGGCGTTGGAGACTGTAACTCTTCAGGAGAATACGAAGCTTCATCTTTCCTTTAAGGAGCCCTTGGTGTTTTCAAACGGATGTCCTTGCTGTTGGATGCCCAATGGGCCACCCACTACGACACCAGAGCCCCAGAGAGTGAGGCTTATTTCTAGGAATTGGCTCACATAGGGGAATGGCAAATTCCAAATTCATAGGTCAGGCAACAGCCTAAAGAGCTCTGTAGATGTTCATCCTAAAATCCATAGGTTAGGTGATGGGAAAAGACAAGAATAAGAATGGTCAGAACACACCCTAGGGAAACTCCCTTTCTGTGCTGAAGGCCTTTGGCTGAGAGGTTTACCCCTTCCCACATTATGGAAGGTATTCTATTTTGCTTGAGACCAACTCCTTCATAAGAGCAAATAGATGAGGTGAACAAGCGGCCATCTAGCTCAGAAGCAATAAAGCCCACCTGGAAGAAGCACACCAGCCGGTGCGATCATGAGGTGCCAAAGGAACCAGGTATAAGGCATCATGCAAAAAAAAAAAAGAATATATATATTATATATACCATAGATAATGAAGAGGGAAGTGCAGAGTGGAGACCAGAGGCCCAAATGTCGACCACTGGAGATCCCCTCATAGAGGGCTTTAGGAGAGGAGATGGGTCAGTCAGGGTGCGATGTAGTACCGATGAAGAACACAGCTTTCCCCCAGATCCTGGATGCTTCCTCTCCCCAACTACCAGGATCCAAATTCTACCTTGCAGGACTGGATAGGGCAGAGGCTGTACACTGGTGCATATGGGAGCTGGAGGCACAGGGAATCCAGGGTGGATGATACCTTCAGGACCAGGGGTGTGAGGGGTGATACTGGGAGAGTGGAGGGTGTGTGGGTTGGAAAGGGGGAACTGATTACAAAGATCCACATGTGACCTCCTCCCTGGGAGATGAACGGCAGAGAAGGGGGAAAGGGAGACTCCGGAAAGGGCAATAGATGACAAAATAACAATCTGTGGATTATCAAGAAATCATGAGGGAGGGGGAGCGGGGAGGGAGGGGACAAAGAAGAGGACCTGATGCGGAGGGCTTAAGTGGAGAGCAAATGCTTTGAGAGTGATTAGGGCAAAGAATGTACAGATGTGCTTTATAAAATTGATGTATGCATATGTATGGATTGTGATAATAGTTGTATGAGCCCCTAATAAAATGTTTAAAAAACAAGAGCAAATAGATGAATGCTTGTTTGACTCAAAAACTGGGCACCATAGCCTCGCCACATTGATATGCAAAAGGAGCCATCACAGGGAGCTCTGTAACTGGGACCTGGCCAAGTGGTGACCAGTAGCCTGGGACTTTGTAGCCTAATACGTTGCAGCGAATTGCTTACTAGTTCTCCTCTAGCTATAGTCTTTGTAACTCCTACCAATGACAGGGTGGAACTATGCCACCGAGGGAAGTAGACAGCATGCTAGTAATATCAGTAAGGTGCATGGTGTCCTCGAAGAGGTGAGACCATTCAAATAAGACCTGTAGACCCCTAATGTAGGGATTGGTCGGTTTGGTCATCCTGGGTGAGTTAGCTCAGAAACAGAAAGTGGAGTTTCAAGAGCACCGAGAAAGACGAGCCAGCAGTGGAGTGTGCTCTTTGGACCCAGGATTATTACTCTGAGCACCACCTCTGTCCAGGAGACAGAGATCCCTGACACTGGATGCATCAGGAGACAATGAAAAACAGTGGCAGATAAATAGCTCATGGAAGCAGATGCAGCAGCACCAAGACCCCAGAACAGGGAGCTCGCCAGCACACCAAATGAGAAAGCTGAGTGTCTTTGGGCCAAGGCTTCCAGACAAAGCGGGCTGCCTCAACGCACTTATCAGCAGAGCTGAAAGAACTTTGTACACGGTCCCAAGCAGAGCAGAGATCAAGGAGCTGCAGGGCACAGGCCAAGGACCAGAAAAAGTTCTGCCTCTGGGCATCACTGGGAAGAGACTGTCCTGACTGAAGAACTATATCCCCAGACATTTCTGATCCTGAATTGTCACCTGCTAGGTCCCCAATTAACCCCAGAATCATAAGTATTGTTTGCGAGTTCTGTGTGACCATTGCCACTTAAGGATTATCAAACCCAGCAGAGAAGAAGAGAGTGTCATGGTAGGGATGGTTGGTGTCAGAAACTGTGAAAAGAAAGGAGGGTGGAGGCATTTTGATCTCTGTCTCATAGGAATCAGCCTTGGGCTGTTTATCTTGATTTTCCTCCATTGCCTTTGTGAAGTTACAGGGGGGTCAAATGCCTCCACTATGCCATTTATACCCCTACATTGACAAGTCGTTGGATGAAGGTTAGTTTGGGGAAGGAGCAGACCTTGGATAAGCTCTCATCAGCTGAGGCAATCCTAAAAGGGGCCAGACAGCTGGGACCTTTTCTATCAGTGGCTCTCTCAGCAGCTGAGGAAATCAGCCTCTTGCCCCTGAGAGGAATCTGGGTGACACACTCATCTATGACAATACCCTGAAGAACAAGCTCCCGCAAAAACCTGGCTGAGAACTCTCGCCTAGAAAACAGGAGTGCATGCCTAGCTAATAATAGCCATTTACTGAAGGCCCTATGATTGGAACTGTGCCTCATTTACAGATGGAAAACTAGAGGAAGGGATTTAAGGTGGCTAAGTTAATAAGTGACAGAGACAAGATTCAAACACAAGTTTGAAGCTGGTACTGTTAGCCTTTTTTCCAGGGCTGGGTTTTAGATGAGGCAAATGAGACACTTGTCAGGCAAACAAGGTAAAGAGGCCTTCCCTCTCCAGTGTGACTTTCCCCATAAGTCTGAATCATGGGCCTGGTGTGTCTTATTTGCCTTCCCTGAGTCTCAGAACCTGGTCTAGTCTGATTTGCTATTTGGAGGAATAAGCCAGAATGCTCAAGTACTCTGAGTCAAGACCCATTCTCCCCTGGAATTGTTCAGTGGGACTTACCAGCCTCTTCCTTCGTGTTTCACTTTTCTAGAAACCTCCATGGAGGACTAGCTCTCATGAAGAGAGCTTCAAAAAGCTCATGGCAAAATTCCATTATTTTTTCGTATCATTTTTCCACACGCTTTTGGAAGCTCCCTCCTCATCCCTTTCCACAGTCTTTCTCAAGGAAAGAGACTGTTGCTGGTTGATGTCACATGCCCCTGAGTCTGTTTTCTACTCAGAAAGCTCTGCACAAACTCTATCAACAAATGACGTGGAGTCAAACGTGCTGTGTGTCTTTAAGTTGATGTCAGCTCTCATAGTGACCCTACAGGACAGAGTAGAACTGCCCCCAAAGGTGTCCTAGGCTGAGATCGTTATGGGACCAGCTCGTCAGGTCATTTCCCCTTTAGAGCCCATGGGTAGGTTCAAACTACCAGCCTTTTGTTTAGCCACCCAGTCCTTAGCCATTGTACCACCAGGGCTCTTTAAAACAGGGATTAGGTTGATTAATTGTATAATCTCCAGCCACATTTGAAAGCTGCTTCCCAGAACACCCTTCCCCAGATTGTTGATTAAGACGGGCATTTGGGCACTCATTTCTTTCTCATTTGTGTAAGTGCACTCTATGAGAGGGGTTTCCCTTCATAGATAGGTGATCACATACTATTTTTCCAAATTGAACCACTCTTGGTGGTATATTGGGTTAAGAGTTGGGCTGCTGCTAATGGCAAAGTTAATGGTTCAAACCCACCAGCTACTCCTTGGGAGAAAGATGAGGGTTTTCTGCTCCCGTAAAGATGTGCAGTTCTGAAAATCAGCAGAGCCAGTCTATTGTGCCATATATGAGGTCAACCCCATGGCAGTGGATTTGGTTTTGGTTTTGGTCTGTGGGGGAAGTCCTTAAGTCATTCTTTAGTCACATGGAGGAGTCCCTGGGTGGTGCAGTTGGTTAACATAGTGGGCTACTAACTCATAGGTTGGAGCTTCAAGCCCAGCCAGAAGTGTCTCCGAAGAAATGCCTGGTGCTGCATTTCAAACAACAACAACAAAATCAGTTATAGAAAAAAACAACAAAATGTCGTTCTACTCTGGCCCAAAGGAGTCCCTATGAATCAGAGTTAACTTCATGGCAACTGGCATGGGTTTGGTCCATGGGAAAAAAGAACCCTTCATAATTGCCTCCATGCCCAATAGTTCCTTTCCTGTATCCCTAGACCACCCCAGCACCCTCAGCATCTTGCCTTATAATTGCCATGGGTCCGTCTCTCTTCCCAATGGGCCAGGCCGTGATGCAGCCGCTGCCGACACAGAGGGATTGTGCAGTCCCTGCATGATCTACAGTCCTCATGACATATATCTTGAATGAAGATTAAGTGATCCTCTCTAGAGCTTAGCTCAGGGGAATCCACTACCTCAGCTGGAACCGAAGTGGTGCCAGACCAATATCTGTTTTTAAAAGATAGAAGGACATTCCTAATCTTTGTGGAGAAACAGAGAGGATTTAGTGAAATGTTTCTGCAGTTGAGGCTACAGATGATCTGTTGACATGGTCTAAAAGGTTGTAGGTGGTTTAATGTCTCTGGGTACCATCAATTTTGCATTTTGTCCTGACTAAGCAAATTGGTTGGGATTTCGGCTTACTAACAAGGACCTTCAGAAAGAATGTGGTTGCAGGAGCAAGTTTAGAAAGGAAGGAGCTTTGAAGCAGCCCTCACTGAGTACCAATCCAAAACTCTGTAACCCAGCACCTCAGAGGGCTTGATCTGGGATGGACTATGGCAGCAGCACCATGAGCCACTTCCTCCAGTGGCCCTGACTGTAGGCTCAGAACCTGCCTCTGATTGGCAGCTGAGAGATATTAGGACCGTCACTTGCCACATCGCCTGCATTTCTCCTGGCAGTAAGAAATCCCCAAAGTACACTATGTTCGGGCAATCTTTCCAGCCTACAAGCAGTTGTTGCTTATCTCTGTTAGCTTTGTGCAGGGGAACAATCAGGCTTTGAAATGGAAAGACTTGCATGTGTGTGACTCATGAGGTTAAGAGACCAACGCATAACCACTATATTACCAGGGTTCCTTCCTCTGGAAGGATAGGTAAGCAACAAAAGGACCATTTCTCTTAAAACCTCTGATCGAGAGTGGCACACAACTCCTTCCACTTTTATTCTATTGGCCAAGCCCTTCGCTGGCAGGGCAGGAAAGTTTACTCTTTCCTTGGATGACTAGGAAGTGAGTGAAATTTTGTCATCTCATACAAAGGGAAAAGGGAAACATGCTCTATGATCAAATAAGTTTAAAAAAAAAGTCAAAATATTCATAGAATCTGCCGAGTGTGGCAAAAACATGAGCACTCCCATTGTAGAAGAAACACTGCTCTCCGAAACCACACTGTGCCTGGCAAGGGAGGCTGGGAGGATGTATGCTTGATCACTTTGGCCAAGTCATTAAGCAAGGCTGATCAGTAGAAAAGGAAATCGTGTTTGGTGCGGGGATGTGTCATTGGATATGCAGGCGATTCTCCTTGAGATGTATTGGCCCACAACTTTGGACTCACATACAGCAGTGACCATGAAGATGGCATCGGACCTGGCGACATTTCATTTTTGTATATAGAAAGTTGACACAAGCATCTCCTGGTGGTGTAGTGGGTTACACATTGTGTCCCTAACCTTAAACTCAGCAGATCAAAAACAGCAGCACTCGGTGAGGGAAAGATGAGGCTTTCTACTCCTGTCAAGAGTTACAGGCTCAGAAACTCATGGGGGCAATTCTCCCCTGTCCTACAAGGTCGCTATGCATCAGCAGTGACTCAATGGCAGGGAGATTAAGTTGATATTACCTATTTTAGAAAACCGTTCTGATTATTCAATTAAGTAAGGCAGGTGCAGCCCTGTCACACAGGGTTTTTTTAGATAGCACAGTAGTGTCCACTCACTCATTAGCTCAGTGTGTCTAGAAACCCAATGTGTATTTCCACCTGGGACAAGTCAGGTTGAAGACACTTGGGATTCGTGCTTTGTTGAGCAAGCCCTGGAATTGCAAGAGTGCTAAAAAGAGGTCAACGTTCCTGTTTTTATAACTCTCTCTCACACACACAGACACACAGACACACGGAGAAAGTGGTAAACTTCACAGAACGTAGTGGGGACTTCACAGAAAGGGGGGTTGATAGCCGTGAACAGGGTTGGGATGGGTCTTGTTCTATCCATTTGAAAGTCTCTAGGCTAAACAGAAATGTCCTGGTAGTATAGTAGGTTCGGTGTTGGCCTGCTAACCACCAGGTCAGCAGTTCTGAATCCACCAGTTCCTCCATGGAAAAAAGATGAGGCTTTCTATTTGAGTAAAGAATTATAGTCTCAGAGACTCATTGGGGCATGTTTATTCTTCCCTATAGGGGCGCTGCGAGTCAGAATGAACTCAGTACAGTGTGCAAATAACAAGCTGTGCTAATACCATTCCAGAGAGACAGTGGTGTTCCAGGGACATTGGTTTCGCCTGGCCCCTGACCCTGAGGAAACATGAGGTCTTCAGGTCCTCTCCTGCTGCTCTTCTTTACCATCCTCCCATATCCTCCTCTGCACTCCCAAGTGGTGGGCATGATTTATAAACACAGAAATCCACTTACTCCTTTGGAAAAGTGGTTTACTTCACCCAAAAATTCGGAGAACTGTGTCGTCTCCCTTTCAAAGTAAATTATACGATGAACATACAATATTGATTGCAGGCATGTGGATTCTTAATCCTCAAGTTCCCATGAAACCCTGCTTTCCATGGCAAATCAGCCCGCCATTTCAGCACGCCAGTATTGCCAGGAGAAAGGAGCTTCAGCAGCCACCACTGCTCCACAGCCTGCTTTTCATGGTCACACGGGGATGTCAGAGTGCCCCACACCTCGTGCACTTGACTCAGTGCTTGCTTGCAGGGGTTGCATTTTGTTAGAGCCCAACAACTTCTGAGCATTGGCAAATTCCCTCAACCAAAGGTGGGCAGCGGCCTCAAAATGTCACCAGTCATTAACCACCAGCAGGGTTGCATTATGCTCGTCAGTGCCATCATGTGCAAGGGGAAAGACAATTCCCACAGGCTGCCAGCTGTGTTTGGGGAGGGAATGCCAAGTGGGGAAGCTGGGGGTCCTCACCCCAGCAGCCACAGTTCCTGGCTCCAGGCCCTGCCCCAGGCTGTGCCAGGACGAAGAGCCTGGACTCTCAGAGACTCCATACCTCGATTTCCACCCAGGTTGTGTTGTGTTGATCATTCCTTCCCTAGGCTGCCACCCATCTGTCATTTTGTCATCATGTTGTCATTTGTCTATAGCTGTGATTGCTGTAAGCGGTGTCACCAGCTACGATTATAACCAGAGCAAGCCACTCTGGACACACTTCACCAGAGCATCCAAGCTAGGACACACTGGGAAGAAAGACCTGATGATGTACTACTGAGAATGAGTCCATGGAACCCTGTGGATCAAAAGAGAATACCGTCCAAACAAGTACTGGAAGAGGAGCACCTTAGGTGGGAATACACTCACACTATTCAGTGGGAGGACTCCCTGGGTAGTGTTTGACTAGCACCCAGGAGGTCGGCAGTTAAATCCCACCCAGAATCCAAGAGATGCCTAAGGAAGGTAGGCCTGAAAATCTGCTTCCAAAAGGTCACAGCTTTAAAAACCCTATGGAACAGTTCTACTCTGAAATGCATGGTTGTCGCTATGAGTCCAAATGGACCGAAAAGCAGCTAATAACAACAACACTGTATAAAGAACAACACTGCAAGTCCTTAGGACAAAATACACAGCAGGCGCAATAGCCTCAACCCCACAGGATAGGGCAAATTATTTTCCTTTGTACCAGAGACCGGAACTGTACAACGGAATGAAACCCTGCCTGCTCCTGTGTCATCACCACAGTCGTTGGTCCATGTTGAATCCATTGCTGTAGCCACTGTGGACATCCATCTTATCAAGGGTCTTCTTCCCTCTTGTTGCCCTGTACTTTCACAAGCATTATGTCCTTTCTTAAGAACCAGCCTCTCCGGATAGCATGTCCAATGGATGTGAGATGAAGACTTGCCATCCTCACTTCTAAGGGGCATTCTGGCCGTGCTTCCTCCAAGAGGGATTTGCTTGTTCTTCTGACAGCCCAGACGACTTTCGGTATTGTTTGCACATCATTCACATGCATTGATTCTTCTTCAGTTTTCCTTACTCACTGTCCAGCTCTCACATGCATATTGACCATTGAAACTACTTACCTTGAATTCAGAGCTTAGGGTACACTGCTCAAAGCCACATAGCTTGTGAGAGGCTGAAACATGTCTGCTGCCAGGATCTGTCCAATTCATTTTATTGAAACATCATACTCAAAAGGTTCTTTAGGCAAACATATTTTGTCTTTTGACTACATGTCCCAATAATATAACCAGGCTCAGACCCTCACATTGTAATGATTCATCTATATGTCTGAGAGGTAAAAAGACCGCCAACCATATAACTGATGGGAGAATAGGTACTGACTGTCACCAGCAATGCCATTCCTTCAACAAATATTTATTGAGTGTTATTCAAATGACAACATTTTGCAAAGCTTTAAGAAGACCCAGATGTAGAGAACACAGTCCCTGCTCACAGGAGACTCACAGATACTGCATCAGGGCATTCAGATCAGGGACACCACAGATAGATGCTGAAAGAAAAATCATAAAAAAATAGCAACCACGCACGGAATCCAGGACAGATAAAATCCTCAGGAACAGTAATGGGAGTATCGATACAGTGGTAGCTTTTTAAATCTCCCATCATCTTGCATAGGGGTGGAGTCCAGACTGTCACTCAGGCCATAGCCAGTGAGGTCTCAATGTGGGCATGGCCTTCTATTGAGGATTCTGGAAACTCCTGTATTCTTTCCTGGGATTGAGAGACACACATGACTTGATATTCCTGCTGACAAGATACATGGATCTACATTGACGGCAGCCAGAGCCTTGAACGGGGAGGAGTCATGTGGAGACCCATGCCACTTTCCACCTCCACTGGGTCCATAAGACATTGCACCGACTGCCCTGTGATCTTCCAGCACTTGGTGTCATTGCATGTGTTGCATAAGTCTGAAAAAAATTTACACACTGTTATTGGATATATGGGTTAATTTCGTACTTATGGACGTGGTCTGGACTGGGCTGGGATGTTTTCTTAATATACAATTATTCTTCTATATAAAGCTTTTTTAAGACACATGAGTGTTTATGAGTGCGCTTCTCTAGTCAACTCGAACTGACTCAGATACCATGAGGGCACAGGGTGGCTGTGTAGGGAAGGGGAGGGAAAGGGAACTGATAACAATGATGGATTTAGAACACACACACACACACACACACACACACAGCCTAGGGTCCGAATAACAGAAATATGGGTAGAGGGACACAGAAGACGGTGTGTATAAAGATATTAATTTATATATAATTTAGTAAGGGTGTGAGGGTTGAGGAAAGAGGGAAAAAACAGGAGATGATATCAAAGGGGTCAAGTAGAATGATAGTGTTTAGAAAATGATGGTGGCAGCATATGTACAAACTCGCTTGATCTAATTGATTTATGGATTGTTATATTATCTGTCAGAGCCCCCATTAAAATGTGTTCTTTTTTCGATAACAACATAAACTCACTGCCATGGAGTCAATTTTGACTCAGTATAGAACACCCCCTGTGGTTTCCTCGCTTGCTATTCTTTAAGGAAACAGAAAGCCTTTTCTTTCCCCTGCAGAGTGGCTGGTGGTTTCAACTACTGACTTTGAGGTTAGCAGGCACCATAGCACCATGATTCCTAAGGATGCTGATAGAAAGGGAGAACCTTGTGGAACATAATTTAAAATTCTTTAATTATCTAGACTTACTTAACTGGAAGAGTCCCAGAGACTATGACCCTGAGTTACTCTTCAAACCTTGAATTGAAACTGTCCCCTGAAGTCATCTTTAAACTAAATAACAATTTAGCTCTTAAAGGATTGCATCCTTGAGTATTGCAGTCTTTAAAAATCAGCACAAATCTAAATGGGCTACAGATAATTCAAAATATATGTGAGAGGGTTTTGGCAGAGAGATTAAGCAAAAAGAAACACCTAGAATAGAAAGAACAAGAATGTTAATTCAATATGAAGAGTGTGACCAATGTCACTGAACATTGTGTCCAGAAAGGGTTGAAATGGAACAGATTTTGCTTTGTATGTTTTCACATATCAAAATTAAATATTAGTAGAAAAAGAGAGAGACTCGCATCTGTTTGAGGCAGACTACCAAATACTCGGTTATATATAATGCTAAGTATTGAATATTATCCCATTTTCATATGGCAAGTATGGAAAGCCAAGGATGGAGTGAGGCATTCACAGGGGAGATGGCATTTGAATGATTCAGGAATATGGCTAAAGAAGATGCTCATTCCCGAGTGTTTCCACTGGGTTCGCAAACACATCAGCAAATGAATGTCAAATAACCCGTCTCACCCTCTAACTCAGAGCTGTGCAACCGAACTCTCTTCTATGATGAAAATGTTCCAGAGCAGGGATTCTCAACCTGTGGGTCGCGACCCCCATGGGGGGGTGTCGAACAATGCTTTCACAGGGGTCATCCGATTCATCACAGTAGCAATATTATAGTTATGAAGTAGCAACAAAAATAATTTTATAGTTGGGGGGAGCACCACACATGAGGAACTATAGGAAAGTGTCACAACATTAAGAAGGTTGAGAACCACTGTTCTAAAGGCATGACATCCAATCTGGTAGCTACTACATTTTATCAGGAAAGACCAGTCCATGGAAAGGGACATCATGCTTGGTAAAACTGAAGGTCCACAAGAAAAGAGACTGACCATCAAGGAGATGGGCTGACACCATGGCTGCAACATTGGACTCCAACCTAACAACCATGGCGAGATTTGGCACAAGATCAGGCAGTGTCCTCAAAGTAACATCCTTGATCTTCAGTCTTTTTAAGAGATCTGTTGTAGCACATTTAGCCAATGCAACGTGTCATTTGATGTCTTGACTGATGCTTCCTTGAGCATTGATCTGGCTTAGGGTTTAAAAATTCCCCTTGGCTTCTCAATCATACAGGAGGCCCACACAGTGATCATCTTTCCTCACTACACAGAGTGTCATGCCCCACTCACATTGGTCTCCTTGCTGTTCCAGGAAGAAGCTTGGAGAACCCAATCACAAGGCCTTTTGCACTGACTGTCTCCTACCTGGAACACATTCCCCACCGCCAGATGGCCACTCCTGTGTCTTCCTGCCTTATTCAAGTACTGCACTGTCAATGAGATCTTCCTTGGCTGCGATGCACTACTTGCCACAAGTTTCCCATCCAGCGCAGTTTAGTGAGAAAAATCTCACTGCTACCTGCAGGGGGGGAGCCTCGGCACTGGCATCTCAGAAAATGGAGCATAATCAGAACAGAAATGTGACCCTACCTCTCATGCTAAAAGGCTGCTAACTGCAATATCTAAACCACCACACAACCAGCCACTTCTCAGGAGAAAGGCTGAAAGTTAGTCGCAGAAACCTACAGGGGAAGTTCTACCATGTCTTATAGGGTCATTATGAATCATTATCAACTCTATGGCTAAATTTGCATTTGGGGGGGTGGCGCGTTCTAAGGAGTTCTGGGTCACCTACGCTGATCTATCCAACTGGCAGCTGCATCAGCTGGCTAAGGCTTCAAAAGACTGAGTAGGTAACCCAGAGCTCAGTGCTGTTGGCAGAAACTTGTGGGGGTTCAGAAGGACTTGAGGTGATGGTGTCCTTCTCAGTGGCCTCAGATAATCTTCTCCCCGGTCTGGGCATCAGCATCTTCTTTGCAAAATGGGATGATTGCATTAGAGAACCACTAAACTCCTACATACCTGAGCAACCAGGAAGCAATTGTGAATCCTGGAGAGGAGCAAAGACTATGCTTGTGGCTCTGCAAATCTTGGGAAGCCTGGATCCAATGAGGCTGGAACTGTCCACTGCGAGGCACCAAGGATCCCGAGAGCTATAGTTCAGGTCTCCCCCTTGCCTGTGTCCCATGGAAGATTTAATAAATGTTCTCCTCATGCTACCTTTAGGATCCTTGGTGGCAAAGTGGCAAAATCCCTTCACATTGGCCGGTTAACTGTAGGGTTGGCAGTTCAAACTCACCTGATGCATTCCTGTAGAAAGGGCAGCTTTCAACTCCCACAAAGAATTGTTGTTTCAGAAATCTACAAGGACAGTTGTATCCTGTAACTCTGAGTCAGAACTGGCACAACAGCAGTGCGTGGGTGAGCTTTAAAATACATTTGAGACTGGGGTCTATTTTGAATTCCCCTACCTGTCCATTGGGTGTCATGGGAAGAGAGTAGATAGGAGAAAAAAGGGTAGGAGGCAGTGAGGGAGGAGGGTAGAATGTACTGGAGTAACATATTCTGCCAGAAAATTGTGTGTATGTGTGTGTGCGTGTTCTATTGTAATGCACACAGATTTTGGGTGGGGGAGGGAACTGAAAAAGTAAATATCCATGAAAAAGAAAATTTTTTTTCTTTGGTGATTTTCCTTTTGTTGAGCTAAGGGATGGAGAATGTACTGCGTGGGCGTGACCAGCCACTGGACCGGTGTGCTGTTAACACACCCTCCTGCCTTTGCATGCTGGGGGCCTCTCTGTAAACAGAAGTGACTTGTGACTTCTGATTTCCTGGGGCTCTAAAGAGAACCCGAGAATAGAAGTTCTAAATCATAAACAAAGGAGAGACAAAGGGTTAATGAGAGGACAGAAGTTTGAAGTTTCATTGGATGAACACAGCGCCAGCATCCAACAAACATGCCAAAGGCTGAACTCTGCCCGGAAGTAATGAATGAGCACTGTCTTTAGCCCGTGTCCTCACTCTCCCCGTCTCCTGCACTCCAAGCCAGCCTCACTCAGAGTAGTCAAAGGTGACATGGTGGTCCTTTCATCTCTCTCTGACCCCTCACGCTGCCTTCACCTCTATCCAAGTTGCTTCATCCTTCTCCCTGATCTTCCTCGTGGAAAGATCTAATTCATATTAACTGGTAAAAGTCAGTTAGCACACAAGAAAGAAGACATCTCCTTCCTCAGTCTATGCTGCAGAAAAGGAAACTCGGGCTTGAGCTCATTTGCCCAACTGTCAAAGGTCCCATCACGGGCAGGGCCATGATGTGAAAATTCAAGCAAGCAGCCCCAGAGCCAGAGCTCCCAACCCTCATCCACTGCAGTTCAAGTTCATGGGGTGAAGTAGTGAAAAGCTAACCAGAAACTGAGAGTCAATGTAGATACCCAAGGCTTCCTTGCCAGGGCACTCACTCACTGCCATTGAGTCAATGCTGACTCATAACAACCCTATAGGACAGGGTAGAATTCCCCTGTGAGTTACTGAGGATGTATCTCTTTATAGGAATAGAAAGCCCCATCTTTCCCTTGTGGAGTGGCTAGTGGATTTAAACTGTTGCACAAAGCATAACCATGACACCATCAGGACTCCAAAACATGCCAGGGGAATCAATGGTTCTGTGAGATCTCTCAGGATAGAGATATACCTTGCTCCTTGGCTACACACGAGAAAGCATTCACCTCTAAGCCTAGTTTGTGATCCAAGTGAGTTTTATGAGAATTAGAAGAAGTTTCAGGTTTATAAAGGCACCTGCAGGGCTCTTCAGAAATGTGCATCTCCTTAGAAGCTTCCCTGAAAGTCACGAGGTCTGCTCTGTGCTCCTGCCTTTTAAATTACTCCCAGAGGTGGGGCGTGCTGGTGACCCTGGTTGAACTCATTGGCTGAACTGAATTCACCTGGCCTTGGTGGGCCAATTCAGTTGCAGAACACACCCAGGTGTACCTCCCCTTCCTGGTTGGGAACCTGAGCCTTTGAGCATGCGCAGTGTACCACTCGTTCATGGGACAAAGGCTCAGACTGCTGACCATCCGTAATGGATGCCTCAGTCCCTAAGCTAAACTACCTAGCAGTTCCAAAACCCCACTGCTGTGTAGTGTTCATGAACTTTGGCAGGAACACATCCTTAACACGAAGAATCCTGGTGGCCCAATGGCTAAGCACTTGGGCTTTAGACCGCGGTCAGTAGCAATACATGACAAAAAGGTCTTGCCATTGTAAACATTCCACCCCACTGCCATCAAACGCAAAGGACCTCTGGTGACATGGCGGGCTACTCACAGAGCTACTAAATGCAAAGTCAACAGTTCTAACCCACCAGCTTCACTGTGGGAGAAAGATGAAGCTATCTATTCCTATAGAGACATAATATCTCAGAAACCTATAGGGAAAATTCTACCCTGCCATGGACTACTAAACGAACAACCTAATCTGTCTTGGAAGAAGTCAGGCCAGAGTGCCCTTGACAGAATATATGGCAAGATTTTGCCTCCCAAATATGTTGGACATATTGCCTGGAGAAGGACATCCTGCTTGGTAAAGTGGAGGGGCAGCACAAAAGAGGAAGGCCCTCAACGAGCTGGATTGACACCGTGGCTGCATCAATGGACTCAGGCAGAGAACAAAAGTGATGATGGTGCAGGACCTGGAAGTGTTTGGTTCTGTTGTGCATAGGGACACTTTGGGTCAGAAACCACTCAATGGCACCCGACAGCAACAACAACAAGTATATAAGCTCATCATGAGTTGGAATCAACTCGACAGAATGTGGGCTTTGGGTCTGTCATGGAACCAAACCTGGCTCATAGCGACCCAATCATGGGATTCTGAGTCTGTAAATCTTCATGGGAGCAGAGGGCCTCATCTGTCTCCTGCAGAGCAACTGGTAGGTGTGAACCCCTGACTTTGCAGTTGACAGGCCAACACTTCCCTTAAAGTACCCCCCGGGGCTCCTTTGGTAATGATGACAGACTAGGAAACCCAATGGGGACATTTCTACTCTGTCACATGAAGGCATCGTATGCAGAATGGGCTCAACGGGAACTAGCACCAACCCCACCACTTTTAACACCATCCCAACCTTACAGACTGTGCTAGGCTCTTGAAGGAATTGACTTTTTGCACTCCCACTGAGCGAGCTATGAGCATGCATGCCAACACATAACTTCTGGTCCTGAACTAGGGATCAGCTGCACATGTAAGGATGTGCTTCTAATGTGGAAGGAAATAAAGAGAGGGGATCTGGAAGCAGGACAAGCCAGGAAGCAGGAGTCACTTAGGCAGACCCCTTTCCTAAACCAATTTAATTAGCATATCACAGATCCTGGCTCAGAGGTGATGTTCAAAGAAGAATTGTTGACTGAATACACAAGGGAAGGAACAGAATACGTAAACACAGAAATGTGCTAATGACCAAATTGACTCACAGTTCCGACCCTGCTCTTCTTCTTCCAGGTTCTTCTCTAGTTGCTAATGGTATTTGCTCGACCTCTCACAAGCACAAATGGAGGCCTGGTCGCCTAGCGGTTAGGCAGTGGGCTGCTAACCACCAAACTAGCAGTTCTAAATTAGCAGGCATTCTGAAGGAGAACAACAAGCTGTCTGATCCTTTAAAGAATTACAGTCTTGGGAATGCACAGTGGTAGCTCTACCCTGGCCCATAGGGCTGCTCTGAGTCTGACTCGACTGGACAGCAGTGAGTATGGGTTTGGTTTGGTTTTCACAGGTACCCCGATCCGTTGGTGGTCTTGGTAAATTGCACACGCTGGTTCAGTGGACCTTGTGTAGGGCTTGAGAATTTGCACTTCTAACAAGCTCCTGATGTTGCTAGTCTGTGACCCTATTCGAGGTGGCAAGGCTCTGGACTACCCGGGTCTTCCTGGTGGCTGCTGTCACAGCGCAAGTTCCCAAGAGTGCACCGCTACTCATTTCTTTGGAATGATTTGGACTGAGTTTTCCCAGCCATTTCATCAAGGTTTTTGGCTATTTGTTCCATGACACTGAAAAGTTTGGACCTGACATACGCAGCTCAGGCTGTATTATCTATCTTCTCTGCCCTCTTGGATTGGAGATGGATCACCTATGAAGCGATGAGGGTAAGAAGGGTTGGGTGTCCCCGGGTAATGTGAACAGTTAGCACGCTCAACCACTGCTGATTAAAAGGTTTGCGGTTCAAATCTTAGGCCCCTCAGAAGAAAGGCCTGCTGATTGACATCTGAACGACCAGCCTTTGAAAGCTCTGTGGGGTCCCGTGGTGCTGACCCACACGGCGTCACCGTGAGTTGGAATGGACTCCTCAGAAACGGGTTTAGTAAGCAGCACAAAGATGAAACTCCTTGGTGAACTGGAGGCCATGGTAGCTGAAACCATGGGCTCCAACATACTACCCCTGAGGCTGGCAAAGGATCGGGCAGTGCTGCCTTGTGTTGCAAAGAAGGTCCCTGTGATGTCAGAATGACTGGACAGCACTAACAACAACAAAGGCCCTTCACTTCCCCAGACCACTGACCAGGTTCAAAGACCCGCATGCGAGTATAGTTTCACAGTTAGACGTGTTTAGAAAAAATAATGTTTGCAAAAATAAAATCTTGGTTTACATTTTACAGAGCATGCACAATTAGTAGAACTCTTAAGGTCCACCGGAACCTGTTTAGGGTCCCCTCCACTTGCTCACCACCGATAAGTCGATTCTGACTCATATTGATCCTACAGGAGAGGTTAAAATTTCCCCTGTGGGTATTTCTGAAACTGTAGCTCCTTATGGGAATAGAAAGCCTCCTCTTCCTCTACAGCTGGTGGGTTCAAACTGCCAACCTTGTCTTTAGCAGCTCAGGACTGACTTGTATCTCTATGAAACCAAAATCTACCTCACTGCCAGGGAGGTGATGCTGACTCATAGTGACCCTATGAGGCAGAGTAGATCTGTCCCTGTGAGTTTCTGAGACTGTAACTCTTTATAGGAGTAGACAGACTCTTCTTCCCACGGAGTGGCTGGTGGTTTCAAAGTGCTGACTTTGGTGTTAGCAGCCCAACATGCAAACACTATGCCACCAAAGCTCCTTTTGTACCCCTATAAGTAGATAAACATTTCTATTATATCTGTGTTTCAACCAAAGGCATGGCTATAGAGGAAAAAAGGCCATCAGTGTCAAGAATGATTTGAAAATGTGGAGTTCTTTTGGGAAAGGATATATATATACTTGTGTATATAAATACAATTCTGACGGCAAGAGTGGTCAGGGGTTGGACTGTTAATCTCAAGGTCAGCAGTTTGAATGAACAACGGCTCCTCTGGAGAAAGAGGAGATTTTCTACTCCGCTAAAGAATCACAGTCGTATGGATTGTGGTAAGAGTTGTATGAGTCCCTAATAAAATGTAAAAGAAGAAAAGAGAAAAAAATGATTAGGGCAAAGACTGTACAGATGTGCTTTATACAATTGATGTATGTATATATATGAACTGTGAAAAGAATTGTATGAGCCCCAATAAATTGTTAAAATTAAAAAAAAAAAAGAATCACAGTCTCAGAAACCCACGGGGGACATTTTACTCAGTCCCATGGGCCTGTGAGTTGGAATGGACTTGATGGCATTGAGGGCATGTAAATATGCAAACACCCACCTCGGACTTAGGGTTTGACCTGCTCCCTCAGCCCTGTGAGCATCTGCATCTGCAGCCATGGACTTGGCCTTCTGTGAAGAACCCATTAATGCACCGCCACAAAGAGAATGAGTTTCCTCTGTGTCAGTCCAACGTTCAGGATGGAGCCAACACCCTTGGTCTCCCAGAGAAATTGGCTCAACATCCCCCTGATGTGGTTGCATGACATAGGCCACTCATGCAATGCACGGCATGTGCTCTATTTAATGCACTATCACCAACAAGTCTACATGGGTGGTAACTCTGAAAACCTTGCCCAAACAGCTGGCTTCACCAAAGTATATGGAATCCTGTGGAGTCATCCACCAGTTCGACTCTGCACTGGCTGTACGTTGGCATTGCCAAGGGGGCTTTCTCACTGACCGTGACCTGAATCCTGCTTCCACTAAGCCTTGCTTCATTGGCCTGGGATGGCGCCAGGCCAATGGGAGGCTGGAAAGCTCCTAAGGGGTTCCAAAGTATGACCAAGGGTGAACACTACTGCTTTTGGCCATCACATCAGGGAAGGCCCTTGGGACTTTGCCACTCAAAGTATCATAGGTCAAGGAACCAGCAACATCAGCATTAGCTTCTCCCACGCTAATGCCATCGAGTTGATGCTGACTCATAGTGACCCTACAGGACAGGATAGAACTGCCCTTGTGGGTTTCCCAGACTGTCACTCTTGCCCGGAGTCTACAACCTCATATTTCTCCCAAGGAGTGGCTGGTGGTTTAGGACTACTGTCCTTGTGGTTAACAGCCCAAGAGTACCAGGGCCTCTAGAACTGCTGGATCCTAGACCCCACCCTTACCCACAAAATCAGAATCTGCCCCCCAGCCCGATTTCCAGGAACCTGGGTAAATGCATGCATGTGAAAATTTAAGAAATACTTCCTTAGAAACCATTACTTTCCAGAACCAGAACAAACTCCTCCTGACAGAGGTGCAGAAATGGAAGCCCATTAGGCCATGCTCGCCTAGAAGCAATTTGAGGTCTCAGTGCTCCTATATCCTGGCTGTCATCCAGATTTCCTTATTCTCACCTGGACTGTTGTCACTGCAGCAGGTATTGGTGAGTCCTCAGCACGAACAGCCCCAAATTAGGTCTAGAGACACAGCTCCCATTTCAGAGTAGTACAATCCACAGTTTATTGTAGAGTTTCTGGCTTTTACTGGCTTGGGGTAGGGTCTAGTGGGAAACGCATCTTAGCAAGAGCCATTATGTATTCTGGATGTGCACAATGAGTTTGTCTTGAGGCATATTTAAGTCTGATGTTGTTATGTATTCTCTTTCTATCCCATGCAACGTTATTTCTTTGAAAATTTATATTTGCTTTTAATTATCCAGACTTATAAGTGATTTATAGCTAGGTCTGATCGATTGGAATCAGATGACCACGCCTGGATTAACCATGGGTCCTGGTGACCATTAGGCACTTCTTTCCATGAATGATATTTTCACCTGAGTGAATGCATTCACGACTTTTCTTCTCTTAAGATAAATAAGCAGGTGGGTATCATTTTGCTATGCTGGCACTTCCTTGTGTTTTTTTAAGTTCACCCAGCAATTTTTAAAAAGAGAAACATATTACAACTGTCACACACTTTATAATTCATGTGGAAAAATTTGGGGGAGAGCAAATAGAGGTGACCCGTGGTGCAGTCTTACTTACTGCTTGTTAGAAGGTACTGAAATCTTATATACATAAACACTAGAAACCAGGAGAGAAGAAATGGTGGTTCCATGGCAGAATTCTCACTAGCCATGCAGGAAATTTGGGTTTGATTCTTGGCCAGTGCGCCTCCTGTTACAGCTACCACCTAACTGCTAGTGGAGGCTGGCATATTGCTATGATGCTGAACAGATTTTAGCGATGTTTTCTGCCTACCGACAGACTAGGAGAAAAGGCCTGGTGAACTCCTTCAAGCCATCAGCCACTGAAAACCCCCCAGCTGACAAGGGGTCAAATCTACAACCCATTGAAGGAATGGGGCAGGACCAGTGGGCATTGAGTTCTGTAGCGCATGGAGTCCGCATGAGTCAGGAGCTGGCTGACTTGAAGGCAATTGTCCACAGCACTCTCTAGGAAGGCAGTGGTTGGAGCACATAGGCGTCCTTCATGTGGCCCCATGATCATCAAGCCTTAAGTCATGCAACCAACTCTGGGAAATGAAAGATGCCCGGGGTACCAGGGATATTTGAAGGACCTGGTGTAAACTGGTTCAGCCCGAGGGAGTTCTGGAAACCACCGAGGTAAGCTTCCTGCTGAAACCACTAACTTAGCTGCAGTGCGAGTGGATGGGTGTCTGCGCATGTACCCAGCCACCATTAGTGCGTTTGTTGTTGTTGTTGTTGTTGTTGTTGTTGCCGTTCACGTCTGTAGAGTCGATGCCGATTCACAGTGACCCTATATGACAGGGTAGAATTCCCCCTGTGAGTTTCTCACACTGCGACTCTTTACGGGAGTAAAAAAGCCTCATCTTTCTCTTGAGGAGTGGCTGGTGGTTTTGAATGGTTGATCTTGCCATTAGTCCATTGCGTAACCAGGTGCTGTCAATTTGGTTCCAACTCATGGCCACTCTATGTACAGCAGAACAAAACAACACGCTGCCCTGCGCATTTCTCACAGTCATTCCTACATTTGAGCCACTGTGTCAACCCATCTTGTGGAGGTTTGTCCTCCTTTTGGCTTGACCAAGCATGCTGGCCAACTCCAGGGACTGGTCCCTCCTGATAACACCCAAAGTACATGAAGCCAAATGTCACCATCCTCGCTTCTAAGAATCAATCTGGCTGTAGTTCTTTCAACATAGATTTGTTTGTTCTCCTAGAAGTTCCTTGGTGTATTCAATATTCCTCACCAGGACCATATTTGAAATGCATCAATTCTTCTCATGGGACTTCCTTATGCATTTTCCAGCTTCCACATGAAAATAATCATGCCTTGGGATAGGATATTCCTGAGTTTTTAAGGTGGCAAAGTCACCTTGGTTCAAAAAAATGTTTAAAAGAACTTTTGCAGCAAATTCACTGAAAACAATTTATCCAGTGATTTCTTTACAGATATTTCTATGAGCGTTGGTTGTGGATGGGTCCAAGTAAGATGAAATGCTTCATCATTTAAATCTTTTCTCTGTTTATCATATTGCTTATTGGTTCAGTGGTGAGGATTCTTATTCTTTTAACCTCGAGTTGTAATCCATACTGAAGACTATCATCTTTGAACTTCATCAGTAAGTGCTTCAACTCCTCTTCCCTTGCAGCAAGCAAGGCTGGTCGCCTGCATATCTCAGGCTGTTCTCAAATCTTCCTGCAATCCTGAAGTCTCCAATTCAGCCATTCAAAACTCAAAACAGCTCAATGCCATGGAAGTCAAGTCAATTCTGACTCCAGCAACCCTGTAGGCCAGGGAAGAACCTCCCGGAAGGTTTCCAAGGCTGTAATCTTTGTGGCAGCACATGGTCACATCTTTCTCACTCGGGATAGCTGGTGAATTCCAAGTGTTGCTCTTTCAGTTAACAGTGAAGTGCTTAAACATTGCCCTACCTGGATTCCAAGAGTGAGCTAGCAGCCACAATTTTCTTCTGAGACCAAAGGGGTTGTTAGGTGTGAATTCTCGACCAAGGGTGGTCCAGCAGACCTGCTCAGTATTTGCCCAGGTGCAAAATCCATCAAGAGGATGCATTGTCATTATTTTTAATCACATAACACACCCAGGTGTAGCAGCAACCCAGCTTTGTAATATCACCCTGGTTTTGATAAATATGTACCATTCCTTGATAACGCTTCCAAATCCTTTAATATCCTGCAGCTCAGTCCCTGATGTCTGGCTGTAAAAAAATGTGTGAAGGGAGACCATATGTCAATAAACTCTCCCCGTCTGCCTCAACTCAGCGCATAATCAGCTCCAAGGTAAAATGCATGGTAAGTCAGTTATGCGCTGGCGGGGAGGGCAAGGGGCCCCTTTCAGGATTGTCTTCTGATGAAGCTGACCAAAAGGACTTCTTATTTCAGCCTATTAGGAGAGTGAGAGTTGCCCCCCCTCCCTCGCCATTTTTCTTTTCCTTTCCCTTTTTGTCCCTTTCCCCTTGGAGGGACAGCCTGCTCTGCTATTCTGAAAGGGTTGTCTGTTTTATGCTGCGCTCTCCACTCCATTAAATCACCTTTCCTCACATTAAATACAGGTCTTCAGGGTGGTCAGAGAGCTTTCCTCTGAGGGATAATGATATAATGAGGATGACGTGCATGAAAAATCATTTTTCAGCTCAATCCCAGGCAGACCACGGGAAAGCATGAAATGGGAAAGGGGGGAAGTGTACCTCACTTTAGATAAGAGCCAGGCTTCTGAGGGGGGCAGTCTCGACCTGGAAGGCTGCAGAAGGCTTCTTTACCTCACGCACTCATTCACTCATTCATTCAACCAGCTTGCTACTTACTTATTAAATGCCAGACCTTGGGGCTCTCTCACTGAAAAAAAGAGACAAATATCCCCCTTCTGTCAAGAAGCGTCCATAAACAGAGGCATTCAAACACTTCCTAGAGAATGTGTTTAAAGTCCAATTTACACAAAAGCAGAAGAAGAGACTGATGCGAGGGGTTTCACATACACACATGTTCATATATGACTCCCATTGCAGCGACAAGGAGACACTATTCATTGGAGTTAAATTGCTCCCCCCAAACCCATGAGCTCTCTCTCTCTCTTTTTTCTTTCTTTCTGAGAGCAATTGCCCTTGGAAGGGATTAGCTGTTATCACTCTCTAGCACCTTAGTGTGAACTTATTTATTGGCTCCTTTTCCTGCCTAGATAGGAGGGGCCTCCAGGCCTGCTAAAAGCCAGAAAAATCCCAAAAAAGTTAGCAACAAGAGAGGCAGAGGACAATCGGGGCCAGTGTTTCTCATTTGAGGGGGGGGGGCATTTGTTAAAGATGCAGATTACACACACATACAGCACACACACACTTCCCTGCCGCCCCCCCCAATATGGCCCTACTAAATAAGGATCCTACCCCACCATCTGTCTGGGAGTCCCTGAAATGGCCCTTCCCATGAAACAAGCCAGGACCATTGAAAGTGACTCTTTAGGCAAAAGACCAGTGACTTAGGTTTTCCAAACCAGGATAAAGCCCATTAGTTAAGCACTTGCATATTAACCAAAAGGTTGATGCTTCAAACCCACCCACAAGTTCCTAGGAAAGCAGGCCTGGTGATCTGTTTCTGAAAGGGCACAGTCTTGAAAAGGATCCCTGGTAACATATTGTCCTGCTAGCCATAATGTCAGCAGTTCAATACTACCAGCCGCTCTGAGAGAGAAAGCTGAAGCTTTCTACTGTACAGATGTATAGTCTCAGAAACCTACCCGGGCAAGTATACTCCGCTGCCATGAGTCAGAATTGACTCAATGGCAGCAAGTGAGTGGATGGGCAGGGATTGATTGGGCACCAAATAGCGCTAAGACCAACTATTTTGGGTGGCAGTGACATTCTTCTGCTTTATCTAGAATCTGAACTCTCAGCGTCATTAACAATGGAGGCAACAGACAAATAATTATAAACTACAGAAGGGTAAAGAGAAGCTAAAGAAGTTACTTCTGTTTGGGGTTTTATTGTGTGTTTTTTTGAGCAGAAAATATGAACAATGAAGGAGCAGGGACTTGCTGGACTTAAATATAAAGTGTAAGATCTCTCTCCGGGCTAGAGTTACATCTCAGTTCTTGGCTCTGCATGAGAAAGAATTCACGCCAAAGCCTGGCTCGTGATCCAAGTGAGTTTAATGAAAGTTAAAAGAAGTTTCAGGTTTTACGCGGCACCCCTAGGATTCCTCCCCACCTTGCAGCCTGGCAGAGACTGCCCGAGATCACGCAAAGATCTCTCTCCTAAGTTTTCCTCCAAAAAGAGACCTGTCTCATGTTCTTTCTCAAGTTCTCTCCCCAGTTCCTGTCCCCAGGTTTTCCTTTCTCCCCCTCGCTCCTGCCTTTTCAAGGATTCCCGGGAGGAGGCATGGTGAATGACCCCAGGTCGATCCCATTGGCTGAATTGCAATCACCTGGCCCAGGTGGGCTGATCCAGGTTTAACGGCCATCCGTACCCACCAGCAGGAAAACCTAGGCTTTTGTTCTATGCTTGGTTCTCCTGGGCATGCGTCAATGGACATCTCATTCCTGCCTATCTGCCTAACAAAACCTATTTTTCAACCCCAAGTCTTTCTTGCCAAAAAATAATGTCCCATAATAGGAATGGCATGAGCATGGCTTCTGCGTTGGATCAGATCAAGAAGATAGCTTTCATGCCCTGTACTAAGATCACAAAAGAATGTAATCCAGTGCCTTGTAGACAGTCTCGTGTACACAAAAGGTTTTCTAAGAGTCTAAATAGGCTGAATTGCAGCCTAAAACAGAGAGGGACCCATTTCAAAGAGACGTGGGGACATGCCTTTCATAAAATGGAATGCATCATGTAATCCAGTGCAATGGAAACCCAGTAACTTTGGGAAGGAACTGCATTGGCTTGGACTAAACAGCCAGAGATAGTGCTACATAAAAAGAAAGAAGATGATTGATAAAGCAACCCAGACATTATTGTGGAAAAGGAACAGGGACTTAGAAGACAATCAAAAGCTACAAGGAACCTCTCTTAGGGAGAAGTCTTGTGGTTTCAACTTGTGTGCTCTGGGGGATATTTGGCAGTCATGTATTAAATTGTGCATTCAATTTAATCCCTTTAAGGGATTTTGTCACTGGGCCTACAGCCCAACTATCCTGACAAAAAAATCTATCTTGAAAATCACCCTGCTGTGAGGAATCTAAAGGCAAGCACATGATACGATCACATGGAGGGAAATTGGGGAGCCAATGTAACAGCAAGAACCCAGGCCCTAGACCTATGAACCAAAGCAAACCTATCTTGCCGGGTCTCGCTGCTTGAGCTGGTGTGGCCAATGCCACGTGGAGTGTAGATGTGCTGCCCCAGCCAAACCTTCCTCAAATTACAAAATTATGAGCAAATAATACACCGAGGGGGATTGAAAGTCACTAAGCAGCAATAGGTAAGTAAAACATATGGGCCTACCATTACCTATCTGTACAGAGTCTTTGGCAATTGGTTTATGGAAGACGCAGGCCCTGATTACCTCCCATAACACGTATTCTTTATCATAGCCACGGACACTCATGGAAACATTAAAGTTGGGCTTGAGAGAGGAAAAGGTGAGTTAAGAACTGAGAACGATGGTCATGTGGCCTGGATATTGCTCAAACACTCCATTCTCCTTGGTCTCTTGGAAGAAGTAGAGGGATGAGAACCCAAAGCTGTAAACATTGTGTAGATTAGAAACGTGTTAAGTTTGGCGTGAGGGCTGAAGGCCCAGGTTGGTAAAATTATTTCTGTGGGATTTTCTAGAACCAGAGCTGCTCTGAGGCCCACACTGGAGAGAATGCCATGGTCATTACCCTTGTATGCTTTATTTTGGCTGAGTCCCTCCCCCATCATGTATCAGGGCTTACCCAGTGCCCCTTCTCAGCCTTGATACACGGTGTTGCCAAAATGGCTCAGAGATGTTAAGCAATCTGATCAAGGTCATGTGGCTTAAGGTCAGTTACAGAGCCAGACACTGAAATGCAAGAAGACTGACTCCTATGCCCAGACCTGGGACAAATCTCTCTGACAGAGCTGGGTAGATGCCCCTAAACATCCGTCTTGTGTGTGTGTGTGTATTTGTGTGTGTGTGTGTATGTGTGTATCCACATATATATGTTTGGTTTATTTGTCATCAACATAATTAGAGTACTTTCTATCCAATTAAAAAATGAATTAAGCCAAGGTTGGTGGTTTACAATTTGCACAAGTGCCTTTATGAACTATCATGGTTTACTTTCTTTCATTGGGAGGCAGCTCCAAGCTTCAGACCTCTTCACTCCCCAGGTGAGGTGCTACAATCAGACCAGAGTCAGAGGAAAGGATTGACCAGAAAGAATCAGTTCACTGAATGAGGTTCCTTTGAAAAGGAAGCCAAAATGGCCCTTAAACTCATGGCCATCAAGTCAATACTAGCTCATATTGAGGGACCCTGTTGAACAGGATCCTATGGTACAGGGTAGCTCTGTCCCTGTGACTCTCCAAGACTAACTCCATGGAAGCAGAATGCACCATCTTTCTGCCACAGGGTTGATGGTGGTATCAAATTACTGGCCTTTGGGATGTCAGCTCAACTTGTAACCACTGTGCCACAAGGGCCCTTAGTCAATCTAACAGGTCTGGCAAAATGTAGAGCCAGACATTATATACTGAAAATGGCTCACCACCACCACCACCACCAAAGGCAGGCTTTCTGATGGGGTCTTCTGCAATTGACTGGTCCTCTGTTGTGGCCCTCCTCCTTTCAGGGATGCACATTCTGGCACTTTTATCAACCACATCTTGGTGCCCCAGATTTCATGCTGTGCTCTTGTCTCGGACCCCAAACTCGAGGCTATTAGGTAATTGTGAGCATAATATGAACATTCTTCCCCCAGCCATTTCATTTGCTCCATTATTTTAGTTCTCATCCATCGGGTAAGGAAATGCGTCTTAGTCTGCCCTTCCCCTTCCTTTGTGCTGAGGAGGTACAAAGGGAAAACTTGTCTCTACTTCTCTTTCGCAGGACAACTTCTACCATATCCCTCCATTATCACCTCATTGCCCTTTGCCAGTCTCTGAGTAGCTAAAACTTTTCATCATTATTAAGGAGCTTTAGTGATATAATGGGTTACTGCTACCACCAGGCAAGTAGTTCAAACCCACCAGCCTCTCCACAGGAGAAAGATGAGGCTTTCTGCTCCGCTAAAGAGTTACAACTCCAGAAACCCACGGAGGCGGTTTTACTATGCTCTATAGGCTCACTATGAGTTGGAAGCAATTAGATGGCAGTGAGTTTGTTGGGTACGGCTTGGTTTGATTTGGTTTTCTACCATCGTGTTATCAACTCTAAGATGGGAAAGAGTAGACCACAGACCCCAGAGCTCTCTCTCTTGTGTCCCCCAGATTTCACACTCAACAGTGACTTGTCTTGCACTGCTTCTGCCCGCAGCTCTGAACTTTTACTTGAGTCCCCGGGTACTACTGCCGATGAACAAAGTACCCCACCGCAGTGACTTAAAACACCACTCATTTTCTCATGCTGACAGAGTCTTTGGGTCAGCAATTCAGACAGGCTCCAGCGTATAGTCTCAGCTGGGAAAACACAGAGACTGAGGTGGCTTGATAACTGGGCTGATTTGTTGAAGAACTGTGGGAAGAACAGATTTTCGTACGTGATAGTGACTTGATGGTTGCATCATGAGGGTTCCTTCATTCACATATCTGCCTCCCCTCTGCCCACCTAGGTTGGGAGGACTGTCAGCTGCGTATCTACAGGTGGTCTTTCTATGTAGCTCAAGCTTCTTCTTCGCAGCAGCATAGTGAATGCAGGATCATTGGATGTCTTACAAGGCAGCTCAAGACTCAAGTACAAGTGAATAACGCAGCAACTGCACAGCCTGGCCATCAGCATCACTTACATTGTATTCTACTGGTTGAAGCAGACATCAGTTTACTCATCTACAAATAGAAAGGCCCCAGATCCCACCTTGTGGTGGGAGGAGTGTCTAGATTAGGTGGCAAAGAGTCGACTGGTTGAGAGAGATGACTGGCTACCATCTTGGAAAATTTAATCTCACCCAGTCTGGCCTCTGGTAGAATAATTTATATCCTCCCACCTACCCATCAATGGCTGATTCCTCCCCAGGCCGCCTTCTAAAACCCCTTCCTCCAGGAAGCCTTCTCTGATTACTCCAGTTCACCTTATCCCCAATTTTATCTCCATCATTTCTATTTAACATTACAGAGTATAATAGTGGTTGTGGTTTTTAGAGGGGGTAATAGTTAATATTATGAGGCAGAATGACTATGCTCACCTAGCAGTTATCAACCTCTGGGTCACAACCCCTTTGGGGGTCCAAGTACGCTTTCACAGGGGTTGCCCAATTCATAACAACCCCAGAACTGACCATGTTCCCAAGAGTCTGCTGACCTCAGCCTCTGCCAGTCCATAACTATGCTCTTAGAAGAGCTTTTAAAATCGCTTACGGAGATTCTTCCCTGGCAGAGGGCCTGAAGCAGGGCAGGTACTGAGGGAAGATGTCAAGGCGTGTTGTGATTACGTGCCCTCCAGTTGATTTTCTATGCATGGTGACCACATGTGACAGAGAGGACTTTCTCATTGTGGGGAGAGGGGTTAGGCTGTTATCTCTATGGGAGCAAATCTTCCTCCTGAGTGGGCTCAAATCATCACAACATCAGGGCTCCTTTAATTGGCTGCATAAATACTCACCAAACCCTCTGCCAGCAAGTTGGTACCGATGCACAACAACCCTATAGGACAGGGTAGAACTGCCCCTGTGGGTTTCTGAGCCGGTAACTCTTTATGAGAGTAGGAAGCCCAGTCTTTCTCCCTAAGAGTGGTTGGTGATTTTGAACTGCTGATCTTGCCAGTTAACATCTTACCTCGTAACCCCTACAATACCAGGGCTCCCTTAGATACTCCAAATAATCCAGGGTGATTCCGGTGCTAAAAGGGAAGAACAAAATGAGATTTAAAAATGGTTTTCATTGTAGGCTCTTAAAGTCCTAAGGACTGAGTTGAGAGTAAGGGGGAGGGCGGGATGGAAAAAGGGAGGAGAGCAGGAGCAGAGAGAAGACAGAGAGAGAGAGAGAGAGAGAGAGAGAGAGAGAGAGAGAGAGAGAGAGAGAGAGAGAGATGATTTAGAACTGTGGGAATTTTATGGGCAAGCAAGCCTTTTTCAGCCTGAGCAGGCAGATTGAGAAATCCATAAACAACCAAGGAGCAAGCCTGAAGAAAGAGCTGCACGGTCTAACAGACAGGGTGATAATAGCACTCAAGTCGAAGGAGACCCTGGGCCACATGTAAATGATTCAAGTCATAAAAGGCTGCTCCTGGGTGCTTTGTAGCCAAACAAAAGCATTCCACTGACATGCAAAAGTGGTTTTGGAAAAAAGTACCGATTTTCCTGACTTGCCTCTCTGGCCTATAAATTAATGCTTCAGACCTTTACCTTGAAACAGTTGCCCCTGTCAAGAACCAATCTGGAAGGTGAGGTGGGGCCATTCAATATTCACAGGAATATTGGCAATTCTTGGCTGCCTACTGCTTCAAAGCACGTCTTCCAGCAGCTTTCAGCAGTCCACACTACTCAGAAGCAGGGAAGGGCAGTGGGGGCAATCACCATGGCCTAGGACCATGGAAGCAGGAAGAAATGCTGAGGTGGGCAGATAACTTTACCATCCTTAATGGGCTACTTAACTCCTTGGGGGAAGGGTAGAGGTGGCGCCTGTGAGGTGCCCCAGGCAGCAGATGGCACTGTCAGCAGCCTTTTAGAAGGGAGGGTGTCTGAGTTTAGGGTGCCCAAGAAGCAGACCCTGACATAAGGAAGGAACCAAGTGCAAGGTGTTTGTTTGGGAGATGCAAGAAACATTGGTAGGGGAATGGGGAAGGAAACCAAGAGTTGGAAGGCAGCCAATATAGGGTGTAGTAGTGAGCCAGCTGACTCTGTGGGCAGCTGGAGAGTAATTCCCCTGGGAAACGTCTGGAAAACCAGGACAATGGTGCTTCCCCAGCTTTCTGCGATGAAGGGCCAGGCTGTTGGTTACCTTTAAAAAAGACTCTTAAAACATCCTAGTGATGTCAGATTCTGAGATCATAGAGGCTTCCTCTTCCTTGCTTGGTCTTGTTGGTATGTGCTATCAAGTTGGCCTGCCTCAAAGCAACCCCCGTGTACAACACAAGGAAATGCTGCCAGTCCTGGGTCACCCTCACAATCGTTCTGGTGTTTGAACCCATCGTTGCAGCCTCCGAGGCCATCCATCCTGCCACCGACCTGCCTCTTTGTCGCTGGCCCTCCCCTTACTTCTGACCAGATGGGTTCGTCCTCTGGCCCCCTCTCTGACAAGGTTCTGCCTTGACTTACTAGGCCTCCACCACCTGACAGTGTTTCCATGCCGAGCATAAGGTTTTCAGTGGCGAATTCCTTTGCAGTGGGCAGCCGATTTTTCTTCATTCTTAGCTTGTCCTCAGTCTGGAAACTCTGAAGCAACCTTTGCCCTTTGGATGACGTTGCTGGCATTGGAAATACCAGTGACATGGCCTCCAGCCTTCCTTTGTGTACCTAGCTGACAATGGACAGGTAATAAACATCTCACAGTTTATCACCGGTTCATGTACCACCCTTGGAGCAGCACTGGTGTAGATCATACATCCCTGAGTTCTCCTGCACAAGGAATGGAGCCCTCGTGGCTGAGTGGTTATACACACCAGCTGCTCCAGGGGAGAAAAGGTGGCTTTCTATTCCAGTAAAGAGTTAACAACCTCAGAAACCCACATGGGCACTTCTACCGTGTCCTATAGAGTCATTATGAGCTAGAATCAACTCAATGGCAGGAGTCTGAGTTTTTGCTGTCATGTTAGCCAGTGGGGGAAGGTTGGTGGCCAGGGTGTTGGTTTGACTGGGGCACAAGTGGGGAGGGATAAATTCCTCTGTGTGCATTGCACTAGAAGATTGGCCATTTCCTCTTTCTAGCATGCGATTGAAAAAGAACTGCAGTTAGTGGCAGTTGATAGTCAGCCTGAAAACACTGTTGGACAAAGTGTAGGGTGCCCAAGCATATGCTCCTGAGGGGCCCACCAAGGTCTTTGCCCATCCCGTCCCAGTTAGTGACACTCTGCGCACTTAAGGGAAACGCAAAGACTAGACGAAGTGTCTGGAAAAATGTCCCAGTGTCATGACTTCACTCTGACTAGTTTTAAAGACGGAGGCATTGTGAGGTGGCCCCTACTTTAACTGCTGTGATAGTTAAGGTTTATTAACTATCCAGGCCAACAAACACATGTGGGATTAATTGTAGGGCAGGCAGATGAATGCCTCAGTAATAAGCCTCGCCTTTCTCTTTCTCTGGTTTCTTGTTCTCTGATGGTCAGACCAGTGTGCCTTAGCAGTAAAGCCTTAGACATTCTTTACCTCAACTGGTAAGGCTCACTTTCTGTGAGACATCCCTGAGGAGAAGCCACATGGACCTACCCTGATGCAGCCCTGGGTGCTGGAGAAGCCAACTGAAGAACCCTGCCAGTGCTGATATGCTTACGCGCTCACTGATTCGGCTTTTCTCCTGCACCCGGCATCACTGCGTGTGCTTGGTAAGATGGAGGAGGACTTTGTGTATTGGTGATGACATACAGGCTAATGTTGGACTTGTGGACTTGGGCAGCACTGGGTTGGGAGGTTTTTTTGGTGTGCATTTACCCTTTATTTAAAACTCTCTTATACATATGAGTTTCTGTGGATTTGTTTCTCTAATGTACCCAGACTAATACAACTGCCTAACCCAGTATCAGAGCTCAGTTTTCCTCAAAGTAGTGATACCACTATTGAGATAGTTAAAGTTTATTCTGACAACCTGGCCAACTAACACAGGTGGGGTTAATGGAAGGGCAGAGAGATCAATGGCTTGGTGAGCCTCGCCTTTCTTGTTCTTGGGTCCCTTGCTTTCTGATGGTCAGATTCGGTTGCAGCTGTCTTAGCCAGTTCTCTGCTTCAGGTGGCAAGGCTGACTTACTGCAAGACATCCCTGAGGAGAAGCCACATAGACCTGCCCCGATGCTGTCCTGGGTCCTAGAGAAGCAGACTGGAGACCCCTGCCAGCGCTGAGAGATGCTTACATGTTCACATATTCGGCTTTCCTCCTGCAGCCGGCACCACTGTGTTTGGTAAGATGGAGGAGAACTTTGTGAATTGGTGTGGGACATATGGGCTAATGTTGGACTTGTGGGTTTGGGCAGCACTGGGTTGGGATGTTTTCTTGATGTGCACTTAACCTTTATCCAAAACTGTCTTTTATACATAAGATTTTCTGTGGATTTATTTCTCCAATGTACTCAGACTAACACAACTACTATAAGAAAAGCCAGGACACAAATTAGCACCCTTGTCAGTTTGGGAATGACACTAAATACAGAAAAGCTATTCTCCCCCATGGCATCTCTGGGTGGCATCCCTGGATGGCACAAACAGTTAAGACCTCAATTCCTCACTAAAATATACTTCTGAATCTATATGGTGGTGCCTCAGAAGACAGACCTGGTGGTCTGCTTCTGAACGCTCACACAGCCTTGAAGCCCCTACCTAACACGGTTCAGTTTGGCTCTGCACACATGGTAGTTCTGTGACTTGGAATCAACCTCACAGCAACTGGTTTGGATGACAGGTACTCAGTCCCTGAGTTATGACCGGCACCATTCTGATGATTCTGTTATGAGTCAGTCCTGACAGAAGTCAAATATCTCATTATTCTTACCTTTTATTTTCATCTTTACACATCTGACCATCATTAGTTTGTGGGGGTTGAAAACATTGGATATAAACTTACAGCTAGAATGACATCAGAGATATATGCTATAGCATTACATGTAGTGCATGCTACTTATGGGAAATTTTCTAAAAAAGAAAGAAAAGCAGATGGTCATAATGCAGCTCATCTCAACTTGAATACAGCACAAATCAGAGATTGTGTTTTCTGGGTCTTTGAACTGATATGAGCCAATTCAGTTGTGGGCTGATGAAAAGAAGTGAAGTAGACCTGTTTTTAAAAGCTTTAACGATCTCGAAGGCTAAATGGAATGGGGGCAAATATGATTTAAATCCCTGGAATAGAGATTTGGGAACCTTTCACAAACCTGTTTCATGACACCAATTTACTTCCAACACTGTGGAGAGCGACACACTTTCAATGCAGCAAGTGGTTTGCTGCCATCTTTGAGCAGGCTCTATTATTTTCTACTCTGCCTATCCAGACATTTACTTGCATGCTGGCCTTATTTTTTTTTTAAGCGAAATACGTTTCTAATGGCTTAAAATTTTTAAAATTTCTGTAGACCACATCATTTAATAACAAAGAAATTAAATAAAAACTGAAAAAAGGAAGAGGTGGCTATAAAGTAGAATCAGCAGGGTTGTTGGGTAAAAAACAGGACTGCAGGACACAGGGTTCTAGGAACTTCAGAAGCTTAGGGATTTGGGTGGAGACACTGATTTAGGCCAAAGTGACTTAATCCTGGCCACGACTAAACCAGGGTGAACCACTTTGAGAAGCTCTAGTGTTTTCTCCTCTTCTCGGTTGTCTGATCTTCTCTTACCTGAAGCTATTGATTCCATGTCTCCTCTTCTCCAGGCTAGTTTTTCAGGGCATTGACAGCTCTTTCTAGACTTGTGACAAACTCTTAGTCTGCAGGTTTGGAGTCTGGGGCTGGCTGCAGTTTTGTCTATGGGAGTGAGAGGGCCATCGAGATCAAAGGGTCTATTCAGATGGTCTCTGTGTCCTACTGGAGAAGTCAGACAGAACAGTCTGGTCACTGTAGTTGCCATCGCCCCTGGGACAGAGTTTTGGGTGCAGGAGAAGAAAGATAGGGATAAAAGTGATGCAAACACAAGCAAGTATCTTTAATACATAGATCCCTTCAGACTCCAGCCTGGACACTGTTCCTTTGTTGGTCTTTACATACACTCTCCCCTGATTCGAGAAACAGTTCTGAGTAGTCGGTGATTGTGACTGAGTAGGAGGGCTCACTGCCTAGATGTCACATTTCCTAGGTCTGCCTGATGGCTGTTCCACCACAAGTGCTCTCTTAGTGTGCCTCCGTTTCCTTGTCTGGAAAATGGGGTTGATAGTTCTCCCCACCTCATCCACTTAGTGGTTAGTCAATTAAATAACTAATCACACCAATAGGTTATTTAAAGTTAAGGGGCTTGCCTGCTAACCCAAAGGCTGGCTATTTGAATCCACCCAGAGGTGCCTTAGAAGAAAGGCCTGGTGTTCTACTTCCGAACTCTCAACCCTGGGAAACCTATGGAGCAGAGTTCTATGAAAGACAGAGTGTCGCAAAGGGTGGGAGCAGGTAGATTTCCACTCCTCAGAACCCTAGGGATCAGTTCTGCTCTGTTCACGTGATCACTATATATCAGAATCGATTTAATAGCAGTGGATGGCTTTAAAACTCGCATTGAATCCCTATCGGGGCAGGGATTTAAGCATCTGGATGCTAACTGCAAGTTTGGAGTAAAGTTGAAACTCTCTGCTCCCATAAAGACCCACAGCCTTGGAAGCCCCGGTGGAGTTTCCTACTCTGTCCTGCAGGGTCACTATGAATCAGAGTTGACTCTACGGCAGTAAGTGTGCTTTTGATGGCCTGTCCTTACATAGTTGGCTGGACAAGTTGCCCAAGGAGACCATGGGATGCAAACACTTCCCAGATGAAGTATGTTAAAGCTTCAAATTCACAGATCTATGTAGCCTAGCGTTACCAGTCACCCAGGCGTCTGTCACTATTCCCAGTTTCCCTATTAATTCAGACTTCTTTGCAACCATGGTTCAGGTGTAAGGCTTCCAGGTAAAACACAGGCTGCCCAGTTTAAACTGAATCCAAAATAAACAATGACATTTTCTTAGTACACACATCCCCCATAGTTATACTAAATATGACACATACTAAAAGCCTATCTATTGTTTACCTGAAATTCAAATTAACCAGGAATTCTATATTTTCATGGAGAGAACCTGGTAGGCAGGGCCACAGAGGGCTCTTTTAGTAGCATTAAAGAACACCAGCCCCCTTTCTGTAGCAGTATAGGCATCTCCCGAAGCCAACATGGGGAAGCACTTGGGCACAGGTGGTTTGAATGAGAGGTGGCCCGGAAAAACACAGTGCAAGAACAGCAAGGTGAGGCCAGGAAGGGAGGGAAACCAGTAAGAGGGAGTCACTAGGACTCAATCCCCTAGGAGGCTTCCCAGCAACCACGGAACTTGTCTTAGCATCAGGGCACAGGAGGAGTGAGGAGCTGGGGCTGAGCAATATCCTTGGGGCATTCATGACTCTGCACTTCCGGGTGGCACTTGTGCTTGACTGAGCATGCCCATGGCAGAGAAGCAGAGAGCCTCAGGCACTTGAGGTGGAAAGCCTTCAGTGTACTGGAAACTGTCTCCCACAGCTGCTGAGTTGCAGTGCTACACCCGAGCAGAGAGTAAGGCGGATGTCTAGAGCCCCAGCCTGATTTGCCCGAAATCAACCTCTCAATCTTAGTTGGATGAAAGAAGTTGCTCAGTTGACCACAGAGGGTTGCTATGAAGATAAAATCTGAGAATGTGTGGAAGAGGATGTTAAAAATTGATAAGCACTACCAAAATGGAATGTATATTAAGCATTATTCAGTTAAGAATGAAAGGGAGAGAAAAGAGGGAAAGAGGGAAGGGCAGAAGAAAAGTGGGGGAGGGAAGAAGGAAATAGCCTCATAAAAATAACGTCCAAGTAACAAAATTATTTGGTAAAAAATTTTTATTGAGTGCCTTATTTTTTACCCGGTAATGTAAATAGGTAATAAGGAATAAATAGTGACTCAAACAAACCAAATGCCTGCCCTCACAGAGCTTACATTTTAGGGGGAAAGTAAAATGGATAACAAATTAGAAAAGTACTATTAAAAGAAACCAGACAAAGGAGCTGGGGTGGGAGTTGAGAGGGGGTGTTTGGGGAGAATGATAGGGTTTCTGTTTTGAATGGGATGGACAGCCAGGGGAGGTGTCACAAAGGTGACTTTGAGATCAAAACCTGAAAGAGATGAGAGGGAAAGTGACACAGATCTCTGGAGGAGAGGGTTCCAAACAATGAGATCCTGTGGGCAAAGGTCCTCAGATGGATAGGTGCCTGGTCTGTGGCAGGAGTGGCAAGGCCACCAGCTTGGCCATATCACAGAGAGCAATGGGGAGGGAGGGAAGGAGGGAGGAAGGAAGGAATAGAAGACCCGTGGGCTGAAGGGATACTGAGGGAGATGTTTACAGAATATACAGAGCTCTACAGGGCATTGTGAAGAACTTGTCTTCCTTGGGGGTAGATGAGCCATTAGAAGGTAGTGTGTGGGCATGACATGGCCCACCGTGCATTTTAAAAGGGCATTAGCTTCTGTGTTAACAGCAGGCTTTAAGGGAACAAAGATGGAAAGCAGTCAGTGAATTGGAAGGTTAGGAAAGCAGTGCAGGCATGAACAGATGGTGGTAGGGCAAGGGCGGTAGGAGTGGAAAGGGTGGGACAGAACAGGATTCTGAATCTACCATAATAATGGATGGAAAGAAAGAGGCAAGTTATGGATGCATCTACAGCACTTGACCTGAGCAACTGGAGGTAAGGGGCTGCTAACACTGAGCTACAGAAGTCTAGGGGAGGAACAAACTTGAGTAAGGGGTGAAGGAGAACGTGGCTAAGTTTGAGAGGCTGTGAAGGTCCAAGTAGAATAGCAATGGGTGGAGTCTGTGTCGTAGTCATGAATCTGGCAATCCTCAGTATAAGAGAATATTTCAAGTCACAAAATGGGATAAGGACATCTACATGGAAGGGTGTAGGCAGAGAACAGAAGAAATTCAGAGTTAGTCTTTGGGTAACACAAGAATAAGAGGTCAAGGAGGCCAGAAAGAACCAGCAAAAAAGACTCAAAAGGAGTGGCTAGAGAGATGAAGAAAACCCAAGAAGCCATGTGAAGCATGAGATCATTGTAGAAGTGAGGCTCTGTGCACTAGCCGGGTGATACAACGAAAAAAAGTTCTCCTAAGGAGAGCATATTCCAATGGGTTTTCTACTTGACACAGTGCTTGCCTTTTAAGACAGGTGTTTGAACTGTCCACCATTTCCATCCATGCCTGGCCTCTACCCTGCCCTGAGCCGCCTCTGCCTTGTGGTATCATATCCCCTAGCATCTAGCCCAATCCTTGAAGCACTGTGAGCCCCAGACTACATGTGTCTGAGCTATCCCTATTTAGATCACACCTAGTTCCAGATCCATCATCTGTCCCCTAAAATCAGCAGTGGCCAGGGTTTGCGGCTGCGGCTGCTACTGCTGTTACACAGAGTCTCAGTGAGAGAGTTGGGTAAGCATTGGGCTGAAATTGTAAGGTCAGCGGTTCATACTCATCAGCCCATCCGCTAAGAACAATGTGCCTGGCTGCTCCTGAAAAATGCAGTCCCAGAAATTCCAGGGAGTAGGCCTACTCTGCCCTAAAGGGTGGCTATGAGTCAGAATGGATTCCCTGGCAGTGATGTTTGTTTTGGAGTTAGGTGGTTGTTGTTAATGTCCTTGAAGTAGGCTCCCCTCATGGTGACCTTATGTACAAAAGAACAAAACATTGACCATGACTGTACCATCTTCAGAGCACTGGTGTGCTTGAGTCCTTTGCAGGGATACTGTGTCCATTGGATTCATGGATGAGCTCCCCTGGTTTGTTTACCTAATTTGCGAAGCATGATGTCATTTTTTAGCTATCAGCCCTTTGTGATGACATGTCCACAGTATCAAGCCACAACCTTGCCATCATCATTTCCTAATAGGGTTCTGGTTGTATTTCTTCGAAGATGGATTGTTCATTCTTTTGATAGTCCACTGTAAATTCAATATCTGAAATATACCTAGGCCAACCTCTAATGTTCTATCACCACCCCTTATAAAATAGCACGACTTCCTGGCAATCAGCTTGCTTGTTATTTGTGTACTAGGTTAGCGAACAGGCTAGTGTAAGTCTTCTGGAACTTTCCAGGGAGCATACCTTCTTTCCTCCCACTTGGCCAACGCCAAAGTAATCCAGTATTACAAAGTCTTGATCTGCAGAACTGACTTGAATTTAACGGAACACACACACACACACACACACACACACACACACACACACATACACACGGCCACCATCATCCTTTGTAACTAGAGCCATTGCCGAACGACTCAGCTGTCCGCAGTTATTGGGAATCATGACTGAGTGATCCAAACTGTGAACATCGCATCTCTTCTTGCCACTCTGAGGCAGCAAGGACCCTTAAATGCCCATTAGAACATCCTCCCCTTCCAGAATAAATAAATGCAGGTCTCTGACAAGGGAGCCAAAATGGGAGGCTCTGAAGCACTGGGTGGGTTTTTCCCTTGCCACAGCAAGCTCTTCACTCATCGGAGGCTGGCTCAGGTTTTAGAGAAAGGTAGAGCAATGACTCCTGAGATTAAAACATGCCTGCTTCTCAGACATGTATTCTAAATGAAAATGTGGTTTATGGGCATCAGGTTCTAAATCTAAAGGCCAAGCAATTCTACTTATGACCATCAATCATGGAAGTTACACTCGCAGAGAATGAAAATGTACACAACCACTGTTAGCCCATACCCAGCCAAGGAGCGTCTTCTACCAAGGAACCAGGTTTCCCTGACTAAAACTATCTGCCCTGTGTTTACTCATTGGTACCCAAACTAGTGGCATTGACTCTCAAACAAGGGGATTTATCACGAGATGCTCTCAAGGCCAATCTCTTCTGATTTGTAGAGAGGGCATTATATTAGGAGTCAGAAAAAAAGGGTTTGATTGTCACCTTGGCTGTTTACAACTCATGTAGAACTTGGCCATTCCCTCTCTTTGTCTCAGTTTTCTCCCCTACCTAGAAGTACCTAAGAGGCTGTGAATCTCCTTTGCATCAGTTGCTATTAGAATTGTCTTAGTTCAGAATAGCATAGTGGTTAGTGAAGATCTCACACATCAGATTACTCTTGGAAATCTAACTCTTCTTTTTTTTGAGCCAAGTCTTTTTTTTTTCTTTCTCTCATCTCTTAATTTTTTTTATTTCTTTTTTTTGATTATTATTATTGTATTTTATTGGGGGCTCTTACACTTCATCATAATCCATACACATATCCATTGCCTCGAACACATCTGTACATATGTTGTCATCTTTTTTAAAAAAATATTTTTATTGGGGCTCATAATATTCTTATCACAGTCTGCACATACATCAATTGAGCAAAGCACCCTTATACATTCGTTGCACTCGTCATTCTCATAATTCACCTTCCACTTGTGTTCCTGGTATCAGCTTGGTATCCCTTTTTCCCCCTATCCCCCTCCCTCCCCGATCCCACCCCTGGTCCCTTAATAGTTTATAAATAATTTTATATCTTATCTTACACTCCCTGGCGTCTCCCCTCACCCGCCACCCCATTGCCATCTCCCAGAGAGGAGGTTACACATAGATCTCCGAGATAGGTTCTCCCTTTCTACACCCCCTTCCCCCCTGGTGTCGCCACTCCCACTGCTGGTGTTGAGGGGTTCATCTGTCCTAGATTCCATGTGCCTCCAGATCCCCACTGCACCGCTGTGCATCCTCTGGTATAACCAGGTCCGCAAGGCAAGATAGAATTGGGGTCATGATGATTGGAAGGGGAGGAAGCGTTCAGGAACTAGAGGAAGGTTTTGAGTTTCATTGTTGCTACACTGAACCCTGAGTGGCCCATCTTCTCCACACTACCCCTCTGGAAGGGGTGTCCAGCTGTCTCCAGATGGGCATTGGGTCCCCATCACGCACTCTCCCTCTTTCACGGTGATGTGATTCTCATCACCACCCAACCTTTGTTGTTGGATACCTGGTCTCCACTGCCCTTCACGATCACCTATGTTGGTGTGCTGCTTCCGTGTGGGCTTGGTTGCTTCTGGACTAGATGGCCGCTTGTTTGCTTTCAAGCCTTCAAGTCCCCAGACGCTATATCTCTCAGTAGCCGGGCACCATCAGCCTTCTTCACCACACTTGCTTATGCACACTTTCGTCTTCAGCGATTATGTGAGGAAGGTGTTCACACAATGATTGTTTTTGTTGCTTTGTATCTGCTACATGGTCCATTCAACACCTTGTATTCGCTTAGGCTGTGTGCTTCTTCTCGGTGGGCTTTGTTGCTTCTGAGTTAGATGGTCGCTTATTTGCCTTCAAGCCTTTAAGACCCCAGACGCTATATCTTTTTGATACCCGGGCACCATCAGCTTTCTTCACCACGTTTGCCTACACACACGTCTGTCTTCAGTGATCATGTCGGGAAGATGGGTATCCTGCAATGACTGTTTAGCAGGGCGAGGTGCTATTGTATTGGGGGATTATGTATGAGGAGGCCCAATGTCCATCAGCTACTCTACTACTGAACCTATAAATATATGCATATAAATCTATTGCCCCCATAATCATAAATATATTTACATATGTACATGTCTGTATTTAGGCTTCTTTGTATGCACTTTGCCTCCTACTCCTTTCCTCTATTTCCTTTCGATTTCCTCCCGACCCATTACCATGTTTAGCCTTCATTCTGGATTCAGTAGTTCCTCTCAGTTACCTTGCTCTTGGTCACTCCCTACCAGTCCTCCCCTCCCCTCCCTCCTCTGGTTTTGAACCACTTGCTGTTCCCTTGTCCCTCTGTAGGGCGACACCTCCTCCCTTCCCCTACCTCCCACGCTCTCATGTCCCTCCAGGACCATTGGTCCTGTTGTTTTCTTCTCTCATTATTTGTCCAGCCTATCTTGTCTAGGTGGACCTGCTGACATAGTAATATGTGCATACAAATGCATATGACTTTGACTGCGCCCAAGTGGCACATAAGAACATGGCTTTGACAGAAGCAACATCGACATGCTGATAAGCAGAAAAGCCACTAACATTCAAAATTTAGAAGGTAAAATACAAAACCAATTAAAAAAAGACTAAACAAAAAGATAGCAAATATTAAGAAAAATTGCTAGTAGTTCAAGGTCAGTTCGTTGGCCTTTAGGAGTGTTTTCTAGGTGTAGCTTGTGAGGCGCCACGTCCTGGCCCGGAAGACCATCCTTTATACTCCCTCGGGATCCCTTTGCTCTTCTTCCTCCACTGCTCCATTGCACGCCCCCAGAGTTTGCCTCAGTGTGGCGGGGTCAGCTCAGTCGCACATCCCCCACTGTATCTCAGGTGCTGTCCTGTGTAGGGCCATGTGTTGGTGCAGGATGTTGCATCTCATAGTGTGGCCAGCTGAATGGTGGACCCAGGTGTACTCCACTAAGACCGTTCTCCTTCTTTTGTTTCAGCTTCCTTCTGGATGTGGTGTGGTGGGTCAGTTCCTTTCCCACTCCAGACGATCTATTTTAGTTTTCTGTGGTATTCCCTTCAAGTGTGGGGGTCGGCCTAATTCTGGTTTGGGCCAGCGTGTCGTCCAGCCTGTTTGTGTAGACCTCTGTACTTTGCGTTGCCCTCCTTGTTTGGTGTGTCGTGGTGGGTCCATATTCATGTTCCAGATCTGTGGGGACACAACCGATACTCTCCCCCAGGTGGGTTAGTACCCTGCCCCACCCCATACCATCCATTCGGATTCTCCCCCTCCAGGTTCTCCCTCTCCCTGCCCCACTACTCCTTCTTTATGCTGGGCTCTCATGTACCTCCCTAAGTGTGGCCTGCCCTCCCTCCAACTATCTATGCTTTCCCCCGTTTATTGTGGGATGGATGTTTATTCTTCTATTTCTGTCATGCTGATTGTACTTACCTCAGGGGACTCATGTTGTACCTGTCCCTTTGGGTCTGGCTTACCTCGCTTAGCATAATTCCTTCCAGCTCTACCCATGAAATAACGTGTTTCATGTGCTCATCGGTGCTTTTCAGTGCTGCATAGTACTACATTGTGTGTATGTGCCAAAGTTTGCTAATCCACTCATCTATCGATGGAATCTTAGGCTGTTTCCAAGTCTTTGCTATTGTGAATTGTGCCACAATAAACATTGGAGCGCATAAGACTGGTCGTGTTTTATGTGCTGCTTCAACCGGGTATATGCCCAGTAGAGGGATGGCTGGGTCATAAGGTAGATCAATTTCCATTTTCTTTAGGTATCGCCAAATTGCTTTTCACAGTGGCTGTACAAATCTGCACGACCACCAGCAGTGGAGGAGGGTTCCTGCTTCACCACAGCCCCTCCAACACTTGTTGCTCTCTGATTTACTGATCTGGGCTAGCATCAGGGGTGTTAGGTGGTATCTCATGGTTGTTTTCATTTGCATTTCTCTTATGGCAAGGGACTTCGAGCACTTTCTCATATGTTTATTGGCCATATTGATCTCCTCTCTAGTGAAAGTTCTTCTCAATTCTTTTGCACACTTCCTTAGGGGGTTAACTGTTTTCCTCTTTTTGCAGGTCACGATGGTGTTGCAGATTTTAGTAATGAGCCCTTTGTCTGATGTGTCATTACTAAAAATCTTCTCCCAGTCTGTAGGTTGCCCTTGTCACACCCTTGGCGAAGTCTTTCGAGGTGCACAGGTGTTCTATTCTTATTAGATCCCATTTGTCGATTTCCAGTTCACCTGTGTGTTTCCCCTTCCCTGTTGCAGTGAGTCATGTGCTCCCTGGTCCAGTGCTCTGAGATTAGTCCCGATTCCCTCCTTAATGGTCCTGATGGTTTGGGGTTTGACTTCTAGATCTGTGATCGACCTTGAGTGTATTCTTGTGCATGGGGTGAGGTAAACGTCTTGTTTCATCTTTCTACATGTGGATATCCATTGTTTCCAGCACCACTTATTAAAGAGGGCATCTGCTTCCCACTTGACGTTTTTGAGACCCTTGTCGAAGATCAGTTGTCTATATGCTGATGATTTTACTCCTGGGCTTTCTATTCTTTCCCACTGGTCTGAGTGTCTATCATTGTGCCAGTACCATGCTGTTTTGACCACTGTAGCTGTGTAGTAGGCATTAAAATCAGGTAGGGCGAGTCCTCCAATTGTGTCCTTCTTCTTGAGGAGTTCTCTGCTAATTCTGGGTTTCTTCCCTCTCCATATGAAGTTGGTGGTCAGTTTTTCCAATTCTTTGAAGAAGGTTGATGGTAATTGGATTGGTATAGCATTGAACTTGTAGAGTGCTTTAGGAAGAACTGTCATCTTTACTATGTTCAGCCTACCTAACCATGAGCAGGGGAGGGTCATCCATTTGTGAAGGTCACTTTTGGTTTCCTGTAATAGGGTTTTATAATTATGCTTATAAAGGTCTTTAGTATTTTTTGTTAATTATATTCCTAGGTATTTCAGTTTGTTCTTGGCTACTGTGAAGGGTACTTCCCTCTTAATCGCCTCTTCCATGGCCCTGTCCGATGTGTTTAGAAACCCTACTGACTTCTGTTTATTGATCTGGTATCCTGCTACTCTTTCATATTCCTCTATTGCTGTAAGCCAACTGTGGAGTTTTGGGGGTCTTCAATGTATAGGATCATGTCATCTACAAATAGCGATAGTTTCTCCTGCTCCTCTCCCAACTGGATCCCTTTGATGTCCTTCTGCTGTCTTATGTTGTTAGCCAGACCCTCCAAAACGATATTGAATAGAAGAGGGGAGAGGGGGCATCCTTGTCTTGTACCCTTTTTCAGTGGGATTGTTCTTGTCTTTTCTCCATTGACTATGATGTTGGCTGTTGGTCTTTCATTGATAGCTTGTATGAGCTTGAGGAACTTACCTTCCAATCCTATCTTCATGAGTGTTTTGATTAGGAATGGGTGCTGGATGTGGTCAAATGCTTTTTCTGCATCTATAGATATTATCATATGGTTTTTATCCTTTTTCTTCTCGATGTGGTGTATGATATTGATGGATTTTCGGATGTTAAACCAGCCCTGCATCCCAGGGATGAATCCTACTTGGTCGTGGTGGATGATATGTTTGATGTTCCTTTGTATTTTATTGGCCAATATTTTGTTAAGGATTTTTGCATCTATGTTCATTAGAGATATTGGTCTATAATTCTCTACACCTGTGGGGTCTTTTCCCTGTTTGGGTATCAAAGTAATGCTGGCTTCGTAAAATGAGTTTGGGAGCTTGCCGTTCTTTTCTATGTTATGGAATACTTTGTGGAGGATCGGTGTCAGCTCTTCCCTGAATGTTTGGTAAAATTCTGCTGTGTAGCCATCTGGCCCTGGGGCCTTTTTCCTTGGTAGGTTTTTGATGACACTCTCTATTTCTTCCTTCGCTATGGGTTTGTTGAGGTTCTTGATCTCTGTCTCAGATAATCTAGGGAGAGATTGTTTTTCTAAATATTTATCCATGTCTTCCAGGTTTCTGAATTCATTAGAATACAAACCTTCATAGTACTTTGTGATTATCCTTTTTGTCTCATTGGGGTCTGTTGTTATTGCCCCCGATTCATCCCTCATCCTGGCTATTGATGTTTGCTCCTTTCTATCTTTGGTAAGCTTTGCCAGATGAGTGTCAATTTTATAAATTCGTTCATAAAACCAGCTTCTAGTTGCGTTAATCCTTTGCATTGTTCTTTTGTCTTCCCCCTGGTTTAACTCCGCCCTGATTTTTATTATTTCTTTTCTCTTGCTATTGGAGGGGTAGTTCAGTTGACTCTGTTCTAGATGTTGGAGGTTTTGTGTTAACATATCTGTCATATGCCTTTCTTCTTTTTTCATATATGCATTCAGTGATATCAAGCTACCTCTGATAACTGCCTTTGCAGTGTCGCATAAGTTTTGATATGTTGTATGCTCGTTCTCATTAGTTTCTAGAAACTTCCTAATATCCTCTCTGATCTGGACCTTAACCCATTCATGTCGCAGGAGATCGTTATTTATTCTCCAATTGGTTGTCCTTCCTTTTCTGGGTCCCTCTTATTAATCTCCAGCTTTATGGCATGGTGGTCTGAGAAAGACATCTGGATAATATCTATGTGTTTGAATTTACTCAGGCTGGCCTTGAGTCCCAGCATGTGATCTATTCTTGAGAAAGATCCGTGTGGATTGGAGAAGAATGTGAAAACTTTTGCTTTTGGAAGAAAGGTTCTATAGATGTCTATCGGGCCCTGTTGCCTAATTACATTGTTTAGCTCTCTGGCCTCTTTGCTGAGCGTCTTCCCCTGTGACCTGTCTTTCTCTGATAGTGGAGTGTTGAAGTCCCCCACTATTATTGTTGTTTCCGTGATTTCTTCTGTCATTTTTTTAATAGTTTGTTTGACGAAATTTGCCGCGCCATTATTAGGTGCGTAAATATGCAGTATGCTAAGTGCTTCCTGGTTTACTGAACCTTTGAGCATTATGTAGTGTCCCTCTTTGTCTCTTTTTATGTTTTGCATCTTGAAATCCATTTTGTCGGAGATTAAAATAGCCACTCCTGCCTTCTTGGAGTTACCATTTGCTTGGTAAACTTTCTGCCAGCCCTTTATTCTCAGCATATACTTGTCTGCTCGCTTAAGGTGTGTCTCTTGCAGGCAGTAGATTGATGGGTTATGTTTTCTAATCCAGTCCTCCAGCCTCTTTCTTTTAATGTATGAATTGAGCCCATTTGTATTCAGAGTGATTATTACTATCTCTGGCTTCATAGTTGCCATATTCTGGTTTGTGTTTTGGGTCTTTACCTATCTTCCTTTATATCAGTGTACTGCGTTTCAGTGGAGGGTTTCCATCATGTCCTCTTTTCCATCTGAGACCCTGTTGTCCTGGTACGTGTTGCTAGCATGTTGGCTTCTAGATGGAGATGGGCTATATGGTGGTCTCCTGATGGTTCTAGTTGGAGCTTGATCTTCTGGCCATAGTGAGTAAGCCAGTATGTTCTGCAAGGTCGGGTGACTTGCAGCATATTTTTTGAGTTCTTCCTTGTCCTGGAAGACCCTTATCTTACCCTCTATCTTAATGGATAACTTGGCAGGGTATAGGATTCTGGGGGAGGCATTTTTATCTTTCAGTTTTTGGAAGATGTTGCTCCATTCTCTCCTCCTCTTCATGGTTTTTGCTCATAAGTCTGAGCATATTCTTACCTGCGCTCCTTTTTATGTGACTGTCTTCCTTTCTCTTGCTGCTTGTAAAATTTTCTCTTTTTCCTCTAAGTTGGATGTTTTTACTATTATATGTCTTGGCGTGTTCTTCTTGGTGTTTAGCTTAGCCGGCGTCCTCTCTGCGTCCTGTATGAGAGTCGGATTCTCCTTTGTTAGTTTGGGAAAATTTTCTTCCAGAAGTTCCTTTGCTATCTAGGCTGTCGAATTGTGTGTTATGTTGTGTTCCGGTAGACCGATTATTCAAATATTATTCCTCTTCATAGCATCTGTCATTGATCTCAAGCTGTCTTCTGTTTCTTTAATTTTCCTATCTGATTGTTTTTCTCGCTTGCTTCGTTTGTTTTGAGTGTCCTCTAGTTTACTGATATGGTTCTCAGCCTCCTCAAGCCTAGATGTAGCTTCTGTGACCTTTTGTGTGGCCTCTGCTACCTCCTCTGTTAGTTTCTGCAGTTCCTTTTGGTGGGTAGAATTCATCCCCTCTATTGTGGACTTAATCCCCTCTATTGTGCATTTCATCCCCTCTATAGTTGCATCCTTATTCTGGTTTGCTTCTCTTAGCTCCTGTATTACTGCAAGCAGAGTTCTGAAGATTTCCTTTTGTGGCTGATCTATATCTGTTTCTTCTATGAGTGACTTTAGGTCTGTTAAAGTGCCTCGTTTCTCTGATTTTTTGTTGGGAGTGTTGTGGTCTGTTGATTTTTCCTTGATCCTTTCATAGGCCCCATGCTTCTGGGAGACAGGAGTAACCTTATCTATGTTATTGTTAAGGATTCTTTCAGGCAATTGCCTATGCGCTCCTGTAAGGGTGGGTCAGACTGCTGTGTAGACCAAGTTCCCTGTCGGGTTGGTGACCCGCAGTGCCGAGATATTTCAGTAGCTGGGGTGGGTGCTGGGGCCTCAGTGAGTGCCCTCAGGCTGCTTTGACCAGGGGTGACAAGGTACCCTTAGCAGTCCCCTTTATGGGGAGGGGGGTGTTAGTAATAAAACGATTTAAAAAGTTAATGATATAAAAATAGTTTTTGACGGAATATTGGGCAGAGGAAGAAAAAATTGGAGGGTGGGGGAAGAGAATCTATAATAGAAGAGGGACAAGCTGTGATACTAGTAGAGGTGGAAGGAGAAGAAAAAAGATAGTGAAGGAGAATCTATAGAAAAGGGGCAGAAGAGAAGTACAAGCATTAATGAAAAAGTAGGAAGGAAGGAGAGGGAAAATACATCACAGAAAGTAAAAGAAAGGGAAGAAGGAATAAAAAAAAAACAAACCAAAACACAAAAAAGAAAAAAACACACGCACATACACAAAAACTTATGCTAGATGGAGGATGGGTGTATGTGTATGTCTGAAAATTTCCCCCTTTTCCTCTAAGCGCCGGTGATGCCTAATAGAGCGCAGAGGTGGCTGAGTTCGTATTGTCCCACGATGTGGTGCTGATCTATGTGTTGTTGGTAATGCTCTTCACCTCAGCAAGACCTCCCAGGTGAGCCGCTTCCCACTGGCGGTCCTTGTGTTCTAGCTGGGAAGTGCTAGGGCAGCTAAGGGTACTGTGTGGAGGCACAGGCCACCGTGGCCGTCTCCTGTGGTGGCTGGGGAGGGCTGCGGCAGGCTTAGGGCTGGCACTGGGGACCCCACAGGGCCCCCAGGTGGTGAGAGCCGGCTGGAGCTCACCGACGGCTCCCCAGGGACTGCAAAGTCGAGTCCCAGGCTCCGCTGCAGGTGGAATGTTAGATCTGCCCAGGCTGTGAGCGGGCGCGGGAAGCCCCTCGGACAGCCACGCAGACAGCGGCGTGAAACTGCAGGGGACAATGGTGCCCGTCCTCCGCCCCGGCTCAGAGCTCAGAACCGCGTGGACAGCGGCGGCTTGGCGCGAAACTGCAGGGGGCAATGGTGCCCGTCCTCCGCTCAGGCTCAGAGCCGCGGGCGCCGGGGTCCCCACAGCATCCTGGGAAGGATACCTACTCTTGTGCCAGGCGCTGGGAAGGACCCTCGGCGGGCTGACTCAGCAGCGTGGGCTGCGGCGCTCCGCGGAAGCGCAGGTTTGGGGACACGCGTGGGTTGGGCAATGGCTCCCGTCGGCAGGAAGTGCTCAGCGTAGGGGCCCGACCTGGAGTGGAGCTGGCACTAGGCTGCCGGGGGTCGGCGGGGGTGGGCGGCTAGCACACGGAGGGCCGGTGGAGAGGTCCGCGGCAGCGGTGGGGGTGGATGGTCCCCCGTGGGGGTTGCCAGATAACCCGCGGGTCCGCTCCCCGGAGATTGGATGAATGGCAGGAGGGACGCGGGCCCTAGGGCAGATCGTTGCCCTGCGGGGAGAGGGGAACCGCGGGAGAGGAAAGCTTCTCTCCCAGTGGGGATCCGCGTGGGCCGCTGGTGTAGGGGAGCGCGTGACCTGCTGCGCCTCTCTAGGCAGGGCAGGCATGCGACTCTGGGCTGGGGTCTGGTTTGGGGATGGAGCTTAGGCTAGTCGCCAGTGAGCTCGCGGCAGCTTAGTGACCAGAGATGTCCCACAAGTCCAGTCCTCTTTCACCTAGACCCCTGCTCAGGACAAATGTGTGGGGTGGGACTGGGGTGCTGTCCCAGGGAGATATTTCACTCACCAGACTCCTACTATTCAGCTACCTGGTCACCAAATCCGCTTTGTTTGGAGGAGCTCTCAGTGTATGCGGGTGTCCCCGTCGGCCATCTTCCCGGACTCCTCTAACTCTTCTATTTACTCACTGTGTAACCTTGGGCTGATCATTTGACCTCTCCATGCCCTGACCTCCTCTGCCAAATAACAATAGTACCTGCCTCATACTAGCATTTGGTGAGTTGGAAGAATTAATAATTTTGCAGGATTGACCCTCATCGCAGCCACTGGCCCCAAAAGGGATACAGCTGCTGTGCTGTGGGTCAAAATGCCACAGCAACGCATGGTGGCAGGGCACATGCAGGGCTGCGCAGCAGGCGCGGGAGCGCATGGGGCAGGCAAGGAATCTGGAGCTTGCACAGGGGCCCCTGGTCGGCAAGCCCCGCTGCACCACTGAGCGCGGGAAGTCTGCACACAGCAGGCCCGCTGCATTGTGGGCAGTGCAAGTGTAGAGCCCAGCGTCCTCGGGCCGCGCATTGTACAGTATTAGCTGCCTGATGCTGGTGACCACCACATTGCCTTACATCTGGTCCAGGCACAGGATCAGGTTCTCAGGCTGCTCACCCTGCTGCTCCCAGGTGATGGCGGGCAGGGGGCGCCCGAACTGAAATCAAAGTGCAGGCTGGCCATGCCCCCAACAGCCACAGCCAGCTGTGAGGAGGGGTTGCTGTAAAGCATGGCAGTTCTGGCGCATCAGGTGACGTCCCTTGTGTGGTGCAAGCATGTGGTCTTAGGCAGCTCCTGCGTGGTCCCTGGGATGGGTGCACTGTGGGGTCTGGAGGTTGGGGCTGCTGGGGGAGCAGCCCAGCACTGCCTTGCAGGGCATGATGCACAGGCACAGGCCGCACAAGCACGCGGTGAAGTTGGGCTCCTTGCTCAGCGCTCGAGGCAGAGGCACATGGCTGCCAGTCCCAGATGCAGCAGTCGGAGCCCTGCTGCGTGAACACTAAGCCCTCACAAGAGGCAGCGGCTGGTGCTGTGGGCCCCTGGGACTGAAGTGCACCATCACGCACCTCCGCAGGCCACACACTTTGGGGCAGCCTCGCTCTAGTCCTGCGCAGTCCTGAGGATAGAGGGGGTGGCTCAATGTGGGACCACTGCTGCTTTTCTGCTCCTGCCAGGACCGGTCCACACACCTAGCCTTCCAATCCAAGACTAGGATTCTAGTGGTACATGCGCTCCCGAATCAGCCTCACTCTTCTATTTACAAGCTTGTCTGCTTTCTGGAAAGCTGATGAGTCATGCTCCTCTTGTTGGGTGACCAGAGTTACTGCCCCCCTTCTTAGGACCACCTCCACTCCCTCACCCAGTCAAGTTTCATTCTTCCAGGCCCAGAGCCTTCACCCCACTGCTCCCAGGATGCCTGCCTCACTCCCTAGACCCACTTTCAGAGGCCAGAGTGCAGCACTAAGAGGTCTCGGTGTTCAGGTTGGAAGGGGTGGGATCCCAGAGTACGGGGATCCAGGGGTAGAGCCTGCATGGTACCCCCGAAGACCTATCCCCTCATGATCTTCTGTTGCTCTCCTCCCTTAAAAAATGTGTAGGACTTACGACATTGTCTGGCAAATGGTAAGTGCTAAATTCTACTTCCTTACATAAAATTCATTCATTCAACATTTATTGAGCACTTATTATGGGTCAAATACTCAACCAGGCAGTGAGAATACAAAAATTATGGAAATGTGGCCACCCTTTAGGGAGTTCATATTGGAATGTGGGAAGCGGGCTTATGAGCCATTAAGCCAAATAAATATTGAATCAGGGAAATGCATAAAACATGAAGGCAAAGGGAACATGGACAGTGGAGCCAGAAGACAGACTTCCGAAGGCTTTACAGAAGACGTGGCCTTTGTGCTGGCTCTCCAAGCAGGGGCTGCATTGGCACTCCCGACAGGCACAACGCCTCATCAGAGCCACGGGAGTGTGAAAGCACACGAAATGTTGTGGGAATTCAAGGTCTACCTGTGACTGTCATGTCAGATGGGACACAGGAATGATAGATCCAGAAACATTGCTCAGAACCGATTTTGAAAGGCCTTGAATTCCAAGTTACTAAGTTTGAATTTTACCCTATAAAATCTTGCCTTAGATCAAGGTCCCCAGAAGCCAACTATGAGCATGATTCTTATGAAAATGATTTATTAGGTGTTACCAGGAAAAGCTAGAAAGGGATAGAAAAAAAGGTATATGGCAAACAAACCAAATAAGTCAAAGTGTGCTATGAGAGACAATTTAGCTCAATCTTTCAGGGTCACTCTGGAGACTGGAAAAGTGACTCCTCAAGCGTGGTCTCCATGGAAGTAAGAGAATAAGAGACTTGTAGCTACTCACCCCTCAGTCACTGTTTCTGGGCTCCCCTGGGCACTCTATGGATTAGGGAGTTGTTCAGGCAGCCTGGGGTCTTCAGAGGGTCTGAGAGGAGCATCTGCAGAGCTATGAAGAATCATTGACATTTTAAATCAAGACAATGATACAGTCTAATCCCTATGTCGGAAATCTAACTGGTAATGGCACACAAAATTGGAGATGCATCTAAGGGTGAGAAAATCACTCAGACAGCCATGGTCATGGTCCAGGCAAGAGCTACTGCAGGTACAAACAAAGGTTACAGGTGAGGATGAACTAGAGAGGAGGAAGCGAATTGGAGAAGCATTTATGGCTAGGACCTGATGATCATTTGAATTTCAGGACGAGGTAGCTAACTTGTGTAGCCATCAAGGACGAAGGGACACAAAGTACATTTGCCAAGAAAGATGGGAGAATGATGTTGAGCATGTTGGATACCTGGAGGACACTCAGCTAGAAACACCCAGCGGATTGGTGTAAATGTGGGCCTGGACATCAGGAGAGAGGCCTTGGCTAGAGCCATACATTTGGAAGGCATCGACAGGTAGATGTCAGTTGTTGTTCTTGTTAGGTGCAGTTGAGACACTTCTGACACATTGTGATCCTATGCACAACAGAATAAAACCCAACCCAGTCCTGCACAATGCTTACAATAGTTCTTATCTGTAAGCCCATTGTTGCAGTCACTGTCTCAATCCATGTTGAGAGCCTTCCTCTTTTTCACTGCCCCTCCACTTTACCAAACATGATGTCCTCCAGGGACTTGTCTCTCCTGACAATATGTCCAAAGTACATGAGATGAATTCTTGCCGTGCTTGCCTCTAAAGAGAATTCTGAGTGTACTTTTCCCAAGATCTGTTTGTTCTTCTGGCAGCCTATGGTACTTCCGAAAACTTTTCCATAATTTGAATGTATCACTTATTCTTCCATCTTCCTTATCCAATGTCCAACTTTCACATGCATATGAGATGATTGAAAATACCATGACTTGGTCCAGGAGAACTTTTGTCCTCAAAGTAACATGCTTTATTTTCAAACTTTAAAGAAAATTTGTGCAGCAAATATTTCCATCGTAATGCTTCATTGGATCTCTTGATTGCTACTTCCACGAGCATTAATTGTGGAGCCAAGAAAAATGAAATCCTTGAAAAATTAAAACTTTTCCCCATTTATCATGATGTTATCCATTGGTCCCGTTGTGAGGATTTTGGTTTGCTTTATATTGAGTTATAATCCACACTGGAGCTTGCTATCCTTGATCCTCACCAGTTGTTATTTTTAGGTCAAGTCAGCTCTGACCCAAAGCGACCCAATGCACAGCAGAACAAAACACTGCACTGTCCGCTGTTGCCTTCACAATTGTTCCTATACCTGAGTCCATGGTTGTAGCTATAGTGTCATTCTGTCTCAGGGGAGTCTTCCTTTTTTTCACTGCTCTTTTACTTTATCAAACATGTCCTCCTGCAGGGACCGGCCTCTCCTGGCTATATGTCCAAATTGAAGTCTTGCCATCCTTTGCCTCTACGCAAGTGCTTCAAAGTGTAAGGCACCTTGCTTGATCTTAATTCTTATAACATAAATCGTTTTGTCTTTTTAGGAGTCCATTTACCTTTCTATATTCCTCCCCAGCACCACAACTCAAATGCTTCTATTCTTCTAAATCTTCCTTATTCAATGTCCAATGTTCCCAAGTGTATGATGGGATAGAGAAGACTGTGACTTTGAGGACTAAGGTGTGCCTGACCCAAGTTACGGTCTGATCTTCAATCTAAAGCAGTCTTGAGCAGCAGATTTACCTAAAGCAGTACGCCTTTTGGTCTCTCAACTGCTGCTTCCGTGAACATTGATTGTTCATCCAAGTAAGACACAGTCCTTGACGACTAAAATCTTTTCTCCATTTGTCATGGTGTTACCTATTGGTCCAATGGTGAGGATTTGGGTCTTCTTTACAATTATTTGTAACCCACACTGAAGGCTGTAATCCTTGATCTTCATCAGCAAGTGCTTCAAGTCCTCCTCCCTTTCAGCAAGCAAGGTTGTTGAATATCTGTATATTTCATGTTTTTAGTAAGCCTTCCCATCAATCCTGATACCACATTCTTCTTCATGTAATCTAGCTTCTCTGATGATTTGCTCAACATACAGATTGAAAAAGCATGGTGAGAGGATTCAACCCTAACACCTTTCGTGACTTTAAGCCATTCAGTTTGTCCTTATTCTGTTAACAGATCTACCTCTTGATCCATGTACATATTCTGAACATTGTATTGTGTTCTGGAAGTCCATTCTCCTTAAAGTTATCCACAGTTTATTATGAATCACAGAGTTGAATGCCTTTGCATAGTCAATGAATCACATCTTTCTGGTATTCTTTGCTTTGAGCTAAGGTCCATCTGACATCACCAATAGTATCCCTTGTTTCACGTCCTCTTGTAAATCCAGCCTGAACTCCTGGAAGCAGTTCCCTGTCAATATACTGCTGCAACCATTGTGGGATGATCTTTAGCAAAATTTTACTTGTGCGAAATATCAATGATATTGTTCTATAGTTGGAGCATTTTGTTGGATCACCTTGCTTTGGAATGGGGACAAATATTGATCTCTTCCAAGCAGTTGGCCGAGTAACTCTCTTCCAAATTCCCTAGCATTGATGAGTAAGTGCTTCCAGTGCTTTTCCAGCTTGCTGAAACATTTCAATGGATATTCCATCAATTCCTGGAGCTTTGTGCTTGGCTAATACTTTCAGTGAAGTTTGAAATTCTTGCTTCAGCACCATTGGTTCTTGTTCATATGGTGCTTCCTAAAATGGTGGGATGTTGACTAGTGCTTTTTTGTATAGTGACTCTGTGTAGTCTTTTCATCTTCCCTCGATGCTTCCTGTATCATTCATTATTTTGTTACAGAATCTTCAAAGATTCCAACTTGAGGCTTGAATTTTTTTCCTTGACCTTATGCAGAGCTTCTTCATCAGTAGGAACCAGAAAAAAGAGAACACCAAAGAGTGCCAGCTATTGAGATGAGGAAGTGCGATTGATTGACCTGTATACTTCCCCACATAAAAATATGTTGAAGTACGAGCCCACTTAAAACTCATTGTCCTCAAGTTGATGCCGACTCATAACGACCCTATAGGATAGGGTAGACTTCCCCCGTGGGTCTCCAAGACTGTAATTTTTTATGAGATAAAAACAGCTCCATTTTTCTTCCTAAGTGCAGCTGGTAGTGTCCAACTAATGACCTTGAGGATTGCCGCTCAACTAGGCATGGTGAACATGACCTCATTTGGACGGGGGATTTAAACATGCCTAATTAGTTATACAAGGAGATCATTAGACTGAATCCAAATCGTGTATAACAGATGCCCTCATGGGAAGAGAAGGGACACAGACCAATTCAAATGGAAAACTGTCAAGTGAAGAGAGAGGCAAAGATTGGAGTTGTGCTGTCATCAGCTAAAATTTTGCTGAGGCTACAAGAAGAAACAAAAAATTCCCTAGAGCGTTTGTAGTAAGCATGGCCCTGCTAACACCTTGACTTCAGTCTTCTAGCCTCCAGAACTATGAGAGAACTAAGTGTCTCTTGTGAACTGGTGGTGATTTGTTACCATAGTCCCAGGACACTCATGGAGCCTGGAAAAAGTGAGTATTAAGGAGCGTACAGCACTAGAAGAGGCATGTTTCAAGAGGCAAGGTAAAAGAAGCACCAAATAGGAAAGCATGCTCCTTTGGCATTTAATGATACACAGAGGTCACTGGAGGTCAAAGGATGAGCAGAGGTCATTAGGTTAGACTATATTCCAAAAGCATTGACCCCCTCCCCTCACAGAAACCATGATGAAGGGGGAAACCATATTGTAAGAGGTTTACCAGGAGGGGGAAGAAGAATACAGGTGGCAAGTGAAAGCGTGATCTGTGGACCTGCAGCCTCAGCATCATCTGGGAGCTTGTTAAGCACAAACAGAGCATTCTTGGGCCTCACTCCAGAACTACTGTATTTAGAAATCTGAAGGTAAAGTCCAACAATCTGTCTTAAGAAATCCTCCAGGTGATTCTGATGCCTGCTCATGTTTGAGGCCCACTAATGTCTACAACCTTAAAGAAGTTTGGGAGCACAAAGCAATATGACAGCTACCTACAGGGGAGCCAGAAACCGGTACTCATCACCTGTCAGTTTGTTGTACTGCAGTGGCTTGTGTATTGCTGCGATGCTGGAAGCTATATTATTGGTATTTCAAATACCAGCAGGGTTACCCAAGGTTAACAGTTTCAACAGAATGTCCAGACTAAGAGCAGACTACATAGAAGAAATAGGCTGTCCACTTTTGAGGACTAGCCACTGAAAACGTTATGAATAACAAAGAATAGACAACCAAAAAATTATCAGATGACATAGATAAGACTGGCATCCACCCGCAAATGGCTAAGATGAGTGCCCACTGGATATGTGACTTCTATTTCTTTGGGAGCACAGACTCATCACATGGGCTAAAATTGTGAATTGTCTCCCTCCATCACAGCATGTTATAATAAAATAGTGACCGATGATTGCCGTGTGTATCCAGCATGAAATAAACCATCAACTAGGTCACAAAAACCAATTGAACCTCTGTGTTTACACAGGCAGAGAAGTTGAAAAGCTAAAATGAGTTTGTTGCCACAAATGGTGCAATAGAACCCAAATTTTCATTCCTAATGTCCAGCATCACTCTAGTTTGTTGTTATTATTTTTGTTGTAAACCATCCACCCCAAACTAGTGCATAAAATATAAGGGGTGGGGAGTGGGAGGTGATCCTGGAGACGGATGGCAAGAAGTAGCTCTTTGGGTTGGAGGGAACCTGTGAGCAGCTCAAGTACCTGGTGAGCCAGGAGTGCCTGGCTTCCCTGATTCCTGAACAGGACAAAGAGCTAGTTCAAGGTCTGGTTCCAGAACCACTAGACCAGGTGCTGCAAGTGCCATATGGTGGAGATGTGGTTGGTCAAGAGGAGGCAGTCCTTTGATACGGAGAATCTGAGGTGGGTAGCTCAGGCACAAAGGGTGGTGATGAGTAAATCAGCTTCTGAGACCCCAACTTGAGCGATGGAAAGATTCTGTGGGCGCTGAAGTGCAAAGGTTGCCCTGGTTAGCCCACATGGCAGCTTCTAATCAAAAATGTGGCTTCTGAAGGGATCTGCTGGGCCAGTGAAATTCAAAACAGAGAGGGCAGCTCAGAAGGTGATGTTGACTTTTTTGGTTTGGGGATCTGACAGGGATCATCTGGATAGATTCTCTCAAGGGACACAGTACGATCAAAGAACGTGTGAAAGCAAGTGATCCACGTCCCCCAATGATGCCAAAACGACCCTGTTGGACATGGTATGTAGTGTGACTAGAAGTGTATTGAGCAGAGGAAACCTCAGAGAATAATTACAGAAATCTGTAGAGCAGGGGTCAGGGATACACTGCGGGTCTCTCGGTCCATGCATGTGGCTCTGAAGTAAAATGAAAATCTTTCAAGGGCAGTTATTATTCAGATACACAAGCACTTCCTCAATGCATGAATACTTTCTTTTATTAAATTTTCACTGTATGATGCTCACTCTCCCGACACAACTGCTGAAGCCAAAGTGGGTGAACAAGTAAATGTGGCAAAGAAAGCCGATGCTGCCCGGCTATCAAAAGAGATAGTGACTGGGGTCTTAAAGGCTTGAAGATAAACAAGCGGCCATCTAGCTCAGAAGCAACAAAGCCCACATGGAAGAACACACCAACCTGTGTGATCGCGTGGTCCCACAGGGATCAGTTATCAGGCATCAAAGAACAAAAAATCATATCAGTGGCTGCACACCTCCATGATACGATCACTGAAGACAAACCGGTACATAAGCAAATGTGGTGAAGAAAGCTGATGGTGCCCGGCTATCGAAAGAGATAGTGTCTGGGGTCATAAAGGCTTGAAGGTGAACAAGCGGCCATCTAGCTCAGAAGCAATAAAGCCCACATGGAAGAAGCACACCAGCCGGTGCGATCACGAGGTGCCAAAGGGACCAGGTATAAGGCATCATGCCCCCTCCCCCCCCCAAATATATATATATATATATATATATATATATATATGTGTGTGTGTGAGATATATATATATATATATACCATAGTGAATGAAGGGGGAAGTGCAGAGTGGAGACCCAAGGCCCAAGTGTCGACCACTGGAGATCCCCTCACGGAGGGGTTTAGGAGAGGAGACGGGTCAAGCAGGGTGCGATGTAGTACCGATGAAGAACACAGCTCTCCCCCAGATACTGGATGCTTCCTCCCCCCAACTACCATGATCCGAATTCTACCTTGCAGGACTGGATAGGGCAGAGATTGTACACTGGTGCATATGGGAGCTGGAGGCACAGGGAATCCATGGTGGATTATACCTTTAGGACCAGGGGTGTGAGGGGCGATGCTGGGAGAGTGGAGGGTGAGTGGAGGAGCTGATTAAAAGGATCCACATGTGACCTCCTCCCTGGGAGATAGACTGCAGAGAAGGGGGGGGAGGGAGACTCCGGATAGGACAAGATATGACAAAATAACAATCTGTGGTTTATCAAGGGCTCAGGAGGGAGGGGGTAGCGGGGAGGGAAGGGAAAAAAAAGAGTACCTGATGCAGAGTGCTTAAGTTGAGCGCAAATGCTTTGAGAATGATTGGGGCAGGGAATGTGTGGATGTGCTTTATACAATTGATGTATGTATATGTGTGGATTGTGATAAGAGTTGTATGAACCCCTAATAAAATGTAAAAAATATTAAAATATATTTTTATTTCTTTGAAATAATTTTTCAATTGTTGTGAGGGACAAATTTGGCTCTTCTGTCTCAAAACTTTGCCTCCTGGATGTAGACCAAGAAGGAGGCTATGTCTAGACACAGTCGCCTCACATATTGATATTTTTGCTTAAGAAGTGTCTGTGGTATTTGAGCAATGCTTTCTGACTTACCCGCACATACTTTTACAGAATAAGTGATGAACCAGCTGCTTTGAATGGTAAACACATGGAAGCTGGGAAGGGTGAGGACCAGAAAGGATCACTAGACAATAAATAATGTAATACATCTGCGTCAGGACCTTGGCTCCAGAGCTACAACTTCAGTGTTGTGCAGCACATGTCTTCTGTTTTGAAACACAATTGCAGTCAATTATTATCTTCCTCATGAGTCATTATTTCCTATGGCTCTGGGGATTGGCAGTACTAAGCTAGCAGATTCTTCTGTGGGCTTGACGTCAGGCAATGGCTTATGATGGAGACATCTCACACAGCATCCCCACTGGTAAGTACCAGACAATGGCCACTGGTGTTTGCTGGGACTTTAAGGGGGACTATTGTCAGCATCTGCATGTGGCCTCTACATCACACTTCCTCACAGCAAGGCGACTGGACTCCGAAGGTCTTGTGCAGAGAAGGAGCCAGGTGGGAGTTATATTACCTCAGAAGTCACAACGCACATCAACTGCCATATTTTACTCTTGGAGAGCCATAAGGCCGGCGTGCGTTCAAGGGAAGAAACATAAACTCCAACTTTGGATGGGAAATGACAAGATTCTGGAAGACCTTGTAGGGAAGAAGCAATCCCTGGAAGGCATTTTGTGAGCTACAGTGTGCCCCAGGACATAAACCTTAACTGGGAAGCTCAATGATAGCCTTGCACACTCTGGCTGGTGAGTTCCAGTGACTTTCTTTGAAGGAAGGGAAGGCAAATTTGGAAGGGAACCCTCAGAAGCCCCCAAGTGACCTGAAACCGCACCTTGGCAGACATCCACTGAGCATTCCTTCCTCCTTCAGGGATTAAGCTGGGGGAGAGAATGGTTGCTGGAAAGACAAAAGGAATTGACTAACACTCTGGAATTACATCACTCCCTCTCTTTGTTCATTTTTCACTATTCTTTTCTTGTGTTGAATTTATCTTGTCCTTACTCTCCCCTAGGACCTTCCACTTAGATATGGGGTTGGGGTGAGGAGTTGATTGATCTGTGCTGAAATCAGGGAGGTTGGTAGTAATAGAAGGATCACCTTACTCCCCCATAGTTTCCATAGCAACCGGGACCAATTGGTGGGAGCAATGGGCAGATAAATGCCGCATTGTGGGGTTCGGTGCTTGGTGGAGGTGAAGGCTGACGTATCTAGAGTGGAGAGAGGAAAACAGCCTGGTGGGCAAATGTTGTTGGAGATGGCTTTGAGACTAGCCTCTGCTGGTCTCTTGCTCCTCACTCTCCCCTTGGTAGTGGCATGTGTGTGTGTCCCCACCTGCCATCCCTTCATCCCCACTTGGAGCGATTCTGGCTATTATTTCCTCATGGCAAAACTGTCAGCTCATCATCCTGTTTTCTTCCATTCATGCTTCTTTAGCTGCGTGTTGACTTCTAACTGGAGAGAATCAGAAAAGTCAAGTCCCCTCCCCACAGGGCCTTTGCTGAAGGAGACAGCCCAGATCTGTGCTGCAATCTGGGTACGGAATCTCTCCTAGCTCACTTTCCCACTTCTCCTTAACAGGTTTTTCCTGCCACTGCTCCTGCCTGGACGGGATGGAGTGTTCAAGTGATGCCACAGAAGTCACAGCAAATGAACCAAGGGACTCGGCAAAGACCATTCATGAGGTGAAATATGCTATAAGCTCTTGAATGGGAAGCCACCATTCTGGCAGTGAACATGGTCCTATGGACCCTCCTCGTTCTAAGGCTTTAGTGCAGTCCTACCTGACTGAGTGCTCCCCAAGTGAGTTCCTCCTGAAAGTGAAAGAAGGCTTATCCTTCTTTAGCTTTGAAGCTACTCCTTCTTCACCTGGTGGATTCATATATTGAGGATCTTTGCTTCCTGATTCCTGAGCTCAACTGTGCTGACTGATAGCTTCATGGCCAAGGACACTGACACAGCTCTGTATTCTCTATTCACTCTCTTTGTTTCCCATTGATTTCCTTTTGTCTAATTGTGGAAAAGAAATCCCTGGGGATGGTTTATTCTAGAGTAAAGTTCTTCCAATTCCCTAAAGGAGGGTATAGAGAAATGCAAAGTTAACTGGAGTCTCTCCAGCACACACTGGAACCCCAAGGGGGCTGCATAGGTCTCAATCAAAGGTGGAGGTCTGCTGACTTACCCCTAGACAGGGAACACATCATGGGCAGGAGCCAAGTGCTGTTTCTATCTGGACCTTCAGGGTCTTCGCAGTGCCTGGCTCATAGAGGAAATGAAAAATGCTTGTTTCTTCTTATTAAGTCAGAGATTTACTTTTGTTGTTAGGGTCGGTCCTGTTGGTTCCCACTCATAACAACCCTATGTCAAACAGAACACAACGCCACCCGGAACCATCATCACAATTGTTCTCATGTTTGAACCCATTATTGCAGCCCCCATGTCCATCCATCTCATGAGAGCCTTCCTCTTTTCTATTGCCCCTCCACTTTACCAAGCACGATGTCCTTTTCCAGGGCCTGGTCTTTCTTGACAGCATGTTGAAAGTACATGTCCAAAGGGTGGTAAAATCTGGCCATCCTTACTTCTAAGGAGCATTTGGCCTGTGCTTCTTCCAAGACAAAATTCTTGGTACATCTGGTAGTCCATGATACTTTCAATGTTTTTTTTCTTTCCCTAGCACCATAATTCACATGCATCGATTCTTCTTTGGACTTCCTTATTTAATCTCCAAATTTTACATACATAGGAAGTGTTTGAACATACTATGGCTCGTGTCAGATGCACCTTAGTTCTCAAAACAACATCCCTGCTTTTCACTACTCTAAAGAGGTCTTGTGAATATTTACCCAATACAATGGTGTGCATTTTTTAAGCTCTTGACTGTTGTTTGCATGAGTGTTGATCATGGATCCAAGGAAGAGGAAATCCTTGACCACCTCACAATTCTACATCTAAGCATATACCTCAAAGAATAACAAACAGAAACTCAATGAGATAGTGCTATACAAGTTCACTGCAGCACTACCCACAAGAGCTGAAAGGTGGCTATTACCAAAATGCCTGGCCTCCAAAAAATGGATAAACCAAACCAAAATATCTAAGTCATACAATGGAATATTATTTAGCCTTTAAAAAGGAATGATGCTTTGGAACATGCTACACCATGAAGGTACCTTGAAAACCTTCTGCTGAGTGAAACAAGTCAGACCAAAATGAGACATTGATATGAAATATGCAGAATCCATAGGCAAATCCGTAGAGACAGCAAGCATAGTCACTGTTGATAAGGGCTGGGTGACGAAGGCAATGGAGAGTGACTTGTTAATGAGCACTGACTGCGTCTCCATGCAGAGTGATCCATATGTTCTGGAACTAGATGGGGGTGATGGTTGTACATCATTTTGAATGTTCTTCACTGGATTGTACAGGGAAAAAGAGAAAATGCTCGGCTTATGTCACTGCCAGAAAAGAGGAGGTGTGGGAGCAAGGTAATGTGTCTTTGTAGTCAGAACTCCAGAGCCTCGGAGCACTCTGCTGATTTTCTTTAGATGCCTTTCCTCCCACATACCCAACAACCCGTTCCCCTATTTTAGCATTGAAAGTCCCTCCACCCAGGCCAACTGGTTTGATCATGTATTCGATTTGCATGCAGCCCCTCCCCTCTCCTGAGGGGTAGCCTCAGTGAAGGCACTGACAGGCTCAGAATCTTGGTTTCCTGACCTGTGCATGTGCTGGAAAGTTTACATGGGATGATAAATAATAACACTGATCGCAATGAACAATTATAAGCACTTACTATGGGCCAGACGTTATTCCTCAGTGCTTCTAGCAGGCACACAAATGCCATGTCCTTGGGGCCTACAAGAACTCAGATTCCACTTCAGCAGATCTGAAGCAAGCTGTGAGAAATGGAGTTTCTAACTGTGACAACAGTGAGGACCAGGATTCTAAGGAGGATTGAGGCATTCAAATGACCGTGATGGCAAAGACCATGTATTGAGTATACTGTGGGTGGCCAAAAGAATGAGCAAATCAGTCCTGGAGGAAATCAAACAAGGACATTCTTCGAAGAATGTTCCTAGAAGATAGAATGGCAAAATTTTGTCATGCTGATTTTGGACATGTCGTTAGGAAAGACCAATTGCGAGACGAGAACATCATGTTTGGTAAAATAGTGGATCTGGGGAAACTCTTCATGACACGGACTGGCACAATAACCGCAACAATGACCTCAAACCTGCCAATGGGCAGGAAGATTGCATAGGATCTAGCAGTAATATATCCTATCCGGCATAAGTTCACAAGGAATCAAATTTGCTTTGCTGGCGACTAACAACAACAAGGTCTTTCTATCATTCAATCTCAACCTCAAACACACAACCTAAGAACTATTTTTCACTTCCCTTGTACACACAGCAGAACAAAGGGGGTTCAATGATTTGTCCCAGGTCATGGAGCTAGAAGGACATAGAGCCAGGACTGGACAATGGAGCGATCTGACAACAGAGACATTAAACATAAGAAAGGCTTTGTCTCCCACAAAGATCATAGGCATTACCATAATGGACTTGGCACAAGTCCTGCCGCATGGCAACCTTTCAGCAGATAGGTGCTATCTTAGTGCCATCCAGTTGACAGCAAGTCAGCGACTGTATAGGGCAGGGTAGAACTGTCTATGTGGGTTTCTGACACTAAATATTTACAGCCGTAGAAATCCTCATCTTTCTCCCACAAAAGTCCGTATGATTGTTATTAATTGGGTCAGAAGTCACTTTAATGGTGACCAAATCCTTCCTCTTCTTGGATTCAACATTATACCCCACTGCTTCTAATAGCTCCTCTACCCAAACCAAAACAGGCACGAGAGAGTTGATTCTGACTCATGGTGCCTTATGTGTGGTTTTCATAGGACTTTCAAGACTATAGGCTTTAAGCAGGTTTCCAGGCCTTTCCTCCATGGTGCCCCTGTGTGGGTTCCACCTGCCATTGATTTGTTGAATAGTTGAGTGTGGAACTCTTTGCCCTCCTCCAGGAACTCCAATACCCTTGAAGCTCTCTATTCACAAAGGACTGTCCTTCCAACCTAGGCTCAGAGTGCTTGTCTTCACTCTCTTGTTTTCCTTTTCATCAAGTTGTTTGGGACTCCCCAGGAGTTGGGTCCCAGGGACATATTTATATGTAATTATGTCCCTGTCATCTACAACATGATCATGATAAATGGAGAAAATACTGAAGTGATCAGTGCTATCTTCTTGCTGCGATCCACAATAAATGATCACGCGAGCCCCAGTCAAGAACCCAAAGGACGTATTGCATTGGGTAAATCTGCTCTATGAGACCTCTTCCTTTTTAAATTTTTTTGCAGCTGGGAAAGAGAAAGGGGAGATGGGCTCTTCTCCCAAGTTGGCATCCCTGCCAGGGCACCCCCTACTCAAATCTGGCCAACTTCACTCCCGAATAGAGTTCCCTGCTACTCCTGTAGAACTGCCCCGTGGAAGGACCAATGGTCTAAAGGTTCAGAATGGAGAAGACAAGTGCCAAAAGCCATAGCCAAGCCTTTCACAGCCAGAGTGTGACCCCACAAGGGCCCCCACAAACAGACACTTTCTAGGGATCTTAAGTTGTTGGGGCTTAAGGGGAGGGTAGTGGGGCTCTAGCAAGCTAGGATCCCATTCCTGGCTGTGGGCACATGTCCCGAGCCTTTGATGGGGAGGCCTCATGTACCCAGTGGGTCCAATGGAGTTCTGGGTATATGGGCCTGTGGGAGGGAAGCCACCTTGGGGGCTGGACCAACCCAGAGCATCCCAAGTTGGATGGAGTGCAAGGGCCTGGGCAGGGTCCCTCCTCCTTTCCATCCCTCATGACCAACCAGACTAACAAAGTCTTGGGCAGGGAGGGGGCCTGGAGCAGGACCAGGGTTGGGACATGGGGCCTGGAGTGAGGTCTCAGGTGGGTGGGCCAGGCAGGGCAGGAGTTCTGGTGCCTGGGCAGGCACCAGGTGGGCTGCAGACCTACATCACGGGTTATGGTGGCAAGGCCCGGGTGGGCAGGAGTCTGGGAGAGGGCGGGGAGGCCGCAGGAACCACACCTGGTCTGTGAAGCCCTAGGCCTTGCCCATCAGGTCATTTTGGCCCATGGAGGTGGTGTGGTTCTGAGGCTGGCTCACTCAGCGCTCACAGCTTGGCCTGCTCAGGTCCTGAGCCCTTGGCCTCCACAGAAAGTGCTGGCTGGCCTCTTGCCTTGTCCTCAATAGTGGCTCCAGCTGCTGCCAAATAGGCCAAGGTTTGAAGGGGCCACGGGCTTCCACCTGTGCGCCCCGCCTCTTCATCCTTAAAGGGGCCATGCGTTGCAGCCAGAGACCTCTTTCAAAAGTGTTCTCCAAAGTGTTTAAGAGCAAGGATGTTACCTTGAAGCTGAAGGTGTACCTCACTAAAGCCACCTGAGTCATATATTCAATGGTCTTGTATGCATGTGAAAGTTGGACATTGAAAAGGAAGATCAAAGAAGAATCAATGCATTTATATTGGGATGCTGGTGAATAATATTGGAAGTACTATGAACTGCCAAAAGAACAAACAAATGTGGGTTAGAAGTACAGCCAGAATACTCCTTAAAAGCAAGAATGGTGAGACTTCCCCTCATGTACCTTGGACATACTGTTAGTGAGAGATCAGTCCCTGGAGGAGTAAGGACATCCTGCTAGGTGAAGAGAGATAAGCGAAAATGAGGAAGACCTTCAGTAAATGGATTGACACAGTGGCTGCAACAAGGGGCTGAACCATAACAACTATTGAGAGGATGGTGCAGGACTGGGTGGTGTTTCGTTCTATTGTCCATAGTGTGGCTAGGAGTTGGAATTGACTCAATGGCATCTAAAAACAAAAACAAAATCTACACCCACTACTAACAGGACAGGAAGTTTTCCAACCCCTCGCATCTCTCAATCCCAGGAACAGAGATGCCACCTTCCTTCTAGCTGTATAACCAGTATCTAGAACAGAGCTCAACGACGAAGTGCCTAACAAACCTGAAGTAGCTGTTACTTAGCTCCATGCCTCATAGGTCTCAGTTCCCCAGCCCCAAAACAATAACATCGGTGTTGTTGTTTGTTGCCATCAAGTTGATTTCTACTTACACCTGCCTCACACCTGCCTACCTAGTAACCCACCTTATGAAAATAAGGCAGAAGAATGATTCTTTCCCACGGTGTCTGCAGAATATGACTCACCACTCTGAAGGCACTGTCATGTAAATGTTGAATGGCTAGCTGAAAAGTTGACAGTTGAAACCCACCAGCTGCTTCATGGTAAAATGATGGGACTGTCTGTTCCAGTAATGTTGTACAACCTTGGAAAACTTACATAAGGAATTGACTGGACTGCAATGAGTTTGCTGTACCTGGAATGATGATGCGACCAGAGAAAGAATGAGAGGGAAGTCTGAAAAGAAAGCACTGCCCTGCCCTCCATCTGGCAGTTATGTGATTTTTTTTGCAGCCGTTGGTTCAAATAGAACAAGGAATAAAGAGGCAGAGGGCATGGCAGTTGAGCGCTATTTTCCATTCTGACCAAGTGCCACTGTGAGAAAAGGGGGAGGGTAGGGTTGATCTTGGTCTTGATCAAAGTCCAAGAAAATATTTGCATTTCCAGAAAGTGGGAGGTTTCCCAAGCCAGGGTAGTAACAGGAGCTGCTAGCTCTCACATCTGGCCCTGTGGACCCTGTTCAAAGAATCTCCTGCACTGAGTAAGAGGTTGGTGGTTAGGCAGAGAGACAAAGAGAGAGAGTTGAACTTCCTCTGGTTGTGTCTGGTCGAAGGGTTTTGTCGACAGGCATCCTGGCTCTTTCCCAGCCTGAGACCTTGAGCCTCCTCAAGTCCACTCTCCCGCTTCCCCGGACCCCACAGGGACACCTTCCAGAGGTCTTCCTGTACCCATATGTAGATTTTGGCTTTTCCTTCTTTTGGCTCTGCTCAGTGGCAGGGCAGTTGTGGGCTTTGTACAGTTGTCATTAGCATAAATGCGTGATAATTTCCTAAATTTCTCCTCCCGCAGCTTTAGGCTGTGTTTCCAAACTCCCGGTCCTCACAGAGGCTCTGCAGAGGGGGCAGTGGCTCTAATTCCACCTGGCAGTTCCTGGTTGAGCACATGGATGTCCCATCCCAGTCTAGCCATGGCACCAGGGATCACGGTGCTAGGAGAGGGGCAAATGGGTCCTCCAAAGGAGATGTGTAGTGGCCACAAAAGTGACACACTTATGGTTATCTAATAATTGTACATGGTGGTGCTTGGCCCTCTCAAGGTGGAAACATACAAATTAGCCTATGCCTCTTCTCTAAAAGCAAGGGTACCTGCTTGTGACATGAGGTTTTGGAAAGTTCTTTCATGGACACAAAGAAGGGTGGCTGATCCAATCCTTCAGCAGCTCATCAATGATTGAGTATCTCAAGCTGATTTAGAGTAGTGTCCAGAGATCTAGTGGTGAAATGGGGTAGAAAGCTGTGGGGCGCTGGCCAGGGAGAGAATACGGAATAATTTGAGCCAGAAAGAGTTATGAATGGGAGGCAGAATGAATATAGAAGGGATCTGGGAAATGAGTTTGGATCTATCTACCTCTTGAAGGATCTCACCCTTCTCTCTTCTCAACTGCTTCTTATGCAGCCTCGGTCTGCCTGCTCTGGGCTTCCAAACCACACAAGCGACAATGCAGACACACGCACTCACAGGCACGCACACGCACATGTACACACACATGTACAAATACACTCCGAAGAAGCAAAACCTACTTCTGGTGAATCCAGCCAATTCAGATGCATAGCAATCCTAGAGGAAATAGTAGAACTCCCTGTGTGGGTTTTTGACACCATAAATTTGTCCATTGTCAGACGGCCTCACCTTTCTCCCGCTCAGAACAGCTAGTGGGTTTGAACTGCTGGCTTGTGATTAGTAGTGAGATGCTTAACCCACAGCATCACCAAATCTCCTTAGCAAGAAGGATATTACCACATTCACCACCACCTTTTTCCTACTTTTCTGGGGGTTATGGAAAGAAAGAGTACTGTTCAGCATTCGACTCCCTTTAAAGAAAATGGGAGGTCCAGTGTGATGACAGCAGATGGCTGGAACATTCCAGCCTGGCATCCTGGGTCACCCGGAAAGATTCTCCCTTGTGGGCTCTATAAAGCAGGCACACTCAAAGACCACAGAACCTCGTTCTCAGCTGTCAGCCTCGGGTCTTGGGTTTCTTTGGACCTGCTGGTTGGAGAGGGGCTGCTCGATGGAGAGCCTCATCACTTAGCATCATGGCTACTCCGACATGATACCTCTGAGTCATGTAATTTATATTTCATGCACAATTGAAGCAGCTAACGGTGTCATTCTCCAAGGGGGAAACAAGTTGTTACAGTGTGAATTTCATTGCAGGCGTGTGCCCTTTCCTTTGTCCCCAAGTGCCCCAGGGGAAGTTCCCAGGTAGCCGTCTTGTGGGTGTCCAAGAGAGTGGACAGGCCCCAAAGTGTCAGGGCTAAGGAGTGGTGGCAAGGCCAAAAATACTTTCTCTGACTTCTTTTTGTGTGCATTGAGGCGGTGGAATTAGAGGTGGCAGCTAAAACTGCCCAGTGGTCTCACCATTTTTTTCTCACCTGTACGTGTGGGATTGGGCAGGGCTATAGTGTGACTCTTCAGTTCTCATGCTAACATTGATCGATATTGGACAGTGGAGATGATGTGTAGGGGAAGGGATGCAAAATCCAACCACTTGTAGTCAAGACATCAGCAGAGTGTGGAGCTAAGCCTGTAGTCTCTGAGGTTGGTCTGCTGGGATATGAAATCTAGCTCCCCCTTTGATAACCTGGTCACTTCTGGGCTAGATTGTTTCACTTTTCTGTGCATTCATGTTCTCACCAATAGTCGGGAGCTGATGCACTCACTACCAATGGGTCAGTCAATTCCAATTCATAGTGAGCCTGCAGGACAGAGTGGAACCATTCTAGAGGTGTTCCTATAAGCTGTGACTTGTCCTGGAGAAAATTGATGCATCATTCTCAGGGGAAGCTGCTGAGGGTTTTTCTGAGCTTGTGGTAAATAGTCAAGGGCTTCTCTATTGCCCCACCAGCGCTCCTCTTAAAAGGGTTGCAAAAGCCACCAAAACCCCACTGCTCTTGAGTTCATTCAGACCCATAGCAACTCGGCAGGATAAATTAATAACTGTCCCGGCAGATGTCCAACCCTGAACACCTTTATGAGAGCTGACAGCCCAATCTTGATCCCGAAGAACAGCTGGTGGATTTGAACCACCGACCTTCTGGTTAGCAGTTCTAATGCTTCACCCACACCACCACCAGTGGGATGAAATGAGTGAATGTACATGCAATGCTTAGAACACTGGTACATAACATGAACTTAGTAATTGTGTGATATTGTGGTAGGAGGGGAGTCCAAAAACCAAACCAACTCACTGCCATCCAGTCCACTCTGACTAACCATGACCTGAGTTCTACCCTATAGGACAGGGTCCAACTGCTCCTGTGGTTATTTGAGACTGTAACTTGGTAGGAGTGGAAAGCCTCATCTTTTTCCCTGAGAGTGGCTGGTCGTTTTGAACTGTTGACTTTGGGATTAGCAGTCCAATATGTAATCACCCACGCCACTATTAAATGAGAGCAATGAGTTTCTGACATTTTCTGTGAAGTGGTAGAATTATTTGTCATTTCTATATTTGAATACGGTGAATCGACTGAAACACAGCAATGGTCATGACTTTGCAAAGAGAGGAGAGATGTCAATTTTAAGGATATATAGAGCTGGAAGTCAATCCTGGATAGTACAAATGGTGAAAACACTTGGCCATTAACAGAAACGTAGGAGGCTCAAGCGCACCCAGAATACCTTGGAAGAAAGTCTGGCCATCTGTTTCTGAAAGGATATGCCCATTGGAAATCCTATGAATTGCCATGAATCACAATCAACTCAGTGTCAAATGGTCATTTTAAATTTCAGAATGGTCCCTGGGATGAAAGAAAAAATCTAAGTTGTCTATTGAAGAGGTGGTTTGTGAGAGCACCTGGCCCATTTAAACACAAAAATGGACGAGGAACCTCGCTGGGGTCACTGTACACAGACCAGTCCATGCTTTCTCCACATCTAGTTGTGTTGGATGCTGTCAAGTTGGTTTCAACTCACAGCGACTCTTTGTACAACCGAAAGAAACACTTCCTGTTCCTGTGCCATTCTCAACAATTGTTATGTTTTAGACTATTGCTGCAGAAACTGTCCATCCATCTTGGTGAGGGCCTTCCTCTTTTTGGTGCCCCTTTACCAAGCATGATGGCCTTCTCTATGATGTTGCTCCTCATAGCTCCTGATGTTCAAGTACGTGAGACGAATTCTAGCCATTCTTGCCTCTAAGGAGCATTCTGGATACACTTCTTTCAAGACAGATCTTGCTCCTCAACTGAAATTCTTGCACAGAGAGTGAAAACAAACCTGATTTACCTAGAGTCTCATTTCCTACAGTAGGCAACACAACCATCTGCTTGGCATGGAAAAATCCAGGGATCTACAAAGCAGATATCTACATTTTATCCTGGATGGTGAGCTATAGTACAAAATTCTTTCATTACCAGGGGTCCCTGAGTAATTTCTTTTTCTGAAAAGAGGGCAGTAGGCAGAATAAGTTTCGGAACTTTTGGTCTAGAGCAGGAGCTGGATACTTGTTTTTCTGCCAAGGATCATGTGATTTATAATGTCATTCATGGGGCCATACAGGTCAAATATTTAATGAACTCACCCCTAAGGTGATGGCTACAAATGCTTCTCTTTGGTGAGATGTGTGATGCTGGCAGGTATTGATGATTTGGGGGCCATATACAGCCCTCGGGCCAAACGTTGGTCTAGGTTAGTGGATCTCAACTGGTGGGTCATGACTTCTTTGGGGGTCGAATGAGACTTTCACGGGGGTGGCCTGATTCATCACAGTAACAAAATTACAGTGATGAATTAGAAATGAAATAATTTTGTGCTCAGGTGTCACCACAAACTGAGGAAATATATGAAAAAGTCACGGAATTAGGAAGGCTGAGAAACACTGGTGTAGGGAATGGTTGGGATCTCAATGTAGGAAAACATGAACTTAATAGGCATTCAGACAGTGTAGCACTTGGGTTTCATTGGAGAGGAAAGAACTATTGATCTTGTTACAAGGACAAACAAATCTGGAAGTAAATGCTTTTGTGGATGAAAACAAAACATAAAACAAACTCTTGAAAGATTTCTGTATGCTAGAGATGAATTGCCATCAAGAAAATTAAATGATATCTGTTAGGGGTCCAGCAGAAAACAAACCATTCAGAAGTTTTAATTAAAGAGAGTTTAATGAAGACTGTTCACAGTGGTGCGTATGGGGTTAAGGGAACCAACAAAAGATAGGGTGGCCCCAAGGGGTTAACAAGAGCATAAAGCTGTTGCCACGTGTCCTATGGAATTTCCTCTACAGCTCTTTGACTTCATATCTTCTCATTGTCTTAGCTACTCTATGATGTAGAGCAATTCTGCCTCATAGGAATTTTATACTACTGTCCTCTCCCAATTTCCATTACTTTCCAACTTCATTCGTGTTAAAATATGTAGTATTTAATCAGATTTACTATGCTCTAAACCAGTGGTTCTCAAACTTCGTAATTCCTTGGCACTATAATGAAGTCCCTGATGTTGTGGTGAACATCCATTCATAAAATTATTTTCGTTGCTACTTTATACCTGTTATTTTGCTACTAATAAGAAGAGGCCAACCCCTGTGAATGGGTAGCTCAAGCCCCAAAGAGGTCCTGATCCACAGGTTGTGAACCGCTGCTCTAAACTAAGAAGTGTTTCTTTAAGATGTAGTTCAGTATATTGTTAGACGCCCAAGTCCTGTTGTTGCTGTTGTTAGGTGCAATCGAGTGGGTTTTGGCTCACAGCAACTCTATGTACAATGTACTGAAATGCTGACCCATCCTGTGCATTCCTCACAGTGGTTCTTTGCTTGGGCTCTATGTTGCAGCCACTAAGCTATTCTAAATTGTAGGGGCTGCCTCTCTTTTGCTGCCCTTCTACTGTACCAATATTTGTGTCAACCTCTAGGACAGTGATCTCAACCTTCCTAATTCCACAACACTTTCCAATGTAGTGGTAGACCTTCAATCATAAAATTATATTCTTTGCTACTTCATAACTCTAGTTTTGCTACTGTTATGAATAGTGCCACCCTGTAAAAGGTTCGTCTAAGCCCCAAATTGGTCACGACCCACATGTTGAGAACTGCTGCTCTAAATTCAGAGGAGTTTCTCTTAAGGTCTGCTTCACCATACTGTTAGAAGCTCAAGTCCATTTGTTGTTGTTGTTAGGTGCCGTAGAGTGGGTGTGTCTCATAGCAACTCTATGCACATTATAATGGAATGCCTCCCTGTCCTGTGCCCTCCTCATAGTGCTTCTTTGATTATGTTCAGCCACTGTGCTAATGTATCTTGTTGGGGACTGCCTCTCTTTTCCTGCCCTTCTGTACCAAGATTTGGGTCTTCATTTAGAGCAGTGGCTCTCAACTTCCCTAATGCCATTTTCTTTTCATACTGATTCTCATTTAGTGGTGACCCCCAACCATAAAATTATTTTCATTGCACCTTCATACCTGGAATTTTGTTACTGTTATGAATCATGACACCCTTGTGTAATTTTCATTCCACACTACAAAGGGGTTGTGACATGCAGGTGAAGATCCTCTGCTCTAACTAAGAGGAGATTCTCTTAAGATAGAATTCAGCATATTTGTAGATGCAGAAGTTCTGTTGTTAGGTACCATTGACTGGGTTTTGGCTCATAACAACTCTATGCACAATGCAAAGAAACACTTTCCCGTCCTATGCCACAGTGGTTCTTACACTTGCGCTCATTGTTGCAGCCACTGTGCTAAACCAACTTTTGGGTAGCTGCCTCTTTTTTGTGGCCTTTGTACTGTACCAAGAATTGTGTCTTCCTCTAGGGCAGTGGTTGTCAAATTTCCTAATGCCATGACCCTTTCATACAGTTCCTCATGTAGTGGTGACTCACATCATAAAATTAATTCCATTGTTACATTGTAACTGTAATTTTCCTACAGTTATGAATCGGGTCATACTTGTGAAAGGGTCATTTGACCGCCAAAAGCGGTCGCGACCCACAGATTGAAAACTGCTGGTCTAAACTAAGAGGAGTTTCTCTTAATATCTATTTCACCCTATTGTTAGATGCACAAATCCCGTAGTTATTGTTGTTAGATTCTGTCGCATAGCTTTCGACGTACAGCTACTCTAAGAACAATATGGTGGAAAGGTGTCCTGTCCTGTGCCATCCTCACAGTGGTTCTTTTGCTTGCTCGGATTGTTACAGCCACTGTCGTATTCCATCTTGCTGTGGGTTGCCTCTTTTTTGCTGCCCTTCTACTGTACCCAGATTTATGTCTTTCTCTAGGGCAGTGGTTCTCTACCTTCCTAATGCCACGACTCTTTCACACCATTTCTCTTGTACTGGTGACACCCCCCAATCATCAAATTATTTTCCTTGTTATTTCATAACTATAATTTTACTACTGTTATGAATCAGGCCACCCATGTGAAATGGTCATTCCTCCCCCTTAAAACGTTGTGATCCACAGTTTGAGAGCTGCTACTCTACACTAAGAGGAGTTTCTTTTAAGGTCTACTTCAGCATATTGTTAGAGGCACAAGTCCTGTTGTTTTTGGCTGCCTTCGAGTGGGTTTTGGCTCATACCAACTCTATGCACCGTGTAATGAAATGCTTTCCCGTCCTGTGCCTTCCTCACAGTGGTTCTTTTACTCATGCTCATTGTTGCAGCCACTGTGCCAATCCATCTTGTTGGTCACTGCCTCTTTTCCTGCCCTTCTATACACAGATTTGTGTCTTCCTCTAGAGCAGTAGTTCTTAATTTTTTGATTGCCTCTACCATTTCACACCGTTCCTCATGTAGTGGTGACATCCCAACCATAAAATATATTCATTGCTACATCATAACTGTAATTTTGCTTCTGTTATGAATCAGGCCACCCATGTGAAAGGTTCATTAGTCTCCTCAAAGGTGTTACGACACACAGTTTGAGAACCAATGTTCTAAATTAATAGGAGTTTCTCTTAAGGTCTACTTCAGAATATTCTTCGAACCACAAGTCCTGTTTTTTATTGTTAGGTGCCTTTTAGTGTGTGTTGGCTCATAGCAACTGTATGCACAATATAATGAAACCCGGCCCCATCTTGTGCGATCCTCACAGTGGTGATTTTGCTTGTGCTCATTGTATCAGCCATTGTACTAATGCAACTTTTGGAGTGCTGCCTCTCTTTTGCTGCCCCTCTACTGTACCAAGATTTGTGTCTTCCTCTAGGGCAGTGGTTCTCAAGTATGCTAATGCCATGACCCTTGCATACATTTCCTCATGTAGTGATGAACCCCCAATCGTAAAATTATTTTCATTGCTACTTCGCAACTTTAATTTTGCTGTAGTTATGAATTGGGCCTCCACTGTGAAAGGGTCATTTGACACCCCCCAAAGGGGTCGCGACCCACAGGTTGATAATCCCTGCTCTAAACTAACAGTAGTTTCTCTTAGGATCTACGTCACCATATTGTGAGAAGCACAAGTCCTGTAGTTATTGTTGTTAGGTGCTGTCCAGTAGTTTCGGCTCACAGCAACTCTACGCACAATATAATGAAATATTGCCACCACTTATGCAATCCTCACAGTGGCTCTTTGCTTGCGCTCATTGTTGTAGACACTCTGCTAATCCATCATTTGGGGGTCTTCCTCTCATTTGCTGGCTTTCTACTCTACCAAGATTTCTGTCTTCCTTTAGGCCAGTGGTTCTCAACCTCCCTAATTCCACAACCCTTTCATACCATTCCTGATGTAGTGCATACCCCCCAATCATAAATTTATTTTCATTACTACTTCATAACTGTAATTTTGCTACTGTTATGTACTGGGACACCCCTGTGAAAGGGTCATTAATCACCTAAACGGGGTCCTGGCCCACAGGTTGAGAACCGCTGCTCTAAACTATGAAGAATTTTTCTTTAGATATATTTAAACACATTGTTAGAAGCACAAGTCTTTTGTTATTGTATTTAGGTGCCATAGAGTGGGATTCAGCTCACAGTAACTCTGTGCAAATATAATGAAACACTGCCCTGTGCCATCCTGACCATGCTTCCTTGCTTGTGCTTTGTGTTGCAGCCACTTTGCTATTCCAACTTGTGGGGGCTGCCTCTCCTTTGCTGCTCCTCTACTATACCAACATTTGTGTCTTCCTCTCAGACAGTGGTTCTCAACCTTCCTAATTTCATGACACTTTCATACAGTTCCCAATGTAGTGGTGGACCCCCAGTCATAAAACGTTTTGCTGCTGAAATCAGGGAGGTAGGTAGTAATAGAGGGAACCACTTACTACTCCCATAGTTCCCATAGCAACCTGGACTAATTGGTGGGAGGAATGGGGGGTTTCGGTGCTTGGTGGAGGTGAAGGCTGACGTGTTTAGAGTGGAGAGAGGAAAACAGCCTGTTGGGGAAATGTTATTGGAGATGGCTTTGAGACTAGCCTCTGCTGGTCTCTTGCTCCTCACTCTCCTCTTGGTAGCAGCACATGTGTTCCCCTCCCCACCATGCCTCATCCCAACTTGGAGCCCTTCTGGCTATTATTTCTTTATGGAAAAGCTGTCAGCTCATTATCCTGCTTTCTTCCATTCATGCTTCTTTAGCTCCGTGTTGACTTCTAATAGGAGAGAATCAGAAAAGTTAAGTCCCCACCCCACAGGGCCTTTACTGAAGGAGACTGCAATCTGTGTACGGAATATCTCCTAGCTCACCCTCTCACTTCTCCCTAATAGATTTTTCCTGCCACTGCTCCTGGCTGGAGGGGATGGAGAGTTCAATTGATGCCACAGAAGTCACAGCAAAAGAACCAAGGCACTTGGCAAAGACCATTCATGAGCTGGAATATGATAGAAGCTCTTGAATGGGAAGGCACCATTCCCAGTAAACATGCTCCTATGGACCCTCCCAGTTCTAAGGCTTTAGTGCAGTCCCACCTGAATGAATTCTCCCTGGGTGAGTTCCTCCTGAAAGCGAAAGAGGGCTTATCCTTCTTTATCTTTGAAGCTATGCCTTCTATACCTACTGGATCCAGATATTGAGGATCTTCGCTTCCTGATTCCTGAATTCAACTGTGCTGATTGATAGCTGCATGGCCAAGGACCCGGACACAGCTCTGGATTCTCTATTCACTCTCTTTAGCCACCATTGGTTTCCTTTTGTCTAATTGTGCAAAAGAAATCTCAGAGGATGCTTTATTCTAAAGTTCTTCCACTTCCCTAAAGGCGGGTATAGAGAAAGGCAAAGTTAACTGGAGTCTCTCCAGCACACACTGGAACCCCAAGGGGGCTGCATAGGTCTCATCCAAAAGTGGAGATCTGCTGCCTCACCCCTAGCCTGGGAACCCATCATGGGTAGGGGCCAAGTGCTGTTTCTATCTGGACCTTCAGGGTCTTCGCAGTGCCTGGCTCATAGAGGAAATGAAAAATGCTTGTTTCTTCTTAACAAGTCAGAGATTTACTATTGTTGTTAGGGTCGGTCCTGTTGGTTCCCACTCATAACAACCCTATGTCAAACAGAACACAACGCCACCCGGTACCCTCATCACAATTGTTCTTATGTTTGAGCCCATTACTGCAGCCCCCATGTCCATCCATCTCATGAGAGCCTCCCTCTTTTCCATTGCCCTTCCACTTTACCAAGCATGATGTCCTATTCCTGGGCCTGGTCGCTCCTGACAACATGTTGAAAGTACATGTCCAAAGGGTGACAAAATCTGGCCATCCTTACTTCTAAGGAGCATTTGGCCTGTGCTTCTTCCAAGACAAGTTTATTGGTGCTTCTGGTAGTCCATAGTATTTTCTATGGTTCTTTTTTCCTAGCACCATAATTCAAATGCATCGATTCTTCTTTGGCCTGCCTTATTTAATCTCCAAATTTTGCATGCATAGGAAGTGTTTGAACATACTCTGGCTTGTGTCAGATGCACCTTAGTTCTCAAAATAACATCCCTGCTTTTCAATACTCTAAAGAGGTCTTGTGAATATTTAGCCAAACAATGCAATGCATTTTTTAAGCTCTTGACTGCTGCTTGCATGAGCGTTGAACATGGATCCAAGGAAGAGGAAATCCTTGACCACCTCACAATTCTACATCTAAGCATATACCTCAAAGAATAACAAACAGAGACTCAAAGAGATAGTGGTATACAAGTTCCCTGCAGCACTACCCACAATAGCTGAAAGGTGACTATTACCAAAGTGCCCAGGGCCCGAAGAATGGATAAACCAAACAATATCTAAGTCATACAATGGAATATTATTCAGCCTTTAAAAAGGAATTTTTTTTTTTTTGTTTTGTTTTTGTTTTTGTTTTGTTTTTAACAATTTATTGGGCTGATACAATTCTTTTCACAGTTCATACATATACATACATCAATTGTATTAAGCACATCTGTACAGTCTTTGCCCTAATCATTTTTTTCTCTTTTCTTCTTTTACATTTTATTAGGGATTCCAACAACTCTTACCACAATCCATACATATACATACATCAATTGTATAAAGCACACCCATACATTCCCTGTCCCAATCATTCTCAAGGCATTTGCTCTCCACTTAAGCCCCTTGCATCAGGTCCTCTTTCCCTCCCCCCTCCCTCCCTTTTCCCCCCTCCCTCATATGCCCTTGGTAATTTATACCTCGTTATTTTGTCATATCTTGCCCTATTCGGGGTCTCCCTTCCCCCCTTCTCTGCTGTCCCTCTCCCAGGGAAGAGGGCACATGTGGCTCCTTGTAATCAGTTCCCCCTTTCCAACCCACTCACCCTCCACTCTCCCAGCATCGTCCCTCACGCCCTTGGTCCTGGAGGTATCATCCACCCTGGATTCCCTTTTATCTCCAACCCTCATATGTACCAGTGTACAGCCTCTGTCCTATCCAGCCCTGCAAGGTAGAATTCGGATCATGGTAGTTGGGGGGAGGAAGCATCCAGGATCTGGGGGAAAGCTGTGTTCTTCATCAATACTACCTCACACCCTAATTAACCCATCTCCTCTCCTAAGCCCCTCTATGAGGGGATCTCCATTGGCCGACACTTGGGCCTTGGGTCTCCACTCAGCACTTCCCCTTCATTTAATATAATATATATATACACATACATATATACATATACACATAAATACACATACATACACACACTTATATCTTTTTTTTTTTTGCATGATGCCTTATATCTGGTCCCTTGGGCACCTCGTGATCGCACTGGCCGGAAGTGGTGTTAACAAACCCAGGGACAAGGGAAAAACAAGGAATAATGTTTTGGAACATGCTACACTATGCAGGGACCTTGAACACCTCCTGCTGAGTGAAACAAGTCAGACCATAATGAGATTGATATAAAATATGCAGAATCCATAGGGAAATCCATACACAGCAAGCAGAGTCACGGTTGATAAGGGTTGGGTAACGAAGGCAATGGGGAGTGACTGGTTAATGAGCATTGACTGTGTCTCCATTCAGAGTGATCCAAATGTTGGCCTGATCCTATATTCGGTTTGCATGGAGCCCCTGCCCTCTCCTGAGGGGTAGCCTCAGCAAAGGCACTGACAGGCTCAGAATCTTGGTTTCTTGACCTGTGAATGTGCTGGAAAGATTAGATGGAGTAATAAATAATGACACTGATCACAACCAATAATTATAAAGCACTTATATGGGCCAGACGTTGTTCCCCAGCCGTGCTTCTAGCAGGCACACAAATAAAATGCCCTTGGGGCCTAACAGAAACTCAGATTCCACTTCAGCAGATCTGAAGCAAGCTGCGAGAAATGGAGTTTCTAATGGGGAAAACAGTGAGGACCAGGATTCTCAGAAGGATTGAGGCATTTGAATGGCATTGATGGCAAAGACCGTGTGTGGATTATACTGTGTGTGGCCAGGAGAATGAGCAAATCTGTCCTGGAGGAAATTGAGCCAGGACACTCTTCACAGAATGTTCCTAGAAGAGAGAATGGCAAATTTTTGTCATGCTGATTTTGGTCATGTCGTTAGGAAAGACCAGTTGCGAGAAGAGGACATCATGTGGATCTGGGGAAACTCTTCATGACACGGACTGGCACCATAACCGCAACAATGACCTCAAACCTGCCGATGGGAAGGAAGATGGTATAGGATCTGGCAGTGATTTGTCTTATCAGACCTACGGTCAAAAGGAGTCAAATTTGACTTACTGGAGACTAACAACAACAACAAGGTCTTTCTATCTATTGATGCATTCAATCTCAACCTCGAACACACAACCTAAGCACTATTTTACACTTCCCTTCTACACACAGCAGCGCAAAGGGGGTTCAATGATTTGTCCCAGGTCATGGAGCTAGAAGGACATAGAGCCAGGACTGGACAATGGAGCGATCTGACAACAGAGACATTAAACATAAGCAAGGCTTTGTCTCCCACAAAGATCATAGGCATTACCATAATGGACTTGGCACAAGTCCTGCCGCATGGCAACCTTTCAGCAGATAGGTGCTATCTTAGTGCCATCCAGTTGACAGCAAGTCAGCGACTGTATAGGACAGGGTAGAACTGTCTGTGGGTTTTTGACACGAAATATTTACAGCAGTAGAAATCCTCATCTTTCTCCCACAAAAGTCCCTATGATTGTTAGTAATTTGGTTAGAAGTCACTTTAATGGTGACCAAATCCTTCTTTTTTTGGGATTCAACATTATACCCCACTGCTTCTAATAGCTCCTCGCCCAAAACCAAAACAGGCATGAGAGAGTTGATTCTGACTCATGGTGCCCCCATGTGTACATTGCATAGGACTTTCAAGACTATAGGCTTTAAGGACGTTGCCAGGCCTTTCCTCCATGGTGTCCCTGGGTGGGTACCAACGGCAAATGATTTGTTAAATAGTTGTGTGTGGAACTGTTTGCCCCCCTTCAGGAACTCCAATATCCTTGCAGCTCTCTATTCACAAAGGACTGTCCTTCCAACCAAGAGCTCAGAGTGCTTGTTTTCTCTCTCTTATTTTCTTTACATCAAGAAGTTTGGGACTCCCCAGGAGCTGGGTCCCAGGGACATATTTATATGTAATTATGTCCCTGTCATCTACAACATGATCATGATAAATGGAGAAAGACTGAAGTGATCAGGGCTATCTTCTTTCTGGAGTCCACAATAAATGATCATGTGAGCCCCGGTCAAGAACTCAAGGGATGTATTGTATTGGGTAAATCTGCTCTTTGAGATCTCTTTCTTTTTTTCTTTTTTTGCAGTTGGGAAAGAGAAAGGGGAGATGGGCTGTTCTCCCAAGTTGGGGTCCCTGCCAGGGCACCCCCCACTCAAACCTGGCCAACTCCACTCGGGAATAGAGTTCCCTGCCACTTCTGTAGAACTGCCCTGTGGAAAGACCAATGTCCTAAAGGTTCAGAATGGAGAAGACAAGTTTCAAGAGCTACAGCCTAGCCCCTTACAGCCAGAGTGTGACTCAACAAGGGGCCCCACAGGCACTTTCTAGGGATCTTAAGTAGTTGGGGCTTAAGGAGAGTGGCATGGGGCTCTAGCAAGCTAGGAGCCCATCCCAGGATGGGGTTACATATCCCAAGCCCTTGATGGGAAGGCCTCAGGTAAGCAGTGGGCCCATGGATTTCTGGGTATGTGGGCCTGGGGGAAGGGAGCCACCTTTGGGGCTGGGTCAACCCAGGGCATCCCAAGTGGGATGGGGTGCAGGGGCCTGGGCAGGGTCCCTCTTCCTCTCCATCCTCCATGGCCAGTCAGGCTAACACGAGGTCTTGGGCAGGCAGGGGGCCTGGGGCAGTGCCCAGATGACCAAGGGGCTAGCTGGTCAGGGGTGTTTCCTGGGTAGGCAGAGGGCCTCGGGCAGGGTCTTTGTGGCAGGCCCAGACCCAGGTGGGCAGGGACCTGGAACAGGGATCCCAGGTGTGTGCCCGGCCTGGACTGGACCCAGGGTTGGCAAGGTCCCTGATGCAGGTTCCTGGGTGGGCAGCGGGCCCAGGGCTGAGTCTTGGTGGTGAGCAGGCCCAGGGTGGGGGCAGGGGGTCTGGAGTGTGGTCCTGGGTGGGTCAGCTGGGAAGGGCAGGGATTCTGGTGGCTGGCCAGGTGCCTGGTGGGCTGCAGACCCACATCAGGGGTCATGGTGGCAAGGCCCTCCCTGGTGGGCAGGATTCTGGGAAGGGGCAAGAAGGCTGCACAGACCACACCTGGTCTTTGAAGTCCTAGGCCTTGCGCATCAGGTCATTATGGCCCATGGAGGCAGTGCGGCTCCGAAGCTGGCTCACAGCCTTCAGAGCTTGGCTCGCTCAGCTCCTGAGCCCTTGACCTCTATAGGAACTGCTGGCTGGCCTCCTGTCATGTTCTCAATAGGCTCCAGCTGCTGCCAAGTAGGCCAAGCCTTAAAGGGGCCATGGGCTTCCACCTGTGCGCCCATCCTCCTCACCCTTAAAGGGGCCGGGTGCTGCCGCCAGAGACCTCTTTCAAAAGTGTTCTTCAAAGTGTTGAAGAGCAAGAATGTTACATTAAGGTGCACCTGACTAAAGCCATCTTAGTCATATTTTCGATGGCCTTCTATGCACGTGAAAGTTGGACATTGAAAAGGAAGATCAGAGAAGAATCAATGCATTTGAATTGGGAGGCTGGTGAAGAATATTGAAAGTACTATGAACTGCCAAAGAACAAACAAATGTGGGTTAGAAGTACAGCCAGAATACTCCTTAGAAACCAGGATGGTGAGGCTTCCCCTCACGGACTTTGGACATACTGTTAGGGAGAGACCAGTCCCTGGAGGAGGAAGGACGTCCTGCTTGGTGAAGCAGAGAGGCAGTGAAAATGAGGAAGAACTTCAGCCAATGGATTGACACAGTGGCTGCAACAAGGGGCTCAAACATAACAACAATTGAGAGGATGGTGCAGGACAGGGTGGTGTTTCGTTCTATTATCCATAGGGTGGTTAGGGGTTGGAACTGACTCAATGACATCTAACAGCAGAAACAATGTCTACACCCACTACTAACAGGACAGGAAGTTTCCCAACCCCTCTCATCTCTCAACCCCAGGAACAGAGATGCCACCTTCCTTCTAGCTGTATTTCCAGTATCTAGAACAGAGCTCAGCAATGAAGTACCTAACAAACCTGAAGTAGCTGTTACTTAGCTCCATGCCTCATAGGTCTCAGTTCCCAAGTCCCGAAACAATGACATCAGTGTTGTTGTTTGTTGCCATCAAGTCGATTTCCAGTTACACCTGCGTCACACCTGCCTACCTAGAATCCCACCTTATGAAAATAAGCCAGAACAATGATTCTTGCCCACGGTGTCTGCAGACTATGACTCACCACTCTGAAGGGATGTCATGTAAATGTTGAACTGCTAGCTCAAAGTTGACAGTTCAAACCATCAGCTGCTTCAAGGAAAACGATGAGGCTGTCTGTTCCAGTAATGTTGGACAATGTTGGAAAACTTACATAGGGTCTCCATGAGTTGGAATTGACTGGACAGTAATGGGTTTGCTGTACCTGGAATGATGATGCGACCAGAGAAAGAATGAGAGGAAAGTCTGAAAAAGAAGCACCGACCTGCCCTCCTTCGGGCTGTTTTGTGATTTTTTGCAGCAGATGGTTTGAAGGGAACAGGGAATGAAGAGGCAGAGTGCATGGCACAGTTGAGGGCTATTTGCCATTCTGACCAAGTGCCTCTGTGAGAAAAGGGGGAGGGGAGGCTTGACCTGGGTCTTGATCAAAGCCCAAGAAAATATATGGATTTCCAGAATGAGGGAGGTTTCCCAAGTCAGGGTAGTAACAGGAGCTGCCAGCTCTCACCTCTGACCCTGTGGGCCCTGTTCAAAGAATTTCCTGGACTGGGTGGGAGGTGGGTGGTTAGGCAGAGAGACAAAGAGAGAGTCAAACTAGGAACTCTGGCTCTTTCCCAGCCTGAGCCTGAGCCCCTGAGCCTCTTCATCTCCACTCTCCCCCTTCTCCGGCCCCCCACAGGGACACCTTCCAGAGGTCTTCCTGTACCCATATGTAGGTTTTGGCTCTTCCTGCTTTTGGCTATGCTCAGTGGCAGGGAATTTGAAAGTTGGTTGTGGGATTTGTACAGTTGACATTAGGGTAAATGCGTGATCATTTCTTAAATTTATCCTACTGCAGATTTAGGCTGTGTTTCCAAACTCCCTGTCCTCACAGAGGCTCTGCAGAGGGTCAGTGACTCTGATTCCACCTGGAATTTCCTGGTTGAGCACAGGGATTTCCCATCCCAGTCTAACCATGGCACCAGGGATCAGGGTGCTAGGAGAGGGGCAAATGGGTCCCCAAAGGAGATGTGTAGTGACCACAAAAGTGACACACTGGTGGTCACCTACTAATTGTACATGGTGGTGCGTGCCCCTCTCAAGGTGGACACATACAATTTCGCCTATGCCTCTTCTCTAAAAGCAAGTGGACCTTCTTGTGACATGAGGTTTTGGAAAGTTCTTTCATGGGCCACAAAGAAGTGTGGCTGATCCAGTGTCTCAAGCTGATTTAGAGTAGTGTCCAGAGAGTTCGTGGTGAAAGGGGATAGGGAAATGTGGGGAGCTGGCCAGGGAGTGAACACGGAATAATTTGAGCCAGACAGAGTAATGAATGTGAGGCAGAATGGATATGGAAGTAATCTGGGGGACGAGTTTGGATCTGCCTCTGTGGGTTTCTGACACTATAAATTTTGTTCATTGTCAGACGGCCTCAACTTTCTCCCTCTCAGAGCAGCTAGTGGGTTTGAACTGCTGGCTTTGAGATTAGTAGCGGGATGCTTAACCCACAGCATCACCAAAACTCCTTAGCAAGAAGGATATTACCACAACCACAGCCACCAAGCCTTTTTCCTAATTTTCTAAGAGATAGGGAGGAAAGAGTGCTGTCCAGCATTCGACTCCCTTTAGAGAAAATGGGAGGTCCAGGGTGATGAGAGCAGGTGGCTGGAACATCCCAGCCTCGCATCCAGGGCCACCCGGAATGATCCTCCCTTGTGGGCTCTGTGGAGCAGGCACACTCAAAGACCATAGGACCTCGGTCTCAGCTGTCGGCCTCGGGGCTTGGGTTTCTTAGTTCCTGCTGCTTGGGGAGGGGCTGCTCGATAGAGAGCCTCGTCACTTAGCATCATGGCTGCTCAGATGTGATACCCCTGAGTCGTGTAATTTACATTTCATGCACAATTGAAGCAGCAAATGGTGTCATTCTCCAAGGGGGGAACAAGTTGTCATGATGTTAATTACATTGCAGGCGTGCTCCCTCTCATTTGTCCCCAAGTGCTCCAAGGGAAGTTCCCAGGTAGCAGTCGAGTGGGTGTCCAAGAGAGTGGCTTTGGCTCCCTCCAAGGGGTCAGGGCTGAGGAGTGGTTACAAGGCCAATAATTCTTTCTCTGACTTCGTTGTAGGTGTGTTGGCGCAGTGGGAGTAGAGGTGGCAGCTAAAACAGCCCAGTGATCTCCCCATCCTTTTCTAACCTGCGCATGTGCAATCGGGCAGGGCTGGAGGGTGCCTGTTCAATGCTCAAGCTAATTTTGCTTGATAGGGGACAGTGGAGATGATGTGTAGTGTAAAGGAGGCAAAATCCAACCACTCTTAGTCCAGATATCAGCAGACGGTAGAGCTAAGCCTGTAGTCTCTGAGGCTGGTCTGCTGGGATTTAAATTCCAGCTCCCCCTTGGATAACCTGATTACCCCTGGGCCAGATGGCTTCACCTCTCTGTGCATTCGTGTCCTCACCTATAGACGGAAGCTGATGTACTACCAATGGGTGAGTCGATTCCAACTCATAGTGAGCCTGGAGGACAGAGTGGAACCATTCTATAGGCGTTCCCATAGGCTGTGACTGATACTGGAGCAAATTGACGCATCATTCTCATGGGAAGCTGCCGAGGGTTTCGCTGAGCTAGTGGTAAATAGTCAAGGGCTTCTCTATTGCCCCGCCAGCGCTCCTCTTAAAGGGGTTGCAAAAGTCACCAAAACCCCACTTCTCTTGAGTTCATTCAGACTCATAGCAACTCAGCAGGATAAAGTAATAACTGTCCCTGCAGACGTCCGACCCTGAAAATCTTTATGAGCTCAGACAGCCTCAACTTGATCCCGAAGAACAGCTGGTGGGTTTGAACCACCGACCTTCTGGTTAGCAGTTCTAATGCTTCACCCACACCACCACCAGTGGGATGAAATGAGTGAATGTACAAGCAATGCTTAGAACACTAGTACATAACATGCACTTAGTAATTGTGAGCTATTGTGGTAGGAGGGGAGTCCAAAAACCAAACCAAACTCACTGCCATCGAATCCACTTTGACTCCTCATGACCTGAGTTGTACCCTATAGGACATGGTCCAACTGCTCCTGTGGGTATTTGAGATTGTAACTTTATAGGATTGGAAAGTTTCCTGTTTTTCCCTGAGAGTGGCTGGTGGTTTTGAACTGTTGGCTTTGGGATTAGCAGCCCAATATGTAATCACCCACGCCATTATTAAATGAGAGCAAGAGTTTCTGACATTTTCTGTGAGGTGGTAGAAGTATTTGTCATTCCTATATTTAAAGAAGGTAAATCTACTGAAACAGAACAATTGCCATGGCTTTCTAAAGAGAGGAGAGATGTCACTTTTAAGGATAAATAGAGCTGTGAGTCATCCCTGGAGAGTACAAATGGTTAAAACACTTGGCCATTAACAGAAACTTAGGAGGTTCAAGCGCACCCTGAAATACCTTGGAAGAAAAGCCTGGCCATCTGTTTCTGAAAGGTTATGCCGATTGAAAGTCCTATGACTCACCATGAATCACAATCAACTCAGTGTCAAATGGTCATTTTAAATTTCAGGATAGTTCCTGGGCAGAAAGAAAACATTCTAAGTTGTCTATTGAAGAGGAGGTTTGTGAGAGCACCTGGCCCATTCAAACACAACTGATGAGGAACCTCGGTGGGGCCACTGTACACAGAACAGGCCATGCTTTCTCCACATCTGGTTTTCTTGGATGCTGTCAAGTTGGTTTCAACTCGTGGGGACCCTACATACAACCGAAAGAAACACTGCCTGCTCCTGTGCCAGCCTCACAATTGTTATGTTTTAGTGTGTTGTTGTAGAAACTGTGTCCATCCATCTTGGTGAGGGTCCTCCCCATTTGGGCGCCCCTTTACCAAGCATGATGGCCTTTTCCATGATGTTCCTCCTCATAGCTCCTGATGCCCAAGGACGTGAGATGAAGTCTAGCCATCCTTGCCTCTAAGGAGCATTCTGGATACACTTCTTTCAAGACAATCTTGCTCCTCAACTGAAATTCTTGCAGAGAGAGTGAAAACACACCTGATTTTCCTAGAGTCTCATTTCCCAAAGTGGGCAACACCACCCACCTACTGGGCACAGAAAAATCCAGAGATCTACAAAGCAGATATCTACGTTTTATCCTGGATGGTGGGCTATAGTCCAAAATTCTTTCATTGCTGAGGGTCCTGAGTAATTTCTTTTTCTGAAAAGAGGGCAGTAGGCAGAATAAGTTTGGGAACCTTTGGTCTGGAGCAGGAGCTGGAAACCTGATTTTCTGCCAAGGACCATGTGGTGATTGATAACATCATTCATGGGGCCATACAGGTCAAATATTTAATGAACTCACCCCTAAGGTGATGGCTCCAAATGCTTCTCGTTGGTGAGATGTGTGATGCTGGCAGCTATTGATTATTTGTGGGGCCCTATACAGACCTCGGGCCATACGTTGGTCTAAGGTAGTGGATCTCAACCAGTGGGTCACGACACCTTTGTGGGTCCAATGACACTTTCACAGGGGTTGCCTGGTTCATCGCAGTAGCACAATTACAGTAATGAATCAGCAATGAAATAATTTTATGATCGGGGTAAACACAACATGAGGAACTGTATGAAAGAATCATGGCATTCTGGAGGTTGAGAAACACTTGTCTAGGGAATGGTTGGTATCTCCATATAGGCTACACATGAACTTCTTAGGCAGTCAGGCAGCATATCACTTGGGTTTCATTGGAGAGGAAAGAACTATTGATCATGTTTCAAGGACAAACAAATCTGGAAGGAAATGCTATTGTGGATGAAAACAAAACATAAAACAAACTCTTGAAAGATTTCTGTATGCTAGAGATGAATTGCAATCAAGAAAATTAAATGATATCTGTTAGGGGTCCAGCAGAAAACAAACCATGCAGAAGGTTTAATTAAAGAGAGTTTAATGAAGACTATTCACAGTGGTGGGGATGGGCTTAAGAAAGCCAACAAAAGATAGGGAGGCCCCAAGGGTCTAACAAGACCATAAAGCTGTTGCCACGTGTCCTATGGAATTTTCTCTTCAGCTCTTTGACTTTGTCATTTCTTCTCATTGTCTTAGCTACTCTATGATATAGAGCAATTCTGACTCATAGGAATTTGATACTACTGTCCTCTCCCAATTTCCATTACTTTCCAACGTCGTGTGTGTTAAAATATAGAGTATTTCATCAGATTACCTATGCTCTAAACCAGTGGTTCTCAACCTTCCTAATTCCTTGGCACTATAATGAAGTTCCTGATGTTGTGGTGAACATCCATTCATAAAATTATTTTCGTTGCTACTTCATAACTGTAATTTTGCTACTATGAAGAAGATACTGACCCCTGTGAATGGGTAGCTCAACCCCAAAAGAGGTCCTGATCCACAGGTTGAGAACTGCTGCTCTTAACTAACAGGTGTTTCTTTAAGATGTAGTTCAGTATATTGTTAGACGCCCAAGTCCTGTTGTTGCTGTTGTTAGGTGCCGTCGAGTGGATTTTGGCTCACAGCAACTCTATGTACAATGTACTGAAACGCTGCCCCGTCCTGTGCATTCCTCACAGTGGTTCTTTGCTTGCGCTCATTGTTGCAGCCACTGAGCTATTCCAAATTGTAGGGGCTGCCTCTCCTTTGCTGCCCATCTACTCTACCAATATCTGTGTCTTCCTCTAGGACAGTGCTTCTCAACATTCCTAAATCCACGACACTTTCATAGTTTCCTTTGTAGTGGTAGACCTTCAATCATAAAATTATATTCTTTGCTACTTCGTAACTCTCGTTTTGTTACAAGTTATGAATAGTGCCACCCTGTAAAGGGTTCGTCTAAGCCCCAAAGGGGTCACGACCCACATGGTGAGAACCGCTGCTCTAAATTTAGAGGAGTTTCTCTTAAGGTCTATTTCACCATACTGTTAGAAGCTCAAGTCCATTTGTTGTTGTTGTTAGGTGCCGTCGAGTGGGTATGTCTCATAGCAACTCTACGCACAATATAATGAAATGCCGCCCTGTCCTGTGACATCCTCACAGTGTTTCTCTGCTTGTGCTCATTGTTGCAGCCACTGTGCTAATGCATCTTGTTGGGGACCGCCTCTCTTTTCCTGCCCTTTCATACCAAGATTTGGGACTTCCACTAGAGCAGTGGTTCTCAACTTTCCTAATGCCATGATATTTTCATACCGATTCTCATTTAGTGGTGACCGACCCCCCCAACCATAAAAATGATTTCATTGCAGCTTCATAACTGTAATTTTGTTACTGTTATGAGTCACGACACCCCTGTGAAATTTTCATTCCATACCCACAAAGGGGTCGCGACACACAGGTGAAGATCCCCTGCTGTAATCTAAGAGGAGATTCTCTTAAGATAGAATTCAGCATACTGGTAGATGCACAAGTTCTGTTGTTATTGGTGTTAGGTACCATTGAGTGGGTTTTGGCTCATAGTAACTCTATGCACAATATAATGAAACGATTTCCCATCCTATGCCATCCTCACAGTGGTTCTTTTGTTTGTGCTCATTGTTGCAGCCACTGTGCTAATCCAACTATTGGGTAGCTGCCTCTTTTTTGTGGCCTTTCTGCTGTACCAAGACTTGTGTCTTCCTCTAGGGCAGTGGTTGTCAAATTTCCTAATGCCATGACCCTTTCATACAGTTCCTCATGTAGTGGTGACCCCCATCATAACATTATTGTTACTTCATAACTGTAATTTTCCTACAGTTATGAAACATTTCACACCTGTGAAAGGGTCATTCGATCGCCAAAAGTGGTCGCGAACCACAGGTTAAAAACCGCTGGTCTAAACTAAGAGGAGTTTCTCTTAATATCTACTTCACCCTATTGTCAGAAGCACAAATCCTATAGTTATTGTTAGATTCTGTTGTGTAGCTTTCGACGCCTACCAACTCTAAGCACAATATGATGGAAAGGTGTCCTGTCTTGCGTCATCCTCCCAGTGGTTCTTTTGCTTGCGCGGATTGTGATTGTTGCAGCCACTGTTGTATTCCATCGTGCTGTGGGCTGCCTCTTTTTGCTGCCCTTCTACTGTACCCACATCTATGTCTCCCTCTAGGGCAGTGGTTCTCAACCTTCCCAATGTCATGACTCTTTCACACCATTCCGCATGTACTAGTGACCCCCCCCCCAATCATACAATTATTTTCCTTGTTACTCCATAACTATAAATTTGCTACTGTTATGAATCAGGTCACCCATGTGATCCACAGTTAGAGAACTGTTACTCTACACTAAGAGTTTCTTTTAAAGTCTTCTTCAGCATATTGTTAGAGGCACAAATCCTGTTGTTTGGTGCCTTCGAATGGGTTTAGGCTCATGCCAACTCTATGCACTATGTAATGAAATGCTTTCCCGTCCTGTGCCTTCCATAGAGTGGTTCTTTTGCTCACACACATTTTTGCAGCCACTGTGCAAATCCATCTTGTTGGGCACTGCCTCTCTTTTCCTGCCCTTCTGTACCAAGATATGTGTCTTCCTCTAGAGCAGTGGTTCTCAACTTTCCAAATGCCACAACCACTTCACACCCTTCCTCGTGTGCTGGTGACATCCAACCATAAAATATTTGCATTGCTACATCATAATTGTAATTTTGCTTCTGTTATGGATCTGACCACCCATGTGAAAGGTTCGTTAGTCTCCTCAAAGGCGTCTCGACACACAGTTGGAGAACCAATGGTCTATACGAATAGGAGTTTCTCTTAAGGTCTACTTCAGAATATTCTTAGAAGCCCAAGTTCTTTTTATTATTGTTTGGTGCCTTTGAGTGTGTGTTGGCTCATAGCAACTGTATGCACAATATAATGAAACTCGGCCCCATCTCGTGCCATCTCACTGTGGTCCTTTGCTTGCGCTCACTGCTGCATCTATTCCATCTTGTAGGGGCTGCCTGACTTTTGCAGCCCTTCTGCTGTACCAACATTTGTGTCTTCCTCTAGGACAATGTTTCTCATACATCCTAATTCTGTGCCCCTTTCGTACAGTTCCCAATGTAGTGGTGGACCCCAAACATAAAATTATAAAATTATATTCATTGATATTTCATAACTGTACTTTTGCTACTGTTATGAAGTAGGCCATCACTGTGAAGGGGTGTTTCGAAACACCGCCCACCAGAAAGTGTTCACGACCCAATGTTGAGAACCCTGCTGTAAACTAAGAAGAGTTGCTCTTAAGATTTACTTCAGCATATTGTTAAACACACAAGCCCTGTTGTTATTGTTGTTAAGTTCCGCGGAGGGGCTTTTGGCTCATCGCATCTCTATGCACAATATCATGAAATGCTTCCCAAACCTGTGCCATCCTGACAGTGGTTGTTTGCTAGTGCTCATTGTGGGAGCCATATTCGGGGGTGGGGGGCTGGCTATTTTTTGTTGCCGTTCTACTCTACCAAGATTTATGTCTTCCTTTAGGGCAGTGGTTCTCAACCTTCCTAATGCCACAACATTTTCATACCGTTCCTCAAATAGTGCTGACTGCCAAATCATAAAATTATTTTATTGCAACTTTGTAACTCTAATTTTTCTACTGTTATGACTGGGCCACCACTATGAAAGGTTCATTCATCCCCCAACAGGGCTCGTGACCCAAAAGTTGAGAACCGCTGCACTAAACTATTAGGAGTTTCTCTTATGGTCTACTTCAGCACATTATAAGAAACACAAGTCCTCTTGTTTTGTTTTCAGGTGCAGTCGAGTGGGTTTTGACTCATAGCAACTCTATGCTCCATATAATGTAACGCTGCCCCATCTTGTGCAATCCTCACAGTGTTCCCTTAGCTTGCACTCATTGCTGCAGCCACTGTGCTATTCCATCTATTTGGGGGCTGACTCTAAATTGCGGCCCTTCAACTGTATCAAGCCTTGTGTCTTCCTGTAGGACTGTGGTTTTCAGCAATCCTAATACCACGACCCTTTCATACAGTGCCTCGTGTAGTAATGACCCCCCAACCAAAAAAATTATACTGTTGCTACTTCATAACTGTAATTTTGCTACTGTTACATATCGCCCCCCCCCTGTGGGCAGGTCATTCGAACACCTCCAAAGGATTTAACACTCACAAGATGAGAATGGCTGCTCTAAACTAAGAGCAGTTTCTCTCAAGGTTTAGTTGAGCATATTGTTAGATGTATGATTCCTCCTGTTATTGTTGTTCGGGCCGTGGAGAGGATTTGGGCTCATAGCAACCCTGTGCACACTATAATACAGGCCTGCTCAGACTTGCATCATCCTCACAGTGGTCCTTTGCTTGGGCTCATTGTTGCAGCCACCGTGCAAATCCGTCTTGTATGGACTTCCTCTCTTCTGCTGCCCTTCTACTGTACTTGCGTCTTCCTCTAGGACAGTGTTTCTCACCCTTCCTATTTCTATGACCTTTCCATACACTTCCCAATATGTAGTGGTGGTCCCCAAAGCATATAGGTTATTTTCTACTGTTTTTCCATAACTGTAATTTTGCAAGTCTTATGAATCTAGTCACCCTGTGAAAGGGTTGTTCAACCAACCAAAGTGGTCACAAATCACAGGTTGAGAACCGCTGTTCTAAATTAAGAGGAGTTTCTCCTGTGGTCTAGCTCAGTGTATTATTACACGCACGAGTCCTGTTCTTATTGTTGTTAGGGGCTGTCGAGTGGGTTTGGCTCATAGTTGGCTCATAACAACTCTATGCACAGTATCATGAAACACTGTTCCATCCTCTAACACCCTCACACTTTTCTTTTGTTTTCGCTCATTGTTGCAGTCTCTGTGCTAATCCATCTTTTGGGTGACTGCCTCTCATTTGCTGACCTTCTACTGTACCCAGATTTGTGTCTTCCTCTAGGGCAGTGGTTCTCAAACTTCCTAATGCACGACTCTCTGACACCATTCCTCATGTATTGGTGCCCCCCCCCAATCATAAAATTACTTTCCTTGTTACTTTATAACTAAAATTATGCTACTGTTATGAATCAGGCCACCATGTGATATAGTCATTCTCCACCCCACCCCCCAAAAGGCATCACGACCCACAGTTTGAGAACTGCTATTCTACACTAAGAGGAGTTTCTTTTTAAGGTATGTTTCAGCATATTGTTAGAAGCACAAATCCTGTTCTTGTTTTTGGCTGCCTTCGAGTGGGTTTTGGCTCATACCAACTCTATGCACAATGTAATGAAACGTTGTCCTGCCCTGTGGATCCTCACAGTGGTTCTTCTGTTTGTGCTCATTGTTGCGGCCACTGTGGTAATCCATCTTGTTAGGGACTACCTCTCTTTTCCTGCCCTTCTGTACCAAGATTTGTGTCTTCCTCAAGAATAGTGGTTTTCAACTTTCTGAATGCCACTACTATTTCATACCAGTCCTCTTCTAGTGGTGACACCCCAACCATAAAATATTTTCATTGCTACATCATAACTGTATTTTCGCTTCTGTTATGGATCAGGCCACCCATGTGAAAGGTTCATTAGTCTTCTAAAGGCACTGTGACACAGTTTGAGAACCACTGGTCTAAACTAAGGGGAGTTTCTCTTAAGGTCTACTTCAGCATATTCATCGAAGCACAGTCCTGTTGTTTTTGTTTGGTGCCTTTGACTGTGTGCTGGCTCATAGCAACTCTATACACAATATAATGAAACGTGACCCCGTCTCGTGCCACCCTCACAGTGGTTATTTTGCTTGTTGTCATTGTTGCAGCCATGGGCTAATCCAACTTTTGAGGGGCTCCCTCTCTTTTGCTGCCCCTCTACTGCCCTTTCATTCATTTCCTCAGGTAGTGATGAACCCCGAATCATAAAATTATTTTCATTGCTACTTCGTAACTTTAATTTTGCTACAGTTATGAATCAGGCCTCCACTGTGAAAGGGTCATTTGACCCCCCCAAAGGGCTAGCGACCCACAGGTTGAGAACCACTGCTCTATACTAAGAGGAGTTTCTCTTAGGATCTACAGCACCATATTGTGAAAAGCATGAGTCCTACAGTGATTGTTGTTAGGTGTTGCCCAGTGGGTTTCAACTCTCAGCAACTCTACGCACAAGATAATGAAACGCTGCCCCGTCCTGTGCCATCCTCACAGTGGTTTCTTGTCTGCACTCATTGTTGCAGCCACTGCGCTAATCTATCATCTGGGGGTCTGCGTCTCATTTGCTGCCTTTCTGCTCTGCCAAGATTTCTGTCTTGCTCGAGGACAGTGGCTCTCAACCTTCCTATAATGCCACAGGCCTTTTATACCACTCCTCATGTAGTGGGTACAATCCCAGTCATAAATTTATCTTCATTGCTACTTCATAACTGTAATGAAGCTACTGCTATGAATTGGGCCACCCCTGTGCAAGGGTCGTGACCCACAGGTTGAGAATCTCTGCTTCAAACTATGAAGAATGTCTCTTAAGATATATTTCAGGACATTGTTAGAAGCAAAAGTCCTGTTGTTATTGTATTTAGGTGCCTTCAAGTGGGTTTTGGCTCAGAGCAACTCTATGCAAAATGTAACAAAACGCTCCCCCATCCTGTGCATTCCTCACAATGGTTCTTTGCTTATGCTGGTTGTTTCAGCCACTGAGGTATTCCAACTTGGAGGGGCTGCCTCTCCTTTGCTGCCCTTCTACTCTACCAACATTTGTGTCTTCCTCTTGGACAGTGGTTCTCAATCTTCCTAATTCCACGACCCTTTCATGCAGTTCCCAATAGAGTGGTGGACCCCCAGTCATACAAAATTTTTGCTGATATTTCATAACTGTAATATTGCTAATCTTATGAATCAGGCAACCCTTGTGAAAGGGTCATTCAACCCACTCTCTCCCCAAAAGAGTTCGTGATTCATAGGTTGAGAACCCTGCTCTAAACTAAGAGGAGTTTCTCTTAAGATCTATGTCATCATATTTTTAGAAGCTCAAGTCCTTTTTGTGTGTTGCTGTTAGTTGCCGTCGAGTGGGTTTTGACTCTCAGCAACTCTACGCAAAATATAATGAAACGCTGCCCCGTCCTGTTCCGTCCTCACAGTGGTTTGTTGATGGCACTCATTGTTGCAGCCACTGAGCTATTCCATCTTGTAGGGTCTGCCTCTCACTTGCTGCCCTTCTGCAGTACCACGTTTTGTGTATTCCTCTTGGGGAGTGTTTCTGAACCTTCTCAATGGCATGGCTCCTTTATACAATTCTTAATGTTGTGGTGATCCTCCAACAGTAATTTTTTTTCATTGTTACTCCATTACTGTGATTTTTCTACTGTTATTAATTGGCAACACATGTGAGAGTCTCGTCTGAAACCCCATAGGGGTCGCGACCCATAAGTTAATAACCACTGCTCTAAATTTAGAGGAGTTTCTCTTAAGATCTAGTTCAGAATATTGTTAGAAGTACACGTCCTGTAGTTATTGTTGTTAAGTTCCGTCGAGTGGGTTTTGACTCTTAGCAACTCTATGCACAATATAATGAAACGCTGCCCTGTCCTGTGCCACCCTCACCGTGCTTGTGTGCTTGGCCTCAGTGTTGCAGCCATTGTGCTAATCCAACTTGTTGGAGACTGCCGCTCTTTTCCTTCCCATCTGTACCAAATTTGTGTCTTGCCCTAGAGAAGTGGTTCTTAACCTTCCTAATGCCACTACCCTTTCATATCGATTCTCATTTAGTGGGGACCCACAACCATAAAATTATTTTCATTGGTACTTTGTCACTGTAATTGTACTACAGTTATGAATCGGGCCACCCCTGTGAAAGGGTCATTCTACCCTCCCAAGGGGCGCGACCCACAGGGTGAGAACTGCTGCTCTAAAGTTAAAGGACTTTCTCTTAATTCCTACTTCACCATATTGTTAGAAGCACAAGTCCTGTAGTTATTTTTGTTGAGTGCTGTTGAGTGGGTTTCTGGTCACAAGAACTCTATGCACAATATAATGAAATGCTGCCCAGTCCAATGCCATGCTCAGAGTTGTTCATTTGCTTGTGCTCATTGTTGCAGCCACTGGGCTAATCAATCTTGTAGGGGCTGCCTCACCTTTACTGCCCTTCTACTCTACCAAGAATCCTGTCTTACTCTAGGGAAGTGGTTCTCAACCTTCCTAATGCCACGACTCTTTCATACCATTCCTCATGTAGTGGTGACTGACAAATCATGAAATTATTTTCTTTGCTACATCATAACTCTAATTTTTCCACTTTAATGAATGGTCCATTGCTGTGAAAGTGTCATTCGTCCCCCAAAAGGGGTCACAACCCTCAGTTTGAGGACCGCTGAGCTAACCTAACAGGAGATTCTCTTATGGTCTATTTAGGTACATTGTTAGAAAAACAAGTCCTGTTTTTTTTCTTATGGGCTTTACTCACAGCAAATCTATGTCAATATAATGAAACACTGTCCCATCTTGTGCCATCCTTGCATTTTTTCTTTGGCTTGTGTTTATTGTTGCAGCCACTGTGCTATCCATCTATATTGGGGCTGACTCTATTTTGTTGCCCTTCAACTGTATCAAGAATTGAGTCTTCCTTTTGGACAGTGGTTTTCAACATTCTTACTCACGACCCTTTCATCCAGTTCCTCATGTAGTCGTGACCAACCAACCATAAAATTATTTTTGTTGCTACATCATAGCTGTAATTTTGCTACTGCTATAATTCAGGCCACCCCATGAAAGGGCTGTTTGACCCCCTAAGGAGACACGACCCACAGGTCGAGAGCCGCTGCTCTAAACGAAGGGGAGATTCTCTTAAGGCCTGGCCTTATTCAGAATATTGTTAGAAGCACAAGTCCTGTTGTTATTGTTGTTGGGTGCAGTCGAGTGGGTTTGGCTCATAGCCACTCTCTGCACAATATAATGAACCTCTGGGGGTCTTAAAGGCTTGAAGGCAAACAGGCTGAAATCTAGCTCAGAAGCAACAAAGCCCACAGAGAAGAAGCACACAAGCCTAAGTGAACACGAGGTGTTGAAGAGATCAGGTAGCAGACACCAAAGAACAAAAACCATTATTGTGTGATCACCTTCCCCACATAAACACTGAAGATGAATGTGTGCATAAGTAAGTGTGGTGAAGAAGGCTGATGGTGCCCGGCTGTCAAGCGATATAGCGTCCCGGGTCTTAAAGGCTTGAAAGTAAACAAGCAGGCCCAGAAGCAACAAAGCCCACATGGAAGCATCACACCAACATGTGTGATCATGAAGTGCTGAGGGGACCAGTTTGCAAGCAACAAAGGCGGGAGGGGGGATTATATCATCGTGAATGAGGGGAGTGCATGACGGGGGACCAATGCCCACCTGTAGACAACTGGACATCCCTTGCGGAGGGGTAGTGGGAAGGAGATGAGTCACTCAGGGTTCAGTGTAGCAATAATGAAACCCACAACCTTCCTCTAGTGATTAAACACTTCCTCCACCCACCTCTCATGATCCCAATTCTACCTTGCAAACCTGGTTAGACCCGAAGATACACAGCGCTACAGATGGGAACTAGAAACACAGGGAATCCAGGACAGATGAACCCCCCAGGACCAGCGGTGAGAGTGGCGATACTGGGAGGGAAGAGGGTGTAGAAATGGGAAACCGATCACAAGGATCTACATATAATTTCCCCCCTGGGAGATGGGCAACAGAAAATTGGGTGAAGGGACACGCCGCGCAGTGTAAAATAAGAGAAAATAATAATTTATAAATTATTAAGGGTTCATGAAGGAAGAGGAGCAGGGTGAGAGGGGGAGAGGGGAAAAGGGAAATGAGCTGATTCCAGGAACCCAAGAGGAAAGCAAATTTTGAGATTGATGAAGGCAACGAATGTATAAGTGTGCTTTACACAATTGGTGTATGTATGGATTGTGATGAGTTGTATGAGCCCCAATAAAATGATTTTAAAAAAGAAAAAGAAAAAAATGTCTATAAATAAATGAAGGCAACATATGTACAAAATGGATTGCATATGTACAATATGGATTGCAACAAAAGTTGTAAGAATCTCCAATAAAAGAATTTTAATAAAAATGTATATATAATAAATATTTTCCTAACTTATATAAATGATTAATAAGATAAAATTAAGCAGCCTGTGTTTATTATAGGAAAAAATAATGATAAAAGAACAAATGAGAGATTCAGCAGGAAGCAATGGATAGGAAAATATTATAAGGAATGTTTTCTCTTATATGGAATGTACATTCTCTTACATGACAACAATCAGAATATGCCGTAAGAACCTCAGACCAAATACTATAATAAAATAGAGGAAAACATTCCCAACCCTTCAATATAATGCTATAAGCTTTCTTTTATTTTCACAAAAGGTCAAATTCTTTAACAAAATATGTTGTTCATTCAAATTTTTAATTATGCATAAATTTATGTCTACTTGCATTACATCTCATACAAAGGCATAAGAATTGTTTTTGCTCTATCTAAAACTAAATAGAAGATAGTGAAGGTGAAAAAATAGCTTTCGTGAATGTTGCTTTGAAATACAAATGTCATTGTCCTAAGAAATTAAAATGATTTAATTTTTAAAAATCATTTTATTAAGGGCACATACAACTCTTATCACAATCCATACATACATCAGTTGTGTAAAGCACATCCGTACATTCATTGCCCTCATCATTCTCAAAACATTTGCTCTCCACTTAAGGCCCTGGCATCAAGTCCTCATTTTTCTCCGCCCTCCCTGTTCCACCCTCACTCATGAACCCTTGATAATTTGTCAGATCTTACATATTTTGTCTCCCTTCACCCACTTTTCCGTTGTCCATCCCCCAGGGAGGAAGTTATACGTAGATCCTTGTAACTGAGGTCTCAGAGCTGCTGGGTGTGATGCAGGGGAGGCTCTGGAAGCAGCTGCAGACACTGCGGGAGTTGGCAGCCCAACAGTGAGGGTCGCTGCATCAGTGGGTACCAGAAAACTGGCTGGGGTTGCTTATTCCCCTAGATGCTACCCATGCCTTGAAGAGAACCGTGACAGAGGCCTGTAGACATGTGTCAGGAAAAGATGAATCCTTCACTGTTTCCTCTTCCCATAAACCTTTGAGGAGAGCCTGCAGGGCAGGGGCTCTTCTCCCTGGCTCCAGTCACCTGCCCTTCCCCACAGCCACACCCTTGCCAGCCCAACTCCCCCTGACTTGGGTTTGCTTCTTGAATCCAGAGGAGCAGCCTGGGCAAAGACCATGAAGAACCTTGTATTTCAGGCAGCCCCTTTGATTGGATCCCTTGACCTCCAGAATGTGGACACATGCACAATAACTGTTGGGGGACTCAGTCTGTCACCACAGGGGCCAGGATCTGAAGAGGATGCTGGCACTGTAGGGCTTCCTGAGGGAAGCCAAGGACTTGCAGAGCTGGCTCAGCAGCCAGCAGCAGGTGGCCAGAGGGGAGAGGACTATGAGCACACCCTAGTGAGGAAGGGGCTAGGGGCCAGGAAGGTGCCCTGGAGCCGAATGAAGACGAGAAGTGGAGGGGGGGCTGCGTGCACAAGGGGCTGATGGGGAACATAAGTCTGGACTGAGGACAGCTGTGGCTTCCTATTCCCCTCTCTGCGTAGAGGGGCAAGTTCTGTGGCTGTCCAGTCCTGCCCTGCCCAGTCACTCACTGAGGTGTCTCACAGCCCACCAGCCAGGGCCCCCTGTGACCCCTCTCCTCTCTTCTCAGCTCCTCTTAACCAAGTTTGCAATGTTTCCGCACCAAGTGAAGATGGGTGGCCACCAAGGGGCAGCCTGCCCCACTAGCGGAGAGCCGGCTGGAGTGGCGGCCCAGCACTGCCCCCAGGGCCCAGCAGTGGTGACAGGACCTACTGTGAGTACCAGCAGCCTGGAGCAGGGGTGAGTTTGGGAGGAGGTGCTGGGCATGGGATGAAGAGGCTTCCAGGGAGTCCCGTGCTGTGTTGAGGCTCTGCCAAACCACTGTCTCTGGAGAGGGCCCGAGTTCAGGGAACCGAGGGCAGCCCCTGCTGTCTGCGGCCTGTGGAGGAGGCAAAGCTGGGTCGGTGGATCAGGGAGCCTGGTCACAAAGCCCACTTTGCAGGGTCACTTTCCCAAGCCACGGGCTCCCTGCACCTGCAGGGGTGTTCTGGGAAGAGTTGAGCTGGGCTGAGGATGCCCTGCACAGCCCCAGGCTGACCCAGGTCACAGTACAAGCTACTGTGTTTCCAGCCCAGATGGAGCTTAGGCGAGATCCTGATTTGCCCATGATCCTAGCCCAGAGGCTGGCCCGGAGTCTCAGGGGCCCGGCATTTGCTGCATGCAAGAACCATGAAGGGGTGCAGCTTCTACCTTTGAAGGGTGTGCAGTCTCCTCCAAACACACAGCATGCTTGGGTGGCACACAACGTGGCTACCTGCCGAGTGCCGGGATTTAGAATGACCCCACCTGCTGACTCATGGGGATGCTCCAGAGTGTTTGCAAGTCAGTAAATCTTTCCAGGAGCAGGGAACCTCTTCTTTCTCCTGAGGAGCAGTTAGTGGGCCTGAACCAGGCAACAGCCCAACACTTCCCAAGCAGGTCTCCTGGAGCATTGTTAGAGCAAGGGGTAAACTGCTAGTGATAATGGGCTCCTGGGAGGAGAGTTTGCAGAAAGGCCTGAAGCGCTGAGCAAGATCTCAGGACGGTGGCCCTCTGGGAGCTTAGGACAAGTTCTAAACCCAGCTAGGAAGCTGAAGGGCTGAGCAGACAGAAGCTGAGGGGGAGGAATGAGCATGCTGGGATAACTGCTGACCCCCGCCTGGGGGCAGGGCTGCCTGGTTGGAGCTGTGGGAGCTGACTCAGGCCAGACCCCACCTGCTCTGAGACGCTGAGGCCACCCTCAAAGTTCACAGCCAACTGTCTCACGTGCTCGTCCGTATCCAGGTGGGTGCCTGGGGAAGGGGGTGGCTTCTGCAAGTGCTGCCACCCCAGGCCCAGAGTCCCACACTCAATGCCCAGGCCCTTGGCCACCATGCTGTCTCAGGAGAAAGCCACAAGCCTCCCAGATGCTGTGTCCCACTGGGTGGAGGCCCCCCTGAGGAGACATGGATCGCATCAATGAATCACACAATCTGCCTCTGACACCTTGAGGCCTCCTCACCCCCCACTATCATCATCCCAGTGCCGCTTCCCACTCTGGACTAGAGTGCATAGGTATTAGCAAGAGATAAAACTCACAACACATGGAACCCAGGATCAGGAATGGGAATAGAGATACCAAAAGGGTACTGGGGTAGAGGATGGGAGGAACAGGAACCGATAGCAATGAATGACATATAACCACACACCCCTCGCAGGGAGAGGAGCAACAGTAACCTGAGGATAAAAGAGACAATGGTCGATGTGAGATATGAAAATGATAACAATCTATAATCTATCAAGGAACCTCGAGTGGGGGAGGAGGAAAAAAAAGGGGAGCTGATCGCAAGGGCTCAATAGAAAGTAAATGTCTAGAAAAGAATAATGGCAATATACGTATGACTATGTCAGATACAATTGGTGTATGGATTGTAACAAGAGTTGTAAGAGCCCCCAATAAAATAAATAAATTTAAATTTAAATTAAAAAAAACACTCCAAAAACCTCCATCTGAACAGTGAGGCAGTGAAGGGACAAGAGTCCCGAGTCCCTCGGCTCTCACACAAGGCCACCAAAGGCTACCTCTAAGTGGGGGTCTGGCAAAGTTGTGGATGGGTGGGCAAAGCTATCAAGCTGCCTTGAGGGACTTCATTGGCCCTGGAGAACTGGGTGGGAAGGAGGGGTGGCGGGCAGAGCTGAGGCTGAGTAGACACTTGGTACGGCTGTGGGATTGAGCGGCAGAGACATGGAGGTTTGGACATGAGTGGTGGTGGACTCAGGCTGGCTGTGACGCTGCCTCGGTACCAGGTCCCCTCACCCCATGCTCTCCCGTGCTCTCCCAGGCTCCAGGTGCAAGACTATGCCTCCTGGACAGCCAGTGTGCAGTGATATTTGCAGGTGGTGGAGGAGCCCCAAGACCCCGGCAGTGGAGCCCAAAGCTTCAGTGTCCACCAAGAGCTGCGGGCCAAGCTGGAGGCCCAGAAGGAGCTGCACCAGTGCGCCACCCAGCGGGGACAGCAGGTGCTCCAGGCTACAATGCCGTCCGCCGTAGAAGTCGGCTCCCCTTTCTGGCCCTCCCCCAGCCCACTGGACCACCGCACCCTGGCCCCTCAGGGCCAAGCACCTTTCTTTTCTATATTTTTAAGCATTTTATTGGGGTCTCGTGCAATTCTTATCAAAATCCATACATACATGCATTGTGTCAAGAACATATGTACAGGCTCTTCCTCTAACTGTAGCGGCCTGAGGTGACCTGCTAAAATGGTTCGCTACTCATTTGACCCAGAAAACCCTACAAAATCCTGCCAATACAGATGGTCGAATCTCTGGGTCCACTTCAAAAACACCCGTGAAACTGCCCAGGCCATCAAAGGCATGCACATCTGGAAAGCCACCAAATACTTGAAAGATGTCACTCTGCAGAAGCAGTGTGTGCCTTTTCGACGGGACAATGATGGTGTTGGTAGATGTGCCCAGGCCAAACAGTGGGGTGGGACCCAGAGTTGGTAGCCCAAAAAGAGTACTGAATTTTTGGTTCACATGTTTAAAAATGCAGAAAGTCATGCTGAACTTAAGAGTTTAGATGTGGATTCTCAGGTCATCGAGCACATCCAGGTGAACAAAGCCCCCAAGATGCACCACCGGACTTACAGAGCTCTTGGCTAGATTAATCCACACAGGAGCTCCCCCTGCCACATTGAAATGATCCTGACTGAGAAGGAACAAATTGTTCCCAAGCCAGAAGAGGAAGTAGCACTGAAGAAAAAGATTTCCTAGAAGAAACTGAAGAACAAAAACTCATGGCTTGGGAATAAATTAAGCTTAAATAATAAAAGGTTTTTTTTTTTAAAGAACATATGTACATTTGTTGCCATCATCATTCTCAAAACATTTGCCTTCTACTTGAGCCCTTAATATCTGCTGTTCATTTTCCCCCTCCCTCCCCACTCCCCCCTACCTCATGAAACCTTCATCATTCATAAATTAATATTATTTTATCATATGTTGCACTGTCCAAAGTCTCCCCCTTCCTTCTTCTCTGCTGTCCCTCCCCCAGGGAGGAGGCTATTTGTAGATTCTTGTAATCAATTTCCCCTTTCCACCCCACATTCTCTCCACCCTCCAGGCATCGCCACTCTCACCATTGGTCCTGAAGGAGTCATCTGTCCTGCGTTCCCTGTGTTTCCAGTTCCTATCTGTACCTATGTACACCCTCTTATCTAGCCAGATTTGTAAGGTAGAATTGGGATCATGAGAGTGGGGGGAGGAAGCATTTTAGAACTAGAGGAAAGTTATATGTTTCATCGTTGCTACCCTGCACCCTGACTGGCTCATCTCCTCCCCACAACCCTTCAGTAAAGGGTGTCTGGTTGGCTACCAATGGGCTTTGAGTCTCCACTCTACACTCACCCACATTTTCAATGATATGATTTTTTGTTCTTTGATTCTTGATACCTCATGATCCCTTCGACAGCTCGTGGTCACACAGGCTGGTGTGTTTCTTCCATGTGGGCTTTGTTGCTTCTGAACTAGGTGGCCACTTGTTTATCTTTGAGCCTTAAAGATCTCAGATGCTATATCTTTTGACAGCCAGGCACCATCAGCTTTCTTCACCACATTTGCTTACGCACACGTTTGTCTTCACTGATCGTATCAGGAAGGTGGGCACCCACTGATACGATTTTTAGTTCTTTGATGTCTGATAACTGGTCCCTTCTACAGCTCGTGGTCAGCCAGGCTGGTGTTCTCCTTCCATGTGAGGTTTGATACTTCTCAGCTAGATGGCCGCTTATTTATCTTCAAGCCTTTAACACCCCAGACGCTATATCTTTTGATAGCCGGGCACTGTCAACTTCCTTCACCACATTTGCTTATGCACACATTTTTCTTCAGCAATCGTGTCGGGAAGGTGTGAATCCTGGAATGCCAATTTAATAGAACAACGTGTTCTTGCATTGAGTAAGTGCTTGAGTGGAGGCCCAATGTCCATCTGCTGCCTTAGTACTAAACCTATAAATATATGCACATAGATCTGTTTCCCTACACTTATATAAATATATTTACATATGTACATTCCAGTCTTTGGACCTCTATAAATACCCTTTGTCACCTAGTTCTCTCCTCTATTTCCTTTTACTTTCCTCTTGTCCCACTATCATGCTCAGCCTTCATTTGGGTTTCAGTAATTTCTCTCGGTTACCTTGCCCTTGCTGAATCCCTACCAGACCACTCACACCCTCCATGCTACTGATTTTGGATAACTTATTGCTCCCCTGTCCCTGGGTTGGTCAGCACTACCCCTTTGCCCCCTTCTCTCCCACTCCCCTATTCCCCCGGAACTGTTGGTCCACTTGTTTTCTACTCAAAACTATCCATGCAGTCTATCGTATCTAGATAGGTCTGTAGAGATAATAATATGCACCAAAAATCAAGTCATTGCAAGATAGGCAATGAGTGAGAACACAGCAATGACAACAAAAAGGAAACCAATTAGCCATAGAAGAGTAAATTAATTTTGGAAGGCAAATGCTTTGAAAATGATGAGGGCAAAGAATGTACAGATGTGCTTTATACAACAGATGTAAGTATGGATTGTGATAAGAGTTGTATGAGTACCTAATAAAATGCTTTTTTAAGAATAAAATAAAAGAAAAAATTTTTAAAGAAAGAAAAACCTATACATAGATGAAGGTCTGATTTTTAACCTCTAGGTGTGTCCTTCAGTCAGGTCCAATGGGGTACCATGCTTTGGCCCCAGAGAGTGTCCTTTGTACTACCTCAGGGGCTCCCTGCTCTGCTCCCACGGTTGCTCTGCCACACACTTTTAGTGGTTTGCCTCAGTGCCATAGGAACAGTCTGGGCCAGTTCTAACCCTGAGTCTCCAGTGTTGTGCCCCTTGGACCCTGGGCCATCAATGGACAGTGTGTCTCGTAGTGGGAACAGCCACATTGTCCACTCTGTCCATTGGCTGTTCAGAGCCGGGATATAGTCCTCCAGGCCTGATGGGCCAGGATGTGCTCCACTCTCTCTTCCTCCCCCTTCTTTGCTCCCATTTGCTCTGATCAAACATGCCCCTCTCTCCTAGATGCAGCTTCAGTGCTGTCCTCTGAAGTAAATCCTTCTGGGTGCAGGGGCAGTTGTCCACATAGCTGGTATGGGAGCCCAGCCCTCAGGCCCCTCCACTGGCTCCCCACTCCGTGTGGGCACACTGCATTCATGTGTCACTGGCTTTATATCTGGTCCCTCTTTCCCTGAGGAAACACAAACAATACCCTCCCCTTGGGTTGGACAGTCAGGCACCTTTTCTCTGGAGCTTCCCTCAGCACCACCTTCGGTTGTGTCCATGCCCAGGCCCAGGTCCAGGAAAGGCTATACGCCCTGCAGGATGCTTGCGAGCAGGTCTTTAAGGCCTGGGAACGGAATCAAGGGAGACGGCAGGCCATGCACCACAAGCAGCTCTTCCTCAGACAGTGTGGCATCTGGACAAGATCCTGCAGGCCCAGGAGACAGCTCCCCTCACCACACACAGACACACTGACCCCAGGACCTCCAGTCTTCCTGTAGTACCACCCCAATCCCCCTTGCTTCCTGGATCACTGGCTGCTATTCTGATACGGAGCTAGATAGTGTGTCTTCCCAAGTGGCCAAGGGGACACCTGAGCCTCAGGTCACTCAGGGCCATCTCCTCCCCACACCTGGCCCTTGCCAGCCAAGCCCTACGCGGTTTCGTTGGAAATTGATGTGGCTCCTCCCCACCTCGTCAGAAGTTGGGATGTTCCTAACGGCCTCCAGGTTGGAGTGCTATTCTTCCTCAGGTTTCTTCCCCTCCTGCTCAGCACCCACCTCCCCACCCCCAGCCGCAGGCCCCTTGATGCACCCCCAGAGAGCCCAGGCTGTAAACCAAGGTTCTGGCAGATGTTGCTGTCTAGGGTTCCCTTTGAACCACCATCTGTGCCCCCAATCCCCCCCCCACCTCTGTGTCACCTCCATGGCTGCCCCAGGTCTTCCAGGAAGCCAGTGCCTTGGAGGGCTCTGTGGAAGAGGTGGAGCGGCTGATCCAGAAGCATGGCACCTTCCAGAGGTGCTGAGCACACAGGAAAGGGAGGTGATGGCCGGACGGTCATGGGCGTGACCCTGAAAAGGCCGGGGTATCCAGACTGTTGGGGGCACACGGGTGAGGTGTGTATGCACATCGAACCTGTGCTGGTGGGTGAGGGATTACCAAGGAGCCAGGGGCTCCAATCCAGGGCTGGTGACCAAGCCGAGGTGCCCAAGCACCCAGAAGCGCATGGGGATGGGTTAGGCCACACTCTGGGGACCACAGAGGGCATTTGGATCTGCCCATATCACATGGCCCCTGCTTCCTTCTGCCTAGGAGCCTGGCCAACACTCAACTGCAGAGCTGAGGGGTGGCCCTTGGGACTTATAGTGAGGGCTATGGGCTGTGAGCCAGCCCCAGCAGGGGTACACTCGGTACTCAGGGCTGGGTCCACCTCCCACCTCCCACTACGCAGGAGGCTGTGCTGAGAGAGCAGGCCAGGGTGCTGCCAGGCCCCTGGGTTCAGGGCCTGCTGGACACGATACGTGAGCGGCCGGCTTGAGTGGAAGCCCTGGGAGAAGGTCAGCGACACAAGCTTCACACCTCTCTGATTACTGCCGGCTTTCTCAGGGCTGTGAGCCAGGTCAGAGGGCACCCCAGCTGAACCCCATTTTACCTTTACAAGTGACCTTCAGCCCCACTAGGGGCCAAGGGGCGGCCTGCGGTGGAACCGGATGTGGAGAGTTTAATGGCTTTTCCAGGGGCAAAGCTAGGATTCTCAGACCCGTGTGGACAACTGTCATCCTGATGGGCAGAGTAGACAGGGCCCCAGTGGTGGGTGAGGGGCACCCTCCACATGAGAACCCACCCATGGGCCCTGCCCAGTCACTTCCGAGATCAGAAGAATGATGCGCATGGGCCCTGTCATCTTGGGTGAAAGAAAAATTATTGTGCTGTCCCTGAGCTTGGTCAGCATTTCACTCCTTGGCACAGCCCGAGGGGGAGACGGGTTCACCGCTTGGGCCCAAGGCAGTATGAACATCAGGGCACTCATGTCCCCATCATCACACAGGACAGCGACTGGATCCAGGGGTGGGGCAAGCAGCTGGAATAGCCTGTTCCTCATGGGGACCACAAAGAGAAGCTGATGCGGTTTCAGAAACCTGGCCTATGAGACAGAGATCCCATGGAAGGGAGGCAGGAAGGGAATTGACAGGAAGACCTGGGACCCCTGCTAGGTACTGGTTTTCCATCCAGCAGCCTTGTCCCCAACACCCGCAGTGTCACTGTGCAGACACTAATCAGACACTGTCAACTGCCTGAGGCCAAGGCCAAGGCCAGCCAGGAAGAAAGGATCGAAGAGAACCCTGGGCAGAAGGGCAGAGGCCAAGCCTGTAATGTGCCCGTCCTCCACAGGGTGCCCTTGCTAGAGTTCTGGACCTTGGGAAGGATCTGGAGAGCATGGAGAGGCTGCTGCACAGACACGAGGCCTTGGAGCAGGAGATGGGCCTCCTCCAAGTTCAGGGGCAGGTATGCCACTGGGTCTAGCATCGGGGCCAGGCCAAGGGACCTCTTCTGTGGGACCCTGCAGAGGAAGAACTGAGCCAGTATACTCCCATGCCAGGGGCCTCTTGAGCACAACCTGATCCCCTTCCTCAGCCTCCGGACATCCCCCATATCCCGGAGCAGAAGGCAGCCCTCCTCTGCCAGAGAAGCCTGGGGTCAGCCCGCAACCTCGGCCACAGGTGCCAAAAGTTTATGGACAACAGCTCCAGAGCAGAGCCCAGAAGTGGTATGGACACCCTTTGGGTCCATTTCTTCACTCCTGCCCCCCTTCAGCAATCAAGTCCCATGCATCTCCTTGACTCCTTGTTTTAGGGTACAAAAGAGACCTTCAGGACAAACAATGTAAAGAAAACATCGATCTAGTCTTAAAAGAGACCACGACCACACAATGACCCAGAAACATCATCCGTGAAACAAATCCAGGGAGACTCATAAGTGAGTAAGAAAGAGGTCTACTGGTGATATCTAAAACAGATGGAAATAGAGTTACCATATGACCCAGCAACCCCCCCCCTTACAGGGCAAGAAACAAACCAAGGTCAGACATCTGTGCTCCAAAGTTCATTGGCACAGTTCACAATTGCAAGGAATTGGAAACAACCCAAATTTCCAACACCTTACAATTGGATTAAAAACCTGGGGTACCTCTACCAGCGGGGATCAACGATGTAATCTCACACCGGAAGTTCTTGGCACCCCAGCATGGGTCTCTGGGCTTCCTGCCTTGGAAGCACAGCAGCTGGCACGGCGGGAAGGTGAAGAGCTTCCCCAAGGATGACGCCTCCAAGCCGGTCCACCTGACGGCCTTCCTGGGCTACAAGGCCGGCATGACCCACATTGTGCGCGAGGTCGACAGGCCAGGCTCCAAGGTGAACAAGAAGGAAGTGGTGGAAGCCGTGACCATCATGGAGACCCCTCCCATGGTGGAGGTGGGTATCCTGGGCTATGTGGAGACACCTCGCGGCCTCCGGACCTTCAAGACAGTCTTTGCGGAACACATCAGTGACGATGAGAGCAAGCGGAGGTTCTACAAGAACTGGTACTAGTCGAAGAAGAAGGCTTTCACCAAGTACTGCAAGAAGTGGCAGGATGACAAGGGTAAGAAGCAACTCGAGAAAGACGTTAGCAGCATGAAGAAGTCCTGCCCGGTCATGCGCGCCATCGCCCACACACAGACGCGCCTGCTCCTCCTGCGCCAGGAGAAGGCGCACCTGACGGAGATGCAGGAGAACGGGGGCTCAGTGGCTGAGAAGCTGGACTGGGCCCGGGAGAAGCTGGTGCCAGTGAACCAGGTGTTCGCGCAGGATGAAATGGTCGACATCACGGTGGTGACCAAGAGCAAAGGCTACAAAGGGGTCAACAGTTGTTGGCACACCAAGAAGCTGCCCCGAAAGACCCACCGAGGGTTGCGCAAGGTGGCTTGTATCGGGGCCTGGCATCCCGCCCGTGTGGCCTTCTCGATGGCCCGCGCTGGGCAGAAAGGCTACCACCACTGCACAGAGATCAACAAGAAGATCTATAAGATTTGCCAGGACTACCTCGTCAAGGACGGTAAGCTTATCAAGAACAACGCCTCCACCGATTATGATCTCTCTAACAAGAGCATCAACCCCCTGGCGACTTTGTCCACTACGGGGAAGTGATCAATGAGTTTGTCATTCTCAAGGGCTGCATGGTGGGCACCAAGAAGCGAGTGCTGACTCTGCACAAGTCCCTGCTGGTGCAGACAAAGCGCCGTGCCCTGGTGAAGATTGACCTCAAGTTCATCGACACCACCCCCAAGTTGTGCCATGGCCATTTCCAGACCGTGGAAGAGAAAAAAGCTTTCATGGGACCACTCAAGAAAAACCGGATTGCCAAGGAGGAAGGCGCATAACAGATGGTACAGCTGGTGGGATCAGAATAAAGATTTCTTTTTCAGTGGGGGGAAAAAACTGTGGTACATACATACAATGGAGTACTACGCATCGCTAAAAAGTAGTGATGAACGTATGAAGCACATCACTGCATGGGAAGAACAGGAGGAAAACATGCTAAGCGAAGTAAACCAAGCACAAAAGGACAAGCACACACTGTGTCCACGGATGTAAGCTTTAAAAAAATGCTAAAGGGACATAGGGGAAAAGCTACTGTATGAACATTCCTGGGGTGAGGACCAGGTAATATGGCAGGGACCAGAACAAATTCAGGGATACACATGGTAGACAGATAAAAAGAGGCGAGGAAACGAAAAGTAATAATAATAATAAATAAATGGGTAGCGGGGTCACAGGGCACTAACCCGCCCAAGGGTGCCACCGTGAAACCCCTATATCTCCGATCTGCCTGCCTCTGTGCCTTTGCCTGTGCTCACCCTTTCTCTACTTGGCTCAGTCCTACACGTGTTCTTTTGTGTCTGGCTTATGTCATTACCAGCAGCCCTGCTGGCGTAGTGGTTACAAATTGGACTGTGATCTGTAAGACCTGCAGTTCAAGTCCACCAGCTGCGCCTTGTGAGAAAGATGAAGCTTTCTATGTCTCTAAAAGAGTTACCATCCCCGGAACCTGTGGGGGCAGTTCCACTCTGCCCTTTCGGGTTACCATGAGTCAGAGTTGACTGGATGGCAGTGAGTTGGGAATTTTATTTATTTCATTCCCAGCATGTCTTTTCAAGGTTAATTTGTGACCTGACATTTATCCCCCTATTTTAATGAAAGGACACCACTCCGTTCTAGAACTCGAACTCACTGACTTGGTCCATCCATCTGTCCACGGACTCAAAGGCGTCTTCCACCTTTGGCTGTCGTAACTATAATGCAGTGATGTCCATAATTTAAAAGAGAACATTTAGACATGATGTTTTTACGGGACACAGTGAGACCAGAGCATTTGTCCCTGCCGGTGAAGGGACTGGAGGTCAATCCTTTTTTATCCTTCTTTTTTAAGTGTCTCTATTCCCATCTAGAAAAGTTGGGCCCCTCTCAGGACTGTATATGGTTTCTCTCCTTGAAACAAATAAATCCATTTTTGTGCCCATTACCTAGAGGGGGGAACGAAGCTTACAAGCTAGTGCCCAGAACCAACAGCCACAAGGCTGGTGGCTGGAGGAGGTCTGTGTGCCCACTGTGGCTGCAGGAGGGACAGAGGGGCCTGCAGGGGGGCCACTGGGCCTCAGAGACCTTCCAGGCGAGGCTACAGGAACTGCAGCAGCTCTGGGGCAAGATGAGGGCCAACTGTAGGAGGAAAGAGGCCACGCTCCACAAGGCCTGCAAGGTGGGATTGTGCACGCCCTGGGCCAGGTTGGATGGTACCCCAGGTTGCCCCGTGCCCACTGCTCACCCCACATCCTGTCCCAGGCCCTGCATACGGGGGAGCATCTGGGAGCTGGAGAGCTGGCTGCATCCTGTGGAGGGGGAGCTGCGAGTCCCTGGCAGTGGATAAGACCGTCCTGGGGTGGATGAGCTCCAACTGGGGGCAAACAAGACTCGTTTCAAACACCAGCTCTGTCTCCTCTACGGCGCCCGTGTACAACTGCGACAACACAACACAACACAACATTGGGTCCTGCTGGGTCCCCATTAGCATCTGGGAGGAAGGCTATTATTACAAGGCTATTTATTACCGGGAATCCTACCTTTGTCCCTTGGTGTTAATTGCAGACTCACTGGGTGATGGTTTTGGTAGCTGCTCACAGGATGGCAGGTGTAATGTATTATGAGAACTTAACAAGGCTCTGAGAAGATGACTATTGGAAGGTCTGGGTGGAGGGAAAGGTCATGGCCCTGAAGGATTCAGGATCCAGAAGTCAAGTCAGAACTGGATGCCAGAGACTTTCTCAATCCAGCCCTCTTTGCCCCTCCCCTAAGGCCAATACATTTCTAAGGGTTATGGATTCTACTTCAGAATCTTTCTCAAACCCAGGGCCCTCTTCACCATTATTGTCTAGACCTGGTCACCTCTTGCCTTATAAATAAAAATATGTGTTTATTGTAAGTCTGGGTCTGTTAGGTTTCTCGGGTGGGAAATGTCTCGGTCCTTGGCTACACACTGGAAAGAAATTCACACCAAAGCCTGGTTGGTAATCCGAGTGGGTTTATATACATGAGAGAAGAAGGTTCCGGCGTTACACTAAACTGAACACAGCCACCCTCATGACACTGCACACCCAGCCCTGCTGAGTGGAAGGCAGAGAAGCAGCTGAAGGGAAGGGGGGGTGGTCGCCAGATTCCAGCCTTTTAAGGGCTTTCAGCCGGGAGGCGTCAATTAAGCTCTCCTGGCTTGGGCATAGCCCGCATTGGCTTCCAACCTCCCGTACGGGGCCCCCTAAGCATGGAGAGGAACAACCCCTTGTCTTGCTACCTAACCGGTCTACATTCCTGCATGGCTACATTGAGATGGAACTAGCCCCTTTAGACAGCCTGTGTGGTTCACCAGGAGACACGGGCCCCAGTGTTCCCTGTGACCACCTTAAACCTTAAACTACTGTTGGAGTTTATATTACCTGTGTGGGTCTGTGGGCATGGGACGTTTCCATGCCAGAGACCTGAAGTTACACAAATAGGCATCCAGAACAGAACTCATACAGGCTCTAATAAGATGCTCAGATGCTTCTCACTAGGATGAGAATTTAACGAAGTGTGTGAGCAGTTCAGATCTTGTAAGGGAGAACAGGTCAGTAGGGTATCCAGAGAAGAGAGCAAAGGTCAGGGGAAAGGGAGGGTGCCCACAGACATCTGTGCTCTGTGTTTGGCCACAAGACAAGAAACCGGGTGTCCTTGCAAAAGAAAGCAGAACAGCAAGTCCCTCAGAACTACGACATTTTTAAACATGACCTATACAACACTCGGCTCTGGGAGGCGCCTTGGAAAACCATAAAAGCCCTAAAAGAGGGGCAAGGAGGAAGCCCAAGTCTTTGATTTTCCCTGCTGTGCTTTCAGTGTTGAAATGTCTGTGCACGGAGCCTTTGAAATTTCAGAATCAGAGAGTGGATTCACAAGCCAAGCTCCTGCTTTATTCTTCAATGCATTTTGGCCCAGCTTCTCGTTGGTGAGACATGTAACAGAAATTCTGGACTTAGGAGCCACTTGGTCCTTGGACACTAGGGATTTCAGTGGAATATGAAACAGGGCTCTAACCACCAGCTGGCCTGGCCTAGGAAGCCCAAGTATTCAGTCTCCCAAACACCAACCTCCCGTTGATCTTCATCTGCCTCCACCTTGTTCAGCTTTAGTGTTGTCCGTGGAAGCGTTTGGCACCCATCTGATGCTTCGGAACCCAGAAAGGAGGAAAGGTAAAACTGGGATTCAAATGAAACAGACTTAAGCAGGACCATAGCCAAGATGTGCACAGGGCTCCTCGCAGCATTTGTCACCTTCATTTCCCTCTTCGGACTCAGACGTGGCAAGGTTCAGAAACAAGCTTTACCAGAAAGAACAGCTGTGAACCCAGCCTGCTTCCAAGTGAGAAAAAGCCCTTTACACATGAGTTCCTGAGGTCAGCCCAGCCCTGTATGTCCCCACCCCTCCCAGAGTCCCTGGCTCTCTGGTGAAGCATTAAAGCAAGTGGAAGCAGAGATTTGCTCAGAATAAAAAATCATTTTTCACAATAGCACGGCACGTTCTGGATGGCAATCACGGCTGCACAAACCATATCCGTCCTCCAGCCATAACTTTGGTGCCTCAGTGACCACGCACATACATTGTGTGGCGAGACTCAGAGCCTATTCCATTTGTGGTCAATTGTTTCCTCCCTCTCCATACTTTGCACTTAGGAGACATGCTCTCTGGAGGTGGTTGAGGCTTCTCTTGTCACCAATAATCATCTCCTACGCCTTCCTTTACAGTCACTAATTTGATGTGTTCACTCAAAGAAATGCCAATAATATGAGGTTTCAGAGGAGAGCTCCTAGAGCTCCTAGAGCTTCCCCAGACAACAAGGAGGCCGAGTGTCACCATCATTATCCTGAGCTGGGAGGGGGCACTAGTGTTCCAGAAGCTGGGGATCCGTCACTGCCTGCCCACCGCACAGACATAGGAGGTGCTGGTTATAATTGCTTCTAGACGTCCTGCCATGCTGAATTGAAAGTCAAACCCATAAACGCTGCCCGACTACAATAAAACTGGAGTACACAGACATTTATGCATCATTGCTGGCTGAAAATATACTGAGTGGAGTTGGATGAGATGGCAGCAAGTGCCTAAGGAGGGGATGCTGTGGGAACACCAACAAGATGACTGTCAGTCGCCGTTTCCTCTTCTCATCTGCTTTTCCCCCCCTATCTTTCAGGACCAAAAGACATGACAAATATGTAAGGAAACAAATTTGTTCATTTTTAGAGGAGTCTCCCTCCCCACCCCACCCCACCCCCATCCACTTCTGGCCTCCTTTGAGCAAGTCAGTAGAACTTTTTTTTTTTTTTTAAACCTGGCTTCTACTATGGCAGTTTCCGGAGTTGCTATGTGGCTGTGTTTAAAACTCGCCTTTGGAATCCAGAGCACAATCCTTGTCACAAAGGCATTCTCCCAGTCCCAAATAGCAATGCGAACTCATTTTAGAAGATTGTTCTTGTTTCTGTAGACCCATTAAAGAGTTCAAGCTGTTGATCTTGACCGTGGTTGTCGAGTCAGCCTCTCATGGGCACCTCATGGGAAGCGGAGCAAACTATGCCAGTCTGTGCTATTACCAGGGCTGGGAGGGGAAGCCAACCGTGGTGGGCCATAGGTCGATGTGTGGATGGAGATTATCAGGTCTTTCGTCCTTATTCTATTTCAGTCTGGAAGCATCACTGAAGCCTGCTAAGTGTCATAGCAACACACAAACTTTCACTGACAGTCTGGGGCACATTGGCTGCAAATCGAACCTGGGTCTTCCCGGTGAAAGACGATGAGAGATCTACCACTGAAGCACCGTGGCCCTCACCTCAAACCAGGGCAGTCATTTCCCACAGATCTACCAGAGGTCAAACCAGACCACAATGCAGGATGACTGAGATTGCCACCAAATCTGATACTGAAGCAGATAAAAACCTAACTACCATTTTATTGACTCCCACTCATACCGGCCCAATAGGACAAAGAACTGCCCCTTTGGGGTTTTGAGACTTTAAATCCTTACAGTAGCGGTTCTCCACCTGTGGGTCGCGACCCCTCTGGGGATCAATTAACCCTTTCACAGGGGTCAACCAATTCATAACAATAGCAAAATTACAGTTATGAAGTAGCAATGAAAATAATTTTATGGTTGCAGGTGTCCACAACATGAAATCTATTAAAGGGTGGGGGCATTATGAAGGTTGAGAACCACTGCCTTACAGAAATAGACAACCTCATATTTCTCCCACGGACGGGCTAGTCAGTTCAAACCCCGACCTTGCAATTAGCAGCTTAATGCACAGTCCACTACACCACCTGGGCTCCTAATGCTATAATAAGAGATACTATTGTTAGATCTCTCCTGGGAGAGATATACCTCAGCCCTTGGCTTCGCGCGAGAAAGAATTCACTTCGAAGCCTGGATTGTGATCTAAGTGAGTTTTTTGAGAGAAGAAGTTTCAGGTTTACACAGGCACCTCAGGGCCCCTCACGGGGTACAGCCTACCTAGAAGCTGCTGGAGAGAAAGTCACTCAGTGGGCTCCGGGATCCTGCCTTTTTTCTTTTTTTAAAAATAGTTTTATTAGGGGCTCAAAGAACTCTTATCACAATTCATATATACATCAATTGTGTAAAGCACATTTGTACATTCATTGCCGTCGTTATTCTCAAAACATTTGCTCTCCACTTAAGCCCCTGGCATCAAGTCCTCATTTTTCCCCTCCCTCCCCGCTCCCCCATCCATCAAGAAACCTTGATAATTTGTGAGTGGTGATACTGAGAGGGTTGTGGGAGGGTGGATTGGAAAGAGGGAACTGATTACAAGTATCTACATGTGACCTCCTCCCTGGGGGACAGACAACAGAAAAGTGGGCGAAGGGAGACATCGGAGCGGTCAAGATCCTGCCTTTTCAATTCCTCCATAGGGAGGCATGGTTAATGGTCATGGTCAACCTCAATGGCTGGATTGAATTCACCTGGCCCAGATGGGCCAATCCAGGTGTAATGCCCACCTAGGTGTACCACCCCTTCCTGGCCGGAAGTTTGAACCTGAGCATATGTAATGGATGACCCAGTCCCTATGCTAAACCACCTAATAGTATTTGAAAGATGCCAAGCACCGTTCTAAGCTTTTTGTGTATAATAATTCAATTATTCCACTTAACAAGCCTATGTGTGGACGCTATTCTGGCCTCATTTTACAGATGAAAAATCAGTGGCACAGGATGATAAAGTCATGAGCCTAGGACCACACAGTGAGGAAGTGGGAAGGAGAGATTTGGACCCAGGCTGCAGAGCCCATGCCTTGGGTGCCTACAGCTGCCATGTAGGACACAGAAAAGCATGGAGCAGACTCGGCGTAAGACATTAGGGAGTTGGGACGACTGTAGCATGAATGTATGTGCTATGACTTCATGAGAGTAGCTGCTACTCAGATCCAGAAGAGAATACAAGCCTTTTGCAAAAATTATATTTGCCAAGAGAGGGTGGAAAACTGCATCTTGTGCGAAATCCCCCCAACCTGCACATGTGCATAGCTATTTCAGAAGGTTCCAAACAATGTGTGCTGTGCGGCAAACCAAACTGAACTCAGGGGGAGCTGGTCTGTGGGTTATGTTAGCCAGAAAGTGAGCAGTTTGAACTCACCAGCCACCACTCCAAGGGAGAAAGAGGAGGCTTTCTGCTCCCATGGACTTACAGTCTTCAAAGTGTCAAGGAGCATTTCCATGCGTCCTATGATTAGGATCTCGGAGGGTGAGGGTGGAGTTGGTTGAGACCTGTCTTCAGGGCATTTGCCAGAAGGGCTTCCTGCAGTGGTTCTGCCTTCAGGAATGTCGGATGACCTTGAGGGCAGCAAAGTCATAAACACACTCGGGCAGTGGTTCTCAACCTTCCTAATACAGGTCCTCTTGTTGTGGTGATGCCCCCCACCCCCAACCATTAAATGATTTTCTTGCTACTTCATCACTGTAATTTTGCTACAGTTATGAATTGGGTGAGCCCTGTGAAAGGGTCATATGACTCCCAAAGGGGTCGCAACCCACAGGTTGAGAACCCCTGCACTAAGGGTTCCCCTCCCAGGCAGCCCTACCAGTGTCTGGTGTGCATAGTTCTGTGAGGTGAGAGAAATGGACTTAGTGTCTGCTTCTGGTGACAGTTGATGTGGGTGGGCTTTCTCCTTATGTCAAATCCCTCTCGAGCCATTTTCACCACAACAGAGGGAGCCATGCACAAAAAAGCAAGAAGAGGATGCAGCACAGCAGGACAGCAAGCAGAACAATGATTGAATAAGCACAAATCACTTCAATCATGAATCGGGTGCCCTTGAGATGTGAGGAAGACCCCAGTCTAGTGACATTAGATCAGGTTTAGGGATTGAGTGAAGGGACCCCTCTTGGCTCCCCTCAGCCCCTATTTTGCTTTCCCATTGACCCTGACCCTTGCATCGTGATTGGTCCTTATTCCAGCATGATGGTTGGTTTCATAACCACGGCATATGGGAATGTGTTAGTCGATAGGTTATACAGGCACAAGCTCTGGAATGGGTAAGTGAGGAGGCGATTAGGGCTCACTCATGCAGACCTCTAGTTGTCCTTGACATGACTGGTAGAATGGATCATGTGAAGTGATTTGAGATCGGCGTTGAGATCTGATAGGTCATGCAGACTTCTAGCTGATCCTGGCAGTACCCTATTTTAAGGAAACAGAATGTTTGGCGTTTAAGTCGTATTTGAGCTTAAATTTTTAGCAATAGGCTGTGGTCACAGTGAGAGTCTATGTGGAGACCCTACATCCATTTTGAGGGGCCACAGATTCAGCCGCCATTGGGTTCTTACCTACTGCTGACTGGCAGTGGAAAGCTTGTCCCTCAGGCAGTGTGCTTGCATCCATTCCCCGGGCCAGACTCAACGATATACGGTAGTGTGCACATCCCAATGAAGGTCCCGCTCATGCTCTCACAGGCCCTCCTGAAACTCCATGAATTGATCTGTCTTCAGTCACAATTTTGTGAAAAAGTTGTTTGTTTTCTATGTCTTATTTAAGTTTTCAGGAGCCCAGGTGGTAATGCTGGATAGTGTTGGGCTATTAAGAGCAAGGTCGCTGGTTCAAAGCCACTAGTCATTCCACAGGAAAAAGATGAGGTTATTGCTTCCTGTAAAGGTAGCAACTTCAGGATCCCTACACAGAGTCACTATGAATCAGAGTCAGCAGGACAGAATGGGTGTCATTTTATTTAAGTAACTGTGGCTGTGGGTCCTTCTGACACCATTGTGGCCTCATGCGGATGCTCTCCTTCATCCAGAACAGCAGTTTGTGCCTTTTTCTTGTGTAAAACTTAGCAAAGGAGTTCCTAATAAGATATAGTTGAATTGGGGGTCTTTTCCCCCTAAAAACAAAGTAAATACATAAATAGAAACGAGACTATGGTTCTAATAACCAGTTGGAGAGTTGAGAGAGCTGAACTCTCAATCCTGATAGAAACCCATTGTGACTGAGCACCTGCTCAAGGTCATACACAGCCTATGAGGATGAGCCTATGTGTTGGGGAGTAATTGTGTACATAAAGTTAACAATTTATCTTTCTAAAGATTCTGTCTAAAACTTACTTTAAATAATAAGTTTCCCCTGGGCTAGGTAAAGTTCAGGGAGTTTAACCCCCTAGTATCCACCCCCTCTCAGCATTCATCATGTTAGGCCAGAGGAGGCAAATCATACCCACTACCCAGGGAGCACTACTTCCAAAAGCACTTTGCCTGTGCCAGGGCAGAGGGGAGGTACCCGGACCAGAAATGCTGACAAAGTGGAACCAGAGAGCTCAGCCCCCAGCTTCCCGAGGGAGCAGCTGTGATGGTTCACTTCTGGATGAATATGTTTAAGCAAAGGCCAAGGGCATGATTTGGGCAGCACGAAAAGCAGATGTGCAGAGGTTGTTCACTGCATTCCAGAAATTCACACACTCTCCGGAGGCTCCTTGGATCAATGGCAGGAAGTCATTGGTGGCTTCCACCTTCAATCCCAAAAGGTCACTGCCGTCCAGTGGATTCCAACCACAGTGACCCTATATGGAGTGTTCAAGACTGTAAATCTTCAGGGGAGCCAGCAGTCTCATGTCCCTCTTGGGACAGGGAGCTAGCAGCCCGTTTTGCCACCAGGGCTCCTTCCTCTCTAATTCTGGATCCAGTCCCTCCGAATATCCTGCCCTGCCCTTGTCTAGGCTTCTTAAATGCGTTCCACGCTGCTTATGTTAGTCTGGGTGCATTTGAGAAACAAATCCACAGAAACACATATGTATAAGAGAGTTGTATGTAAAGGGTGAGTGCACATCAAGAAAACATGCTCGTATGTGCTTATGCACCCACTTTATCGTCAGCGATCATGTCGGGGTAGGCTGGTGTGCTTTTTCCATGTGGGCTTTGTTGTTTCTTAGCTAGATGGTCCCCTGTTTATCTTCCAGCCTTTAAGACCCCAGACGCTATATCCTTTGATAGCCGGGCACCATGGTGCTTAACTACTACACCACCAGGGTTCATTAGCATGTGACTTATCTCCTGTCATTCACACTAGATGTTCAAAATAGCAGGAGACCAGGTTTCTCCTTTGTGGCCACACCAGGTACTCACAGAACCAAGAACAGAGACACAGTTATATATCTTGACTATCATTTGCATATTATATGCCAGGAATCACTAGGAAGTGTCTTGGAATTGTTCTACTCTGGTTCAAATTTCACACACCCTCCCAGTTTCCATACTGACTCTGCCAAACCCCTAGTAACTGATTTGCACCTCCTATCAACTTGGGGAAAAGACCCTATGCCAGATATAGAAGTGGACATACTTGGTACCCAGAAAAACTGTTCAGTGTTTTGAGGGTGGCTCAGCAAACAAAATGGGCACAGTGATGAAGCATTCAGCTGCTAACACAACGGTCAACTCTGTAGTGGTTCTGAAAGAGAAGGACATGGTAGTTGGCCCCCCAAAAGAGTTACAAACTTGGAAACCCTATGGGTATTTGTATAGGGTCGCTATGTGTTCCAATTGAGATGATTGTCATAGGTTGGGTTTGGTTTAACCCGTCTTACTGAGGAGACTCCTTCTTTACACGCGATCAGTTACTTTAGAGGAAAAACACATGCCTGTCCCAGAACAATCCAAGGACTGGTAAAGGCAACACCCACAAAGACACTCCCTCTGCCTGCCTAACTCAAAAATTCTGCCCATAAAACACTCTGCCTGGTAATATCTGGGCAGCACACTGGGGAGGTGCAGCAAATGTGTGTTGAATGTATGAGGCCATTTCATAGATTGGCTGCACGATCAGGGTGTCTGTCATAAAGCCGATCTCTTTGACTGCACCTCTCAGCAGAGATGAACACAAGCTTCCCGTTTTTTTCTCGGCAATGTGCTTGTCAAATAAAAGTTCCTTGTTTATCAGTAACTTGCCACAGAGCAAAAGATATGGGAAGAGGCTCATCTTTCTCTTGGCTATGAAATAGAATGGCAAGCCCCTCCCTTCAACACACACACACACACACACACACACACGCACGCACGCACACACACGCGCGCACACACACCCCTGCCTTACAACTACATTCGGTTGATTAGCAAACAAAGCTCTACAACCCAACTATGTGTTTTTCTTCTCCAGAGGAATGACGGACTTACATACCCTGCATTGTCTTTTTTTAATGGAATTGCCCCAGTTCTCCTCACCTTTCCTTAGATAGTGCAGTGAACTATTAGATGACTGCAGGTATTGAAAACTAGTACTGATTTCCAGTTTGTGTCACCTTTGGCTTTGAGCACCCTCCACTTCTCTAGTAAGCTTTCCATTGCTTTGGGGAAATGTTCTCTCTCTGAATTTATTATGTGAGGGGGGGTAGGGTAATAATCAATGTGCCTATGGAGGACTACCCTTCATGACCTAAACTCATTAAGGGGCAGTGCCTGATGGAGCATCAGGTTGGAGGAAGGCTTATTAACAACCTGCATTATACAGATGACACAATTTTGCAGAAAATGAGAAGGACTTGTTTCACTTGCTGATGAAGATGAAGGATTAAAGCCTTCAGTTTGGATTATGACTCAAGGTAAAGAAAGCCCAGACCCTCACAACTGGACCTATTGATAACATCATGATAATGGAGGAAAGATCGAAATTGTCAAGGATTTTGTCTTGCTTGAATCCACAATCAATTCTCATTGAAGCAGCAGAGAAGAGAACAAATGATACATTTCACTGGTCAAATCTGCTACACGAGACCTCTTTAAAGTGTTGAAAAGCAAGAGATTACTTTGAGGACTGGGGCGGGTTGACCCAGGACATGATATTTTCAACTGTCTCATATTCATGTGAAATTTGAACACTGAATAAGGAAGACCAAAGAAGAATAGATCTATTTGATTAATAGTGATGTAAAAGAGTAATGAATGTACCATGGACTGCCAAAAGAACAAACCCATCTAACTTGGATGAAGTACAGCCAGAATGTTCCTCAGGGCATGGATAAGGAGTCTTCGCCTTAACTTTGACATGTTGTCCGGAGTGATCAGTCCCTGGAGCAGGACATCGTGTTCTGGAAAGTAGAGGGACAATGGAAAAGAGGAAGGCCCTCAACAAATGGGATTGACACAGTGGCTGCAACAATGGGCTCAAAATTAAGAACAACTGTGAGAATGGTACAGTACCGGGCAGTGTATGATTATGTTGTATGTATGGTCACAATGAATCCAAACCCTCCCTATGACGCTGAACAACAACAATAACAACAACCTGACTGAATCCTTTGGGAGGACTCTTGAATGTGAGAAAAATGGAACGAAGCCAGCGGAAGGATTGGAGGATGTCTTAAGTTCCTGTCTTAATCTCCTTAACCAAAAATTATCCAACAAGTCAGTAGCCTTAAAACACTTTTCCCCCTGCTTTGGAGCTTACAGGTTCAAATTTGGGGTGCGACTCTAGGTCAGGGTCCTTCTTTGTGGATACCAGAAAGTTCCTTGGCATTCCTCGCTATCTTTCTCCCCGTAGTGTGTGTTACTGGATCTATCCTGGCCTTTAACTCAGAAGTGTTTAGGTTTAGGCTCAAGCCTATTCTCATATGGCCTCATTTTTTTAAACATTTTATTAGGGGCTCATACAACTCTTATCACAATCCATACGTATACATACATCAATTGTATAAAGCACATCCGCACATTCCCTGCCCCAATCATTCTCAAATCATTTGCTCTCCACTTAAGCCCTTTGCATCAGGTCCTCTTTTTTTCCCTCTCCCTCCCTGCTCCCCCCTCCCTCATGTACCCTTGGTAATTTATACATTGTTATTTTGTCATATCTTGCCTTGCCCTATCCTGAGTCTCCCTTCCCCCCCTTCTCTGCTGTCCATCTCCCAGGGAGGAGGTCACATGTGGATCCTCATAATCAGTTCCCACTTTCCAACCCACTCACCCTCCACTCTCCCATCATCGCCCCTCTGACTGACCCATCTCCTCTTCTAAACCCCTCTATGAGGGGATCTCCAGTGGCCATACAGCCTCATTTATATTACAAAAGTACTCCCTTCTTTTCAAACAGGATCATGTCCACCAAGGCTCAAATTTCTCACATATTTTGAGGGGGCTACAGATCAATCCATAATGGTTCTTTTGGGTAGCTGTAACAAATGGCTACCAATCGAGTGACTTAAACAGCAGGCATTTGTTCTCTCACTTTTCTGAAGGGCAAAGGTTTAAAATTAAGGTGTGGGCAAGATTCATTCCTTCTGAGAGCTCTGAAGCAGAATCAAAGTAGCCTCTCTCTGCTTCTGGTCACTGCTGCTAATCCTTGATATTTCTTGGCTTATAGATGCACTGATCCAATCTCTGCCAGTGTCTTCACACGGGTTCTCTGTGTGCCCACTCCTCTTCTTATAAGAACACACAAATCAGTGCATGTAACATCCATCTGAAATCTAAACCCAGAAAGATGGAGCTCTTGAAATCCTTAAGTAAGCACATCTGCCAAGACCTCCTCTCCAAGTAAGGCCATAGCCTCAGCTTCCATGTGAACATGAATGGGTGTGTGTGAATGTGATTTAATGTACTACAGAGGGCACGCTTTGGCCTCAGGAGGAGTGTTTCGCCAGTACCTGCTTCACAGCCCTGAGATTGCCCAGGCATTTGCAACATTTTCTTGTCTTCCCAACATTTATCCACCATTAGGCCTTTTTCCCTAAGTTAGTCAAGCGTCAGTTTCTATCACTTGTGATCATCACCCTCCCTCCCGCCCAGGTCACAAATTTAAACTGATACAGGCAGTTTCTTTAATGAGCACTATGTTAACCTGACTAGCAAGCATTGCTAAGGAGGGAGGATGAATCAGCGAGAACCCGCTTGCTTCATCTAGCTTCGGGGCAGTCCACAGAGGATTGATCCCTGAGCCACTAACGAATTTTGCAACTGTCACAGAACAATGCAAATAAGTAAGATCCACATCTGCTGAACACCATCATGAGGTCAAACTGTGTGTAAATAAATGCCTGTTTCAAGGAGTGAGTAAATCCTAAGGTAAGGAGTGACAGGGCTTTGTTGGCATAAACCCAGCAAGGCATTATGGGTTGGATATTAATGAACTCATGCTCCTGGGCCTCACAGAGCCCCAGCTCAACTGCTTCAGCTTGTTGACAAAATGAACTCAGGGTACCCGGAGAGAGTACTACCATTTTGATGAACAGGGTTGGTTGGGGATGATGCTTCCTGACTTGCATTTTAATACAAATTGGATGCTTCATCCGAGCAATGTGGAAAGAGCATTCAGATAAAAGAGAGGGACAAACATCAAGTGACCATAGGATGAAACTTCTATCTAATCTGTGCCCACTGGAATTGCTTCGTGGGAAGGTATTTTTTGGTGGTGTGGGGTTGTTCCCCTACCCTGCTCCAAGCCTTCCTCCTCATACCCACCACCACCCCAGCATACATCCTACTGGGAGAATATCTCTGAAGAATGAAGTTTTAATAAATGAAGCATTAATGAGCCTGATAGTCTGCCTTAGACCCCTTCAAACTGTAGTCTTTCATTTGTATTCTTCGATCCTTTTTGAAGAAATGAACCTGATGGCAGGTAGTATGTTTCCTTTCCAGGATGAGCTGATAGAGCCTCTCGCTGCTGCAGTGGGAAGTGAAACATTAAACCCATCTCAACCAACCCAGTCTTCATTTGCACTGCATGCCCTCTCTGAGCTCCAACTGCATGCTTCATTTGAGGATGACAAAGCCTCTATTGTCTGAGAAGATGCGCAGACATATGAACTAATCAATGCTCCCCCTGTCCTCGGGGAGTGTGAAATTCTCCCATCATGACCCACCAGCTTCCCTGGAAATTCCTGTCTTAACTCAGGCACTTAATATCATTGGTGTCTCTGCTTCCTTCCTTCTTGCACAGTCCCCAGGCATTAACTGTCATCCTTCCTCTCCCTAAAATATACTTTGAATCTATTCACTTCATGCCATCCCTACTGCCCCAAGGTGTGTCTTGCATTGACTATGAAACTATATTCTGTATCCATTTTCCAGGGCTGTCAAAACAAAGCATCGTAAATCAGGTGGCTTTTAAGAACAGTCCACCACCTGTCTATCAGTTCGTGGTGCAGTGGTAGCTAGAGTGTTGCTGTGAAATTGGAAGCCATGCCACCGATATGACAAACCCCAGAAGGGTCAGCAATGATGGGCAGGCTTCTGTGGAACCTCGAGCCCGGTGGTGCTCAACCTTCCTTTAATACAATTCCTCATGTTGTGGTGACCCCCAACCATAAAATCATTTTCCTTGCTCCTTCACAACTGTAATTTTGCTACTGCCATGAATCGGGTGACTCGTGTTAAAAGGTCGCTGGACCCCAAAAGGGGTCACAACCCACAGATTGAGAACCACTGCTCTAGCCTAAGGCAGACTAGGAAGAAAGACCTGGTGATCTACTTCCAAATATTAACAAATGAAAACCTTATGGGTCACAACAAAATATGGTCCTAAAGAGTGCTGGAAGATGAGCCACTGACCTGCACACAACAGCTACAAAAATAGACTCAAACACACCAACAAAGGCCTGCTGAACTCCAAAGCCCTAACAAACCCACTGCCCTCAAGTCCATGCCAACTCATAGTGGCCCTATAGGACAGGGGCGAACTGTGTATTAGTCTGGGGGTGCTAGAGAAAACACGAGGGAGACTCATGTGTATGACAGAGAGTTGGTGATTTTTAAAAATCATTTCCCTATTATTTAATCATTATATTAGGGATTCATACAACTCTTATCACAACCCATCCATCCATCCATTATAAAGCACATTTATACATTCATTACCCTCATCATTGTCAAAACATTTGCTCTCCACATAAGCCCCTGGCACCTGCTCCTCGTTTTACTCCTCCCTCCCCACTCCCCCCTCCTTATGAACCCTTGATAATTTTATTGGGGGCTCATACAAATCTTATCACAGTCATTCCATCCATCCATCCATCCATCCATCCATCCATCCATCCATCCATCCACCCATTGTGTGTCAAGTACATTTGTACATGTGTTGCCCTCATCATTCTCAAAACATTTGCTTTCTACTTGAGCCCTTGGTATCAGCTCCTCATTTCCCCACTTCCATCCTCCACCCCACCCTCATAAATCCTTGATAATATATCAATTATTTTGTCATCTCTTACACATCAAACATCTCACTTCCCCCATTTTTCTGTTGTCCGTCCCCCAGGGCAGAGGTTTTATGTAGATCCTTGTAATCGGTTCACCCTTTCTACCCCACCTTCCCTCCACCCTCCTGGTATTGCCACTCTCACCACTGGTCCTGAAGGGATCATCTGTCGTGGATTCCCTTTGTTTCCAGCTCCTGTCTGTACCAGAGTACATGTTCTGGTCTAATTCTACCTTATAAATCCAGAGAGAGAGTTTTATATCAAACAGTAATTGTACATTAAACAAACGTCCCAGCCCAGTGCAGATCAAATCCATAAGTCTGATATTAGCCCATATGTCTGATAGCAATCTATAAATTCCTTTTCAGACCCATAAAACTTGTGCAGTGATGCTGAATGCAGGATAATCACAGGCCAATGGGTGGAAACTCTTGTGGATCCAGTGGCATTGTAAGCATCTCAGTGTTGGCAGCGATCTCTCTGAGGCTTCTTTGGCTTCAGAGGTCTGGTCGCATCCATTTGGCTTGCCTTCTGCAATGTCTCCCAAGGAGTACCAGAGAGAGAAAGAGAGAGAGAGAGGTGTCTTCCACCTCCAAGGAGGAAGTACCAGATTTCTCAGAGTTCTCAGGAGAAGGCTATGCCCACATAAAAATCTCACGGACTATCTCCAGATTGGCAGCCTAGACTCCACGCCTACACTCCTAATCCTTAACTTGACACAAGATTAGGTGACTACCACAGGCTCCTAATCCATAACAAGCCCATTTATTTTTTCCCTGCATACCGACACCAATCCAATACCCAAAGCTATACCCAATGGGTGGAGATTTACTTCTAAAACATGAATATAGAAAAATCGCTTTTGCTTGAAGGCTCTCAAGGAAATGCTCACTGAAGACTCCATTCCTATTATCTCACCTCCCCCAAATTAGTCTTCTTCTGGGCTTTCAGTCACACCAAGATCTCTCCTGCCCCAAGGCCTTTACATGCACTGTCATCTCTTCCAAGCCCTGAAGTGCCAAGTTCAAAGTTCCAGTTAATCTCCCTGATCCTGAATTTTAAGAACTGTGTGTGTGGGAGGGAAGGGGTTGGGCTGTTTGTTGAACTGCTGGGTTTTGGAGCCATTTGTTATGCAACCTCATTTTGTCAATGACTGGTTAATTAATGCAGCATTCATTTGCCCTTCTTCCACGCACAGCACATGGCTTGTATCTTTGGGATCACTCTTCCACCATGCTCCTTCTCCATGCTTCTGCTGGCATTGACCCAATCTGCCAGCTCCAGGCCTGGCTAGTCAGGGCATGACTTTCCTCTGTCCAAAGGGACTGGGTCAGACTCAGTATGTGACTCATGCTAGGTTAATGATATCTAACCCTAAAAAATGCCCCAGAAACAATTGCCCCATTACCAATGAGTCCATTTTGAATCATAGAAGGTCCCTGTGGGGTTTCTCAGGCTGTAAATATTTATGTGAGCAGAAAGTTCCATCTTTTTCCCTATGAGGTAGCTGGAAGGGTAGCACTGCCAAACTTGCAGTTAGCAATCCAATGCTTACCTGATAGTACCACCAATGATTAGAAAGGAAAAGAGACTCTCTATAATAGAATTCCTGAGCTTCTAGATAAAACTACAGCTGTCATCAGGAAGCCTGCATGAAACTCAAAAGGAAACAGCACTGAAAGGAAAAGGTTCAAACTCTGATGGTATCAACTGAGTGCCAGAACCCAGCTATTCCTGATGCTCTGTCCCCAACTTACAAATTCCATAAACCTACCCATTAATTTCTTCTCCTGCTCCTTCCCTTCTCATGCCCCAAGGTACTTTGACTTAGCTTTGAAGGCACTCACAACTTCACGGGTTCTGCCTTGCACAGGTGTCTGCTTGCTTCCAGTTCAGTCCTGACATTGTCCCTATCTTTAGCCATGTTAGGCTTGCGTCCTAGAGCTTTCCTTTGCTTGTCTCCCTATTGCTCTTGTCCTATGAAGTCTGTGGCTTTATCTTTAAGTCTAAGTCCTGCCCTTTCGCTTTCGTAGAAATCTGTCTCTGTATCTTGGCTCGTGGCAGGTTGTGTCCTTCAAAGATGACTGTCCTAATGTTGCACATCGCACATTCTCTTGTGACAAGATGAGTTTGTGTTCACTATTCCAGAAACAGGGCCTGCTTTCCCTCTTCCTTGCATCTTGGCAGGCCTTTGACTATGGCAGAAGTGTTGCTCTGTGACTTCCACCTGGTCGTATTGGGTTGTTCACCATTGGGACCCTGTCAGGATGTTGCAAGGAAGACCAGGCCAAATGAAAATGTCACATATAGGGTTCTTCTTGAGCTCCAACCAATAGAAGTATCAGTCTTGTGAGGGAGTGAGTCTTAAGAGAGCTGCAGCCTCTGTCCTTTGAGCTACCCCAGCTAATGCTTAATGAAGCCAAAACTAGTGTCCTAACTGAACTCTGCCCAGATTGCAGATTTGTGAGCAAACTTGATATTATCATTACTTTAAGATGTTATTTGTGGAGATACTTTCTGTTAGCAGCAGATCATCAGAATATAGCCTAATCAGACCTGCATTGCCAGTTTTACTCTCTCTCTCCATATAGATATAGATATAGATATAGATATAGATATAGATATAGATATAGATACGGATACGGATACGGATACGGATACGGATACGGATACGGATACGGATACGGATACGGATACGGATACGGATACGGATACGGATACAGATACAGATATAGATATAGATATAGATATAGATATAGATATAGATATAGATATAGATATAGATATTGATATATAGATATCCTCCACTTATCTGTCAGTTGGTTGTACTATAATGGTTTGTGTATTGTTATGATGCTGGAAGCTCTGTTCCCAGAATTTCAAATACCAGAAGGATTGCCCATGGTGGACAGGTTTCAGTGAAGCTTCTAGACTAAGACAGACAAGGAAGAGGGGCCTGCCAGTCCACTTCCAAAAATTACTGAAAGAAAACCTTATGGATCACAAGAGAACACTGACTGACTAATGTGTTTTGGACACATTATCAGTGGACAATTGCTAGAGGAAAACATCATATTTGATGAAATAGAGGGACATGGAAGATCCTTATTGAGGCAGATTGACCTAATCGCTGCAACAATGGACTTCAACATTCAGGAATGTGTGACAATGGTGCAAGATCAGACAGCACTCCATTCCATTTCATATAAGATCTCCATGGATCACAGTAGACTTGATGGCACTCTCTATATGTTTGTCTTCAGTGACTTCCCATAGGGCTTCTCTGCCTGGCAACCTCTATTCCTCGTGCTTCCAAATGGGGAGCACAACAGGTCCATAGTCACTGATATTCCCCTCAATCCCCAGATCAAGTAAGGAGGCATGAAACTAACTATGTTGTTCTCTTTGCCTTGTCTCTCTTCTTTTTCCCCTCCTCCAACAGGGCTAGAGGGGGTAAATACTTACCTTGCAGTCTAGAAGAGAATTTCTTCCACACCAAAATCTTCTCCTTCCTCAAAAGGCACATGCATGCTTTTCTCCTTGTTTTGAATTAAAATGGCAGATGGGATGGTAGGAAAGAAGATGAACTAGTCTAACAGAATGGCCAAACAGATTTACCTTCCACATAAGAATGCAAATAACTCCTCAATCTTGTTATAGAGTCATGATATGATGAGCTCCATCAAAGCAGAGTAGAACACCACTGAGGTCAGACAAGAAAGACCATATTGAGTTGATTTTGTATGAGAGATTCTAGTTGCTAATTATACTTTTCATAACAGACAGATGGCAGGTATAGAAGCCCAGACTTAAAATGTCTTTATCTAATTGCCTGCCTAAATATATATTTGCAATATGGTCTTCAAAGGGGATACTTTCTTTACTTTAAATTCCTTTTCTTTTCCCCCTCTTTTATGTAATTTTATTGAAGTATCATTGATGTACAATAAACCATAGTGTGTTTTGCTCTTTGAGGTTTTTAAAAAGAATCATTTTATTGGGGGCTCCTACAACTCTTATCACAATCTATACATACATCCACTGTGTACATTTGTTGCCATCATCATTCTCAAAACATTTGCTTTCTACTTGAGCCCTTGGTAGTAGCTCCTCATTTCCCCTTCTTCCCCCTCCCCCTCCTTAATGGACCCTTGATAATTTATAAATTGCTATTCTGTCCTATCTTACACTGTGTGACATCTACTTCACCCACTTTTTTTGTCCCTCCCTCATGGAGGAGGTTATATGTAGATCCTTGTAATCAGATCCCTCTTTCTACCCCACCTTTCCTCCAGCACTGGTCCTGAAGGGGTCATCTGTCCTGGTTTCCCTGTGTTTCCAGTTCCTATATGGACCAGTGTATATTCTCTGGTCTAGCCAGGTTTGTAAGGTAGAATTGGGATCATGATAGTGGGCGTGGTAGAATTTAGGAATGAGAGGAAAGTTATATGTTTCATCGTTGCTACACTGCATCCTGAATGGCTCATCTCCTCCCAGCGACCCTTCTGTAAGGGGTTGTCCAGTTGCCTACAGATAGATTTTGGATCGCTAACTGTACCCCCCCTCATTCACAATGATATGATTTTTTTGTTCTTTCATGCCTGATACCTGATCCCTTCTACATCTTGTGATCACACAGGCTGGTGTGCTTCTTTCATGTGCACTTTATTGGTTCTGAGTTAGATGGCCACTTGTTAACCTTCTAGTCTTTAAAACCCTAGACTCTTTATCTTTTTTTTTAATTAATTAATTAATTAATTTATTTTTTACATTTTATTAGGGGCTCATACAACTCTTATCACAATTCTTACATATACATATACATACATCAGTTGTATAAAGCACATCCGTACATTCTTTGCCCTAATCATTTTTTAATCTTTTTATTGGGGCTCATAAGGCTCTTATCACAATCTGTACATACATCAAATGAGCAAAGCATCCTTATACATTCGTTGCACTCGTCACTTCATAATTCACCTTCCACTTGGGTTCCTGGAATTAGCTCGATTTCCCTTTTTTCCCCCCCATTCCCTTCCCTCCCCGATCCCACCCCTGGTCCCTTGATAGTTTATAAATAATTATTATATCTTATCTTACACTCCCCGGCGTCTCCCCTCACCCGCCTCACCCTTGCAAATCTCCCAGAGAGGAGGTTACACATAGATCTCCGAGATCGATTCTCCCTTTCTACATGCCCTTTCCTCCTGGTGTCACCACTCCCACCGCTGGTGTTGAAGGGTTCGTCAGTCCTAGATTCCCTGTGCCTCCAGATCCCCACTGCACCGCTGTACATCCTCTGGTACAACCAGGTCCGCATGGCAAGGTAGAATTGGGGTCATGATGATTGGGAGGGGAGGAAGCATTCAGGAACTAGAGGAAGGTTTTGAGTTTCATTGTTGTTACACTGAACCCTGTGTGGCCCATCTCCTCCTCACTACCCCTCTGGAAGGGGTGTTCAGCTCTCTACAGGTGGGCATTGGGTCCCCATCAAGCACTCCCCCTCTTTCACGGTGATGTGATTCTCACCACCACCCCACCTTTGATGTTGGAGACCTGGTCTCCTCTGTCCTTCATGGTCACCTATGTCGGTGTGCTGCTTCCGTGTGGGCTCGGTTGCTTCTGGGCTAGATGGACGCTTGTTTGCTTTCAAGCCTTTAAGTCCTCAGAGGCTATATCTCTCAGTAGCCGTGCACCATCCGCCTTCTTCACCACACTTGCTTATGCACACTTTCGTCTTCAGCCATTATGTGAGGAAGGTGATCACACAATGATTGTTTTTGTTCCTTTGTATCTGCTACATGGTCCATTCAACACCTTGTATTCGCTTAGGCCGTGTGCTTCTTCTCTGTGGGCTTTGTTGCTTCTGAGCTTGATGGCCGCTTATTTGCCTTCAAGCCTTTAAGACCCCAGACGCTATATCTTTTTTTGATAGCCGGGCACCATCAGATTTCTTCACCACATTTGCTTACACACACGGCTGTCTTCAGTGATCATGTCGGGAAGATGGGTATCCTGCAATGGCTGCTTAGCAGGGCGAGGTGCTATTGTATTAGGGGATTATGCATGAGGAGGCCCAATGTCCATCTGCTACCCTACTACTGAACCTATAAATATATGCATATAAATCTATTGCCCCCATAATCATAAATATATTTACATATGTACATGTCTGTATTTAGGCTTCTCTGTATGCACTTTGCCTCCACTCCTTTCCTCTATTTCCTTTCGATTTCCTCCCGACCCATTACCATGTTTGGCCTTCATTCTGGATTCAGTAGTTCCTCTCAGTTACCTTGCTCTTGGTCACTCCCTTCCAGTCCTCCCCTCCTCTCCCTCCTCTGGTTTTGAACCATTCGCTGTTCCCTTGTTCCTATGTTGGGCGACACCTCCTCCCTTCCCCTACCTCCCACGCTCTCATGTCCCTCCAGGACCGTTGGTCCTTTTGTTTTCTTCTCTCATTATTTGTCCAGCCTAGCTTGTCTAGGTGGACCTGCTGACTTAGTAATATGTGCATACAAATGGATATGACTTTGACTGCACCCAAGTGGCCCATAAGAACATGGCTTTGACAGAAACAACATCGACACGCTGATAAGCAGAAAAGCCACTAACATACAAAATTTACAAGGTAAAAAACAAAACAAATTTAAAAAGACTAAGCAAAAAGATAGCAAATATTAAAAGAAAAATTGCTAGCAGTTCAAGGTCCTTTCGTTGGCCTTTAGACCATTCTTTATACTTCCTTGGGTTCCCTTTGCTCTGCTTCCTCCGCTGCTCCATTGCACGCCCCCAGTGTTTGCCTCAGTGTGGCGGGGTCAGCTCAGTCGCCCATCCCCCATTGTGTCTCAGGTGCTGTCCCATGTAGGGCCATGTGTTGGTGCAGGATGTCGTATCTCCTAGTGTGGTCAGCTGAATGGTCCTCTCTGTATGACGGGCCATTTAGCTGGTCTATCGACTTTGGGCTTGGTGGACCCAGGTGTACTCCACTACGTCCTTTCTCCTTCTTTTGTTTTAGCTTCCTTCTGGTCCCACTCCAGGCGATCTATTTTTGTTTTCTGTGGTATTCCCTTCGAGTGTGGGGGTCGGCCTAATTCTGGTTTGGGCCAGCTTGTCGTCCAGCCTCTTTGTGTAGACCTCTGTACTTTGCGTTGCCCTCCTTGTTTGGTGTGTCGTGTTGGGGTCCGTATGCATGTTCCAGATCTGTGGGGACACAACCGATACTCTCCCCTGGGTGGGTTAGTACCCTGCCCCCCCATACCATCCATTCAGATTCTCCCCCTCCCGGTTCTCCCTCTCCCTACCCCACTACTCCTTCTTTATGCTGGGCTCTCATGTACCTCCCTAGGTGTGGCCTGTCCTCCCTCCAACTATCTATGCTTCCTCCCGTTTATTGTGGGATGGATGTTTATTCTTCTATTTCTGTCATGCTGATTGTACTTACCTCAGGAGACTCATGTTGTACCTGTTTTGTGTTGCTGTTAGTTGCCGTCGAGTGGGTTTTGACTCTCAGCAACTCTACGCACAATATAATGAAACGCTGCCCCGTCCTGTGCCGTCCTCACAGTGGTTTGTTGATGGCACTCATTGTTGCAGCCACTGAGCTCTTCCATCCTCTCACTTGCTGCCCTTCTGCAGTACCACGTTTTGTGTATTCCTCTTGGGCAGTGTTTCTGAACCTTGTTAATGGCATGGCTCCTTTATACAATTCTTAATGTTGTGCTGATCCTCCAACAGTAATTTTTTTTCATTGTTACTCCATTACTGTGATTTCTCTACTGTTATTAATTGGCAACACCTGTGAGAGGCTCGGCTGAAACCCCATAGGGGTCGCAACCCACAAGTTAAGAACCACTGCTCTAAATTTAGAGGAGTTTCTCTTAAGATTTAGTTCAGCACATTGTTAGAAGTACACGTCCTGTAGTTATTGTCGTTAAGTTCCGTCGAGTGGGTTTTGACTCTTAGCAACGCTATGCACAATATAATGAAACGCTGCCCTGTCCTGTGCCACCCTCACCGTGCTTGTGTGCTTGGTCTCAGTGTTGCAGCCACTGTGCTAATGCAACTTTTTGGAGACTGCCGCTCTCTTCCTTCTGATCTGTACCAAATTTGTGTCTTGCCCTAGAGAAGTGGTTCTTAACCTTCCTAATGCCACTACCCTTTCATATAGATTCTCATTTAGTGGGGACCCACAACCATAAAATTATTTTCATTGGTACTTTGTCACTGTAATTGTACTACAGTTATGAATCGGGCCACCCCTGTGAAAGGGTCATTCTACCCTCCCAAGGGGCGCGACCCACAGGTTGAGAACTGCTGCTCTAAAGTTAAAGGACTTTCTCTTAAGTCCTACTTCACCATATTGTTAGAAGCACAAGTCCTGTAGTTATTTTTGTTGAGTGCTGTTGAGTGGGTTCTGGTCACAAGAACTCTATGCACAATAAAATGAAATGCTGCCCAGTCCAATGCCATGCTCAGAGTTGTTCATTTGCTTGTGCTCATTGTTGCAGCCACTGGGCTAATCAATCTTGTAGGGGCTGCCTCTCCTTTGCTGCCCTTCTAGTCTACCAAGAATTCTGTCTTCCTCTAGGGAAGTGGTTCTCAACCTTCCTAATGCCACGACTCCATACCATTCCTCATGTAGTGGTGACTGCCAAATCATGAAATTATTTTCATTGCTACATCATAACTCTAATTTTTCCACTTTAATCAACGGCCCACTGCCGTGAAAGGGTCATTAGTCCCCCAAAAGGGGTCACAACCCTCAGTTTGAGGACCGCTGTGCTAAACTAATAGGAGGTTCTCTTCAGTTCTACTTAGGTACATTGTTAGAAAAACAAATCCTGTTTTTTTTTCTTGTAGGTTTTGACTCATAGCAACTCTATGTCAATATAATGAAACACTGTACCTTCTTGTGCCATCATTGCAGTGTTTCTTTGGCTTGTGTTTATTCTTGCAGCCACTGTGCTATCCCATCTATATTGTGGCTGACTCTATTTTGTTGCCCTTCAACTGTATCAAGAATTGAGTCTTCCTCTTGGACAGTGGTTTTCAACATTCTTACTCACGACCCTTTCATCCAGTTCCTCATGTAGTCGTGACCAACCAACCATAAAATTATTTTTGTTGCTACATCCTAGCTGTAATTTTGCTACTGCTATAATTCAGGCCACCCCATGAAAGGGTTGTTTGACCCCCCTAAGTACACACGACCCACAGGTTGAGACCCGCTGCTCTAAACGAAGGGGAGATTCTCTTAAGGTCTTCTTCAGCAAATTGTTAGAAGCACAAGTCCTGTTGTTATTGTTGTTGGGTGCAGTCGAGTGGGTTTGGCTCATAGCCACTCTCTGCACAATATAATGAAACTCTGGGGGTCTTAAAGGCTTGAAGGCAAACAGGCTGAAATCTAGCTCAGAAGCAACAAAGTGCACAGAGAAGAAGCACACAAGCCTAAGTGAACACGAGGTGTTGAAGGGATCAGGTAGCAGACACCAAAGAACAAGAACCATTATTGTGTGATCACCTTCCCCACATGAACGCTGAAGATGAATGTGTGCATAAGTAAGTGTGGTGAAGAAGGCTGATGGTGCCCGCCTATCAAGCGATATAGCGTCCCGGGTCTTAAAGGCTTGAAAGTAAACAAGCAGGCCCAGAAGCAACAAAGCCCACATGGAAGCATCACACCAACATGTGTGATCATGAAGGGCTGAGGGGACCAGTTTTCAAGCAACAAAGGCGGGAGGTGGGATTATATCATCGTGAATGAGGGGAGTGTATGACAGGGGACCAATGCCCACCTGTAGACAACTGGACATCCCTTGCGGAGGGGTAGTGGGAAGGAGATGAGTCACTCAGGGTTCAGTGTAGCAATAATGAAAATCACAACCTTCCTCAAGTTATTAAATGCTTCCTCCCCCCACCTCTCATGATCCCAATTCTACCTTGCAAACCTGGTTAGACCAGAAGATACACAGCGCGACAGATGGGAACTAGAAACACAAGGAATCCAGGACAGATGAACCCCCCAGGACCAGCGGTGACAGTGGCGATACTGGGAGGGAAGTGGGTGTAGAAATGGGAAACAGATCACAAGGATCTACATATAACTTCGCCCCTGGGAGATGGGCAACAGAAAATTGGGTCAAGGGAGACGCCGCGCAGTGTAAGATAAGAGAAAATAATAATTTATAAATTATTATGGGTTCATGAAGGAAGAGGAGCAGGAAGAGAGGGGGAGAGGGGGAAGGGGAAATGAGCTGATTCCAGGAACCCAAGCGGAAAGCAAATTTTGAGGATGATGAAGGCAAGGAATGTATAAGTGTGCTTTACACAATTGGTGTATGTATGGATTGTGATGAGTTGTATGAGCCCCAATAAAATGATTTTAAAAAAGAAAAAGAAAGAAATGTCTATAAATGAATGAAGGCAACATATGTACAAAATGCCTGATGAAAACAATATGGATTGCAACAAAAGTTGTAAGAGTCTCCAATAAAAGATTTTTAATAAAAATGTATATATAATAAATATTTTCCTAACTTATATAAATGATTAATAAGAATAAAATTAAGCTGCCTGGGTTTTTTATAGGAAAAAATAATGATAAAAGAACAAATGAGAGATTCAGCAGGAAGCAATGGATAGGAAAATATGATAAGGAAAGTTTTCTCTTATATTAAATGTACATTCTCTTACATGACAACAATCAGAATGTGCTGTAAGAACTTCAGACCAAATACTAGAATAAAATAGAGGAAAACATTCCCAACCCATCAATAAAATGCTATATGCTTTCGATGATTTTCACAAAAGGTCAAATTATTTAACAAAATATTTTGTTCATTCAAATTTTTAATTATGCATAAATTTAGGTCTACTTGCATTACATCTCATAAAAAGCCATAAGAATTGTTTTTGCTCTATCTAAAACTAAATAGAAGATAGTGAAGGTGAAAAAATAGCTTTCGTGAATGTTGCTTTGAAATACAAATGGCATTGTCCTAAGAAATTATAATGATTTAATTTTTAAAAATCATTTTATTAGGGGCACATACAACTCTTATCACAATCCATACATACATCAGTTGTGTAAAGCACATCTGTACATTCATTGCCCTCATCATTCTCAAAACATTTGCTCGGCACTTAAGGCCCTGGCATCATGTCCTCATTTTTCTCCGCCCTCCCTGTTCCCCCCTCACTCATGAACCCTTGATAATTTGTCAGATCTTACATATTTTGTCTCCCTTCACCCACTTTTCCATTGTCCATTCCCCAGGGCGGAAGTTATACGTAGATCCTTGTAACTGAGGTCTCAGAGCAGCTGGGTGTGATGCAGGGGGAGCTCTGGAAGCAGCTGCAGACACTGCGGGAGTTGGCAGCCCAACAGTGAGGGTCACTGCATCCGTGGGTACCAGAAAACTGGCTGGGGTTGCTTATTCCCCTAGATGCTACCCCTGCCTTGAAGAGAACCGTGACAGAGGCCTATAGACATGTGTCAGGAAAAGATGAGTCCTTCACTGTTTCCTCTTCCCACAAACTTTTGAGGAGAGCCTGCAGGGCAGGGGCTCGGCTCCCTGGCTCCAGTCACCTGCCCATCCCCACAGACACACCCTCGCCAGCCCCAACTCCCCCTGCCCTGGGTTTGCTTCTTGAATCCAGAGGAGCAGCCTGGGCAAAGACCATGAAGAACCTTGTCCTTCAGGCAGCCCCTTTGATTGGGTCCCTTGACCTGCAAAGTGTGGACACATGCACACTAACTGTTGGGGGTCTCAGGCTGTCACCACAGGGGTCAAGATCTGAAGAGGATCCTGGCACTGCAGGGCTTCCTGAGGGAAGCCAAGGACTTGCAGAGATGGCTGAGCAGCCAGCAGCAGGTGGCCAGAGGAGAGAGGACTATGAGCACACCCTAGTGAGGAAGGGGCTAGGGGCAAGGAAGGTGCCCTGGAGCCAAATGAAGACGGGTAGTGGAGGGGGGCTGCATGCACAAGGGGCTGATGGGGAACATCAGTCTGGGCTGAGGACAGCTGTGGCTTCCTATTCCCCTCTCTGCATAGAGGGGCAAATTCTGTGGCTGTCCAGTCCTGCCCTGCCCAGTCACTGACTGAGGTGTCTCACAGCCCACCACCCAGGGCCCCTGTGTTACCTCTCCTATTTTCTCAGCTCCTCTCAACTAAGTTTGCAATGTTTCGGCACCAAGTGAAGATGGGTGGCCGCCAGGGGGCAGCCTGCCCCACTAGCGGAGAGCCTGCTGGAGTGGCGGCCCAGCACTGCCCCCAGGGCCCAGCAGTGGTGACAGGACCAACAGTGAGTAAGAGCAGCCTGGAGCAGGGGTGAGTTTGGGGGGAGGTGCTGGGCATGGGATAAAGAGGCTTCCAGGGAGAACCTTGCTGTGCTGCGGCTCTGCCAAACCACTGTCTCTAGAGAGGGCCCGAGATCAGGGAACCCAGGGCAGCCCCTGCTGTCTTCAGCCTGTGGAGGAGTCAAAGCTGGGTCGGTGGATCAGGGAGCCTGGTCACAAAGCCCACTTTGCAGGGTCACTTTCCCAAGCCACGGGCTCCCTGCACCTGCAGGGGCGTTCTGGGAAGAGTTGAGCTGGGCTGAGGATGCCCTGCACAGCCCCAGGCTGACCCAGGTCACAGTACAAGCTACTGCGTTTCCAGCCCAGATGGAGCTTAGGCGAGATCCCGATTTGCCCATGATCCTAGCCCAGAGGCTGGCCCAGAGTCTCAGGGTCCCGGCATTTGCTGCGTGCAAGAACCATGGAGGGGTGCAGCTTCTACCTTTGAAGGGTGTGCAGTCTCCTCCAAACACACAGCATGCCTGGGTGGCACACAACGTGGCTACCTGCCCTTTGCCTGGCTTTAGAATGACCCCACCTGCTGACTCATGGGGATCCTCCAGAGGGTGTGCAAGTCAGTAAATCTTTCCAGGAGCAGGGAACCTCTTATTTCTCCCGAGGAGCAGTTAGTGGGACCGAACCAGGCAACAGCCCAACGCTTCCCAAGCAGGCCTCCTGGAGCATCGTTAGAGCAAGGGGTAAACTGGTAGTGATAATGGGCTCCTGGGAGGAGAGTTTGCAGAAAGGCCTGAAGCGCTGAACAAGATCTCAGGACGGTGGCTCTCTGGGAGCTTAGGATAAGTTCTAAACACAGCCAGGAAGCTGAAGGGCTGTCCAGACAGAAGCTGAGGGGGAGGAATGAACATGCTGGGATAACTACTGACCCCCGCCTCGGGGCAGGACTGCCTGGTTGGAGCTGTGGGAGCTGACTCAGGCCAGACCCCACCTGCCCTGAGACGCTGAGGCCACCCTCAAAGTTCACAGCCAACTGTCTCACGTGCTCGTCCGTATCCAGGTGGGTGCCTGGGGGAGAGGGTAGCTTCTGCAAGTGCTGCTACCCCAGGCCCAGAATCCCACACTCAATGCCCGGGCCCTTGGCCCCCATGCTGTCTCAGGAGAAAGCCACAAGCCTCCCAGATGCTGTGTCCCACTGGGTGGAGGCCCCCCTGAAGAGACATGGATCTCACCAATGAATCACACAATCTGCTTCTGACGCCTTGAGGCCTCCTCACCCCCCACTGTCATCACCCCAGTGCCGCTTCCCACTCTGGACTAGAGTCCATAAGTATTAGCAAGAGATAAAACACACGAAACATGGAACCCAGGAACAGGAATGGGAATAGAGATACCAAAAGGGTAGGGGGAAGGGGGGTCGAGGATTGGAGGAAGGGGAACCGATAACAATGAATGACATATAACCACACACCCCTCGCAGGGAGAGGAGCAACAGAAACCTGAGGATAAAAGAGACAATGGTCAATGTGAGATATGAAAACAATAGCAATCTATAATCTATCAAGTAACCACGAGTGGGGGAGGTGAAAAAAAATGGAGCTGATGCCAAGGGCTCAATAGAAAGTAAATGTCTAGAAAAGATTGATGGCAATATACGTATGACTATGTCAGATACAATTGGTGTATGGATTGTAACAAGAGCTGTAAGAGCCCCCAATAAAATAAATAAATTTAAATTTAAATTAAAAAAAACACACCAAAAATCTCCATCTGCACAGTGAGGCAGTGAAGGGACAAAAGTCCCGAGTCCCTCGGCTCTCACACAAGGACACCAAAGGCTACCTCTAAGTGGGGGTCTGGCAGAGTTGTGGATGGGTGGGCAAAGCTATCAAACGGCCCATGAGGGACTTCATTGGCCCTGGAGAACTGGGTGGGAATTAGGGGTGGCGGCAGAGCTGAGGCTGAGTAGACACTTGGTAAGGCTGTGGGATTAAGCGACAGAGACATGGAGGTTTGGACATGAGTGGTGGTGGACTCAGGCAGCTGTGACGCTGCCTCGGTACCAGGTCCCCTCACCCCGTGCTCTCCCGTGCTCTCCCAGGCTCCAGGTGCAAGACTATGCCTCCTGGGCAGCCAGTGTGCAGTGAGATTTGCAGGTGGTGGAGGAGCCTCAAGACCCTGGCAGTGGAGCCCAAAGCCTCAGTGTCCACCAAGAGCTGCAGGCCAAGCTGGAGGCCCAGAAGGAGCTGCACCAGTGCGCCACCCAGCGGGGACAGCAGGTGCTCCAGGCTACAGGGCCGTCGGCCGTGGAGGTCGGCTCCCCTTTCTGGCCCTGCCCCAGCCCACTGGACCACCTCACACTGGCCCCACAGGGACAAGCACCTTTCCTTTCTATTTTTTTAATCATTTTATTGGGGGCTCATACAATTCTTATCACAATCCATACATACATGCATTGTGTCAAGAACATATGTACAGGATCTTCCTCTAACTGTAGCGGCCTGAGGTGACCTGCTAAAATGGTTCGCTACTCATTTGACCCAGAAAACCCTACAAAATCCTGCAAATACAGAGGGTCGAATCTCTGGGTCCACTTCAAAAACACCCGTGAAACTGCCCAGGCCATCAAAGGCATGCACATCTGGAAAGCCACCAAATACTTGAAAGACGTCACTCTGCAGAAGCAGTGTGTGCCTTTCCGACGGGACAATGATGGTGTTGGTAGATGTGCCCAGGCCAAACAGTGGGGTGGGACCCAGGGTTGGTAGTCCAAAAAGAGTGCTGAATGTTTGGTTCACATGCTTAAAAATGCAGAAAGTCATGCTGAACTTAAGGGTTTAGATGTGGATTCTCAGGTCATCGAGCACATCCAGGTGAACAAAGCCCCCAAGATGCACCACCGGACTTACAGATCTCTTGGCTAGATTAATCCAAACAGGAGCTCCCCTGCCACATTGAAATGATCCTGACTGAGAAGGAACAAATCATTCCCAAGCCAGAAGAGGAGGTTGCACTGAAGAAAAAGATTTCCCAGAAGAAATTGAAGAAGCAAAAACTCATGGCTTGGGAATAAATTAAGCTTAAATAATAAAAGGGTTGTTTTTTTTTAGGAACATATGTACATTTGTTGCCATCATCATTCTCAAAACATTGCCTTCTACTTGAGCCCTTAATATCTGCTGTTCATTTTCCCCCTCCCTCCCCACTCCCCCCTACCTCACGAAACCTTCATCATTCATAAATTAATATTATTTTATCATATGTTGCACTCTCCAAAGTCTCCCCCTTCCTTCTTCTCTGCTGTCCCTCCCCCAGGGAGGAGGCTATTTGTAGATTCTTGTAATCAATTTCCCTTTCCACCCCACATTCTCTCCACCCTCCAGGCATCGCCACTCTCACCAGTGGTCCTGAAGGAGTCATCTGTCCTGCGTTCCCTGTGTTTCCAGTTCCTATCTGTACCTATGTACACCCTCTTATCTAGCCAGATTTGTAAGGTAGAATTGGGATCATGAGAGTGGGGGGAGGAAGCATTTTAGAACTAGAGGAAAGTTATATGTTTCATCGTTGCTACCCTGCACCCTGACTGGCTCATCTCCTCCCCAAAACCCTTCAGTAAAGGGTGTCCAGTTGGCTACCAATGGGCTGTGAGTCTCCACTCTGCACTCACCCACATTTTCAATGATATGATTTTTCGTTCCTTGATTCTTGATACCTCATGATCCCTTCGACAGCTCGTGGTCACACAGGCTGGTGTGTTCCTTCCATGTGGGCTTTGTTACTTCTGAACTAGGTGGCCACTTGTTTATCTTTGTGCCTTAAAGATCCCAGATGCTATATCTTTTGACAGCCAGGCACCATTATCTTTCTTCACCACATTTGCTTATGCACACGTTTGTCTTCACTGATCATATCAGGAAGGTGGGCACCCACTGATACGATTTTTAGTTCTTTGATGTCTGATAACTGGACCCTTCTACACCTCGTGGTCAGCCAGGCTGGTGTTCTTCCTCCATGTGGGCTTTGATACTTCTCAGCTAGATGGCCGCTTATTTATCTTCAAGCCTTTAACACCCCAGACGCTATATCTTTTGATAGCCGGGCACCGTCAACTTCCTTCACCACATTTGCTTATGCACACATTTTTCTTCAGCAATCGTGTCGGGAAGGTGTGAATCCTGGAATGCCAATTTAATAGAACAACGTGCTCTTGCATTGAGTAAGTGTTTGAGTGGAGGCCCAATGTCCATCTGCTGCCTTAATACTAAACCTATAAATATATGCACATAGATCTGTTTCCCTACACTCATATAAATATATTTACATATGTACATTAGTCTTTGGACCTCTATAAATACCCTTTGTCACCTAGTTCTCTCCTCTATTTCCTTTTACTTTCCTCTTGTCCCACTATCATGCTCAGCCTTCATTTGGGTTTCAGTAATTTCTCTCGGTTACCTTGCCCTTGCTGAATCCCTACCAGACCACTCACACCCTCCTTGCTACAGATTTTGGATAACTTATTGCTCCCCTGTCCCTGGGTTGGTCAGCACTACCCCTTTGACCCCTTCTCTCCCACTCCCCTATTCCCGCGGAACTATTGGTCCCCTTGTTTTCTCCTCCAAACTATTCATGCAGTTTATCGTATCTAGATAGGTCTGTAGAGATAATAATATGCACCAAAAATCAAGTCATTGCAAGTTAGGCAATGAGTGAGAACACAGCAATGACAACAAAAAGGAAACCAATTACCCATAGAAGAATAAATTAATTTTGGAAGGCAAATGTTTTGAAAATGATGAGGGCAAAGAATGTACAGATGTGCTTTATACAACTGATGTAAGTATGGATTGTGATAAGAGTTGTATGAGTCCCTAATAAAATGCTTTTTTAAAAATAAAATAAAAGAAAAAAATTTTAAAGAAAGAAAAACCTATACATAGATGAAGGTCTGATTTTTAATCTCTAGGCGTGTCCTTCAGTCAGTTCCAATGGGGTACCTTGCTTTGGCCCCAGAGTCTGTCCTTTGTACTACCTCAGGGGCTCCCTGCTCTGCTCCCACGGTTGCTCTGCCACACACTTTTAGTGGTTTGCCTCAGTGCCATAGGATCATTCTGGGCCAGTTCGAACGCTGAGTTTCCAGTGTTGTCCCCCTTAGGGCCCTGGGTCATCAATGGACGGTGTGTCTCGTGGTGGGATCAGCCACATTGTCCACTCTGTCCATTGGCTGTTCAGAGCCGGGATATCGTCCTCCAGGCCTGATGGGCCAGGATGTGCTCCACTCTCTCTTCCTCCCCCTTCTTTGCTCCCATTTGCTCTGATCAAACATGCCCCTCTCACTTAGATGCAGCTTCAGTGCTGTCCTCTGAAGTAAATTCTTCTGGGGGCAGGGGCAGTTGTCCACATAGCTGGTATGGGAGCCCAGCCCTCAGGCCCCTCCACTGGCTCCCCACTCTGTGCGGGCACACTGCATTCATCTGGCACTGGCTTTATATCTGGTCCCTCTTTCCCTGTGGAAACACAAACAATACCCTCCCCTTGGGTGGGCCAGTCAGGCACCTTTTCTCTGGAGCTTCCCTCAGCACCACCTTCGGTTGTTTCCATGCCAATGCCCAGGTCCAGGAAAGGCTATGCGCCATGCAGGATGCTTGGGAGCAGGTCTTTCAGGCCTGGGAACGGATGAAAGGGAGTCGGCAGGCCATGCACCACAAGCAGCTCTTCCTCAGACAGTGTGGCATCTGGACAAGATCTGCAGGCCCAGGAGACAGCTACCCTCACCACACACAGACACACTGACCCCAGGACCTCCAGTCCTCCTGTAGTACCACCCCAATCTCCCTTGATTCCTGGATCACTGGCTGCTATTCTGATACGGAGCTAGATAGTGTGTCTTCCCAAGTGGCCAAGGGGACACCTGAGCCTCAGGTCACTCAGGGCCATCTCCTCCCCACACCTGGCCCCGGCCAGCCAAGCCCTACGCGGTTTGGTTGGAAATTGATGGGGCTCCTCCCCACCTCGTCAGAAGTTGGGATGTTCCTAACGGCCCCCTGGTTGGAGTGCTATTCTTCCTCATTTTCCTTCCCCTTCTCCTCAGCACCTACCTCCCCACCCCCAGCCGCAGGCGCCTTGATGCACCCCCAGAGAGCCCAGGCTGTAAACCTAGGTTCTGGCAGATGTTACTGTCTAGGGTTCCCTTTGAACCACCATCTGTGCCCCCGATCCCCCCCCACCTCTGTGTCACCTCCATGGCTGCCCCAGGTCTCCCAGGAAGCCAGTGCCCTGGAGGGCTCTGTGGAAGAGGTGGAGCGGATGATCCAGAAGCATGGCACCTTCCAGAGTTGCTAAGCACACAGGACAGGGAGTTGACGGCCGGGGCGGTCATGGGCGTGACCCTGATAAGGCCGGGGTATCCAGACTATTGGGGGCACACAGGTGAGGTGTGTATGCACACCGAACCTGTGCTGGTTGGTGAGGGATTACCAAGGAGCCATGGGCTCCAATCCAGGGCTGGTGACCAAGCCGAGGTGCCCATGCACCCAGAAGCGCATGGGGATGGGTTAGGCTGCACTCTGGGGACCACAGAGGGCATTTGGATCTGCCCATATCACATGGCCCCTGCTTCCTTCTGCCCAGGAGGCTGGCCAACCCTCAACTGCAGAGCTGAGGGGAGGCCCCCGGGACTTATAGTGAGGGCTATGGGCTGTGAGCCAGCCCCAGCAGGAGTACACTCAGTACTCAGGGCTGGGTCCACCTCCCACCTCCCTCTACGCAGGAGGCTGCGCTGAGAGAGCAGGCCAGGGTGCTGCCAGGCCCCTGGGTTCAGGGTCTGCTTGGGACGAAAGGAGAGCGGCCGGCTTGATTGGAAGACCTGGGAGAAGGTCAGCTACACAAGCTTCACACCTCTCTGATTACTGCCGGCTTTCTCAGGGCTGCTAGCCATGTCAGAGGGCACCCCACCTGAACCCCATTTTACCTTTACAAGTGACCTTCAGCCCCACTAGGGGCCAAGGAGCGGCCTGCGGTGGAACGGGATGTGGAGAGTTTAATGGCTTTTCCTGGGGCAAAGCTAGGACTGGAGCCCAGGGCTCTTGATTCTCAGACCCGTGTTGACACCTGTCATCCTGATGGACAGAGTAGACAGGGCCCCAGGAGTGGGTGAGGGGCACCCTCCACATGAGAACCCACCCAAGGCCCCTGCCCAGCCACTTCCTAGATCTGAAGACTGATGGGCCTGGGCCCTGTCATCTTGGGTGAAAGAAAAATTATTGTGCTGTCCCTGAGCCTGGTCAGCATTTCACTCCTTGGCACAGCCCGAGGGGTAGACGGGGTCACCGCTTGGGCCCAAGGCAGTATGAACATCAGGGCACTCATGTCCCCATCATCACACAGGACAGCGACTGGATCCAGGGGTGGGGCCAGCAGCTGGAATAGCCTGTCCCCCTTGGGGACCAAAAAGAGAAGCTGATGCGGTTTCAGAAACACGTGGCCTATGAGACAGAGACCCCAATGAAGGGAGGCAGGAAGGGAATTGACAGGAAGGCCTGGGACCCCTGCTAGGTACTGGTTTTCCATCCAGCAGCCTTGTCCCCAACACCCGCAGTGTCACTGTGCAGACACTAATCAGACTCTGTCACTTGCCCGAGGCCAAGGCCAAGACAAGGCAGGAAGAAAGGATCGAAGAGAACCGTGGGCAGAAGGGCAGAGGCCAAGCCTGTAGTGTGCCCGTCCTCCACAGAGTGCCCTTGCTAGAGTCGTGGACCTTGGGAAGGCTCTGGAGAGCATGGAGAGGCTGCTGCACAGACACGAGGCCTTGGAGCAGGAGATGCGCCTCCTCCAAGTTCAGGGGCAGGTATGCCACTGGGTCTAGCATCGGTGCCAGGCCAGGGGACCTCTTCTGTGGGACGCTGCAGAGGAATAGCTGAGCCAGTACACTCCCATGCCAGGGGCCTCTTGAGCACAACCTGATCCCCTTCCTCAGCCTCCGGACATCCCCCATATCACGGAGCAGAAGGCAGCCCTCCTCTGCCAGACAAGCCTGGGGTCAGCCCGCAGCCTCGGCCATGGGTGCCAACAGTTTATGGACAGCTGGCAACAGCTCCAGAGCAGAGCCCAGAAGTGGTATGGACACCCTTTGGGTCCATTTCTTCACTCCTGCCCCCCTTCAGCAATCAAGTCCCATGCATCTCCTTGACTCCTTGTTTTAGGGTACAAAAGAGACCTTCAGGACAAACAATGTAAAGAAAACATCGATCAAGTCTTAAAAGAGACCACGACCACACAATGACCCAGACACATCATACGTGAAACAAATCCAGGGAGACTCATACGTGTGTAAGAAAGAGGTCTACTGGCGATATCTAAAACAGATGGAAATAGAGTTACCATATGACCCAGCAACCCCCCAACCCCCTTACTGGGCAAGAAACAAACCAAGGTCACACATCTCTGCTCCAATGTTCATTGTGGCACAGTTCACAATTGCAAGGAATTGGAAACAACTCAAATTTCCATCACCTGATAATTGGATTAAAAAGCTGGGGTACCTCTACCAGCAGGGATCAACGATGTAATGTCACACCGGAAGTTCTCGGCGCCCCAGCATGGGTCTCTGGGCTTCCTGCCTCGGGAGCGCAGCAGCTGTCATGGCGGCAAGGTGAAGAGCTTCCCCAAGGATGATGCCTCCAAGCCGGTCCACCTGACGGCCTTCCTGGGCTACAAGGCAGGCATGATCCACATTGTGCACGAGGTCGACAGACTAGGCTCCAAGGTGATCAAGAAGGAAGTGGTGGAGGCCGTGACCATCGTGGAGACCCCTCCCATGGTGGTGGTGGGCATCGTGGGCTATGTGGAGACACCTCGCGGCCTCCGGACCTTCAAGACGGTCTTTGCGGAACACATCAGTGACGACGAGTGCAAGCGACGGTTCTACAAGACCTGGCACTAGTCGAAGAAGAAGGCTTTCACCAAGTACTGCAAGAAGTGGCAGGATGACAAGGGTAAGAAGCAGCTCGAGAAAGACTTTAGCAGCATGAAGAAGTCCTGCCCGGTCATGCGCGCCATCGCCCACACCCAGACGCGCCTGCTCCCCCCTCGCCAGGAGAAGGCGCACCTGATGGAGATGCAGGTGAACGGGGGCTCCGTGGCTGAGAAGTTGGACTGGGCCCGAGAGAAGCTGGTGCCAGTGAACCAGGTGTTCGCGCAGGATGAAATGGTCAACATCACGGTGGTGACCAAGGGCAAAGGCTACAAAGGGGTCACCAGTTGTTGGCACACCAAGAAGCTGCCCCGAAAGACCCACCGAGGGTTGCGCAAGGTGGCTTGTATCTGGGCCTGGCATACCGCCCGTGTGGCCTTCTCGATGCCCTCGCTGGCCAGAAAGGCTACCACCACTGCACAGAGATCAACAAGAAGATCTATAAGATTGGCCAGGGCTACCTCGTCAGGACGGCAAGCTTATCAAGAACAACGCCTCCACCGACTATGATCTCTCTAACAAGAGCATCAACCCCCTGGGCGACTTTGTCCACTACAGGGAAGTGATCAATGACTTTGTCATGCTCAAGGGCTGCATGGTGGGCACCAAGAAGCGAGTGCTCACTCTGCACAAGTCCCTGCTGGTGCAGACCAAGCGCCGTGCCCTGGAGAAGATCGACCTCAAGTTCATCGACACCACCTCCAAGTTGGGCCATGGCCGTTTCCAGACCGTGGAAGAGAAAAAAGCTTTCATGGGACCACTCAAGAAAGACCGGATTGCCAAGGAGGAAGGTGCATAACAGATGGTACAGCTGGTGGGATCAGAATAAAGACTTCTTTTTCAGTGGGGGAAAAAAAAACTGTGGTACATACATACAATGGAGTACTACACATCGCTAAAAAGTAGTGATGAACGTATGAAGCACATCACTGCATGGGAAGAACTGGAGGAAAACATGCTAAGCGAAGTAAACCAAGCACAAAAGGACAAGTACACACTGTGTCCACGGAGGTAAGCTTTAAAAAAATGCAAAAGGGACATAGGGGAAAAGCTACTGTATGAACATTCCTGGGGTGAGGACCAGGTAATATGGCAGGGACCAGACCAAATTCAGGGATACACATGGTAGACAGATAAAAAGAGGCGGGGAAAGGAAAAGTAATAATAATAATAAATAAATGGGTAGCGGGGTCACAGGGCACTAACCCGCCCAAGGGTGCCAACGTGAACCCCCTATATCTCCGATCTGCCTGCCTCTGTGCCTTTCCCTGTGCTCACCCTTTCTCTACTTGGCTCGGTCCTACACCTGTTCTTTTGTGTCTGGCTTATGTCATTACCAGCAGCCCTGCTGGCATAGTGGTTACGAATTGGACTGTGATCTGTAAGACCTGCAGTTCAAGTCCACCAGCTGCGCCTTGTGAGAAAGATGAAGCTTTCTATGTCTGTAAAAGTGTTACCATCCCCGGAACCTGTGGGGGCAGTTCCACTCTGCCCTTTAGAGTTACCATGTGTCAGAGTTGACTGGATGGCAGTGAGTTGGGAATTTTATTTATTTCATTCCCAGCATGTCTTTTCAAGGTTCATTTGTGACCTGACATTTATCCCCCTATTTTAATGAAAGGACACCACTCCGTTCTAGAACTCGAACTCATTGACTTGGTCCATCCATCTGTCCACGGACTCAAAGGCGGCTTCCACCTTTGGCTGTCGTAACTATAATGCAGTGATGTCCATAATTTAAAAGAAAGCGTTTTGACATGATGTTTTTAGGGGACACAGTGAGACCAGAGCATTTGTCCCTGCCGGTGAAGGGACTGGAGGTCAATCCTTTTTTTTCCTTCTTTTTTAAGTGTCTCTATTCCCATCTACAAAAGATGGGCCCCACTCAGGACTGTATATGGTTTCTCTCCTTGAAGCAAAATAATCCATTGTTGTGCCCATTACATAGAGGGGGGAACGAAGCTTACAAACTAGTGCCCAGAACCAACAGCCACAAGGCTGGTGGCTGGAGGAGGTCTGTGTGCCCACTGTGGCTGCAGGAGGGACAGAGGGGCCTGCAGGGGGGCCACTGGGCCTCAGAGACGTTCCAGGCGAGGCTACAGGAACTTCAGCAGCTCTGGGGCGAGCTGAGGGCCAACTGTAGGAGGAAAGAGGCCACGCTCCAGGAGGCCTGCAAGGTGGGACTGTGCACGCCCTGGGCCAGGTTGGATGGGACCCCAGGTTGCCCAGTGCCCACTGCTCACCCCACGTCCTGTCCCAGGCCCTGCATACGGGGGAGCATCTGGGAGCTGGAGAGCTGGCTGCATCCTGTGGAGGGGGAGCTGCGAGTCCCTGGCAGTGGATAGGACCGTCCTGGGGTGGATGAGCTCCAACTGGGGGCAAACAAGACTCGTTTCAAACACCAGCTCTGTGTCCTCTAAGGGCCCGTGTACAACTGCGGCAACACAACTTTGGGTCCTGCTGGGTCCCCATTAGCATCTGGGAGGAAGGTATTTATTACAGGGAATCCTACCTTTGTCCCTTGGTGTTAATTGCAGACTCACTGGGTGACGGATTGTACCTGACACGCACCACGTTTGTCGCAGCAAACACCAACACTTTGTCAAACTCCGTTTGGTATTGCTCCATCCCTCCATTATTCTCCCTAATGACAAAAATAATTAACACATTCATATAAAAGCACAGGATGAGGAAAGCTTTAATTTATGCATCTAGTTCAGGGTCATCCCTCTTATCAATATATGACAATCTAATGAGGCTTAATTAAAAAGTAGCAGTGAAGCAATTTAGGAAACTGCGGGATTGTCACGAGTCCTGGTTGTGACAGCATGTTTTGTGCACCATGGAAGATAAGAGATTTGTCTTCTGTGGTATCTCATATCCATCATCCCCAAACTTCCTGCTCTTAGGGGTAGAGAGAGTGAGCTTGTCTTTGAAAAAAGTGCCTGGGTTTGGTAGCTGCTCACAGGATGGCAGGTGTAATGTATTATGAGAACTTAACAAGGCTCTGAGAAGATGGCTATTGGAAGGTCTGGCTGGAGGGCAAGGTCATGGCCCTGAAGGATTCAGGATCCAGAAGTCAAGTCAGAACTGGATGCCAGAGACTTTCTCAATCCAGCCCTCTTTGCCCCCCCCCTAAGTCCAATACATTTCTAAGGGTTATGGATTCTACTTCAGAATCTTTCTCAAACCCAGGGCCCTCTTCACCATTATTGTCTAGACCTGGTCACCTCTTGCCTTATAAATAAAAATATGTGTTTATTGTAAGTCTGGGTCTGTTAGGTTTCTCGGGTGGGAAATGTCTCGGTCCTTGGCTACACACTGGAAAGAAATTCACACCAAAGCCTGGTTGGTAATCCGAGTGGGTTTATATACATGAGAGAAGAAGGTTCCGGCGTTACACTAAACTGAACACGGGCACCCTCTTGACACTGCACACCCAGCCCTGCTGAGTGGAAGGCAAAGAAGCAGCTGAAGGGAAGGGGGGGTGGTCTCCAGATTCCAGCCTTTTAAGGACTTTCAGCTGGGAGGCGTCAATTAATCTCTCCTGGCTTGGGCTTAGCCCGCATTGGCTTCCAACCTCCAATAGGGGGCCCCCTAAACATGGAGAGGAACAACCCCTTGTCTTCCTACCTAACTGATCTACATTCCTGCATGGCTACATTGAGATGGAACTAGCCCCTTTAGACAACCTGTGTGGTTCACAAGGAGACACGGGCCCCAGTGTTCCCTGTGACCACTTTAAACCTTAAACTACTGTTGGAGTTTATGTTACCTGTGTGGGTCTGTGGGCATGGGACGTTTCCATGCCAGAGACCTGAAGTTACACAAATAGGCATCCAGAACAGAACTCATACAGGCTCTAATAAGATGCTCAGATGCTTCTCGCTAGGATGAGAATTTAACGAAGTGTGTGAGCAGTTCAGATCTTATAAGGGAGAACAGGTCAGTAGGGTATCCAGGCAAGAGGACAAAGCCAGGGGAAAGGGAGGGGCCCACAGACATCTGTGCTCTGTGTTTGGCCACAAGACAAGAAACCGGGTCTCCTTGCCAAAGAAAGCAGAACAACAAGTCCCTCAGAACTACGACATTTTTAAACATGACCTATACAACACTCGGCTCTGGGACGCACCTTGGAAAACCACAAAAGCCCTAAAAGAGGGGCAAGGAGGAAGCCCAAGTCTTTGATTTTCCCTGCTGTGCTTTCAGTGTTGAAATGTCTGTGCACGGAGCCTTTGAAATTTCAGAATCAGAGAGTGGATTCACAAGCCAAGCTCCTGCTTTATTCTTCAATGCATTTTGGCCCAGCTTCTCCTTGGTGAGACATGTAACAGAAATTCTGGACTTAGGAGCCACTTGGTCCTTGGACACTAGGAGATTTCAGTGGAATCTGAAACAGGGCTCTAACCACCAGCTGGACTGGCCTAGGAAGCCCAAGTATTCAGTCTCCCAAACACCAACCTCCCGTTGCTCTTCATCTGCCTCCACCTTGTTCAACTTTAGTGTTGTCCGTGGAAGCATTTGGCACCCATCTGATGCTTCAGAACCCAGAAAGGAGGAAAGGTAAAACTGGTATTCAAATGAAACAGACTTAAGCAGAACCATAGCCAAGATGTGCCCAGGGCTCCTCGCAGCATTTGTCACCTTCATTTCCCTCTTCGGACTCAGACGTGGCAAGGTTCAGAAACAAGCTTTACCAGAAAGAACAGCTGTGAACCCAGCCTGCTTCCAAGTGAGAAAACGCCCTTTACACATGAGTTCCTGAGGTCAGCCCAGCCCTGTGCATCCCGACCCCTCCCAGAGTCCCTGGCTCTCTGGCGAAGCATTAAAGCAAGTGGAAGCAGAGATTTGCTCAGAATAAAAAATCATTTTTCACAATAGCACGGCACGTTCTGGATGGCAATCACGGCTGCACAAATCATATCCGTCCTCCAGCCAAAATGTTGGCGCCTCAGTGACCAAGCACATACATTGTGTGGCGAAACTCAGAGCCTATTCCATTTGTGGTCAATTGTTTCCTCCCTCTCCATACTTTGCACTTAGGAGACATGCTCTCTGGAGGTGGTTGAGGCTTGTCTTGTCACCAATAATCATCTCCTACGCCTTCCTTTACAGTCACTAATTTGATGTGTTCACTCAAAGAAATGCCAATAATATGAGCTTTCAGAGGAGAACTCATAGAGCTCCCCCAGACAACAAGGAGGCCGAGTGTCACCGTCATTATCCTGAGCTGGGAGGGGGCACTAGTGTTCCAGAAGCTGGGAATCTGTCATTGCTTGCCCACCGCACAGACAGAGCAGGTGCTGGTTATAATTGCTTCTAGACGTCCTGCCATGCTGAGTTGAAAGTCAAACCCGTAAACGCTGCCTGACTACAATAAAACTGGAGTACACAGAAATTTCTGCATCATTGCTGAGTGAAAATATACTGAGTGGAGTTGGATGAGATGGCAGCAAGTGCCTAAGGAGGGGATGCTGTGGGAACACCAACAAGATGACTGTCAGTCGCCGTTTCCTCCTCTCGTCTACTTCCCGCCCCCCTATCTTTCAGGACCAAAAGACATGACAAATATGTAAGGAAACAAATTTGTTCATTTTTAGAGGAGTCTCCCACCCCACCCCACCCCACCGAACCACCATCCACCTCTGGCCTCTTTGAGCAAGTAAGTAGAACTTTTTTTTTTTTAACCTGGCTTCTACTATGGCAATTTCCGGAGTTGTATGTGGCTGTGTTTAAAAGTCGCCTTTGGGATCCAGAGCACAATCCTTGTCACAAAGGCATTCTCCCAGTCCCAAATAGCAATGCGACCTCATTTCAGAAGGTTGTTCTTGTTTCTGTAGACCCAGAAAGGAGTTCAAGCTGTTGATCTTGACCATGGTTGTCGAGTCAGCCACTCATGGGCACCTCATGGGAAGCGGAGCAAACTATGCCAGTCTGTGCTTTCACCAGGGCTGGGAGGGGAAGCCAACCGTGGCGGGCCATAGGTCGATATGTGGATGGAGATAGTCAGGTCTTTCGTCCTTATTCTATTTCAGTCTGGAAACATCACTGAAGCCTGCTTAGTGTCATAGCAACACACAAACTTTCACTGACAGTCTGGGGCATATTGGCTGCAAATCGAACCCGGGTCTTCCTGGTGAAAGACGATGAGAGATCTACCACTGAAGCACCGTGGCCCTCACCTCAAACCAGGGCAGTCATTTCCCACAAATCAACCAGAGTTCAAACCAGAACACAATGCAGGATGACTGAGATTGCCACCAGAATCTGATACTGATGCAGAAGGAAACCTAACTACAATTTTATTGACTCCCACTCATACCGGCCCAATAGGACAAAGAACTGCCCCTTTGGGGTTTTGAGACTTTAAATCCTTACAGTAGCGGTTCTCCACCTGTGGGTCGCGACCCCTCGGGTGATCAAATAACCCTTTCACAGGGGTCAACAAATTCATAACAATAGCAAAATTACAGCTATGAAGTAGCAATGAAAATAATTTTATGGTTGCAGGTGTCCACAACATGAAATGTATTAAAGGGTGGGGGCATTATGAAGGTTGAGAACCACTGACTTACAGAAATAGACAACCTCATATTTCTCCCATGGACGGGCTAGTCAGTTCAAACCCCCGCCCTTGCGATTAGCAGCTTAATGCACAGTCCACTACACCACCTGGGCTCCTAATTCTATAATAAAAGATACTATTGTTAGATCTCTCCTGGGAGAGATATACCTCAGGCCTTGGCTTCACGCGAGAAAGAATTCACTTCGAAGCCTGGATTGTGATCCAAGTGAGTTTTTTGAGAGAAGAAGTTTCAGGTTTACACGGGCACCTCAGGGCCCTTCACGGGGCACAGCCTACCTAGAAGCTGCTGGAGAGAAAGTCACTCAGTGGGCTCCGGGATCCTGCCTTTTTTCTTTTTTTAAAAATCGTTTTATTAGGGGCTCATACAACTCTTATCACAATCCATATATACATCAATTGTGTAAAGCACATTTGTACATTCATTGCCGTCGTTATTCTCAAAACGTTTGCTCTCCACTTAAGCCCCAGGCATCAAGTCCTCATTTTTCCCCTCCCTCCCCGCTACCCCATCCATCAAGAAACCTTGGTAATTTGTGAGTGGTGATACTGAGAGGGTTGTGGGAGGGTGGATTGGAAAGAGGGAACTGATTACAAGTATCTACATGTGACCTCCTCCCTGGGGGTCGGACAACAGAAAAGTGGGCAAAGGGAGACATCGGAGCGGGCAAGATCCTGCCTTTTCAATTCCTCCATAGGGAGGCGTGGTTGACGGTCATGGTCAACCCCAATGGCTGGATTGAATTCACCTGGCCCAGATGGGCCAATCCAGGTGTAATGCCCACCTAGGTGTACCACCCCTTCCTGGCCGGAAGTTTGAACCTGAGCATATGTAATGGATGACCCAGTCCCTATGCTAAACCACCTAATAGTATTTGCAAGATGCCAAGCCCCATTCTAAGCTTTTTGTGTATAATAATTCAATTATTCCTCTTAACAAGCCTATGTGTGGACTCTATTCTGGCCTCATTTTACAGATGAAAAATCAGTGGCACAGGATGATAAAGTCATGAGCCTAGGACCACACAGTGAGGAAGTGGGAAGGAGAGATTTGGACCCAGGCTGCAGAGCCCATGCCTTGTGTGCCTACAGCTGCCATGTAGGACACAGAAAAGCATGGAGCAGACTCGGCGTAAGACATTAGGGATTTGGGAGGACTGTAGCATGAATGTATGTGCTATGACTTCATGAGAGTAGCTGCTACTCAGATCCAGAAGAGAATACAAGCCTTTTGCAAAAATTATTTTTGCCAAGAGAGGGTGGAAAACTGCATCTTGTGCGAAATCCCCCCAACCTGCACATGTGCATAGCTATTTCAGAAGGTTCCAAACAATGTGTGCTGTGCGGCAAACCAAACTGAGCTCAGGGGGAGCTGGTCTGTGGGTTATGTTAGCCAGAAAGTGAGCAGTTTGAACTCACCAGCCACCACTCCAAGGGAGAAAGAGGAGGCTTTCTGCTCCCATGGACTTACAGTCTTTGAAGTGGCAGTGAGCATTTCCATGCGTCCTATGATTAGGATCTCGGAGGGTGAGGGTGGAGTTGGTTGAGACCTGTCTTCAGGGCATTTCCCAGAAGGGCTTCCTGCAGTGGCTCTGCCTTCAGAAATGTCTGATGACCTTGAGGGCAGCAAAGTCCTAAACACACTCCACTGCACTAAGTGTTCCCCTCCCAGGCACCCCTACCAGTGTCTGGTGTGCATAGTTCTGTGAGGTGAGAGAAATGGACTTAGTGTCTGCTTCTGGTGACAGTTGATGTGGGTGGGCTTTCTCCCTATGTCATATCCCTCTCGAGCCATTTGTCACCACAACAGAGGGAGCCATGCACAAAAAAGCAAGAAGAGGATGCAGCACAGCAGGACAGCAAGCAGAACAATGATTGAATAAGCACAATTCACTTCAATCATGAATCGGGTGCCCTTGAGATGTGAGGAAGACCCCAGTCCAGTGACATTAGATCAGGTTTAGGGATTGAGTGAAGGGACCCCTCTTGGCTACCCTCAGCCCCTATTTTGCTTTCCCATTGACCCTGACCCTTGCATCGTGATTGGTCCTTATTCCAGCATGATGGTTGGTTTCATAACCACGGCATATGGGAATGTGTTAGTCGATAGGTTATACAGGCACAGCCTCTGGAATGGGTAATTGAGGAGGCGATTTGGGCTCGCTCATGCAGACCTCTTGTTGTCCTTGACATGACTGGTAGAATGGATCATGTGAAGTGATTTGAGATCGGCGTTGAGATCTGATAGGTCATGCAGACTTCTAGCTGATCCTGGCAGTACCCTATTTTAAGGAAACAGAATGCTTGGCGTTTAAGTCGTATTTGAGCTTAAATTTTGAGCAATAGGCTGTGGGTCACAGTGAGAGTCTATGTGGAGACCCTACATCCATTTTGAGGGGCCACCGATTCAGCCGCCGTTGAGTTCTTTCCTACTGCTGACTGGCAGTGGAAAGCTTGTCCCTCAGGCAGTGTGTTTGCGTCCACTCCCAGGGCCAGACTCAACGATATACGGTAGTGTGCACATCCCAATGAAGGTCCCGCTCATGCTCTCACAGGCCCTCCTTAAACTCCATGAATTGATCTGTCTTCAGTCACAATTTTGTGACAAAGTTGTTTGTTTTCTATGTCTTATGTAAGTTTTCAGGAGCCCAGGTGGTAATGATGGATAGTGTTGGACTATTAAGAGCAAGGTCGCTGGTTCAAGCCACTAGTCATTCCACAGGAAAAAGATTAGGTTAATGTTTCCTGTAAAGGTAGCAACTTCAGGATCCCTACACAGAGTCACTATGAGTCAGAGTCAGCAGGACAGTATGGGTGTCATTTTATTTAAGTAACTGTGGCTGTGGGTCCTTCTGACACCATTGTGGCCTCATGCGGATGCTCTCCTTCATCCAGAACAGCAGTTTGTGCCTTTTTCTTGTGTAAAACTTAGCAAAGGAGTTCCTAATACAATATAGTTGAATTGGGAGTCTATTCCCCCTAAAAACAATGTAAATACAAAATTAGAAATGAGACTATGGTGCTAATAACCAGTTGGAGAGTTTGAGAGCTGAACTCTCAATCCTGATAGAAACCCATTGTGACTGAGCACTTGCTCAAGGTCATCCACAGCCTATGAGGTTGAGCATATATGTTGGGGAGTAATTGTGTACATAAAGTTAACAATTTATCTTTCTAAAGATTCTGTCTAAAACTTACTTTAAATAATAAGTTTTCCCCTGGGCTAGGTAAAGTTCAGGAGGTTTAACCCCCTAGTATCCACCCCCTCTCAGCATTCATCATGTTAGGCCAGAGGAGGCAAATCACACCCACTACCCAGGGAGCATTACTTCCAAAAGCACATTGCCTGTGCTGGGGCAGAGGAGAGGTACCCGGACCAGAATAGCTGACAGAGTGGAACCAGAGAGCTCAGGCCCCAGCTTCCTGAGGGATCAGCTGTGATGGTTCACTTCTGGATGAATATGTTTAAGCAAAGGCCAAGGGCATGACTTGGGCAGCACGAAAAGCAGATGTGCAGAGGTTGTTCACTGCATTCCAGAAGTTCACACACTCTCCGGAGGCTCCTTGGTTCAATGGCAGGAAGTCTTTGGTGGCTACCACTTCAATCCCAAAAGGTCACTGCCGTCCAGTGGATTCCAACCACAGTGACCCTATATGGAGTGTTCAAGACTGTAAATCTTCATGGGAGCCAGCAGTCTCATTGTCCCCCTTGGGACAGGGAGCTAGCAGCCCGTTTTGCCACCAGGGCTCCTTCCTCTCTAATTCTGGATCCAGTCCCTCCGAATATCCTGCCCTGCCCTTGTCTAGGCTTCTTAAAGGCGTTCCACGCAGCTTATGTTAGTCTGGGTGCATTCGAGAAACAAATCCACAGAAACACGTATGTATAAGAGAGTTGTATGTAAAGCGTGAGTGCACATCAAGAAAACATGCTCGCATGTGCTTATGCACCCGCTTTGTCTTCAGCGATCATGTCGGTGTAGGCTGGTGTGCTTTTTCCATTTGGGCTTTGTTGTTTCTTAGCTAGATGGCCCCCTGTTTATCTTCCAGCCTTTAAGACCCCAGACGCTATATCCTTTGATAGCCGGACAACATGGTGTTTAACTACTACACCACCAGGGTTCATTAGCATGTGACTTATCTCCTGTCATTCACACTAGATACTCAAAATAGCAGGAGACCAGGTTTCTCCTTTGTGACCACACCAGGTACTGACAGAACCAAGAACAGAGACACAGTTAAAAATCTTGACTATCATTTGCATATTATATGCCAGGAATCCCTAGGAAGTGTCTTGGAATTGTTCTACTCAGGTTCAAATTTCACACACCCTCCCAGTTTCCATACTGACTCTGCCAAAAAACTAGTAATTGATTTGCACTGCTTATCAACTTGGAGAAAACACCCTATGCCAGATATAGAAGTGGACAACTTGGTACCCAGAAAACCTGTTCAGTGTTTTGAGGGCGGCTCAGCAAACAAAATGGGCACAGTGATTAAGCATTCAGCTGCTAACACAACGGTCAACTCTGTAGTGCTTCTGAAAGAGAAGGATATGGTAGTTGACCCCCCAAAAGAGTTACAAACTTGGAAACCCTACGGATATTTGTATAGGGTCGCTATGTGTTCCAATTGAGATGATTGTCATAGGTTGGGTTTGGTTTAACCCGTCTTACTGAGGAGACTCCTTCTTTACACGCGATCAGTTACTTTAGAGGAAAAAGACATGCCTGTCCCAGAACAATCCAAGGACGGGCAAAGGCAACACCCACAAAGACACTCCCTCTGCCTAACTAACTCTAAAATGCTGCCCATAAAACACTCTGCCTGGTAATATCTGAGCAGCACACTGGGGAGGTGCAGCAAATGTGTGTTGAATGTATGAGGCCATTTCATAGTTTGGCTGCACGATGAGGGTGTCTGTCATAAAGCCGATCTCTTTGACTCCACTTCTCAGCAGAGATGAACACAATCTTCCCATTTTTTTCTCGGCAATGTCCTTGTCAAATAAAATTTCCTTGTAGATCAGTAACTTGCCACAGAGCAAAAGATATGGGAAGAGGCTCATCTTTCTCCTGGCTATGAAATAGAATGGCAAGCCCCTCCCTTCAACACACACACACACGCATGCACGCACACACACGCGCGCACACACACCCCTGCCTTACAACTACATTCAGTTGATTAGCAAACAAAGCTCTACAACCCAACTATGTGTTTTTCTTCTCCAGAGGAATGACAGACTTATATAGCCTGCATTGTCTTTTTTTTAATGGAATTGCCCCAGTTCTCCTCACCTTTCCTTAGATAGTGCAGTGAACTATTAGGTGACTGCAGGTATTGAAAACTAGTACTGATTTCCAGTTTGTGTCACCTTTGGCTTTAGGAACCCTCCACTTCTCTAGTAAGCTTTCCATTGCTTTGGGGAAATGTTCTCTCTCTGAATTTATTATGTGAGGGGGGTAGGGTAATAATCAATGTGCCTATGGAGGACTACCCTTCATGACCTAAACTCATTAAGGGGCAGTGCCTGATGGAGCATCAGGTTGGAGGAAGGCTTATTAACAACCTGCATTATACAGATGACGCAATTTTGCTGAAAATGAGAAGGACTTGATTCACTTGCTGATGAAGATGAAGGATTAAAGCCTTCAGTTTGGATTATGACTCAAGGTAAAGAAAGCCCAGAACCTCACAAGTGGACCTATTGATAACATCATGATAAATGGAGGAAAGATCGAAATTGTCAAGGATTTTGTCTTGCTTGAATTCACAATCAATTCTCATGGAAGCAGCAGAGAAGAGAACAAATGATACATTTCACTAGTCAAATCTGCTACACGAGACCTCTTTAAAGTGTTGAAAAGCAAGAGATTACTTTGAGGACTGGGGCGGGTTGACCCAGGCCATGATATTTTCAACTGTCTCATATTCATGTGAAAGTTGAACACTGAATAAGGAAGACCAAAGAAGAATAGATCTATTTGATTCATAGTGATGTAAAAGAGTAATGAATGTACCATGGACTGCCAAAAGAACAAACCCATCTAACTTGGATGAAGTACAGCCAGAATGTTCCTCAGGGCAAGGATAATGATTCTTCGCCTTAACTTTGACATGTTGTCCGGAGAGATCAGTCCCTGGAGCAGGACATCGCGTTCTGGAATGTAGAGGGGCAATGAAAAAGAGGAAGGCCCTCAACAAATGGGATTGACACAGTGGCTGCAAAAATGGGCTCACAACTTAAGAACAACTGTGAGAATGGTACAGTACCGGGCAGTGTATGATTATGTTGTATGTATGTTCACAATGAATCCAAACCCTCCCTATGACACTGAACAACAACAACAACAACAACAACAACCTGACTGAATCCTCTGGGAGGACTCTTGAATGTGAGAAAAATGGAACGAAGCCAGCGGAAGGATTGGAGGATGTCTTAAGTTCCTGTCTTAATCTCCTTAACCAAAAATTATCCAACAAGTCAGTAGCCTTAAAACACATTTCCCCCTGCTTTGGAGCTTACAGGTTCAAATTGGGGTGCGACTCTAGGTCAGGGTCCTTCTTTGTGGATACCAGAAAGTTCCTTGGCATTCCTGGCTATCTTTCTCCCCGTACTGTGTGTTACTGGGTCTATCCTGGCCTTTAACTCAGAAGTGTTTAGGTTTAGGCTCAAGCCTATTCTCATATGGCCTCATTTTTTTTTAACATTTTATTAGGGACTCATACAACTCTTATCACAATCCATACATATACATACATCAATTGTATAAAGCACATCTGTACATTCTTTGCCCTAATCATTTTCTTTTTTTTTACATTTTATTAGGGGCTCATACAACTCTTATCACAATCCATACATATACATACATCAATTGTATAAAGAACATCTGCACATTCCCTGCCCCAATCATTCTCAAAGCATTTGCTCTCCACTTAAGCCCTTTGCATCAGGTCCTCTTTTTTTTTCCCTCTCCCTCCCGGCTCCTCCTTCCTCATGTACCCTTGGTAATTTATACATTGTTATTTTGTCATATCTTGCCCTATCCCGAGACTCTCTTCCCCCCCCTTCTCTGCTGTCCATCTCCCAGGGAGGAGGTCACATGTGGATCCTCATAATCAGTTCCCCCTTTCCAACCCACTCACCCTCCACTCTCCCAGCATCGCCCCTGTGACTGACCCATCTCCTCATCTAAACCCCTCTATGAGAATCTCCAGTGGCCATGCGGCCTCATTTATATTACAAAAGAACTCCCTTCTTTTCAAACAGGATCATGTCCACCAAGGCTCAAATTTCTCACATATTTTTAGGGGGCTACAGATCAATCCATAATGGTTCTTTTGGGTAGCTGTAACAAATGGCTACCAATCGAGTGACTTAAAGAGCAGGCATTTGTTCTCTCACTTTTCTGAAGGTCAAAGGGTTATAATTAAGGTGTGGGCAAGATTCATTCCTTCTGAGAGCTCTGAAGCAGAATCAAAGTAGCCTCTCTCTGCTTCTGGTCACTGCTGCTTATCCTTGATATTTCCTGGCTTATAGATGCACTGATCCAATCTCTGCCAGTGTCTTCACACGGTGTCTCTGTGTGCCCACTCCTCTTCTTATAAGAACACACCAATCAGTGCATGTAGCATCCATCTGAAATCTAAACCCAGAAAGATGGAGCTCTTGAAATCCTTAAGTAAGCACATCTGCCAAGACCTCCTCTCCAAGTAAGGCCATAGCCTCAGGTTCCATGTGAACATGAATGGGTGTGTGTGAATGTGATTTAATGTACTACAGAGGGCACGCTTTGGCCTCAAGAGGAGTGTTTCGCCAGTACCTGCTTCACAGCCCTGAGATTGCCCAGGCATTTGCCACATTTTCTTGTCTTCCCACCATTTATCCACCATTAGGCCTTTTTCCCTAAGTTAGTCAAGCGTCAGTTTCTGTCACTTGTGATAATGACCCTCCCTCCCGCCCAGGTCACAAATTTAAACTGATACAGGCAGTTTCTTTAATGAGCACTATGTTATCCTGACTAGCAAGCATTGCTAAGGAGGGAGGATGAATCAGCGAGAACCCGCTTGTTTCATCTAGCTTCGGGGCAGTCCACAGAGGATTGATCCCTGAGCCACTAACGAATTTTGCAACTGTCACAGAACAATGCAAATAAGTAAGATCCACATCTGCTGAACACCATCATGAGGTCAAACTGTGTGTAAATAAATGCCTGTTTCAAGGAGTGAGTAAATCCTAAGGTAAGGAGTGACAGGGCTTTGTTGGCATAAACCCAGCAAGGCATTATGGGTTGGATATTAATGAACTCATGCTCCTGGGCCTCACAGAGCCCCAGCTCAACTGCTTCAGCTTGTTGACAAACAAGCACTACCCGGAGAGAGCACTACCATTTTGATGAACAGGGTTGGTTGGGGATGATGTTTCCTAACTTGCATTTTAATACAAATTTGATGCTTCATCTGAGCAATGTGAAAGGGCATTCAGATAAAATAGAGGGAGAAACATCAAGTGACCAGAGGATGAAACTTCTATCTAATCTGTGCCCACTGGAATTGCTTCGTGGGAAGGTATTTTTTGGGGGTGTGGGGTTGTTCCCCTACCCTGCTCCAAGCCTTCCTCCTCATGCCCACCCCCACCCCAGCATACAACCTACTGGGAGAATGTCTCTGAATAATGACGTTTTAATAAATGAAGCTTTAATGAGCCTGATAGTCTGCCTAAGACCCCTTCAAACTGTAGTCTTTCATTTGTATTCTTCCATCCTTTTTGAAGAAATGAACCTGATGGCAGGTAGTATGTTTCCTTTCCAGGATGAGCTGATAGAACCTCTCGCTGCTGTAGTGGGAGGTGAAACATTAAAAGGCCCTCTGTGGCCATGAGACATGCCCACTCTCCAAGAGACACTGGGCAGGTTTGCTGATGCTCCTCAGAATTGACTAGTGGCCCTGGTCCACCCATCTCAACCAACCCAGTCTTCATTTGCACTGCATGCCCTCTCTGAGCTCCAACTGCATGCTTCATTTGAGGATGACAAAGCCTCTATTGTCTTAGAAGATGCGCAGACATATGAACTAATCAATGCTCCCCCTGTCCCCGGGGAGTGTGAAATTCTCCCATCATGACCCACCAGCTTCCCTGGAAATTCCTGTCTTAACTCAGGCACTTAATATCATTGGTGTTTCTGCTTCCTTCCTTCTTGCACAGCCCCCAGGCATTAACTGTCATCCTTCCTCTCCCTAAAATATACTTTGAATCTATTCACTTCATGCCATCCCTACTGCCCCAAGGTGTGTCTTGCATTGACTATGAAACTAGATTCTGTATCCATTTTCCAGGGCTGTCAAAGCAAAGCATCGTAAATCAGGTGGCTTTTAAGAACAGTCCACCACCTGTCTATCATTTCGTGGTGCAGTGGTAGCTAGAGTGTTGCTGTGAAATTGGAAGCCATGCCACCGATATGACAAACCCCAGAAGGGTCAGCAATGTTGGGCAGGCTTCAGTGGAACCTCGAGCCCTGTGGTGCTCAATCTTCCTTTAATACAATTCCTCATGTTGTGGTGACCCCCAACCATAAAATCATTTTCCTTGTTACTTCATAACTGTAAATTTGCTACTGCCATGAATCGGGTGACTCGTGTTAAAAGGTCGCTTGACCCCAAAAGGGGTCACAACCCACAGATTGAGAACCACTGCTCTAGCCTAAGGCAGACTAGGAAGAAAGACCTGGTGATCTACTTCCAAATATTAACAAATGAAAGCCTTATGGGTCACAACAAAATATGGTCCTATAGAGTGCTGGAAGATGAGCCACTGACCTGCACACAACAGCTACAAAAATAGACTCAAACACACCAACAAAGGCCTGCTGAACTCCAAAGCCCTAACAAACCCACTGCCCTCAAGTCCATGCCAACTCATAGCGGCCCTATAGGACAGTGGCGATCTGTGTATTAGTCTGGGTATGCTAGAGAAAACTCGAGGGAGACTCATGTGTATGACAGAGAGTTAGTGGTTTTTAAAAATCATTTCCCTATTATTTAATCATTATATGAGGGATTCATACAACTCTTATCACAATCTATCCATCCATCCATTATAAAGCACATTTATACATTCATTGCCCTCATCATTGTCAAAACATTTGCCCTTCACATAAGCCCCTGGCACCTGCTCCTCATTTTTCTCCTCCCTCCCCACACCCCTCTCTTTTGTATGCTTGATAATTTTATTGGGGACTCATACAACTCTTATCACAGTCATTCCATCCCTCCATCCAGCCATCCATCCACCCATTGTGTGTCAAGTACATTTGTACATGTGTTGCCCTCATCATTCTCAAAACATTTGCTTTCTACTTGAGCCCTTGGTATCAGCTCCTCATTTCCCCACTTCCATCCTACCCCCTCCCTCATAAATCCTTGATAATATATCAATTATTTTATCATCTCTTACACATCAAATATCTCACTTCCCCCACTTTTCTGTTGTCCGTCCCCCAGGGCAGAGGTTTTATGTAGATCCTTGTAATCGGTTCACCCTTTCTACCCCACCTTCCCTCCACCCTCCTGGTATTGCCACTCTCACCACTGGTCCTGAAGGGATCATCTGTCGTGGATTCCGTGTGTTTCCAGCTCCTGTCTGTACCAGAGTACATGTTCTGGTCTAATTCTACCTTATAAATCCAGAGAGAGAGTTTTATATCAAACAGTAATTGTACATTAAACAAACGTCCCAGCCCAGTGCAGATCAAATCCATAAGTCTGATATTAGCCCATATGTCTGATAGCAATCTATAAATTCCTTTTCAGACCCATAAAACATGTGCAGTGATGCTGAATGCAGGATAATCACAGGCCAATGGGTGGAAAGTCTTGTGGATCCAGTGGCATTGTAAGCATCTCAGTGCTGGCAGCGATCTCTCTGAGGCTTCTGTGGCTTCAGAGGTCTGGTGGCATCCATTGGGCTTGCCTTCTGCAATGTCTCCCAAGGAGTAGCAGAGAGAGAAAGAAAGAGAGAGAGGTGTCTTCCACCTCCAATGAGGAAGTACCAGATTTCTCAGAGTTCTCAGGAGAAGGCTATGCCCACATAAATATCTCACTGACTATCTCCAGTTTGGCAGCCTAGACTCCACGCCTACACTCCTAATCCTTAACTTGACACAAGATTAGGTGACTACCACAGGCTCCTAATCCATAACAAGCCCATTTATTTTTTCCCTGCATACCGACACCAATCCAGTACCCAAAGCTTTACCCAATGGGTGGAGATCTACTTCTAAAACATGAATATAGAAAAATCGCTTTTGCTTGAAGGCTCTCAAGGAAATGCTCACTGAAGACTCCATTCCTATTATCTCACCTCCCCCAAATTAGTCTTCTTCTGGGCTTTCAGTCACACCAAGATCTCTCCTGCCCCAAGGCCTTTACATGCACTGTCATCTCTTCCAAGCCCTGAAGTGCCAAGTTCAAAGTTCCAGTTAATCTCCCTGATCCTGAATTTTAAGAACTGTGTGTGTGGGAGGGAAGGGGTTGGGCTGTTTGTTGAACTGCTGGGTTTTGGAGCCATTTGTTATGCAACCTCATTTTGTCAATGACTGGTTAATTAATGCAGCATTCATTTGCCCTTCTTCCACGCACAGCACATGGCTTGTATCTTTGGGATCACTCTTCCACCATGCTCCTTCTCCATGCTTCTGCTGGCATTGACCCAATCTGCCAGCTCCAGGCCTGGCTAGTCAGGGCATGACTTTCCTCTGTCCAAAGGGACTGGGTCAGACTCAGTATGTGACTCATGCTAGGTTAATGATATCTAACCCTTAAAAATGCCCCAGAAACAATTGCCCCATTACCAATGAGTCCATTTTGAATCATAGAAGGTCCCTGTGGGGTTTCTCAGGCTGTAAATATTTATGTGAGCAGAAAGTTCCATCTTTTTCCCTATGAGGTAGCTGGAAGGGTAGCACTGCCAAACTTGCAGTTAGCAATCCAATGCTTACCTGATAGTACCACCAATGATTAGAAAGGAAAAGAGACTCTCTATAATAGAATTCCTGAGCTTCTAGATAAAACTACAGCTGTCATCAGGAAGCCTGCATGAAACTCAAAAGGAAACAGCACTGAAAGGAAAAGGTTCAAACTCTGATGGTATCCACTGAGTGCCAGAACCCAGCTATTCCTGATGCTCTGTCCCCAACTTACAAATTCCATAAACCTACCCATTAATTTCTTCTCCTGCTCCTTCCCTTCTCATGCCCCAAGGTACTTTGACTTAGCTTTGAAGGCACTCACAACTTCACGGGTTCTGCCTTGCACAGGTGTCTGCTTGCTTCCAGTTCAGTCCTGACATTGTCCCTATCTTTAGCCATGTTAGGCTTGCGTCCTAGAGCTTTCCTTTGCTTGTCTCCCTATTGCTCTTGTCCTATGAAGTCTGTGGCTTTATCTTTAAGTCTAAGTCCTGCCCTTTCGCTTTCGTAGAAATCTGTCTCTGTATCTTGGCTCGTGGCAGGTTGTGTCCTTCAAAGATGACTGTCCTAATGTTGCACATCGCACATTCTCTTGTGACAAGATGAGTTTGTGTTCACTATTCCAGAAACAGGGCCTGCTTTCCCTCTTCCTTGCATCTTGGCAGGACTTTGACTATGGCAGAAGTGTTGCTCTGTGACTTCCACCTGGTCGTATTGGGTTGTTCACCATTGGGACCCTGTCAGGATGTTGCAAGGAAGACCAGGCCAAATGAAAATGTCACATATAGGGTTCTTCTTGAGCTCCAACCAATAGAAGTATCAGTCTTGTGAGGGAGTGAGTCTTAAGAGAGCTGCAGCCTCTGTCCTTTGAGCTACCCCAGCTAATGCTTAATGAAGCCAAAACTAGTGTCCTCACTGAACTCTGCCCAGATTGCAGATTTGTGAGCAAACTTGATATTATCATTACTTTAAGATGTTATTTGTGGAGATACTTTCTGTTAGCAGCAGATCATCAGAATACAGCCTAATCAGACCTGCATTGCCAGTTTTACTCTCTCTCTCCATATAGATATAGATATAGATATAGATATAGATATAGATATAGATATAGATATAGATATAGATATAGATATAGATATAGATATAGATATAGATATAGATACGGATACGGATACGGATACGGATACGGATACGGATACGGATACGGATACGGATACGGATACGGATACGGATACGGATATAGATATAGATATAGATATAGATATAGATATAGATATATAGATATCCTCCACTTATCTGTCAGTTGGTTGTACTATAATGGTTTGTGTATTGTTATGATGCTGGAAGCTCTGTTCCCAGAATTTCAAATACCAGAAGGATTGCCCATGGTGGACAGGTTTCAGTGAAGCTTCTAGACTAAGACAGACAAGGAAGAGGGGCCTGCCAGTCCACTTCCAAAAATTACTGAAAGAAAACCTTATGGATCACAAGAGAACACTGACTGACTAATGTGTTTTGGACACATTATCAGTGGACAATTGCTAGAGGAAAACATCATATTTGATGAAATAGAGGGACATGGAAGATCCTTATTGAGGCAGATTGACCTAATCGCTGCAACAATGGACTTCAACATTCAGGAATGTGTGACAATGGTGCAAAATCAGACAGCACTCCATTCCATTTCATATAAGATCTCCATGGATCACAGTAGACTTGATGGCACTCTCTATATGTTTGTCTTCAGTGACTTCCCATAGGGCTTCTCTGCCTGGCAACCTCTATTCCTCGTGCTTCCAAATGGGGAGCACAACAGGTCCATAGTCACTGATATTCCCCTCAATCCCCAGATCAAGTAAGGAGGCATGAAACTAACTATGTTGTTCTCTTTGCCTTGTCTCTCTTCCTTTTCCCCTCCTCCAACAGGGCTAGAGGGGGTAAATACTTACCTTGCAGTCTAGAAGAGAATTTCTTCCACACCAAAATCTTCTCCTTCCTCAAAAGGCACATGCATGCTTTTCTCCTTGTTTTGAATTAAAATGGCAGATGGGATGGTAGGAAAGAAGATGAACTAGTCTAACAGAATGGCCAAACAGATTTACCTTCCACATAAGAATGCAAATAACTCCTCAATCTTGTTATAGAGTCATGATATGATGAGCTCCATCAAAGCAGAGTAGAACACCACTGAGGTCAGACAAGAAAGACCATATTGAGTTGATTTTGTATGAGAGATTCTAGTTGCTAATTATACTTTTCATAACAGACAGATGGCAGTTATAGAAGCCCAGACTTAAAATGTCTTTATCTAATTGCCTGCCTAAATATATATTTGCAATATGGTCTTCAAAGGGGATACTTTCTTTACTTTAAATTCCTTTTCTTTTTCCCCTCTTTTATGTAATTTTATTGAAGTATCATTGATGTACAATAAACCATAGTGTGTTTTGCTCTTTGAGGTTTTTAAAAAGAATCATTTTATTGGGGGCTCCTACAACTCTTATCACAATCTATACATACATCCACTGTGTACATTTGTTGCCATCATCATTCTCAAAACATTTGCTTTCTACTTGAGCCCTTGGTAGTAGCTCCTCATTTCCCCTTCTTCCCCCTCCCCCTCCTTAATGGACCCTTGATAATTTATAAATTGCTATTCTGTCCTATCTTACACTGTCTGACATCTACTTCACCCACTTTTTTTTGTCCCTCCCTCATGGAGGAGGTTATATGTAGATCCTTGTAATCAGATCCCTCTTTCTACCCCACCTTTCCTCCAGCACTGGTCCTGAAGGGGTCATCTGTCCTGGTTTCCCTGTGTTTCCAGTTCCTATATGGACCAGTGTATATTCTCTGGTCTAGCCAGGTTTGTAAGGTAGAATTGGGATCATGATAGTGGGCGTGGTAGAATTTAGGAACGAGAGGAAAGTTATATGTTTCATCGTTGCTACACTGCATCCTGAATGGCTCATCTCCTCCCAGCGACCCTTCTGTAAGGGGTTGTCCAGTTGCCTACAGATAGATTTTGGATCGCTAACTGTACCCCCCCTCATTCACAATGATATGATTTTTTTGTTCTTTCATGCCTGATACCTGATCCCTTCTACATCTTGTGATCACACAGGCTGGTGTGCTTCTTTCATGTGCACTTTATTGGTTCTGAGTTAGATGGCCACTTGTTAACCTTCTAGTCTTTAAAACCCTAGACTCTTTATCTTTTTTTTTTAATTAATTAATTAATTTATTTATTTTTTACATTTTATTAGGGGCTCATACAACTCTTATCACAATTCTTACATATACATATACATACATCAGTTGTATAAAGCACATCCGTACATTCTTTGCCCTAATCATTTTTTAATCTTTTTATTGGGGCTCATAAGGCTCTTATCACAATCTGTACATACATCAAATGAGCAAAGCATCCTTATACATTCGTTGCACTCGTCACTTCATAATTCACCTTCCACTTGGGTTCCTGGAATTAGCTCGATTTCCCTTTTTTCCCCCCCATTCCCTTCCCTCCCCGATCCCACCCCTGGTCCCTTGATAGTTTACAAATAATTATTATATCTTATCTTACACTCCCCGCCGTCTCCCCTCACCCGCCTCACCCTTGCAAATCTCCCAGAGAGGAGGTTACACATAGATCTCCGAGATTGATTCTCCCTTTCTACATGCCCTTTCCTCCTGGTGTCACCACTCCCACCGCTGGTGTTGAAGGGTTCGTCTGTCCTAGATTCCCTGTGCCTCCAGATCCCCACTGCACCGCTGTACATCCTCTGGTACAACCAGGTCCGCATGGCAAGGTAGAATTGGGGTCATGATGATTGGGAGGGGAGGAAGCATTCAGGATCTAGAGGAAGGTTTTGAGTTTCATTGTTGTTACACTGAACCCTGTGTGGCCCATCTCCTCCTCACTACCCCTCTGGAAGTGGTGTTCAGCTCTCTACAGGTGGGCATTGTGTCCCCATCATGCACTCCCCCTCTTTCACGGTTATGTGATTCTCACCACCACCCCACCTTTGATGTTGGAGACCTGGTCTCCTCTGTCCTTCATGGTCACCTATGTCGGTGTGCTGCTTCCGTGTGGGCTCGGTTGCTTCTGGGCTAGATGGACGCTTGTTTGCTTTCAAGCCTTTAAGTCCTCAGAGGCTATATCTCTCAGTAGCCAGGCACTATCCGCCTTCTTCACCATACTTGTTTATGCACACTTTCGTCTTCAGCCATTATGTGAGGAAGGTGATCACACAATGATTGTTTTTGTTCCTTTGTGTCTGCTACATGGTCCATTCAACACCTTGTATTCGCTTAGGCCATGTGCTTCTTCTCTGTGGGCTTTGTTGCTTCTGAGCTAGATGGCCGCTTATTTGCCTTCAAGCCTTTAACACCCCAGACGCTATATCTTTTTTTGATAGCCGGGCACCATCAGATTTCTTCACCACATTTGCTTACACACGGCTGTCTTCAGTGATCATGTCGGGAAGATGGGTATCCTGCAATGGCTGCTTAGCAGGGCGAGGTGCTATTGTATTAGGGGATTATGCATGAGGAGGCCCAATGTCCATCTGCTACCCTACTACTGAACCTATAAATATATGCATATAAATCTATTGCCCCCATAATCATAAATATATTTACATATGTACATGTCTGTATTTAGGCTTCTCTGTATGCACTTTGCCTCCACTCCTTTCCTCTATTTCCTTTCGATTTCCTCCCGACCCATTACCATGTTTGGCCTTCATTCTGGATTCAGTAGTTCCTCTCAGTTACCTTGCTCTTGGTCACTCCCTTCCAGTCCTCCCCTCCTCTCCCTCCTCTGGTTTTGAACCATTCGCTGTTCCCTTGTTCCTATGTTGGGCGACACCTCCTCCCTTCCCCTACCTCCCACGCTCTCATGTCCCTCCAGGACCGTTGGTCCTTTTGTTTTCTTCTCTCATTATTTGTCCAGCCTAGCTTGTCTAGGTGGACCTGCTGACTTAGTAATATGTGCATACAAATGGATATGACTTTGACTGCACCCAAGTGGCCCATAAGAACATGGCTTTGACAGAAACAACATCGACACGCTGATAAGCAGAAAAGCCACTAACATACAAAATTTACAAGGTAAAAAACAAAACAAATTTAAAAAGACTAAGCAAAAAGATAGCAAATATTAAAAGAAAAATTGCTAGCAGTTCAAGGTCCTTTCGTTGGCCTTTAGACCATTCTTTATACTTCCTTGGGTTCCCTTTGCTCTGCTTCCTCCGCTGCTCCATTGCACGCCCCCAGTGTTTGCCTCAGTGTGGCGGGGTCAGCTCAGTCGCCCATCCCCCATTGTGTCTCAGGTGCTGTCCCATGTAGGGCCATGTGTTGGTGCAGGATGTCGTATCTCCTAGTGTGGTCAGCTGAATGGTCCTCTCGGTATGACGGGCCATCTAGCTGGTCTATCGACTTTGGGCTTGGTGGACCCAGGTGTACTCCACTACGTCCTTTCTCCTTCTTTTGTTTCAGCTTCCTTCTGGATGTGGTGTGGTGGGTCAGTTCCTTTCCCACACCAGACGATCTATTTTTGTTTTCTGTGGTATTCCCTTCGAGTGTGGGGGTCGGCCTAATTCTGGTTTGGGCCGGCTTGTCGTCCAGCCTCTTTGTGTAGACCTCTGTACTTTGCGTTGCCCTCCTTGTTTGGTGTGTCGTGTTGGGGTCCGTATGCATGTTCCAGATCTGTGGGGACACAACCGATACTCTCCCCTGGGTGGCTTAGTACCCTGCCCCCCCCATACCATCCATTCAGATTCTCCCCCTCCCGGTTCTCCCTCTCCCTACCCCACTAATCCTTCTTTATGCTGGGCTCTCATGTACCTCCCTAGGTGTGGCCTGTCCTCCCTCCAACTATCTATGCTTCCTCCCGTTTATTGTGGGATGGATGTTTATTCTTCTATTTCTGTCATGCTGATTGTACTTACCTCAGGGGACTCATGTTGTACCTGTCCCTTTGGGTCTGGCTTACGTTGCTTAACATAATTACTTCCAGCTCTTCCCATGAAATAACGTGTTTCATGTGCTCATCGGTGCTTTTCAGTGCTGCATGATACTTCATTGTGTGTATGTGGCAAAGTTTGCTAATCCACTCGTCTATCGATGGAAACTTAGGCTGTTTCCAAGTCTTAGCTATTGTGAATTGTGCCGCAATAAACATTGGAGCGCATATGACTGGTCGTGTTTTATTTGCTGCTTCAACTGGGTATATGCCCAGTAGAGGGATGGCTGGGTCGTAAGGTAGATCAATTTCCATTTTCTTTAGGTATCGCCAGATTGCTTTTCACAGTGGCTGTACAAATCTGCACGACCACCAGCAGTGGAGGAGGGTTCCTACTTCACCACAGCCCCTCCAACACTTTATCTTTTGATAGCTAGGCTCCATAAGCTTTCTTCACCTCATTTGTTTATACAACCACCTTTTGTCTTGAGTGATTGTCTCGGGAAGGTGACCATCATGGAATACCAGTTCCTTAAATTCCATATCTATAGGCTTAAGTCTTACCCACAGGAAGCCCATTTTTATTTTATCCCTTGAACAAAATCTTGCAATAAGTTTCTCTTTTTGGGTAAGTCCATCCTCAATCACTTATCCTTTAACATTTACAAGAATTTATCTGTAACCAACCCCATTTACATAGTCTCATTCATGCTATTTCCACAATAATTGCTAATAACCCTATTTATTAGAATCGGCAGAAAGCATCAGCTTCAATATCCCATTGCCACTGAGTTGATTTCAACTCATGGGTACCCTATAGGACAGAATAGTATTGCCTCATGGGTTTCCAAGTCTGAAAAAAAAATCTCTTTAATGTGAGTTGGGTGAAGGTTTACAGAATACATTCGTTTTCCATTTGACAGTTCACACATATTTTGCTTCATGATATTGACTGCAATCTGCTCAACGTAATATCACTTATCGCACTTCCTCCGTGTATTTCCTGTTTCCCTTCCCCCTTCTTTCCTGAACCTTCTGAACTTTATCTTTGAATAAATTATATCCTTTTGATTCAAATAGTTGATTAGTGTTACTTTTTACCTTATAGATCTACCTATTGTTTGGCTGAAGATTCAGCCAAGGGAGTGAGTTCAGTTCCAGATCTGAAGGTACCTAAGGACAACAGTCTTGTGGGTTCCAAGAATCTCTCTCTGAGCAATACCCCTGAACTTTTAAAATAAGTTTAAACTTTGCTGCACATATTTCTCCTATTCTATCCCAAAATTCCAAAGCAAACTCATTATCATTGTGTTGAAGCTGACTCATAGACACCCTACAAGATAGCATAGAACTTCACCCTTTGATTTTCCAAGGCTTAAATCTTTACCAGAGCAGACAAACTCATATTTCTCACATGGAGCAACTGATAGGGTAGAATCACTTACTTTGTGGTTAGGAGCTCAATGAGGAGTCCACTCTGCCATTAGAGCTCATTTAGAATGCTATCCAGGATTCCCTAATGCTATCCCTCTCAAATCAGTTGGTAGTGGTAATAAATGTAAATCTTAAGGGGGTCAGACTGCCACATCGTAACTCTTCCTTGGGGAAGATGGTGGGTTTGAACTGCTGATTGATTAGCCCTTAAGTGCTTAATTACAGCCTCACCAGGGTTCTCCTTAACATCAGAACAGTGGACACTTATTGGTTTATCTTGCTGGTCTCTGTTCCCTAAACATTGCACTTCATCCACAGGGTTTTCTTCCACAACACACAGCTGCTAGTGTTTTTGGTTTGTTTTTCCTCATGACTTCACCTTCCTGGTCAAAGCTGATTTGTCCAGGGCTAAACACACAATGAAAACATAGCCATATTTGCACACTACAAAATTTGAAGTGAGACAGCAAGCTATTTGTTGAGTTTTTTGATTGACAGAAGTCTAAAAGGAAGTGTTATGATACAGGAAACACTGAATTTTGATGTCCAGGATCTATGCTGGGGACCCAGTTGGCACTCCGAATGACTATTCAAAGTGATGGTATGAATTCTCCTCTTCCATGACCTACACATATAATAGATATAACCACTAAGTCCATGATTTGACAAATGTCTTGTGTGATTGAGTTTGGGTTCCCCATAGGATTAGATCCTGAGACAAAGGTTTTAATTAAGCCATTTTGGGGGAGATATCAATAAGGAAATGGGAAATAGAAAAGGGAAAGAAGGCAGCCAATGAAAAGTACATTATCAAACAATTTAAAATTGTGAGCAACTGGAGGTTAATCTTACTGGAGACACTGTAGAAAATCCACTAGTTATTCTGCCCAGAATGTGAGGGAGTGTGGCTATTTGTCCAACAACTCCTATGGGTCATTGGTTAAGGGTTACTCCAGGAAGCAAGAATTAACTCCACAACCACCTGAGCCATGCATGCTCAGGTACAGTGGTCCACAGAAACTAGAGAAAGCAAGAAGAGAGATGTGCTGGCCATTTGGAATTAGGCTAGCATGCCAAGTTGTCAGACATGTCAGGTGCTTGCACTATCATAACTTGTGAGATATACCACTGGTATTTCAAACACAAGTATAGTTACCCGTGGTGGAAAATTTTCAGAAAAGCTTACAAGCTAAATAGACTAGAAAGAATAATCTGCCAATCTACATCTGAAAAAAATAGTGGTGTTTTTGGAGCACATTGATAGCAGTGGAATATTGTTTCATATAGTGCACGATGATGAACCCCTCAAGTTGGAAGACACTCAAAATATAATTGGGGAAGAGCTGTCTCCTCAAAATAGAGTTGACCTTAGTGATATAAAGTTTTCAGGACCTATATTTGTTTATGTGGCAATGACTCAAAATGAGAAGAAACAGCAGTACTGCAATAACCACTTACAAGAAGATGGGATGCATGAAATATGGATGTAGAAAAATTGGAAGCCATGAAAAAATGGAACACATAAAGATCAACCACTCTATGTGTAATTGAACTGAAATAGACTGGTATTGACCATTTGGAATGTCATAATAATATGGTTTACATACCAGAGTAACAAATTTGAAAGGAATGGATGACTTTCATGTTAAAAAAGAGAATGTTTCAACATCGATTCCAATGTTCACCAGTTTTAGGTGTAGGATACATTACACCTTCAAGGATGAATAATTAATAAAGTTATTATTCAAATTTACACACCAACCACTAATGCTAACAATAAAGCCATTGAGGATTTTTACCAACCTTTTCAGTCTGAAATTGATGAAACATGCAATCAAGATTACTGATACTTGAATGCAAAAATTGGAAACTAAGGAGGAGGATCACTAGTTAGGAAAATGTGACCATGGGGATGGAAGCCACATGGGAGATCTCATGATAGAATTTTCCAATAAGGATGGCTTATTAATTGAACATTTCTTTTTCAGTGATGTAAACAGTAACCACAGACATGGATCATGTATATTGGATAGAAATACACAGGAATTAAATCAACTACATATGTTGAAATAAACTATTATATATTCTCGAGTATAACCCAAGGCAACTAATTTTAACCCCCAAAGCTGGGGTGCTTTTTCAGCATAAAAAATGTGCTGAAAAAAACTAGGCTTATACTCAAGTATTTATGGTATAAAGAAGTTTAATATCATCAGTCACGAGACTGGAGACCAACTGTGGAACAAACCATCAATGGCAAATTCAACTCGAATTCAAATAAAATTAAAACAAGTCCCCAAGAGTCAAAGTATGAATTTGAGTATATCTCATCTAAATTAGAGGATACTTCAACAAGATAGTTCACACATTGAACACAAATCACCTGAGATGATACGAGTTCTGCAATAATATCAAGAACATCATAAATAAAGAAATTCAAAGATAATTAAAAAGATAGGAACTAAAGAAAAGACAAAATGGATGTCACCTTGAATGTGGACTAGCTGAAGCCAATGAAAGAACTGATGAAGTACGAAAAAGATAGATAGAGAAATATAGAAATAATTGATGAAATAAAGACGCTGAATAAAGAAGCTGAACATAAAATTTCAAAGGGGAATTCAAAAAGATGGAATAAAGAATTATATTAAAAGGTGCAAAGACCTGGAATTAGGACAGCAAAAATGAAAAGCATGTGCATTTCACTAGCTGAAAAAATTGAAGAAAAATTCAAAATACAGAATTACACAGATAGCATCAAAAGAATATGAAAGTGATTCACTGACCACATGAAGCCCAGGCTCCACATTGCTGAGTCCAGAAGACCAAGATAGCATACGGATCTCACTGCAGATTGCTCTGAAAGTGCTCACACTAGTAGGCCCTGGATCAACTGGGGAAAATGTAGAACTCAAAATAAGAAGACTAACCTTAGGATATGATAGGCACTAGTGGAATTCCCATTTGACACCTGACCTCACCTCCATGGCTCAACTTTCAGCCCCCAAATAGGAGACCTATACTGTCACTGATGTACAATTCAGAGCCCAGCATTTGTCAGGGAGTTACTCAGAAGGCAGGAAGGAATGGGAATGAAAGACCAATGGAAATGGCAAACAAAGGGAGGGAATAGGAAAAGTAGTATTGCATTGTAGGTATTGCAATCAATATCATAAAACATTGCATGAATTTTAAGGAAAATCAATTTACTCTGTAGATTTTCCCTCACATGACAATCAAAACAGTGTAAAAAGAAAATAAGTCATATGACCGAGTACACTGGTAGATCTTGCTGAAGACCAATTTCCAGTGTTAAAAGATGTCACTTTGCGGAATAAGGCACAGCTAAGCCCTAGTGGTATAGTGGTTACAAACATAATGCATCAGAACCAACCCAGTTGGGTTGCTCAACACAAGATCAACAGTTCTGCTCCCATACAAAGTTCCAGTACTGGAAACCCACAGGGATATCTCTCCCCTGTCCTATAGAGTTGCTAAGGGTTGGAATCAACTTGATGGCAGTGAACTGGATGTAAGCCAGGCTGACTAGAGACACAAATCAAGTGACACTCATATATGTGCAATAAATAGTTTTCTATCAAGAAGTCATTATAGTATTTCTATTTCAAGGAAATATCCCAGGCCAGTCCAACTCAAGTCCATAAGTCCAACACTAGCCCATAAGTTCCTTTCCAACTTATGCAGTTACATGCAATGATGCAGAATGCAGGGATGTCAAAGGGCAGTGATGGCAATGTTGTGTGGACCCAAGGTCGATGGAAGCATGGCAAGACTCTGGCTGCTCTCAACGTAGGCAGGAAGCAGTCAGGTGAATGCAAAAAGAAGGGGAGGTTCCCAGGGCCCTCCTTATGAGAAGGCCATGGCCACAAAAAGGCACCATCAGGCTATGGTGTGATTGACAGATTGGATACCAACCTTACACTTTTACATATCTTCAAACTGACATAAAATTATATAACTATCATACTATGGCATTTTCAATCACCTCATATGTACTTGAAAATGGACAATAATTATGAAAGATAAAACAAAAGTTGATGTCTTTGAATTATGATGCTGGTGAAGAATATTGAATATTCCATGGACTTTCAGAAGAAGGAACAAATCTTTCTTGGCGGAAGTAGAGCCAGAATGCTTCCTAGACGTGAGAATGGCAAGACTTCATATCACATACTTTGGACATGTTAACAGCTGAGCATGGTCCCTAGAGAAGGATATCATACTTGGTAAAGTGGAGTGGTGAAAAAAAGAAGAAGGTCCTCAATGGGAAGAATTGGCATACTGGCTGCAAAAACGGTCTCCAACATTAACTGTGAGGAAACAGGCTGTGGGTGCTATGAGTTAGAGCCAAATTAACAGTGTCTAACAATGACAAGACCCCTTCTCCGCCCCATCTGTCAATTTGCTGCACTGTGGTAGCTTGTGCTTTGCTGTGATGCTGGGAGTTAGTCCACTAGTACTTCAAATACCAGGCAGGATCACCCACGGTGAACAGATTTCAACACAGCTTCCAGACTAAGAACTGACAGGACGACAAAACAATCAGTCCACTTCTGAGGGATTCACCATTGAAAACTTTCTGATAGCAGTAAAATATTGTCTGATATAATGCCAGAAAATGAGCCCCTCAGATTGCAAAACAATCAAAATATCACCGAGAAAGAGAGCTTTCTCAAAGTAGAGTCCACCTTAATGATAACTCAAAACCTCACAACAGGACCTGTAGATAACATCATAATAAATGGAGAAAATATTGAAGTTATCAAGGAGTTCGTCTTGCTTAGATTCACAACTAATGCTCATGGAAACAACAATCAAGAAACCAAATAACATATTGCATTAGGCAAATCTACTGCACATAACCACTTTAAATACTGAAGATAAAAAATTTCACGTAGGATTAAGGTGCGCCTGGCCCAAGGCATGGTATTTTCCGCCACATCTTATGCATGTGAAATTTGAACATTGAATGAGAAAGACTGAAGGAGAACTGGTGCATTTGAATTAAGGTACTGACAAAAAATACTGAAAGTATCATGGGTGGAGAGAAGAACAAACAAATCTGTCTGAGAAGAAGTGCAGCTAAATGTTCCTTGGCAGATAGGATGGCGAGACTTCATCTCATGTACTTTGCAGATGTTATCAGGACAGACCAGTCCCTGGAGGACATCATACACATTACAGTGGAGGGGTTGCAAAAAGAGGAAGACACCCGATTAAATGGATCGAGACAATTCCTACAACAATGGGCTCAAACATAACAAAAATTTTGAGTATGGGGCAGGACCAGGCAATGTTTCATTCTGTTGTGTAGGCATTATTATGAGACAGAACTAACTTGAAGGCATCTAGCAACAAAGTGTACTAAAGTTTCTGGCACCTTCATTTGCTGATGGATTATAATTCAAAATGAGAAAAATTATTGCAACCATTCATTAATAATCAGAACATGAAACGTGCAAAATAAGAATCTAGGAAAACTGGAAATCATAAAAAACGGAATCTGACCTATAAAGATCAATATCCTAGGCATTGGTGAGTTGAAATAGTCCCTTTGAATCTTAAAATGATAAGAATGACTACGCTGACAATGACAAATTCAAAAGAATTTCTCTTTCATCCTCAAAAAGAGCATTTCTAGATCTATCTTTAAGTGCAATGCTGCCTTTGACAGAATAATATCTATCTTCATACACAAGGAAGGCCGGTTAATAGAACCATTATTCAAATATTCTTACAAACCACTAAAGCCAATGAAGAATTATACCAACTTCTTTAGTCTGAAATTGATCACACATGTACTGAAAATGCATCAATAATTGTTGACAATTGGAATGCACACATGGAAACAAAAAGGAAGGAAGAGTAATTAGAAACTATGACTTTGGGGATCGAAAAGAAGCTGAAGACTGCATGAATGAATTCTGCAAGAGCAATAACTTCCTCATTGCAAACACCTTTATTCAACAACAGGAGCGGCATATATACATGTGGAATACACAGGAATGGAATTGATTAAATCTGTGGGAAGACATGATAGAGAAGCTCAATATCATTGAGACAAAATAAGACCAGGGGCCAACTATGTAACAGACTATCAATTACTAATATGCAAGTTCAAGTCAAACCTGAAGAAAATTAAAATAAGAACGCAAAAGAGCCCAAATACAGCCTATATTATATCTGTGGTCGGCTGGGGTTTCTAGCGAAACAAACCAGTGATACTGATACATGTAGAAGAAGGAAATTCATATCAATAAAGAATTTTACATTAAGAAGTCCACACAACAAGAAACCCCAGACCAACTCCTGCCCATAAATCAGATGCAAACTAGAGGCCCTTCCAGATTCATGAAGCTGTTGGAGGAATAGTCCAAGAAACAGGGAAACCACAGGTTGGTGGAGGCAGAGTTGGGAGAATCCAAAGTCAACAGGCTGTTGGCAGGCCACAGACAGCTCTTAGGGTCAGCATGTTTCATGGTGATTGCCATCCCTAGAACCAGACGTAGGGTCCAGTGTCTTTTCATCAGGAAGAAAAAGAGTGAGCCCATACTCCACAGTCTACTTATAGCTATGAAATAGGTCACACCCCCAAGGAGACTTGTGAAATAGCATCAAGGTCATCAATCTTTTTTTTTTTGTCATGTCATCTGTGGCTATTTATTTATTTATCACAAATCATTTTATTGGGGGCTCCTCAAAAAGATCATTATAATACAGTAAAGAAAGAAAATACTACAGTGGATATCAGAGGAGACTGTGAAACTTGCTCTTGAACCTAAAGCAGCTAAAGCAAATGGAAGAAATGATGAAATAAAAGAGTTGAACAGAAAAATTGGAAAGGCCAGCTTGAGAAGAAAAAGTAAAGAATTATATTGTAACGTGTAAAGACCTGGAATTAGGAAAGCAAAAGGAATGAGTACAGTCAGCATATCATAAATTGAAAGAACAGAAGAAAAAATCCAAGCCTTGGATTAAAATTTTCAAGGATTATTTATCCAACTATTGAGTTTTGCAAGGAGAATCCAAAGAATATGGACGGAGTATACAGAGTCTCTGTACCCAAGAATTAGTTGAGGTTCTACTAGTTCAAAAGGCCAAGAGGAAGTTGAAGCTGCAATGTAAGCATTAGTGAAAAGCAAGGAAGGGATAGGAATGGAAATATTTCAACACGCTCATGCAGTGATAGTCCATGTCAAGAAATTTGGAAGATAGCTATCTGGCCAACCAACTGGAAGTGATTAATATTTGTGTCCATTCTAAAGAAATATGACATAACAAAATCTGCAAAATAAATTAAAATAACATTAATATGACATGCAAGTACAATTTTATTGACGATAACTTTAAAAGTAGTTATAGCAATATGTCAACAGGAAGCTGCCAGAAATCCAGGCTGTATTAAAAGAGGGCATGAGGCAAGGTATATCAATGCTGATTTCAGATGGACCTTGGCTGAAAGCAGAGGATACAAGGAAAATGCTTACTTATGTACTATTGACAATGCAGAGGATTTTACTGTGTATCATAACAAACTTTGGGTAGCATATAAATACATATGAGAACAATGGGAATTCCCGTACATTTAATTGTGCTCCTGTGGTACCTGTACATAAACCAACAGGAAGTGGTTGGAATAGAACAAGGGGATACTGCGTGGTTTAAAATCAGGAGAGTGTGTGTTGGGGTTATATCCTTTCACCATATGTGTTAGACAGGGTTCTCTAGAGAAACAAAACCAGGACATTTATGATTTGATAGATAGATAGAACACGAAGGAATATAACAGCTAATTAGTCCACATAGCAGTACAGAGGACTCAGTTTAACTCACTTCCATGCAACAGTAAATATGGCAGTACAGGCAGGCAGCAAACTGCAGAACTAGGTAAGGCAGCCACACACTGGTCTGGTCACCAGAGAGCAACTGAGAGATAGGAGTGGCTTGCTGAGCCATTTATCTCTTTGCCCACTAATCAAACTGCAAACTTATTAATCCCACATGTTCTTATTGGCCAGGTTGGCACTATAAACCTACCTATCTATCACACTATACTTATTCAAATAATCTGAGAAGCTGCTCTGTATGAAGAAGTTGTGGCATCTGGATTGGAGGAAGAATCATTAACAACCTGTGTTATGCAGATGACCCAATCTTGCTGGCTGAAAGTCAATAGGCCTTGAAGTACTTACTGATAAAGCTCATATAGTACACCTTCAGTATAAATTAGTCTTCAACACTAAGAATACAAATGTCTTCTCAACTTGACAAATATAAACACACAACATCATTACAAATAGAGAAATGTAGCTAAACTCTATTTTACTTGGACCCACAATCAATACTCACAGAAGCAGCAGTCAATAAATCAATGTATTTCATTGGAAAAATCTGTTGTAAAAGACCTCTTTAAAATGTGAAAGAGCAAATGCTTTGCTCTGGGGATTAGCAAGTTATGCCTGCTTTTAGCCTTGATATTTTTAATCACCTTAGATGCATGTGAAAGGAGTCCTAATTTCAGTGTCTGGTATGGGTTGAATGACTAACAGCAAGGTTGGTGGTTCAACCCACTTGCTGCTCCACAGAAGAAAGAGGAAGCTATTTGACCCTGTAAAGATTTACAGCCTTGGAAACCCTATATGGTCACTATGAATAAGAATAGACTTGATGGTAATGTTTGACATATGCATGTGAAAGATGGACCATAAATAAGGAAGACTGAAGAAAATATGATGCCTTTCAAATATGATGTTGCAAATAACATTGAATATACCATGAATGCCCAGCAGAACAAAGAGGTCTGTCCCGGAAGAAGTTCAGCCAGAATGTATTTTAGAAGTGAGGATGGTAAAACTCCATTTCATATACTTTGAACATGGTATCAGGAGAAATTAGTCCCTAGAAAAGGACAAAATACTTGGTAGAGCATCATCCAAAAACAGGTAAACCCAGAATGAGATGGATCAACACAGTGGCTGTAACAATAGGCTAAAATATGACCATTGTGAGGATGTCACAGGACTAGAAAGGCTTTTATTCTATTGTGCATAGGGTCACTATAAGTGGCAGTGCGTGAGATTTTGTTGATTAACAACACTGGGATATGAGAGCAATGTCCCCATGGCATATGCTAAACTGTCACCATGCTGGACACAGTTGATCTTTGTGGCTTTAGAGGGTAATTATTTAGAGGGTTATGATTCCACTGAATTTTTTTCTGTGTATTCAAACTATTCCATCCTAAGATTACACAGATCTATCCAAACCAAGCTCACTGCCATTGAATCAATGCTAACTCATATCGACCCTACAGGACATGGGTAAAATTGTACCTGTGAGGTTCTGAGACTGTACCTCTTTACAGAGTAGAGTCCCATCTTTCTCCCGAAGAGCAGCCGGTGATTTCAAAATACCGACCGTGCAATTAGCAGCCCAATGTGTAACCAAGAACTATTCAGGGAAGCTAGAGGGAGAGCATGAAAAGAAATGAGTAGTTGAGGTGGTTGGATGCACATCCATCCCTTTGTTCTACTCTCTATGACTTTTTCTGAGTTCATTCAAAATGTAAATTAAGACACAAAATAGAATTCTACCCAACCCTGCTATATGCCTCAACAGTATCCATTTTTCTCATTCTTACTACTAATAGAAGCTCAATTTTGTTTAGGGTGATAATGTACCTACTTAAATCGCTCACTCCTAGGCTCCCTTGCAGCTATGCATGAGCATTTGACCCAGTTTGGGCCAAATATGTGTAGGTGAAAGACACTGAGTAGGACTCCCAAGAAAGTTTTTCTTGTTGTTTAAGGCAAAACACTTGTCTGGCATAACCCATTTCATTTTTGTCCTTGGCTCTTCTGCTGTCATGCTCCCTAGTCAGAATATTGAAAGATGGGAGAGTCACATAGGTTACATGAGTTTGGCAGACCAAAAAGCATGCATTCTCCTATATGCAAATTGAGTCCCTGAGCAAATACGCCAGACCTAGGCTACCTATTTCAAGACTTACTATTGTATAAGACAAACCCCTGTGTGGTGCAAAGGGTTAACACAATTCACTGCTAAGCCAAAGATGCCTTGGAAGAAAAACCTGGCAATCTACATTTAAAAATTCAGCCCTTGAAAACCTCATGGGGCACAGTTCTACACTGAATCATATGGGGTAACTGTAAATCAGAATCAATTCAGTGGCAACTGGTTTGGTATTTTTGGTGTTAATATAAGAAAAATGAAGCTTTTGTGATTAGACCACTAGAGTCGGTTTGTTTTTTCCCATGTAGCCAGAAGCAATTTGGACTGATAGAGAAATAATTAAAAGAATGTAGAGTTAAGTAAGCGTAATGATTATGGAACTAATCATTTAGCAATGGGCTGCTAACCACAAGGTCAGTAGTTCAAATGCACCAGTCACTCAGGGGGAGAAAAATGACACTCTCTGTTTCTGTAAAGATTTACAGTCTTGGAAGCCCTATATGGGGTGGCTATAAGTTGTAATCACCTTGATAGCATTGTATTTGTTTGAGTTTGGTGACTAGTATGTAAGCTTTGAGTGGGTAGTAATAGATACTTTGAATACTATTCTTAACACTATAGGTATTATGTCTTTTGCAAATGGATAAACGAACAAAAGCGATATTCATTTAGTGTTTTCTGTAGTTTGCCTTATTCTTCCAAGAAGATTCCTCAAGTGTTAAGACCCAGTCATCTCTGGCATACTTGAATGAAAGAATAACTGATAGACACAGACTTGAACCCTGGCCTGTGTGATCTTGGGTGTGTCACTGTTTTTCAATCCATTTCTCATCTGTGAACTGGGGATTATACACGTAGCCCACAAGGTTGTTGTGGAGATTCAGAGTAATGTGTGTGTCTTGGATTGAGTGCCCTTGCATGCCGAGCTTATTCCTCAGGCCTGAGTGCAGGTAGTCTATTTGAGATCTGATCGCAGGGAGTATGAATAGGAAAGCGGACGCAAGACTGAGTTAGGGGGAGAAGCAATCACAATGGGAACGGGGTGTTGAGGCTTTTAATGTAGGATACAGGGGCTTGATTCCCCCAGGACTTCTGAGGAACATGGGTTCTGTCCTAGAATTGCCTACCAGAAACAGGAGGCTGGGCTCTTCTTCGCCTGTAGTGGTGTTGAGAATTCCTCCTAGTAAGGTGACCTCTCCTACCTTCCTGGGTTTGGCTTTCCATGCCTTTGAAAAGGCTTCGAGGCAGAAGGACATGGAGAGCTGAGTGCTGCACAGTTGTGATAAGATACCATTTCAGCAGGAGCCTGCACTTACATAGAGCCGTTCGCCACTGCTATGATGGATATCAGGAGGAGCCCTGGAAGTGCAGTGGTTACAAGTTGGTTTGCTAACTTCAAGGTCAGCAGTTCAAAACTACTAGCTCCAAGGAAGAAAGATGGGGTTTTCTACTCCAATAAAGAGTTGTAGTGTTTGAAACTCGCAGGGGGCAATTGTACACTGCCCCACAGGATCGCTATGAGTCAGTATTGACTGGAAGGCAGTGAGATGGTGTCAGAGATGGGTCAAAGGAATGCGGCATGGCAACCCTAAGAATCTGCTACAGAACCATAAAGTGCCTGGGATAGATGAGTTTATTGTGCTTGACCTTTTAAAACCATCGAACGGGCAACAGTTAGAAAGACAAACATACCAAGTGTCATTGGAGATCCGGGGAAAGCAGAGAAACACTGCTAATGATGCAGGTTTGCTGCACAGCAATCTGGCAGAGCTTAGTGAAAGCCCATTGAATGTACCCTAGGACCTAGTGAGCCCCTCCTGGGCGTACAACCAAAGAAGCGCAGTCACTGAGTTGACTTTCATTCCTCATGACCCTATCAAACAAAGCTGAATGGTCCCATGATGTTTTCAAGGCTTCTATTGGGAAGTAGACAGCCATGCCTTTATCCCACAGTGTGTGGAAGACGGCTTCAAACTACTGACCTTTGGGTTAGCAGCCAAGCACTTAATATCTCCCCCATCAAAGATCTCTCCTGGATGTAGAAAAACAAACAAAACCCCAGTTGATTCTTCCTCATTAGCAACCCTACAAGGCACAGTAGAATTGCTGCTTTAGGTTTACAAAACAAAATTCTTACGACAGCAGACAGCCTCTCTTTGCTCCATGGAATAGCAGGTGGGTTGGAACTTCTCACCTTGGGGTTAGCAGCCCAAAGCATAATTCCTGGGTATATAGGCCAAGCTTTTTATCCAATTCATAGGGCCCTTGGGGCATTTTTACAAGAATGGTCACCACACTGATGCCTGCAGTAGAGAAGAGTTGGAGCCGAATTGGATGCCAATCAACAGACAACTGAAGAAGGAAACAAAAGAAAGATGATGATTGCTCATGACCAAGTGGCACGCAGCAGCACATGCAATTGATATGCAGCATGGCAATAACTCTTAATGACATTGCAAGGAGTTGAATAGGTCAGAAACTGAATGAGATTTGTATTGCAGTACCATTCATGGAAGCTGAAAGCCCATTCACCAAGCAGCATGGTCTAGTGCACATGGCTGTATGCCTATAAGGACACACACACACCAAGAACCCAGCAGGGGGTATTAGTCTGAAGAGGGGAATGGAAGTGATGTGAATGTGGAAAAGGAGGGACAAAACACAAGCAGGGCCTGACATTGATCAGGGTTCACGGTGTGCTATAAAGTAGGCATGATTAATCCCTTCCCTGTACCAGAAGGCTGAGCTAGATTTTTAAAGCAATTCAAGTGCCTGGAAGACAATGGTTGATAGCTGCTGTTGAGTCAGCCTCCAGTCCAACTCACTGTGACAACCAGCTCCCTGTGACTCCATGGGCAATATTCTCCCTGGTCCTGCACCATCTCTTTGGTTGTGCATCAGATTGTGATTCACAGGGGTTTTCGTTAACTGGTTTTCAGAAGTAGAATGCCAGGCTCTTCTTCATCGCTCATCTTAGTCTGGACACATCACAGAAACGGGTTCAGTCTCATAGCCGCACCCAACCAAGCTCCCCCATTTCAGTATCATAGCAACACAGAAATCAGTTCAGTACCACAGCAATAACGAAGCATCCCCCTGACAAATGAGTGTTGGATGCAGATGAGTTGCTTTGTCTTGGACTCAAACCCAGATCTCCCACATTGAAAAGGAGAATTCTACAACTGAACCACCAATTTACCCTCAGACTATAATAAGTATCCAGTAAATGGTTATTAAGAATGTGGCTGCCAGGAAAATCCAGCACTTTCCTGCCAAGGCTTAACACTAATATCTTCCCCCACACACACGAAGGCTGCAGAGGAATGACTTTCTCCATGCCAGCCCTGGTATCTAGACAAGGGACCCTAACATTGAGCCACTGAGCCCCAGCAGGCTGGGGAGCAATGTCAAATTGGATGAGGGACAATCCTGGTTGAGTTAGTTTCCCTAAGCTTGCAGGGCAGTTTAGCATGTCCACAGCTGTGTTCAGAATAGCCATGTGATTACCACCGAGAGAAATTCTACATGCTTTCACACCCCATGCTAGTCGTTGCAGCCATCGTTGAGTACAGTTCATGCTCATCACTATCTAGAACTCACGGTGACGCTGTGGGTGAGTCATTGGGCAGCTAACCTCAAGGTTGGCAGTTCAAAGGCACCAGTTGTTCTCTGAGAGGAAGGTGAGATGATCTGCTCCTGTAAAGATTTAGCCTGAGGAATTTTATATAGGGTCACAGTGAGTCAGGATCAACTCAATGGTGTGGATTTGGTTTAGTAGACCCGCCATCAGATCATATTTAATGTATTTATTAACATGTATATTTGCCACAAATCCAATGTCTTTTATTTTTATCACTGCATTTCAATACAATTTGTGCCTTTGTGATTCTGTATTTCATTGGAGGTATTTGGAAATATTATTCTGGGGAGTGGGCAGGTGTTCCATAGCCTTTCCTAAATGCCAAAAGGATCCATGGGGTTGCAATGGTTAAGACCCTCTAATAGACTTTATCAAAGAGCCCTGGAGGCACAATGGTTAAGTGCTCAGCTGCTATCCAAAAGGTTGAAGGTTTGAACCCACCAGTGGCTCTGTTCTTGGAAGAAAAACCAGGCAACTCATTCTTGTGAAGATTACAGCATAGAGAAGCCTAGAGCAGTGGTTCTCAAACTTCCTAATGCCACAACCCTTTCATACAGTTCCTCATGTTGTGGTGACCTCCACAACCATAAAAATATTCTCATTGCTGCTTCATAACTGTAATTTTGTTACAGTCACCCTGTGCAAGGGTCCCACAGGTTGAGAACCATTGGTCTAGAGAGCTCTGCACTGATGCATTGAGTCACTATGAGTGAACTGGACTAGAAGGTTCCTAACAAAAACACCAACAATCCTTTTTTACCATGACCTTGTTAACTCAAAAAGATTAATAAGCAAATTCACAAATGAGGACATCCAGTTGCCCCTCCAAACTGGAGAAGCATAAGTTAAATGGTGACCCTGACCCCACGGTGTCCTCCAGCTGGTTCCATGCTGCCTTTATTCCTTCTGCCTCTCAGTTCTGTGGAGAAGAAGGGGAAAGGGAGGGAAACAAAAAGAAAGAAATGAAAAGATAATTTTCCAGCTTCTTCACATCACTGAATTGAACTTTACTTTTAGTAAAAGTATTATGAAATGGAAATGGTGCTTTCACTATTTTGCTTTTAGGTGATAATCAGAGACATGGTGCTGGTAATTATTTGAGCCGGGGAGGTTAGTGTGCAGATTTTCTGAATATGGTTGAGCCAGCATGCCCCCTTCCAGGCCTAGCATTTCCCTGGGATATGAGAAGTTATAGACAGTCTACTCTCTTCTTCCTCTGACTTTGCTGCAAACAATGGACACACTGGTTCTGACTTGACCTGGCTCCAGTACAGAAAAAAAAATATCCTCCTTGCATAATTGTAGTGCTTGCATTGGAAGGCACCCAGAGACAAATCTCTCTTCTGGTGGCATAATGGGTTATGTGTTGGGCTATTAACTGCAAGGTCAGCAGTTGGAATTCACCAGTCACTCCTTTGGAGAAAGATGATGCTTTCTTCTCCCATAAAGAGTTATAGCCTTAGATGAGTATAAAAACTCAAAATGCATTGGCAGAGATTCCACAGAGAATAAGCCTCCATTAAATCCCCTGGGACCATTCACCAGGGATGGGATTAAACCCTGCTCACCGTCAGTACATCAGAAAGTGTATTGTTGCAGATATGATTAGGTTAAAAATTAACATCTTATCATTTGTCTTTACTCTTAACACGTTTTTCATTTGTTCTTTTTTTAATTTTCTGCTTTCCTTTTTATTGAAAAAAGTAACTAATGTCACTAAACAAGTAGAGAATTTGTTAAATGAAAATCTAATCGGTTATGTAAACTTTCACTGAAAACATAACACACTTTTATTTTTACAAAGAGTTATAGCCTTGGAAACCCAGGAAGCCGGAGTATTTTCTCTCGATAGGATTGTTAAGCACCCAATGGCAATGAGTGTTGTTGGATTTTGTTTCTTTATTGTTTTCTGTAGCTATGGAGGGGTATAGGGGTTATGTGTTGGGCTGTTGAACGCAATGTCTGAAATGGCAAATTTGAAATCCCCAGCCACTCCAAGGGAGAAAGATGAGGCTTTCTACTCCCCTAAAGAGTTCCAGTCTCAGAGCAGCCAGTCCACAAAGAGAACAACATGGCTGGCCCCACTATGAGATATGATGCCCCTCAGTGACCAAGGGTGATACAGGGGACAGCACTGGAGACACAGTGTGCGAATTGCACCTAACCTGATTCCACCACACCGAGGCAAAGTGTGGTGGAGTGCAGTGGAACAGCAAGGGAATGGAGTGGCAAGGTCCCCAGGGAATGCTGAAAGTGGACTTTGGGGCCAGGTTGTGGTGCCTCAACAGACTGGATTGGAAAACACTCCTAAGGTCCAACAAATGATCCTTGAACTAACTACAAGCTCTTCTTTCTTGATGTGTTTTGTTTTGTTCTTTGTCAGTGGTTTGTCTTTGTTGTTTTGTTGTCTGGTTGTATATTGTTGCTTTGTTTTCCTCTGTCTTGTTTTCGTGCATGTTAGTGTCTCCACAGGTCTGTCTAAATAAGACAGGCTGGATGAACTATCTGGAGGAAAAACAACAGGACCGACAGTTCGGGGGCACTTGGGATAGGGTGAGGTGCAGACGGGGGGGGTAAGGAAGTGGTGTTAACAAACATAGGGACAAGAGAACAACATGAGACTCAAAATGGTAGTGAGGGGGAAGTGGCAGGCCTGGTAGGGAATGATCAATGGTAAGGTTACGTAAAGAAGAGGTATAGCTCTAACCAAGGTGGGGACAGAGCATAGTAGTGGGAGAGGGGGTAGGTCAAGGGAGATGGAGGAAAGAGCTAGGAGTCAAAGTGCATTTATAGAGGTCTAGACAAAGACATGTACATGCAAATATAAATATCATACAGTTTCCTTTGTAGTTGTAGACCCCCAATCATAAAATTATATTCTTTGCTACTTCGTAACTCTCGTTTTGTTACAAGTTATGGATAGTGCCACCCTGTAAAGGGTTCGTCTAAGCCCCAAAGGGGTCACGACCCACATGGTGAGAACCGCTGCTCTAAATTTAGAGGAGTTTCTCTTAAGGTCTATTTCACCATACTGTTAGAAGCTCAAGTCCATTTGTTGTTGTTGTTAGGTGCCGTCGAGTGGGTATGTCTCATAGCAACTCTACACACAATATAATGAAACGCCGCCCTGTCCTGTGACATCCTCACAGTGGTTCTCTGCTTGCGCTCATTGTTGCAGCCACTGTGCTAATGCATCTTGTTGGGGACCGCCTCTCTTTTCCTGCCCTTTCATACCAAGATTTGGGACTTCCTGTAGAGCAGTGGTTCTCAACTTTCCTAATGCCATGATATTTTCATACCAAATCTCATTTAGTGATGAAACCCCCCAACCATAAAAATGATTTCATTGCAGCTTCATAACTGTAATTTTGTTACTGTTATGAGTCACGACACCCCTGTGAAATTTTCATTCCATACCCACAAAGGGGTCGCGACACACAGGTGAAGATCCCCTGCTCTAAACTAAGAGGAGATTCTCTTAAGATAGAATTCAGCATACTGGTAGATGCACAAGTTCTGTTTTTATTGGTGTTAGGTATCATCGAGTGGGTTTTGGCTCATAGTAACTCTATGCACAATATAATGAAACGCTTTCCCATCCTATGCCATCCTCACAGTGGTTCTTTTGCTTGTGCTCATTGTTGCAGCCACTGTGCTAATCCAACTTTTGGGTAGCTGCCTCTTTTTTGTGGCCTTTCAATTGTACCAAGACTTGTGTCTTCCTCTAGGCCAGTGGTTGTCAAATTTCCTAATGCCATGACCCTTTGATACAGTTCCTCATGTAGTGGTGACCCCTATCATAACATTATTGTTACTTCGTAACTGTAATTTTCCTACAGTTATGAATCATTTCACACCTGTGAAAGGGTCATTCGATCGCCAAAAGTGGTCGTGAACCACAGGTTAAAAACCGCTGGTCTAAACTAAGAAGAGTTTCTCTTAATATCTACTTCACCCTATTGTCAGAAGCACAAATCCTATAGTTATTGTTAGATTCTGTTGTGTAGCTTTTGACGCCTAGCAACTCTAAGCACAATATGATGGAAAGGTGTCCTGTCCTGCGCCATCCACCCAGTGGTTCTTTTGCTTGCGCGGATTGTTGCAGCCACTGTTGTATTCCATCGTGCTGTGGGCTGCCTCTTTTTGCTGCCCTTCTACTGTACCCAGATCTATGTCTCCCTCTAGGGCAGTGGTTTTCAACCTTCCTAATGTCATGACTCTTTCACACCATTCCTCATGTACTAGTGACACCCCCCCAAACATAAAATTATTTTCCTTGTTACTCCATAACTATAAATTTGCTATTGTTATGAATCAGGTCACCCATGTGAAATGCTCATTGTTCCCTCCTAAGACGTCGTGACCCACAGTTAGAGAACTGTTACTCTACACTAAGAGTTTCTTTTAAAGTCTTCTTCAGCATATTGTTAGAGGCACATATCCTGTTGTTTGGTGCCTTCGAATGGGTTTAGGCTCATGCCAACTCTATGCACCATGTAATGAAATGCTTTCCCGTCCTGTGCCTTCCATACAGTGGTTCTTTTGCTCACACTCATTTTTGCAGCCACTGTGCTAATCCATCTTGTTGGGCACTGCCTCTCTTTTCCTGCCCTTCTGTACCGAGATATGTGTCTTCCTCTAGAGCAGTGGTTCTCAACTTTCCAAATGCCACAACCACTTCACACTATTCCTCGTAAGTGGTGACATCCAACCATAAAATATTTGCATTGCTACATCATAATTGTAATTTTGCTTCTGTTATGGATCAGGCCACCCATGCGAAAGTTTCGTTAGTCTCCTCAAAGACGTCTCGAGACACAGTTGGAGAACCAATGGTCTATATGATAGGAGTTTCTCTTAAGGTCTACTTCAGAATATTCTTAGAAGCCCAAGTTCTTTTTATTATTGTTTGGTGCCTTTGAGTGTGTGTTGGCTCATAGCAACTGTATGCACAATATAATGAAACTCGGCCCCATCTCGTGCCATCTCACTGTGGTCCTTTGCTTGCGCTCACTGCTGCATCTATTCCATCTTGTAGGGGCTGCCTGACTTTTGCAGCCCTTCTGCTGTACCAACATTTGTGTCTTCCTCTAGGACAATGTTCCTCATACATCCTAATTCTGTGGCCCTTTCGTACAGTTCCCAATGTAGTGGTGGACCCCAATCATAAAAATATAAAATTATATTCATTGATATTTCATAACTGTACTTTTGCTACTGTTATGAAGCAGGCCATCACTGTGAAGGGGTGTTTCGAAACACCTCCCACCTGAAAGTGTTCACGACCCAACATTGAGAACCCTGCTGTAAACTAAGAAGAGTTGTTCTTAAGATTTACTTTAGCATATTGTTAAACACACAAGCCCTGTTGTTATTGTTGTTAAGTTCCGCGGAGGGGGGTTTGGCTCATCGCATCTCTATGCACAATATCATGAAATGCTTCCCAGACCTGTGCCATCCTGACAGTGTTTGTTTGCTAGTGCTCATTGTTGGAGCCTTATTGGGGGGGTCTGGCTATTTTTTGTTGCCCTTCTACTCTACCAAGATTTGTGTATTCCTTTAAGGCAGTGGTTCTCAACCTTCCTAATGCCACAACATTTTCATACCATTCCTCATATAGTGCTGACTGCCAAATCATAAAATTATTTTCATTGCAACTTTGTAACACTAATTTTTCTACTGTTATGACTGGGCGACCACTATGAAAGGTTCATTCATCCCCCAACAGGGATCATGACCCAAAAGTTGAGAACCGCTGCACTAAACTAATAGGAGTTTCTCTTAAGGTCTACTTCAGCACATTATAAGAAACACAAGTCCTGTTGTTTTGTTGTCAGGTGCAGTCGAGTGGGTTCTGACTCATAGCAACCCTATGCTCCATATAATATAACGCTGCCCCATCTGTGCCATCCTCACAGTGTTCCCTTAGCTTGAGCTCATTGCTGCAGCCACTGTGCTATTACATCTATTTGGGGGCTGACTCTATATTGTGGCCCTTCAACTATATCAAGACTTGTGTCTTCCTGTAGGACTGTGGTTTTCAGCAATCCTAATGCCACGACCCTTTCATACAGTGCCTCGTGTAGTAATGACCCCCCAACCAAAAAAAATATACTGTTGCTACTTCATAACTGTAATTTTGCTACTGTTACGTATCGGCCCACGCCTATGGGAGGGTCATTCGAACACCCCCAAAGGATTTATCACTCACAAGTTGAGAACAGCTGCTCTAAACTAAGAGCAGTTTCTCTCAAGGTTTAGTTGAGCATATTGTTAGATGTATGATTCCTCCTGTTATTGTTGTTCGGGCCGTGGAGAGGGTTTGGGCTCATAGCAACCCTGCGCACAATATAATACAGGCCTGCCCAGACTTGCATCATCCTCACAGTGGTTCTTTGCTTGCGCTCATTGTTGCAGCTACCGTACAAATCCGTCTTGTAGGGACTTCCTCTCTTCTGCTGCCCTTCTACTGTACTTGCGTCTTCCTCTAGGACAGTGTTTCTCACCCTTCCTATTTCTACGACCTTTCCATACACTTCCCAATGTGTAGTGGTGGTCCCCAAAGCATAAAGGTTCTTTTCTACTGTTTTTCCATAACTGTAATTTTGCAAGTCTTATGAATCTAGTCACCCTGTGAAAGGGTTGTTCAACCAAACAAAGTGGTCACAAATCACAGGTTGAGAACCGCTGTTCTAAATTAAGAGGAGTTTCTCCTGTGGTCTAGTTCAGTATATTATTACACACACGAGTCCTGTTCTTATTGTTGTTAGGGGCTGTCGAGTGGGTTTGGCTCATAGTTGGCTCATAACAACTCTATGCACAGTATCATGAAACACTGTTCCATCCTCTAACACCCTCACACTTTTCTTTTGTTTTCTTTTATTGTTGCAGTCTCTGTGCTAATCCACCTTTTGGGGGACTGCCTCTCAGTTGCTGACCTTCTACTGTACCCAGATTTGTGTCTTCCTCTAGGGCAGTGGTTCTCAAACTTCCTAATGCACGACTCTCTCACACCATTCCTCATGTATTGGTGCCCCCCCCAATCATAAAATTATTTTCCTTGTTACTTTATAACTAAAATTATGCTACTGTTATAAATCAGGCCACCATGTGATATAGTCATTCTCGCCCCCACCCCCCAAAAGGCATCACTACCCACAGTTTGAGAACTGCTATAATACACTAAGAGGAGTTTATTTTTAAGGTATGTTTCAACATATTGGTAGAAGCACAAATCCTGTTCTTCTTTTTGGCTGCCTTCGAGTGGGTTTTGGCTCATACCAACTCTATGCACAATGTAATGAAACGTTGTCCTGCCCTGTGGATCCTCACAGTGGTTCTTCTGTTTGCAATCATTGTTGCGGCCACTGTGGTAGTCCATCTTTTTACGGACTACCTCTCTTTTCCTGCCCTTCCGTACCAAGATTTGTGTCTTCCTCAAGAATAGTGGTTCTCAACTTTCTGAATGCCACTACTATTTCATACCAGTCCTCATGTAGTGGTGACACCCCAACCATAAAATATTTTCATTGCTACATCATAACTGTAATTTCGCTTCTGTTATGGATCAGGCCACCCATGTGAAAGGTTCATTAGTCTTCTAAAGGCACTGTGACACAGTTTGAGAACCACTGGTGTAAACTAAGGGGAGTTTCTCTTAAGGTCTACTTCAGCATATTCATAGAAGCACAGTCCTGTTGTTTTTGTTTGGTGCCTTTGAGTGTGTGCTGGGTCATAGCAACTCTATACACAATATAATGAAACGTGACCCCGTATCGTGCCACCCTCACAGTGGTTATTTTGCTTGTTGTCATTGTCGCAGCCATGGGCTAATCCAACTTATGAGGGGCTCCCTCTCTTTTGCTGCCCCTCTACTGCCCTTTCATTCATTTCCTCAGGTAGTGATGAACCCCCAATCATAAAATTATTTTCATTGCTACTTCGGAACTTTAATTTTGCTACAGTTATGAATCAGGCCTCCACTGTGAAAGGGTCATTTGACCCCCCCAAAGGGCTAGCGACCCACAGGTTGAGAACCACTGCTCTATACTAAGAGGAGTTTCTCTTAGGATCTACAGCACCATATTGTGAAAAGCATGAGTCCTACAGTGATTGTTGTTAGGTGTTGCCCAGTGGGTTTTAACTCTCAGCAACTCTACGCACAAGATAATGAAACGCTGCCCCGTCCTGTGCCATCCTCACAGTGGTTTCTTGTCTGCACTCATTGTTGCAGCCACTGCGCTAATCTATCATTGGGGGTCTGCCTCTCATTTGCTGCCTTTCTGATCTGCCAAGATTTCTGTCTTGATCGAGGACAGTGGCTCTCAACCTTCCTATAATGCCACAGGCCTTTTATACCACTCCACATGTAGTGGGTACAATCCCAGTCATAAATTTATCTTCATTGCTACTTCATAACTGTAATGAAGCTACTGCTATGAATTGGGCCACCCCTGTGCAAGGGTAGTTCATCACCCAAATGGAGTCGTGGCCCACAGGTTGAGAATCTCTGCTCTGCTCCAAACTATGAAGAATGTCTCTTAAGATATATTCAGCACATTGTTAGAAGCAAAAGTCCTGTTGTTATTGTATTTAGGTGCCTTCAAGTGGGTTTTGGCTCATAGCAACTCTATGCAAAATGTAACGAAACGCTCCCCCATCCTGTGCATTCCTCACAATGGTTCTTTGCTTGTGCTGGTTGTTTCAGCCACTGAGGTATTCCAACTTGGAGGAGGGGCTGCCTCTCCTTTGCTGCCCTTCTACTCTACCAACATTTGTGTCTTCCACTCGGACAGTGGTTCTCAATCTTCCTAGTTCCACAACCCTTTCATGCAGTTCCCAATAGAGTGGTGGACCCCCAGTCATACAAAATTTTCGCTGATATTTCATAACTGTAATTTTGCTAATCTTATGAATCAAGCAAGCCTTGTGAAAGGGTCATTCAACCCACTCACTTCCCAAAAGGTTTCGTGATTCATAGGTTGAGAACCCTGCTCTAAACTAAGAGGAGTTTCTCTTACGATCTACATCAGCATATTTTTAGAAGTCAAGTCCTTTTTGTGTTGCTGTTAGTTGCTGTCGAGTGGGTTTTGACTCTCACCAACTCTACGCAAAATATAATGAAAAGCTGCCCCGTCCTGTGCCGTCCTCACAGTGGTTTGTTGATGGCACTCATTGTTGCAGCCACTGAGCTATTCCATCTTGTAGGATCTGCCTCTCACTTGCTGCCCTTCTGCAGTACCACGTTTTGTGTATTCCTCTTGGGCATTGTTTCTGAACCTTGTTAATGGCATGGCTCCTTTATACAATTCTTAATGTTGTGCTGATCCTCCAACAGTAATTTTTTTTTCATTGTTACTCCATTACTGTGATTTCTCTACTGTTATTAATTGGCAACACCTGTGAGAGGCTCGTCTGAAACCCCATAGGGGTCGCGACCCACAAGTTAAGAACCACAGCTCTAAATTTAGAGGAGTTTCTCTTAAGATCTAGTTCAGCATATTGTTAGAAGTACACGTCCTTTAGTTATTGTCGTTAAGTTCCGTCGAGTGGGTTTTGACTTTTAGCAACTCTATGCACAATATAATGAAACGCTGCCCTGTCCTGTGCCACCCTCACCGTGCTTGTGTGCTTGGCCTCAGTTTGGCAGCCAGTGTGCTAATCCAAATTGTTGGAGACTGCCGCTCTCTTCCTTCCCATCTGTACCAAATTTGTGTCTTGCCCTAGAGAAGTGGTTCTTAACCTTCCTAATGCCACTACCCTTTCTTATCGATTCTCATTTAGTGGGTACCCACAACCATAAAATTATTTTCATTGGTACTTTGTCACTGTAATTGTACTACAGTTATGAATTGGGCCACCCCTGTGAAAGGGTCATTCTACCCTCCCAAGGGGCGCGACCCACAGGTTGAGAACTGCTGCTCTAAAGTTAAAGGACTTTCTCTTAAGTCCTACTTCACCATATTGTTAGAAGCACAAGTCCTGTAGTTATTTTTGTTGAGTGCTGTTGAGTGGGTTTCTGGTCACAAGAACTCTATGCACAATATGATGAAATGCTGCCCAGTCCAATGCCATGCTCAGAGTTGTTCATTTTCTTGTGCTCATTGTTGCAGCCACTAGGCTAATCAATCTTGTAGGGGCTGCCTCACCTTTGCTGCCCTTCTACTCTACCAAGAATTCTGTCTTCCTCTAGGGAAGTGGTTCTCAACCTTCCTAATGCCACGACTCTTTCATACCATTCCTCATATAGTGGTGACTGCCAAATCATGAAATTATTTTCATTGCTACATCATACCTCTAATTTTTCCACTTTAATGAACGGCCCACTGCCGTGAAAGGGTCATTCGTCCCCCAAAAGGGGTCACAACCCTCAGTTTGAGGACCGCTGCGCTAAACTAATAGGAGGTTCTCTTCAGGTCTACTTAGGTACATTGTTAGAAAAACAAGTCCTGTTTTTTTTTTTTGTGGGTTTTGACTCATAGCAACTCTATGTCAATATAATGAAACACTGTCCCGTCTTGTGCCATCCTTGCAGTGTTTCGGTGGCTTGTGTTTATTGTTGCAGCCACTGTGCTATCCCATCTACATGTGGCTGACTCTACTTTGTTGCCCTTCAACTGTATCAAGAATTGAGTCTTCCTCTTGGACAGTGGTTTTCAACATTCTTACTCACGACCCTTTCATCCAGTTCCTCATGTAGTCGTGACCAACCAACCATAAAATTATTTTTGTTGCTACATCCTAGCTGTAATTTTGCTACTGCTATAATTCAGGCCACCCCATGAAAGGGCTGTTTGACCCCCTAAGTAGACACGACCCACAGGTCGAGAGCCGCTGCTCTAAAAGAAAGGTGAGATTCTCTTAAGGTCTTCTTCAGCATATTGTTAGAAGCACAAGTCCTGTTGTTATTGTTGTTGGGTGCAGTCGTGTGGGTTTGGCTCATAGTCACTCTCTGCACAATATAATGAAACTCTGGGGGTCTTAAAGGCTTGAAGGTAAACAGGCTGAAATCTAGCTTGGAAGCAACAAAGCCCACAGAGAAGAAGAACACAAGCCTAAGTGAACACGAGGTGTTGAAGGGATCAGGTAGCAGACACCAAAGAACAAAAACCATTATTGTGTGATCACCTTCCCCACATAAACGCTGAAGATGAATGTGTGCATAAGTAAGTGTGGTGAAGAAGGCTGATGGTGCCCGCCTATCAAGCGATATAGCGTCCCGGGTCTTAAAGGCTTGAAAGTAAACAAGCAGGCCCAGAAGCAACAAAGCCCACATGGAAGCATCACACCAACATGTGTGATCATGAAGTGCTGAGGGGATCAGTTTTCAAGCAACAAAGGCGGCAGGGGGGATTATATCATCGTGAATGAGGGGAGTGCATGACGGGGGACCAATGCCGACCTGTAGACAATTGGACATCCCTTGCGGAGGGGTAGTGGGAAGGAGATGAGTCACTCAGGGTTCAGTGTAGCAATAATGAAACCCACAACCTTCCTCTAGTGATTAAACACTTCCTCCACCCACCTCTCATGATCCCAATTCTACCTTGCAAACCTGGTTAGACCAGAAGATACACAGCGCTACAGATGGTAACTGGAAACACAGGGAATCCAGGACAGATGAACCCCCCAGGATCAGCGGTGAGAGTGTTGATACTGGGAGGGAAGTGGGTGTAGAAATGGGAAACCGATCACAAGGATCTACATATAACTTCCCCCCTGGGAGATGGGCAACAGAAAATTGGGTGAAGGGAGACGCCGGGCAGTGTAAGATAAGAGAAAATAATAATTTATAAATTATTAAGGGTTCATGAAGGAAGAGGAGCAGGGTGAGAGGGGGAGAGGGGAAAGGGGAAATGAGCTGATTCCAGGAACCCAGGAGGAAAGCAAATTTTGAGAATGATGAAGGCAACGAATGCATAAGTGTGCTTTACACAATTGGTGTATATATGGATTGTGATGAGTTGTATGAGCCCCAATAAAATGATTTAAAAAAAAAAAGAAAGAAATGTCTATAAATGAATGAAGGCAACATATGTACAAAATGCCTGATGCAATCAATATGGATTGCAACAAAAGTTGTAAGAGTCTCCAATAAAAGATATTTAAAAAAATGTATATATAATAAATATTTTCCTAACTTATATAAATGATTAATAAGAATAAAATTAAGCAGGCTGGGTTTTTTATAGGAAAAAATAATGATAAAAGAACAAATGAGAGATTCAGCAGGAAGCAATGGATAGGAAAATATTATCAGGAAAGTTTTCTCTTATATGGAATGTACATTCTCTTACATGACAACAATCAGAATATGCCGTAAGAACCTCAGACCAAATACTAGAATAAAATAGAGGAAAACATTCCCAACCTTTCAATAAAATGCTATATGCTTTCTATGATTTTCATAAAAGGTCAAATTCTTTAACAAAATATATTGTTCATTCAAATTTTTATTTATGCATAAATTTATGTCTCCTTGCATTACATCTCATAAAAAGGCATAAGAATTGTTTTTGCTCTATCTAATACTAAATAGAAGATAGTGAAGGTGAAAAAATAGCTTTCGTGAATGTTGCTTTGAAATACAAATGGCATTGTCCTAAGAAATTATAATGATTTAATTTTTAAAAATCATTTTATTAGGGGCACATACAACTCTTATCACAATCCATACATACATCAGTTGTGTAAAGCACATCTGTACATTCATTGCCCTCATCATTCCAAAACATTTGCTCTCCACTTAAGGCCCTGGCATCATGCCCTCATTTTTCTCCGCCCTCCCTGATCCCCCCTCACTCATGAACCCTTGATAATTTGTCAGATCTTACATATTTTGTCTCCCTTCACCCACTTTTCCGTTGTCCATCCCCCAGGGAGGAAGTTATACGTAGATCCTTGTAACTGAGGTCTCAGAGCAGCTGGGTGTGATGCAGGGGAAGCTCTGGAAGCAGCTGCAGACACTGCGGGAGTTGGCAGCCCAACAGTGAGGGTCACTGCATCCGTGGGTACCAGAAAACTGGCTGGGGTTGCTTATTCCCCTAGATGCTACCCCTGCCTTGAAGAGAACCGTGACAGAGGCCTAAAGACATGTGTCAGGAAAAGATGAGTCCTTCACTGTTTCCTCTTCCCACAAACTTTTGAGGAGAGCCTGCAGGGCAGGGGCTCAGCTCCCTGGCTCCAGTCAAATGCCCTTCCCCACAGCCACACCCTCGCCAGCCCCAACCCCCCATGCCCTGGGTTTGCTTCTTGAATCCAGAGGAGCAGCCTGGGCAAGGACCATGAAGAACCTGTCCTTCAGGCAACTCCTTTGATTGGGTTCCTTGACCTCCAGTTGTGGACACATGCACACTAACTGTTGGGGGACTCAGGCTGTCACCACAGGGGCCAGGATCTGAAGAGGATTCTGGCACTGCAGGACTTCCTGAGGGAAGCAGAGGACTTGCAGAGCTGGCTGAGCAGCCAGCAGCAGGTGGCCAGAGGAGAGAGGACTATGAGCACACCCTAGTGAGGAAGGGGCTAGGGCAAGGAAGGTGCCCTGGAGCCGAATGAAGACGGGTAGTGGAGGGGGGCTCCATGCACAAGGGCTGATGGGGAACATCAGTCTGGACTGAGGACAGCTGTGGCTTCCTATTCCCCTCTCTACGTAGAGGGGCAAGTTCTGTGTCTGTTCATTCCTGCCCTGCCCAGTCACTCACTGAGGTGTCTCACAGCCCACCAGCCAGGGCCCCCTGTGACCCCTCTCCTTTCTTCTCAGCTCCACTTAACCAAGTTTGCAATGTTTCGGCACCAAGTGAAGATGGGTGGCCACCAGGGGGCAGCCTACCCTACTAGCGGAGAGCCTGCTGGAGTGGTGGCCCAGCACTGCCCCCAGGGCCCAGCAGTGGTGACAGGACCTACAGTGAGTACCAGCAGCCTGGAGCACGGGTGAGTTTGGGAGGAGGTGCTGGGCAAGGCATGAAGAGGCTTCCAGGGAGACCCTTGCTGTGTGGGGCTCTGCCAAACCACTGTCTTTGGAGAGGGCCCGAGTTCAGGGAACCCAGGACAGCCCCTGCTGTCTGCGGCCTGTGGAGGAGGCAAAGCTGGGTCGGTGGATCAGGGAGCCTGGTCACAAAGCCCACTTAGCAGGGTCACTTTCCCAGCCATGGGCTCCCTGCACCTGCAGGGGCATTCTGGGAAGAGTTGAGCTGGGCTGAGGATGCCTTGCACAGCCCCAGGCTGACCCACGTCACAGTACAAGCTACTGCGTTTCCAGCCCAGATGGAGCTTAGGCGAGATCCCGATTTGCCCATGATCCTAGCCCAGAGGCTGGCCCAGAGTCTCAGGGGCCCGGCATTTGCTGCATGCAAGAACCATGGAGGGGTGAGCTTCTACCTTTGAAGGGTGTGCAGTCTCCTCCAAACACACAGCATGCCTGGGTGGCACACAACGTTGCTACCTGCCGTGTGCCGGGCTTTAGAATGACCCCACCTGCTGACTCATGGGGATCCTCCAGAGGGTGTGCAAGTTAGTAAATCTTTCCAGGAGCACGGAACCTCTTATTTCTCCTGAGGAGCAGTTAGTGGGACTGAACCAGGCAACAGCCCAACACTTCCCAAACAGGCCTCCTGGAGCATCGTTAGAGCAAGGGATAAACTGCTAGTGACAATGGGCCCTGGGAGGACAGTTTGCAGAAAGGCCTGAAGCGCTGAGCAAGATCTCAGGACGGTGGCCCTCTGGGAGCTTAAGACAAGTTCTAAACCCAGCCAGGAAGCTGAAGGGCTGAGCAGACAGAAGCTGAGCGGGAGGAATGAGCATGCTGGGATAACTGCTGACCCCCGCCTGGGGGCAGGGCTGCCTGGTTGAAGCTGTGGGAGCTGACTCAGGCCAGACCCCACCTGCTCTGAGACGCTGAGGCCACCCTCAAAGTTCACAGCCAACTGTCTCACGTGCTCGTCCGTATCCAGTTTGTGCCTGGGGGAGGGGGTGGCTTCTGCAAGTGCTGCCACCCCAGGCCCAGAGTCCCACACTCAATGCCCGGGCCCTTGGCCACCATGCTGTCTCAGGAGAAAGCCACAAGCCTCCCAGATGCTGTGTCCCACTTGGTGGAGGCCCCCCTGAGGAGACATGGATCGCACCAATGAATCACACAATCTGCCTCTGACAACTTGAGGCCTCCTCACCCCCCACTATCATCACCCCAGTGCCGCTTCCCACTCTGGACTAGAGTGCATAGGTATTAGCAAGAGATAAAACTCACGACACATGGAACCCAGGATAAGGAATGGGAATAGAGATACCAAAAGGGTAGGGGGAAGGGGGGTCGAGAATGGGAGGAACGGGAACCGAAAGCAATGAATGACATATAACCACACACCCCTCCCCGGGAGAGGAGCAACAGAAACCAGAGGGAAAAAGAGACAATGGTCGATGTGAGATATGAAAATAATAACAATCTATACTCTATCAAAGAACCATGATTGGGGGAGGAGGAAAAAAAGAGGAGCTGTTCCCAAGGGCTCAAAAGAAAGTAAATGTCTAGAAAAGAATGATGGCAATATACGTATGACTATGTCAGATACAATTGGTGTATGGAATGTAACAAGAGTTGTAAGAGCCCCCAATAAAATAAATAAATTTAAATTTAAATTAAAATAAAACACCAAAAACCTCCATCTGCACAGTGAGACAGTGAAGGGACAAGAGTCCCGAGTCCCTCGGCTCTCACACAAGGCCACCAAAGGCAAACTCTAAGTGGGGGTCTGGCAAAGTTGTGGATGGGTGGGCAAAGCTATCAAGCGGCCCATGAGGGACTACATTGGCCCTGGAGAACTGGGTGGGAAGGAGGGGTGGCGGGCAGAGCTGAGGCCGAGTAGACACTTGGTAAGGCTGTGGGACTGAGCGGCAGAGACATGGAGGTTTGGACATGAGTGGTGGTGGACTCAGGCCGTCTGTGACGCTGCCTCGGTACCAGGTCCCCTCACCCCGTGCTCTCCCGTGCTCTCCCAGGCTCCAGGTGCAAGACTGTGCCTCCTAGGCAGCCAGTGTGCAGTGAGATTTGCAGGTGGTGGAGGAGCCCCAAGACCCCGGCAGTGGAGCCCAAAACTTCAGTGTCCACCAAGAGCTGAGGGCCAAGCTGGAGGCCCAGAAGGAGCTGCACCAGTGCGCCACCCAGCGGGGACAGCAGGTGCTCCAGGCTACAGGGCCATCCGCCGTGGAGGTCGGCTCTCCTTTCTGGCCCTTCCCCAGCCCACTGGACCCCCGCACCCTGGCCCCACAGGGCCAAGCATCTTTCTTTTCTATTTTTTTAAATCATTTTATTGGGGGCTCGTGCAATTCTTATCACAATTCATACATACATGCATTGTGTCAAGAACATATGTACAGGCTCTTCCTCTAACTGTAGCGGCCTGAGGTGACCTGCTAAAATGGTTCGCTACTCATTTGACCCAGAAAACCCTACAAAATCCTGCAAATACAGAGGGTCGAATCTCTGGGTCCACTTCAAAAACACCCGTGAAACTGCCCAGGCCATCAAAGTCATGCACATCTGGAAAGCCACCAAATACTTGAAAGACGTCACTCTGCAGAAGCAGTGTGTGCCTTTCCGACGGGACAATGATGGTGTTGGTAGATGTGCCCAGACCAAACAGTGGGGTGGGACCCAGAGTTGGTAGCCCAAAAAGAGTGCTGAATTTTTGGTTCACATGCTTAAAAATGCAGAAAGTCATGCTGAACTTAAGGGTTTAGATGTGCATTCTCAGGTCATCGGGGACATCCAGGTGAACAAAGCCCCCAAGATGCACCACCGGACTTACAGAGCTCTTGGCTAGATTAATCCACACAGGAGCTCCCCCTGCCACATTGAAATGATCCTGACTGAGAAGGAACAAATCGTTCCCAAGCCAGAAGAAGATGTTGCACTGAAGAAAAAGATTTCCCAGAAGAAACTGAAGAAGCAAAAACTCATGGCTTGGGAATAAATTAAGCTTAAATAATAAAAGGGTTTTTTTTTAAAGAACATATGTACATTTGTTGCCATCATCATTCTCAAAACATTTGCCTTCTACTTGAGCCCTTAATATCTGCTGTTCATTTTGCCCCTCTCTCCGCACTCTCCCCTACCTCACGAAACCTTCATCATTCATAAATTAATATTATTTCATCATATGTTGCACTGTCCAAAGTCTCCCCCTTCCTTCTTCTCTACTGTCCCTCCCCCAGGGAGGAGGCTATTTGTAGATTCTTGTAATCAGTTTCCCCTTTCCACCCCACATTCTCTCCACCCTCCAGGCATCGCCACTCTCACCACTGGTCCTGAAGGAGTCATCTGTCCTGCGTTCCCTGTGTTTCCAGTTCCTATCTGTACCTATGTACACCCTCTTATCTAGCCAGATTTGTAAGGTAGAATTGGGATCATGAGAGTGGGGGGAGGAAGCATTTTAGAACTAGGGGAAAGTTATATGTTTCATCGTAGCTACCCTGCACCCTGACTGGCTCATCTCCTACCCACAACCCTTCAGAAAAGGGTGTCCGGTCGGCTACCAATGGGCTTTGAGTCTCCACTATGCACTCACCCACATTTTCAATGATATGATTTTTTGTTCTTTGATTCTTGATACCTCATGATCCCTTCAACAGCTCGTGGTCACACAGGCTGGTGTGTTTCTTCCATGTGGGCTTTGTTGCTTCTGAACTAGGTGGCCACTTGTTTATCTTTGAGCCTTAAAGATCCCAGATGCTATATCTTTTGACAGCCAGGCACCATCAGATCTGTTTCCCTACACTCATATAAATATATTTACATATGTACATTCCAGTCTTTGGACCTCTATAAATACCCTTTGTCACCTAGTTCTCTCCTCTATTTCCTTTTACTTTCCTCTTGTCCCACTATCATGCTCAGCCTTCATTTGGGTTTCAGTAATTTCTCTCGGTTACCTTGCCCTTGCTGAATCCCTACCAGACCACTCACACCCTCCTTGCTACTGATTTTGGATAACTTATTGCTCCCCTGTCCCTTTTTTGGTCAGCACTACACTTTTGCCCCCTTCTCTCCCACACCCCTATTCCCCCGGAACTATTGGTCCCCTTGTTTTCTCCTCCAAACTACTCATGCAGTCTATCGTATCTAGATAGGTCTGTAGAGATAATAATATGCACCAAAAATCAAGTCATTGCAAGATAGGCAATGATTGAGAACACAGCAATGACAACAAAAAGGAAACCAATTACCCATAGAAGAATAAATTAATTTTGGAAGGCAAATGCTTTGAAAATGATGAGGGCAAAGAATGTACAGATGTGCTTTATACAACTGATGTAAGTATGGATTGTGATAAGAGTTGTATGAGTCCCTAATAAAATGCTATTTTAAAAATAAAATAAAAGAAAAAAATTTTAAAGAAAGAAAAACCTATACATAGATGAAGGTCTGATTTTTAATCTCTAGGTGTGTCCTTCAGTCAGGTCCAATGGGGTACCATGCTTTGGCCCCAGAGTCTGTCCTTTGTACTACCTCAGGGGCTCCCTGCTCTGCTCCCACGGTTGCTCTGCCACACACTTTTAGTGGTTTGCCTCAGTGTCATAGGATCAGTCTGGGCCAGTTCTAACCCTGAGTCTCAAGTGTTGTCCCCCTTAGGGCCCTGGGCCATCAATGGACGGTGTGTCTCATAGTGGGATCAGCCACATTGTCCACTCTGTCCATTGACTGTTCAGAGCCGGGATATCGTCCTCCAGGCCTGATGGGCCAGGATGTGCTCCACTCTCTCTTCCTCCCCCTTCTTTGCTCCCATTTGCTCTGATCAAACATGCCCCTCTCTCCTAGATGCAGCTTCAGTGCTGTCCTCTGAATTAAATTCTTCTGGGGACAGGGGCAGTTGTCCACATAGCTGGTATGGGAGCCCAGCCTTCAGGCCCCACCACTGGCTCCCCACTCCGTGCGGGCTCACTGCATTCATTTGGCACTGGCTTTATATCTGGTCCCTCTTTCCCTGTGGAAACACAAACAATACCCTCCCCTTGGGTGGGACAGTCAGGCACCTTTTCTCTGGAGCTTCCCTCAGCACCACCTTCGGTTGTGTCCATGCCCATGCCCAGGTCCAGGAAAGGCTATGTGCCATGCAGGATGCTTGGGAGCAGGTCTTTCAGGCCTGGGAACAGAAGCAAGGGAGACGGCAGGCCATGCACCGCAAGCAGCTCTTCCTCAGACAGTGTGGAAGCTGGACAAGATCCTGCAGGCCCAGGAGACAGCTCCCCTCACCACACACAGACACACTGACCCCAGGACCTCCAGTCCTCCTGTAGTACCACCTCGGTCCCCCTTGCTTCCTGGATCACTGGCTGCTATTCTGATACGGAGCTAGATAGTGTGTCTTCCCAAGTGGCCAAGGGGACACCTGAGCCTCAGGTCACTCAGGGCCATCTCCTCCCCACACCTGGCCCCGGCCAGCCAAGCCTTACGCAGTTTGGTTGGAAATAGATGGGGCTCCTCCACAACTCGTCAGAAGTTGGGATGTTCCTAACGGCCCCCAGGTTAGAGTGTTCTTCTTCCTCAGATTCCTTCCCCTCCTGCTCAGCACCCACCTCCCCACCCCCAGCCGCAGGCCCCTTGATGCACCCCCAGAGAGCCCAGGCTGTAAACCAAGGTTCTGGCAGATGTTGCTGTCTAGGGTTCCCTTTGAACCACCATCTTTGCCCCTGATCCCCCCCCCACCTCTGTGTCACCATCATGGCTGCCCCAGGTCTTCCAGGAAGCCAGTGCCCTGGAGGGCTCTGTGGAAGAGGTGGAGCGGCTGATCCAGAAGCATGGCACCTTCCAGAGGTGCTGAGCACACAGGAAAGGGAGGTGATGGCCGGGACGGTCATGGGCGTGACCCTGATAAGGCCGGGGTATCCAGACTGTTGGGGGCACACGGGTGAGGTGTGTATGCTCACCGAACCTGTGCTGGTGGGTGAGGGATTACCAAGGAGCCAGGGGCTCCAATCCAGGGCTGGTGACCAAGCCGAGGTGCCCAAACACCCAGAAGCGCATGGGGATGGGTTAGGCCACACTCTGGGGACCACAGAGGGCATTTGGATCTGCCCATATCACATGGCCCCTGCTTCCTTCTTCCCAGGAGCCTGGCCAACCCTCAATTGCAGAGCTGTTAGTGAGGGTTAGAGACTTATAGTGAGGGCTATGGGCTGTGAGCCAGGCCCAGCAGGGGTACACTCGGTACTCAGGGCTGGGTCCACCTCCCACCTCCCACCTCCCACTACGCAGGAGGCTGCGCTGAGAGAGCAGGCCAGGGTGCTGCCAGGCCCCTGGGTTCAGGGCCTGCTGGGCACGATATGAGAGCGGCCGGCTTGAGTGGAAGCCCTGGGAGAAGGTCAGCGACACAAGCTTCACACCTCTCTGATTACTGCCGGCTTACTCAGGGCTGCTAGCCAGGTCAGAGGGCACCCCACCTGAACCCCATTTTACCTTTACAAGTGACCTTCAGCCCCACTAGGGGCCAAGGGGCGGCCTGCGGTGGAACCAGATGTGGAGAGTTTAATGGCTTTTCCAGTGGCAAAGCTAGGACTGGATTCCAGGGCCCTTGATCTCAGACCCGTGTGGACACCTGTCATCCTGATGGGCATAGTAGACAGGGCCCCGGGGGTGGGTGAGGGGCACCCTCCACATGAGAACCCACCCATGGCCCCTGCCCAGCCACTTCTTAGATCTGAAGACTGATGCGCCTGGGCCCTGTCATCTTGGGTGAAAGAAAAATTATTGTGCTGTCCCTGAGCCTGGTCAGCATTTCACTCCTTGGCACAGCCCGAGGGGTAGACGGGGTCACCGCTTGGGCCCAAGGCAGTATGAACATCAGGGCACTCATGTCCCCACCATCACACAGGACGGCGACTGGATCCAGGGGTGGGGCCAGCAGCTGGAATAGCCTGTCCCTCTTGGGGACCACAAAGAGAAGCTGATGCGGTTTCAGAAACACCTGGCCTATGAGACAGAGACCCCATGGAAGGGAGGCAGGAAGGGAATTGACAGGAAGACCTGGGACCCCTGCTAGGTACTGGTTTTCCATCCAGCAGCCTTGTCCCCAACACCCGCAGTGTCACTGTGCAGACACTAATCAGACTCTGTCACCTGCCTGAGGCCAAAGCCAAGACCAGCCAGAAGAAAGGATCGAATAGAACCCTGGGCAGAAGGGCAGAGCCCAAGCCTGTAATGTGCCCGTCCTCCACAGTGTGCCCTTGCTAGAGTCCTGGACCTTGGAAAAACTCTGGAGAGCATGGAGAGGCTGCTGCACAGACACGAGGCCTTGGAGCAGAAGATGGGCCTCCTCCAAGTTCAGGGGCAGGTATGCCACTGGGTCTAGCATCGGGGCCAAGCCAGGGGACCTCTTCTGTGGGACCCTGCGAGTAAGAGCTGAGCAAGTACACTCCCATGCCAGGGGCCTCTTGAGCACAACCTGATCCCCTTCCTCAGCCTCCGGACATCCCCCATATCACGGAGCAGAAGGCAGCCCTCCTCTGCCAGAGAAGCCTGGGGTCAGCCCGCAGCCTCGGCCACAGGTGCCAACAGTTTATGGACAGCTGGCAACAGCTCCAGAGCAGAGCCCAGAAGTGGTATGGACACCCTTTGGGTCCATTTCTTCACTCCTGCCCCCCTTCAGCAATCAAGGCCCATGCATCTCCTTGACTCCTTGTTTTAGGGTACAAAAGAGACCTTCAGGACAAACAATGTAAAGAAAACATCGATCAAGTCTTAAAAGAGACCACGACCACACAATGACCCAGACACATCATATGTGAAACAGATCCAGGGAGTCTCATATGTGTGTAAGAAAGAGGTCTACTGGCGATATCTAAAAAAGATGGAAATAGAGTTACCATATGACCCAGCAACCCCCCCCCCCACCCTTACTGGGCAAGAAACAAACCAAGATCAGACATCTGTGCTCCAATGTTCATTGTGGCACAGTTCACAATTGCAAGGAATTGGAAACAACCCAAATTTCCATCACCTGACAATTGGATTAAAAAGCTGGGGTACCTCTACCAGTGGGGATCAATGATGTAATGTTACACCGGAAGTTTTCGGCGCCCCAGCATGGGTCTCTGGGCTTCCTGCCTCAGAAGCGCAGTAGCCGGCACAGTGGGAAGGTGAAGAGCTTCCCCAAGGATGACGCCTCCAAGCCGGTCCACCTGACGGCCTTCCTGTGCTACAAGGCCGGCATAACCCACATTGTGCGCGAGGTCGACAGGCCAGGCTCCAAGGTGATCAAGAAGGAAGTGGTGGAGGCTGTGACCATCATGGAGACCCCTCCCATGGTGGTGGTGGGCATCGTGCGCTATGTGGAGACACCTCGCGGCCTCCGGACCTTCAAGACGGTCTTTGCGGAACACATCAGTGACGACGAGTGCAAGCCGCGGTTCTAAAAGAACTGGCAGTAGTCGAAGAAGAAGGCTTTCACCAAGTACTGCAAGAAGTGGCAGGATGACAAGGGTAAGAAGCAGCTCGAGAAAGACTTTAGCAGCATGAAGAAGTCCTGCCTGGTCATGCGCGCCATCGCCCACACCCAGACGCGCGTGCTCCCCCTGCGCCAGGAGAAGGCGCAACTGACGGAGATGCAGGTGAACGGGGGCTCCGTGCCTGAGAAGCTGGACTGGGCCCGAGAGAAGCTGGTGCCAGTGAACCAAGTGTTCGGGCAGGATGAAATGATTGACATCACGGGGGTGACCAAGGGCAAAGACTACAAAGGGGTCACCAGTTGGTGGCACACCAAGAAGATGCCCCTTAAGACCCACCGAGGGTTGCACAAAGTGGCTTGTATCGGGGCCTGGCATCCCGCCCGCGTGGCCTTCTCGATGGCCCGCGCTGTGCAGAAAGGCTACCACCACTGCACAGAGATCAAAATGAAGATCTATAATATTGGCCAGGGCTACCTCGTCAAGGATGGCAAGCTTATCAAACAACGCCTCCACCGACTACGATCTCTCTGACAAGAGCATCTACCCCCTGGGCGACTTTGTCCACTACGGGGAAGTGATCAATGACTTTGTCATGCTGAAGGGCGGCATGGTGGGCACCAAGAAGCGAGTGCTCACTCTGCACAAGTTCCTGCTGGTGCAGACCAAGTGCCGTGCCCTGGAGAAGATCGACCTCAAGTTCATCGACACCACCTCCAAGTTGGGCCATGGCCGTTTCCAGACCGTGGAAGAGAAAAAAGCTTTCATGGGACCACTCAAGAAAGACCGGATTGCCAAGGAGGAAGGCGCATAACAGATGGTACAGCTGGTGGGATCAGAATAAAAACTTCTTTTTCAGTGGGGGGAAAAAAACTGTGGTACACACATACAATGGAGTACTACGCATCGCTAAAAAGTAGTGATGAACTTATGAAGCACATCACTGCATGGGAAGAACTGGAGGAAAGCATGCTAAGCGATGTAAACCAAGTAAAAAAGGACAAGTACACATTGAATCCACGGAGGTAAGCTTTAAAAAAATGCAAAAGGGACATAGGGGAAAAGCTACTGTATGAACATTCCTGTGGTGAGGACCAGGTAATATGGCAGGGACCTGACCAAATTCAGGGATACACATGGTAGACAGATAAAAACAAGGTGGGGAAAGGAAAAAAAAATAATAATAAATAAATGGGTAGCGCGGTCACAGGGCACTAACCCGCCCAAGGGTGCCAACGTGAACCCGTATATCTCCGATCTGCCTGCCTCTGTGCCTTTGCCTGTGCTCACCCTTTCTCTACTTGGCTCGGTCCTACACCTGTTCTTTTGTGTCTGGCTTATGTCATTACCAGCAGCCCTGCTGGCGTAGTGGTTATGAATTGGACTGTGATCTGCAAGACCGAAAGTTCAAGTCCACCAGCTGTGCCTTGTGAGAAAGATGAAGATTTCTATGTCTGTAAAAGAGTTGCCATCCCCGGAACCCGTGGGAGCAGTTCCACTCTGCCCTTTAGGGTTACCATGAGTCAGAGTTGACTGGATGGCAGTGAGTTGGGAATTTTATTTATTTCATTCCCAGCATGTCTTTTCATGGTTCATTTGTGACCTGACATTTATCCCCCTATTTCAATGAAAGGACACCACTCCGTTCTAGAACTCGAACTCACTGACTTGGTCCATCCATCTGTCCACGGACTCAAAGGCGGCTTCCACCTTTGGCTGTCGTAACTATAATGCAGTGATGTCCATAATTTAAAAGAAAACGTTTTGACATGATGTTTTTAGTGGACACAGTGAGACCAGAGCATTTGTCCCTGCCGGTGAAGGGACTGGAGGTCAATCCTTTTTTTTCCTTCTTTTTTAAGTGTCTCTATTCCCATCTACAAAAGATGGGCCCCACTCAGGACTGTATATGTTTTCTCTCCTTGAAACAAAAAAATCCATTGTTGTGCCCATTACATAGAGGGGGGAACGAAGTTTACAAGCTAGTGCCCAGAACCAACAGCCACAAGGCTGGTGGCTGGAGGAGGTCTGTGTGCCCACTGTGGCTGCAGGAGGGACAGAGGGGCCTGCAGGGGGGGGCCCACAGGGCCTCAGAGACGTTCCAGGCGAGGCTACAGGAACTGCAGCAGCTCTGGGGCGAGCTGAGGGCCAACTGTAGGAGGAAAGAGACCACGCTCCAGGAGGCCTGCAAGGTAGGACTGTGCATGCCCTGGGCCAGGTTGGATGGGACCCCAGGTTGCCCAGTGCCCACTGCTCACCCCACGTCCTGCCCCAGGCCCTGCATCTGGGAGGAAGGCTATTTATTACAGGGAATCCTACCTTTGTCCCTTGGTGTTAATTGCAGACTCACTGGGTGACAGATTGTATCTGAGACGCACCACGTTTGCCGCAGCAAACACCAACACTTTGTCAAACTCCGTTTGGTATTGCTCCATCCCTCCATTATTCTCCCTAATGACAAAAATAATTAACACATTCATATAAAAGCACAGGATGAGGAAAGCTTTAATTTATGCATCTAGCTCCCTCTTATCAATATATGACAATCTAATGAGGCTTAATTAAAATGTAGCAGTGAAGCAATTTAGGAAACTGCGGGATTGTCACGAGTCCTGGTTGTGACAGCATGTTTTGTGCACCATGGAAGGTAACAGATTTGTCTTCTGTGGTATCTCATATTCATCATCCCCAAACTACCTGCTCTTAGGGGTAGAGAGAGCGAGCTTGTCTTTGAAAAAATTGCCTGGGTTTGGTAGCTGCTCACAGGATGGCAGGTGTAATGTATTATGAGAACTTAACAAGGCTCTGAGAAGATGACTATTGGAAGGTCTGGGTGGAGGGAAAGGTCATGGCCCTGAAGGATTCAGGATCCAGAAGTCAAGTCAGAACTGGATGCCAGAGACTTTCTCAATCCAGCCCTCTTTGCCCCTCCCCTAAGGCCAATACATTTCTAAGGGTTATGGATTCTACTTCAGAATCTTTCTCAAACCCAGGGCCCTCTTCACCATTCTTGTCTAGACCTGGTCACCTCTTGCCTTATAAATAAAAATATGGGTTTATTGTAAGTCTGGGTCTGTTAGGTTTCTCGGGTGGGAAATGTCTCGGTCCTTGGCTACACACTGGAAAGAAATTCAAACCAAAGCCTGGTTGGTAATCCGAGTGGGTTTATATACATGAGAGAAGAAGGTTCCGGCATTACACTAAACTGAACACGGGCACCCTCATGACACTGCACACCCAGCCCTGCTGAGTGGAAGGCAGAGAAGCAGCTGAAGGGAAGGGGTGGTGGTCTCCAGATTCCAGCCTTTTAAGGACTTTCAGCTGGGAGGCGTCAATTAAGCTCTCCTGGCTTGGGCTTAGCCCATATTGGCTTTCAACCTCCCGTAGGGGGCCCCCTAAGCATGGAGAGGAACAACCCCTTGTCTTGCTACCTAATCAGTCTACATTCCTGCATGGCTACATTGAGATGGAACTAAACCCTTTAGACAGCCTGTGTGGTTCACCAGGAGACACGGGCCCCAGTGTTCCCTGTGACCACTTAAAAACTTAAACTACTGTTGGAGTTTATGTTACCTGTGTGGGTCTGTGGGCATGGGACGTTTCCATGCCAGAGACCTGAAGTTACACAAATAGGCATCCAGAACAGAACTCATACAGGCTCTAATAAGATGCTCAGATGCTTCTCGCTAGGATGAGAATTTAACGAAGTGTGTGAGCAGTTCAGATCTTGTAAGGGAGAACAGGTCAGTAGGGTATCCAGAGAAGAGAGCAAAGGTCAGGGGAAAGGGAGGGGGCCCACAGACATCTGTGCTCTGTGTTTGGCCACAAGACAAGAAACCGCTCCTTGCCAAAGAAAGCAGAAGAGCAAGTCCCTCAGAACTACGACATTTTTAAACATGACCTATACAACACTCGGCTCTGGGAGGCGCCTTGGAAAACCATAAAAGCCCTAAAAGAGGGGCAAGGAGGAAGCCCAAGTCTTTGATTTTCCCTGCTGTGATTTCAGTGTTGAAATGTCTGTGCACGGAGCCTTTGAAATTTCAGAATCAGAGAGTGGATTCACAAGCCAAGCTCCTGCTTTATTCTTCAATGCATTTTGGCCCAGCTTCTCCTTGGTGAGACATGTAACAGAAATTCTGGACTTAGGAGCCACTTGGTCCTTGGACACTAAGAGATTTCAGTGGAATATGAAACAGGGCTCTAACCACCAGCTGGCCTGGCCTAGGAAGCCCAAGTATTCAGTCTCCCAAACACCAACCTCCCGTTGCTCTTCATCTGCCTCCACCTTGTTCAGCTTTAGTGTTGTCCGTGGAAGCGTTTGGCACCCATCTGATGCTTCGGAACCCAGAAAGGAGGAAAGGTAAAACTGGGATTCAAATGAAACAGACTTAAGCAGGACCATAGCCAAGATGTGCACAGGGCTCCTCGCAGCATTTGTCACCTTCATTTCCCTCTTCGGACTCAGACGTGGCAAGGTTCAGAAACAAGCTTTACCAGAAAGAACAGCTGTGATCCCAGCCTGCTTCCAAGTGAGAAAAAGCCCTTTACACATGAGTTCCTGAGGTCAGCCCAGCCCTGTGCGTCCCCACCACTCCCAGAGTCCCCGGCTCTCTGGCGAAGAATTAAAGCAAGTGGAAGCAGAGATTTGCTCAGAATAAAAAATCATTTTTCACAATAGCACGGCACGTTCTGGATGGCAATCACGGCTGCACAAACCATATCCGTCCTCCAGCCAAAATGTTGGCGCCTCAGTGACCAAGCACATAAATTGTGTGGCGAGATTCAAAGCCTATTCCATTTGTGGTCAATTGTTTCCTCGCTCTCCATACTTTGCACTTAGGAGACATGCTCTCTGTAGGTGGTTGAGGCTTGTCTTGTCACCAATAATCATCTTCTACGCCTTCCTTTACAGTCACTAATTTGATGTGTTCACTCAAAGAAATGCCAATAATATGAAGTTTCAGAGGAGAGCTCCTAGAGCTCCCCCAGACAACAAGGAGGCCGAGTGTCACCGTCATTATCCTGAGCTGGGAGGGGGCACTAGTGTTCCTGAAGTTGGGGATCCGTCACTGCCTGCCCACCGCACAGACAGAGCAGGTGCTGGTTATAATTGCTTCTAGACGTCTTGCCATGCTGTGTTGAAAGTCAAACCCGTAAACGCTGCCTGACTACAATAAAACTGGAGTACACAGACATTTCTGCATCATTGCTGGCTGAAAATATACTGAGTGGAGTTGGATGAGATGGCAGCAAGTGCCTAAGGAGGGGATGCTGTGGGAACACCAACAAGATGACTGTCAGTCGCCGTTTCCTCTTTTCGTCTGCTTTCCCCCCCCCTATCTTCAGGACCAAAAGACATGACAAATATGTAAGGAAACAAATTTGTTCATTTTTAGAGGAGTCTCCCACCCTACCCCACCCCACTCCCATCCACCTCTGGCCTCCTTTGAGCAAGTCAGTAGAACTTTTTTTTTTTTTTTAAACCTGGCTTCTACTATGGCAATTTCCGGAGTTGCTATGTGGCTGTGTTTAAAAGTCGCCTTTGGGATCCAGAGCACAATCCTTGTCACAAAGGCATTCTCCCAGTCCCAAATAGCAATGCGACCTCATTTCAGAAGGTTGTTCTCGTTTCTGTAGACCCAGAAAGGAGTTCAAGATGTTGATCTTGTCCATGGTTGTCGAGTCAGCCTCTCATGGGCACCTCATGGGAAGCGGAGCAAACTATGCCAGTCTGTGCTATCACCAGGGCTGGGAGGGAAAGCCAACTGTGGCGGGCCATAGGTCGATATGTGGATGGAGATAATCAGGTCTTTCGTCCTTATTCTATTTCAGTCTGGAAACATCACTGAAGCCTGCTCAGTGTCATAGCAACACACAAACTTTCACTGACAGTCTGGGGCACATTGGCTGCAAATCGAACCCGGGTCTTCCCGGTGAAAGACGATGAGAGATCTACCACTGAAGCACCGTGGCCCTCACCTCAAACCAGGGCAGTCATTTCCCACAGATCTACCAGAGGTCAAACCAGACCACAATGCAGGATGACTGAGATTGCCACCAAATCTGATACTGAAGCAGATAAAAACCTAACTACCATTTTATTGACTCCCACTCATACCGGCCCAATAGGACAAAGAACTGCCCCTTTGGGGTTTTGAGACTTTAAATCCTTACAGTAGCGGTTCTCAACCTGTGGGTCGCGACCACTCTGGGGATCAAATAACCCTTTCACAGGGGTCAACCAATTCATAACAATAGCAAAATTACAGTTATGAAGTAGCAATGAAAATAATTTTATGGTTGCAGGTGTCCACAACATGAAATGTATTAAAGGGTGGGGGCATTATGAAGGTTGAGAACCACTGCCTTACAGAAATAGACAACCTCATATTTCTCCCATGGACGGGCTAGTCAGTTCAAACCCCCGACCTTGCGATTAGCAGCTCAATGCACAGTCCACTACACCACCTGGGCTCCTAATGCTATAATAAGAGATACTATTGTTAGATCTCTCCTGGGAGAGATATACCTCAGGCCTTGGCTTCGCGCGAGAAAGAATTCACTTCGAAGCCTGGATTGTGATCCAAGTGAGTTTTTTGAGAGAAGAAGTTTCAGGTTTACACAGGCACCTCAGGGCCCCTCACGGGGCACAGCCTACCTAGAAGCTGCTGGAGAGAAAGTCACTCAGTGGGCTCCGGGATCCTGCCTTTTTTCTTTTTTAAAAAATCGTTTTATTAGTGGCTCATACAACTCTTATCACAATCCATATATACATCAATTGTGTAAAGCACATTTGTACATTCATTGCCCTCGTTATTCTCAAAACATTTGCTCTCCACTTAAGCCCCTGGCATCAAGTCCTCATTTTTCCCCTCCCTCCCCGCTACCCCATCCATCAAGAAACCTTGGTAATTTGTGAGTGGTGATACTGAGAGGGTTGTGGGAGGGTGGAATGGAAAGTGGGAACTGATTACAAGTATCTACATGTGACCTCCTCCCTGGGGGACGGACAACAGAAAAGTGGGCGAAGGGAGACATCGGAGCGGGCAAGATCCTGCCTTTTCAATTCCTCCATAGGGAGGCATGGTTGACGGTCATGGTCAACCCCAATGGCTGGATTGAATTCACCTGGCCCAGATGGGCCAATCCAGGTGTAATGCCCACCTAGGTGTACCACCCCTTCCTGGCCGGAAGTTTGAACCTGAGCATATGTAATGGATGACCCAGTCCCTATGCTAAACCACCTAATAGTATTTGAAAGATGCCAAGCACCGTTCTAAGCTTTTTGTGTATAATAATTCAATTATTCCACTTAACAAGCCTATGTGTGGACTCTATTCTGGCCTCATTTTACAGATGAAAAATCAGTGGCACAGGATGATAAAGTCATGAGCCTAGGACCACACAGTGAGGAAGTGGGAAGGAGAGATTTGGACACAGGCTGCAGAGCCCATGCCTTGGGTGCCTACAGCTGCCATGTAGGACACAGAAAAGCATGGAGCAGACTCGGCGTAAGACATTAGGGATTTGGGAGGACTGTAGCATGAATGTATGTGCTATGACTTCATGAGAGTAGCTGCTACTCAGATCCAGAAGAGAATACAAGCCTTTTGCAAAAATTATATTTGCCAAGAGAGGGTGGAAAACTGCATCTTGTGCGAAATCCCCCCAACCTGCACATGTGCATAGCTATTTCAGAAGGTTCCAAACAATGTGTGCTGTGCGGCAAACCAAACTGACCTCAGGGGGAGCTGGTCTGTGGGTTATGTTAGCCAGAAAGTGAGCAGTTTGAACTCACCAGCCACCACTCCAAGGGAGAAAGAGGAGGCTTTCTGCTCCCATGGACTTACAGTCTTCAAAGTGTCAAGGAGCATTTCCATGCGTCCTATGATTAGGATCTCAGAGGGTGAGGGTGGAGTTGGTTGAGACCTGTCTTCAGGGCATTTCCCAGAAGGGCTTCCTGCAGTGGTTCTGCCTTTAGGAATATCTGATGACCTTGAGGGCAGCAAAGTCCTAAACACACTCGGGCAGTGGTTCTCAACCTTCCTAATACAGCTCCTCTTGTTGTGGTGATGCCCCCTCCCCCAACCATTAAATGATTTTCTTGCTACTTCATCACTGTAATTTTGCTACAGTTATGAATTGGGTGAGCCCTGTGAAAGGGTCATATGACTCCCAAAAGGGTCGCAACCCACAGGTTGAGAACCACTGCACTAAGGGTTCCCCTCCCAGGCAGCCCTACCAGTGTCTGGTGTGCATAGTTCTGTGAGGTGAGAGAAATGGACTTAGTGTCTGCTTCTGGTGACAGTTGATGTGGGTGGGCTTTCTCCCTATGTCTAATCCCTCTGGAGCCATTTGTCACCACAACAGAGGGAGCCATGCACAAAAAAGCAAGAAGAGGATGCAGCACAGCAGGACTGCAAGCAGAACAATGATTGAATAAGCACAATTCACTTTAATCATGAATCGGGTGCCCTTGAGATGTGAGGAAGGCCCCAGTCTAGTGACATTAGATCAGGTTTAGGGATTGAGTAAAGGGACCCTCTTGGCTCCCCTCAGCCCCTATTTTGCTTTCCCATTGACCCTGACCCTTGCATCGTGATTGGTCCTTATTCCAGCATGATGGTTGGTTTCATAACCACGGCATATGGGAATGTGTTAGTCGATAGGTTATACAGGCACAGCCTCTGGAATGGGTAAGTGAGGAGGCGATTTGGGCTCGCTCATGCAGACCTCTAGTTGTCCTTGACATGACTGGTAGAATGGATCATGTGAAGTGATTTGAGATCGGCGTTGAGATCTGATAGGTCATGCAGACTTCTAGCTGATCCTGGCAGTACCCTATTTTAAGGAATCAGAATGTTTGGCGTTTAAATCTTATTTGAGCTTAAATTTTGAGCAATAGGCTGTGGCTCACAGTGAGAGTCTATGTGGAGACCCTACATCCATTTTGAGGGGCCACTGATTCAGCCGCCATTGAGTTCTTTCCTACTGCTGACTGGCAGTGGAAAGCTTGTCCCTCAGGCAGTGTGCTTGCGTCCACTCCCCGGGCCAGACTCAACTATATACGGTAGTGTGCACATCCCAATGAAGGTCCCGCTCATGCTCTCACAGGCCCTCCTGAAACTCCATGAATTGATCTGTCTTCAGTCACAATTTTGTGAAAAAGTTGTTTGTTTTCTATGTCTTATTTAAGTTTTCAGGAGCCCAGGTGGTAATGCTGGATAGTGTTGGACTATTAAGAGCAAGGTCACTGGTTCAAAGCCACTAGTCATTCCACAGGAAAAAGATGATGTTATTGCTTCCTGTAAAGGTAGCAACTTCAGGATCCCTACACAGAGTAACTATGAGTCAGATTCAGCAGGACAGAATGGGTGTCATTTTATTTCAGTAACTGTGGCTTTGGGTCCGTCTGACACTATTGTGGCCTCATGAGGATGCTCTCCTTCATCCAGAACAATAGTTTGTGCCTTTCTCTTGTGTAAAACTTAGCAAAGGAGTTCCTAATAAAATATAGTTGAATTGGGGGCCTTTCCCTCTAAAAACAAAGTAAATACATAAATAGAAACGAGACTATGGTACTAATAACCAGTTGGAGAGTTGAGAGAGCTGATCTCTCAATCCTGATAGAAACCCATTGTGACTGAGCACCTGCTCAAGGTCATACACAGCCTATGAGGTTGAGCCTATGTGTTGGGGAGTAATTGTGTACATAAAGTTAACAATTTATCTTTCTAAAGATTCTGTCTAAAACTTACTTTAAATAATAAGTTTTCCCCTGGGCTAGGTAAAGTTCAGGGAGTTTAACCCCCTAGTATCCACCCCCTCTCAGCATTCATCATGTTAGGCCAAAGGAGGAAAATCACACCCACTACCCAGGGAGCACTGCTTCCAAAAGCACATTGCCTGTGCTGGGGCAGAGGGGAGGTACCCGGACCAGAAATGCTGACAGAGTGGAACCAGAGAGCTCAGCCCCCAGCTTCCCGAGGGAGCAGCTGTGATGGTTCCCTTCTGGATGAATATGTTTAAGCAAAGGCCAAGAGCATGACTTGGCAGTACAAAAAGCAGATATGCAGAGGTTGTTCACTGCATTCCAGAAGTTCACACACTCTCCGGAGGCTCCATGGCCCAATGGCAGGAAGTCATTGGTGGCTTCCACCTTCAATCCCAAAAGGTCACTGCCGTCCAGTGGATTCCAACCACAGTGACCCTATATGGAGTGTTCAAGGCTGTAAATCTTCATGGGAGCCAGCAGTCTCATTGTCCCCCTTGGGACAGGGAGCTAGCAGCCCGTTTTGCCACCAGGGCTCTTTCCTCTCTAATTCTGGATCCAGTCCCTCCGAATATCCTGCCCTGCCCTTGTCTATGCTTCTTAAATGCGTTCCACGCTGCTTATGTTAGTCTGGGTGCATTTGAGAAACAAATCCACAGAAACACGTATGTATAAGAGAGTTGTATGTAAAGGGTGAGTGCACATCAAGAAAACATGCTCGTATGTGCTTATGCACCTGCTTTGTCTTCAGCGATCATGTCAGGGTAGGCTGGTGTGCTTTTTCCATGTGGGCTTTGTTGTTTCTTACCTAGATGGCCCCCTGTTTATCTTCAGCCTTTAAGACCCCAGACGCTATATCCTTTGATAGCCGGGCACGATGGTGCTTAACTACTACACCACCAGGGTTCATTAGCATGTGACTTACCTCCTTTCATTCACACTAGATGCTCAAAGCAGCAGGGACCAAGTTTCTCCTTTGTGGCCACACCAGGTACTGACAGAACCAAGAACAGAGACACAGTTATATATCTTGACTATCATTTGCATATTATATGCCAGGAATCCCTAGGAAGTGTCTTGGAATTGTTCTACTCTGGTTCAAATTTCACACACCCTCCCAGTTTCCATACTGACTCTGCCAAACCCCTAGTAACTGATTTGCACCTCCTATCAACTTGGGGAAAAGACCCTATGCCAGATATAGAAGTGGACATACTTGATACCCAGAAAACCTCTTCAGTGTTTTGAGGGCAGCTCAGCAAACACCCTATGTCAGACATAGAAGTGGACATACTTGGTACCCAGAAAACCTGTTCAGTGTTTTGAGGGCGGCTCAGCAAACAAAATGGGCACAGTGATTAAGCATTCAGCTGCTAACACAACGGTCTACTCTGTAGTGCTTCTGAAAGAGAAGGATATGGTAGTTGACCCCCCAAAAGAGTTACAAACTTGGAAACCCTACGGATATTTGTATATGGTCACTATGTGTTCCAATTGAGATGATTGTCATAGGTTGGGTTTGGTTTAACCCGTCTTACTGAGGAGACTCCTTCTTTACACGCGATCAGTTACTTTAGAGGAAAAAGACATGCCTGTCCCAGAACAATCCAAGGACTGGTAAAGGCAACACCCACAAAGACACTCCCTCTGCCTGCCTAACTCTAAAATGCTGCCCATAAAACACTCTGCCTGGTAATATCTGAGCAGCACACTGGGGCGGTGCAGCAAATGTGTGTTGAATGTATGAGGCCATTTCATAGTTTGGCTGCACGATCAGGGTGTCTGTCATAAAGCCGATCTCTTTGACTCCACCTCTCAACAGAGATGAACACAAGCTTCCCGTTTTTTTCTCGGCAATGTCCTTGTCAAATAAAAGTTCCTTGTAGATCAGTAACTTGCCACAGAGCAAAAGATATGGGAAGAGGCTCATTTATCTCCTGGCTATGAAATAGAATGGCAAGCCCCTCCCTCCAACACACACACACACACACACACACACACACGCACGCACAGACACGCGCGCACACACACCCCTGCCTTACAACTACATTCGGTTGATTAGCAAACAAAGCTCTACAACCCAACTATGTGTTTTTCTTCTCCAGAGGAATGACGGACTTACATACCCTGCATTGTCTTTTTTTAATGGAATTGCCCCAGTTCTCCTCACCTTTCCTTAGATAGTGCAGTGAACTATTAGATGACTGCAGGTATTGAAAACTAGTACTGATTTCCAGTTTGTGTCACCTTTGGCTTTGAGCACCCTCCACTTCTCTAGTAAGCTTTCCATTGCTTTGGGGAAATGTTCTCTCTCTGAATTTATTATGTGAGGGGGTTTAGGGTAATTATCAATGTGCCTATGGAGGACTACCCTTCATGACCTAAACTCATTAAGGGGCAGTGCCTGATGGAGCATCAGGTTGGAGGAAGGCTTATTAACAACCTGCATTATACAGATGACACAATTTTGCAGAAAATGAGAAGGACTTTTTTCACTTGCTGATGAAGATGAAGGATTAAAGCCTTCAGTTTGGATTATGACTCAAGGTAAAGAAAGCCCAGACCCTCACAACTAGACCTATTGATAACATCATGATAAATGGAGGAAAGATCGAAATTGTCAAGGATTTTGTCTTGCTTGAATCCACAATCAATTCTCTTGGAAGCAGCAGAGAAGAGAACAAATGATAAATTTCACTAGTCAAATCTGCTACACGAGACCTCTTTAAAGTGTTGAAAAGCAAGAGATTACTTTGAAGACTGGGGCAGGTTGACCCAGGCCATGGTATTTTCAACTGTCTCATATTCATGTGAAATTTGAACACTGAATAAGGAAGACCAAAGAAGAATAGATCTATTTGATTAATAGTGATGTAAAAGAGTAATGAATGTACCATGGACTGCCAAAAGAACAAACCCATCTAACTTGGATAAAGTACAGCCAGAATGTTCCTCATGGCAAGGATAAGGAGACTTCGCCTTAACTTTGACATGTTGTCCGGAGTGATCAGTCCCTGGAGCAGGACATCGTGTTCTGGAAAGTAGAGAGACAATGGAAAAGAGGAAGGCCCTCAACAAATGGGATTGACACAGTGGCTGCAAAAATGGGCTCAAAACTTAAGAACAACTGTGAGAATGGTACAGTACCGGGCAGTGTATGATTATGTTGTATGTATGGTCACAATGAATTCAAACCCTCCCTATGACACTGAACAACAACAACAACAACCTGACTGAATCCTCTGGGAGGACTCTTGAATGTGAGAAAAATGGAACGAAGCCAGCGGAAGGATTGGAGGATGTCTTAAGTTCCTGTCTTAATCTCCTTAACCAAAAATTATCCAACAAGTCAGTAGCCTTAAAACACTTTTCCCCCTGCTTTGGAGCTTACAGGTTAAAATTTGGGGTGCGACTCTAGGTCAGGGTCCTTCTTTGTGGATACCAGAAAGTTCCTTGGCATTCCTCGCTATCTTTCTCCCCGTACTGTGTCTTACTGGGACTATCCTGGCCTTTAACTCAGAAGTGTTTAGGTTTAGGCTCAAGCCTATTCTCATATGGCCTCATTTTTTTTAACATTTTATTAGGGGCTCATACAACTCTTATCACAATCCATACATATACATACATCAATTGTATAAAGCACATCCGCACATTCCCTGCCCCAATCATTCTCAAAGCATTTGCTCTCCACTTAAGCCGTTTGCATCAGGTCCTCTTTTTTTTCCCTCTCTCTCCCTGCTCCCCTCTCCCTCATGTACCCTTGATAATTTATACATTGTTATTTTGTCATTTCTTGCCCTATCCCGAGTCTTCCTTCCCCCCCTTCTCTGCTGTCCATCTCCCAGGGAGGAGGTCACATGTGGATCCTCATAATCAGTTCCCCCTTTCCAACCCACTCACTCTCCACTCTCCCAGCATCGCCCCTGTGACTGACCCATCTCCTCGTCTAAACCCCTCTATGAGGGGATCTCCAGTGGCCATACGGCCTCATTTATATTACAAAAGAACTCCCTTCTTTTCAAACAGGATCATGTCCCCCAAGGCTCAAATTTCTCACATATTTTGAGGGGGCTACAGATCAATCCATAATGGTTCTTTTGGGTAGCTGTAACAAATGGCTACCAATCGAGTGACTTAAACAGCAGGCATTTGTTCTCTCACTTTTCTGAAGGGCAAAGGGTTAAAATTAAGGTGTGGGCAAGATTCATTCCTTCTGAGAGCTCTGAAGCAGAATCAAAGTAGCCTCTCTCTGCTTCGGGTCACTGCTGCTAATCCTTGATATTTCTTGGCTTATAGATGTACTGATCCAATCTCTGCCAGTGTCTTCACACGGTGTCTCTGTGTGCCCACTCCTCTTCTTATAAGAACACACCAATCAATGCATGAAGCATCCATCTGAAATCTAAACCCAGAAAGATGGAGCTCTTGAAATCCTTAAGTAAGCACATCTGCCAAGAACTCCTCTCCAAGTAAGGCCATAGCCTCAGGTTCCATGTGAACATGAATGGGTGTGTGTGAATGTGATTTAATGTACTACAGAGGGCACGCTTTGGCCTCAAGAGGAGTGTTTCGCCAGTACCTGCTTCACAACCCTGAGATTGCCCAGGCATTTGCCACATTTTCTTGTCTTCCCAACATTTATCCACCATTAGGCCTTTTTCCCTAAGTTAGTCAAGCATCAGTTTCTGTCACTTGTGATCATCACCCTCCCTCCCGCCCAGGTCACAAATTTAAACTGATACAGGCAGTTTCTTTAATGAGCACTATGTTATCCTGACTAGCAAGCATTGCTAAGGAGGGAGGATGAATCAGCGAGAACCCGCTTGCTTCATCTAGCTTCGGGGCAGTCCACAGAGGATTGATCCCTGAGCCACTAACGAATTTTGCAACTGTCACAGAACAATGCAAATAAGTAAGATCCACATCTGCTGAATACCATCATGAGGTCAAACTGTGTGTAATTAAATGCCTGTTTCAAGGAGTGAGTAAATCCTAAGGTAAGGAGTGACAGGGCTTTGTTGGCATAAACCCAGCAAGGCATTATGGGTCGGATATTAATGAACTCATGCTCCTGGGCCTCACAGAGCCCCAGCTCAACTGCTTCAGCTTGTTGACAAACTGAACACAGGGTACCCGGAGAGAGTACTACCATTTTGATGAACAGGGTTGGTTGGGGATGATGCTTCCTGACTTGCATTTTAATACAAATTTGATGCTTCATCAGAGCAATGTGGAAAGAGCATTCAGATAAAAGAGAGGGAGAAACATCAAGTGACCATAGGATGAAACTTCTATCTAATCTGTGCCCACTGGAATTGCTTCGTGGGAAGGTATTTTTTGGGGGTGTGGGGTTGTTCCCCTACCCTGCTCCAAGCCTTCCTCCTCTTGCCCACCCCCACCCCAGCATACATCCTACTGGGAATATGTCTCTGAATAATGAAGTTTTAGTAAATGAAGCTTTAATGAGCCTGATAGTCTGCCTAAGACCCCTTCACACTGTAGTCTTTCATTTGTATTCTTCCATCCTTTTTGAAGAAATGAACCTGATAGCAGGTAGTATGTTTCCTTTCCAAGATGAGCTGATAGAGCCTCTCGCTGCTGCAGTGGGAGGTGAAACATTAAAAGGCCCTCTGTGGCCATGAGACATGCCGACTCTCCAAGAGACACTGGGCAGGTTTGCTGAAGCTCCTCAGAATTGACTAGTGGCCCTGGTACACCCATCTCAACCAACCCAGTCTTCATTTGCACTGCATGCCCTCTCTGAGCTCCAACTGCATGCTTCATTTGAGGATGACAAAGCCTCTATTGTCTGAGAAGATGCGCAGATATATGAACTAATCAATGCTCCCCCTGTCCCCGGGGAGTGTGAAATTCTCCCATCATGACCCACCAGCTTCCCTGGAAATTCCTGTCTTAACTCAGGCACTTAATATCATTGGTGTCTCTGCTTCCTTCCTTCTTGCACAGCCCCCAGGCATTAACTGTCATCCTTCCTCCCCCTAAAATATACTTTGAATCTATTTACTTCATGCCATCCCTACTACCCCAAGGTGTGTCTTGCATTGACTATGAAACTAGATTCTGTATCCATTTTCCAGGGCTGTCAAAGCAAAGCATCATAAATCAGGTGGCTTTTAAGAACAGTCCACCACCTGTCTATCAATTCGTGGTGCAGTGGTAGCTAGATTGTTGCTGTGAAATTGGAAGCCGTGCCACCGATATGACAAACCCCAGAAGGGTCAGCAATGATGGGCAGGCTTCAGTGGAACCTCGAGCCCTATGGTGCTCAACCTTCCTTTAATACAATTCCTCATGTTGTGGTGACCCCCAAACATAAAATCATTTTCCTTGCTACTTCATAACTGTAATTTTGCTACTGCCATGAATCGGGTGACTCGTGTTAAAAGGTCGCTGGACCCCAAAAGGGGTCACAACCCACAGATTGAGAACAACTGCTCTAGCCTAAGGCAGACTAGGAAGAAAGACCTGGTGATCTACATCCAAATATTAACAAATGAAAGCCTTATGGGTCACAACAAAATATGGTCCTATAGAGTGCTGGAAGATGAGCCACTGACCTGCACACAACAGCTACAAAAATAGACTCAAACACACCAACAAAGGCCTGCTGAACTCCAAAGCCCTAACAAACCCACTGTCCTCAAGTCCATGCCAACTCATAGCGGCCCTATAGGACAGGGGCGAACTGTGTATTAGTCTGGGTATGCTAGAGAAAACTCGAGGGAGACTCATGTGTATGACAGAGAGTTGGTGATTTTAAAAAATCATTTCCCTATTATTTAATCATTATATTAGGGATTCATACAACTCTTATCACAATCCATCCATCCATCCATTATAAAGCACATTTATACATTCATTGCCCTCATCATTGTCAAAACATTTGTTCTCCACATAAGCCACTGGCACCTGCTCCTCGTTTTTCTCCTCACTCCACGCTCCCCCCTCCTTATGAACCCTTGATAATTTTATTGGGGGCTCATACAACTCTTATCACAGTCATTACATCCATCAATCCATCCATCCATCCATCCATCCATCCATCCATCCATCCATCCATCCATCCATCCATCCACCCATTGTGTGTCAAGTACATTTGTACATGTGTTGCCCTCATCATTCTCAAAACATTTGCTTTCTACTTGAGCCCTTGGTATCAGCTCCTCATTTCCCCACTTCCACCCTCCCCCCCTCCCTCATAAATCCTTGATAATATATAAATTATTTTGTCATCTCTTACACGTCTAACATCTCACTTCCCCCATTTTTCTGTTGTCCGTCCCCCAGGGCAGAGGTTTTATGTAGATCCTTGTAATCGGTTCACCCTTTCTACCCCACCTTCCCTCCACCCTCCTGGTATTGCCACTCTCACCACTGGTCCTGAAGGGATCATCTTTCGTGGATTCCCTGTGTTTCCAGCTCCTGTCTGTACCAGAGTACATGTTCTGGTCTAATTCTACCTTATAAATCCAGAGAGAGAGTTTTATATCAAACAGTAATTGTACATTAAACAAACGTCCCAGCCCAGTGCAGATCAAATCAATAAGTCTGATGTTAGCCCATATGTCTGATAGCAATCTATAAATTCCTTTTCAGACCCATAAAACATGTGCAGTGATGCTGAATGCAGGATAATCACAGGCAATGGGTGGAAAGTCTTGTGGATCCAGTGGCATTGTAAGCATCTCAGTGCTGGCAGCGATCTCTCTGAGGCTTCTTTGGCTTCAGAGGTCTGGTCGCATCCATTTGGCTTGCCTTCTGCAATGTCTCCCAAGGAGTAGCAGAGAGAGAAAGAGAGAGAGAGAGGTGTCTTCCACCTCCAAGGAGGAAGTACCAGATTTCTCAGAGTTCTCAGGAGAAGGCTATGCCCACATAAAAATCTCACTGACTATCTCCAGATTGGCAGCCTAGACTCCACGCCTACACTCCTAATCCTTAACTTGACACAAGATTAGGTGACTACCACAGGCTCCTAATCCATAACAAGCCCATTTATTTTTTTCCCTGCATACCGACACCAATCCAATACCCAAAGCTTTACCCAATGGGTGGAGATCTACTTCTAAAACATGAATATAGAAAAATCGCTTTTGCTTGAAGGCTCTCAAGGAAATGCTCACTGAAAACTCCATTCCTATTATCTCACCTCCCCCAAATTAGTCTTCTTCTGGGCTTTCAGTCACACCAAGATCTCTCCTGCCCCAAGGCCTTTACATGCACTGTCATCTCTTCCAAGCCCTGAAGTGCCAAGTTCAAAGTTCCAGTTAATCTCCCTGATCCTGAATTTTAAGAACTGTGTGTGTGGGAGGGAAGGGGTTGGTCTGTTTGTTGAACTGCTGGGTTTTGGAGCCATTTGTTATGCAACCTCATTTTGTCAATGACTGGTTAATTAATGCACCATTCATCTGCCCTTCTTCCACGCACAGCACATGGCTTGTATCTTTGGGAGCACTCTTCCACCATGCTCCATCTCCATGCTTCTGCTGGCATTGACCCAATCTGCCAGCTCCAGGCCTGGCTATTCAGGGCATGACTTTCCTCTGTCCAAATGGACTGGGTCAGACTCAGTATGTGACTCATGTTAGGTTAATGATATCTAACCCTAAAAAATGCCACAGAAACAATTGCCCCATTACCAATGAGTCCATTTTGAATCATAGAAGGTCCCTGTGGGGTTTCTCAGACTGTAAATATTTATGTGAGCAGAAAGTGCCATCTTTTTCCCTATGAGGTAGCTGGTAGGGTAGCACTGCCAACCTTGCAGTTAGCAATCCAATGCTTACCTGATAGTACCACCAATGATTAGAAAGGAAAAGAGCCTCTCTCTAATAGAATTCCTGAGCTTCTAGAGAAAACTACAGCTGTCATCAGGAAGCCTGCATGAAACTCAAAAGGAAACAGCACTGAAAGGAAAAGGTTCAAACTCTGATGGTATCAACTGAGTGCCAGAACCCAGCTATTCCTGATGCTCTGTCGCAACTTACAAATTCCATAAACCTACCCATTAATTTCTTCTCCTGATCCTTCCCTTCTCACACCCCAAGGTACTTTGACTTAGCTTGAAGGCACTCACAACTTCACGGGTTCTGCCTTGCACAGATGTCTCCTTGCTTCCAGTTCAGTCCTGACATTGTCCCTATCTTTAGCCATGTTAGGCTTGCGTCCTAGAGCTTTCCTTTGCTTGTCTCCCTATTGCTCTTGTCCTATGAAGTCTGTGGCTTTATCTTTAAGTCTAAGTCCTGCCCTTTCGCTTTCGTAGAAATCTGTCTCTGTATCTTGGCTCGTGGCAGGTTGTGTCCTTCAAAGATGACTGTCCTAATGTTGCACATCACACATTCTCTTGTGACAAGATGAGTTTGTGTTCACTATTCCAGAAACAGGGCCTGCTTTCCCTCTTCCTTGCATCTTGGCAGGCCTTTGACTTTGGCAGAAGTGTTGCTCTGTGACTTCCACCTGGTCGTATTGAGTTGTTCACCATTGGGACCCTGTCAGGATGTTGCAAGGAAGACCAGGCCAAATGAAAATGTCACATATAGGGTTCTTCTTGAGCTCCAACCAATAGAAGTATCAGTCGTGTGAGGGAGTGAGTCTTAAGAGAGCTGCAGCCTCTGTCCTTTGAGCTACCCCAGCTAATGCTTGATGAAGCCAAAACTAGTGTCCTCACTGAACTCTGTCCAGATTGCCGATTTGTGAGCAAAATTGATATTATCATTACTTTAAGATGTTATTTGTGAGGATACTTTCTGTTTGCAGCAGATCATCAGAATACTGACTAATCAGACTGCATTGCCAGTTTTACACTCTCTCCATATATAGAGATATAGATACAGATATAGATATAGATATGGATATGGATATGGATATGGATATGGATATGGATATGGATATGGATATGGATATGGATATGGATATGGATATGGATATAGATATAGATATCCTCCACTCATCTGTTAGTTGGTTGTACTATAATGGTTTGTGTATTGTTATGATGCTGGAAGCTCTGTTCCCCGAATTTCAAATACCAGCAGGATTGCCCATGGTGGACCGGTTTCAGTGAAGCTTCTAGACTAAGACAGACAAGGAAGAGGGGCCTGCCAGTCCACTTCCAAAAATTACTGAAAGAAAACCTTATGGATCACAAGAGAACACTGACTGACTAATGTGTTTTGGACACATTATCAGTGGACAATTGCTTGAGGAAGACATCATGTTTAATGAAATAGAGGGACATGGAAGATCCTTATTGAGGCAGATTGACCTAATCGCTGTAACAATGGACTTCAACATTCAGGAATGTGTGAAAAAGGTGCCAGATCAGACAGCACTCCATTCCATTTCATATAAGGTCTCCATGGATCACAGTAGACTTGATGGCACTCTCTATATGTTTGTCTTCAGTGACTTCCCATAGGGCTTCTCTGCCTGGCAGTCTCTATTCTTCATGCTTCAAATGGGGAGCACAACAGGTCCATAGTCACTGATATTCCCCTCAATCCCCAAGTCAATAAGGAGGCATGAAACTAACTATGTTGTTCTCTTTGCCTTGTCTCTCTTCCTTTTCCCCTCCTCCAACAGGGCTAGAGGGGTAAATACTTACCTTTCAGTCTAGAAGAGAATTTCTTCCACAACAAAATCTTCTCCTTCCTCAAAAGGCGCATACATGCTTTTCTCCTTGTTTTGAATTAAAATCGCAGTGGGGATGGTAGGAAAGAAGATGAACTAGTCTAACAGAATGGGCAAACAGATTTACCTTCCACATAAGAATGCAAATAACTCCTCAATCTTGTTATAGAGTCATGATATGATGAGCTCCATCAAAGCAGAGTAGAACACCACGGAGGTCAGACAAGAAAGACCATATTGAGTTGATTTTGTATGAGAGATTCTAGTTGCTAATTATACTTTTCATAACAGACAGATGGCAGGTATCGAAGCCCAGACTTAAAATGTCTTTATCTAATTGCCTGCCTAAATATATATTTGCAATATGGTCTTCAAAGGGAATACTTTCTTTACCTTAAATTCCTTTTCTTTTTCCCCTCTTTTGTGTAATTTTATTGAAGTATCATTGATGTACAATAAACCATAGTGTGTTTTGCTCTTTGAGGTTTTTAAAAAGAATCATTTTATTGGGGGCTCCTACAACTCTTATCACAATCTCTACATACAGCCACTGTGTACATTTGTTGCCATCATCATTCTCAAAGCATTTGCTTTCTACTTGAGCCCTTTGTAGTAGCTCCTCATTTCCACTCCTTCCCCCTCCCCCGCCCTCATGGACCCTTGATAATTTATAAATTATTATTCTGTCCTATATTACACTGTCTGACATCTACCTTCACCCACTTTTTTTTGTCCCTACCTCATGGAAGAGGTTATATGTAGATCCTTGTAATCAGATCCCTCTTTCTACCCCACCTTTCATCCACCCTCCTGTTATTGCTACTCTCAGCACTGGTCCTGAAGGGGTCATCTGTCCTGGTTTCCCTGTGTTTCCAGTTCCTATATGGACCAGTGTATATTCTCTAGTCTAGCCAGGTTTGTAAGGTAGAATTGGGATCATGATAGTGGGCATGGTAGAATTTAGGAACGAGAGGAAAGTTATATGTTTCATCGTTGCTACACTGCATCCTGAATGGCTCATCTCCTCCCAGCGACCCTTCTGTAAGGGGTTGTCCAGTTGTCTACAGATAGATTTTGGATCCCCTAACTGTACCCACCCTCATTCCCAATGATATGATTTTTTTGTTCTTTCATTCCTGATACTGACCCCTTCTACATCTTGTGATCACACACGCTGGTGTGCTTCTTTCATGTGCACTTTATTAGTTCTGAGTTAGATGGCCACTTGTTAACCTTCTAGTCTTTAAAACCCTAGACTCTTTATCTTTTGATAGCTAGGCTCCATAAGCTTTCTTCACCTTATTTGTTTATACACCCACCTTTTGTCTTGAGTGATTGTGTCGGGAAGGTGACCATCATGGAATACCAGTTCCTTAAATTCCATATCTATAGGCTCAAGTCTTACCCACAGGAAGCCTATTTTTATTTTATCCCTTGAACAAAATCTTGCAATAATTTTCTCTTTTTGGGTAAGTCCATCCTCAATCACTTATCCTTTAACATTTACAAGAATTTATCTGTAACCAACCCCATTTACATAGTCTCATTCATGCTATTTCCACAATAATTGCTAATAACCCTATTTTTTAGAATCGGCAGAAAGCATCAGCTTCAATATCCCATTGCCACTGAGTTGATTTCAACTCATGGGTACCCTATAGGACAGAACAGTATTGCCTCGTAGGTTCTCAAGACTGAAAAAAAATCTCTTTATTGTGAGTTGGGTGAAGGTTTACATAACACATCCGTTTTCCATTCGACAGTTCACACATATTTTGCTTCATGATATTGACTGCAATCTGCTCAATGTAATATCACTTATCGCACTTCCTCCTTGTATTTCCTGTTTCCATTCCCCCTTCTTTCCTGACCCTTCTGAACTTTATCTTTGAATAAATTATATCCTTTTGATTCAAATAGTTGATTAGTGTTACTTTTTACCTTATAGATCTACCTATTGTTTGGCTGAAGATTGAGCCAAGGGAGTGAGTTCCGTTCCAGATCTGAAGGTGCCTAAGGACAACAGTCTTTTGGGTTCCAAGAATCTCTCTCTGAGTAATACCCCTGAACATTTAAAATAAGTTTAAACATTGTTGCACATATTTCTCCTATTCTATCCCAAAATTCCAAAGCAAACTCATTATCATTGTGTTGAAGCTGACTCATAGAGACCCTGCAAGATAGCATAGAACTTCACCCTTTGATTTTCCAAGGCTTAAATCTTTACCAGAGCAGACAAACTCATATTTCTCACATGGAGCAACTGATAGGTTAGAACCACTTACTTTGTGGTTAGGAGCTCAATGAGGAGTCCACTCTGCCATTAGAGCTCATTTAGAATGCTATCCAGGATTCCCTAATGCTATCCCTCTCAGATCAGTTGGTAGTGGTAATAAATGTAAATCTTAAGGGGGTCAGACTGCCACATCGTAACTCTTCCTTGGGGAAGATGGTGGGTTTGAACTGCTGATTGATTAGCCCTTAAGTGCTTAATTACAGCCTCACCAGGGTTCTCCTTAACATTAGAACAGTGGACACTTATTGGTTTATCTTGCTGGTCTCTGTTCCCTAAACATTGCACTTCATCCACAGGGTTTTCTTCCACAACACACAGCTGCTAGTGTTTTTGGTTTGTTTTTCCACATGACTTCACCTTCCTGGTCAAAGCTGATTTGTCCAGGGCTAAACACACAATGAAAACATAGCCATATTTGGACACTACAAAATTTGAAGTGAGACAGCGAGCTATTTGTTGAGATTTTTGAATGACAGAAGTCTAAAAGGAAGTGTTATGATACAGGAAACAGTGAGTTTTGATGTCTAGGATCTATGCTGGGGACCCAGTTGGCACTCCGAATGACTATTCAAAGTGATGGTATGAATTCTCCTCTTCCATGACCTACACATATAATAGATATAACCACTAAGTCCATGGTTTGACAAATGTCTTGTGTGATTGAGTTTGGGTTCCCCATAGGATTAGATCCTGAGACAAAGGTTTTAATTAAGCCATTTTGGGGGAGATATCAATAAGGAAATGGGAAATAGAAAAGGGAAAGAAGGCAGCCAATGAAAACTACATTATCAAACAATTTAAAATTGTGAGCAACTGGAGGTTAATCTTACTGGAGACACTGTAGAAAATCCACTAGTTATTCTGCCCAGAATGTGAGGGATTGTGGCTAATTGTTCAACAACTCCTATGGGTCATTGGTTAAGGGTTACTCCAGGAAGCAAGAATTAACTCCACAACCTCCTAAGCCATGCATGCTCAGGTACAGTGGTCTACAGAAACTAGAGAAAGCAAGAAGAGAGATATGCTGGCCATTCAGAATTAGGGTAGCATGCCAAGTTGTCAGACATGTCAGGTTCTTGAACTATCATAACTTGTGAGATATACCACTGGTATTTCAAACACAAGTATAGTTACCCGTGGTGGAAAATTTTCAGAAAAGCCTACAAGCTAAATAGACTAGAAAAAATAACCTGCCAATCTACATCTGAAAAAAATAGTGGTGTTTATGGAGCACATTGATAGCAGTGGAATATTGTTTCATATAGTGCAGGATGATGAACCCCTCAAGTTGGAAGACACTCAAAATATAATTGGGGAAGAGCTGTCTCCTCAAAGTAGAGTTGACCTTAGTGATATAAAGTTTTCAGGACCTATATTTGTTGATGTGGCAATGACTCAAAATGAGAAGAAACAGCAGTACTGCAATAACCACTAACAAGAAGATGGGATGCATGAAATATGGATGTAGAAAAATTGGAAGCCATGAAAAAATGGAAAACATAAAGATCAAACACTCTAGGTGTTATTGAACTGAAATGGACTGGTATTGGCCATTTTGAATGTCATAATAATATGGTTTACATACCAGGGTAACAAATTTGAAAGGAATGGATGACTTTCATGTTAAAAAAGAGAATGTTTCAACATCGATTCCAATGTGCACCATTGTTAGGTGTAGGATATATTACACCTACAAGGATGAATAATTAATAAAGTTATTTTTCAAATTTACACACCAACCACTAATGCTAACAATAAAGCCATTGAGGATTTTTACCAAACTTTTCAGTCTGAAATTGATGAAACATGCAATCAAGATTACTGATGACTTGAATGCAAAAATTGGAAACTAAGGATGAGGATCACTAGTTAGAAAATATGGCCATGGGGATGTAAGCCACATGGGAGATCTCATGATAGAATTTTCCAATAAGGATGGCTTATTGATTGAACATTTCTTTTTCAGTGATGTAAACAGTAACCATAGACATGGATCATGTATATTGGATAGAAATACACAGGAATTAAATCAACTACATATGTTGAAATAAACTACTATATATACTCGAGTATAACCCAAGGCAACTAATTTTACCCCCCAAAGCTGGGGTGCATTTTCAGCATAAAAAATGTGCTGAAAAAAAAACTCGGCTTATACTCAAGTATTTACGGTATAAAGAAGTTTAATATCATCAGTCACGAGACTGGAGACCAACTGTGGAACAAACCATCAATGGCAAATTCAACTCGAATTCAAATAAAATTAAAACAAGTCCCCAAGAGTCAAAGTATGAATTTGAGTATATCTCATCTAAATTAGAGGATACTTCAAGAAGAAAGTTGACACATTGAACACAAATCACCTAAGATGATACGAGTTCTGCAATAATATCAAGAACATCATAAATGAAAAATTCAAAGATAATTAAAAAGATCGAAACTAAAGAAAAGACAAAATGGATGTCACCTTGAATGTGGACTAGCTGAAGCCAATGAAAGAAATGATGAAGTACGAAAAAGATAGAGAGAGAAATATAGAAATAATTGATGAAGTAAAGACGCTGAATAAAGAAGCTGAACATAAAATTTCAAAGGGGAATTCAAAAACATGGAATAAAGAATTATATTAAAAGGTGTAAAGACCTGGAATTAGGACAGCAAAAAATGAAAAGCAAGTGCATTTCACTAGCTGAAAAAATTGAAGAGAAATTCAAAATACAGAATTACACAGATAGCATCAAAAGAAGATGAAAGGGATTCACTGACCACATGAAGCCCAGGCTCCACAGCGCTGAGTCCAGAAGACCAAGATAGCATAGGGTTCTCACTGCAGATTGCTCTGAAAGTGCTCACAGTAGTAGGCCCTGGATCAACTGGGGAAAATGTAGAACTCAAAATAAGAAGACTAACCTTAGGATATGATAGGCACTAGTGGAATTCCCATTTGACACCTGACCTCACCTCCATGGCTCAACTTTCAGCCCCCAAATAGGAGACCTATACTGTCAACGATGTACAATTCAGAGCCCAGCATTTGTCAGGGAGTTACTCAGAAGTCAGGAAGGAATGGGAAGGAAAGACCAATGGAAACGGCAAACAAAGGGGGGGAATAGGAAAAGTAGTATTGCATTGTAGGTATTGCAATCAATATCATAAAACATTGCATGAATTGTAAGGAAAATCAATTTACTCTGTAGATTTTCCCTCACATGACAATCAAAACAGTGTAAAAAGAAAATAAGTCATATGACCGAGTACACTGGTAGATCTTGCTGAAGACCAATTTCCAGTGTTAAAAGATGTCACTTTGAGGAATAAGGCACAGCTGAGTCCTAGTGGTATAGTGGTTACAAACATAATGCGTCAGAACCAAGCCAGTTGGGTTGCTCAACACAAGATCAACAGTTCTGCTCCCATACAAATTTCCAGTACTGGAAACCCACAGGGATATCTCTCCCCTGTCCTATAGAGTTGCTAAGGGTTGGAATCAACTTGATGGCAGTGAACTGGATGTAAGCCAGGCTGACTAGAGACACAAATCAAGTGACACTCATATATGTGCAATAAATCGTTTTCTATCAAGAAATCACTGTAGTATTTCTATTTCAAGGAAATATCCCAGGCCAGTCCAACTCAAGTCCATAAGTCCAACACTAGCCCATAAGTTCCTTTCCAACTTACGCAGTTACATGCAATGATGCAGAATGCAGGGATGTCAAAGGGCAGTGATTGCAATGTCGTGTGGATCCAAGGTCGATGGAAGCATGGCAAGACTCTGGCAGCTCTCAACGTGGCAGGAAGCAGTCAGGTGAATGCAAAAAGAAGGGGAGCTTCCAAGGGCCTTCCTTATGAGAAGGCCATGGCCACAAAGAGGCACCATCAGGCTATGGTGTGATTGACAGATTGGATACCAACCTTACACTTTTACATATCTTCAAACTTACATAAAATCATATAACTATCATACTATGGCATTTTCAATCACCTCATATGTACTTGAAAATGGACAATAATTATGAAAGATAAAACAAAAGTTGATGTCTTTGAATTATGATGCTGGTGAAGAATATTGAATATTCTATGGACTTTCAGAAGAAGGAACAAATCTTTCTTGGTGGAAGTAGAGCCAGAATGCTTCCTAGACGTGAGAATGGCAAGACTTCATATCACATACTTTGGACATGTTAACAGCTGAGCATAGTCCCTAGAGAAGGATATCATACTTGGTAAAGTGGAGTGTTGAAAAAAAGAAGAAGGTCCTCAATGGGAAGAATTGTCATACTGGCTGCAAAAACGGTCTCCAACATTAACTGTGAGGAAACAGGCTGTGGGTGCTATGAGTTAGAGCCAAATTAACAGTGTCTAACAATGACAACTCCCCTCCCCCGCCCCATCTGTCAATTTGCTGCACTGTGGTAGCTTGTGCTTTGCTGTGATGCTGGGAGTTAGTCCACTAGTACTTCAAATACCAGGCAGGATCACCCACGGTGAACAGATTTCAACACAGCTTCCAGACTAAGAACTGACAGGACGACAAAACAATCAGTCCACTTCTGAGGGATTCACCATTGAAAACTTTCTGCATAGCAGTAAAATATTTCTGATATAATGCCAGAAAATGACCCCCTCAGATTGCAAAACAATCAAAATATCACCGAGAAAGAGAGCTTCCTCAAAGTAGAGTCCACCTTAATGATAACTCAAAACCTCACAACAGGAGCTGTAGATAACATCATAATAAATGGAGAAAATATTGAAGTTATCAAGGAGTTCGTCTTGCTTAGATTCACAACTAATGCTCATGGAAACAACAATCAAGAAACCAAATAACATATTGCATTAGGCAAATCTACTGCACATAACCACTTTAAAGTACTGAAGATAAAAAATTTCACGTAGGATTAAGTTGCGCATGGCCCAAGGCATGGTATTTTCCGCCACATCTTATGCATGTGAAAATTGAACATTGAATGAGAATGACTGAAGGAGAACTGGTGCATTTGAATTAAGGTACTGACAAAAAAATACTGAAAGTATCATGGGTGGAGAGAAGAACAAACAAATCTGTCTGAGAAGAAGTGCAGCTAAATGTTCCTTGGCAGATAGGATGGCGAGACTTCATCTCATGTACTTTGCAGATGTTATCAGGACAGACCAGTCCCTGGAGGACATCATACACATTACAGTAGAGGGGTTGCAAAAAGAGGAAGACACCCAATCAAATGGATCGAGACAATTCCTACAACAATGGGCTCAAACATAACAAAAATGTTGAGTATGGGGCAGGACCAGGCAATGTTTCATTCTTTTGTGTACGCATTATTATGAGACAGAACTGACTTGAAGGCATCTAGCAACAAAGTGTACTAAAGCTTCTGGCACCTTCATTTGCTGATGGATTATAATTCAAAATGAGAAAAATCATTGCAACAATTCATTAATAATCAGAACATGAAACGTGCAAAATAAGAATCTAGGAAAATTGGAAATCATAAAAAACGGAATCTGACCTATAAAGATCAATATCCTAGGCATTGGTGAGTTGAAATAGTCCCTTTGAATCTTAAAATGATAAGAATGACTATGCTGACAATGACAAATTCAAAAGAATGACTCTTTCATCCTCAAAAAGAGCATTTCTAGATCTATCTTTAAGTGCAATGCTGCCTGTGACAGAATAATATCTATCTTCATACACAAGGAAGACCGGTTAATAGAACCATTATTCAAATTTTCTTACAAACCACTAAAGCCAATGAAGAATTTTACTAACTTCTTTAGTCTGAAATTGATCACACATGTACTGAAAATGCATTAATAATTGTTGACAATTGGAATGCACACATGGAAACAAAAAGGAAGGAAGAGTAATTAGAAACTATGGCTTTGGGGATCGAAAAGAAGCTGAAGACTGCATGAATGAATTCTGCAAGAGCAATAACTTCCTCATTGCAAACACCTTTATTCAACAACAGGAGCGGCATATATACATGTGGAATACACAGGAATGGAATTGATTAAATCTGTGGGAAGACATGATAGAGAAGCTCAATATCATTGAGACAAAATAAGACCAGGGGCCAACTATGTAACAGACTATCAATTACTAATATGCAAGTTCAAGTCAAACCTGAAGAAAATTAAAATAAGAACGTAAAAGAAGAAAAGAGAAAAAAAAAAAAAAAAAAAAAAGAAGTCCACACAACAAGAAACCCCAGTCCAACTTCAGCCCATAAATCAGATGCAAACTAGAGGCCCTTCCAGACTCATGAAGCTGTTGGAGGAATAGCCCAAGAAACAGGAAAACCACAGGTTGGTGGAGGCAGAGTTGGGAGAATCCAAAGTCAACAGGCAGTTGGCAGGCCACAGACAGCTCTTAGAGTCAGTATGTTTCATGGTGATTGCCATTCCTAGAAGCCAGACGTAGGGTCCAGGGTCTTTTCATCAGGAAGAAAAAGAGTGAGCCCATACTCCACAGTCTACTTATAGCTATGAAATAGGTCACACCCCCAAGTAGACTGTGACCTGCGCCTTCTGAAGATCCTGGTCAAGCTATATTGACACCAAACCTTACTATCACAATATCTCACCTGAATTTAGAGCCTATCTCAAGAATGGTTTGGACATATTGAACATTAATGATCAGCTACCAGAAGACTTGTGAAATAGCATGAAGGTCATCAATCTTTTTTTTTTTGTCATGTCATCTGTGGCTATTTATTTATTTATCATAAATCATTTTATTGGGGGCTCCTCAAAAAGATCATTATAATACAGTAAAGAAAGAAAATACTACAGTGGATATCAGAGGAGACTGTGAAACTTGCTCTTGAACCTAAAGCAGCTAAAGCAAATGGAAGAAATGATGAAATAAAAGAGTTGAACAGAAAAATTGGAAAGGCCAGCTTGAGAAGATAAAGTAAAGAATTATATTGTAACGTGTAAAGACCTGGAATTAGGAAAGCAAAAGGAATGAGTACAGTCAGCATATCATAAATTGAAAGAACAGAAGAAAAAATCCAAGCCTTGGATTAAAATGTTCAAGGATTATTTATCAAACTATTGAATGATGCAGGGAGAATCCAAAGAATATGGAAGGAGTATACAGAGTCTCTGTACCCAAGAATTAGTTGAGGTTCTACTAGTTCAAAAGGCCAAGAGGAAGTTGAAGCTGCAATGTAAGCATTAGTGAAAAGCAAGGAAGGGATAGGAATGGAAATATTTCAACACGCTCATGCAGTGATAGTCCATGTCAAGAAATTTGGAAGATAGCTACTGGCCAACCAACTGGAAGTGATTAATATTTGTGTGCATTCTAAAGAAATATGATGCAACAAAATCTGCAAATTAATTTAAAATAACATTAATATGACATGCAAGTACAATTTTATTGACGATAACTTTAAAAGTAGTTATAGCAATATGTCAACAGGAAGCTGCCAGAAATCCAGGCTGTATGAAAACAGGGCATGAGGCAAGGTATATCAATGCTGATTTCAGATGGACCTTGGCTGAAAGCAGAGGATACAAGGAAAATGCTTACTTATGTACTATTGACTATGCAGAGGATTTTACTGTGTATCATAACAAACTTTGGGTAGCATATGAATACATATGAGAACAATGGGAATCCCCGTACATTTAATTGTGCTCCTGTGGTACCTGTACATAAACCAACAGGAAGTGGTTGGAATAGAACAAGGGGATACTGTGTGGTTTTAAATCAGGAGAGTGTGTGTTGTGGTTATATCCTTTCACCATATGTGTTAGACAGGGTTCTCTAGAGAAACAAAAGCAGGACATTTATGATTTGATAGATAGATAGAACACGAAGGAATATAACAGCTAATTAGTCCACATAGCAGTACAGAGGACTCAGTTTAACTCACTTCCATGCAACAATAAATATGGCAGTACAGCCAGGCAGCAAACTGCAGAACTAGGTAAGGCAGCCACACACTGGTCTGGTCACCAGAGAGCAACTGAGAGATAGGAGTGGCTTGCTGAGCCATTTATCTCTTTGCCCACTAATCAAACTGCAAACTTATTAATCCCACATGTTCTTATTGGCCAGGTTGGCACTATAAACCTACCTATCTATCACACTATACTTATTCAAATAATCTGAGAAGCTGCTCTGTATGAAGAAGTTGAGGCTTCTGGATTGGAAGAAGAATCATTAACAACCTGTGTTATGCAGATGACCCAATCTTGCTGGCTGAAAGTCAATAGGCCTTGAAGTACTTACTGATAAAGCTCATATAGTACACCTTCAGTATAAATTAGTCTTCAACACTAAGAATACAAATGTCTTCTCAACTTGACAAATATAAACACACAACATCATTACAAATAGAGAAATGTAGCTAAACTCTATTTTACTTGGACCCACAATCAATACTCACAGAAGCAGCAGTCAATAAATCAACGTATTTCATTGGAAAACTCTGTTGTAAAAGACCTCTTTGAAATGTGAAAGAGCAAATGCTTTACTCTGGGGATTAGCAAGTTATGCCTGATTTTAGCCTTGATATTTTTAATCACCTTAGATGCATGTGAAAGGAGTCTTAATTTCAGTGTCTGGTATGGGTTGAATGACTAACAGCAAGGTTGGTGGTTCAACCCACTTGCTGCTCCACAGAAGAAAGAGGAAGCTATTTGACCCTGTAAAGATTTACAGCCTTGGAAACCCTATATGGTCACTATGAATAAGAATAAACTTGATGGTAATGTTTGACATATGCATGTGAAAGATGGACCATTAATAAGGAAGACTGAAGAAAATATGATGCCTTTCAAATATGATGTTGCAAATAATATTGAATATACCATGAATGCCCAGCAGAACAAAGAGGTCTGTCCCGGAAGAAGTTCAGCCAGAATGTATTTTAGAAGTGAGGATGGTAAAACTCCATTTCATATACTTTGAACATGGTATCAGGAGAAATTAGTCCCTAGAAAAGGACAAAATACTTGGTAGAGCATCATCCAAAAACAGGTAAACCCAGAATGAGATGGATCAACACAGTGGCTGTAACAATAGGCTAAAATATGACCATTGTGAGGATGTCACAGGACTAGAAAGGCTTTTATTCTATTGTGCATAGGGTCACTATAAGTGGCAGTGCGTGAGATTTTGTTGATTAACAACACTGGGATATGAGCAATGTCCCCATGGCATATGCTAAACTGTCACCATGCTGGACACAGTTGATCTTTGTGGCTTTAGATGGTAATTATTTAGAGGGTTATGATTCCACTGAATTTTTTTCTGTGTATTCAAACTATTCCATCCTAAGATTACACAGATCTATCCAAACCAAGCTCACTGCCATTGAATCAATGCTAACTCATATCGACCCTACAGGACATGGGTAAAATTGTACCTGTGAGGTTCTGAGACTGTACCTCTTTACAGAGTAGAGTCCCATCTTTCTCCCGAATAGCAGCCGGTGATTTCAAAATACTGACCGTGCAATTAGCAGCCCAATGTGTAACCAAGAACTATTCAGGGAAGCTAGATGGAGAGCATGAAAAGAAATGAGTAGTTGAGGTGGTTGGATGCACATCCATCCCTTTGTTCTACTCTCTATGACTTTTTCTGAGTTCATTCAAAATGTAAATTAAGAGACAAAATAGAATTCTACCCAACCCTGCTATATGCCTCAACAGTATCCATTTTTCTCATTCTTACTACTAATAGAAGCTCAATTTTGTTTAGGGTGATAATGTACCTACTTAAATCGCTCACTCCTAGGCTCCCTTGCAGCTATGCATGAGCATTTGACCCAGTTTGGGCCAAATATGTGTAGGTGAAAGACACTGAGTAGGACTCCCAAGAAAGTTTTTCTTGTTGTTTAAGGCAAAACACTTGTCTGGCATAACCCATTTCATTTTTGTCCTTGGCTCTTCTGCTGTCATGCTCCCTAGTCAGAATATTGAAAGATGGGAGAGTCACATAGGTTACATGAGTTTGGCAGACCAAAAAGCATGCATTCTCCTATATGCAAATTGAGTCCCTGAGCAAATACGCCAGACCTAGGCTACCTATTTCAAGACTTACTATTGTATAAGACAAACCCCTGTGTGGTGCAAAGGGTTAACACAATTCACTGCTAAGCCAAAGATGCCTTGGAAGAAAAACCTGGCAATCTACATTTAAAAATTCAGCCCTTGAAAACATCATGGAGCACAGTTCTACCCTGAATCATATGGGGTAACTGTAAATCAGAATCAATTCAGTGGCAACTGGTTTGGTATTTTTAGTGTTAATATAAGAAAAATGAAGCTTTTGTGATTAGACCACTAGAGTCGGTTTGTTTTTTCCCATGTAGCCAGAAGCAATTTGGACTGATAGAGAAATAATTAAAAGAATGTAGAGTTAAGTAAGCGTAATGATTATGGAACTAATCATTTAGCAATGGGCTGCTAACCACAAGATCTGTAGTTCAAATGCACCAGTCACTCAGGGGGAGAAAAGTGAAGCTCTCTGCTTCTGTAACGATTTACAGTCTTGGAAGCCCTATATGGGGTTGCTATAAGTTTTAATCATCTTGATAGCATTGTATTTGTTTGAGTTTGGTGACTAGTATGTAAGCTTTGAGGGGGTAGTAATAGATACTTTGAATAATATTCTTAGCACTATAGGTATTATGTCCTTTGTAAATGGATAAACGAACAAAAGCGATATTCATTTTGTGTTATCTGTAGTTTGCCTTATTCTTCCAAGAAGATTCCTCAAGTGTTAAGACCCAGTCTTCTCTGGCATACTTGAATGAAAGAATAACTGATAGACACAGACTTGAACCCTGGCCTGTGTGATCTTGGGTGTGTCACTGTTTTTCAATCCATTTCTCATCTGTGAACTGGGGATTACACACGTAGCCCACAGGGTTGTTTTGGAGATTCAGAGTAATGTGTGTGTCTTGGATTGAGTGCCCTTGCATGCCGAGCTTACCCTCAGGCCTGAGTGCAGGTAGTCTATTTGAGATCTGATCGCAGGGAGTATGAATAGGAAAGCGGACGCAAGACTGAGTTAGGGGGAGAAGCAATCACAATGGGAACGGGGTGTTGAGGCTTTTAATGTAGGATACAGGGGCTTGATTCCCCCAGGACTTCTGAGCAACATGGGTTCTGTCCTAGAATTGACTACCAGAAACAGGAGGCTGGGCTCTTCTTCGCCTGTAGTGGTGTTGAGCATTCCTCCTAGTAAGGTGACCTCTCCTACCTTCCTGGGTTTGGCTTTCCATGCCTTTGAAAAGGCTTCGAGGCAGAAGGACATGGAGAGCTGCGTACTGCACAGTTGTGATAAGACACCATTTCAGCAGGAGCCTGCACTTACATAGAGCCGTTCGCCACTGCTATGATGGATATCAGGAGGAGCCCTGGAAGTGCAGAGGTTACAAGTTGGTTTGCTAACTTCAAGGTCAGCAGTTCAAAACTACTAGCTCCAAGGAAGAAAGATGGGGTTTTCTACTCCAATAAAGAGTTGTAGTGTTGGAAACTCGCAGGGGGCAATTGTACACTGCATCGCAGGATCGCTATGAGTCGGTATTGACTGGAAGGCAGTGAGATGGTGTCAGAGATGCGTCAAAGAATGTGGCATGGCAACCCTAAGAATCTGCTACAGAACCATAAAGTGCCTGGGATAGATGAGTTTATTTTGCTTGACCTTTTAAAACCATCAAACGGGCAACAGTTAGAAAGACAAAATACCAAGTGTCATTGGAGATCCGGGGAAAGCAGAGAAACACTGCTAATGATGCAGGTTTGCTGCACAGCAATCTGGCAGAGCTTAGTGAAAGCCCATTGAATGTACCCTAGGACCTAGTGAGCCCCTCCTGGGCGTACAACCAAAGAAGCGCAGTCACTGAGTTGACTTTCATTCCTCATGACCCTATCAAACAAAGCTGAATGGTCCCATGATGTTTTCAAGGCTTCTATTGGGAAGTAGACAGCCATGCCTTTATCCCACAGTGTGTGGAAGACGGCTTCAAACTACTGACCTTTGGGTTAGCAGCCAAGCACTTAATATCTGGCCCATCAAAGCTCTCTCCTGGATGTAGAAAAACAAACAAAACCCCAGTTGATTCTTCCTCACTAGCAACCCTACAAGGCACAGTAGAATTGCTGCTTTAGGTTTACAAAACTAAATTCTTACGACAGCAGACAGCCTCTCTTTGCTCCATGGAATAGCTGATGGGTTGGAACTGCTCGCCTTTGGGTTAGCAGCCCAACGCATAATTCCTGGGTATATAGGCCAAGCTTTTTATCCAATTCACAGGGCCCTTGGGGCATTTTTACAAGAATGGTCACCACACTGATGCCTGCAGTAGAGAAGAGTTGGAGCCGAATTGGATGCCAATCAACAGACAACTGAAGAAGGAAACAAAAGAAAGATGATGATTGCTCATGACCAAGTGGCACGCAGCAGCACATGCAATTGATATGCAGCATGGCAATAACTCTTAATGACATTGCAAGGAGTTGAATAGGTCAGAAACTGAATGAGATTTGTATTGCAGTACCATTCATGGAAGCTGAAAGCCCATTCACCAAGCAGCATGGTCTAGTGCACATGGCTGTATGCCTATAAGGACACACACACACCAAGCACCCAGCAGGGGGTACTTGTCTGAAGAGGGGAATGGAAGTGATGTGAATGTGGAAAAGGAGGGACAAAACACAAGCAGGGCCTGACATTGATCAGGGTTCATGAAGTGCTAAAGTAGGCATGATTAATCCCTTCCCTGTACCAGAAGGCTGAGCTAGATTTTTAAAGCAAGTCAAGTGCCTGGAACACAATGGTTGTTAGCTGCTGTTGAGTCAGCCTCCAGTCCAACTCACTGTGACAACCAGCTCCCAGTGACTCTATGGGCAATATACTCCCTGGACCTGCACCATCTCTTTGGTTGTGCATCAGATTGTGATTCACAGGGGTTTTCGTTAACTGGTTTTCAGAAGTAGAATGCCAGGCTCTTCTTCATCGCTCATCTTAGTCTGGACACATCACAGAAACGGGTTCAGTCTCATAGCCGCACCCAACCAAGCTTACCCATTTGAGTATCATAGCAACACAGAAATCAGTTCAGTACCACAGCAATAACCAAGCATCCCCCTGACAAATGAGTGTTGGATGCACATGAGTTGCATTGTCTTGGACTCAAACCCAGATCTCCCACATGGAAAAGGAGAATTCTACAACTGATCCACCAATTTACCCTCAGAATATAATAAGTATCCAGTAAATGGTTATTAAGAATGTGGCTGCCAGGAAAATCCAGCAATTTCTTGCCAAGGCTTAACACTAATATCTTCCCCAACACACTAGAAGGCTGCAGAGGAATGACTTTCTCCATGCCAGCCCTGGTATCTAGACAAGGGACCCTAACACTGAGCCACTGAGCCCCAGCAGGCTGGGGAGCAATGTCAAATTGGATGAGGGACAATCCTGGTTGAGTTAGTTTCCCTAAGCTTGCAGGGCAGTTTAGCATGTCCACAGCTGTGTTCAGAATAGCCATGTGATTACCACCGAGAGAAATTCTACATGCTTTCACACCCCATGCTAGTCGTTGCAGCCATCGTTGAGTACAGTTCATGCTCATCACTATCTAGAACTCACAGTGACGCTGTGGGTGAGCCATTGGGCAGGTAACCTCAAGGTTGGCAGTTCAAAGGCACCAGTTGTTCTCTGAGAGGAAGGTGAGATGATCTGCTCCTGTAAAGATTTTGCCTGAGGAATTTTATATAGGGTCACAGTGAGTCAGGATCAACTCAATGGTGTGGGTTTGGTTTATTAGACCCACCATCAGATCATATTCAATGTATTTATTAACATGTATATTTGCCACAAATCCAATGTCTTTTATTTTTATCACTGCATTTCAATACAATTTGTGCCTTTGTGATTATGTATTTCATTGGAGGTATTTGGAAATATTATTCTGGGGAGTGGGCAGGTGTTCCATAGCCTTTCCTAAATGCCAAAAGGATCCATGGGGTTGCAATGGTTAAGACCCTCTAATAGAGTTTATCAAAGAGCCCTGGACGCACAATGGTTAAGTACTCAGCTGCTATCCAAAAGGTTGAAGATTTGAACCCACCAGTGGCTCTGTTCTTGGAAGAAAAACCAGGCAACTCATTCTTGTGAATATTACAGCATAGAGAAGCCTAGAGCAGTGGTTCTCAAACTTCCTAATGCCACAACCCTTTCATACAGTTCCTCATGTTGTGGTGACCTCCACAACCATAAAAATATTCTCATTGCTGCTTCATAACTGTAATTTTGTTACAGTCACCCTGTGCAAGGGTCCCACAGGTTGAGAACCATTGGTCTAGAGAGCTCTGCACTGATGCATTGAGTCACTATGAGTTGGACTGGACTAGAAGGTTCCTAACAAAAACACCAACAATTCTTTTTTACCATGACCTTGTTAACTCAAAAAGATTAATAAGCAAATTCACAAATGAGGACATCCAGTTGCCCCTCCAAACTGGAGAAGCATGAGTTAAATGGTGACCCTGACCCCACGGTGTCCTCCAGCTGGTTCCATGCTGCCTTTATTCCTTCTGCCTCTCAGTTCTGTGGAGAAGAAGGGGAAAGGGAGGGAAAGAAAAAGAAAGAAATGAAAAGGTAATTTTTCCAGCTTCTTCACATCACTGAATTGAACTTTACTTTTAGTAAAAGTATTATGAAATGGAAATGGTGCTTTCACTAGTTTGCTTTTAGGTGATATTCAGAGACATGGTGCTGGTAATTATTTGAGCCGGGGAGGTTAGTAGTGTGCAGATTTTCTGAATATGGTTGAGCCAGCATGCCCCCTTCCAGGCCTAGCATTTCCCTGGGATATGAGAAGTTATAGACAGTCTACTCTCTTCTTCCTCTGACTTCGCTGCAAACCATGGACACACTGGTTCTGACTTGACCTGGCTCCAGTACAGAAAAAAAATATCCTCCTTGCATAATTGTAGTGCTTGCATTGGAACGCACCCAGAGACAAATCTCTCTTCTGGTGGCATAATGGGTTATGTGTTGGGCTATTAACTGCAAGGTCAGCAGTTGGAATTCACCAGTCACTCCTTTGGAGAAAGATGAGGCTTTCTTCTCCCATAAAGAGTTATAGCCTTAGATGAGTATAAAAACTCAAAATGCATTGGCAGAGATTCCACAGAGAATAAGCCTCCATTAAATCCCCTGGGACCATTCACCAGGGATGGGATTAAACCCTGCTCACCGTCATTACATCAGAAAGTGTATTGTTGCAGGTATGATTAGGTTAAAAATTAACATCTTATCATTTGTCTTTACTCTTAACACGTTTTTCATTTGTTCTTTTTTAAATTTTCTGCTTTCCTTTTTATTGAAAAAAGTAACTAATGTCACTAAACAAGTAGAGAATTTGTTAAATGAAAATCTAATCGGTTATGTAAACTTTCACTGAAAACATAACACAATTTTATTTTTACAAAGAGTTATAGCCTTGGAAACCCAGGAAGCCGGAGTATTTTCTCTCGATAGGATTGTTATGCACCCAATGGCAATGAGTGTTGTTGGATTTTGTTTCTTTATTGTTTTCTGTAGCAATGGTGGGGTATAGGGGTTATGTGTTGGGCAGCTGAACGCAATGTCTGAAATGGCAAATTTGAAATCCCCAGCCACTCCAAGGGAGAAAGATGAGGCTTTCTACTCCCCTAAAGAGTTCCAGTCTCAGAGCAGCCAGTCCACAAAGAGAACAACATGGCTGGCCCCACTATGAGACATGATGCCCCTCAGTGACCAAGGGTGATACAGGGGACAGCACTGGAGACACAGTGTGCAAATTGCACCTAACCTGATTCCACCACACCGAGGCAAAGTGTGGTGAAGTGCAGTGGAACAGGAAGGGAATGGAGTGGCAAGGTCCCCAGGGAATTCTCAAAGTGGTCTTTGGGGCCAGATTGTGGCGCCTCAACAGACTGGATTGGAAAACACTCCTAAGGTCCAACAAATGATCCTTGAACTAACTACAAGCTCTTCTTTCTTGATGTGTTTTGTTTTGTTCTTTGTCAGTGGTTTGTTTTTGTTGTTTTGTTGTCTGGTTGTATACTGTTGCTTTGTTTTCCTCTGTCTTATTTTCGTGCATGTTAGTGTCTCCACAGGTCTGTCTAAATAAGACATGCTGGATGAACTATCTGGAGGAAAAACAACAGGACCGACAGTTCCGGGGGCACTTTGAATAGGGGAAGGTGCGGGGGGGTGGGGGTAAGGAAGTGGTGTTAACAAACACAGGGACAAGGGAACAACATGGGACTCAACATGGTAGTGAGGGGGAAATGGCAGGCCTGGTAGGGAATGATCAAGGGTAAGGTTACGTAAAGAAGAGTTATAGCTGTAACCCAGGTGGGGACAGAGCATAGTAGTGGGAGAGGAGGAAAGTCAAGGGAGATGGAGGAAAGAGCTAGGAGTCAAAGTGCATTTATAGAGGTCTAGACAAAGACATGTACATGCAAATATAAATATCATACAGTTTTCTTTGTAGTGGTAGACCCCCAATCACAAAATTATATTCTTTGCTACTTCGTAACTCTCATTTTGTTACAAGTTATGGATAGTGCCACCCTGTAAAGGGTTCGTCTAAGCCCCAAAGGGGTCACGACCCACATGGTGAGAACCGCTGCTCTAAATTTAGAGGAGTTTCTCTTAAGGTCTATTTCACCATATTGTTAGAAGCTCAAGTCCATTTGTTGTTGTTGTTAGGTGCCGTCGAGTGGGTATGTCTCATAGCAACTCTACACACAATATAATGAAATGCCGCCCTGTCCTGTGACATCCTCACAATGGTTCTCTACTTGCGCTCATTGTTGCAGCCACTGTGCTAATGCATCTTGTTGGGGACCGCCTCTCTTTTCCTGCCCTTTCATACCAAGATTTGGGACTTCCTCTAGAGCATTGGTTCTCAACTTTCCTAATGCCATGATATTTTCATACCGATTCTCATTTAGTGGTGAACCCCCTCCAACCATAAAAATGATTTCATTGCAGCTTCATAACTGTAATTTTGTTACTGTTATGAGTCATGACACCCCTGTGAAATTTTCATTCCATACCCACAAAGGGGTCGCGACACACAGGTGAAGATCCCCTGCTCTAAACTAAGAGGAGATTCTCTTAAGATAGAATTCAGCATACTGGTAGATGCACAAGTTCTGTTGTTATTGGTGTTAGGTACCATTGAGTGGGTTTTGGCTCATAGTAACTCTATGCACAATATAATGAAACGCTTTCCCATCCTATGCCATCCTCACAGTGGTTCTTTTGCTTGTGCTCATTGTTGCAGCCGCTGTGCTAATCCAACTTTTGGGTAGCTGCCTCTTTTTTGTGGCCTTTCTGCTGTACCAAGACTTGTGTCTTCCTCTAGGGCAGTGGTTGTCAAATTTCCTAATGCCATGACCCTTTCATACAGTTCCTCATGTAGTGGTGACCCCCATCATAACATTATTGTTACTTCATAACTGTAATTTTCCTACAGTTATGAATCATTTCACACCTTGAAAGGGTCATTCGATCGCCTAAAGTGGTCGCGAACCACAAGTTAAAAACCGCTGGTCTAAACTAAGAGGAGTTTCTCTTAATATCTACTTCACCCTATTGTCAGAAGCACAAATCCTATAGTTATTGTTAGATTCTCTTGTGTAGATTTCGACGCCTAGCAACTCTAAGCACAATATGATGGAAAGGTGTCCTGTCCTGCGCCATCCTCCCAGTGGTTCTTTTGCTTGCGCGGATTGTTGCAGCCACTGTTGTATTCCATCGTGCTGTGGGCTGCCTCTTTTTGCTGCCCTTCTACTGTACCCAGATCTATGTCTCCCTCTAGGGCAGTGGGTCTCAACCTTCCTAATGTCATGACTCTTTCACACCATTCGTCATGTACAAGTGACCCGCCCCCAATCATAAAATTATTTTCCTTGTTACTCCATAACTATAAATTTGCTATTGTTATGAATCAGGTCACCCATGTGAAATGCTCATTGTTGCCTCGAAAGACGTCGTGACCCACAGTTAGAGAACTGTTACTCTACACTAAGAGTTTCTTTTAAAGTCTTCTTCAGCATATTGTTAGAGGCACAAATCCTGTTGTTTGGTGCCTTCCAATGGATTTAGGCTCATGCCAACTCTATGCACCATGTAATGAAATGCTTTCCCATCCTTTGCCTTCCATACAGTGGGTCTTTTGCTCACACTGATTTTTGCAGCCACTGTGCTAATCCATCTTGTGGGGCACTGCCTCTCTTTTCCTGCCCTTCTGTACCAAGATATGTGTCTTCCTCTAGAGCAGTGGTTCTCAACTTTCCAAATGCCACAACCACTTCACACCATTCCTCGTGTAGTGGTGACATCCAACCATAAAATATTTGCATTGCTACATCATAATTGTAATTTTGCTTCTGTTATGGATCAGGCCACCCATGTGAAAAGTTCGTTAGTCTCCTCAAAGGCGTCTCGACACACAGTTGGAGAACCAATGGTCTAAACGAATAGGAGTTTCTCTCTAGGTCTACTTCAGAATATTCTTAGAAGCCCAAGTTCTTTTTATTATTGTTTGGTGCCTTTGAGTGTGTGTTGGCTCATAGCAACTGTATGCACAATATAATGAAACTCGGCCCCATCTCGTGCCATCTCACTGCGGTCCTTTGCTTGCGCTCACTGCTACATCTATTTCATCTTGTAGTCGCTGCCTGACTTTTGCAGCCCTTCTGCTGTACCAACATTTGTGTCTTCCTCTAGGACAATGTTTCTCATACATCCTAATTCTGTGGCCCTTTCGTACAGTTCCCAATGTAGTGGTGGACCACAAACATAAAATTATAAAATTATATACATTGATATTTCATAACTGTACTTTTGCTACAGTTAGGAATCAGGCCATCACTGTGAAGGGGTGTTTCGAAACACCCCCCACCTGAAAGTGTTCACGACCCAATGTTGAGAACCCTGCTGTAAACTAAGAAGAGTTGCTCTTAAGATTTACTTCAGCATATTGTTAAACACACAAGCCCAGTTGTTATTGTTGTTAAGTTCCGCGGAGGGGGTTTTGGCTCATCGCATCTCTGCACAATATCATGAAATGCTTCCCAGACCTGTGCCATCCTGACAGTTGTTGTTTGCTAGTGCTCATTGTGGGAGCCATATTGGGGGGGAGGGTGGCTATTTTTTGTTGCCCTTCTACTCTACCAAGATTTGTGTCTTCCTTTAGGGCAGTGGTTCTCAACCTTCCTAATGCCACAGCATTTTCATACCGTTCCTCATATAGTGCTGACTGCCAAATCATAAAATTATTTTATTGCAACATTGAAACTCTAATTTTTCTACTGTTATGACTGGGCGACCACTATGAAAGGTTCATTCATCCCCCAACAGGGCTCGTGACCCAAAAGTTGAGAAACGCTGCACTAAACTAATAGGAGTTTCTCTTAAGGTCTACTTCAGCACGTTATAAGAAACACAAGTCCTGTTGTTTTGTTGTCAGATGCAGTCGAGTGGGTTTTCACTCATAGCAACTCTATGCTCCATATAATGTAACGCTGGTCCATCTTGTGCGATCCTCACAGTGTTTCCTTAGCTTGAGCTCATTGCTGCCGCCACTGTGCTATTCCATCTATTTGGGGGCTGACTCTATATTGCGGCCCTTCAACTGTATCAAGACTTGTGTCTTCCCGTAGGACTGTGGTTTTCAGCAATCCTAATGCCTCGACCCTTTCATACAGTGCCTCGTGTAGTAATGACCCCCCCAACCCAAAAATTATACTGCTGCTACTTCACAACTGTAATTTTGCTACTGTTACGTATCGGCCCACACCTATGGGAGGGTCATTCGAACACCCCCAAAGGATTTACCACTCACAAGTTGAGAACGGCTGCTCTAAACTAAGAGCAGTTTCACTCAAGGTTTAGTTGAGCATATTGTTAGATGTATGATTCCTCCTGTTATTGATGTTTGGGCCGTGGAGAGGGTTTGGGCTCATAGCAACCCTGTGCACAATATAATACAGGCCTGCTCAGACTTGCATCATCCTCACAGTGGTTCTTTGCTTGCGCTCATTGTTGCAGCTACCGTGCAATTCCGTCTTGTAGGGACTTCCTCTCTTCTGCTGCCCTTCTATTGTACTTGCGTCTTCCTCTAGGACAGTGTTTCTCACCCTTCCTATTTCTACGACCTTTCCATACACTTCCCAATGTGTAGTGGTGGTCCCCAAAGCATAAAGGTTTTTTTCTACTGTTTTTCCATGACTGTAATTTTGCAAGTCTTATGAATCTAGTCACCCTGTGAAAGGGTTGTTCAACCAACCAAAGTGGTCACAAATCACAGGTTGAGAACCGCTGTTCTAAATTAAGAGGCGTTTCTCCTGTGGTCTAGCTCAGTATATTATTACACGCACGAGTCCTGTTCTTATTGTTTTTAGGGGCTGTCGAGTGGGTTTGGCTCATAGTTGGCTCATAACAACTCTATGCACAGTATCATGAAACACTGTTCCATCCTCTAACACCCTCACACTTTTCCTTTGTTTTCGCTCATTGTTGCAGTCTCTGTGCTAATCCATCTTTTGGGGGACTGCCTCTCATTTGCCGACCTTCTACTGTACCCAGATTTGTGTCTTCCTCTAGGGCAGTGGTTCTCAAACTTCCTAATGCACGACTCTCTCACACCATTCCCCATGTATTGGTGACCGCCCCCCAATCATAAAATTACTTTCCTTGTTACTTTATAACTAAAATTATGCTACTGTTATGAATCAGACCACCATGTGATATAGTCATTCTCCCCCCCACCCCCCAAAAGGCATCACGACCCACAGTTTGAGAACTGCTATTCTACACTAAGAGGAGTTTCTTTTTAAGGTATGTTTCAGCATATTGTTAGAAGCACAAATCCTGTTCTTGTTTTTGGATGCCTTCGAGTGGGTTTTGGCTCATACCAACTCTATGCACAATGTAATGAAACGTTGTCCTGCCCGTTGGATCCTCACAGTGGTTCTTCTGTTTGCGCTCATTGTTGCGGCCACTGTGGTAATCCATCTTGTTAGGGACTACCTCTCTTTTCCTGCCCTTCCGTACCAAGATTTGTGTCTTCCTCAAGAATAGTGGTTCTCAACTTTCTGAATGCCACTACTATTTCATACCAGTCCTCATGTAGTGGTGACACCCCAACCATAAAATATTTTCATTGCTACATCATAACTGTAATTTCGCTTCTGTTATGGATCAGGCCACCCATGTGAAAGGTTCATTAGTCTTCTAAAGGCACTGTGACACAGTTTGAGAACCACTAGTCTAAACTAAGGGGAGTTTCTCTTAAGGTCTACTTCAGCATATTCATAGAAGCACAGTCCTGTTGTTTTTGTTTGGTGCCTTTGAGTGTGTGCTGGGTCATAGCAACTCTATACACAATATAATGAAACGTGACCCCGTCTCGTGCCACCCTCACAGTGGTTATTTTGCTTGTTGTCATTGTTGCAGCCTTGGGCTAATCCAACTTATGAGGGGCTCCCTCTCTTTTGCTGCCCCTCTACTGCCCTTTCATTCATTTCCTCAGGTAGTGATGAACCCCCAATCATAAAATTATTTTCATTGCTACTTCGTAACTTTAATTTTGCTACAGTTATGAATCAGGCCTCCACTGTGAAAGGGTCATTTGACACCCCCAAAGCGCTAGCGACCCACAGGTTGAGAACCACTGCTCTATACTAAGAGGAGTTTCTCTTAGGATCTACAGCACCATATTATGAAAAGCATGAGTCCTACAGTGATTGTTGTTAGGTGTTGCCCAGTGGGTTTCGACTCTCAGCAACTCTACGCACAAGATAATGAAACGGTGCCCCGTCCTGTGCCATCCTCACAGTGGTTTCTTGTCTGCACTCATTGTTGCAGCCACTGCGCTAATCTAACATCTGGGGGTCTGCCTCTCATTTGCTGCCTTTCTGATCTGCCAAGATTTCTGTCTTGCTCGAGGACAGTGGCTCTCAACCTTCCTATAATGCCACAGGCCTTATATACCACTCCTCATGTAGTGGGTACAAGCCCAGTCATAAATTTATCTTCATTGCTACTTCATAACTGTAATGAAGCTACTGCTATGAATTGGTCCACCCATGTGCAAGGGTAGTTCATCACCCTAATGGAGTCGTGACCCACAGGTTGAGAATCTCCGCTCCAAACTATGAAGAATGTCTCTTAAGATATATTTCAGCACATTGTTAGAAGCAAAAGTCCTGTTGTTATTGTATTTAGGTGCCTTCAAGTGGGTTTTAGCTCATAGCAACTCTAGGCAAAATGTAACGAAACGCTCCCCCATCCTGTGCATTCCTCACAATGGTTCTTTGCTTGTGCTGGTTGTTTCAGCCACTGAGGTATTCCAACTTGGAGGGGCTGCCTCTCCTTTGCTGCCCTTCTACTCTACCAACATTTGTGAATTCCTCTCGGACAGTGGTTCTCAATCTTCCTAATTCCACGACCCTTTCATGCAGTTCCCAATAGAGTGGTGGACCCCCAGTCATACAAAATTTTCGCTGATATATCATTACTGAAATTTTGCTAATCTTATATATCAGGCAACCCTTGTGAAAGGGTCATTCAACCCACTCACTCACCAAAATGGTTCGTGATTCATAGGTTGAGAAGCCTGCTCTAAACTAAGAGGAGTTTCTCTTAAGATCTACATCAGCTTATTTTTAGAAGCTCAAGTCCTTTTTGTGTGTTGCTGTTAGTTGCTGTCGAGTGGGTTTTGACTCTCAGCAACTCTACGCACAATATAATGAAACGCTGCCCCGTCCTGTGCCGTCCTCACAGTGGTTTGTTGATGGCACTCATTGTTGCAGCCACTGAGCTATTACATCTTGTAGAGTCTGCCTCTCACTTGCTGCCCTTCTGCAGTACCACGTTTTGTGTATTCCTCTTGGGCAGTGTTTCTGAACCTTGTTAATGGCATGGCTCCTTTATACAATCCTTAATGTTGTGGTGATCCTCCAACAGTAATTTTTTTTCATTGTTACTCCATTACTGTGATTTCTCTACTGTTATGAATTGGGCAACACCTGTGAGAGGCTCGTCTGAAACCCCATAGGGGTCGCGACCCACAAGATAAGAACCACTACTCTAAATTTAGAGGAGTTTCTCTTAAGATCTAGTTCAGCATATTGTTAGAAGTACATGTCCTGTAGTTATTGTCGTTAAGTTCCGTCGAGTGGGTTTTGACTCTTAGCAACTCTATGCACAATATAATGAAAAGCTGCCTTGTCCTGTGCCACCCTCACCGTGCTTGTGTGCTTGGCCTCAGTGTTGCAGCCACTGTGCTAATGCAACTTGTTGGAGACTGCCGCTCTCTTCCTTCCCATCTGTACCAAATTTGTGTCTTGCCTAGTGAAGTGGTTCTTAATCTTCCTAATGCCACTACCCTTTCATATCAATTCTCATTTAGTGGGGACCCACAACAATAAAATTATTTTCATTGGTATTTTGTCACTGTAATTGTACTACAGTTATGAATTGGGCCACCCCTGTGAAAGGGTCATTCTACCCTCCCAAGTGGCACGACCCACAGGTTGAGAACTGCTGCTCTAAAGTTAAAGGACTTTCTCTTAAGTCCTACTTCACCATATTGTTAGAAGCACAAGTCCTGTAGTTATTTTTGTTGAGTGCTGTTGAGTGGGTTTCTGGTCACAAGAACTCTATGCACAATATGATGAAATGCTGCCCAGTCCAATGCCATGCTCAGAGTTGTTAATGTGCTTGTGCTCATTGTTGCAGCCACTGGGCTAATCAATCTTGTAGGGGCTGCCTCACCTTTGCTGCCCTTCTACTCTACCAAGAATTCTGTCTTCCTCTAGGGAAGTGGTTCTCAACCTTCCTAATGCCATGACTCTTTCATACCATTCCTCATGTAGTGGTGACTGCCAAATCATGAAATTATTTTCATTGCTAGATCATAACTCTAATTTTTCCACTTTAATGAACGGCCCACTGCCGTGAAAGGGTCATTCGTCCCCCAAAAGGGGTCACAACCCTCAGTTTGAGGACCGCTGCGCTAAACTAATAGGAGGTTCTCTTCAGGTCTACTTAGGTACATTGTTAGAAAAACAAGTCCTATTTTTTTCTTGTGGGTTTTGACTCATAGCAACTCTATGTCAATATAATGAAACACTGTCCCGTCTTGTGGCATCCTTGCCGTGTTTCTTTGGCTTGTGTTTATTGTTGCAGCCACTGTGCTATCCCATCTATATTGGGGCTGACTCTATTTTGTTGCCCTTCAACTGTATCAAGAATTGAGTCTTCCTCTTGGACAGTAGTTTTCAACATTCTTACTCACGACCCTTTCATCTAGTTCCTCATGTAGTCGTGACCAACCAACCATAAAATTATTTTTGTTGCTACATCCTAGCTGTAATTTTGCTACTGCTATAATTCAGGCCACCCCATGAAAGGGCTGTTTGACCCCCTAAGCAGACACGACCCACAGGTCTAGAGCCGCTGCTCTAAACAAAGGGGAGATTCTCTTAAGGCCTTATTCAGAATATTGTTAGAAGCACAGGTCCTGTTGTTATTGTTGTTGGGTGCAGTTGAGTGGGTTGGGCTCATAGCCACTCTGCACAATATAATGAAACTCTGGGGGTCTTAAAGGCTTGAAGGCAAACAGGCTGAAATCTAGCTCAGAAGCAAAAAAGCCCACAGAGAAGAAGCACACAAGCCTAAGTGAACACGATGTGTTGAAGGGATCAGGTAGCAGACACCAAACAACAAAAACCAGTACTGTGTGATCACCTTCCCCACATAAACGCTGAAGATGAATGTGTGCATAAGTAAGTGTGGTGAAAAAGGCTGATGGTGCCCGGCTATCAAGTGATATAGCGTCCCGGGTCTTAAAGGCTTGAAAGTAAACAAGCAGGCCCTGAAACAACAAAGCCCACATGGAAGCATCACACCAACATGTGCGATCATGAAGTGCTGAGGGGACCAGTTTTCAAGCAACAATGGCGGGAGGGGGGATTATATCATCGTGAATGAGGGGAGTGCATGACGGGGGACCTATGCCCACCTGTAGACAACTGCACATCCCTTGCGGAGGGGTAGTGGGAAGGAGATGAGTCACTCAGAGTTCAGTGTAGCAATAATGAAACCCACAACCTTCCTCTAGTTATTAAACACATCCTCCCCCCACCTCTCATGATCCCAATTCTACCTTACAAAACTGGTTAGACCAGTAGATACACAGGGCTACAGATGGGAACTAGAAACACAGGGAATCCAGGACAGATGAACCCCCCAGGACCAGCGGTGAGAGTGGCGATATTGGGAGGGAAGTGGTTGTAGAAATAGTAAACCGATCACAAGGATCATCATGTAACTTCCCCCCTGGGAGATGGGCAACAGAAAATTGGGTGAAGGGAGACGCCGCGCAGTGTAAGATAAGAGAAAATAATAATTTATAAATTATTAAGGGTTCATGAAGGAAGAGGAGCAGGGTGAGAGGGGGAGAGGGGAAAGGGGAAATGAGCTGATTCCAGGAATCGAAGCGGAAAGCAAATTTTGAGAATGATGAAGGCAACGAATGTATAAGTGTGCTTTACACAATTGGTGTATGTATGGATTGTGATGAGTTGTATGAGCCCCAATAAAATGATTTTAAAAAAGAAACAATGTCTCTAAATGAATGAAGGCAGCATATGTACAAAATGCCTGATGCAATCAATATGGATTGCAACAAAAGTTGTAAGAGTCTCCAATAAAAGATTTTTAATAAAAATGTATCTATAATAAATATTTTCCTAATTTATATAAATGACTAATAAGAATAAAATTAAGCAGCCTGGGTTTTTTATAGGAAAAAATAATGATAAAAGAACAAATGAGAGATTCAGCAGGAAGCAATGGATAGGAAAATATTATCAGGAAAGTTTTCTCTTATATGGAATGTACATTATCTTACATGACAACAATCAGAATATGCCATAAGAACCTCAGACCAAATACTAGAATAAAATAGAGGAAAACATTCCCAACCCTTCAATAAAATGCTATATGCTTTCGATGATTTTCACAAAAGGTCAAATTCTTTAACAAAATATTTTGTTCATTCAAATTTTTAATTATGCATAAATTTATGTCTACTTGCATTACATCTCATAAAAAGGCATAAATTGTTTTTGCTCTATCTAAAACTAAATAGAAGATAGTGAAGGTGAAAAAATAGTTTTCGTGAATGTTGCTTTGAAATACAAATGGCATTGTCCTAAGAAATTATAATGATTTAATTTTTAAAAATCATTTTATTAGGGGCACATACAACTCTTATCACAATCCATACATGCATCAGTTGTGTAAAGCACATCCGTACATTCATTGCCCTCATCATTCTCAAAACATTTGCTCTCCAATTAAAGCCCTGGCTTCATGTCCTCATTTTTCTCCACCCTCCTTGTTCTCCCGTCACTCATGAACCCTTGATAATTTGTCAGGTCTTACATATTTTGTCTCCCTTCACCGACTTTTCCATTGTCCATCCCCCAGGGAGGAAGTTATACGTAGATCCTTGTAACTGAGGTCTCAGAGCAGCTGGGTGTGATGCAGGGGAAGCACTGGAAGCAGCTGCAGACACTGCGGGAGTTGGCAGCCCAACAGTGAGGGTCACTGCATCCGTGGGTACCAGAAAACTGGCTGGGGTTGCTTATTCCCCTAGATGCTACCCCTGCCTTGAAGAGAACCATGACAGAGGCCTGTAGACATGTGTCAGGAAAAGATGAGTCCTTCACTGTTTCCTCTTCCCACAAACTTTTGAGGAGTGCCTGCAGGGCAGGGGCTCGGCTCCCTGGCTCCAGTCACCTGCCCTTCCCCACAGCCACACCCTCGCCAGCCCCAACTCCCCATGCCCTGGTTTTGCTTCTTGAATCCAGAGGAGCAGCCTGGGCAAAGACCATGAAGAACCTTGTCCTTCAGGCAGCCCATTTGATTGGGTCCCTTGACCTCCAGAGTGTGGACACATGCACACTAACTGTTGGGGGACTCAGGCTGTCACCACAGGGGCCAGGATCTGAAGAGGATGCTGGCACTGCAGGGCTTCCTGAGGGAAGCCGAGGACTTGCAGAGCTGGCTGAGCAGCCAGCAGCAGGTGGCCAGAGGAGAGAGGAATATGAGCACACCCTAGTGATGAAGGGGCTAGGGGCAAGGAAGGTGCCCTGGAGCCGAATGAAGACGGGTAGTGGAGGGGGGCTGCATGCACAAGGGGCTGATGGGGAACTTCAGTCTGGACTGAGGACAGCTGTTGCTTCCTATTCCCCTCTCTGCGTAGAGGGGCAAGTTCTGTGGCTGTTCAGTCCTGCCCTGCCCTGTCACTCACTGAGTCACAGCCCAACAGCCAGGGCCCCCTGTGACCCCTCTCCTCTCTTCTCAGCTCCTCTTAACCAAGTTTGCAATGTTTCGGCACCAAGTAAAGATGGGTGGCCACCAGGGGGCAGCCTGCCCCACTAGCGGAGAGCCTGCTGGAGTGGTGGCCTAGCACTGCCTCCACGGCCCAGCAGTGGTGACAGGACCTACAGTGAGTACCAGCAGCCTGCAGCAGGGGTGAGTTTGGGAGGAGGTGCTGGGCATGGGATGAAGAAGCTTCCAGGGAGACCCTTGCTGTGCTGCGGCTCTGCCAAACCACTGTCTCTGGAGAGGGTCCGAGTTCAGGGAACCCAGGGCAGACCCTGCTGTCTGCGGCCTGTGGAGGAAGCAAAGCTGGGTCGGTGGATCAGGGAGCCTGGTCACAAAGCCCACTCAGCATGGTCACTTTCCCAAGCCACGGGCTCCCTGCACCTGCAGGGGCGTTCTGGGAAGAGTTGAGCTGGGCTGAGGATGCCCTGCACAGCCCCAGGCTGACCCAGGTCACAGTAAAAGCTACTGCGTTTCCAGCCCAGATGGAGCTTAGGCGAGATCCTGATTTCCCCATGATCCTAGCCCAGAGGCTGGCCCGGAGTCTCAGGGGGCCGGCATTTGCTGCATGCAAGAACCATGGAGGGGTGCAGCTTCTACCTTTGAAGGGTGTGCAGTCTCCTCCAAACACACAGCATGCCTGGGTGGCACACAACGTGGCTACCTGCCGTGTGCCGTGCTTTAAAATATACCCACCTGCTGACTCTTGGGGATCCTCCAGAGGGGATTGCAAGTCAGTAAATCTTTCCAGGAGCAGGGAACCTCTTCTTCCTCCTGAGGAGCAGTTAGTGGGACTGAACCAGGCAACAGCCCAAAACTTCCCAAGCAGGCCTCCTGGAGCATCGTTAGAGCAAGGGGTAAACTGCTAGTGATAATGGGCTCCTGGGAGGAGAGTTTGCAGAAAGGCCTAAAGCGCTGAGCAAGATCTCAGGACGGTGGCCCTCTGGGAGCTTAGGACAAGTTCTAATCCCAACCAGGAAGCTGAAGGGTTGACCAGACAGAAGCTGAGGGGGAGGAATGAGCATGCTGGGATAATTGCTGACCCCCGCCTGGGGGCAGGGCTGCCCAGTTGGATCTGTGGGAGCTGACTCAGGCCAGACCCCACCTGCTCTGTGACGCTGAGGCCACCCTCAAAGTTCACAGCCAACTGTCTCACGTGCTTGTCCGTATCCAGGTGTGTGCCTGGGGGAGGGGGTGGCTTCTGCAAGTGCTGCCACCCCAGGCCCAGAGTCCCACACTCAATGCCGGGCGCTTGGCCACCATGCTGTCTCAGGAGAAAGCCACAAGCCTCCCAGATGCTGTGTCCCACTGGGTGGAGGCCCTCCTTAGGAGACATGGATCGCACCAATGAATCACACAATCTGCCTCTGACACCTTGAGGCCTCCTCACCCCCCCTTATCATCACCCAGGTGCCGCTTCCCACTCTGGACTAGAGTGCATAGGTATTAGCAAGATATAAAACTCACGACACATGGAACCCAGGAACAGGTATGGGAATAGAGATACCAAAAGGGTAGGGGGAAGGGAGGTAGAGCAGGGGAGGAAGGGGAACCGGTAGCAATGAATGACATATAACCACACACCCCTCCCAGGGAGAGGAGCAACAGAAATCTGAGGATAAAAGAGACAATGGTCGATGTGAGATATGAAAATTATAACAATCTATAATCTATCAAGGAACCATGATTGGGGGAGGAGGAAAAAAAGAGGAGCTGATCCCAAGGGCTCAATAGAAAGTAAATGTCTAGAAAAGAATGATGGCATGTTCCAGATCTGTGGGGACACAACCGATACTCTCCCCTGGGTGGGTTAGTACCTGAGGATGTACAGCGGTGCAGTGGGGATCTGGAGGCATAGGGAATCTAGGACAGACGAACCCTTCAACACCAGCGGTGGGAGTGGCGACACCAGGAGGGAAGGGCATGTAGAAAGGGACAACCGATCTCGGAGATCTATGTGTAACCTCCTCTCTGGGAGATTGTCAAAGGGGGGGAGGCGGGTGAGGGGAGACGCCAGGGAGTGTAAGATAAGATATAATAATTATTTATAAACTATCAAGGGACCAGGGGTGGGATCGGGGAGGGAGGGGGATGGGTGGAAAAAAAGGGAAACCGAGTTGATTCCAGAAACCCAAGTGGAAGGTGAATTATGAGAGTGATGAGTGCAACGAATGTATACGGGTGCTTTGCTCATTTGATGTATGTACAGATTGTGATAAGAGACTTATGAGCCCCAATAAAAAGATTTAAAAAAAAATAAAATGATTAGGGCAAAGAATGTACGGATGTGCTTTATACAATTGATGTATGTATATGTATATGTATGGATTGTGATAAGAGTTGTATGAGCCCCTAATAAAATGTAAATAAATAAATAAATAAATTTAAAAGAAAAAAGAAAAGAATGATGGCAATATACGTATGACTATGTCAGATACAATTGGTGTATGGATTGTAACAAGAGTTATAAGAGCCCCCAATAAAATAAATAAATTTAAATTTAAATTAAAAAAACCCACCAAAAACCTCCATCTGCACAGTGAGTCAGTGAAGGGACAAGAGTCCCGAGTCCCTCAGCTCTCACACAAAGCCACCAATGGCTACCTCTAAGTGGGGGTCTGGCAAAGTTGTGGATGGGTGGGCAAAGCTATCAAGCAGCCCATGAGGGACTTCATTGGCCCTGGAGAACTGGGTGGGAAGGAGGGGTGGCGGGCAGAGCTGAGGCTGAGTAGACACTTGGTAAGGCTGTGGGATTGAGCGGCAGAGACATGGAGGTTTGGACATGAGTGGTGGTGGACTCAGGCCGGCTGTGACGCTGCCTCGGTACCAGGTCCCCTCACCCCATGCTCTCCCGTGCTCTCCCAGGCTCCAGGTGCAAGACTATGCCTCCTGGGCAGCCAGTGTGCAGTGAGATTTGCAGGTGGTGGAGGAGCCCCAAGACCCTGGCAGTGGAGCCCAAAGCTTCAATGTCCACCAAGAGCTGCGGGCCAAGCTGGAGGCCCAGAAGGAGCTGCACCAGTGCGCCACCCAGCGGGGACAGCAGGTGCTCCAGGCTACAGGGCCGTCCGCCGTGGAGGTCGGCTCCCCTTTCTGGCCCTCCCCAAGCCCACTGGACCTCTGCACGCTGGCCTCACAGGGCCAAGCAACTTTCTTTTCTATTTTATTAATCATTTTATTGGGGCTCATGCAATTCTTATCACAATTCATACATACATGCATTGTGTCAAGAACATATGTACAGGCTCTTCCTCTAACTGTAGCGGCCTGAGGTGACCTGCTAAAATGGTTCGCTACTCATTTGACCCAGAAAACCCTACAAAATTCTGCAAATACAGAGGGTCGAATCTCTGGGTCCACTTCAAAAACACCTGTGAAACTGCCCAGGCCATCAAAGGCATGCACATCTGGAAAGCCACCAAATACTTGAAAGACGTCACTCTGCAGAAGCAGTGTGTGCCTTTTCGACGGGACAATGATGGTGTTGGTAGATGTGCCCAGGCCAAACAGTGGGGTGGGACCCAGAGTTGGTAGCCCAAAAAGAGTGCTGAATTTTTGGTTCACATGCTTAAAAATGCAGAAAGTCATGCTGAACTTGAGGGTTTAGATGTGGATTCTCAGGTCATCGGGCACATCCAGGTGAACAAAGCCCCCAAGATGCACCACCGGACTTACAGAGCTCTTGGCTAGATTAATCCACACAGGAGCTCCCCCTGCCACATTGAAATGATCCTGACTGAGAAGGAACAAATCGTTCCCAAGCCAGAAGAGGAGGTTGCACTGAAGAAAAAGATTTCCCAGAAGAAACTGAAGAAGCAAAAACTCATGGCTTGGGAATAAATTAAGCTTAAATAATAAAAGGGTTCTTTTTTTAAAAAGAACATATGTACATTTGTTGCCATCATCAATCTCAAAACATTTGCCTTCTACTTGAGCCCTTAATATCTGCTGTTCATTTTCCCCCTCCCTCCCCACTCCCCCCTACCTCACGAAACCTTCATCATTCATAAATTAATATTATTTTATCATATGTTGCACTGTCCAAAGTCTCCCCTTCCTTCTTCTCTGCTGTCCCTCCCCCAGGGAGGAGGCTATTTGTAGATTCTTGTAATCAATTTCCCCTTTCCACCCCACATTCTCTCCACCCTCCAGGCATCGCCACTCTCACCACTGGCCTTGAAGGAGTCATTTGTCCTGCGTTCCCGGTGTTTCCAGTTCCTATCTGTACCTATGAACACCCTCTTATCTAGCCAGATTTGTAAGGTAGCATTGGGATCATGAGAGTGGAGGGAGGAAGCATTTTAGAACTAGAGGAAAGTTATATGTTTCATCGTTGCTACCCTGCACCCTGACTGGCTCATCTCCTCCCCACAACCCTTCAGTAAAGGGTGTCTGGTTGGCTACCAATGGGCTTTGAGTCTCCACTCTGCACTCACCCACATTTTCAATGATATGATTTTTTGTTCTTTGATTCTTGATACCTCATGATCCCTTCGACAGCTCGTGGTCACACAGGCTGGTGTGTTTCTTCCATGTGGGCTTTGTTGCTTCTGAACTAGGTGGCCACTTGTTTATCTTTGAGCCTTAAAGATCCCAGATGCTATATCTTTTGACAGCCAGGCACCATCAGCTTTCTTCACCACATTTGCTTATGCACACGTTCGTCTTCACTGATCATATCAGGAAGGTGGGCACCCACTGATACGATTTTTAGTTCTTTGATGTCTGATAACTGGTCCCTTCTACACCTCGTGGTCAGCCAGGCTGGTGTTTTCTTCCATGTGGGCTTTGATACTTCTCAGCTAGATGGCCGCTTATTTATCTTCAAGCCTTTAACACCCGAGACGCTATATCTTTTGATAGCCGGGCACCGTCAACTTCCTTCACCACATTTGCTTATGCACACATTTTTCTTCAGCAATCGTGTCGGGAAGGTGTGAATCCTGGAATGCCAATTTAATAGAACAACGTGCTCTTGCATTGAGTAAGTGCTTGAGTGGAGGCCCAATGTCCATCTGCTGCCTTAGTACTAAACCTATAAATATATGCACATAGATCTGTTTCCCTACACTCATATAAATATATTTACATATGTACATTCCAGTCTTTGGACCTCTATAAATACCCTTTGTCACCTAGTTCTCTCCTCTATTTCCTTTTACTTTCCTCTTGTCCCACTATCATGCTCAGCCTTCATTTGGGTTTCAGTAATTTCTCTCGGTTACCTTGCCCTTGCTGAATCCCTACCAGACCACTCACACCCTCCTTGCTACTGATTTTGGATAACTTATTGCTCCCATGTCCCTGGGTTGTTCAGCACTACCCCTTTGCCCCCTTCTCTCCCACTCCCCTATTCCCCCGGAACTATTGGTCCCCTTGTTTTCTCCTCCAAACTATTCATGCAGTCTATCGTATCTAGATAGGTCTGTAGGGATAATAATATGCACCAAAAATCAAGTCATTGCAAGATAGGCAATGAGTGAGAACACAGCCATGACAACAAAAAGGAAACCAATTACCCATAGAAGAATAAATTAATTTTGGAAGGCAAATGCTTTGAAAATGATGAGGGCAAAGAATGTACAGATGTGCTTTATACAACTGATGTAAGTATGGATTGTGATAAGAGTTGTATGAGTCCCTAATAAAATGCTTTTTTAAGAATAAAATAAAAGAAAAAAATTTTAAAGAAAGAAAAACTTATACATAGATGAAGGTCTGATTTTTAATCTCTAGGCGTGTCCTTCAGTCAGGTCCAATGGGGTACCATGCTTTGGCCCCAGAGTCTGTCCTTTGTACTACCTCAGGGGCTCCTTGCTCTGCTCCCACGGTTGCTGTGCCACACACGTTTAGTGGTTTGCCTCAGTGCCATAGGATCAGTCTGGGCCAGTTCTAACCCTGAGTCCCCAGTGTTGTCCCCTTAGGGCACTGGGCCACCAATGGACGGTGTGTCTCGTAGTGGGATCAGCCACATTGTCCACTCTGTCCATTGGCTGTTCAGAGCCGGGATATCGTCCTCCAGGCCTGATGGGCCAGGATGTGCTCCACTCTCTCTTCCTCCCCCTTCTTTGCTCCCATTTGCTCTGATCAAACATGCCCCTCTCTCCTAGATGCAGCTTCAGTGCTGTCCTCTGAAGTAAATTCTTTTGGGGCAGGGGCAGTTGTCCACATAGCTGGTATGGGAGCCCAGCCCTCAGGCCCCTACACTGGCTCCCCACTCCGTGCGGGCACACTGCATTCATCTGGCACTGACTTTATATCTGGTCCCTCTTTCCCTGTGGAAACACAAACAATACCCTCCCCTTGGGTGGGACAGTCAGGCACCTTTTCTCTGGAGCTTCCCTCAGCACCACCTTCGGTTGTGTCCATGCCCATGCCCAGGTCCAGGAAAGGCTATGTTCCATGCAGGATGCTTGGGAGCAGGTCTTTCAGGCCTGGGAATGGAAGCAAGGGAGACGGCAGGCCATGCACCGCAAGCAGCTCTTCCTCAGACAGTGTGGAAGCTGGACAAGATCCTGCAGGCCCAGGAGACAGCTCCCCTCACCACACACAGACACACTGACCCCAGGACCTCTAGTTCTCCTGTAGTACCACCCCAATCCCCCTTGCTTCCTGGATCACTGGCTGCTATTCTGATACGGAGCTCAGATAGTGTGTCTTCCCAAGTGGCCAAGGGGACACCTGAGCCTCAGGTCACTCAGGGCCATCTCCTCCCCACACCTGGCCCCGGCCAGCCAAGCCCTACGCGGTTTGGTTGGAAATTGATGGGGCTCCTCCCCACCTCGTCAGAAGTTGGGATGTTCCTAACGGACCCCTGGTTGGAGTGCTATTCTTCCTCAGGTTCCTTCCCCTCCTGCTCAGCACCCACCTCCCCACCCCCAGCCGCAGGCCCCTTGATGCACCCCCAGAGAGCCCAGGCTGTAAACCAAGGTTCTGGCAGATGTTGCTCTCCAGGGTTCCCTTTGAACCACCATCTGTGCCCCTGATCCCCCCCCACCTCTGTGTCACCTCCATGGCTGCCCCAGGTCTTCCAGGAAGCCAGTGCCCTGGAGGGCTCTGTGGAAGAGGTGGAGCGGCTGATCCAGAAGCATGGCACCTTCCAGAGGTGCTGAGCACACAGGAAAGGGAGGTGATGGCCAGGACGGTCATGGGCGTGACCCTGATAAGGCCGGGGTATCCAGACTGTTGGGGGCACACGGGTGAGGTGTGTATGCACACCGAACCTGTGATGGTGGGTGAGGGATTACCAAGGAGCCAGGGGCTCCAATCCAGGTCTGGTGACCAAGCCGAGGTGCCCATGCACCCAGAAGCGCATGGGGATGGGTTAGGCCACACTCTGGGGACCACAGAGGGCATTTGGATCTACCCATATCACATGGCCCCTGCCTGCTTCTGCCCAGGTGCCTGGCCAACCCTCTACTGCAGAGCTGTTAGTGAGGGTTAGAGACTTATAGTGAGGGCTATGGGCTGTGAGCCAGCCCCAGCAGGGGTACACTCGGTACTCAGGGCTGGGTCCACCTCCCACTTCCCACCTCCCACTACGCAGGAGGCTGCGCTGAGAGAGCAGGCCAGGGTGCTGCCAGGCCCCTGGGTTCAGGGCCTGCTGGGCACGATATGAGAGCGGCCGGCTTGAGTGGAAGTCTTGGGATAAGGTCAGTGACACAGCTTCATACCTCTCTGATTACTGCTGGCTTTCTCAGGGCTGCTAGCCAGGTGAGAGGGCACCCCACCTGAACCCCATTTTACTTTACAAGTGACCTTCAGCCCCACTAGGGGCCAAGGGGCGGCCTGCGGTGGAACGGGATGTGGAGAGTTTAATGGCTTTTCCAGGGGCAAAACTAGGACTGGAGTCCAGGGCCCTTGATTCGCAGACCCACCATTCTGATGGGTAAAGTAGACAGGGCCCCAGGGGTGGGTGAGGGGCACCCTCCACATGAGAACACACCCATGGCTCCTGCCCAGCCACTTCCTAGATCTGAAGATTGATGGGCCTGGGCCCTGTCATCTTGGGTGAAAGAAAAATTATTGTGCTGTCCCTGAGCCTGCTCAGCATTTCACTCCTTGGCACAGCCCGAAGGGTAAACGGGGTCACCGCTTGGGGCCAAGACAGTATGAACATCAGGGCACTCATATCCCCACCATCACACAGGACGGCGACTGGATCCAGGGGTGGGGCCAGCAGCTGGAATAGCCTGTCCCTCTTGGGTACCACAAAGAGAAGCTGATGCGGTTTCAGAAACACCTGGCCTATGAGACAGAGACCCCATGGAAGGGAGGCAGGAAAGGAATTGACAGGAAGACCTGGGACCCCTGCTAGGTACTGGTTTTCCATCCAGCAGCCTTGTCCCCAACACCCGCAGTGTCACTGTGTAGACACTAATCAGCCAGGAAGAAAGGATCGAAGAGAACCCTGGGCAGAAGGGCAGAGGCCAAGCCTGTAATGTGCCCGTCCTCCACAGGATGCCCTTGGTAGAGTCCTGGACCTTGGGAAGGCTCTGGAAAGCATGGAGAGGATGCTGTACAGACACGAGGCCTTGGAACAGGAGATGGGCCTCCTCCAAGTTCAGGGGCAGTATGCCACTGGGTCTAGCATCGGGGCCAGGCCAGGGGACCTCTTCTGTGGGACCCTGCAGAGGAAGAGCTGAGCCAGTATACTCCCATGCCAGGGGCCTCTTGAGCACAACCTGATCCCCTTCCTCAGCCTCCGGACATCCCCCATATCCCGGAGCAGAAGGCAGCCCTCCTCTGCCAGAGAAGCCAGGGGTCAGCCCGCAGCCTCGGCCACAGGTGCCAACAGTTTATGGACAGCTGGCAACAGCTCCAGAGCAGAGCCCAGAAGTGGTATGGACACCCTTTGGGTCCATTTCTTCACTCCTGCCCCCCTTCAGCAATCAAGTCCCATGCATCTCCTTGACTCCTTGTTTTAGGGTACAAAAGAGACCTTTAGGACAAACAATGTAAAGAAAACATCGATCAAGTCTTAAAAGAGACCACGACCACACAATGACCCAGACACATCATCCGTGAAACAAATCCAGGGAGACTCATATGTGTGTAAGAAAGAGGTCTACTGGCGATATCGAAAATAGATGGAAATAGAGTTACCATATGACCCAACAACCCCCGCACCCTTACTGGGCAAGAAACAAACCAAGATCAGACATCTGTGCTCCAATGTTCATTGTGGCACAGTTCACAATTGCAAGGAATTGGAAACAACCCAAATTTCCATCACCTGACAATTGGATTCAAAAGCTGGGGTACCTCTACCAGTGGGGATCAACGATGTAATGTCACACCGGAAGTTCTCGGCGCCCCAGCATGGGTCTCTGGGCTTCCTGCCTCAGAAGCGCAGCAGCAGGCACGGCGGGAAGGTGAAGAGCTTCCCCAAGGATGACGCCTCCAAGCCGGTCCACCTGACGGCCTTCCTGGGCATGACCCACATTGTGCGCGAGGTCGACAGGCCAGGCTCCAAGGTGAACAAGAAGGAAGTGGTGGAGGCCGTGACCATCATGGAGACTCCTCCCATGGTGGTGGTGGGCATCGTGGGCTATGTGGAGACACCTCGCGGGCTCCGGACCTTCAAGACGGTCTTTGCGGAACACATCAGTGACGACGAGTGCAAGCGACAGTTCTACAAGAACTGGCACAAGTCGAAGAAGAAGGCTTTCACCAAGTACTGCAAGAAGTGGCAGGATGACAAGGGTAAGAACCAGCTTGAGAAAGACTTTAGCAGCATGAAGAGGTCCTGCCCGGTCATGCGCGCCATCGCCCACACCCAGACGCGCCTGCTCCACCTGACGGAGATGCAGGTGAACGGGGGCTCGCTCCATGGCTGAGAAGCTGGACTGGGCCCGAGAGAAGCTGGTGCCAGTGAACCAGGTGTTTGGGCAGGATGAAATGATCGACGTCACGGGGGTGACCAAGGGCAAAGGCTACAAAGTGGTCACCAGTCGTTGGCACACCAAGAAGATGCCCCGAAAGACCCACCGAGGGTTGCACAAGGTGGCTTGTATCGGGGCCTGGCATCCCGCCCGTGTGGCCTTCTCGATGGCCCGCACTGTGCAGAAAGGCTACCACCACTGCACAGAGATCAAAAAGAAGATCTATAAGATTGGCCAGGGCTACTTCGTCAAGGATGGCAAGCTTATCAAACAACGCCTCCACCGACTACGGTCTCTCTGACAAGAGCATCCACCCCCTGGGCGACTTTGTCCACTACGGGGAAGTGATCAATGACTTTGTCATGCTGAAGGGCGGCATGGTGGGCACCAAGAAGCGAGTGCTCACTCTGCACAAGTCCCTGCTGGTGCAGACCAAGCGCCGTGCCCTGGAGAAGATCGACCTCAAGTTCATCGACACCACCTCCAGGTTGGGCCATGGCCGTTTCCAGACCGTGGAAGAGAAAAAAGCTTTCATGGGACCACTCAAGAAAGACCGGATTGCCAAGGAGGAAGGCGCATAACAGATGGTACAGCTGGTGGGATCAGAATAAAGACTTCTTTTTCAGTGGGGGGAAAAAACTGTGGTACATACATACAATGGAGTACTACGCATCGCTAAAAAGTAGTGAAGAACGTATGAAGCACATCACTGCATTGGAAGAACTGGAGGAAAGCATGCTAAGCGAAGTAAACCAAGCACAAAAGGACAAGTACACATTGAGTCCACGGAGGTAAGCTTTAAAAAAAATGCAAAAGGGACATAGGGGAAAAGCTACTGTATGAACATTCCTGGGGTGAGGACCAGGTAATATGGCAGGGACCAGACCAAATTCAGGGATACACATGGTAGACAGATAAAAAGAGGCGAGGAAAGAAAAAGTAATAATAATAATAAATAAATGGGTAGCGGGGTCACAGGGCACTAACCCGCCCAAGGGTGCCACCGTGAACCCGTATATCTCCAATCTGCCTGCCTCTGTGCCTTTGCCTTTGCTCACCCTTTCTCTACTTGACTCGGTCTGACACCTGTTCTTTTGTGTCTGGCTTATGTCACTACCAGCAGCCCTGCTGGCGTAGTGGTTATGAATTGGACTGTGATCTGCAAGACCGGCAGTTCAAGTCCACCAGCTGCGACTTGTGAGAAAGATGAAGCTTTCTATGTCTGTAAAAGAGTTACCATCCCCGGACCCCATGGGGACAGTTCCACTCTGCCCTTTAGGGTCACCATGAGACAGAGTTGACTGGATGGCAGTGAGTTGGGAATTTTATTTATTTCATTCCCAGCATGTCTTTCCAAGGTTCATTTGTGACCTGACATTTATCCCCCTATTTTAATGAAAGGACACCACTCCATTCTAGAACTCGAACTCACTGACTTGGTCCATCCATCTGTCCACGGACTCAAAGGTGGCTTCCACCTTTGGCTGTCGTAACTATAATGCAGTGATGTCCATAATTTAAAAGAAAGCATTTTGACATGAGGTTTTTAGGGGACACAGTGAGACCAGAGCATTTGTCCCTGCCGGTGAAGGGACTGGGGGTCAATCCTTTTTTTTCCCTTCTTTTTTAAGTGTCTCTATTCCCATCTACAAAAGATGGACCCCACTCAGGACTGTATATGGTTTCTCTCCTTGAAACAAAATAATCCATTTTTGTGCCCATTACATATAGGGGGGCACGAAGCTTGCAAGCTAGTGCCCAGACCTACAGCCACAAGGCTGGTGTCTGGAGGAGGTCTGTGTGCCCACTGTGGCTGCAGGAGGGACAGAGCGGCCTGCAGGGCGGCCACTGGGCCTCAGAGACCTTCCAGGCGAGGCTACAGGAACTTCAGCAGCTCTGGGGCGAGCTGAGGGCCAACTGTAGGAGGAAAGAGGCCACGCTCCAGGAGGCCTGCAAGGTAGGACTGTGCACGCCCTGGGCCAGGTTGGATGGGACCCCAGGTTGCCCAGTGCCCACTGCTCACCCCACGTCCTGCTCGAGGCCCTGCGTACGGGGGAGCATCTGGGAGATGGAGAGCTGGCTGCATCCTGTGGTGGGGGAGCTGTGAGTCCCTGGCGGTGGATAGGACCGTCCTGGGGTGGATTAGCTCCTGGGGTCACAGGCAGACGTGGAGGCAGCAGTGGCTGAGCATGCTCAAAGGGCACAGAGCCTGCTGGCCCGGGCCTGGGCCTTCATTCCTGAAGGGCTCAGCCTCAACGTGGAGGATCCTGCCCGGCTGCTGCTTCAGAAATAGATCTGCCTCTGCCCCCTCCTCCTTTCCTGCAGGAATCCCACACCTGTCCCCAGCACACCCACTCTCAGCGCTCCTGTGACCAGCATGAGGAGCTCACCTTAAGACTGTCAACCCTGCACCACCACCACACCCTGACCCCCCAACCCCCATCCCTCACCCCCACCCCCCGCACTGACAGCAAGCTAGAGAGCCTGCGGGAGCCCTGAGGCCCGGAGCCTCCTTTCCCAGTTCTTTAGGGACACTGATGAGGAACTGGCTTGGGTGCAGGAAAAACTGGCCCTGGCCACAGCCCAGGACAACGGCGAGAGTCTGAGTGAGGTGCAGCACCTGCAGCAGCAGCACCAGGTGCCAGCCCACTCCAGGATCAGAGGGGAGGGTGTCTGCCCCAGCAGGGAGCAAGCACAGGGCCCTGAGTGACCACTGGAGACTACGAGAAGACACAATGTGGGGCCCAAGGAGGAGCTTCTGCCTCAGCCGGCTTTGGGACATCCTGGGCTCTTTGCTGACCATGGAGACAGGGTCCATGTCTATGGGGCCCCATAAGGCTTCATGGGAGTCTCCCAAGTAATGGCCTGTTCACATAGCAGCCCTGGAGACCTTGCGTACTCCACAGAACTTGGAGCAAGAGCTGCACAGCCGGTCCTGGCCAGGATGGTGGAGGACACAGGGCACAAGCTGCCGGCTGGCACTTTGCCACCCAAGAGGTGGCAGCTGAGGTGCAGCAGCTGGAGAGCGCTATGCGCTGCCTGTACGCAGAGGCAGAGCAAAGGAGGCTGAGGCTACAGCAGGCTCAGGAGGCCCAGCAGCTGCAGATAGATAGAGGTGAGGGGCACGAAAAGTGGGGGTCTGCCTGGTGTCCAGGGCTCAAGTGGACTCCTATGGGGGACCCAGACTCTCGATGTGCCTAGCAACTCCTCTAAGCGCTCTCTTGTTCCAAGGCCTCTCTTCCACACGTGTCCAGAGATGAGACCCACTGGGTCCTTTAGCTTTGCTTTCCTACTGAGGCAGAATGGACCCAATGGCAGTGGGTGTGGGGGTGTCTTCTAAGCCGGTGGCTCTTCTCAGTCGGTTATTGCATTCGAATGTCCTGGAACTTTGAAAAGATATGGACATGCAGCCTCCAATCCAGACAAAATCTGGATCTACAGGGGTGGGGCCTAGGCAGAAGCACCTTTTAAAGCTCTCCTGCCAACCCCGCGGGGAGGAGGCAGCACACCCAAGTCCAGTGGGGAAACAGATAAGCCACTCTGGACAACCGTCTGGCCGGAACCACCGTGTTCTTGTGACACGGGAGAACTTCGTGGGAAAGGGAAAAGAAAAGGCCACAGGGTTGCAGGGGACCTCGGGGAAGGAGCTGTCTTGCTTCCTGAGAACCAAGACTGCCTTCAGAATAAACTGTGGGAAATAAAAAAGAAACAGGGGGCGGGCTTCTAAAGAGCAGCCAGGTGGGCCGGTGCACTCCTTCTCAAAGCTGCAAACCCAGTTTGGAGGCCATGGCCCGCCCGGCTGTCACCCCAGCTCCTGGAGGCAGAATCCTGGCTGGCAGAGCAGGGCTGTTCCCTGGACGGCATGAACACGGGCCTCGTGCACCCTGATGCCATGGTTGGAGGCCACCCAGAGCGAGCTGAAAGGGTTCTGCGGGCACCTGGAGGATTTTCAGAACTCAGACAGGTTGGCAGGGGGTGGGAAACCTAGAGAGCAGGGGGTGGGCAGCCAGAGAGGAGAGGGCAGCAATCCCCTGTGACTTTCCTGATGCAGCCCCACAGTGCTGTCCAGCTGTGGGCGGTGAGGGAGGTCCACGCAGTACGACTATGGGCAGCGGAGGCCCAGGGGTAGTGCCAACTGGAGGGAGAAGCCCTGCTCCTCCACGCCTGGCTGTACAGCAAGGTGGCCACTGCCGACTCCCAGGACTGTGGGCAGGACCTTGAGGGTGTGGAAGTGAGTCGTGCCGGGAAAGTGGATGGAGGAACGGAGGGTAGGGTAGATGCTGGGTGGGCTGAGGGGGCAGGAGATGCCCTGCGGAGTTCTAGAACCAGGGCTGAGGGAAGTGGGAGCTGTTGGGGCCAGCTGGCCCTTTCATGAGTTTTAGGAGCTGCCTGAACCCTATCCACATTGACCCTCTCCAGCCCCACCTTTGCAGATGCTGGAACAGAAGTTCAAGGTCTTCCGGGAGAAAGGGCAGAGTGTGGGGCTGCCAGGGTGCAGGCTCTGAGGGAGCTGGCAGGTGCCCAGGAACTCGCCTCCCCCAGCTCCATGGCCCAGAGTCAAGTCCACAGGAGCTGGGTTGAGGCCACATGGGTGAGGCTGGACAAGGCAATGAAAGCCCGCACAGAGGTGGGTGCCTAGAGGGACAGGCCAGCGACAGCCAAGGGGCTCGGGACGCAGGGGCCTACCCCAGATGTGTGTGCGTGTGTGTGCGTGTGTATGTGTGTGCTCATGTGTAGGGGTGGGCATGTAGGTGTGTGCATGCGTACTTCTGTGTGTATTCTCGTGTGTGCATGTGTGTATGAAGGGGCATGGCTGACTCCAGCTCCCAGCATCAATCAGCCTTTCCCGTCCAACCACGCTCCTTCCTGCCCCCAGTTTGGAGTCCTTCAGCGCAGGTCACCCCTTGTGGCAGGAGCACGAAGTGGACTCTCCCAATGCTCCCTGAGCACAGGCCGCAGTTTCGTTGGGGGCACAGGCCCTGCTGGTCTTCTTGCTGACCGCCACTCTTAGAGCTCCCTGCCTCCCCTCCCCACACCCTCCTTTCTCGGGATCTGGTGTCTCAGTGCACTGAGCACCTGACAGGTCCTGCAACCGAAATCCTGGGGCTGGGTGGCCCCGGGGCCAGCCCTCTCCACACTGACTGTTGGAGGTGCTACAGGCAGACCCCCTGACAGGCAGCCCACTCGCTCCCTGAGCCGCCATCCTCATGTGCTCAGGGCTCCCCATATTTTTGTCTTCCACCCAACATGCGTGTCCAGACCCTTTCCTCCCTCAGGCCCTGCCTGTGGCCCCCGGGCCTCATCAGGAACCTGCTGTGATCAGAGGAAACCATCTTCTAACCACCAAAGGGCCAGAAGGCGCGAATGTACAGCGATGATAATAGGTAAAGGTCACGGTAAAGTCACAGAGGACAGGAAAGATAGGGGCGAGAGAATACAATACAGAGTCAGACATGTTTTATTAGGCATTCTCACTTCAGCTCCTCTTGATGGACCGCGTGGAACTGGGAGAAGTGGAACCTTTGCTATCTTGGGACGTGTATAGGGAGCCTGGAGACACACCTCTTCAGTAGTGACATGGGTCACAAGGTGGGTGATATCTATCGTAAGGCCCCTGTACTTGAGCTCACCAAGGTGAGGAAAGCTAATACCTGCATTGGGGGAAGCTACAAAGGGGGCTGGGTGTCACGGTGGGAAGAGAGGGCAAAAGGATCATATCTGCTTCTACACAGAGATACAATCAGCCATGTGCTCACGTTAAGGCAGCCTAGCTGTTAACGGAGAATCCGTGAGAATGATTTTTAAAGTAGGATAATGTACTTGGACTTTACCTCTAACTTATCAAAGTAGAGGCTTTCCTACCGTGGAACACCAGCTTTCCAGATTCTCACTGTTATAAGTTAGGGAATAGAGTCTTCGTCCTATTTCCCTCCGTGTTAACGCCCCACAAATCCCCAAGCCACAGTCTTTGCTCAAAAGGAGGTGGCCCTGTTCTCAGGGAGAAAGTTGCTGGCCCTCCTTCCCGCTGTGCCCTCGACTTCCACAAGGCGGCGCTTGAGCTGTGGGGCCACATGCAGAAGGTGGTCCTGGTGGAGGGTGCTGTCCTTGGCCACGACCTGGCGTCTGTGGAGGTCCTGCAGCGCCAGCACCGCCTCTTGCAGGGAGGGCCCCAGTCCCTACCCCCCCCTCCGCGTGAACCATTCTTTGTAGGCAATGGATGGATGAGGAGCCCTCGCCCCCAGCTGACCTCAGGCAGTACTGCAGCCTGCCCCTGCCCCCTCTGCGATGGGGGGTGACGAGCCTGGGCTTGACCTAGGCTGGGGTACAGCCAGGATGGCCTGCAGAGTCCTGGGTGGAGAAGCATTCAGCCTGCTCTTTGCCAGCTGCAGAGGGAGCTGGTGGCTGTGGACGAGGTGGTGGTTCAGATGGGGATGGAGGCCATTCAGGTACACCCTGCGGTCCAGGAGGGCCTGGCCGGGCAGCTGGCTGAGGTGCAGGAGGCCTGGGCCACCTGGACATGAAGGTCTGGGAGCAGGGCCAGCAGCTGGAGTGGGCAGCCCATGGCCATGCCTTCCTCAGGCACTGCCAGGAACTGCTGTATGTGCCACCCCACATGGATGGGGGCTCGCTCTGTCCCATGAGGGTGGGGGCACCCAGCTCTTCCCTGCCTCCTCCCTGTTCTACCCTCCTGGCCCTAAGACCTGTTCCCATGCCCTATCCCCCACCCAGCACTCGGGCTCAAGAGAAGCAGGCACTAGTCTATATCCTCAGAAGGGCCAGCTGGGGCCAAGGAGACACTGGGGCAGGAGCTCTGCCTGAGAGCCCAGGCAGTGCGGCCGGCGGGGTAGCAGCTGCTGGACACCAGCCACGTCATAGCCCCAGAGATGTGCGCGCTGAGGGCTAGGGCCAGGGTGGTGCGTGGCCAGAGCCCCCTTTCCTGCTTCTCCCTGCTCCACGGTAACCCAGTCCTGCCCCACCCAGGTGACACCCTGCGCCCCTGCCAACAGCCCTCTGCCCCCCAGGTCACAGCGTCTCCGGGAGCTGAACAGGCAGCTGCAGGAGCTCCGGACGACCTGGGCCCTTCACCAGGAGCACTGCCTGGTGAGCCAGGACCAGGAGGAGCTTCGGGGAATGCTTGGTCAGGCTGACGTCTGGCTGGCCTCCTGAGAGGACCTCCTGCTAGACCCTGACTGTGGGGTGAGCAGGGATCCACCCCTTAGAGGGCCACATGCCTGGCACCAGGACTTGGAAAGGAAGCTGGCGGCCCAGGAGGAGAAGCTCACCCAGCTCCAGATGTAGGTGAGGGTGTGGAGGGCGGGACTGAAGAGGGGTCGAGGGGCCTCAACCTGCGGTGGAGTCCCCAGAGCATTGATCCGCCCTGAGGGGTACCCCTTCGAGGAAACAGCCGCAGGGTCCTGTCCTCCGTGGGAAGTCTGGCTCTGTGGGGTCCATCACAGCTTCTTCTGCCCAACTGCTCCCTCCCCTCCTCCTCCTGGTTTCCCCCTCTGAGAGCTGCCCCCAGAGCAAGCCCTGTGGGACACAGAGGGTCACTATGGGTGGAAACCAATCAATAATCTCATGGGTACAGAGCACACTCTGAGGAACACAGGGGAGGTGACACTAGCTACAGAGAATCTGAGTGGAGCGAGGGTTTGTAATCCTTGTGTAGGCTGGGGGCGGGGTTGGTGGGGGGGGTTGATACCACAGGATCCTGTGGGACTGAAAGTGAGGACCTGAGGGTGGATGGGCAGAGGGAGTGCCCCATCCTCTGAGGCAGGAAGGTGGTCAGCTAGGGTGAACACGGAGGAAGATGAGCAGGGGCTCTGCAGTCACACAAATGTCACCTAAGAATCTCACTTTAGTATAAAATGTTTGTCTCCATTGCAAAGCCACCTCTAGCAACTAGGATCCCCTCTCTCCCCATCTGGAGCAGACGAGTGAAGAAAATCAAAAACTGAAGCAAAGCAGTCCACAGGACTAACGGACCACCAACACCACAGCCCTCCATCCTTGTCCTAGAGACCAGGAGAGTTAGATGGTGCCCAGCCACCGCCTCAAACTGCTCTGGTTGAGCTCAAACTGGCAACTTTCGCACAGCTTGAAAGCCAATGGAAGTCGACTTCATGAAGAGAGGGCATTACAAGTTTGACAGGGACTACTGGAGCCCCGAGACCAGGGCCCTTCAAATCCAAAACAGAGCCCAGCTCCGGGAATCACCCCTGCCCAAGCAACAGTCGAGCTGATAAAGTGAACGCATGGCACCTGTGAGGCACTTGCTTCCCAGAGCAAAGGGGAGCATTTGCCCTCAAAGTTCAGGAGGGAGGGAGGGGCCAGGGAGGAGGCAAGAAGAGTGCTGTGTTATATTATGAGGGCTGCAAACAAAATGTGTAGAAATTGTTAAACTGCTCTGCATGTTTTCACTTAAAACAAAAACCCTCTATATTAAAATTCATATATATATGTGCATTATATGTGTGTATATATATATATATATATATTAGTCAAACCCAAGGTCAGAAAAAGGCATGCCCCGGGCTTCTGCTCGTGGCAAGGTAAGTGGTCTGAAACCCATCAGAAAGACGCGGCTCGGCTGTCTGCTCCCGTAGTGACAGCCTCAGAGAGCCGCAAGGGCCGTCGTGTGCTGTCCTACAGGGCCTCCATGATAGAAATCGACTCGATGGCAATGATTTGAGTGCTTTGAAGGTCAGAAACTGTAGACAGTGATCTATAAACGTCCTTCTCTCCTGTAAGGTGTCTGTAACACAATCAAAGGAAAACAATCGGTCTGCTCCCCAGATCTTCAATGGGACCATTTCCAGGGAGCCTGGCCACACATTTCCAGGCTGTGCCTTCTCAGATCCGCTGGCACTGCTAGGAAGGTTGTGGGCCCTGCGGGGGTGGGGGACTCTCCAGCCTGCTCCCCAGCAATAGAGGCACTAGGCCAAGACTGGAAGAGCCCCGGCGGGGGGAGAGTGGGGAGGTTGAGGCAGTCACTGTGCCCTGCTTCTGACACTCTTCATGTGGCTGCTATGGTCACCCTTGACCTCAGGGAAGACCAAGGGTCACCAGGGCAGAAAACACTTCCTTTTTATGGTGAGGGCCATATCGGGTCTCAACTCCACTGCTAATTAGCTGTGGTCTCTAGCAAGTAACCCAGCCTCTCGGTGCACCCAGTTTCCCCAGTGCTATCTGGAGTCCCCAGAAGGGCCAGGTACAGCGAGGCTGCTTGCAGCTGGGCCAGAACCAGCAGCTGCCCTCACCGTGCCCTGAAGCCAGAAGCCCAGAACTCAAAGGCTGAGCTTTGCTGAAGGTCGTCCGACAGGGCCTCTCAGCTTAAGTAAGCGGTCCCAAGCTCCAGGCTGCACAAGTTGCTCCCTGGAACACGTGGCCCAGGCCCCCAATGTGGGCACACAGAAAGCCAGTTCACCTCTCAGGACAGTGGTGGTGTGACTGGATGTGGACACGCCCGCATCGCCCACTCGGGGCTCCTGGAGCAGGGTCCCCATCTGCTCTGTACCTCCCGCACCAGACACTCACTGCCCTGGGACTAAGAGAAGCCTCACCCCCACCCGCCAGGGCAACCCATGGTCCCCGGGCAGCTTCTGGACCATGTCACTCCCTTCCCCAGACTTGACGGCTGTCCCACCCACGGGCTCAGCCCTCTGTACTCATGCCTTTCCATGTGTGCATGTGTGTGTGCGGGCGCACCTGTGATAGATGTTCACGTGTTTTTGGTAGATGCGTGTCCATCGGTGTGGTGTGTGTTCATCCAGGTGTGTTTATGGTATACATGCCTGTGGTATGTCCATCCATGTGTGTGTGTCTGTGTGGTGTGCGTCCATGGGCACACACACACATCTGCAGACCCGTGCGATCCTTCAGCTTCCTGCTGCTGGCTGGTCTGCGGAGAAGAGCAGGCCCTCTCGGAATGCCTTGCCTACTGGAGCAGCACGGGGTTAGGGCAGCCTCTCTTGGCATAGTCCCAGCAAGCTTGCCTGGACTTGGCCTCCTGCAACTGTGCCCTTTGGCCTGCCTTCTCCTCTTCCCTCTCCAAAACAACCTCGGCTCATGGGCAGCCTGCTGCCTCCCCGTCCCTTGCTGTCACAGTCCCCTGCAGCTCTCCCAAGGCACAGGCCCTGTCACCCTCCAAGGGGAGAAGAGAATCTAGTCAGGGGTCAGAAGGTGGAGGCAGAGAAGTCAGGGCAGGGCAAGGCTCTCTCTCTCTCTCTCTCTCTCTCTCTCTCACACATGTGCAAGCAGGAGCCCCTGTTCCCCCCTACTCCCACCCCCCAGAATGTGCAGCACCCCTGAGCCCACCACCCTCCACCAGTGGAGACAACCTGGGGCACCATCTCTGCTGTAATTGCCCACCTCCACGCACTCTCCCATGGGGTCCAGTTCATGAATGGGATGAATGGCTGGGGTGAAGCCTCATCCTGGACACAGGGGTACTGAGCAGTCACTCCTGCCCTGACTCTCACTCTGTGCCCAACCTGGGAGTCACTCAGCCATGCATTGGGGGGAAGGGGGAAGGGGAGTGTCATGGGAATCCACGTGGTTACCAATGCTAGAGGAACGTGGGGTATTGTCAGGGAGGTGGTGGTGGGGCAGGTGTGACCCAGAGACCCAACATTCATTCACTGGGCCTCGCTGCTCCTCCACAGGGGTGGGTGGGGCCAGAAGTGACCCTGGGGCTGTAGGTGAGTGGGTGGGCCCAGAAGTGACCCTGGGGCTGTAGGTGAGGACGTGCTCCATCCAGGTCACCACATGGAACCAGCCACAGACTGCCCATGCAGGCTCACCACAGTCTAGCCAGGCCACCACGCAGCACCCTGGGAACGGGCAGCTCCTGGTAAGAGGCAGCCCTTCCGAGGTCACACCTTCCTAGGCTCTTCCTCAAGGTGCTCTGACCCCCACCCGCCAAAGAGGGCAGCTACTGGCTGGGAGAGTGGCGCAGGGGTGCCCGAAGCAGACACCTCCTATGGGGCATCCGTCTGGGAAAGGGTGGCACAGCACCAAGAGGCTGGCAACTCTTTGCGGGGCGAGGGAGATGTGTCCTTGTCTTGTTTCCTAAACTGGTCTTTGATGGTGGTACCAAAGGTCTCCCCATTCGTAGCAGCAAGGACATCCTCAGACCGTTGGTGGGACGAGTCCTGTAATGTGTGCAGCCCCCGAGTCCCTGCGTACAGCATTCAGAGCAGCAGGGCGGGGGAGCCTGGGACCCTCCCCCCATTGCCAGCACACTACACCGGGCCCTGCCACCCCGAGCCCCAACCCCACCCCATTTGCACCCCGGCTGCCACAGCACCTCTGCACCCCACCTCTCCCGGTGCTTGGAGAAGAGGCCCAATGTGGCCTGCTCCAGGGGCCCAGGGCCCAGGACCAGAGCAGCTGCTGAGCTGTGGCAAGCCCGTAGTCACAGCTTCAGTTCACAGTGCAGATGGCCCTCTGTGAGGTGCTGGCAGCTCCTGCCCCATCTGGGTACCAGGGCATACACCCAAGGCTAGGAAGGGTGCTGCTGGGGCCAACCAGGCCCTCCGAGGCCCCAGAACACTGGGGGATGGTTCTCTGAGGCTGAGGCATGGCGTCACTCGGGGCGGGCTGTCAGCGCTGCCTCCTCTTCCGCAGGGCCTCGCGCAGGGCAGCCGGCAGCCGCTCCTGGTTGTTGCAGATGTTGTAGTGGGCCAGGCCCAGAAGCTTGTCCAAGTCCTCTTGGCTATAGGTCACTTTCGAGTAGTGGTAGGGGGAGTCAGATGGAGACAGGTTCACCCGGCCGGCCTCCTGCTCCTCGGGTGTCCTAGGGACCCCTGTGCAGAGAGCACATCGTGGGCATGGAGGGGCAGGGTGCTGGGGTGGAGAGCGGGTCTGCTGGGTCGGGGAGGCTGGGACACCAGGAAGGGGGTGGTGGCAAGCTGGCTCACCAGGGGCTGAGTGGTCCCGGAAGGAGTCCTTGACCAGGGGGAAGTGCAGAATGACTGGGGCCTCAGGCCGGCCGGGATCAGAGAACTTGTGGCACTCCCGAGGCTGGCGCTCCTCATCAAGGCTGGGAGAGATGGGCAGGTACGGGATGCCCTGCTCTTGGCACATGCGGCCCACCAGCTGCAGCTGCTGCAGGGGCACAGAGGGCAGGAGAGGGCTAGCCTTGGGCTCCCTTTGTCCTGGACACTCACGTCACATAGGACCAAGCATCAGTCGGAGTGGACAGCCGTGCCGCAGCCCCTCAGAGCTCCACCAAACGGACTGTAGCCATCGCTGAGGCCAGCCATGAAGGGCACACACCTCTCACTAAATTAACACAGAAACTAAACGCTGGGGTGTCGACGGCCTGCAACCAGCTGGGGTGCAGGTGCAGCCAACCAGATTCACCATCACATACTCTCCCCATTGCGGAGAAAGCCCCCTGATGGAGCGTGAATGAAACCCCAGTTCTTTTCACAGGGAGCGCTGGTGGTTAAGCAGTTATGTGCTGGGCGAGGTTCTGCAGGGTCAGCACTGGGAAAGCACCCGCTGCTCCATGGAGAGAGGGCCGAGCACCACGTTCCTGAACTTGTGCCTCCACGTTGGTAGCCACAGACTCTCCCTTAACAGCCATGCTGCCTTCAAGTGAGCACATGGCTGGTCTGATCTCCCTACAGAGGCAGACATCCTCTGGCTCTCTCTTCCTGCTGTCGCCCAGCCCCCCTCTCAGCTTCCCCCAATGCAGCTGTTAGGCTTCCTCACTTGTGAGCTCAGCGTTACTGTCGATCCCACCCACCTTGTGGCGTATGTAACTACTGAATATGCATGTCTTAAGGCTACCTGTAACTACCCCAAGATAATACAGATGCTCTCTCTTCCCCCAATTCCACGTGGTCCATCAAGAGGACCTGAGGTGAGCATGCTATCATAAAACATGCCTGACTCCTTTATTGTACTCTCGCTCCCCTATCTCTCCTAGCCTCTATGACTTTACTAGACCTTTACTATTTTATCGCCATACAATTGTGCCTACTGACCCATTGGTTGTTAGAGGCTGATTTCCTGTGACAAACTGCTCCGTGGGCATTTTTACTCCCGTAAGCAGTTCGATCTCGGAAACACACCAAGGGGGACCCGGTGAGGCAGCATGGACTCCATGGTGGGGATCCTGGTTTGGTTGTTTTGACATGGTGTGTTGGTTAGATATTATGTCCACTTGGACCTGCGTGAAAGTGCAGGGGTGGAGTCCCACCTGTCACTCAGGTGGAAGCCTGGTGATCCCTCCTTGGAAGGAAGGGGAGATGCTATGAGCCTCTTCCTCCTCGCTGGGATTCTGTCTCCAGGGACGGCCCCATGTGGCCTCCAGACTGGAGAGCCGCCGACTTGGCCGTGTTCACGCCAGCCTGGGCATTATCTGCCTGCAGCTACACAGAGGCTGAGGAAGGTTCTCACTAGCATGGTCTTGAATCACACTGGGCTGGGATGCCTTGCTGATCTAAAATGACTTCTTGATCTAAAGCTCTTTCTTTCTACACAGAGGAGTGTTGCTGCTTTTGTTTCTCTGGACAGCTCAGCCCATAGCATGTGGGTCCCTGTCTCATAGGGTTGGGAGGAAGCCAGCAAGGGACACACTGTGAAGCCGCCCTAGCATCCTCGGGTGCCATTCATCTGCTCCCCCACCTGAAAGGCGGCATTTAAGTTGTAGTCCAGCGACAGGATGAGGTCCACGTCCCGGGTGGGCTGCAGGAGGGGCGGGCAGCTGGTGTTGACAAAGTAGCCCACGTCCAGCAGGCACAGGCGGGGCTCACCAGGGGTCAGCTGGTTAGGGAGTTCATCCAGTTTGGTGTCTGGAGAGGTGAGCGGGGTGGGAGGGCAGCCTTGAGCACGGGTGCTGAGGACACCACGCTTGCTCCCCTGGTCAGTGGCAGTCACTGGCTGCTCCTGGAAAAAGACTCCACCCTCAGGCCCCACCCACCTGGCCCCAGCCCTGAAGCAACCTCCAGCCCAAGCTGAAGGAGAAGGCAGGAAACTCTACTCCCCACATCCCGTGGTGCCACACATGGAAGGCCTGGAGCCAAGGGGTGAGGTGAGGGGCCTGGAGCCAAGGCCCACAGCTCTGGGAAGACATCAGGGGGCTGGGCCCCGGTGGGAGAAGCCAGCTTTCCAGGAGGAGAAGTGAGGGTGCTGGAAATAGTCTTTGTGGAACTGGAGACCACGCAGAAAGTTGTGGGTGGCCTGGGCAAGTGGGCGCCACGTCAGGAGGCCAGAGAACAACTCCCCGATCCTCCCAGCCAGGCTGGGTGGCACTTCCATCTTCAGCACTGGGACCTGCTCCTTGTCTGCACAGCCAGGGAGTGGGGCGTGGATGCTAGCCCAGTCTGAGGGCAGTGACCCCGGAGAGGGAAAGAGCTGAGACCAGTGCCCCCACCACCACACACACACAGAGCTGGGAGTCACATGCCCACCCCCAGCACCAGCCCCGGAGCCTGGGCACCTACCCAAGCTGGTCAGGGTCTGAGCCTAGCGATCCCAGAACGGACTGGGCTCCAAGGACCAGTATAAGCTGTCTTGGAGGCTGGCTGCATATAGGTTGGTCCAGATGCCTGGGAGCGCAGACACAATGGGACGAGAGCCACCATTCCTGTCACAGCCTGACCCTTCCCTGCTGCCCGCCTCAGTGATGGGGCTCCCCCAGAAACATCCTCCCCTCCCCCATTCTCTCTCCAAGACCCCCTCACCTTCCAGGAAGCAGATGCGGGACTCAGGCATCCTCTTCATCAGCCGCCCCATGAAGAACTCGGAGCCGAAGAGCTCGGAGGGGATGAAGGCACCTTACTTGGAGAAACCGAGCTCGTAGGGGGAGAAATCACACCACCCTGCGGTGGGAAGGGACCGCTGTTGGCCACCACCCTCATGCCCACCCGAACCCACGCAGGGCAGCCACAAAGGACGGGGCGACTCCCCTCCAGTCCAAGTGACTCTGGGGTCATGGGTGTCTGGATTCACTCGGGTCCCGGACCAGAGTGTAAGGAGAAGGGCATGAAAAACTGCCTCCCCACACCATCCCAACCACCCCTTCCCCGACCCCTGGCCGCCCGGGGCCTCAACCAGCTGCCTCAAAATGCCTCCAAATTCAAAGGTGGACAGGCCGTGCCCCTTAGTGTTGAGGGCATAGTACATGGGGAGAGGTTTCTGGCCGTGCCTCAGAGCCTGTCGCTGCTCTGTGAGCTTGTGGACATCAGGCTGTAGGGAGATACCTCCGTGTAAACCCATTGCTGCCTGGTCTCTGGAGATCTCCCCTCGCCCTGCTACCCAGCAGGGCTGCCTCCAGGTCCAGGCCCGTCCCCGTGGGCCGCCCTTCTGTACCCCATCATGTCGTATGGCCTCATTGATGAGGGCCCAGAGGTTGGTGAAGCAGGCCGGGTGTCCCAGGCGAGCGCGCTCCTCCAGCTCCTGGTAGTACCATTGCAGCTGGCTGGGAGCCAACAAGCCCAGCTTGTTCTTGGTCACCTGCGTTTTCAGCAGTACGGTGGCGCCCCCCAGGTCCTTCTGCGACCACTCTGGATCCTTGTAGAGCTTTTCTAAGGTCCTAGGCAAAGCCAGAGGTCGGGGGCAGACAGGTTCCTCTAAGAGTCCCCCTAGACCTCACACCCCTTCGGACCTTCTCTCCCAGGGCAGCAGCCCGCAGGTGCCTTCCAGCTCCATGGAGACAGCCGAAGCCCATGGGGCACCTTGGGCATATCACACCTGCCACCTGCCTCCTCGCAGACCTTCCAATCTAGTCAGGGAGGCCAAGGGGGCACTGGAGAAGCCTTACCACAGGCACCCCTGCCTCTGCCCACTCACCGCCAGATCCCACACTCAGCCTGCTCACCAAGTGGAGCCCGAGGCCCCTCTGATGTAGAAGACGCAGTCCAAGAGGCCCAGCTCCCTGAGGCCGGTCAGCTGCCCATACAGGGAAGTCATTGCCCGGACCCCTCCACCAGTAGCCATGATTGCCACCACTGGGACCTGGAAGGGCAGAGTACAGCTGGGCTCAAGGGAGGCCCTGCGGGGACTTCCAGTTGGTGGAGGGGAGGTCAGGGTGCGCTGGGCAGTAAAAACCACAGGAGGAGAACACAGCAAGTCAAGTGGCCAATCAGTCCCCTGCCCCTGGCCCCACCACCAAGTTAGCGTAGGTCAGAGTCTGGTGGGGACCCATGGAGCGGGTCTGAGTCAGAGCAGCTGAGGAGAGTCATGTCAGAATAACCTCCTTCAGCAGGGTGGGTCCTTTCGGGTTTTGAAAACTCCAGGGAGCGTACAGGCCACAGGCCTTATCTCCCCATCCCCAGCCTGGGGAGTACGGCGGTCACTTCTTAAAAGATGCAGGCTCACCTCAAAACCCCCAAATCAGCGTCCCTCTCCCCTTGCAAGGAGCTCATTTCCTTAGGAGCCAGTCCAACCAGCAGAGAGGCCTGGCCAGATGTCCACCGAGTTGTCTGAGAGGCCCAGTCTTAAAATCAGCTCCAGGCCAAGGGCCAATGCCCAGAGAAGGGTAGCTACTCCTGGTGGGGCCCGTGGTTCTGACACTGCTCAGCCGCACTGGGCCCAAGATAACATCAAGAAAGCTCCGGGAAGTACAAGGGGGGTAGGTGGGCAGACGAGAGGCAAACACAAATCCGCCTTACAACCAACCCTGGTCGGGCAATGGAAGTGTGGAAGCCCACTCAGCTCAACACTCGGCCTGAGACCCCCACACTCCTGCGAAGCCTGACAGACCTCGTCCTCCTGCAGGTCTCCCTCCAGCTGCAGGGCCTGCTGCAGGGCCTTGGCCACCACCTGCTTCCTCCTGCTCAGGAAGGCCTGCTCCTCAGCATACAGCTCGAAGCCCAGGCGCACGGCCAGCTCCCCTGGTCTGGGGGTGGGGTGGGGAGATGGACGGACAGTGAGGCAGTGCTCATCCTCGTCAGAAAAGAGGACACTGGGCCCATCTCCCTGCAAGGTCCACGTCCATCTCTTCTCTCCCTTCAGCCTGCGTGCTGAAGCTTGGAGAGTGAGGTGGGGATGGTGGGCCCAGAGCCACACCAACACGCCCGGCATGACAGCAAGGCCAGCTGGCAGATGAGGGCGTCCCTGTGGCCAAAGGTGGCCCTGAGTCTCAGCTTCTCCCTCCCCTGCAACGCTGGACCAGGGCTACACTGGGAAGGGGGCACAGGGGCTGAGAAGGAACAAAGGTCTTTAAGTTGGGGCTGCTTATGCTCCTAGACACTGAGGGCCAGCAAAAGTTCTTGAAGGCCCAGCCACGTTGCTTCTATCCAAAAGGTTGCTTCCTTCTGGTCTTTGTGCTCCTCAAACCAGGCGTGTTACTCTCCTCAGCCCCCACCTCTCTCCCACCCAGTGAGGCCACACGCAGACTACAAGGCTGAGGAAGGACCCTTTCTGCTCTGAGCACCTTCCCAAGACTGGGAGCTCCCTGCTGCAGCCACCCGCTTGCTTCCGGTCCTCCAGGCCACCCAGCTGCATGTAGCGCCCTCCCTCCCCCGGCTGCTCTCCCCCAGCCCAGCCTCTCACCTGTCTTCTTTTCTCAGCTCCACCGTCATCAGAGGCTCCTGCAAACCAGCAAAACACCACTCAGAAAGGCTGGCACCTCCACCCCAACTTCGGCCCTGGGATGCCCCAGTCATCTCCACAAGGATGCACCCCCACAGCCCAGCCCAGGGCCTTGGCCCAAAAGAAAAGGGAGAGAAGGAGTCACCCCCTGCCCCCACCCCCGCACTGGCCTGAGGCCCTGTCCCACCCCCACATCAAGGTCTCTTCCTCTGAGTGAAGAGTACCTGGGACGTAGGGAAGACCAGCCTCACGAGCTGGTCTGATGGCAGGGCCCTGAGCGGCACCTTCAGTTGCTCCTGGGGGGCATTCTGCAAGGGGACAAAAACTGTACACTTACCCGAGTCTCAGAGCAGGGGTACCACCCGGCCCTGTGGGCCTGAATTCCAGGGGTTCAGTGGGGGAGCACCCTACCTGCAGGTGGATACTCAGCTCCTGCTCCCAGCAGGTGGGGAAGTGGAAACGGAAGGAGTCGCTGCCTACGGTGGCCTCCTGAGATCCCTCGTAGGACCCGGCGACCACAAGCTGGACTTTTCCCTTTGACTCTGGAGAAAGGAACCAAGGTAGGGGTGGGAGGGGGTTCCCTGCCCGTGAGGTGTTTCCCGCCCCTGTGGCTGGCAGAGGCTGGGAGGAGTTACCCCCAGCCCAACCCCCTCGGAGCAGGGTCATGGGAAAAGACCAGGTCTTGGTAAGCCCGGGCAGTTTCACCCCCAGCCCCTAGCCTTCGGAGGCTAAAGGTGGCTGGCAGCTTCTTCCAGGATGGGTAGCTGAGGAAGGGGGAAGACATAGGCTGAGGGCCAGGGCTGTCCTGGTGACCTGGGAGACTCACCCTTCTGGTCCCCGGCCTCCTCCAGCTGCACATGCAAGCGGGAAAGCTCACGGGCCTGTGTTGGGAAGAGAAGATTCATATGCCGCCCCTCCCACGCAAGGATACCTCACCATTACCCATTCCCCTGCAGCCCGCGGTTCCTGCTCCTCAGTCCCATGTCCTCTGGAAATCATAGCCCCTCCCACTTTGCTCTTTCCTGGTCCAGACAGACTTGCAGCCAGGAGGGCAGGTGAGCAGATGGCCTGAGGGAGGGTGTGTCACTCACCACTACAATCCCAAAGCACTACTATGATCCCAAATCACTACTGTGATCCCAAATCACTACTATGATCCCAAATCACTACTTTGATCATAAAGCACTACAATGATCCCAAAGCACTAATATGATCACAAAGCACTACTATGATCACAAAGCACTACTATGATCACAAAGCACTACTATGATCCCAAAGCACTACTATGATCACAAAGCACTACTATGATCCCAAATCACTACTATGATCACAAAGCAGTACTATGATCACAAAGCACTACTATGATCACAAATCACTACTATGATCCCAAAGCACTACTATGATCACAAAGCACTACTATGATCCCAAATCACTACTATGATCACAAAGCACTACTATGATCACAAAGCACTACTATGACCCCAAAGCACTACTATGATCCCAAATCACTACTATGATCCCAAATCACTACTATGATCCCAAATCACTACTTTGATCATAAAGCACTACAATGATCCCAAAGCACTAATATGATCACAAAGCACTACTATGATCACAAAGCACTACTATGATCACAAAGCACTACTATGATCCCAAAACACTACTATGATCACAAAGCACTACTATGATCCCAAATCACTACTATGATCACAAAGCAGTACTATGATCACAAAGCACTACTATGATCACAAATCACTACTATGATCCCAAAGCACTACTATGATCACAAAGCACTACTATGATCCCAAATCACTACTATGATCACAAAGCACTACTATGATCACAAAGCACTACTATGACCCCAAAGCACTACTATGATCCCAAATCACTACTATGATCCCAAATCACTACTATGATCACACAGCACTACTATGATCCCGAATCACTACTATGATCCCGAATTAGTACCATGATCCTAAGTCACCATTACCATCCCAAGTCACCACTATGATCCCGAATCACTACTATGATCCTGAATCAATCACTACAATGATCTGACTCACCACTAGGACACCGTTGCTGGTGAGCTGCTCCGCACAGTCTGTCCTGGGAAAAGCCATGAGCGGGGGTCAGGTTCTTGCCCCCAAGGAAGCCTAGGCAGTCCTTCCAACCACAGAGGGTCCCCGGGGAAGGACACCAGCCCTGAGCGCACGAGGCTGTCTCCTTCCAGAAGGGACAGATTTGACCCAGAGTCCCTCTCCCTACCTTGCAACCCCCAACTCCCCTGACCCCCGCAACCCCCAACTCACACACTCCGCAGGCGGAATTCAACGTCAAACCGCTCCCCACCCTGAAAAAGCAAGTTATAAAGGTAAGACGTGTGCATGTATGTGGGCATGCATGTGAGTGGTTGTGTGCACATGTGAGTGTGTGTGCATGTGTATCCACATGGCTGTGCATGTGTGAGTGTGGCAGTGGTTGAGTGCGTGTGCTTGCGTGTGAGTGTACCTGTGTATGTGTGTGAGGCTGCGTGTGGGTATGAATGTGAGTGTGTGTGTCAGTGTGGGTATGTGCAGATTCCAACCCAGATGCCAGCCAGGGGTGCCAATGCGGGGAGGGCTGCTGTCCATAATGTAGCCCCGAGGAGGGGGCCGCTCCTCGGGAAGGAGGTCCTGGTTGACAAGGGCCTCGGGCACCAGGGAAACCTGACCTCATTGTCTGTAAACAAGTTCTTTGAAGAGGGGCATTTAAGCAGCATCCCGTTGGTGGTACTGAGGGTGGCCGCCCATGTGGAGTCTTGCCTGCAGGCTCAGCAAGAAGCTCTGGCGCCGGAACTCCCCAGGCAGCAGAGTGCCCACGTCAAACAGCACTGACAGCACGGGGTCGTCGCTGGTCAGCAGGTCCTGGTCAAAGACTTTCAGCTCAACCATGTTCTGGAAGGGGAGCAGCGGGACAGGGCCATGGGGTGGGGGGTGGGGTGGGGGTGACACTGGGGGTACGCAGGACTGGGCTGAGGCAGGCCCACCTTGATCTGGCTGTGCACCCGGAAGTGGAAGCTCTGGTTCCAGACAGGGTTTCTGTAGTTGTTGACAGTGCGCGTCTGGAGCCGGTGGTTGCAGGCCGTGGGCAGCCACAGGGTCACACAGAAGTCAGGGTGGGTCCCTTGGAGGAGAAGAAATGAGGGCCAATTCTCCCCCAAGCCACGCAGAGTTCACCACCAGAGGGATCCCTGGGGACGCACCAAGCCCCACCCTCCATCACCAGCCCTTGCCCATCACTCTTTGCAGGCCCTCCTCCCAGGACCTCGCAGGCCCAGCCCTCCTGCCACCTCCCACCGTCCCTGCCCTGCTCCAATTGCAACCTCAGTTCCCTTCTCCTCTCTCGGTCAACTCACCCACATCCCTGGCAGGCAGGCTGTGGGCCTGCAGCACATGAATGGTGTGCAGGCAGGTCCCGGGCAACTTGGCCTGCAGAGCAGCGGGGAGGGGACAAGCTTGCTGTGGGATGACATGACCAAAGGCCGCAGGCGATGGAAGGGAGGTTGGGGCACCTGTGAGGGCTCACCCTGCACCAACAGGGCCAAGGCCACCCAGAACCCCGAGTCTAGAAGAGACAGGGCACGTCCATAGGAACTTACACAATGCCCATGACAGGTCTGTCCCAAGGGCTATCCATACATTAACTCAGCCGACTACTACGCTGCCTCACGAGGAGGCGGAGGCATGGAGAGGTGACCCAGCAACTGGCCGGAGACCCAGAGGCAGGATCGCTGTGCTCTCCGCTTCCCTCTCCTGGAACCAGCAGGCTCCCATCTTGCCACCTGTCTGCCCCAGCCCATGCCCTCGCTTACAAAGCTCTGGGTGGGCATACAGAAGGGCATGGAGGGAGAGGCCTGCTAGGACTAAGCTCCTGCTTGCTCACTCGCTCCTCCCTGTGCATCCCACCCCTGGTCAGGGGGCAGTTCTGGAAGCCACCTCTGTGCTGGGGCAGGTGGGAGGTTACCAGGCCAGGCAGCCCATGGGCGCCAAGCCCTGCGCCCTCCAGGTTCTCCGAGGGCAGAGAAACAAAGGACCCCAGGACTCCGTCCCAAACCACCCCGGGCTCTGGGCTGAAGCCCTGCCAGGTGCGCTGGGGCCAGGGAGCGTGTGTCAGCACACCCTTTCACTGGCCTCCCAGCTGCCATTGGAAGTCCCAGCTGCATGCGCCCAGGGGTTCCTGGCAGAGGAAGAACCTGGGAAAGTCACCCATCTCATCAGTCTCAGGACCCGACAGCCCAGGCAACTGACTCAGAGGGAGCAGGGGAGCAGCCAGGAGCCTCTCCCTGCCTAGAAGCTCTGTGGATCCCCAGCCCTGCCATGCCCCTACCCAAAGCTGGCAAACACGCCCCCTACAACTGAAGACCACCGGGGCCACAGCCCTCCAGAGAAAGCATTAGCCAGGACTCAGGTGGGGAGCAAGGGTCAGAGTGGGCTCCAGTGCCATGCCAGTCTTACCAGAGCCATGAGGCTGGGGGTCCCAGGCGGGGCGAGCAGAGGCAGCAGTAACCACTGGGCCGAGGACTGTGGGGTTTTAAGCCAAAATCCAAGTATGTCCCAACTGGCCTCCCTAGCCCCTCCCACCTGCATCTTCCGCTCCGCCCAAGCCCCACACCCTGCCCAAGAAATGAGGCACCTCATCCTATACTGGGGCTTCTGACACCCTCCCATGGGCTCAAGGTCCCCCACCACTGCTGGGTTCCTGGAAAACCCACTGCCCCCAGCAGACACCACCTGGGCCTGCCCAGCCGGGTCCTGCTTCCAGGACAGCTCACCAACCACCCATGTGAGCAGGACAGGAAGGCATGGCTTGGAGGGGCCACAGGTCTGGGCAGCCGCCAGAGGTAGGGCAAGGGCAGAGTCCCCACCAACAAGGCTTGTAGAAACATCCAGGTACCAGTAGGACAGGAATGCCCAGTCTCCACTGAAGTAGACCCGGAGGAGGGGTGTATCCGGAGCCTATCATCACAGCAGGGGAGTGGCTGTTACTAAAAACAGCTCTTCAAAGCCAGGGCCTGGGCCACCTGGGTCCCCAGAGATGGCCAGGACTGGAGCTCCAGGTGGGCACCCAGGGGAAGGGGGCTCATCTACCCTTTTGTGGGGGCAGCATGAGAAAGCCAGTTCCTTCTGCAGAGGAGCAGCCCAGGGGTGGGGGTGGGGCAGTTTCTGTCCCCTGGTCCCTGTGCTGGTTAGGAGACACAGGCTCGTCCCCAGGCAACCAACCCCATCGCAAAGTAAACCAGAGTCCCAGTCAATGAGCCCTGGCAGAGAGTTAAAACAGGGTTGGCCTGCCGGCCAGACCGGAGTACAAGCTGTGGTCCCTGGACAGACAGGGAGCTAGCTCCTCTCTCTGACGTTTCCATCTGAACCCTCCCCGCCCTCCTGGAGACACAGAAAGCCACAAGGAGCAGGTACCACATGGAGCCTCCCCGGCTTTATTGAGCATGTCCTTCGAGCGAGCGAGCGGGCCCTTACAGAAACCCTCTCCACTCCCCAGGGCAGCCAGAAAGGTAGGGACCATCATTATATTCACTTCACAGCTTTACAGAGGAGGGAGGACGCCGCAGCTGGCCTCCACCCACGGGGCTGCTTCACCTGCGTGGCAGCTTTCTGGGAACCCTGACCTAGACACCTGCCTGGCACTTCCTGGTCCTCCTCCTATCACCCACGATAGTCTCCAGGGTCGGTCCCAACCCAAACGGGGTTCTGGGTCAGACAGATTGCAGGGTGTCTCTGTGGGGGCCCATTTGGGGAGGAGCCAGAGTGCCCCCTGAGCTGTGGGGGGGCACGTTCCCTGGGGGCTCCACTAGTCCAGGCCTGAGGCCTTGGTGAGGGTGTCGAGCAGTTGGAAGTAACTGTACTTGAGGTCATACTCCATGTCGTACCAGAAGTTCACTGTGGGGAGAGCAAGCACAGGAGTGGGTGGCCCAGCTCTGACCCAGAGCCTCCCCAGCCCACCCGCTGGCCGAGGCCAGCAGCTCCTCACCAGCAATGCAGCCCTGGGACTACTGCATATGGTGGAACCACAAGGCCGGCAGGTAGAGCATCTCGCCGGCCTGCATGGTGCAGCGGAGGGCCTGGGCCCCACGGTACTGTGGGTACCGGGACAGATCTGGTGTCAGGGGATCCAGTGGAAGCCAGGGCACCTGGGGACGGAGCAGGACCGGGGAACTCGGCCTTTGGCCTTGCCAACGGTAAGGGCCAAAGGTCCCCCTCCATCCGCCCTGGGAAGCCAGCCCCAGAAGGCGGGACCTTACGGAGGAAGGGACCACCTTCCCAAGACCTTTGGGGCCCGCTTGCTCCTCGGAGATGGATGAGCTCGCCCCTCCCTGAGGCCCAGGGCCAAGATGGACACTTTCTCCATGGCCTCTTCATCCACCACCTCAAAGGTGCCCGCCTCAGTGCGTCGGTAGGTTGCTGGGGTGTACAGCTCTGATGCCAGAGAAAAAGGGGGAGCTCAGCAAAGAGTGCTCCCAGCCCCTCACACCTCCTCCCAGCCTCTCCTGTTGGCTGCCTGGCCCCAGGGACACAGGCAGGGAATCTTCGCTACCCTTCCTCTGGTTTGGGGCCCATGCGTAAGGCAGGCCCCAGCCCTACCATAGGGGATGAAGGGTCGGTCGCTGGGCGGGTGTAACAGGAAATGTTTCTCTCCAGAGAGGACACAGTAGAGGTTTTCGTAGTGGTCCTTGTGCACTGCCAACACAAAGAAGGTCCTGGGCAGATTTGGTGGAGCAGGGCACATGAGAGGCAGAACCTGCCCAACCTGCCCACCCAGAGCCTTGCGCCTCAAGACAGCCAGGGGTGTAAAAACGAGAAAGTCCTGCGAATAAAGATTTCAACCTTCCATCCAAAGTGTCCCCTGATGTCTCCTTTACGCCCAGTACTAGTTCAACTTAGGCAGTAAAGGATCTCCATCCCTCTGCCATGAGCATGGTGTTCTTTTAAACTCCATCCGGGCTCAGACTGAAAACAGCCTCTTCAAAGAACAGCCAGGATCCTGGAGGACAATGAATTTATAAGGGGGGAGGGTGAATCCCATTATTTTCTACACAGTTTCTGAAGCCCCCTCATTTCCCTCAGGGAGAAGAACTCGGGAAGGGAGGGTGAGAACGTTTGAACCAACTAGAGGGACTGAATCAATGTCACTGAGCTGTCAGCGTAGAAGCTTGGTGTGTGCTTTTGCTCTGTGTATTCTCAACGACATAGTCAAACCAGACTCCAGGAGATGCCCAGGGGGGGCTGGGGTGGAGGGCATTGCAGATCCCAGCCACCAGGGACTTGGCACACACCACACGCCCCATGCGGGTCATCTCTCCAAAGAGGTAAATATTCACGCATAGGGTTCTCCCAAGTTCACCTCCGGGGCCAACGTGCCCTCTGAGAGATGTCTAGTGCGCCCCCACACCAAAGTCATCCCACCCACCACGCTGCAACGCCGCTCCTCCTCTGTTCGCAGAATTGTAGACCGACCCTCCAGGCCAGCCTCCCACCCTTGGCCCCATCCTGGCTCCTCCCTGTCCCTGCATCCCAGAGACACCTACAGGACGTCACTGCGGCCGCCTCCCCCAGCCAGAAGTTCACCGCCTCTGGCATCTTCCCTGCAGGACAGAGGAGGAGAGTTAGGAGCGGTTGTCCCCGGCAGGTTGTGTCTGGGATAACACCCAACAGGATGTGGGCAGGGGTGCTGCGTGCGAGCAAGGGGCATCCCAGGGAAAAGTGGCGAAGAGGCCATGGTTTGGAGGGCTTGGGGAGTGGGCCCAGCCCCCCACAGGCAAAAGTTAGAGCACTAATCCTTTGCAGTCGGTCAACAGTCAAGGCTTCCAGGGCGGCAGGGCCTGACCCTGGCCATGGAGTGGTGGGTGTGGGCCAAGACAATCAATGTCACCGAGCTGTCAGTGTAGAAGCTTGGTGTGTGCTTCTGCTGTGTATTCTCAATGACTGCCCTCTGCCCCAGTCTCCCCCTCTCACCCAGAGCCTCAGAGGCCCAGGGCATGTGGGGCTCCAAGTCGGGCAGCAGCTGGGGCAACTCAGTAAGCAGGTTAGAGCACTGCTTCTGCACGTAGAGCACACCAGGGTGCCGGGCCCTGCCCTCCAGGACATCCAACACACCTCACAGGGGCAGCAGGCGCTCGGCTGGCATCACGAAGTGGTCTCCGCGCACGGAATCAGCATAGCCATCTGGGGTCACCGCTACGCTCACCTCCGTGGCGCCCACCGTGGCCCTAGGGGAAGGGACTCTAAGAGCATGCCCACATGCCACAAGACAGCTCGCCCATCACCCTAGCCCAGCCCAGGGCTGCACCCACCTCAGATAGGGGAGCGACCACTTCTGCAGGGCATTGCGCACGATGCAGGGCCTGCTGGGGCAGACCCAGTCCCGGTAGAAGTGCAGTGGCATCGGGGCCTCCTCCAGGTAGGGCACGGTTGGAGGCACGCCAAGCTCTTAAGTGGGGTGGGAGGTAGATGTTGACATAAACAGCACCCAGCCACTTACGGATGAGATGCCCTCTCTGGGCAGGCCACAGTGTATCACTGGGCAGTGCTCACTGGGGAGGGACCAAGAGACTCTGGACCACCAGAAATAGAAGGGGATTTTCAAGGAGGAGGCTGCCGCACGCCTACTCCAGGAGGGGCCACACAGCCCAAGAGCACGTGAGCAACATACTCTGGTGTCAACTTGTGGAGGGGTGGAGTCTAAGCTGTCATTCAGGTTGCAGCTTGATGACCTCATTTGTAGGTGCCCTCGGTAATCAATAGCTCCCTTCCTGTGAGACATTCCTGCTGACAAGACACACAGAGTTACACTAGAGCCCTGGAGCCGCAGGGCTCACTTGGAGACCCCTGCTAGCGCTGGGATGCCTCCACCACCACTGGGTCCACAAGGCTTTCCACCCACTGGCCTGTGATCTTCCTGCATCAGCATCATTGCTTGTGTTTCGTGAGTAGGAAGAGGGATTTATAGACTGGTATCGGACATATGGGCTAATATCAGACTTAAGGACTTGATCTGGACTGGGCTGGGATGTTTTCTTAATGTACAATTTTTCATTGATATAAAGTTCTCTTTTAAAACACATATAAGTGTCCATGAATTTGTTTTTCTGGTCAACTGGGGCTAACACAGCGGGACTCCTGCTTGGCCCAAACCCCAGTCCTCCCTGGGGCCAGACCCTTGGTTAGCTTCCCTAGCTGCGGTGGCAGACCTCTAGCGAAGTATAGAAAAGCAGGCTCAGGCACCACGCAGGGAGCTCTCCGTGGCTGGGGGCAGCAAGATGAAGGAAGAATGCCTTCCAACTGCGAATATTCACTGAATATTTTGGAATGTGCTCAGCACTTGGCTTGGCCAGTGTGAATGGGTCCTTTCAAGATGCTGACAGCCTCATCGGGGAGACATGCCTATAACCTGAACGCCCTGGGTCTTCCATGATGGTACCGTGCTGTGTGCTGCCTGGGTGGCTTTCTCTTGCTGCCCTTCATCGCACCCTTCATAAACATCACTGACTCCCTGTTGTGCTCCTGGCTGGCTCCTCGTCTCACCGAGTCTACCTACAAACACTCCCAACCTCCCTCGCCCTCACCTTCTCCCTCTCCCATGCCACCTCCTTTGGGGCCCCTCCACTCACAAGTCAACCCAAGAGCCTTCCTTCCCCCAGCTGGCTATCCTTCTTCTTTAGGAACTTGTGAACCACACCACCCACCGCCCACCCCCTCCCGGCCCCAGCCCACAACCATTTCTAGTAAACAAACAACAGTTGCCCTCGAGTCGATTCTGGTTCCTGGTGACCCGGGATGTCAGAGTGGACCTTTGCTCCACAGTTTGTGGCCCTGACTTTTCTGAAAAGGATTGCATTTCACTGGGGGTCCTTTAGGAGTAGGCAAAGTGCACCAACCTTCCCATTAGTAAGACAAATGCTTAACCATGGACACCACCCCGGGGCTCTGAAAAACTCCTCGTTCCCTTCCTGCATGCATGTCCACTTGACCACCTGCACCGTCAAGCACACTATCTACGGGCCCTGGTGGTGGCACGGTGCTTAAGCACGTGGCTGCTAACCAGGAGGGTATGATCTCAGTCCACCAGGTGCCCCTCGGGAGAGAGACGTGGTGGCCAATCTGTTTCCTCAGACACAATACGGGGCAGTTCTACGACTCCAGTGACAGGTTTGCAAACAGGTTAATATACTATCTACTCAATTGATTTCCACTGGATAGCTGTCTCTGTCCCCGGCTAGAATGTGATCTCCATGAGGGTGGGGGTGTGGGTTATGCCTTCCCAGGATGGAGCACAGTGCCCAGCACGCCCAGGATCCCCAGTACACACTGGCTTAATGACTGGATGAAAGGCTTACAATATCTCCTGCCACAGTGAACTAACTGGTTCCCCTGGCTTAACTCCCCTCCTTCCAAAAGCATTTATCACCCCAGCTCCAGACATCTTCTTGAAAGGCAGCCTCATGTTGTCACTCTGAGCAAACCTCCTTTGATGACTTACCACTTGGAGAATAAAGTCTGCCTGGCCTTGGTAACGGGGCCCAACCCATTCTTCTCCTCTGATTAGCCTCTGCCTGGAGCTGGCCCCTTACCACACACCCTCACTGCTCCCTGGCCCTGCAACTCCCTCCATTCTTTCCCTTGGGTAGAGAGGAAGGTCCCCCCTGTGCTTCAAGACCACTGCCCTCCCCTTGAACCACAAGGTCGCGTGCCTCCGGTGAAGTCATCCGATTAGTCTCACGGTCAGTGGGAAAGTGGGGATGTCTTTAGCTAGATCAGAAATTGGAGCTGAATAGGAAGGTTGCAGGGGACCTGGGAAGGTGGAAAGGGAAGAGCTGATTGGTACTTGAAAGTCACTGGCAAAGAGGCAAGAAGGATCCTACCTAGTAGATACAGGAACGCGGAGGGGTGACACGTGGCCAAGCTGTGCCAGCCCACTGTAACAGGCACCCCGGAAGATGACTCAGTAAACCCCTGAGATTCTCACAGAAATTCTTAACAGAGGTGCTAACTGCTATTTTTAGCCCCTTTATGTTTTCTGCTCTTCTTCCATTTTGATTTTCTTGCATTTGAATAGATTTCTTTTGGTATACGGTCACTCTTCTATCCCAGGGCTTTGAAATGAGAAAATTTCAAAGGAGATCGAGACAATTCCTTTGACCCCATAATTCCTCTGCTAGGAATTTAACCAACCAAAAACACATGGGCAAAACGCTTCCCTCTCCCGAGCGCACCAACCTCTCTCCGACTCAGGGTGTTTGCCTTCCGTGAACTGTCCCCGCATGTGTCTGCACACTCCCTCCCTCCCCGCCCTTGAGTCTGTGCCCAAGAGCCACCTCCTCATTGAGGCCCGCTCTACTCACCCTATTGAACCTCCATCCCGGAGCCCCTCATTCCACTTAACTGATTTCCCCACATTTATCTTCTAACCTACTGTCTCTTCATTTAGTGTGCCTACGGCTAACTGTAAGGAACCCCGGTAGCTGCTAACAGCAAGGTCAGTGGTTCAAACCCATCGGCCACTCCTCAGGAGAAAATAGACGCTGTCTGCTCACTTAAAGAATTTCAGCCTCACTAACCCACCCAAGGGGAGCAGGTATTGTTTTTATCTCCACAGGGAAAGAGAGACCAGACTTCATCCCAATGCTCCAAGATGTGAATGCAGCATGCCAGCATGCAGTAGGGAACCAGTGGAGAGGTTTGAGGGGCCGGTCCCAATCCCAACTACTAAATGGACACCTGCCCCTCCCCCCAGAAGAATTTATTTCAATGGGCAGCGTTGAATCTGAAGGTCCGGGAGACGGACATATCTGATCGGAGCACACGGGAGCAGAGGAAGGGGAACGAGGAGAGTGGAGCACATCCTGGACCACCAGGCCATGGGGACGATATTTCCAATTAGAACAGCCAGTTCACAGAGAGGACCACATGGCCAGCCAAACTAGGAGACATGGCGCCCCTCATTGACTCATAGCCCTACAGGGGACAACAATGGAGACACAGTGTGGAATTGCACCCAATATGATCCTGCCACACTGAGGCAAAACACTAAAGGGGTGCAACAGCAAGGGATTGGAGTGGCGAGGTCCCCAGGGAATGCTGAAGGTGGACTTTGGAGCCAGCATGGTGCCCCAACAGACTGGACTGGAAAACACTCCTAAAGGCCAACAAACAATCCTTGAACTAACTACAAGCTTTTTTTTCTTATTGTGTTTTGTTTTGGTTTTTGTCATTGGTTTGTTGTTGTTTTGCTGTATATTGTTTCTTGGTTTTGCTCTGTCTTGTTTTTGTGCATGTTATTACCTCCTCAGGTCTGTCTAAATAAGATAGGCTGGATGAACAATCTGGAGGAGAAAACAATGGAACCAACAATTCTGAGGGGACATGGGAGAGGGGGAAGTGGGGGGAAAGGTAGTGGTGTTAACAAACCCAGGGACAAAGGAACAAGTGACCCAAATCGGTGGTGAGTAGGGTGTGGGAGGCTTGGTAGGGCATGATCAAGGGTAATGTAACCAAGAGGAATTGCTGAAACCCTGGGGGGACTGAGCATGATAGAGGGAAAGGAGGAAAGTCAAAAAAGGAAATACAGGAAAGAGCTGGGAGGCAAAGGGCATTTATAGAGTTCTAGATAAAGATATATACATAGGCAAATATGTTTATATATGAGGATGGGGAAATAGATCTGTTAGGTAGCTTAGCCTAGGTAATTGGGAAGTCCATTTACGCATGCCCAGGAGAACCAGCAAAGGACAAAGCTGAATTTTCCCGCCAGTGGGTGGAGATGTGCGTTACACCTGGAGCAGCCCACCTGGGCCAGTTTACTACAATTCAGCCAATGGGATCGACCTGGGGTCGTTCACCACGCCTCCCCCAGGAACCCTTAAGAAGGCAGGAACCGAGAGGGAGAGGGTCTGGTCATCTCCGTGGGAGGGGAGAGATCCTTGCGTGTCCCGGAGCAGTCTCTGCCAGGCCGCATGGTCAAAGGAATCCTATGGGTGCCGCGTAAAACCTGATGCTTCTTTGAACTTTCATTAAATTCACTTGGATCACGAGCCCGGCTTCAGCATAAAATCTTTCTCGCGCGGAGCCAAGGACCAAGGCTGAAATCTAGTCCCGGAGAGAGAGACCTTACAGATCTATGTGCATATATTTATAGGTTTAGTATTAAGGTAGCAGAAGGACTTTGGGCCTCCACTCAAGTACTCCCTCAATGCAAGAATACTTTCTTCTTTTAAATTGACACTCTATGAGGCTCACCTTCCTGATACAACTGCTGAAGACAAAGCGGGTGAATAAGCAAATGTGGTGAAGAAAGCTGATGGTGCCCGGCTATCAAAAGGTAATAGCATCTGAGGTCTTAAAGGCTTGAAGGTAAACGAGCGGCCATCTAACTCAGAAGCAACAAAGCCCACATGGAAGAAGCACACCAGCCTGTGTGATCAAGAGGTGCCGAAGCCATCACTTATCAGGCATCAAAGAACAAAAATTCATATCATTGTGTGCTCACCTCCCTGATTTGATCGCTGAAGACAAATGGGTGCATAAGCAAATGTGGTGAAGAAAGCTGATGGTGCCCGGCTATAGAGTCGGGGTCTTAAAGGTTTGAAGGTAAACAAGCAGCCATCTAGCTCAGAAGCAAAAAAAGCCCACATGGACAAAGCACACCAGCCTGTGCGATCACGAGCTGTTGAAGGGATCAGGTATCAGGCATCATCAGAACAAAAAATTATATCATAGTGAATGAGGGGTGGAGTGCAGAGTGGAGACCCAAAGTCCATTTGTGGGCCACTGGACAACACCCCCTTAGAGAAGGGTCTCGGGGAGGAGACAAGCCAGTCAGGGTGCGATGTAGCAATGATGAAAAATACAACTTTCCTTAAGTTCCTAAATGCTTCCTCCTCCCCCACTATCATGATCCCAATTCTACCTTGCAAGTCTGCCTAGACCAGAGGATGTACACTGGTACAGATGGGAACTGGAAACACAGGGAATCAAGGGCAGATGATCCCTTCAGGACCAGTGGTGTGAGTGGTGATGCTGGGAGGGTAGAGGGAGGATGGGTTGGAAACGGGGAACCAATTACAAGGATCTACATGTGACCTCCTCTCTGGGGGACAGACAACAGAGGGGTGGGTGAAGGGAGATATCAGACAGGGAAAGATATGGCAAAATAATAATTTATAAATTATCAAGGGTTCATGAGGGAGGGGGGAACAGGGAGGGAGTGAAAAAATGAGGACCTGATGCTAGGGGCTTAGGTGGAGAGCAAATGTTTTGAGAACGATGAGGGCAATGAATGTACGGATGTGCTTTACATAATTGATGTGTATATGGATTGTGATGGGAGTTGTATGAGTCCCTAATAAAAAGATTCTTTAAAAATATTTTGTGCTTCCATACACCAGCAGCAAACAATCGGAAAAGGAAAGAAAGAGAACAATTCCATTTCTAATACCATCTAAACAACTAAAGGACTGAGGAATAATTTTTTTAATAAATCGTTTTATTGGGGCTCATACAACTCTTATCAGAATCCATACATACATCAATTGAGTAAAGCACCCTTATACCTTCGTTGTCCTCATCATTCTCAAAATTCGTCTTACACTTGGGTTCCTGGAATCAGCTTTTTCCTTTTTTTCCACTCCCCTCCCTCTCCGCTCCCCCTCCCCCTCCCCCATGAACCCTTAATAGTTTATAAATTATTATTTTATCTTATCTTACACTGCCCCGCGTCTCCCCTCACCCACCGTCGCATTGTCCATTTCCCAGAAAGGAGGTTACATGTAGATGGGACTGGGGAATAATTTAATGAGGGAGACAAATACTAAAAACACTTCTGAGGGAATTTAAAGAAGACATAAATAAATTAGAAGGCTTAATATTGTTAAGATGACAATATGACCAATGTGATCTGCAATCCCTATAAAAATTCCAACAGCTTTTATGTTCCTTTTAGGGGAACGGAAAGTCTATTCTCAAATTCACATGATTGCAAAGGGCCTCAAATAGTAAAAATGATCTTGAAAAAAAGAAGAACAAAATAGGAGGTTTCAAAATAAAATAAAAAATTAATTTTTAAAAATAGGAAGTTTCATCCTTTCCAATTTAAAATGTAATGTAACGTTGTTAGGCAGACTAGCGCAGGGATGGGATGTCCCTTAAGCCATGCCCAGAGAGCCAGGCAAGGGAACAAGGAGCGGCACACTGCACATGCTCAGAGGCTCAGGTTTCCCACCAGTGGGATTGGGTGGGTGCTAAACCTGGATCAGCCCACCTGAGCCAGGTGAATTCAGTTCAGCCAATGGGGTCCATCTGGGGTCGTCCACCACGCCTCCCCCTGGAATCCATGAAAAGGGAGGGGTGGGGGAGGGGGAGGGGGAGAAGGGAGAGAGAGAGAGAGAGAGAGAGAGAGAGAGAGAGAGAGAGAGAGATCTAACAGAGAGCAGAGAGTCGCAGGGAAGGAGAGATCTTTGCGTGACGCTGAGCAGCTTCAGCCAGGCTACATGGTCGGGAGGAGTCCTATGGGTGCTGTGTAAAACCTGGAACTTCTTCTACCTCTCATCAAACTCACTTGGATCACGAACCAGGCTCCGGCGTGAATTCTTTCTAACGAGGTACAACTCGATCTCCCGAGAGATCTAACAAAGCCACAATCATCAAAAGAGTGTGGTACTCCTAAGAGGGCAGTCCAAGGAGTAGAAATGAGAATCAAGATATACACCCGTACACCTATGGTAACTTGTGATTTGACAATTATGTGAATGGGGGAAGACCCACTTATTCAATACACAGTGCTATGACCACTGAGTCGCCACATGCAAAGGAATGAAGGCAAATGGACCGATACCTTACATCATGTATGTGGAATTATAAAGAGACTTCTCCCCAGATTTGTCTCCCCAAAGACATGTCAAACACTAGAGCCTATTTGCTAGCATATCGTGGGAGGCCAGATGCTTGGAGACATCCTCCCTGAAGGCAGTCATTGGCCAGACAACTGTCTGCTCCCAGGGCAGGTAGAGGTCCCCCCCTCCCTGCTGTTAAGGACAATGGGCTAGTTCTCCCTAAATGCTTGTGACCATTAGTTTGGTTCCCATAGGAAGAGTTTACACCCTACTGATAATGGTTTCTATGGAGACCCAGAAAACAGGTCAAACCAGCTCAGTGACATTCAAAGTTAGGCTGCCATCCTGAATCTAGGATCTGCCCTTGTCACATGTGTGCCCCCAATCCCTCCTCTTCCTATTGTGTATATCCCTATATTGCCCCCCTCTCATTGCTGTATACCCTATAGTGCAACCCCTTCCTGTGATGTATGTCTTTACCTGTAATTACTGGTCTTGCACATCCCCCAAAGATATATAGGCCTGGGTTATGTGTCTTTGTAGTCAGAACTCCAGAGCCTCGGAGCACTCTGCTGATTTTCTTTAGATGCCTTTCCTCCCACATACCCAACAACCCGTCCCCCTATTTTAGCATTGAAAGTCCCTCCACCCAGGCCAACTGGTTTGATCATGTATTCGATTTGCATGCAGCCCCTCCCCTCTCCTGAGGGGTAGACTCAGTGAAGGCACTGACAGGCTCAGAATCTTGGTTTCCTGACCTGTGCGTGTGCTGGAAAGTTTACATGGGATGATAAATAATAACACTGATCGCAATGAACAATTATAAGCACTTACTATGGGCCAGACGTTGTTCCTCAGTGCTTCTAGCAGGCACACAAATGCCATGTCCTTGGGGCCTACAAGAACTCAGATTCCACTTCAGCAGATCTGAAGCAAGCTGTGAGAAATGGAGTTTCTACAACAGTGAGGACCAGGATTCTAAGAAGGATTGAGGCATTCAAATGACCGTGATGGAAAAGACCATGTATTGAGTATACTGTGGGTGGCCAAAAGAATGAGCAAATCAGTCCTGGAGGAAATCGAACCACGACATTCTTCGAACAATGTTCCTAGAAGATAGAATGGCAAAATTTTGTCATGCTGATTTTGGACATGTCGTTAGGAAAGACCAATTGCGAGACGAGAACATCATGTTTGGTAAAATAGTGGATCTGGGGAAACTCTTCATGACACGGACTGGCACAATAACCGCAACAATGACCTCAAACCTGCCAATGGGCAGGAAGATTGCATAGGATCTAGCAGTAATATGTCCTATCCGCATAAGGTCACAAGGAATCAAATTTGCTTTGCTGGCGACTAACAACAACAAGGTCTTTCTATCATTCAATCTCAACCTCGAACACACAACCTAAGAACTATTTTTCACTTCCCTTGTACACACAGCAGAACAAAGGGGGTTCAATGATTTTTCCGAGGTTATAGAGCTAGAAGGACATAGAGCCAAGACTGGACAATGGAGCGATTTGACAACAGAGACATTAATCTTAAGCAGGAACTTTGTCTCCCACAATGATCATAGGCATAACCATAGCGGACTTGGCACAAGCTCTTCCACATGGCAACCTTTCAGCAGATAGTTGCTATCTTAGTGCCATCCAGTTGACACCAAATCAGCGACTGTATAGGGCAGGGTAGAACTGTCTATGTGGGTTTCTGACACTAAATATTTACAGCCGTAGAAATCCTCATCTTTCTCCCACAAAAGTCCGTATGATTGTTATTAATTGGGTCAGAAGTCACTGTAATGGTGACCAAATCCTTCCTCTTCTTGGATTCAACATTATACCCCACTGCTTCTAATAGCTCCTCTACCCAAACCAAAACAGGCACGAGAGAGTTGATTCTGACTCATGGTGCCTTATGTGTGGATTCCATAGGACTTTCAAGACTATAGGCTTTAAGCATGTTTCCAGGCCTTTCCTCCATGGTGCCCCTGTGTGGGTTCCAACTGCAAATGGTTTGTTGCATACTTGAGTGTGGAACTCTTTGCCCTCCTCCAGGAACTCCAATACCCTTGAAGCTGTCTATTCACAAAGGACTGTCCTTCCAACCTAGGCTCAGAGTGCCTGTCTTCTCTCTCTTGTTTTCCTTTTCATCAAGTTGTTTGGGACTCCCCAGGAGTTGGGTCCCAGGGACATATTTATATGTAATTTTGTCCCTGTCATCTACAACATGATCATGATAAATGGAGAAAATACTGAAGTGATCAGTGCTATCTTCTTGCTGCGATCCACAATAAATGATCACGCGAACCCCAGTCAAGAACCCAAAGGACGTATTGCATTGGGTAAATCTGCTCTATGAGACCTCTTCCTTTTTAAATTTTTTTGCAGCTGGGAAAGAGAAAGGGGAGATGGGCTCTTCTCCCAAGTTGAAATCCCTGCCAGGGCACCCCCTACTCAAATCTGGCCAACTTCACTCACGAATAGAGTTCCCTGCTACTCCTGTAGAACTGCCCCGTGGAAGGACCAATGGTCTAAAGGTTCAGAATGGAGAAGACAAGTGCCAAGAGCCATAGCCTAGCCCTTCACAGCCAGAGTGTGACCCCACAAGGGCCCCCACAAACAGATACTTTCTAGGGATCTTAAGTTGTTGGGGCTTAAGGGGAGGGGAGTGGGGCTCTAGCAAGCTAGGATCCCATTCCAGGCTGTGGGCACATATCCCGAGCCTTTGATGGGGAGGCCTCACGTACCCAGTGGGTCCAATGGAGTTCTGGGTATATGGGCCTGTGGGAGGGAAGCCACCTTGGGGGCTGGACCAACCCAGAGCATCCCAAGTTGGATGGGGTGCAGGGCCTGGGCAGAGTCCCTCCTCCTTTCCATCCCTTATGACCAACCAGACTAACAAAGACTTGGGCAGGGATGGGGCCTGGAGCAGGACCAGGGTTGGTACAGGGGGCCTGGAGAGAGGTCTCAGGTGGGTGGGCCAGGCAGGGCAGGAGTTCTGGTGCCTGGGCAGGCACCAGGTGGGCTGCAGACCTACATCAGGGGTCATGGTGGCAAGGCCCGGGTGGTGGGCAGGAGTATGGGAGAGGGCGGGGAGGCAGCAGGAACCACACCTGGTCTGTGAAGCCCTAGGCCTTTCCCATCAGGTCATTTTGGCCCATGGAGGTGGTGCGGCTCTGAGGCTGGCTCACTCAGCACTCAGAGCTTAACCTGCTCAGGTCCTGAGCCCTTGGCCTCCACAGGAAGTGCTGGCTGGCCTCTTGCCTTGTCCTCAATAGTGGCTCCAGCTGCTGCCAAATAGGCCAAGGCTTAAAGGGGCCATGGGCTTCCACCTGTGCGCCCCGCCTCTTCATCCTTAAAGGGGCCACGCGTTGCAGCCAGAGACCTCTTTCAAAAGTGTTCTCCAAAGTGTTTAAGAGCAAGGATGTTACCTTGAAGTTGAAGGTGTACCTGACTAAAGCCATCTGAGTCATATATTCAATGGCCTTGTATGCACGTGAAAGTTGGACATTGAAAAGGAAGATCAAAGAAGAATCAATGCATTTATATTGGGATGCTGGTGAATAATATTGGAAGTACTATGAACTGCCAAAAGAACAAACAAATGTGGGTTAGACGTGCAGCCAGAATACTCCTTAGAAGCAAGAATGGTGAGACTTCCCCTCATGTACCTTAGACATACTGTTAGTGAGAGATCAGTCCCTGGAGGAGTAAGGACATTCTGCTAGGTGAAGAGAGATAAGCGAAAATGAGGAAGACCTTCAGTAAATGGATTGACACAGTGGCTGCAACAATGGGCTGAACCATAACAACTATTGAGAGGATGGTGCAGGACTGGGTGGTGTTTTGTTCTATTGTCCATAGGGTGGCTAGGAGTTGGAATTGACTCAATGGCATCTAACAACAGAAACAAAATCTACACCCACTACTAACGGGACAGGAAGTTTTCCAACCCCTCGCATCTCTCAATCCCAGGAACAGAGATGCCACCTTCCTTCTAGCTGTATAACCACTATCTAGAACAGAGCTCAACGACGAAGTGCCTAACAAACCTGAAGTAGCTGTTACTTAGCTCCATGCCTCATAGGTCTCATTTCCCCAGCCCCAAAACAATAACATCGGTGTTGTTGTTTGTTGCCATCAAGTTGATTTCTATTTACACCTGCCTCACACCTGCCTACCTAGTAACCCACCTTATGAAAATAAGGCAGAAGAATGATTCATTCCCACGGTGTCTGCAGACTATGACTCACCACTCTGAAGGCACTGTCATGTAAATGTTGAATGGCTAGCTGAAAGGTTGACAGTTGAAACCCACCAGCTGCTTCAAGGTAAAATGATGGGGCTGTCGGTTCCAGTAATGTTGTACAACCTTGGAAAACTTACATAAGGAATTGACTGGACTGCAATGAGTTTGCTGTACCTGGAATGATGATGCGACCAGAGAAAGAATGAGAGGGAAGCCTGAAAAGAAAGCACTGCCCTGCCCTCCATCTGTCAGTTTTGTGATTTTTTGCAGCAGTTGGTTCGAATGGAACAAGGAATAAAGAGGCGGAGCACATGGCAGTTGAGCGCTATTTGCCATTCTGACCAAGTGCCTCTGTGAGAAAAGGGGGTGGGTAGGGTTGATCTTGGTCTTGATCAAAGTCCAAGAAAATATTTGCATTTCTAGAAAGTGGGAGGTTTCCCAAGCCAGGGTAGTAACAGGAGCTGCTAGCTCTCACATCTGGCCTTGTGGACCCTGTTCAAAGAAGCTCCTGCACTGGGTAAGAGGTTGGTGGTTAGGCAGAGAGACAAAGAGAGAGAGTTGAACTTCCTCTGGTTGTGTCTGGTCTGAAGGGTTTTGTCGACAGGCATCTTGGCTCTTTCCCAGCCTGAGCCCTTGAGCCTCCTCAAGTCCACACTCCCGCTTCCCAGCCCCCCACAAGGACACCATCCAGAGGTCTTCCTGTACCCATATGTGGATTTTGGCTTTTCCTTCTTTTGGCTCTGCTCAGTGGCAAGGCATTTGAAGGGTGGTTGTGGGTTTTGTACAGTTGTCATTAGCATAAATGCATGATAATTTCCTAAATTTCTCCTCCTGCAGCTTTAGGCTGTGTTTCCAAACTCCCTGTCCTCACAGAGGCTCTGCAGAGGGGACAGTGGCTCTGATTCCACCTGGCAGTTCCTGGTTGAGCACATGGATGTCCCATCCCAGTCTAGCCATGGCACCAGGGATCACGGTGCTAGGAGAGGGGCAAATGGGTCCTCCAAAGGAGATGTGTAGTGACCACAAAAGTGACACACTTATGGTTATCTACTAATTGTACATGGTGGTGCTTGGCCCTCTCAAGGTGGAAACATACAAATTAGCCTATGCCTCTTCTCTAAAAGCAAGGGTACTTGCTTGTGACATGAGGTTTTGGAAAGTTCTTTCATGGACACAAAGAAGGGTGGCTGATCCAACCCTTCAGCAGCTCATCAATCATTGAGTATCTCAAGCTGATTTAGAGTAGTGTCCAGAGATCTAGTGGTGAAATGGGGTAGAAAGCTGTGGGGTGCTATCCAGGGAGAGAATACGGAATAATTTGAGCCAGAAAGAGTTATGAATGGGAGGCAGAATGAATATAGAAGGGATCTGGGAAATGAGTTTGGATCTATCTACCTCTTGAAGGATCTCACCCTTCTCTCTTCTCAACTGCTTCCTATGCAGCCTCGGTCTGCCTGCTCTGGGCTTCCAAACCACACAAGCGACAATGCAGACACACGCACTCACAGGCACGCACACGCACATGTACACACACATGTACAAATACATTCCGAAGAAGCAAAACCTACTTCTGGTGAATCCAGCCAATTCAGATGCATAGCAATCCTACAGGAAATAGTAGAACTTCCTGTGTGGGTTTCTGACACCATAAATTTGTCCATTGTCAGACGGCCTCATCTTTCTCCCTCTCAGAACAGCTAGTGGGTTTGAACTGCTGGCCCTGTGATTAGTAGTGAGATGCTTAACCCACAGCATCACCAAATCTCCTTAGCAAGAAGGATATTACCACAATCACCACCACCTTTTTCCTACTTTTCTGGGGGTTATGGAAGGAAAGAGTACTGTTGAGCATTCGACTCCCTTTAAAGAAAATGGGAGGTCCAGGGTGATGACAGCAGATGGCTGGAACATTCCAGCCTGGCATCCTGGGTCACCCGGAAAGATTGTCCCTTGTGGGCTCTATAAAGCAGGCACACTCAAAGACCACAGAACCTCGTTCTCAGCTGTCAGCCTCGGGTCTTGGGTTTCTTTGGACCTGCTGGTTGGAGAGGGGCTGCTCGATGGAGAGCCTCATCACTTAGCATCATGGCTGCTCTGACATGATACCTCTGAGTTATGTAATTTATATTTCATGCACAATTGAAGCAGCTAATGGTGTCATTTTCCAAGGGGGAAACAAGTTGTTACAGTGTGAATTTCATTGCAGGCGTGTGCCCTTTCCTTTGTCCCCAAGTGCCCCAGGGGAAGTTCCCAGGTAGCCCTCTTGTGGGTGTCCAAGAGAGTGGACAGGCCCCAAGGTGTCAGGGCTAAGGAGTGGTGGCAAGGCCAAAAATGCTTTCTCTGACTTCTTTTTGTGTGCATTGAGGCGGTGGAAGTAGAGGTGGCAGCTAAAACTGCCCAGTGGTCTCACCATTTTTTTCTCACCTGTACGTGTGGGATTGGGTAGGGCTAGAGTGTGACTCTTCAGTACTCATGCTAACATTGATCGATATTGGACAGTGGAGATGATGTGTAGGGGAAGGGATGCAAAATCCAACCACTTGTAGTCAAGACATCAGCAGAGTGTGGAGCTAAGCCTGTAGTCTCTGAGGTTGGTCTGCTGGGATATGAAATCTAGCTCCCCATTTGATAACCTGGTCACCTCTGGGCTAGATTGTTTCACTTTTCTGTGCATTCATGTTCTCACCAATAGACGGGAGCTGATGCACTCACTACCAATGGGTCAGTCAATTCCAATTCATAGTGAGCCTGCAGGACAGAGTGGAACCATTCTAGAGGTGTTCCTATAAGCTGTGACTTGTCCTGGAGAAAATTGATGCATCATTCTCAGGGGAAGCTGCTGAGGGTTTTTCTGAGCTTGTGGTAAATAGTCAAGGGCTTCTCTATTGCCCCACCAGCGCTCCTCTTAAAAGGGTTGCAAAAGCCACCAAAACCCCACTGCTCTTGAGTTCATTCAGACCCATAGCAACTCGGCAGGATAAAGTAATAACTGTCCCGGCAGATGTCCAACCCTGAACACCTTTATGAAAGCTGACAGCCCAATCTTGATCCCGAAGAACAGCTGGTGGATTTGAACCACCGGCCTTCTGGTTAGCAGTTCTAATGCTTCACCCACACCACCACCAGTGGGATGAAATGAGTGAATGTACATGCAATGCTTAGAACACTGGTACATAACATGAACTTAGTAACTGTGTGATATTGTGGTAGGAGGGGAGTCCAAAAACCAAGCCAACTCACTGCCATCCAGTCCTCTCTGACTCACCATGACCTGAGTTCTACCCTATAGGACAGGGTCCAACTGCTCCTGTGGTTATTTGAGACTGTAACTTGGTAGGAGTGGAAAGCCTCATCTTTTTCCCTGAGAGTGGCTGGTCGTTTTGAACTGTTGACTTTGGGATTAGCAGTCCAATATGTAATCACCCACGCCACTATTAAATGAGAGCAACGAGTTTCTGACATTTTCTGTGAGGTGGTAGAATTATTTGTCATTTCTATATTTGAATACGGTAAATCGACTGAAACACAGCAATGGTCATGACATTACAAAGAGAGGAGAGATGTCAATTTTAAGGATATATAGAGCTGGAAGTCAATCCTGGATAGTACAAATGGTGAAAATACTTGGCCATTAACAGAAACATAGGAGGCTCAAGCACACCCAGAATACCTTGGAAGAAAGTCTGGCCATCTGTTTCTGAAAGAATATGCCCATTGGAAATCCTATGAATTGCCCTGAATCACAATCAACTCAGTGTCAAATGGTCATTTTAAATTTCAGAATGGTTCCTGCGATGAAAGAAAAAATCTAAGTTGTCTATTGAAGAGGTGGTTTGTGAGAGCACCTGGCCCATTTAAACACAAAAATGGACGAGGAACCTCGCTGGGGTCACTGTACACAGACCAGTCCATGCTTTCTCCACATCTAGTTGTGTTGGATGCTGTCAAGTTGGTTTCAACTCACAGCGACTCTTTGTACAACCGAAAGAAACACTTCCTGTTCCTGTGCCATTCTCAACAATTGTTATGTTTTAGACTATTGCTGCAGAAACTGTCCATCCATCTTGGTGAGGGCCTTCCTCTTTTTGGTGCCCCTTTACCAAGCATGGTGGCCTTCTCTATGATGTTGCTCCTCATAGCTCCTGATGTTCAAGTATGTGAGACGAATTCTAGCCATTCTTGCTTCTAAGGAGCATTCTGGATACACTTCTTTCAAGACAGATCTTGCTCCTCAACTGAAATTCTTGCACAGAGAGTGAAAACAAACCTGATTTACCTAGAGTCTCATTTCCCACAGTGGGCAACACCACCATCTGTTTGGCATGGAAAAATCCAGGGATCTACAAAGCAGATATCTACATTTTATCCTGGATGGTGAGCTATAGTACAAAATTCTTTCATTACCAGGGGTCCCTGAGTAATTTCTTTTTCTGAAAAGAGGGCAGTAGGCAGAATAAGTTTCGGAACTTTTGGTCTAGAGCAGGAGCTGGATACTTGTTTTTCTGCCAAGGATCATGTGATTTATAATGTCATTCATGGGGCCATACAGGTCAAATATTTAATGAACTCACCCCTAAGGTGATGGCTACAAATGCTTCTCTTTGGTGAGATGTGTGATGCTGGCAGGTATTGATGATTTGGGGGGCCATATACAGCCCTCGGGCCAAACGTTTGTCTAGGGTAGTGGATCTCAACTGGTGTGTCATGACTCCTTTGGGGGTTGAATGAGACTTTCATGAGGGTGGCCTGATTCATCACAGTAACAAAATTACAGTGATGAATTAGAAATGAAATAATTTTGTGGTCAGGTGTCACCACAAACTGAGGAAATTTATGAAAAAGTCACGGCATTAGGAAGGCTGAGAAACACTGGTGTAGGTAATGGTTGGGATCTCAATGTAGGAAAACATGAACTTAATAGGCTTTCAGGCAGTGTAGCACTTGGGTTTCATTGGAGAGGAAAGAACTATTGATCTTGTTTCAAGGACAAACAAATCTGGAAGTAAATGCTTTTGTGGATGAAAACAAAACATAAAACAAACTCTTGAAAGATTTCTGTATGCTAGAGATGAATTACAATCAAGAAAATTAAATGATATCTGTTAGGGGTCCAGCAGAAAACAAACCATTCAGAAGTTTTAATTAAAGAGAGTTTAATGAAGACTGTTCACAGTGGTGCAGATGGGGTTAAGGGAACCAGCAAAAGATAGGGTGGCCCCAAGGGGTTAACAAGAGCATAAAGCTGTTGCCACGTGTCCTATGGAATTTCCTCTACAGCTCTTTGACTTCATATCATCTCATTGTCTTAGCTACTCTATGATGTAGAGCAATTCTGCCTCATAGGAATTTTATACTACTGTCCTCTCCCAATTTCCATTACTTTCCAACTTCATTCGTGTTAAAATATGTAGTATTTAATCAGATTTACTATGCTCTAAACCAGTGGTTCTCAAACTTCGTAATTCTTTGGCACTATAGTGAAGTCCCTGATGTTGTGGTGAACATCCATTCATAAAATTATTTTTGTTGCTACTTTATACCTGTAATTTTGCTACGAATAAGAAGAGGCCAACCCCTGTGAATGGGTAGCTCAAGCCCCAAAGAGGTCCTGATCCACAGGTTGTGAACCGCTGCTCTAAACTAAGAAGTGTTTCTTTAAGATGTAGTTCAGTATATTGTTAGACGCCCAAGTCCTGTTGTTGCTGTTGTTAGGTGCAATCGAGTGGGTTTTGGCTCACAGCAACTCTGTGTACAATGTACTGAAATGCTGACCCATCCTGTGCATTCCTCACAGTGGTTCTTTGCTTGGGTTCTATGTTGCAGCCACTGAGCTATTCCAAATTGTAGGGGCTGCCTCTCATTTGCTGCCCTTCTACTGTGTCAATATTTGTGTCATCCTCTAGGACAGTGATTTCAACCTTCCTAATTCCACAACACTTTCCAATGTAGTGGTAGACCTTCAATCATAAAATTATATTCTTTGCTACTTCATAGCTCTAGTTTTGCTACTGTTATGAATAGTGCCACCCTGTAAAAGGTTCTTCTAAGCCCCAAATTGGTCACGACCCACATGTTGAGAACTGCTGCTCTAAATTCAGAGGAGTTTCTCTTAAGGTCTGCTTCACCATACTGTTAGAAGCTCAAGTCCATTTGTTGTTGTTGTTAGGTGCCGTAGAGTGGGTGTGTCTCATAGCAACTCTATGCACATTATAATGGAACGCCGCCCTGTCCTGTGCCCTCCTCATAGTGGTTCTTTGATTATGTTCAGCCACTGTGCTAATGTATCTTGTTGGGGACTGCCTCTCTTTTCCTGCCCTTCTGTACCAAGATTTGGGTCTTACTTTAGAGCAGTGGCTCTCAACTTTCCTAATGCCATTTTCTTTTCATACTGATTCTCATTTAGTGGTGACCCCCAACCATAAAATTATTTTCATTGCACCTTCATAACTGTAATTTTGTTACTGTTATGAATCATGACACCCTTGTGTAATTTTCATTCCACACTACAAAGGGGTTGTGACACGCAGGTGAAAATCCTCTGCTCTAAACTAAGAGGAGATTCTCTTAAGATAGAATTCAGCATATTTGTAGATGCAGAAGTTCTGTTGTTAGGTACCATTGACTGGGTTTTGGCTCATAACAACTCTATGCACAATGCAAAGAAACACTTTCCCGTCCTATGCCACAGTGGTTCTTACACTTGCGCTCATTGTAGCAGCCACTGTGCTAAACCAACTTTTGGGTAGCTGCCTCTTTTTTGTGGCCTTTCTACTGAACCAAGAATTTTGTCTTCCTCTAGGGCAGTGGTTGTCAAATTTCCTAATGCCATGACCCTTTCATATAGTTCCTCATGTAGTGGTGACTCACATCATAAAATTAATTTCATTGTTACTTTGTAACTGTAATTTTCCTATAGTTATGAATCGGGTCATACTTGTGAAAGGGTCATTTGGCCGCCAAAAGCGGTCGCGACCCACAGATTGAAAACTGCTGGTCTAAACTAAGAGGAGTTTCTCTTAATATCTATTTCACCCTATTGTTAGAAGCACAAATCCCGTAGTTATTGTTGTTAGATTCTGTCGCATAGCTGTCGACGTACAGCTACTCTAAGAACAATATGGTCGAAAGGTGTCCTGTCCTGTGCCATACTCACAGTGGTTCTTTTGCTTGCTCGGATTGTTACAGCCACTGTCGTATTCCATCTTGCTGTGGGTTGCCTCTTTTTTGCTCCCCTTCTACATTACCCAGATTTATGTCTTTCTCTAGGGCAGTGGTTCTCTACTTTCCTAATGCCACGACTCTTTCACACCATTTCTCTTGTACTGGTGACACCCCCCAATCATCAAATTATTTTCCTTGTTATTTCATAACTATAATTTTACTACTGTTATGAATCAGGCCACCCATGTGAAATGGTCATTCCTCCCCCTTAAAAAGTTGTGATCCACAGTTTGAGAGCTGCTACTCTACACTAAGAGGAGTTTCTTTTAAGGTCTACTTCAGCATATTATTAGAGGCACAAATCCTGTTGTTTTTGGCTGCCTTCGAGTGGGTTTTGGCTCATACCAACTCTATGCACCGTGTAATGAAATGCTTTCCCGTCCTGTGCCTTCCTCACAGTGGTTCTTTTGCTCATGCTCATTGTTGCAGCCACTGTGCCAATCCATCTTGTTGGTCACTGCCTCTTTTCCTGCCCTTCTATACACAGATTTGTGTCTTCCTCTAGAGCAGTAGTTCTTAATTTTCTGAATGCCTCTACCATTTCACACCGTTCCTCATGTAGTGGTGACATACCAACCATAAAATATATTCATTGCTACATCATAACTGTAATTTTGCTTCTGTTATGAATCAGGCCACCCATGGGAAAGGTTCATTAGTCTCCTCAAAGGTGTCACGACACACAGTTTGAGAACCAATGTTCTAAATTAATAGGAGTTTCTCTTAAGGTCTACTTCAGAATATTCTTCGAACCACAAGTCCTGTTTTTTATTGTTAGGTGCCTTTTAGTGTGTGTTGGCTCATAGCAACTGTATGCACAATATAATGAAACCCGGCCCCATCTTGTGCGATCCTCACAGTGGTGATTTTGCTTGTGCTCATTGTTTCAGCCATTGTACTAATCCAACTTTTGGAGTGCTGCCTCTCTTTTGCTGCCCCTCTAATGTACCAAGATTTGTGTCTTCCTCTAGGGCAGTGGTTCTCAAATATGCTAATGTCATGACCCTTGCATACATTTCCTCATGTAGTGATGAACCCCCAATCGTAAAATTATTTTCATTGCTACTTCGCAACTTTAATTTTGCTGTAGTTATGAATTGGGCCTCCACTGTGAAAGGGTCATTTGAACCCCCCCCCCAAAGGGGTCGCGACCCACAGGTTGAGAATCGCTGCTCTAAACTAACAGTAGTTTCTCTTAGGATCTACGTCACCATATTGTGAGAAGCACAAGTCCTGTAGTTATTGTTGTTAGGTGCTGTCCAGTAGTTTCGTCTCACAGCAACTCTACGCACAATATAATGAAATGCTGCCGCCACTTATGAAATCCTCACAGTGGCTCTTTGCTTGCGCTCATTGTTGTAGTCACTGTGCTCTTCCATCATTTGGGGGTCTGCCTCTCATTTGCTGGCTTTCTACTCTACCAAGATTTCTGCCTTCCATTGGGCCAGTGGTTCTCAACCTCCCTAATTCCACAACCCTTTCATACCATTCCTGATGTAGTGCATACCCCCCAATCATAAATTTATTTTCATTACTACTTCATAACTGTAATTTTGCTACCGTTATGTACTGGGACACCCCTGTGAAAGGGTCATTTATCACCTAAATGGCGTCCAGGCCCACAGGTTGAGAACCGCTGCTCTAAACTATGAAGAATTTTTTTTAGATATATTTAAACACATTGTTAGAAGCACAAGTCTTTTGTTATTGTATTTAGGTGCCATAGAGTGGGATTCAGCTCACAGTAACTCTATGCAAATATAATGAAACACTGCCCTGTGCCATCCTCACCGTGCTTCCTTGCTTGTGCTTTGTGTTGCAGCCACTGTGCTATTCCAACTTGTGGGGGCTGCCTCTCCTTTGCTGCTCCTCTACTATACCAACATTTGTGTGTTCCTCTCAGACAGTGGTTCTCAACCTTCCTAATTTCATGACCCTTTCATACAGTTCCCAATGTAGTGGTGGACCCCCAGTCATAAAACTTTTTGCTGCTGAAATCAGGGAGGTAGGTAGTAATAGCGGGAACCACTTACTACTCCCATAGTTCCCATAGCAACCTGGATCATTTGGTGGGAGGAATGGGGGGTTTCGGTGCTTGGTAGAGGTGAAGGCTGACGTGTTTAGAGTGGAGAGAGGAAAACAGCCTGTTGGGGAAATGTTATTGGAGATGGCTTTGAGACTAGCCTCTGCTGGTCTCTTGCTCCTCACTCTCCTCTTGGTAGCAGCACGTGTGTTCCCCTCCCCACCATGCCTCATCCCAACTTGGAGCCCTTCTGGCTATTATTTCCTTATGGAAAAGCTGTCAGCTCATTATCCGGCTTTCTTCCATTCATGCTTCTTTAGCTCCGTGTTGACTTCTAATAGGAGATAATCAGAAAAGTTAAGTCCCCACCCCACAGGGCCTTTGCTGAAGGAGATGGCAAGCTGTGTACGGAATATCTCCTTGCTTACTCTCTCACTTCTCCCTAATAGATTTTTCCTGCCACTGCTCCTGGCTGGAGGGGATGGAGAGTTCAAGTGATGCCACAGAAGTCACAGCAAAAGAACCAAGGCACTTAGCAAAGACCATTCATGAGCTGGAATATGATAGAAGCTCTTGAATGGGAAGGCACCATTCTGGCAGTAAACATGCTCCTATGGACCCTCCCAGTTCTAAGGCTTTAGTGCAGTCCCACCTGAATGAGTTCTCCCTGGGTGAGTTCCTCCTGAAAGCGAAAGAGGGCTTATCCTTCTTTATCTTTGAAGCTATGCCTTCTATATCTACTGGATCCAGATATTGAGGATCTTCGCTTCCTGATTCCTGAACTCAACTGTGCTGATTGATAGCTGCATGGCCAAGGACCCAGACACAGCTCTGGATTCTCTGTTCGCTCTCTTTAGCCACCATTGGTTTCCTTTTGTCTAATTGTGCAACAGAAATCTCGGAGGATGCTTTATTCTAAAGTTCTTCCACTTTCCTAAGGCGGGTATAGAGAAAGGCAAAGTTAACTGGAGTATCTCCAGCACACACTGGAACCCCAAGGGGGCTGCATAGGTCTCATCCAAAAGTGGAGATCTGCTGCCTCACCCCTAGCCTGGGAACCCATCATGGGTAGGGGCCAAGTGCTGTTTCTATCTGGACCTTCAGGGTCTTTGCAGTGCCTGGCTCATAGAGGAAATGAAAAATGCTTGTTTCTTCTTAACAAGTCAGAGATTTACTATTGTTGTTAGGGTCGGTCCTGTTGGTTCCCACTCATAACAACCCTATGTCAAACAGAACACAACGCCACCCGGTACCCTCATCACAATTGTTCTTATATTTGAGCCCATTACTGCAGCCCCCATGTCCATCCATCTCATGAGAGCCTCCCTCTTTTCCATTACCCTTCCACTTTACCAAGCATGATGTCCTATTCCTGGGCCTGTTCTCTCCTGACAACATGTTGAAAGTACATGTCCAAAGGGTGACAAAATCTGGCCATCCTTACTTCTAAGGAGTATTTGGCCTGTGCTTCTTCCAAGACAAGTTATTGGTGCTTCTGGTAGTCCATAGTACTTTCTATGGTTCTTTTTTCCTAGCACCTTAATTCAAATGCATCGATTCTTCTTTGGCCTGCCTTATTTAATCTACACATTTTAAATGCATAGGAAATGTTTGAACATACTATGGCTTGTTTCAGATGCACCTTAGTTCTCATAATAACATCCCTGCTTTTCAATGCTTTAAAGAGGTCTTGTGAATATTTAGCCAATACAATGCAATGCATTTTTTAATCTCTTGAGTGCTGCTTGCATGAGCGTTGATCATGGGTCCAAGGAAGAGGAAATCCTTGACCACCTCACAATTCTACATCTAAGCATATACCTCAAAGAATAACAAACAGAGACTCAAAGAGATAGTGGTATACAAGTTCACTGCAGCACTACCCACAATAGCTGAAAGGTGACTATTACCAAACTGCCCGGGGCCCGAAGAATGGATAAACCAAACAATAACTAAGTCATACAATGGAATATTATTCAGCCTTTAAAAAGGAATTGATGTTTGGGAACACGCTACACCATTCAGGGACCTTGAACACCTTCTGCTGAGTGAAACAAGTCAGACCATAATGAGATTGATATAAAATATGCAGAATCCATAGGGAAATCCATAGGCAGCAAGCAGACTCACGGTTGATAAGGGTTGGGTGACGAAGGCAATGGGGAGTGACTGGTTAATGAGCATTGACTGTGTCTCCATTCAGAGTGATCCAAATGTTGGCCTGATCCTATGTTCGGTTTGCATGGAGCCCCTGCCATCTCCTGAGGGGTAGCCTCAGCAAAGGCACTGACAGGCTGAGAATCTTGGTTTCCTGACCTGTGAGTGTGCTGGAAAGATTAGATGGAGTAATAAATAATGACACTGATCACAACCAATAATTATAAAGCACTTACTATGGGCCAGACGTTGTTCCCCAGCCGTGCTTCTAGTAGGCACACAAATAAAATGCCCTTGGGGCCTAACAGAAACTCAGATTCCACTTCAGCAGATCTGAAGCAAGCTGCGAGAAATGGAGTTTCTCCTGGGGACAACAGTGAGGACCAGGATTCTCAGAAGGATTGAGGCATTTGAATGGCAGTGATGGCAAAGACCGTGTTTGGAGTATACTGTGTGTGGCCAGGAGAATGAGCAAATCTGTCCTGGAGGAAATTGAGCCAGGACACTCTTCACAGAATGTTCCTAGAAGAGAGAATGACAAATTTTTGTCATGCTGATTTTGGTCATGTCGTTAGGAAAGACCAGTTGCAAGAAGAGGACATCATGTGGATCTGGGGAAACTCTTCATGACAAGGACTGGCTCCATAACCGCAACAATGACCTCAAACCTGCCGATGGGCAGGAAGATGGCATAGGATCTGGCAGTGATTTGTCTTATCAGACCTACAGTCAAAAGGAGTCAAATTTGACTTACTGGAGACTAACAACAACAACAAGGTCTTTCTATCTATTGATGCATTCAATCTCAACCTCGAACACACAACCTAAGCACTATTTTTCACTTCCCTTCTACACACAGCAGCGCAAAGGGGGTTCAATGATTTGTCCCAGGTCATGGAGCTAGAAGGACATAGAGCCAGGACTGGACAATGGAGCGATCTGACAACAGAGACATTAAACATAAGCAAGGCTTTGTCTCCCACAAAGATCATAGGCATTACCATAATGGACTTGGCACAAGTCCTGCCGCATGGCAACCTTTCAGCAGATAGGTGCTATCTTAGTGCCATCCAGTTGACAGCAAGTCAGCGACTGTATAGGACAGGGGAGAACTGTCTGTGGGTTTTTGACACGAAATATTTACAGCAGTAGAAATCCTCATCTTTCTCCCACAAAAGTCCCTATGATTGTTAGTAATTTGGTCAGAAGTCACTTTAATGGTGACCAAATCCTTCCTTTTTTGGGATTCAACATTAAACCCCACTGCTTCTAATAGCTCCTCGCCCCAAACCAAAACAGGCATGAGAGAGTTGATTCTGACTCATGGTGCCCCCATGTGTACATTGCATAGGACTTTCAAGACTATAGGCTTTAAGGAGGTTGCCAGGCCTTTCCTCCATGGTGTCCCTGGGTGGGTTCCAACGGCAAATGATTTGTTAAATAGTTGTGTGTGGAACTGTTTGCCCCCCTTCAGGAACTCCAATATCCTTGCAGCTCTCTATTCACAAAGGACTGTCCTTCCAACCAAGAGCCCAGAGTGCTTGTTTTCTCTCTCTTATTTTCTTTACATCAAGAAGTTTGGGACTCCCCAGGAGATGGGTTCCAGGGACATATTTATATGTAATTATGACCCTGTCATCTACAACATGATCATGATAAATGGAGAAAAGACTGAAGTGATCAGGGCTATCTTCTTTCTGGAGTCCACACTAAATGATCATGTGAGCCCCGGTCAAGAACTCAAGGGATGTATTGTATTGGGTAAATCTGCTCTTTGAGATCTCTTTCTTTTTTTCTTTTTTTGCAGTTGGGAATGAGAAAGGGGAGATGGGCAGTTCTCCCAAGTTGGGGTCCCTGCCAGGGCACCCCCCACTCAAACCTGGCCAACTGCACTCGGGAATAGAGTTCCCTGCCACTTCTGTAGAACTGCCCTGTGGAAGGACCAATGTCCTAAAGGTTCAGAATGGAGAAGACAAGTTTCAAGAGCTACAGCCTAGCCCCTTACAGCCAGAGTGTGACTCAACAAGGGCCCCCACAGGCACTTTCTAGGGATCTTAAGTAGTTTGGGCATAAGGAGAGTGGCATGGGGCTCTAGCAAGCTAGGAGCCCATCCCAGGCTGGGGTTATATATCCCAAGCCCTTGATGGGGAGGCCTCAGGTAAGCAGTGGGCCCAATGGAGTTCTGGGTATGTGGGACTGGGGGAAGGGAGCCACCTTTGGGGCTGGGCCAACCCAGGGCATCCCAAGTGGGATGGGGTGCAGGGGCCTGGGCAGCGTCCCTCTTCCTCTCCATCCTCCATGGCCTGTCAGGCTAACACAAGGTCTTGGGCAGGCAGGGGGCCTGGGGCAGTGCCCAGTTGACCCAGGGGCTAGCTGGGCAGGGGGTGTTTCCTGGGTAGGCAGAGGGCCTCGGGCAGGGTCTTTGTGGCAGGCCCAGACCCAGGTGGGCAGGGACCTGGAACAGGGATCCCAGGTGTGTGCCCGGCCTGGACTGGACCCAGGGTTGGCAAGGTCCCTGATGCAGGTTCCTGGGTGGGCAGCGGGCCCAGGGCAGAGTCTTGGTGGTGAGCAGGCCCAGGGAGGGGGCAGGGGGTCTGGAGTGTGGTCCTGGGTGGGTCAGCTGGGAAGGGCAGGGATCCTGGTGGCTGGCCAGTTGCCTGGTGGGCTGCAGACCCACATCAGGGGTCATGGTGGCAAGGCCCTCCCTGCTGGGCAGGAGTCTGGGAAGGGGCAGGAAGGCTGCACAGACCACACCTGGTCTTTGAAGTCCTAGGCCTTGCGCATCAGGTCATTATGGCCCATGGAGGCAGTGCGGCTCCGACGCTGGCTCACAGCCTTCAGAGCTTGGCTCGCTCAGCTCCTGAGCCCTTGACCTCTATAGGAACTGCTGGCTGGCCTCCTGTCATGTTCTCAATAGGCTCCAGCTGCTGCCAAGTAGGCCAAGCCTTAAAGGGGCCATGGGCTTCCACCTGTGCGCCCCTCCTCCTCACCCTTAAAGGGGCCGGGTGCTGCCACCAGAGACCTCTTTCAAAAGTGTTCTTCAAAGTGTTTAAGAGCAAGAATGTTACATTAAGGTGCACCTGACTAAAGCCATCTTAGTCATATTTTCGATGGCCTTCTATGCACGTGAAATTTGGACATTGAAAAGGATGATCAGAGAAGAATCAATGCATTTGAATTGGGAGGGGGGTGAAGAATATTGAAAGTACTATGAACTGCCAAAGAACAAACAAATGTGGGTTAGAAGTACAGCCAGAATACTCCTTAGAAGCCAGGATGGTGAGGCTTCCCCTCACACACCTTGGACATACTGTTAGGGAGAGACCAGTCCCTGGAGGAGGAAGGACGTCCTGCTTGGTAAAGCAGAGAGGCAGTGAAAATGAGGAAGAACTTCGGCCAATGGATTGACACAGTGGCTGCAACAAGGGACTCAAACATAACAACAATTGAGAGGATGGTGCAGGACAGGGTGGTGTTTCGTTCTATTATCCATAGGGTGGCTAGGGGTTGGAACTGACTCAATGACATCTAACAGCAGAAACAATGTCTACACCCACTAATAACAGGACAGGAAGTTTCCCAACCCCTCTCATCTCTCAACCCCAGGAACAGAGATGCCACCTTCCTTCTAGCTGTATTCCCAGTATGTAGAACAGAGCTCAGCAATGAAGTACCTAACAAACCTGAAGTAGCTGTTACTTAGCTCCATGCCTCATAGGTCTCAGTTCCCAAGTCCCGAAACAATGACATCAGTGTTGTTGTTTGTTGCCATCAAGTCGATTTCCAGTTACACCTGCGTCACACCTGCCTACCTAGAATCCCACCTTAAGAAAATAAGCCAGATCAATGATTCTTGCCCACGGTGTCTGCAGACTATGACTCACCACTCTGAAGGGATGTCATGTAAATGTTGAACTGCTAGCTCAAAGTTGACAGTTCAAACCATCAGCTGCTTCAAGGAAAATGATGAGGCTGTCTGTTCCAGTAATGTTGGACAATGTTGGAAAACTTACATAGGGTCTCCATGAGTTGGAATTGACTGGACAGTAATGGGTTTGCTGTACCTGGAATGATGATGCGACCAGAGAAAGAATGAGAGGGAAGTCTGAAAACGAAGCACCGACCTGCCCTCCATCGGGCTGTTTTGTGATTTTTTGCAGCAGATGGTTCGAAGGGAACAGGGAATGAAGAGGCGGAGTGCATGGCACAGTTGAGGGCTATTTGCCATTCTGACCAAGTGCCTCTGTGAGAAAAGGGGGAGGGGAGGCTTGACCTGGGTCTTGATCAAAGTAAAAGAAAATATTTGCATTTCCAGAGAGTGGGAGGTTTCCCAAGCCAGGGTAGTAACAGGAGCTGCCAGCTCTCACCTCTGACCCTGTGGGCCCTGTTCAAAGAATCTCCTGGACTAAGTGGGAGGTGCGTGGTTAGGCAGAGAGACAAAGAGAGAGTCGAACTAGGAACTCTGGCTCTTTCCCAGCCTGAGCCTTAGCCCACGAGCCTCCTCATCTCCACTCTCCCCCTTCCCCGGCCCCCCACAGGGACACCTTCCAGAGGTCTTCCAGTACCCATATGTAGGTTTTGGCTCTTCCTGCTTTTGGCTCTGCTCAGTGGAGGGCATTTGAAGGTTGTTTGTGGGATTTGTACAGTTGACATTAGGGTAAATGCGTGATCATTTCTTAAATTTATCCTACTGCAGATTTAGGCTGTGTTTCCAAACTCCCTGTCCTCACAGAGGCTCTGCAGAGGGGACAGTGACTCTGATTCCACCTGGAATTTCCTGGTTGAGCACAGGGATTTCCCATCCCAGTCTAGCCATGGCACCAGGGATCAGGGTGCTAGGAGAGGGGCAAATGGGTCCCCAAAGGAGATGTGTAGTGACCACAAAAGTGACACACTGGTGGTCACCTACTAATTGTACATGGTGGTGCTTGCCCCTCTCAAGGTGGACACATACAATTTCGCCTATGCCTCTTCTCTAAAAGCAAGTGGACCTGCTTGTGACATGAGGTTTTGGAAAGTTCTTTCATGGGCCACAAAGAAGTGTGGCTGATCCAGTGTCTCAGGCTGATTTAGAGTAGTGACCAGAGAGTTCGTGGTGAAAGGGGGTAGGGAAATGTGGAGAGCTGGCCAGGGAGTGAACACGGAATAATTTGAGCCACACAGAGTAATGAATGGGAGGCAGAATGGATATGGAAGTAATCTGGGGGACGAGTTTGGATCTGCCTCTGTGGGTTTCTGACACTATAAATTTGTCCATTGTCAGACGGCCTCATCTTTCTCCCTCTCAGAGCAGCTAGTGGGTTTGAACTGCTGGCTTTGAGATTAGTAGCGGGATGCTTAACCCACAGCATCACCAAAACTCCTTAGCAAGAAGGATATTACCACAACCACAGCCACCACCCCTTTTTCCTAATTTTCTGAGAGATAGAGAGGAAAGAGTGCTGTCCAGCGTTCGACTCCCTTTAGAGAAAATGGGAGGTCCAGGGTGATGACAGCAGGTGGCTGGAACATCCCAGCCTGGCATCCAGGGCCACCCAGAAAGATCCTCCCTTGTGGGCTCTGTGGAGCAGGCACACTCAAAGACCATAGGAACTCAGTCTCAGCTGTCGGCCACGGGGCTTGGGTTTCTTAGTTCCTGCTGCTTGGTTAGGGGCTGCTCGATGGAGAGCCTCGTCACTTAGCATCATGGCTGCTCAGATGTGATAACCCTGAGTCGTGTAATTTACATTTCATGCACAATTGAAGCAGCTAATGGTGTCATTCTCCAAGGGGGGAACAAGTTGTCATGATGTTAATTACATTGCAGGCGTGCTCCCTCTCCTTTGTCCCCAAGTGCTCCAAGGGAAGTTCCCAGGTAGCAGTCGAGTGGGTGTCCAAGAGAGTGACTTTGGCTCCCTCCAAGGTGTCAGGGCTGAGGAGTGGTTACAAGGCCAAGAATTCTTTCTCTGACTTCGTTGTGGGTGTGTTGGCGCAGTGGGAGTAGAGGTGGCAGCTAAAACAGCCCAGTGATCTCCCCATCATTTTCTAACCTGCGCGTATTCAATCGGGCAGGGCTGGAGGGTGCCTGTTCAATGCTCAAGCTAATTTTGCTTGATAGGGGACATTGGATATGATGTGTAGGGAAAAGCACGCAAAATCCAACCACTCCTAGTCCAGATTTCAGCAGACGGTAGAGCTAAGCCTGTAGTCTCTGAGGCTGGTCTGCTGGGATTTAAATTCCAGCTCCCCCTTGGATAACCTGATTACCCCTGGGCCAGATGGCTTCACATCTCTGTGCATTCGTGTCCTCACCTATAGACGGAAGCTGATGTACTACCAATGGGTCACTCGATTCCAAATCATAGTGAGCCTGGAGGACAGAGTGGAACCATTCTATAGGCGTTCCCATAGGCTGTGACTGATACTGAAGCAAATTGACGCATCATTCTCATGGGAAGCTGCGAGGGTTTCGCTGAGCTACTGGTAAATAGTCAAGGGCTTCTCTATTGCCCCGCCAGCGCTCCTCTTAAAGGGGTTGCAAAAGTCACCAAAACCCCACTTCTCTTGAGTTCATTCAGACTCATAGCAACTCAGCAGGATAAAGTAATAACTGTCCCTGCAGACGTCCGACCCTGAAAATCTTTATGAGCTCAGACAGCCCCAACTTGATCCCGAAGAACAGCTGGTGGGTTTGAACCACCGACCTTCTGGTTAGCAGTTCTAATGCTTCACCCACACCACTACCAGTGGGATGAAATGAGTGAATGTACATGCAATGCTTAGAACACTAGTACATAACATTCACTTAGTAATTGTGAGCTATTGTGGTAGGAGGGGAGTCCAAAAACCAAACCAAACTCACTGCCATCGAATCTACTCTCACTCCCCATGACCTGAGTTCTACCCTATAGGACAGGGTCCAACTGCTCCTGTGGGTATTTGAGATTGTAACTTTATAGGATTGTAAAGTTTCATGTTTTTCCCTGAGAGTGGCTGGTGGTTTTGAACTGTTGGCTTTGGGATTAGCAGCCCAATATGTAATCACCCACGCCATTATTAAATGAGAGCTATGAGTTTCTGACATTTTCTGTGAGGTGGTAGAAGTATATGTCATTCCTATATTTAAAGAAGGTAAATCTACTGAAACAGAACAATTGCCATGGCTTTCCAAAGAGAGGAGAGATGTCAGTTTTAAGGATAAATAGAGCTGTGAGTCATCCCTGGAGAGTACAAATGGTTAAAACACTTGGCCATTAACAGAAACTTAGGAGGTTCAAGAGCACCCAGAAATACCTTGGAAGAAAAGCCTGGCCATCTGTTTCTAAAAGGTTATGCCGATTGAAAGTCCTATGACTCACCATGAATCGCAATCAACTCAGTGTCAAATGGTCATTTTAAATTTCAGGATGGTTCCTGGGCAGAAAGCAAACATTCTAAGTTGTCTATTGAAGAGGAGGTTTGTGAGAGCACCTGGCCCATTCAAACACAACTGATGAGGAACCTCGGTGGGGCCACTGTGCACAGACCAGGCCATGCTTTCTCCACATCTGGTTTTGTTGGATGCTGTCAAGTTGGTTTCAACTCGTGGCAACCCTACATACAACCGAAAGAAACACTGCCTGCTCCTGTGCCAGCCTCACAATTGTTATGTTTTAGTGTGTTGTTGTAGAAACTGTGTCCATCCATCTTGGTGAGGGTCCTCCCCATTTGGGCGCCCCTTTACCAAGCATGATGGCCTTTTCCATGACGTTCCTCCTCATAGCTCCTGATGCCCAAGGATGTGAGATGAAGTCTAGCCATCCTTGCCTCTAAGGAGCATTCTGGATACACTTCTTTCAAGACAGATCTTGCTCCTCAACTGAAATTCTTGCAGAGAAAGTGAAAACACACCTGATTTTCCTAGAGTCTCGTTTCCCAAAGTGGGCAACACCACCCACCTACTGGGCACAGAAAAATCCAGAAATCTACAAAGCAGATATCTACATTTTATCCTGGATGGTGGGCTATAGTCCAAAATTCTTTCATTGCTGGGGGGTCCTGAGTAAATTCTTTTTCTGAAAAGAGGGCAGTAGGCAGAATAAGTTTGGGAACCTTTGGTCTGGAGCATGAGCTGGTAAAACTGTTTTTCTGCAAAGGACCATGTGGTGATTTATAACATCATTCATGGGGCCATACAGGTCAAATATTTAATGAACTCACCCCTAAGGTGATGGCTCCAAATGCTTCTCGTTGGTGAGATGTGTGATGCTGGCAGCTATTGATTATTTGGGGGCCCTATACAGCCCTCGGGCCGTACGTTGGTCTAAGGTAGTGGATCTCAACCAGTGGGTCACGACACCTTTGGGGGTCCAATGACACTTTCACAGGGGTTGCCTGGTTCATCGCAGTAGCACAATTACAGTGATGAATAAGCAATGAAATAATTTTTATGATCGGGGTAAACACAACGTGAGGAACTGTATGAAATAATCATGGCATTCGGAAGGTTGAGAAACACTTGTCTAGGGAATGGTTGGGATCTCCATGTAGGCTACACATGAACTTCATAGGCAGTCAGGCAGCGTATCACTTGGATTTCATTGGAGAGGAAAGAACTATTTATCATGTTTCAAGGACAAACAAATCTGGAAGGAAATGCTATTGTGGATGAAAACAAAACATAAAACAAACTCTTGAAAGATTTCTCTATGCTAGAGATGAATTGCAATCAAGAAAATTAAATGATATCTGTTAGGGGTCCAGCAGAAAACAAACCATGCAGAAGGTTTAATTAAAGAGAGTTTAATGAAGACTATTCACAGTGGTGGGGATGGGCTTAAGAAAGCCAACAAAAGATAGGGAGGCCCCAAGGGTCTAACAAGAGCATAAAGCTGTTGCCACGTGTCCTATGGAATTTTCTCTTCAGCTCTTTGACTTTGTCATTTCTTCTCATTGTCTTAGCTACTCTATGATATAGAGCAATTCTGACTCATAGGATTTTGATACTACTGTCCTCTCCCAATTTCCATTACTTTCCAACGTCATGTGTGTTAAAATATGCAGTATTTCATCAGATTTCCTATGCTCTAAACCAGTGGTTCTCAACCTTCCTAATTCCTTGGCACTATAATGAAGTTCCTGATGTTGTGGTGAACATCCATTCATAAAATTATTTTCGTTGCTACTGCATAACTGTAATTTTGCTACTATGAAGAAGATACCGACCCCTGTGAATGGGTACCTCAACCCCCAAAGGGGTCCCGATCCACAGGTTGAGAACCGCTGCTCTTAACTAAGAGGTGTTTCTTTAAGATGTAGTTCAGTATATTGTTATACGCCCAAGTCCTATTGTTGCTGTTGTTAGGTGCGGTCGAGTGGATTTTGGTTCACAGCAACTCTATGAAGAATGTACTGAAACGCTGCCCCGTCCTGTGCATTCCTCACAGTGGTTCTTTGCTTGCGCTCATTGTTGCAGCCACTGAGCTATTCCAAATTGTAGGGGATGCCTCTCCTTTGCTGCCCGTCTACTCTATCAATATCTGTGTCTTCCTCTAGGACAGTGCTTCTCAACTTTCATAAATCCAAGGCACTTTCATACAGTTTCCTTTGTAGTGGTAGACCCCCAATCATAAAATTATATTCTTTGCTACTTCGTAACTCTCATTTTGTTACAAGTTATGAATAGTGCCACCCTGTAAAGGGTTCGTTTAAGCCCCAAAGGGGTCACGACCCACATGGTGGGAACCGCTGCTCTAAATTTAGAGGAGTTTCTCTTAAGGTCTATTTCACCATACTGTTAGAAGCTCAAGTCCATTTGTTGTTGTTGTTAGGTGCCGTCGAGTGGGTGTGTCTCATAGCAACTCTACGCACAATATAATGAAATGCCGCCCTGTCCTGTGACATCCTCACAGTGGTTCTCTGCTTGCGCTCATTGTTGCAGCCACTGTGCTAATGCATCTTGTTGGGGACCGCCTCTCTTTTCCTGCCCTTTCGTACCAAGATTTGGGACTTCCACTAGAGCAGTGGTTCTCAACTTTCCTAATGCCATGATATTTTCATACCGATTCTCATTTAGTGGTGGCCCCCCCAACCATAAAAATGATTTCATTGCAGCTTCATAACTGTAATTTTGTTACTGTTATGAGTCACGACACCCCTTTGAAATTTTCATTCCATACTCACAAAGGGGTCGCGACACACAGGTGAAGATCCCCTGCTCTAAACTAAGAGGAGATTCTCTTAAGATAGAATTCAGCATACTGGTAGATGCACAAGTTCTGTTGTTATTGGTGTTAGGTACCATTGAGTGGGTTTTGGCTCATAGTAACGCTATGCACAATATAATGAAACGCTTTCCCATCCTATGCCATCCTCACAGTGGTTCGTTTGCTTGTGCTCATTGTTGCAGCCACTGTGCTAATCCAACTTTTGGGTAGCTGCGTCTTTTTTGTGGCCTTTCTGCTGTACCAAGACTTTGTCTTCCTCTAGGGCAGTGGTTGTCAAATTTCCTAATGCCATGACTCTTTCATACAGTTCCTCATGTAGTGGTGACCCCCATCATAACATTATTGTTACTTCATAACTGTAATTTTCCCACAGTTATGAATCATTTCACACCTTGAAAGGGTCATTCGATGGCCAAAAGTGGTCGCGAACCACAAGTTAAAAACCGCTGGTCTAAACTAAGAGGAGTTTCTCTTAATATCTACTTCACCCTATTGTCAGAAGCACAAATCCTAGTTATTGTTAGATTCTGTTGTGTAGCTTTCGACGCCTACCAACTCTAAGCACAATATGAAGGAAAGGTTTCCTGTCCTGCGCCATCCTCCCAGTGGTTCTTTTGCTTGCGCGGATTGTGATTGTTGCAGCCACTGTTGTATTCCATCGTGCTGTGTGCTGCCTCTTTTTGCTGCCCTTCTACTGTACCCAGATCTAGGTCTCCCTCTAGGGCAGTGGTTCTCAACCTTCCTAATGTCATGACTCTTTCACACCATTCCTGATGTACTAGTGACCCCCCCCCCAATCATAAAATTATTTTCCTTGTTACTCCATAACTACATATTTGCTACTGTTATGAATCAGGTCACCCATGTGACCCACAGTTAGAGAACTGTTACTCTACACTAAGAGTTTCTTTTAAAGTCTTCTTCAGCATATTGTTAGAGGCACAAATCCTGTTGTTTGGTGCCTTCGAATGGGTTTAGGCTCATGCCAACTCTATGCACCATGTAATGAAATGCTTTCCCGTCCTGTGCCTTCCATACAGTGGTTCTTTTGCTCACACTCATTTTTGCAGCCACTGTGCTAATCCATCTTGTTGGGCACTGCCTCTCTTTTCCTGCCCTTCTGTACCGAGATATGTGTCTTCCTCTAGAGCAGTGGTTCTCAACTTTCCAAATGCCACAACCACTTCACACCATTCCTCGTGCAGTGGTGACATCCAACCATAAAATATTTGCATTGCTACATCATAATTGTAATTTTGCTTCTGTTATGGATCAGGCCACCCATGCGAAAGGTTCGTTAGTCTCCTCAAAGGCGTCTCGACAAACAGTTGGAGAACCAATGGTCTATACGAATAGGAGTTTCTCTTAAGGTCTACTTCAGAATATTCTTAGAAGCCCAAGTTCTTTTTATTATTGTTTGGTGCCTTTGAGTGTGTGTTGGCTCATAGCAACTGTATGCACAATATAATGAAACTCGGCCCCATCTCGTGCCATCTCACTGTGGTCCTTTGCTTGCGCTCACTGCTGCATCTATTCCATCTTGTAGGGGTTGCCTGACTTTTGCAGCCCTTCTGCTGTACCAACATTTGTGTCTTCCTCTAGGACAATGTTTCTCATACATCCTAATTCTGTGGCCCTTTCGTACAGTTCCCAATGTAGTGGTAGACCCCAAACATAAAATTATAAAATTATATTCATTGATATTTCATAACTGTACTTTTGCTACAGTTAGGAATCAGGCCATCACTGTGAAGGGGTGTTTCAAAACACCCCCCACCTGAAAGTGTTCACAACCCAATGTTGAGAACCCTGCTGTAAACTAAGAAGAGTTGCTCTTAAGATTTACTTCAGCATACTGTTAAACACACAAGTCCTGTTGTTATTGTTGTTAAGTTCCGCGGAGGGGGTTTTGGCTCATCGCATCTCTATGCACAATATCATGAAATGCTTCCCAGACCTGTGCCATCCTGACAGTGGTTGTTTGCTAGTGCTTATTGTTGGAGCCATATTGGGGGGGGGGGCTGGCTATTTTTTGTTGCCCTTCTACTCTACCAAGATTTGTGTCTTCCTTTAGGGCAGTGGTTCTCAACCTTCCTAATGCCACAACATATTCATACCGTTCCTCATATAGTGCTGACTGCTAAATCATAAAATTATTTTCATTGCAACTTTGTAACTCTAATTTTTCTACTGTTATGACTGGGCGACCACTATGAAAGGTTCATTCATCCCCCAACAGGGCTTGTGACCCAAAAGTTGAGAACCGCTGCACTAAACTAATAGGAGTTTCTCTTAAAGTCTACTTCAGCACGTTATAAGAAACACAAGTCCTGTTGTTTTGTTGTCAGGTGCAGTCGAGTGGGTTTTGACTCATAGCAACTCTATGCTCCATTTAATGTAACGCTGCCCCATCTTGTGCCATCCTCACAGTGATCCCTTAGCTTGAGCTCATTGCTGCAGCCACTGTGCTATTCCATCTATTTGGGGGGCTGACTCTATATTGCGGCCCTTCAACTGTATCAAGACTTGTGTCTTCCTGTAGGACTGTGGTTTTCAGCAATCCTAATGCCACGACCCTTTCATACAGTGTCTCGTGTAGTTATGACCCCCCAAACAAAAAAAATATATACTGTTGCTACTTCATAACTGTAATTTTGCTACTGTTATGTATCGGCCCACGCCTATGGGCGGGTCTTTCAAACACCCCCAAAGGATTTACCACTCACAAGTTGAGAACGGCTGCTCTAAACTAAGAGCAGTTTCTCTCAAGGTTTAGTTGAGCATATTGTTAGATGTATGATTCCTCCTGTTATTGTTGTTCGTTCCGTGGAGAGGGTTTGGGCTCATAGCAACCCTGTGCACAATATAACACAGGCCTGCTCAGACTTGCATCATCCTCACAGTGGTTCTTTGCTTGCGCTCATTGTTGCAGCCACCGTGGAAATCCGTCTTGTAGGGACTTCCTCTCTTCTGCTGCCCTTCTACTGTACTTGCGTCTTCCTCTAGGACTAGCGTTTCTCACCCTACCTATTTCTATGACCTTTCCATACACTTCCCAATGTGTAGTGGTGGTCCCCAAAGCATAAAGGTCTTTTTCTACTGTTTTTCCATAACTGTAATTTTGCAAGTCTTATGAATCTAGTCACCCTGTGAATGGGTTGTTCAACCAAACAAAGTGGTCACAAATCACAGGTTGAGAACTGCTGTTCTAAATTAAGAGGACTTTCTCCTGTGGTCTAGCTCAGTATATTATTACACGCACGAGTCCTGTTCTTATTGTTGTTAGGGGCTGTCGAGTGGGTTTGGCTCATAGTTGGCTCATAACAACTCTATGCACAGTATCATGAAACACTGTTCCATCCTCTAACACCCTCACACTTTTCTTTTGTTTTCGCTCATTGTTGCAGTCTCTGTGCTAATCCATCTTTTGGGGGACTGCCTCTCATTTGCCGACCTTCTACTGTACCCAGATTTGTGTCTTCCTCTAGGGCAGTGGTTCTCAAACTTCCTAATGCACGACTCTCTCACACCATTCCTCATGTATTGGTGCCCCCCCAATCATAAAATTAATTTCCTTGTTACTTTATAACTAAAATTATGATACTGTTATGAATAGGTCACCATGTGATATAGTCATTCTCCTCCCCACCCCCCAAAAGGCATCACGACCCACAGTTTGAAAACTGCTATTCTACACTAAGAGGAGTTTCTTTTTAAGGTATGTTTCAGCATATTGTTAGAAGCACAAATCCTGTTCTTGTTTTTGGATGCCTTCGAGTGGGTTTTGGCTCATACCAACTCTATGCACAATGTAATGAAACGTTGTCCTGCCCGTTGGATCCTCACAGTGTTTTTTCTGTTTGTGCTCATTGTTGCGGCCACTGTGGTAATCCATCTTGTTAGGGACTACCTCTCTTTTCCTGCCCTTCTGTACTAAGATTTGTGTCTTCCTCAAGAATAGTCGTTCTCAACTTTCTGAATGCCACTACTATTTCATACCAGTCCTCATGTAGTGGCGACACCCCAACCATAAAATATTTTCATTGCTACATCATAATTGTAATTTCGCTTCTGTTATGTATCAAGCCACCCATGTGAAAGGTTCATTAGTCTTCTAAAGGCACTGTGACACAGTTTGAGAACCACTGGTCTAAACTAAGGGGAGTTTCTCTTAAGGTCTACTTCAGCATATTCATCGAAGAACAGTCCTGTAGTTTTTGTTTGGTGCCTTTGAGTGTGTGCTGGGTCATAGCAACTCTATACACAATATAATGAAACGTGAGCCCGTCTCGTGACACCCTCACAGTGGTTATTTTGCTTGTTGTCATTGTTGCAGCCATGGGCTAATCCAACTTTTGAGGGGCTCCCTCTCTTTTGCTGCCCCTCTACTGCCCTTTCATTCATTGACCCCCCCAAAGGGTTAGCGACCCACAGGTTGAGAACCACTGCTCTATACTAAGAGGAGTTTCTCTTAGGATCTATAGCACCATATTGTGAAAAGCATGAGTCCTACAGTGATTGTTGTTAGGTGTTGCCCAGGGGGTTTCGACTCTCAGCAACTCTACGCACAAGATAATGAAATGCTGCCCCGTCCTGTGCCATCCTCACAGTGGTTTCTTGTCTGCACTCATTGTTGCAGCCACTGCGCTAATCTATCATTGGGGGTCTGCCTCTCATTTGCTGCCTTTCTGCTCTGCCAAGATTTCTGTCTTGCTCGAGGACAGTGGCTCTCAACCTTCCTATAATGCCACAGGCCTTTTATACCACTCCTCATGTAGTGGGTACAATCCCAGTCATAAATTTATCTTCATTGTTACTTCATAACTGTAATGAAGCTACTGCTATGAATTGGGCCACCCATGTGCAAGGGTAGTTCATCACCCTAATGGAGTCGTGATGCACAGGTTGAGAATCTCTGCTCCAAACTATGAAGAATGTCTCTTAAGATATATTTCAGCACATTGTTAGAAGCAAAAGTCCTGTTGTTATTGTATTTAGGTGCCTTCAAGTGGGTTTTGGCTCATAGCAACTCTATGCAAAATGTAACAAAATGCTCCAACATCCTGTGCATTCCTCACAATGGTTCTTTGCTTGTGCTGGTTGTTTCAGCCACTGAGGTATTCCAACTTAGAGGGGCTGCCTCTCCTTTGCTGCCCTTCTACTCTACCAACATTTGTGAATTCCTCTCGGACAGTGGTTCTCAATCTTCCTAATTCCACGACCCTTTCATGCAGTTCCCAATAGAGTGGTGGACCCCCAGTCATACAAAATTTTCGCTGATATTTCATTACTGAAATTTTGCTAATCTTATGAATCAGGCAACTCTTGTGAAAGGGTCATTCAACCCACTCACTCCCCAAAATGGTTCGTGATTCATAGGTTGAGAAGCCTGCTCTAAACTAAGAGGAGTTTCTCTTAAGATCTACGTCAGCATATTTTTAGCTCAAGGCCTTTTTGTGTGTTGCTGTTAGTTGCTGTCGAGTGGGTTTTGACTCTCAGCAACTCTACGCACAATATAATGAAACGCTGCCCGGTCCTGTGCCGTCCTCACAGTGGTTTGTTGATGGCACTCATTGTTGCAGCCACTGAGCTATTACATCTTGTAGGGTCTGCCTCTCACTTGCTGCCCTTCTGCAGTACCACGTTTTGTGTATTCCTCTTGGGCAGTGTTTCTGAACCTTCTTAATGGCATGGCTCCTTTATACAATCCTTCATGTTGTGCTGATCCTCCAACAGTAATTTTTTTTCATTGTTACTCCATTACTGTGATTTCTCTACTGTTATTAATTGGCAACACCTGTGAGAGGCTCGTCTGAAACCCCATAGGGGTCGCGACCCACAAGTTAAGAACCACTGCTCTAAATTTAGAGGAGTTTCTCTTAAGATCTAGTTCAGCATATTGTTAGAAGTACACGTCCTTTAGTTATTGTCGTTAAGTTCCGTCGAGTGGGTTTTGACTCTTAGCAACTCTATCCACAATATAATGAAACGCTGCCCTGTCCTGTGTCACCCTCACCGTGCTTGTGTGCTTGGCCTCAGTGTTGCAGCCAGTGTGCTAATACAACTTGTTGGAGACTGCCGCTCTCTTCCTTCCCATCTGTACCAAATTTGTGTCTTGCCCTAGAGAAGTGGTTCTTAACCTTCCTTATGCCACTACCCTTTCATATCGATTCTCATTTAGTGGGGACACACAACCATAAAATTATTTTCATTGGTACTTTGTCACTGTAAGTGTACTACAGTTATGAATTGGGCCACCCCTGTGAAAGGGTCATTCTACCCTCCCAAGGGGCACGACCCACAGGTTGAGAACCGCTGCTCTAAAGTTAAAGGACTTTCTCTTAAGTCCTATTTCATCATATTGTTAGAAGCACAAGTCCTGTAGTTATTTTTGTTGAGTGGGTTTCTGGTCACAAGAACTCTATGCACAATATAATGAAATGCTGCCCAGTCCAATGCCATGCTCAGATTGTTCATTTGCTTGTGCTCATTGTTGCAGCCACTGGGCTAATCAATCTTGTAGGGGCTGCCTCTCCTTTGCTGCCCTTGTACTCTACCAAGAATTCTGTCTTCCTCTAGGGAAGTGGTTCTCAACCTTCCTAATGCCACGACTCTTTCATACCATTCCTCATGTAGTGGTGACTGACAAATCATGAAATTATTTTCATTGCTATATCATACCTCTAATTTTTCCACTTTAATGAACTGCCCACTGCCGTGAAAGGGTCATTCGTCCCCCAAAAGGGGTCACAACCCTCAGTTTGAGGACCGCTGCGCTAAACTAATAGGAGGTTCTCCTCAGGTCTACTTAGGTACATTGTTAGAAAAACAAGTCCTGTTTTTTTTTTCTTGTGGGTTTTGACTCATAGCAACTCTATGTCAATATAATGAAACACTGTCCCGTCTTGTGCCATCCTTGCAGTGTTTCTTTGGCTTGTGTTTATTGTTGCAGCCACTGTGCTATCCCATCTATATTGGGGCTGACTCTATTTTGTTGCCCTTCAACTGTATCAAGAATTGAGTCTTCCTCTTGGACAGTGGTTTTCAACATTCTTACTCACGACCCTTTCATCCAGTTCCTCATGTAGTCGTGACCAAACAACCATAAAATTATTTTTGTTGCTACATCATAGCTGTAATTTTGCTACTGCTATAATTCAGGCCACCCCATGAAAGGGCTGTTTGATCCCCTAAGTAGACACGACCCACAGGTTGAGAGCCGCTGCTCTAAACAAAGGGGAGATTCTCTTAAGGCCTTATTCAGAATATTGTTAGAAGCACAAGTCCTGTTGTTATTGTTGTTGGGTGCAGTCGAGTGGGTTTGGCTCATAGCCACTCTCTGCACAATATAATGAAACTCTGGGGGTCTTAAAGGCTTGAAGGCAAACAAGCTGAAATCTAGCTCAGAAGCAACAAAGCCCACAGAGAAGAAGAACACAAGCCTAAGTGAACACGAGGTGTTGAAGGGATCAGGTAGCAGACACCAAAGAACAAAAACCAATACTGTGTGATCACCTTCCCCACATAAAAGCTGAAGGTGAATGTGTGCATAAGTAAGTGTGGTGAAGAAGGCTGATGGTGCCCGCCTATCAAGCGATATAGTGTCCCGGGTCTTAAAGGCTTGAAAGTAAACAAGCAGGCCCAGAAGCAACAAAGCCCACATGGAAGCATCACACCAACATGTGTGATCATGAAGGGCTGAGGGGACCAGTTTTCAAGCAACAAAGGCGGGAGGGGGGATTATATCATCATGAATGAGGGGAGTGCATGACGGGGGACCAATGCCCACCTGTAGACAACTGGACATCCCTTGCGGAGGGGTAGTGGGAAGGAGATGAGTCACTCAGGGTTCAGTGTAGCAATAATGAAACCCACAACCTTCCTCTAGTTATTAAACACTTCCTCCCCCCACCTCTCATGATCCCAATTCTACCTTGCAAACCTGGTTAGACCAGAAGATACACAGCGCTACAGATGGGAACAGGAAACACAGGGAATCCAGGACAGATGAACCCCCCAGGACCACCGGTGAGAGTGGCGATACTGGGAGGGAAGTGGGTGTAGAAATGGGAAACCGATCACAAGGATCTACATATCACTTCCCCCCTGGGAGATGGGCAACAGAAAATTGGGTGAAGGGAGACGCCGCGCAGTGTAAGATAAGAGAAAATAATAATTTATAAATTATTAATGGTTCATGAAGGAAGAGGAACCGGGTGAGAGGGGGAGAGGGGAAAGGAGAAATGAGCTGATTCCAGGAACCCAAGCGGAAAGCAAATTTAGAGAATGATGAAGGCAACGAATGTATAAGTGTGCTTTACACAATTGGTGTATGTATGGATTGTGATGAGTTGTATGAACCCCAATAAAATGATTTTAAAAAAGAAAAAGAAAGAAATGTCTATAAATGAACGAAGGCAACATATGTACAAAATGCCTGATGCAATCAATATGGATTGCAACAAAAGTTGTAAGAGTCTCCAATAAAAGATTTTTAATAAAAATGTATATATAATAAATATTTTCCTAACTTATATAAATGACTAATAAGAATAAAATTAAGCAGCCTGGGTTTTTTATAGGAAAAAATAATGATAAAAGAACAAATGAGAGATTCAGCAGGAAGCAATGGATAGGAAAATATTATCAGGAAAGTTTTCTCTTATATGGAATGTACATTCTCTTACATGACAACAATCAGAATATGCCATAAGAACCTCAGACCAAATACTAGAATAAAATAGAGGAAAACATTCCCACCCTTCAATAAAATGCTATATGCTTTCGATGATTTTCACAAAAGGTCAAATTCTTTAACAAAATATTTTGTTCATTCAAATTTTTAATTAGGAATAAATTTAGGTCTACTTGCATTACATCTCATACAAAGGCATAAGAATTATTTTTGCTCTATCTAAAACTAAATAGAAGATAGTGAAGGTGAAAAAATAGCTTTCGTGAATGTTGCTTTGAAATACAAATGGCATTGTCCTAAGAAATTATCAAGATTTAATTTTTAAAAATCATTTTATTAGGGGCACATACAACTCTTATCACAATCCATACATACATCACTTGTGTAAAGCACATCCGTACATTCATTGCCCTCATCATTCTCAAAACATTTGCTCTCCACTTAAGGCCCTGGCATCATGTCCTCATTTTTCTCCGCCCTCCCTGTTCCCCCCTCACTCATGAACCCTTGATAATTTGTCAGATCTTACATATTTTTTCTCCCTTCATCCACTTTTCCGTTGTCCATCCCCCAGGGAGGAAGTTATACGTAGATCCTTGTAACTGAGGTCTCAGAGCAGCTGGGTGTGATGCAGGGGAAGCTCTGGAAGAAGCTGCAGACACTGCGGGAGTTGGCAGCCCAACAGTGAGGGTCACTGCATCCGTGGGTACCAGAAAACTGGCTGGGGTTGCTCATTCCCCTAGATGCTACCCCTGCCTTGAAGAGAACCGTGAGAGAGGCCTGTAGACATGTGTCAGGAAAAGATGAGTCCTTCACTGTTTCCTCTTCCCACAAACTTCTGAGGACAGCCTGCAGGGCAGGGGCTCAGCACCCTGGATCCAGTCAAATGCCCTTCCCCACAGCCACACCCTCCCCAGCCCCAACTCTCCATGCCCTGGGTTTGCTTCTTGAATCCAGAGGAGCAGCCTGGGCAAAGACCATGAAGAACCTTGTCCTTCAGGCAACCCCTTTGATTGGGTCCCTTGACCTCCAAAATGTGGACACATGCACACTAACTGTTGGGGGACTCAGGCTGTCACCACAGGGGCCAGGATCTGAAGAGGATGCTGGCACTGCAGGGCTTCCTGAGGGAAGCCCAGGACTTGCAGAGCTGGCTGAGCAGCCAGCAACAGGTGGCCAGAGGAGAGAGGACTATGAGCACACCATAGTGAGGAAGGGGCTAGGGGCAAGGAAGGTGCCCTGGAGCCGAATGAAGACGGGTAGTGGAGGGGGGCTGCATGCACAAGGGGCTGATGGGGAACATCAGTCTGGACTGAGGACATCTGTGGCTTCCTATTCCCCTCTCTGCGTAGAGGGGCAAGTTCTGTGGCTGTTCAGTCCTGCCCTGCCCAGTCACTCACTGAGGTGTCTTACAGCCTACCAGCCAGGGCCCCCTGTGACCCCTCTCCTCTCTTCTCAGCTCCTCTTAACCAAGTTTGCAATGTTTCAGCACCAAGTGAAGATGGGTGGCCACCAGGGGGCAGCCTGCCCCACTAGCGGAGAGCCTGCTGGAGTGGCGGCCCAGCACTGCCCCCAGGGCACAGCAGTGATGACAGGACAAACAGTGAGTACCAGCAGCCTGGAGCAGGAGTGAGTTTGGGAGGAGGTGCTGGGCATGGGATGAAGAGGCTTCCAGGGAGACCCTTGCTGTGCTGCGGCTCTGCCAAACCACTGTCTCTGGAGAGGGCCAGAGTTAAGGGAACCCAGGGCAGCCCCTGCTGTCTGTGGCCTGTGGAGGAGGCAAAGCTGGGTCGGTGGATCAGGGAGCCTGGTCACAAAGCCCACTTTGCAGGGTCACTTTCCCAAGCCATGGCCGCCCTGCACCTGCAGGGGCGTTCTGGGAAGAGTTGAACTGGGCTGAGGATGCCCTGCACAGCCCCAGGCTGACCCAGGTCACAGTACAAGCTACTGCATTTCCAGCCCAGATGGAGCTTAGGCGAGTTCCCGATTTGCCCTTGATCCTAGCCCAGAGGCTGGCCCGTAGTCTCAGGGGCCCGGCATTTGCTTAATGCAAGAACCATGGAGGGGTGCAGCTTCTACCTTTGAAGGGTGTGCAGTCTCCTCCAAACACACAGCATGCCTGGGTGGCACACAACATGGCTACATGCCGTGTGCCGGGCTTTAGAATGACCCCACTTGCTGACTCATGGGGATCCTCCAGAGGGTTTGCAAGTCAGTAATCTTTCCAGGAGCAGGGAACCTCTTATTTCTCCTGAGGAGCAGTTAGTGGGACTGAACCAGGCAACAGCCCAACACTTCCCAAGCAGGCCTCCTGAAGGATCGTTAGAGCAAGGGGTAAACTGCTAGTGATAATGGGCTCCTGGCAGGAGAGTTTGCAGAAAGGCCTAAAGCGCCGAGCAAGATCTCAGGACGGTGGCCCTCTGGGAGCTTAGGACAAGTTCTAAACCCAGCCAGGAAGCTGAAGGGTTGACCAGACAGAAGCTGAGGGGGAGGAATGAGCATGCTGGGATAACTGCTGACCCCCGCCTGGGGGCAGGGTGCCTGGTTGGAGCTGTGGGAGCTGACCAGGCCAGTCCCAACCTGCTTTGAGATGCTGAGGCCACCCTCAAAGTTCACAGCCAACTGTCTCACGGGCTCCTCTGTATCCAGGTGGGTGCCTGGGGGAGGGGGTGGCTTCTGCAAGTGCTGCCACCCCAGGCCCAGAGTCCCACACTCAATGCCCGGGCCCTTGGCCACCATGCTGTCTCAGGAGAAAGCCACAAGCCTCCCAGATGCTGTGTCCCACTGGGTGGAGGCCCTCCTGAGGAGAAATGGATCGCACTAATGAATCACACAATCTGCCTCTGACACCTTGAGGCCTCCTCACCCCCCACTATCATCACCCCAGTGCCGCTTCCCACTCTGGACTAGAGTGCATAGGTATTAGCAAGAGATAAAACTCATGACACATGGAACCCAGGAACAGGAATGGGAATAGAGATACCAAAAGGGTAGGAGGAAGGGAGGTAGAGGATGGAAGGAACGGGAACCGATAGCAATGAATGACATATAACCACACACCTCTTCCAGGGAGAGGAGCAATAGAAACCTGAGGATAAAAGAGACAATGGTCGATGTGAGATATGAAAATAATAACAATCTATAATCTATCAAGGAACCATGAATCGGGGAGGAGGAAAAAAAGAGGAGCTGATCCCAAGGGCTCAACAGAAAATAAATGTCTAGAAAAGAATGATGGCAATATATGTATGACTATGTCAGATACAATTGGTGTATGGATTGTAACAAGAGCTGTAAGAGCCCCCAATAAAATAAATAAATTTAAATTAAAAAAAAAAAACACCAAAAACCTCCATCTGCACAGTGAGGCAGTGAAGGGACAAGAGTCCCGAGTCCCTCGGCTCTCACACAAGGCCATCAAAGGCTACCTCTAAGTGGGGATCTGGCAAAGTTGTGGATGGGTGGGCAAAGCTATCAAGCGGCACATGAGGGACTTCATTGGCCCTGGAGAACTGGGTGGGAAGGAGGGGTGGCGGGCAGAGCTGAGGCCTAGTAGACACTTTGTAAGGCTGTGGGATTGAGCGGCAGAGACATGGAGGTTTGGACATGAGTGGTGGTGGACTCAGGCCGGCTGTGACGCTGCCTTGGTACCAGGTCCTCTCACCCCGTGCTCTCCCGTGCTCTCCCAGGCTCCAGGTGCAAGACTATGCCTCCTGGGCAGCCAGTGTGCAGTGAGATTTGCAGGTGGTGGAGGAGCCCCAAGACCCCGGCAGTGGAGCCCAAAGCCTCAGTGTCCACCAAGAGCTGCGGGCCAAGCTGGAGGCCCAGAAGGAGCTGCACCAGTGCGCCACCCAGCGGAGACAGCAGGTGCTCCAGGCTACAGGGCCGTCCGCCGTGAAGGTCGGCTCCCCTTTCTGGCCCTTCCCCAGCCCACTGAACCCCCGCACCCTGGCCCCACAGGGCCAAGCACCTTTCTTTCTATTTTTTTAATCATTTTATTGGGGGCTCTTGCAATTCTTATCACAATTCATACATACATGCATTTTGTCAAGAACATATGTACAGGCTCTTCCTCTAACTGTAGTGGCCTGAGGTGACCTGCTAAAATGGTTCGCTACTCATTTGACCCAGAAAACCCTACAAAATCCTGCAAATACAGAGGGTCGAATCTCCGGGTCCACTTCAAAAACACCCATGAAACTGCCCAGGCCATCAAAGGCATGCACATCTGGAAAGCCACCAAATACTTGAAAGACGTCACTCTGCAGAAGCAGTGTGTGCCTTTCCGACGGGACAATGATGGTGTTGGTAGATGTGCCCAGGCCAAACAGTGGGGTGGGACCCAGAGTTGGTAGCCCAAAAAGAGTGCTGAATGTTTGGTTCACATGCTTAAAAATGCAGAAAGTCATGCTGAACTTCAGGGTTTAGATGTGGATTCTCAGGTCATCGAGCACATCCAGGTGAACAAAGCCCCCAAGATGCACCACCGGACTTACAGAGCTCTTGGCTAGATTAATCCACACAGGAGCTCCCCCTGCCACATTGAAATGATCCTGACTGAGAAGGAACAAATCGTTCCCAAGCCAGAAGAGGAGGTTGCACTGAAGAAAAAGATTTCCCAGAAGAAACTGAAGAAGCAAAAACTCATGGCTTGGGAATAAATTAAGCTTAAATAATAAAAGGGTTTTTTTTTTTTTTAAAGAACATATGTACATTTGTTGCCATCATCATTCTCAAAACATTTGCCTTCTACTTGAGCCCTTAATATCTGCTGTTCATTTTCCCCCTCCCTCCCCACTCCCCCCTACCTCACGAAACCTTCATCATTCATAAATTAATATTATTTTATCATATGTTGCACTGTCCAAAGTCTCCCCCTTCCTTCTTCTCTGCTGTCCCTCCCCCAGGGAGGAGGCTATTTGTAGATTCTTGTAATCAATTTCCCCTTTCCACCCCACATTCTCTCCACCCTCCAGGCATCGCCACTCTCACCACTGGTCCTGAAGGAGTCATCTGTCCTGCGTTCCCTGTGTTTCCAGTTCCTATCTGTACCTATGTACACCCTCTTATCTAGCCAGATTTGTAAGGTAGAATTGGGATCATGAGAGTGGGGGGAGGAAGCATTTTAGAACTAGAGGAAAGTTATATGTTTCATCGTTGCTAACCTGCACCCTGACTGGCTCATCTCCTCCCCACAACCCTTCAGTAAAGGGTGTCCGCTTGGCTACCAAGGGGCTTTGAGTCTCCACTCTGCACTCACCCACATTTTCAATGATATGATTTTTTGTTCTTTGATTCTTGATACCTCATGATCCCTTCGACAGCTCGTGGTCACACAGGCTGGTGTGTTTCTTCCATGTGGGCTTTGTTGCTTCTGAACTAGGTGGCCACTTGTTTATCTTTGAGCCTTAAAGATCCCAGATGCTATATCTTTTGACAGCCAGGCACCATCAGCTTTCTTCACCACATTTGCTTTTGCACACGTTTGTCTTCACTGATCGTATCAGGAAGGTGGGCACCCACTGATACGATTTTTAGTTCTTTGATGTCTGATAACTGGTCCCTTCTACACCTCGTGGTCAGCCAGGCTGGTGTTCTCCTTCCATGTGAGCTTTGATACTTCTCAGCTAGATGGCCGCTTATTTATCTTCAAGCCTTTAACACCCGAAACGCTATATCTTTTGATAGCCTTGCACCGTCAACTTCCTTCACCACATTTGCTTATGCACACATTTTTCTTCAGCAATCGTGTCGGGAAGGTGTGAATCCTGGAATGCAAATTTAATAGAACAACGTGTTCTTGCATTGAGTATGTGCTTGAGTGGAGGCCGAATGTCCATCTGCTGCCTTAGTACTAAACCTATAAATATATGCACATAGATCTGTTTCCCTACACTCATATAAATATATTTACATATGTACATTCCAGTCTTTGGACCTCTATAAATACCCTTTGTCACCTAGTTCTCTCCTCTATTTCCTTTTACTTTCCTCTTGTCCCACTATCATGCTCAGCCTTCATTTGGGTTTCAGTAATTTCTCTCGGTTACCTTGCCCTTGCTGAATCCCTACCAGACCACTCACACCCTCCTTGCTACTGATTTTGGATAACTTATTGCTCCCCTGTCCCTGGGTTGGTCAGCACTACCCCTTTGCCCCCTTCTCTCCCACTCCCCTATTCCCCCGGAACTATTGGTCCCCTTGTTTTCTCCTCCAAACTATTCTTGCAGTCTATCGTATCTAGATAGGTCTGTAGAGATAATAATATGCACCAAAGATCAAGTCATTGCAACACAGGCAATGAGTGAGAACACAGCAATGACAACAAAAAGGAAACCAATTACCCATAGAAGAATAAATTAATTTTGGAAGGCAAATGCTTTGAAAATGATGAGGGCAAAGAATGTACAGATGTGCTTTATACAACTGATGTAAGTATGGATTGTGATAAGAGTTGTATGAGTCCCTAATAAAATGCTTTTTTAAGAATAAAATAAAAGAAAAAAATTTTAAAGAAAGAAAAACCTTTACATAGATGAAGGTCAGATTTTAATCTCTAGTCGTGTCCTTCAGTCAGGTCCAATGGGGTACCATGCTTTGGCCCCAGAGTCTGTCCTTTGTACTACCTCAGTGGCTCCCTGCTCTGCTCCCACGGTTGCTCTGCCACACACTTTTAGTGGTTTGCCTCAGTGCCATAGGATCAGTCTGGGCCAGTTCTAACCCTGAGTCTCCAGTGTTGTCCCCCTTAGGGCCCTGGGCCATCAATGGACGATGTGTCTCGTAGTGGGAGCAGCCACATTGTCCACTCTGTCCATTGGCTGTTCAGAGCCGGGATATCGTCCCCCAGGCCTGATGGGCCTGGATGTGCTCCACTCTCTCTTCCTTCCCCTTCTTTGCTCCCATTTGCTCTGATCAAACATGCCCCTCTCTCCTAGATGCAGCTTCAGTGCTGTCCTCTGAAGTAAATTCTTCTGGGGGCAGGGGCAGTTGTCCACATAGCTGGTATGGGAGCCTAGGCCTCAGGCCCCTCCACTGAATCCCCACTCCGTGTGGGCACACTGCATTCATCTGGAACTGGCTTGATATCTGGTCCCTCTTTCCCTGTGGAAACACAAATAATACCCTCCTCTTGGGTGGGACAGTCAGGCACCTTTTCTCTGGAGCTTCCCTCAGCACCACCTTCGGTTGTGTCCATTTCCATGCCCAGGTCCAGGAAAGGCTATGCGTCATGCAGGATGCTTGGGAGCAGGTCTTTCAGGCCTGGGAACGGAATCAAGGGAGACGGCAGGCCATTCACCACAAGCAGCTCTTCCTCAGACAGTGAGGCAGCTGGACAAGATCCTGCAGGCTCAGGAGACAGCTCCCCTCACCACACACAGACACACTGACCCCAGGACCTCCAGTCCTCCTGTAGTACCACCCCAATCCCCCTTCCTTCCTGGATCACTTGCTGCTATTCTGATACGGAGCTAGATAGTGTGTCTTCCCAAGTGGCCAAGGGGACACCTGAGCCTCAGGTCACTCAGGGCCATCTCCTCCCCACACCTGGCCCCGGCCAGCCAAGCCCTACGCGGTTTGGTTGGAAATTGATGGGCCTCCCCCCCACCTTGTCAGAAGTTGGGATGTTCCTAACGGCCCCCAGGTTGGAGTGCTCTTCTTCCTCAGGTTCCTTCCCCTCCTGCTCAGCACCCACCTCCCCACCCCAAGCCGCAGGCCCCTCGATGCACCCCCAGAGAGCCCAGGCTGTAAACCAAGGTTCTGGCAGATGTTGCTGTCTAGGGTTCCCTTTGAACCAGCATCTGTGCCCCCGACACGCCTCCCCACCTCTGTGTCACCTCCATGACTGCCCCAGGTCTTCCAGGAAGCCAGTGCCCTGGATAGCTCTGTGGAAGAGGTGGAGCGGCTGATCCAGAAGCATGGCACCATCAAGAGGTGCTGAGCACACAGGACAGGGAGGTGATTCCCGGGAAGGTCATGGGCGTTACCCTGATAAGGCCGGGGTATCCAGACTGTTGGGGGCACACGGGTGAGGTGTGTATGCACACCCAACCTGTGCTGGTTGGTGAGGGATTACCAAGGAGCCAGGGGCTCCAATCCAGGGCTGGTGACCAAGCCGAGGTGCCCAAGCACCCAGACGCGCATGGGGATGGGTTAGGCCACACTCTGGGGACCACAAAGGGCATTTGGATCTGCCCATATCACATGGCCCCTGCTTCCTTCTGCTCAGGCGCCTGGCCAACCCTCAACTGCAGAGCTGAGGGGAGGCCCCCGCGAATTATAGTGAGGGCTATGGGCTGTGAGCCAGCCCCAGCAGGGGTACACTCAGTACTCAGGGCTGGGCCCACCTCCCACCTCCCACTGTGCAGGAGGCTGAGCTGAGAGAGCAGGCCAGGGTGCTGCCAGGCCCCTGGGTTCAGGGCCTGTTGGGCACGATACGTGAGCGGTCCGCTTGAGTGGAAGCCCTGGGAGAGGGTCAGTGACACAAGCTTCACATCTCTCTGATTACTGCCGGCTTTCTCAGGGCTGCTAGCCAGTTCCGAGGGCACCCCACCTGAACCCCATTTTACCTTTACAAGTGACCTTCAGCCCCACTAGGGGCCAAGGGGCGGCCTGCGGTGGAACGGGATGTGGAGAGTTTAATGGCTTTTCCAGGGGCAAAGCTAGGACTGGAGCCCAGGGCCCTTGATCTCAGAGCCGTGTGGACACCTGTCATCCTGATGGGCAGAGTAGACAGGGCCCCAGGGGTGGGTGAGGGGCACCCTCCACATGAGAACCCACCCATGGCTCCTGCCCAGCCACTTCCTAGATCTGAAGACTGATGGGCCTGGGCCCTGTCATCTTGGGTGAAAGAAAAATTATTGTGCTGTCCCTGAGCTTGGTCAGCATTTCACTCCTTGGCAGAGCCCGAGGGGTATACGGGGTCACGGCTTGGGGCCAAGGCAGTATGAACACCAGGGCACTCATGTCCCCACCATCACACAGGACAGCGACTGGATCCAGGGGTGGGGAGAGCAGCTGGAATAGCCTGACCCTCTTGGGGACCACAAAGAGAAGCTGATACGGTTTCAGAAACACCTGGCCTATGAGACAGAGACCCCATGGAAGGGAGGCAGGAAGGGAATTGACAGAAAGAGCTGGGACCCCTGCTAGGTACTGGTTTTCCATCCAGCAGCCTTGTCCCCAACACCCGCAGTGTCACTGTGTAGACACTAATCAGCCAGGAAGAAAGGATCAAAGAGAACCCTGGGCAGAAGGGCAGAGGCCAAGCCTGTAATGTGCCCGTCCTCCACAGGGTGCCCTTGCTAGAGTCCTGGACCTTGTGAAGGATCTGGTTAGCATGGAAAGGCTGCTGCAGAGACACGAGGCCTTGGAGCAAGAGATGGGCCTCCTCCTATTTCAGGGGCTGGTATGCCATTGGGTCTAGCATCGGGGCCAGGCCAGGGGACCTCTTCTGTGGGACCCTGCAGAGGAAGAGCTGAGCCAGTATACTCCCATGCCAGGGGCCTCTTGAGCACAACCTGATCCCCTTCCTCAGCCTCCGTACATCCCCCATATCCCGGAGCAGAAGGCAGCCCTCCTCTGCCAGAGAAGCCTGGGGTCAGCCCGCAGCCTCGGCCACAGGTGCCAACAGTTTATGGACAGCTGGCAACAGCTCCAGAGCAGAGCCTAGAAGTGGTATGGACACCCTTTGGGTCCATTTCTTCACTCCTGCCCCCCTTCAGCAATCAAGTCCCATGCATCTCCTTGACTCCTTGTTTTAGGGTACAAAAGAGACCTTCAGGACAAACAATGTAAAGAAAACATCGATCAAGTCTTAAAAGAGACCACGACCACACAATGACCCAGACACATCATCCGTGAAACAAATCCAGGGAGACTCATATGTGTGTAAGAAAGAGGTCTACTGGCGATATCTAAAACAGATGGAAATAGAGTTACCATATGACCCAGCAACCCCCCCACCCTTACTGGGCAAGAAACAAACCAAGGTCAGACATCTGTGCTCCAAAGTTCATTGGCACAGTTCACAATTGCAAGGAATTGGAAAAAACCCAAATTTCCATCACCTGACAATTGGATTAAAAAGCTGGGGTACCTCTACTAGCGGGGATCAACGATATAATGTCACACCGGAAGTTCATGGCGCCCCAGCATGGGTCTCTGGGCTTCCTGCCTCGGAAGCACAGCAGCCGGCAAGGCGGGAAGGTGAAGAGCTTACCCAGGGATGAGGCCTCCAAGCCGGTCCACCTGACGGCCTTCCTGGGCTACAAGGCCGGCATGACCCACATTGTGCGCGAGGTCGACAGGCCAGGCGCCAAGGTGAACAAGAAGGAAGTGGTGGAGGCCGTGACCATCATGGAGACCCCTCCCATGGTGGTGGTGGGCATCGTGGGCTATGTGGAGACACCTCGCGGCCTCCGGACCTTCAAGACGGTTTTTGCGGAACACATCCGTGACGACGAGTGCAAGCGGCGGTTCTACAAGAACTGGCACTAGTCGAAGAAGAAGGCTTTCACCAAGTACTGCAAGAAGTGGCAGGATGACGAGGGTAAGAAGCAGCTCGAGAAAAACTTTAGCAGCATGAAGAAGTCCTGCCCGGTCATGCGCGCCATCGCCCACACCCAGACGCGCCTGCTCCTCCTGCGCCAGGAAAAGGTGCACCTGACGGAGATGCAGGTGAACGGGGGCTCCGTGGCTGAGAAGCTGGACTGGGCCCGAGAGAAGCTGGTGCCAGTGAACCAGGTGTTCGGGTAGGATGAAATGATCGACATCACGGGGGTGACCAAGGGCAAAGGCTACAAAGGGGTCACCAGTCGTTGGCACACCAAGAAGCTGCCCCGAAAGACCCACCGAGGGTTGCGCAAGGTGGCTTGTATATGGGGTCTGGCATCCCGCCCGTGTGGCCTTCTCGATGGCCCACGCTGGGCAGGAAGGCTATCACCACTGCACAGAGATCAACAAGATCTATAAGATTTGCCAGGGCTACCTCGTCAAGGACGGCAAGCTTATCAAGAACAATGCCTCCACGGACTACGATCACTCAGTCAAGAGCAACAACCCCCTGGGTGACTTTGTCCACTACGGGGAAGTGATCAATGACTTTGTCATGCTGAAGGGCGGCATGGTGGGCACCAAGAAGCGGGTGCTGACTCTGCACAAGTCCCTGCTGGTGCAGACCAAGCGCCGTGCCCTGGAGAAGATCGACCTCGAGTTCATCGACACCACTTCCAAGTTGGGCCATGGACGTTTCCAGACCGTGGAAGAGAAAAAAGCTTTCATGGGACCACTCAAGAAAGACCGGATTGCCAAGGAGGAAGGCGCATAACAGATGGTACAGCATCGCTAAAAAGTAGTGATGAAAGTTTGAAGCACATCACTGCATGGGAAGAACTGGAAGAAAGCATGCTAAGCGAAGTAAACCAAGCACAAAAGAACAAGTACACATTGAGTCCACGGAGGTAAGCTTTAAAAAAAATGCAAAAGGGACATAGGGGAAAAGCTACTGTATGAACATTCCTGGGGTGAGGACCAGGTAATATGGCAGGGACCAGACCAAATTCAGGGATACACATGGTAGACAGATAAAAAAGAGGCGGGGAAAGGAATAGTAATAATAATAATAAATAAATGGGTAGCGGGGTCACAGGGCACTAACCCGCCCAAGGGTGCCACCGTGAACCCGTATATCTCCGATCTGCCTGCCTCTGTGCCTTTGCCTGTGCTCACCCTTTCTCTACTTGGCTCGGTCCTACACCTGTTCTTTTGTGTCTGGCTTATGTCATTACCAGCAGCCCTGCTGGCGTAGTGGTTACGAATTGGACTGTGATCTGCAAGACCGGCAGTTCAAGTCCACCAGCTGCACCTTGTGTGAAAGATGAAGATTTCTATGTCTGTAAAAGAGTTACCATCCCCAGAAACCGTGGGGGCAGTTCCACTCTGCCCTTTAGGGTTACCATGAGTCAGAGTTGACTGGATGGCAGTGAGTTGGGAGTTTTATTTATTTCATTCCCAGCATGTCTTTTCAAGGTTCATTTGTGACCTGACATTTATCCCCCTATTTTAATGAAAGGACACCACTCCGTTCTAGAACTCGAACTCACTGACTTGGTCCATCCATCTGTCCACCGACTCAGAGGTGGCTTCCACCTTTGGCTGTCGTAACTATAATGCAGTGATGTCCATAATTTAAAAGAAAGCGTTTTGACATGATGTTTTTAGGGGACACAGTGAGACCAGAGCTTTTGTCCCTGCTGGTGAAGGGCCTGGAGGTCAATCCTTTTTTTTCTTCTTTTTTAAGTGTCTCTATTCCCATCTAGAAAAGATGGGCCCCTCTCAGGACTGTATATGGTTTCTCTCCTTGAAACAAAAAAATCCATTTTTGTGCCCATTACATAGAGGGGGGAACGAAGCTTACAAGCTAGTGCCCAGAACCAACAGCCACAAGGCTGGTGGCTGGAGGAGGTCTGTGTGCCCACTGTGGCTGCAGGAGGGACAGAGGGGCCTGCAGGGGGGCCACTGGGCCTCAGAGACCTTCCAGGCGAGGCTACAGGAATTGCAGCAGCTCTGGGGCGAGCTGAGGGCCAACTGTAGGAGGAAAGAGACCACACACCAGGAGTCCTGCAAGGTGGGACTGTGCATGCCCTGGGCCAGGTTGGATGGGACCCCAGGTTGCCCAGTGCCCACTCCTCACGCCACGTCCTGCCCCAAGCCCTGCATACGGGGGAGCATCTGGGAGCTGGAGAGCTGGCTGCATCCTGTGGAGGGGGTGCTGTGAGTCCCGGGCAGTGGATAGGACCGTCCTGGGGTGGATGAGCTCCAACTGGGGGCAAACAAGACTCGTTTCAAACACCAGCTCTGTGTCCTCTAAGGGCCCGTGTACAACTGCGACAACACAACATTGGGTCCTGCTGGGTCCCCATTAGCATCTGGGAGGAAGGCTATTTATTACAGGGAATCCTACCTTTGTCCCTTGGTATTAATTGCAGACTCACTGGGTGACGGATTGTATCTGACACGCAACACGTTTGCCGCAGCAAACACCAACACTTTGTCAAACTCTGTTTGGTATTGCTCCATCCCTCCATTATTCTCCCTAATGACAAAAATAATTAACACATTCATATAAAAGCACAGGATGAGGAAAGCTTTAATTTATGCATCTAGCTCAGGGTCCTCCCTCTTATCAATATATGACAATCTAATGAGGCTTAATTAAAAAGTAGCAGTGAAGCAATTTAGGTAACTGAGGGATTGTCACGTGTCTGGTTGTGACAGCATGTTTTGTGCACCATGGAAGATAACAGATTTGTCTTCTGTGGTATCTCATACCCGATTCATGATTGAAGTGAATTGTGCTTATTCAATCATTGTTCTGCTTGCTGTCCTGCTGGCTGCATCCTCTTCTTGCTTTTTTGTGCATGGCTCCCTCTGTTGTGGTGACAAATGGCTCCAGAGGGATTTGACATAGGGAGAAAGCCCACCCACATCAACTGTCACCAGAAGCAGACACTAAGTCCATTTCTCTCACCTCACAGAACTATGCACACCAGACACTGGTAGGGCTGCCTGGGAGGGGAACACTTAGTGCAGTGGTTCTCAACCTGTGGGTTGCGACCCCTTTGGGAGTCATATGGCCTTTTCACAGGGCTCACCCAATTCATACCTGTAGCAAAATTACAGTGATGAAGTAGCAAGAAAATCATTTAATGGTTGGGGGAGGGGGCATCACCACAACAAGAGGAGCTGTATTAGGAAGGTTGAAACCACAGCCCAAGTGTGTTTAGGACTTTGCTGCCCTCAAGGTCATCAGACATTCCTGAAGGCAGAGCCACTGCAGGAAGCCCTTCTGGGAAATGCCCTGAAGACAGGTCTCAACCAACTGCACCCTCACCCTCCGAGATCCTAATCATAAGACCCATGGAAATGCTCCCTGCCACTTCGAAGTCTGTAAGTCCATGGGAGCAGAAAGCCTCCTCTTTCTCCCTTGGAGTGGTGGCTGGTGAGTTCAAACTGCTCACTTTCTGGCTAACATAACCCACAGACCAGCTCCCCCTGAGCTCAGTTTGGTTTGCCGCACAGCACACATTGTTTGGAACCTTCTGAAATAGCTATGCACATGTGCAGGTTGGGGGGATTTCGCACAAGATGCAGTTTTCCACCCTCTCTTGGAAAAAATAATTTTCGCAAAAGGCTTGTGTTCTCTTCTGGATCTGAGTAGCAGCTACTCTCATGAAGTCATAGCACATACATTCATGCTACAGTCCTCCCAACTCCCTAATGTCTTACGCCAAGTCTGCTCCATGCTTTTCTGTGTCCTACATGGCAGCTGTAGGCACCCAAGGCATGGGCTCTGCAGCCTGGGTCCAAATCTCTCCTTCCCACTTCCTCACTGTGTGGTCCTAGGCTCATGACTTTATAATCCTGTGCCACTGATTTTTCATCTGTAAAATGAGGCCAGAATAGAGTCCAAACATAGGCTTGTTAAGTGGAATAATTGAATTATTATACACAAAAAACTTAGAACGGTGCTTGGCATCTTGCAAATACTATTAGGTGGTTTAGCATAGGGACTGGGTCATCCATTACATATGCTCAGGTTCAAACTTCCGGCCAGGAAGGGGTGGTACACCTAGGTGGGCATTACACCTGGATTGGCCCATCTGGGCCAGGTGAATTCAATCCAGCCATTGGGTTGACCATGACCGTCAACCATGCCTCCCTATGGAGGAATTGAAAAGGCAGGATCTTGACCGCTCCGATGTCTCCCTTTGCCCACTTTTCTGTTGTCCGTCACCCAGAGAGGAGGTCACATGTAGATACTTATAATCAGTTCCCTCTTTCCAATCCACCCTCCCACAACCCTCTCAGTATCACCACTCACAAATTATCAAGGTTTCTTGATGGATGGGGGAGCGGGGAGGGAGAGGGAAAATGAGGACTTGATGCCAGGGGCTTAAGTGGAGAGCAAATGTTTTGAGAATAACGAGGGCAATGAATGTACAAATGTGCTTTACACAATTGATGTATATATGGATTGTGATAAGAGTTGTATGAGCCCCTAATAAAACGATTTTTAAAAAAAGAAAAAAGGCAGGATCCCAGAGCCCACTGAGTGACTTTCTTTCCAGCAGCTTCTAGGTAGGCTGTGCCCCGTGAGTGGCCCTGAGGTGCCTGTGTAAACCTGAAACTTCTGCTCTCAAGAAACTCACTTGGTTCACAATCCAGGCTTCGAAGTGAGTTCTTTCTCACGCGAAGCGAAGGCCTGAGGTATATCTCTCCCAGGAGAGATCTAACAATAGTATCTTTTATTATAGAATTAGGAGCCCAGTTGGTGTAGTGGACTGTGCATTAAGCTGCTAATCACAAGGTTGGGGGTTTGAACTGACTAGCCCGCCCATGGGAGAAATATGAGGTTGTCTATTTCTGTAAGGCAGTGATTCTCAACTTTCATAATGCCCCCACCCTTTAATACAGTTCATGTTGTGGTCACCTGCAACCATAAAATTATTTTCATTGCTACTTCATAACTGTAATTTTGCTATTGTTATGAATTGGTTGACCCCTGTGAAAGGGTTAATTGATCCCCAGAGGGGTCGTGACCCCCAGGTGGAGAACCGCTACTGTAAGGATTTAAAGTCTCAAAACCCCAAAGGGGCAGTTCTTTGTCCTATTGGGCCGGTATGAGTGGGAGTCAATAAAATGGTAGTTAGGTTTTTTTCTGCATCAGTATCAGATTCTGGTGGCAATTTCAGTCATCCTGCATTGTGGTCTGGTTTGAACTCTGTAGATTTGTGGGAAATGACTGCCCTGGTTTGAGGTGAGGGCCACGGTGCTTCAGTGGTAGATCTCTCATCGTCTTTCACCGGGAAGACCCAGGTTCGATTTGCAGCCAATATGCCCCAGACTGTCAGTGAAAGTTTGTGTGTTGCTATGACACTGAGCAGGCTTCAGTGATGTTTCCAGACTGAAATAGAATAAGGATGAAAGACCTGATTATCTCCATCCACATATCGACCTATGGCCCGCCACGGTTGGCTTCCCCTCCCAGCTCTGGTGATAGCACAGACTGGCATAGTTTGCTCTGCTTCCCATGAGGTGCCCATGAGAAGCTGACTCGACAACCACGGTCAAGATCAACAGCTTGAACTCCTTTCTGAGTCTACAGAAACAAGAACAACCTTCTGAAATGAGGTCGCATTGCTATTTGGGACTCTGAGAAAGCCTTTGTGACAAGGATTGTGCTCTGGATCCCAAAGGCGACTTTTAAACACAGCCACATAGCAACTCCGGAAATTGCCATAGTAGAAGTCAAGTTTAAAAAAAAAAAAGTTCTACTGACTTGCTCAAAGAGGCCAGAGGTGGATGGGGGTGCGGTGGGGTGGGGTGGGGTGGGAGACTCCTCTAAAAATGAACAAATTTGTTTCGTACATATTTGTCATGTCTTTTGATCCTGAAAGATGGGCGGGGGAAGCAGACGAGAGGAGGAAACGGCGACTGACAGTCATCTTGTTGGTGTTCCCACAGCATCCCCTCCTTAGGCACTTGCTGCCATCTCATCCAACTCCACTCAGTATATTTTCACCCAGCAATGATGCAGAAATGTCTGTGTACTCCAGTTTTATTGTAGTCAGGCAGCATTTACGGGTTTGACTTTCAACACAGCATGGCAAGACGTCTAGAAGCAATTATAACCAGCACCTGCTCTGTCTGTGCGGTGGGCAGGCAGTGACAGATTCCCAGCTTCTGGAACACTAGTGCCCCCTCCCAGCTCAGGATAATGACGGTGACACTTGGCCTCCTTGTTGTCTGGGGGAGATCTAGGAGCTCTCCTCTGAAACCTCATATTATTGGCATTTCTTTGAGTGAACACATCAAATTAGTGACTGTAAAGGAAGGCGTAGGAGATGATTATTGGTGACAAGACAAGCCTCAACCACCTCCAGAGAGCATGTCTCCTAAGTGCAAAGTATGAAGAGGGAGGAAACAATTGACCAAAAATGGAATAGGCTCTGAGTCTCCCACACAATGTATGTGCGTGGTCACTGAGGCGCCAACATTATGGCTGGAGGATGGATATGGTTTGTGCAGCCGTGATTGCCATCCAGAACGTGCCGTGCTATTGTGAAAAATGATTTTTTATTCGGAGCAAATCTCTGCTTCCACTTGCTTTAATGCTTCGCGAGAGACAGGGACTCTGGGAGGGGTCGGGATGCACAGGGCTGTGCTGACCTCAGGAACTCATGTGTAAAGGGATTTTTCTCACTTGGAAGCAGGCTGGGTTCACAGCTGTTCTTTCTGGTAAAGCTTGTTTCTGAACCTTGCCACGTCTGAGTCCGAAGAGGGAAATGAAGGTGACAAATGCTGCGAGGAGCCCTGGGAACATCTTGGCTATGGTTCTGCTTAAGTCTGTTTCATTTGAATCCCAGTTTTACCTTTCCTCCTTTCTGGGTTCCGAAGCATCAGATGGGTGCCAAACGCTTCCACGGACAACTAAAGCTGAACAAAGTGGAGGCAGATGAAGAGCAACGGGAGGTTTGTATTTGGGAGACTGAATACTTGGGCTTTCTAGGCCAGTCCAGCTGGTGGTTAGAGCCCTGTTTCAGATTCCACTGAAATCTCCTAGTGTCCAAGGACCAAGTGGCTCCTAAGTCCAGAATTTCTGTTACCTGTCTCACCAAGAAGAAGCTGGGCCAAAATGCATTGAAGAATAAAGCAGGAGCTTGGCTTGTGAATCCACTCTCTGATTCTGAAATTTCAAAGGCTCCATGCACAGACATTTCAACACTGAAAGCACAGCAGGGAAAATCAAAGACTTGGGCTTCCTCCTTGCCCCTCTTTTAGGGCTTTTATAGTTTTCCAAGGTGCCTCCCAGAGCCGAGTGTTGTATAGGTCATGTTTTAAAATGTCGTAGTTCTGAGGGACTTGCTGTTCTGCTTTCTTTTGCAAGGAGACCCGGTTTCTTGTCTTGTGGCCAAACACAGAGCACAGATGTCTGTGGGCCCCTCTCTTTCCCCTGACTTTTGTTCTCTTCTCTGGATACCCTACTGACCTGTTCTCCCTTACAAGATCTGAACTGCTCACACACTTCGTAAAATTCTCATCCTAGCGAGAAGCACTTGAGCATCTTATTAGAGCCTGTATGAGTTCTGTTCTGGATGCCTATTTGTGTAACTTCAGGTCTCTGGCATGGAAACGTCCCATGCCCACAGACCCACACAGGTAATATAAACTCCAACAGTAGTTTAAGGTTTAAGGTGGTCACAGGGAACACTGGGGCCCGTGTCTCCTGGTGAACCACACAGGCTGTCTAAAGGGGCTAGTTCCATCTCAATGTAGCCATGCAGGAATGTAGACCGGTTAGGTCGCAAGACAAGGGGTTGTTCCTCTCCATGCTTAGGGGGCCCCCTACGGGAGGTTGGAAGCCAATGCGGGCTAAGCCCAAGCCAGGAGAGCTTAATTGACGCCTCCCAGCTGAAAGCCCTTAAAAGGCTGGAATCTGGAGTCCACCTCCCCTTCCCTTCAGCTGCTTCTCTGCCTTCCACTAAGCAGGGCTGGGTGTGCAGTGTCATGAGGGTGCCCGTGTTCAGTTTAGTGTAACGCCGGAACCTTCTTCTCTCATGTATATAAACCCACTCGGATTACCAACCAGGCTTTGGTGTGAATTTCTTTCCAGTGTGTAGCCAAGGACCGAGACATTTCCCACCTGAGAAACCTAACAGACCCAGACTTACAATAAACCCATATTTTTATTTATAAGGCAAGATGTGACCAGGTCTAGACAATAATGGTGAAGAGGGCCCTGCGTTTGAGAAAGATTCTGAAGTAGAATCCATAACTCTTAGAAATGTATTGGCCTTAGGGGAGGGGCAAAGAGGGCTGGATTGAGAAAGTCTCTGGCATCCAGTTCTGACTTGACTTCTGGATCCTGAATCCTTCAGGGCCATGACCTTGCCCTCCAGTCAGACCTTCCAATAGCCATCTTCTCAGAGCCTTGTTAAGTTCTCATAATACATTACACCTGCTATCCTGTGAGCAGCTACCAAACCCAGGCACTTTTTTCAAAGGCAAGCTCACTCTCTCTACCCCTAAGAGCAGGAAGTTTGGGGATGATGGATATGAGATACCACAGAAGACAAATCTGTTATCTTCCATGGTGCACAAAACATGCTGTCACAACCAGGACTCGTGACAATCCCTCAGTTTCCTAAATTGCTTCACTGCTACATTTTAATTAAGCCTCATTAGATTGCCATATATTGATAAGAGGAATGACCCTGAGTTAGATGCATAAATTAAAGCTTTCCTCATCCTGTGCTTTTATATGAATGTGTTAATTATTTTTGTCATTAGGGAGAATAATGGAGGGATGGAGCAATACCAAACAGAGTTTGACAAAGTGTTGGTGTTTGCTGCGGCAAACGTGGTGCGTGTCAGATACAATCCGTCACCCATTGAGTCTGCAATTAACACCAAGGGACAAAGGTAGGATTCCCTGTAATAAATAGCCTTCCTCCCAGATGCTAACGGGGACCCAGCAGGACCCAAAGTTGTGTTGTCGCAGTTGTACACGGGCCCTTAGAGGAGACAGAGCTGGTGTTTGAAACGAGTCTTGTTTTCCCCCAGTTGGAGTTCATCCACCACAGGACAGACCTATCCACTGCCAGGGACTCGCAGCTCCCCCTCCACAGGATGCAGCCAGCTCTACAGCTCTCAGATGCTTGCCCGTATGCATAGCCTGGGGCAGGTATTGGGGTGAGCAGTGGGCACTGGGCAACCTGGGGTCCCATCCAACCTGGCCCAGGGCGTGCACAGTCCCACCTTGCAGGCCTCCTGGAGCGTGGCCTCTTTCCTCCTACAGTTGGCCCTCAGCTCGCCCCAGAGCTGCTGCAGTTCCTGTAGCCTCGCCTGGAAGGTCTCTGAGGCCCAGTGGCCCCCCTGCAGGCCCCTCTGTCCCTCCTGCAGCCACAGTGGGCACACAGACCTCCTCCAGCCACCAGCCTTGTGGCTGTTGGTTCTGGGCACTAGCTTGTAAGCTTCGTTCCCCCCTCTATGTAATGGGCACAACAATGGATTATTTTGCTTCAAGGAGATAAACCATATACAGTCCTGAGTGGGGCCCATCTTTTGTAGATGGGAATAGAGACACTTAAAAAAGAAGGAAAAAAAAGGATTGACCTCCAGTCCCTTCACCGGCAGGGACAAATGCTCTGGTCTCACTGTGTCCCCTAAAAACATCATGTCAAAACGTTTTCTTTTAAATTATGGACATCACTGCATTATAGTTACGACAGCCAAAGGTGGAAGCTGCCTTTGAGTCCGTGGACAGATGGATGGACCAAGTCAGTGAGTTCGAGTTATAGAACGGAGTGGTGTCCTTTCATTAAAATAGGGGGATAAATGTCAGGTCACAAATGAACCTTGAAAAGACATGCTGGGAATGAAATAAATAAAATTCCCAACTCACTGCCATCCAGTCAACTCTGACTCATGGTAACCCTAAAGGGCAGAGTGGAACTGCCCCCACGGGTTCCGGGTATGGTAACTCTTTTACAGACATAGAAAGCTTCATCTTTCTCACAAGGCGCAGCTGGTGGACTTGAACTGCAGGTCTTACAGATCACAGTCCAATTTGTAACCACTACGCCAGCAGGGCTGCTGGTAGTGACATAAGCCAGACACAAAAGAACAGGTGTAGGACCGAGCCAAGTAGAGAAAGGGTGAGCACAGGCAAAGGCACAGAGGCAGGCAGATCGGAGATATAGGGGGTTCACGGTGGCACTCTTGGGCGGGTTAGTGCCCTGTGACCTCGCGACCCATTTATTTATTATTATTATTACTTTTCCTTTCCCCGCCTCTTTTTATCTGTCTACCATGTGTATCCCTGAATTTGGTCTGGTCCCTGCCATATTACCTGGTCCTCACCCCAGGAATGTTCATACAGTAGCTTTTCCCCTATGTCCTTTTGCATTTTTTTAAAGCTTACCTCCGTGGACACAGTGTGTACTTGTCCTTTTGTGCTTAGTTTACTTCGCTTAGCATGCTTTCCTCCAGTTCTTCCCATGTAGTGATGTGCTTCATACGTTCATCACTACTTTTTAGCGATGCGTAGTACTCCATTGTATGTATGTACCACAGTTTTTTTCCCCCCACTGAAAAAGAAGTCTTTATTCTGATCCCATGTTATGCGCCTTCCTCCTTGGCAATCCGGTCTTTCTTGAGTGGTCCCATGAAAGCTTTTTTCTCTTCCACTTTCTGGAAACGGCCATGGCCCAACTTGGAGGTGGTGTCGATGAACTTGAGGTCGATCTTCTCCAGGGCACGGCGCTTGGTCTGCACCAGCAGGGACTTGTGCAGAGTCAGCACTCGCTTCTTGGTGCCCACCATGCAGCCCTTGAGCATGACAAACTCATTGATCACTTCCCCGTAGTGGACAAAGTCGCCCAGGGGGTTGATGCTCTTGTTAGAGATATCATAGTCGGTGGAGGCGTTGTTCTTGATAAGCTTGCCATCCTTGACGAGGTAGCCCTGGCCAATCTTATAGATCTTATTGTTGATCTCTGTGCAGTGGTAGTAGCCTTTCTGCCCAGCGTGGGCCATCGAGAAGGCCACACGGGCGGGATGCCAGGCCCCGATACAAGCCACCTTGCACAACCCTCGGTGGGTCTTTCGGGGCAGCTTCTTGGTGTGCCAACAATCGGTGACCCCTTTGTTGCCTTTGCCCTTGGTCACCACCGTGATGTCGACCATTTCATCCTGCGCGAACACCTGGTTCACTGGCACCAGCTTCTCTCGGGCCCAGTCCAGCTTCTCAGCCACGGAGCCCCCGTTCACCTGCATCTCCGTCAGGTGCGCCTTCTCCTGGCGCAGGGGGAGCAGGCGCGTCTGGGTGTGGGTGATCGCGCGCATGACCGGGCAGGACTTCTTCATGCTGCTAACGTCTTTCTCGAGCTGCTTCTTACCCTTGTCATCCTGCCACTTCTTGCAGTACTTGGTGAAAGCCTTCTTCTTCGACTAGTGCCAGTTCTTGTAGAACCGCCGCTTGCACTCGTCGTCACTGATGTGTTCCGCAAAGACCGTCTTGAAGGTCCGGAGGCCGCGAGGTGTCTCCACATAGCCCACGATGCCCACCACCACCATGGGAGGGGTCTCCACGATGGTCACGGGCTCCACCACTTCCTTCTTGATCACCTTGGAGCCTGGTCTGTCGACCTCGCGCACAATGTGGGTCATGCCGGCCTTGTAGCCCAGGAAGGCCGTCAGGTGGACCGGCTTGGAGGCGTCATCCTTGGGGAAGCTCTTCACCTTCCCGCTGTGCCAGCTGCTGCGCTTCCGAGGCAGGAAGCCCAGAGACCCATGCTGGGGCGCCAAGAACTTCCGGTGTGACATTACATCGTTGATCCCTGAAGGTAGAGGTACCCCAGCTTTTTAATCCAATTGTCAGGTGATGGAAATTTGGGTTGTTTCCAATTCCTTGCAATTGTGAACTGTGCCACAATGAACATTGGAGCACAGATGTGTGACCTTGGTTTGTTTCTTGCCCAGTAAGGGGGGTGGGGGGTTGCTGGGTCATATGGTAACTCTATTTCCATCTGTTTTAGATATCGCCAGTAGACCTCTTTCTTACACACATATGAGTCTCCCTGGATTTGTTTCACGTATGATGTGTCTGGGTCATTGTGTGATCGTGGTCTCTTTTAATACTTGATCGATGTTTTCTTTACATTGTTTGTCCTGAAGGTCTCTTTTGTACCCTAAAACAAGGAGTCAAGGAGATGCATGGGACTTGATTGCTGAAGGGGGGCAGGAGTGAAGAAATGGACCCAAAGGGTGTCCATACCACTTCTGGGCTCTGCTTCGGAGCTGTTGCCAGCTGTCCATAAACTGTTGGCACCTGTGGCCGAGGCTGCGGGCTGACCCCAGGCTTCTCTGGCAGAGGAGGGCTGCCTTCTGCTCCGTGATATGGGGGATGTCCGGAGGCTGAGGAAGGGGATCATGTTGTGCTCAAGAGGCCCCTGGCATGGGAGTGTACTGGCTCAGCTCTTCCTCTGCAGGGTCCCACAGAAGAGGTCCCCTGGCCTGGCCCCGATGCTAGACACAGTGGCATGCCTGCCCCTGAACTTGGAGGAGGCCCATCTCCTGCTCCAAGGCCTCGTGTCTGTGCAGCAGCCTCTCCATGCTCTCCCGATCCTTCCCAAGGTCCAGGACTCTAGCAAGGGCACCCTGTGGAAGACGGGCACATTACAGGCTTGGCCTCTGCCCTTCTGCCCAGGGTTCTCATCAATCCTTCCTTCCTGGCTGGTCTTGGCCTTGGCCTCGGGCAGGTGACAGAGTCTGATTAGTGTCTGCACAGTGACACTGCGGGTGTTGGGGACAAGGCTGCTGGATGGAAAACAAGTACCTAGCAGGGGTCCCAGGCCTTCCAGTCAAGTCCCTTCCTGCCTCCCTTCCATGGGGTCTCTGTCTCATAGGCCAGGTGTTTCTGAAACCGCATCAGCTTCTCTTTGTGGTCCCCAAGAGGGACAGGCTATTCCAGCTTCTGGCCCCACCCCTGGATCCAGTCGCCGTCCTGTGTGATGGTGGGGACATGAGTGCCCTGATGTTCATACTGCCTTGGCCCCAAGCGGTGACCCCGTCTACTCCTCGGTCTCTGCCAAGGAGTGAAATGCTGACCAAGCTCAGGGACAGCAGAATAATTTTTCTTTCATCCAAGATAACAGGGCCCAGACCCATCAGTCTTCAGATCTAGGAAGTGGCTGGGCAGGGGCCATGGGTGGGTTCTCATGTGGAGGGTGCCCTTCACCCACCACTGGGGCCCTGTCTACTCTGCCCATCAGGATGACAGGTGTCCACACGGATCTGAGAATCAAGGGCCCTGGGCTCCAGTCCTAGCTTTTCCCCTGGAAAAGCCATTAAACTCTCCACATCCCGTTCCACCGCAGGCCGCCCCTTGGCCCCTAGTGGGGCTGAAGGTCACTTGTAAAGGTAAAATGGGGTTCAGGTGGGGTGCCCTCTGACCTGGCTAGCAGCACTGAGAAATCCGGCAGTAATCAGAGAGGTGTGAAGCTTGTGTAGCTGACCTTCTCCCAGGTCTTCCACTCAAGCCGGCCGCTCTCGTATCGTGCCCAGCTGGCCCTGAACCCAGGGGCCTGGCAGCAACCTGACCTGCTCTCTCAGCGCAGCCTCCTGCGTTGAGGGAGGTGGGAGATGGACCCAGCCCTGAGTACTGAGTGTACCACTGCTGGGGCTGGCTCACAGCCCATAGCCCTCACTATAAGTCCCGGGGGCCTCCCCTCAGCTCTGCAGTTGAGGGTTGGCCAGACTCCTTGGAAGAAGGAAGCAGGGGCCATGTGATATGGGCAGATCCAAATGCTCCCTGTGGTCCCCAGAGTGTGGCCTAACCCATCCCCATGCGCTTCTGGGTGCATGGGCACCTCGGCTTGGTCACCAGACCTGGATTGGAGCCTATGGCTCCTTGGTAATCCCTCACCAACCAGCACAGGTTCGGTGTGCATACACACCTCACCCGTGTGCCGCCAACAGTCTGGATACCCCGGCCTTATCAGGGTCACGCCCATGACCGTCCTGGCCATCACCTCCCTGTCCTGTGTGCTTAGCACCTCTGGAAGGAGCCATGCTTCTGGATCAGCCGCTCCACCTCTTCCACAGAGCCCTCCAGGGCACTGGCTTCCTGGGAGACCTGGGGCAGCCATGGAGGTGACACAGAGGTGGGGGGGGGGATAGGGGGCACAGATGGTGGTTCAAAGGGAACCCTAGACAGCAACATCTGCCAGAACCTTGGTTTACAGCCTGGGCTCTCTGGGGGTGCATCAAGGGGCCTGCGGCTGGGGGTGGGGAGGTGGGTGCTGAGCAGGAGGGGAAGGAACCTGAGGAAGAAGAGCACTCCAACCTGGGGGCCGTTAGGAACATCCCAACTTCTGACGAGGTGGGGAGGAGCCCCATCAATTTCCAACTAAACCGCGTAGGGCTTGGCTGGCCGGGGCCAGGAGTGGGGAGGAGATGGCCCTGAGTGACCTGAGGCTCAGGTGTCCCCTTGGCCACTTGGGAAGACACACTATCTAGCTCCGTATCAGAATAGCAGCCAGTGATCCAGGAAGCAAGGGGGATTGGGGTGGTACTACAGGAGGACTGGAGGTCCTGGGGTCAGTGTGTCTGTGTGTGGTAAGGGGAGCTGTCTCCTGGGCCTGCAGGATCTTGTCCAGATGCCACACTGTCTGAGGAAGAGCTGCTTGCGGTGCATGGCCTGCCGTCTCCCTTGCTTCCGTTCCCAGGCCTGAAAGACCTGCTCCCAAGCATCCTGCAGGGCGCATAGCCTTTCCTGGACCTGGGCCTGGGCATGGACACAACCGAAGGTGGTGCTGAGGGAAGCTCCAGAGAAAAGGTGCCTGACTGTCCCACCCAAGGGGAGGGTATTGTTTGTGTTTCCACAGGGAAAGAGGGACCAGATATAAAGCCAGTGCCAGATGAATGCAGTGTGCCCGCACGGAGTGGGGAGCCAGTGGAGGGGCCTGAGGGCTGGGCTCCCATACCAGCTATGTGGACAACTGCCCCTGCTCCCAGATGAATTTACTTCAGAGGACAGCACTGAAGCTGCATCTAGGAGAGAGGGGCATGTTTGATCAGAGCAAATGGGAGCAAAGAAGGGGGAGGAAGAGAGAGTGGAGCACATCCTGGCCCATCAGGCCTGGAGGACGATATCCCGGCTCTGAACAGCCAATGGACAGAGAGGACAATGTGGCTTATCACACCATGAGACACACCGTCCATTGATGACCCAGGGCCCTAAGGGGGACAACACTGGAGACTCAGGGTTAGAACTGGCCCAGACTGATCCTATGGCACTGAGGCAAACCACTAAAAGTGTGTGGCAGAGCAAGAGTGGGAGCAGCGCAGGGAGCCCCTGAGGTAGTACAAAGGACAGACTCTGGGGCCAAAGCATGGTACCCCATTGGACCTGACTGAAGGACACGCCTAGAGCTTAAAAATCAGATCTTCATCTATGTATAGGTTTTTCTTTCTTTAAATTTTTTTTCTTTTATTTTATTCTTAAAAAAGCATTTTATTAGGGACTCATACAACTCTTATCACAATCCATACTTACATCAGTTGTATAAAGCACATCTGTACATTCTTTGCCCTCATCATTTTCAAAGCATTTGCCTTCCAAAATTAATTTATTCTTCTATGGGTAATTGGTTTCCTTTTTTTTTTGTCATTGCTGTGTTCTCACTCATTGCCTATCTTGCAGTGACTTGATCTTTGGTGCATATTATTATCTCTACAGACCTATCTAGATACGATAGACTGCAAGAATAGTTTGGAGGAGAAAACAAGGGGACCAATAGTTCCGGGGGAATAGGGGAGTGGGAGAGAAGGGGACAAAGGGGTAGTGCTGAACAACCCAGGGACAGGGGAGCAATAAGTTATCCAAAATCAGTAGCAAGGAGGGTGTGAGTGGTCTGGTAGGGATTCAGCAAGGGCAAGGTAACCGAGAGAAATTACTGAAACCCAAATGAAGGCTGAGCATGATAGTGGGACAAGAGGAAAGTAAAAGGAAATAGAGGAGAGAACTAGGTGACAAAGGGTATTTATAGAGGTCCAAAGACTGGAATATACATATGTAAATATACTTATATGAGTGTAGGGAAACAGATCTGTGTGCATATATTTATAGGTTTAGTACTAAGGCAGCAGATGGACATTGGGCCTCCACTCAAGCACTTACTCAATGCAAGAGCACGTTGTTCTATTAAATTGGCATTCCAGGATTCACACCTTCCCGACACGATTGCTGAAGAAAAATGTGTGCATAAGCAAATGTGGTGAAGGAAGTTGACGGTGCCCGGCTATCAAAAGATATAGCGTCTGGGGTGTTAAAGGCTTGAAGATAAATAAGCGGCCATCTAGCTGAGAAGTATCAAAGCCCACATGGAAGAAGAACACCAGCCTGGCTGACCACGAGGTGTAGAAGGGACCAGTTATCAGACATCAAAGAACTAAAAATCGTATCAGTGGGTGCCCACCTTCCTGATACGATCAGTGAAGACAAACGTGTGCATAAGCAAATGTGGTGAAGAAAGCTGATGGTGCCTGGCTGTCAAAAGATATAGCGTCTGGGATCTTTAAGGCTCAAAGATAAACAAGTGGCCACCTAGTTCAGAAGCAACAAAGCCCACATGGAAGAAACACACCAGCCTGTGTGACCACGAGCTGTCGAAGGGATCATGAGGTATCAAGAATCATGGGAAAAAAATTATATCATTGAAAATGTGGGTGAGTGCAGAGTGGAGACTCAAAGCCCATTGGTAGCCAAACGGACACCCTTTACTGAAAGGTTGTGGGGAGGAGATGAGCCAGTCACGGTGCAGGGTAGCTACGATGAAACATATAACTTTCCTCTAGTTCTAAAATGCTTCCTCCCCCCACTCTCATGATCCCAATTCTACCTTACAAATCTGGCTAGATAAGAGGGTGTACATAGGTACAGATAGGAACTGGAAACACAGGGAACGCAGGACAGATGACTCCTTCAGGACCAGTGGTGAGAGTGGCGATGCCTGGAGGGTGGAGAGAATGTGGGGTGGAAAGGGGAAATTGATTACAAGAATCTACAAATAGCCTCCTCCCTGGGGGAGGGACAGCAGAGAAGAAGGAAGGGGGAGACTTTGGACAGTGCAACATATGATAAAATAATATTAATTTATGAATGATGAAGGTTTCGTGAGGTAGGGGGGAGTGGGGAGGGAGGGGGAAAATGAACAGCAGATATTAAGGGCTCAAGTAGAAGGCAAATGTTTTGAGAATGATGATGGCAACAAATGTACATATGTTCTTTTAAAAAAAAAAAAAACCTTTTATTATTTAAGCTTAATTTATTCCCAAGCCATGAGTTTTTGCTTCTTCAGTTTCTTCTGGGAAATCTTTTTCTTCAGTGCAACCTCCTTTTCTGGCTTGGGAAAGATTTGTTCCTTCTCAGTCAGGATCATTTCAATGTGGCAGGGGGAGCTCCTGTGTGGATTAATCTAGCCAAGAGCTCTGTAAGTCCGGTGGTGCATCTTGGGGGCTTTGTTCACCTGGATGTCCCCGATGACCTGAGAATCCACATCTAAACCCTGAAGTTCAGCATGACTTTCTGCATTTTTAAGCATGTGAACCAAAAATTCAGCACTCTTTTTGGGCTACCAACTCTGGGTCCCACCCCAGTGTTTGGGCTGGGCACATCTACCAACACCATCATTGTCCCATCGGAAAGGCACACACTGCTTCTGCAGAGTGACGTCTTTCAAGTATTTGGTGGCTTTCCAGATGTGCATGACTTTGATGGCCTGGGCAGTTTCACGGGTGTTTTTGAAGTGGACCCGGAGATTCGACCTTCTGTATTTGCAGGATTTTGTAGGGATTTCTAGGTCAAATGAGTAGCGAACCATTTTAGCAGGTCACCTCAGGCCGCTACAGTTAGAGGAAGAGCCTGTACATATGTTCTTGACAAAATGCATGTATGTATGAATTGTGATAAGAATTGCACGAGCCCCCAATAAAATGATTAAAAAAAATAGAAAAGAAAGGTGCTTGTCCCTGTGGGGCCAGTGTACGGTGGTCCAGTGGGCTGGGTCAGGGCCAGAAAGGGGAGCCGACCTCCACGGCGGACGGCCCTGTAGCCTGGAGCACCTGCTGTCCCCGCTGGGTGGCGCACTGGTGCAGCTCCTTCTGGGCCTCCAGCTTGGCCCGCAGCTCTTGGTGGACACTGAGGCTTTGGGCTCCACTGCCAGGGTCTTGGGGCTCCTCCACCACCTGCAAATCTCACTGCACACTGGCTGCCCAGGAGGCATAGTCTTGCACCTGGAGCCTGGGAGAGCACGGGAGAGCACGGGGTGAGGGGACCTGGTACCGAGGCAGCGTCACAGCTGGCCTGAGTCCACCACCACTCATGTCCAAACCTCCATGTCTCTGCCGCTTAATCCCACAGCCTTACCAAGTGTCTACTCGGCCTCAGCTCTGCCGCCACCCCTCCTTCCCACCCAGTTCTCCAGGGCCAATGAAGTCCCTCATGGGCCGCTTGATAGCTTTGCCCACCCATCCACAACTTTGCCAGACCCCCACTTAGAGGTAGCCTTTGGTGGCCTTGTGTGAGAGCCGAGGGACTAGGGACTCTTGTCCCTTCACTGCCTCACTGTGCAGATGGAGGTTTTTGGTGTTTTGTTTTTTTATTTAAATTTAAATTTATTTATTTTATTGGGGGCTCTTACAGCTCTTGTTACAATCCATACACCAATTGTATCTGACATAGTCATACGTATATTGCCATCATTCTTTTCTAGACATTTATTTTCTGTTGAGCCCTTGGGATCAGTTCTTCTTTTTTTCCTCCTCCCCCAATCATGGTTCCTTGATAGATTATAGATTGTTATTATTTTCATATCTCACATCGACCATTGTCTCTTTTATCCTCAGGTTTCTGTTGCTCCTCTCCCGTTCCTTCCATCCTCTACCTCCCTTCCTCCTACCCTTTTGGTATCTCTATTCCCATTCCTGTTCCTGGGTTCCATGTGTCATGAGTTTTATCTCTTGCTAATACCTATGCACTCTAGTCCAGAGTGGGAAGCGGCACTGGGGTGATGATAGTGGGGGGTGAGGAGGCCTCAAGGTGTCAGAGGCAGATTGTGTGATTCATTGGTGTGATCCATGTCTCCTCAGGAGGGCCTCCACCCAGTGGGACACAGCATCTGGGAGGCTTCTGGCTTTCTCCTGAGACAGCATGTTGGCCAAGGGCCCGGGCATTGAGTGTGGGACTCTGGGCCTGGGGTGGCAGCACTTGCAGAAGCCACCCCCTCCCCCAGGCACCCACCTGGATACGGACGAGCACGTGAGACAGTTGGCTGTGAACTTTGAGGGTGGCCTCAGCATCTCAGAGCAGGTGGGGTCTGGCCTGAATCAGCTCCCACAGCTCCAACCAGGCAGCCCTGCCCCCAGGCGGGGGTCAGCAGTTATCCCAACATGCTCATTCCTCCCCCTCAGCTTCTGTCTGGTCAACCCTTCAGCTTCCTGGCTGGGTTTAGAACTTGTCTTAAGCTCCCAGAGGGCCACCGTCCTGAGATCTTGCTCGGCGCTTTAGGCCTTTTTGCAAACTCTCCTCCCAGGAGCCCATTATCACTAGCAGTTTACCCCTTGCTCTAACGATGCTCCAGGAGGCCTGCTTGGGAAGTGTTGGGCTGTTGCCTGGTTCAGGCCCACTAACTGCTCCTCAGGAGAAAGAAGAGGTTCCCTGCTCCTGGAAAGATTTACTGACTTGCAAACCCTCTGGAGGATCCCCATGAGTCAGCAGGTGGGGTCATTCTAAAGCCCGGCAAATGGCAGGTAGCCACGTTGTGTGCCACCCAGGCATGCTGTGTGTTTGGAGGAGACTGCACACCCTTCAAAGGTAGAAGCTGCACACCTCCATGGTTCTTGCATGCAGCAAATGCTGGGCCCCTGAGACTCCGGGCCAGCCTCTGGGCTAGGATCATGGGCAAATTGGGATCTCGCCTAAGCTCCATCTGGGCTGGAAACGCAATAGCTTGTACTGTGACCTGGGTCAGCCTGGGGCTGTGCAGGGCATCCTCAGCCCAGCTCAACTCTTCCCAGAACGCCCCTGCAGGTGCAGGGAGCCCGTGGCTTGGGAAAGTGACCCTGCTAAGTGGGCTTTGTGACCAGGCTCCCGGATCCACCGACCCAGCTTTGCCTCCTCCACAGGCCGCAGACAGCAGGAGCTGCCCTGGGTTCCCTGAGCTCAGGCCCTCTCCAGAGACAGTGGTTTGGCAGAGCCGCAGCACAGCAAGGGTCTCCCTGGAAGCTTCTTCATCCCATGCCCAGCAGCTCCTCCCAAACTCACCCCTGCTGCAGGCTGCTGGTACTCACTGTAGGTCCTGTCACCACTGCTGGGCCCTGGGGGCAGTGCTGGGCCACCACTCCAGCAGGCTCTCCGCTAGTGGGGCAGGCTGCCCCCAGGTGGCCACCCATCTTCACTTGGTGCCGAAACATTGCAAACTTGGTTAAGAGGAGCTGAGAAGAGAGGAGAGGGGTCACAGGGGGCCCTGGCTGGTGGGCTGTGAGACACCTCAGTGAGTGACTGGGCAGGGCAGGACTGAACAGCCACAGAACTTGCCCCTCTACGCAGAGAGGGGAATAGGAAGCCACAGCTGTCCTCAGTCCAGACTGATGTTCCCCATCAGCCCCTTGTGCATGCAGCCCCCTCCACTACCCGTCTTCATTCGGCTCCAGGGCACCTTCCTTGCCCCTAGCCCCTTCCTCACTAGGGTGTGCTCATAGTCCTCTCTCCTCTGGCCACCTGCTGCTGGCTGCTCAGCCAGCTCTGCAAGTCCTCGGCTTCCCTAAGGAAGCCCTGCAGTGCCAGCATTCTCTTCAGATCCTGGCCCCTGTGGTGACAGCCTGAGTCCCCCAACAGTTAGTGTGCATGTGTCCACTTTCTGGAGGTCAAGGGACCCAATCAAAGGGGCTGCATGAAGAACAAGGTTCTTCATGGTCTTTGCCCAGGCTGCTCCTCTGGATTCAAGAAGCAAACCCACGGCATGGGGATTTGGGGCTGGCGAGGGTGTGGCTCTGGGGAAGGGCATTTGACTGGAGCCAGGGTGCTGAGCCCCTGCCCTGCAGGCTCTCCTCAAATTTTGTGGGAAGAGGAAACAGTGAAGGACTCATCTTTTCCTGACACATGTCTACAGGCCTCTCTCACGGTTCTCTTCAAGGCAGGGGTAGCATCTAGGGGAATAAGCAACCCCAGCCAGTTTTCTGGTACCCACGGATGCAGTGACCCTCACTGTTTGGCTGCCAACTACCGCAGTGTCTGCAGCTGCTTCCAGAGCTTCACCTGCATCACACACAGCTACTCTGAGACCTCAGTTACAAGGATCTACGTATAACTTCCCCCTGGGCAATGGACAACGGAAAAGTGGGTGAAGGGAGACAAAATATGTAAGATCTGACAAATTATCAAGGGTTCATGAGTGACGGGGGAATAGGGAGGGCGGAGAAAAATGAGGACATGATGCCAGGGCTTTAAATGGAGAGCAAATGTTTTGAGAATGATGAGGGCAATGAATGTACGGATGTGCTTTACACAACTGATATATGTATGGATTGTGATAAGAGTTGTATGTGCCCCTAATAAAATGATTTTTAAAAATAAAATCATTTGAATTTCTTAGGACAATGCCATTTGTATTTCAAAGCAACATTCACGAAAGCTATTTTTTTCACCTTCACTATCTTCTATTTAGTTTTAGATAGAGCAAAAACAATTCTTATGCCTTTGTATGAGATGTAATGCAAGTAGACATAAATTTATGCATAATTAAAAATTTGAATGAACAAAATATTTTGTTAAAGAATTTGACCTTTTGTGAAAATCATCGAAAGCATATAGCTTTTTATTGAAGGGTTGGGAATGTTTTCCTCTATTTTATTCTAGTATTTGGTCTGAGGTTCTTACGGCATATTCTGATTGTTGTCATGTAAGAGAATGTACATTCCATATAACAGAAAACTTTCCTTATAAAATTTTCCTATCCATTGCTTCCTGCTGATTCTCTCATTTGTTCTTAAATCATTATTTTTTCCTATAAAACCCAGGCTGCTTAATTTTATTCTTATTAATCATTTATATAAGTTAGGAAAATATTTATTATATATACATTTTTATTAAAAATCTTTTATTGGAGACGCTTACAACTTTTGTTGCAATCCATATTGATTGCATCAGGCATTTTGTACATATGTTGCCTTCATTCATTTATAGACATTTCTTTCTTTTTTTTTTTTAAATCATTTATTGGGGCTCATACAACTCATCACAATCCATACATACACCAGTTGTGCAAAGCACATTTATACATTCGTTGCCTTCATCATTCTCAAAATTTGCTTTCCGCTTGGGTTCCTGGAATCAGCTCATTTCCCCTTTCCCCTCTCCCCCTCTCACCCTGCTCCTCTTCCTTCATGAACCCTTAATAATTTATAAATTATTATTTTCTCTTATCTTACACTGCGCGGCGTCTCCCTTCACCCAATTTTCTGTTGCCCATATCCCAGGTGGGAAGTTATATGTAGATCCTTGTGATCGGTTTCCCATTTCTACACCCACTTCCCTCCCAGTATCGCCAATCTCACCGCTGGTCCTGGGGGGTTCATCTGTCCTGGATTCCCTGTGTTTCCAGTTTCCATCTGTAGCGCTGTGTATCATCTGGTCTAACCAGGTTTGCAAGGTAGAATTGGGATCATGAGAGGTGGGGGGAGGAAGTGTTTAATAACTTGAGGAAGTTTGTGGGTTTCATTATTGCTACACTGAACCCTGAGTGACTCATCTCCTTCCCACTACCCCTCCGCAAGGGATGTGCAGTTGTCTACAGGTGGGCATAGGTCCCCCGTCATGCACTCCCCTCATTCACGATGATATAATCCCCCCTCCCGCCTTTGTTGCTTGAAAACTGGTCTCCTCAGCACTTCATGATCACACATGTTGGTGTGATGTTTCCATGTGGGCTTTGTTGCTTCTGGGCCTGCTTGTTTACTTTCAAGCCTTTAAGACCCGGGACGCTATATCGCTTGATAGCCGGGCACCATCAGCCTTCTTCACCACACTTACTTATGCACACATTCATCTTCAGCGTTTATGTGGGGAAGGTGATCACACAATAATGGTTTTTGTTCTTTGGTGTCTGCTATCTGATCCCTTCAACACCTCGTGTTCACTTAGGCTTATGTGCTTCTTCTCTGTGGGCTTTGTTGCTTCCGAGCTAGATTTCAGCCTGTTTGCCTTCAAGCCTTTAAGACCCCCAGAGTTTCATTATATTGTGCAGAGAGTGGCTAGGTGCCAAACCCACTCGACTGCACCCAACAACAAAAACAACAGGACTTGTGCTTCTAACAATATGCTGAAGAAGACCTTAAGAGAATCTCGCATTTCTTTTAGAGCAGCGGCTCTCGACCTGTGGGTCGTGTCTACTTAGGGGGCCAAACAGCCCTTTCATGAGGTGGCCTGAATTATAGCAGTAGCAAAATTACAGCTAGGATGTAGCAACAAAAATAATTTTATGGTTGGTTGGTCATGACTACATGAGGAACTGGATGAAAGGGTAGTGAGTAAGAATGTTGAAAACCACTGTCCAAGAGGAAGACTCAATTCTTGATACAGTTGAAGGGCAACAAAATAGAGTCAGCCCCAATATAGATGGGATAGCACAGTGGCTGCAACAATAAACACAAGCCAAAGAAACACTCCAAGGATGGCACAAGACGGGACAGTGTTTCATCATATTGACATAGAGTTGCTATGAGTCAAAACCCACAAGAAAAAAAACAGGACTTGTTTTTCTAACAATGTACCTAAGTAGACCTGAAGAGAACCTCCTATTAGTTTAGCGCAGCGGTCCTCAAACTGAGGGTTGTGACCCCTTTTGGGGGACGAATGACCCTTTCACGGCAGTGGGCCGTTCATTAAAGTGGAAAAATTAGAGGTATGATGTAGCAATGAAAATAATTTCATGATTTGGCAGTCACCACTACATGAGGAATGGTATGAAAGGTCGTGGCCTTAAGGAAGGTTGAGAACCACTTCCCTAGAGGAAGACAGAATTCTTGGTAGAGTAGAAGGGTAGCAAAGGAGAGGCAGCCCCTACAAGATTGATTAGCCCAGTGGCTGCAACAATGAGCACAAGCAAATGAACAACTCTGAGCATGGCATTGGACTGGGCAGCATTTCATTATATTGTGCATAGGGTTCTTGTGACCAGAAACCCACTCAACAGCACTCAACAAAAATAACTACAGGATTTGTGCTTCTAACAATATGGTGAATAGGACTTAAGAGAAAGTCCTTTAACTTTAGAGCAGCAGTTCTCAACCTGTGGGTCGCGCCCCTTGGGAGGGTAGAATGACCCTTTCACAGGGGTGGCCCGATTCATAACTGTAGTACAATTACAGTGACAAAATACCAATGAAAATAATTTTATTGTTGTGGGTCCCAACTAAATGAAAATCGATATGAAAGGGTAGTGGCATTAGGAAGGTTAAGAACCACTTCTCTAGAGCAAAACACAAATTTGGTACAGATCGGAAGGAAGAGAGCGGCAGTCTCCAAAAAGTTGGATTTGCACAGTGGCTCCAACACTGAGGCCAAGCACACAAGCACGGTGAGGGTGGCACAGGACAGGGCAGCGTTTCATTATATTGTGCATAGAGTTGCTAAGAGTCAAAACCCACTCGATGGAACTTAACGACAATAACTACAGGACGTGTACTTCTAACAATATGCTGAACTAGATCTTAAGAGAAACTCCTCTAAATTTAGAGCTGTGGTTCTTAACTTGTGGGTCGCGACCCCTATGGGGTTTCAGACGAGCCTCTCACAGGTGTTGCCAATTAATAACAGTAGAGAAATCACAGTAATGGAGTAACAATGAAAAAAATTACTGTTGGAGGATCAGCACAACATTAAGAATTGTATAAAGGAGCCATGCCATTAAGAAGGTTCAGAAACACTGCCCAAGAGGAATACACAAAACGTGGTACTGCAGAAGGGCAGCAAGTGAGAGGCAGACCCTACAAGATGGAATAGCTCAGTGGCTGCAACAATGAGTGCCATCAAGAAACCACTGTGAGGACGGCACAGGACGGGGCAGCGTTTCATTATATTGTGCGTAGAGTTGCTGAGAGTCAAAACCCACTCGACAGCAACTAACAGCAACACAAAAAGGACTTGACTTCTAAAAATATGCTGACATAGATCTTAAGAGAAACTCCTCTTAGTTTAGAGCAGGGTTCTCAACCTATGAATCACGAACCCTTTTGGGGTGTGAGTGGGTTGAATGACCCTTTAACAAGGGTTGCCTGATTCATAAGATTAGCAAAATTACAGTAATGAAATATCAGCCAAAATTTTGTATGACTGGGCGTCCACCACTATATTGGGAACTGCATGAAAGGGTCGTGGAATTAGGAAGATTGAGAACCACTGTCCGAGAGGAAGACACAAATGTTGGTAGAGTAGAAGGGCAGCAAAGGAGAGGCAGCCCCTCTAAGTTGGAATACCTCAGTGGCTGAAACAACCAGCACAAGCAAAGAACCATTGTGAGGAATGCACAGGATGGGGGAGAGTTTCGTTACATTTTGCATAGAGTTGCTCTCAGCCAAAACCCACTTGAAGGCACCTAAATACAATAACAACAGGACTTTTGCTTCTAACAATGTGCTGAAATATATCTTAAGAGACATTCTTCATAGTTTGGAGCAGAGATTCTCAACCTGTGGGTCACGACTCCATTAGGGTGATGAACTACCCTTGCTCAGGGGTGGCCCAATTCATAGCAGTAGCTTCATTATAGTTATGAAGTAGCAATGAAGATAAATTTATGACTGGGATTGTACCCACTACATGAGGAGTGGTATAAAAGGCCTGTGGCATTATAGGAAGGTTGAGAGCCACTGTCCTCGAGCAAGACAGAAATCTTGGCAGAGCAGAAAGGCAGTAAATGAGAGGCAGACCCCCAATGATAGATTAGCGCAGTGGCTGCAACAATGAGTGCAGACAAGAAACCACTGTGAGGATGGCACAGGACGAGGCAGCGTTTCATTATCTTGTGCGTAGAGTTGCTGAGAGTCGAAACCCACTGGGCAACACCTAACAACAATCACTGTAGGACTCATGCTTTTCACAATATGGTGCTGTAGATCCTAAGAGAAACTCCTCTTAGTATAGAGCAGTGGTTCTCAACCTGTGGGTCGCTAGACCTTTGGGGGGGTCAAATGACCCTTTCAGTGTGGAGGCCTGATTCATAACTGTAACAAAATTAAAGTTCCGAAGTAGCAATGAAAATAATTTTATGATTGGGGGTTCATCACTACCTGAGGAAATGAATGAAAGGGCAGTAGAGGGGCAGCAAAAGAGAGGGAGCCCCTCAAAAGTTGGATTAGCCCATGGCTGCAACAATGACAACAAGCAAAATAACCACTGTGAGGGTGGCACGAGATGGGATCACGTTTCATTATATTGTGTATAGAGTTGCTATGAGCCAGCACACACTCAAAGGCACCAAACAAAAACAACAGGACTGTGCTTCTATGAATATGCTGAAGTAGACCTTAAGAGAAACTCCCCTTAGTTTAGACCAGTGGTTCTCAAACTGTGTCACAGTGCCTTTAGAAGACTAATGAACCTTTCACATGGGTGGCCTGATCCACAACAGAAGCGAAATTACAGTTATGATGTAGCAATGAAAATATTTTATGGTTGGGGTGTCACCACTACATGAGGACTGGTATGAATTAGTAGTGGCATTCAGAATGTTGAGAACCACTATTCTTGAGGAAGACACAAATCTTGGTACGGAAGGGCAGGAAAAGAGAGGTAGTCCCTAACAAGATGGATTACCACAGTGGCCGCAACAATGAGCGCAAACAGAAGAACCACTGTGAGGATCCACACGGCAGGACAACGTTTCATTACATTGTGCATAGAGTTGGTATGAGCCAAAACCCACTCGAAGGCAGGGAAAAACAAGAACAGGATTTGTGCTTCTAACAATATGCTGAAACATACCTTAAAAAGAAACTCCTCTTAGTGTAGATTAGCAGTTCTCAAACTGTGGGTCGAGATGCCTTTTGGGGGGTGGGGGGGAGAATGACTATATCACATGGTGGCCTGATTCATAACAGCAGCATAATTTTAGTTATAAAGTAACAAGGAAAGTAATTTTATGATTGCGGGGGGCACCAATACATGAGGAATGGTGTGAGAGAGTCGTGCATTAGGAAGTTTGAGAACCACTGCCCTAGAGGAAGACACAAATCTGGGTACAGTAGAAGGTCAGCAAATGAGAGGCAGTCCCCCAAAAGATGTATTAGCACAGAGACTGCAACAATGAGCGAAAACAAAAGAAAAGTGTGAGGGTGTTAGAGGATGGAACAGTGTTTCATGATACTGTGCATAGAGTTGTTATGAGCCAACTATGAGCCAAACCCACTCGACAGCCCCTAACAACAATAAGAACAGGACTTGTGCGTGTAATAATATACTGAACTAGACCACAGGAGAAACTCCTCTTAATTTAGAACAGCGGTTCTCAACCTGTGACTTGTGACCACTTTGTTTGGTTGAACAACCCTTTCACAGGGTGACTAGATTCATAAGACTTGCAAAATTACAGTTATGGAAAAACAGTAGCAAAAAACCTTTATGCTTTGGGGACCACCACTACACATTGGGAGGTGTATGGAAAGGTCGTAGAAATAGGAAGGGTGAGAAACACTGTCCTAGAGGAAGACGCAAGTACAGTAGAAGGGCAGCAGAAAAGAGGAAGTCCCTACAAGACGGATTTGCACGGTGGCTGCAACAATGGGCGCAAGCAAAGAACCACTGTGAGGATGATGCAAGTCTGAGCAGGCCTGTATTATATTGTGCACAGGGTTGCTATGAGCCCAAACCCTCTCCACGGCACGAACAACAATAACAGGAGGAATCATACATCTAACAATATGCTCAACTAAACCTTGAGAGAAACTGCCCTTAATTTAGAGCAGCCGTTCTCAACTTGTGAGTGGTAAATCCTTTGGGGGTGTTCGAATGACCCGCCCATAGGCGTGGGCCGATACGTAACAGTAGCAAAATTACAGTTATGAAGTAGCAACAGTATAATTTTTTTGGTTGGGGGGTCATAACTACACGAGGCACTGTATGAAAGGGTCGTGGCATTAGGATTGCTGAAAACCACAGTCCTACAGGAAGACACAAGTCTTGATACAGTGGAAGGGCCACAATATAGGGTCAGCCCCCCAAATAGATGGAATAGCACAGTGGCTGCAGCAATGAGCTCAAGCTAAGGGAACACTGTGAGGATGGCACAAGATGGGGCAGCGTTACATTAAATGGAGCATAGAGTTGCTATGAGTCAAAACCCACTCAACTGCACCTGACAACAAAACAACAGGACTTGTGTTTCTTATAATGTGCTGAAGTAGACCATAAGAGAAACTCCTAATAGTTTAGTGCAGCGGTTCTCAACTTTTGGGTCACGAGCCCTGTTGGAGGATGAATGAACCTTTCATAGTGGTCGCCCAGTCATAACAGTAGAAAAATTAGAGTTACAAAGTTGCAATGAAAATAATTTTATGATTTGGCAGTCAGCACTATATGAGGAACGTTATGAAAATGTTGTGGCATTAGGAAGGTTGAGAACCACTGCCCTAAAGGAAGACACAAATCTTGGTAGAGTAGAAGGGCAACAAAAAATAGCCAGCCCCCTCCCAATATGGCTCCAACAATGAGCACTAGCAAACAATCACTGTCAGGATGGCACAGGTCTGGGAAGCATTTCATGATATTGTGCATAGAGATGCGATGAGCCAAAACACCCTCCGCGGAACTTAACAACAATAACAACAGGGCTTGTGTGTTTAACAATATGCTGAAGTAAATCTTAAGAGCAACTCTTCTTAGATTACAGCAGGGTTCTCAACATTGGGTCGTGAACACTTTCAGGTGGGGGTTGTTTCGAAACACCCCTTCACAGTGATGGCCTGATTCATAACAGTAGCAAAAGTACAGTTATGAAATATCAATGAATATAATTTTATAATTTTATGATTGGGGTCCACCACTACATTGGGAACTGTACAAGAGGGCCGCAGAATTAGGATGTATGTGAAACATTGTCCTAGAGAAAGACACAAATGTTGGTACAGCAGAAGGGCTGCAAAAGTCAGGCAGCCCCTACAAGATGGAATAGATGCAGCAGTGAGCGCAAGCGAAGGACCACAGTGAGATGGCACGAGTTGTGGCCGAGTTTCATTATATTGTGCATACAGTTGCTATGAGCCAACACACACTCAAAGGCACCAAACAATGATAAAAAGAACTTGGGCTTCTAAGAATATTCTGAAGTAGACCTTAAGAGAAACTCCTATTCGTATAGACCATTGGTTCTCCAACTGTTTGTCGAGACGCCTTTGCGGAGACTAATGAACCTTTCACATAGGTGGCCTGATCCATAACAGAAGCAAAATTACAATTATGATGTAGCAATGCAAATATTTTATGGTTGGATGTCACCACTACACGAGGAATGGTGTGAAGTGGTTGTGGCATTTGGAAAGTTGAGAACCACTGCTCTAGAGGAAGACACATATCTTGGTACAGAAGGGCAGGAAAAGAGAGGCAGTGCCCAACAAGATGGATTAGCACAGTGGCTGCAAAAATGAGTGTGAGCAAAAGAACCACTGTATGGAAGGCACAGGACGGGAAAGCATTTCATTACATGGTGCATAGAGTTGGCATGAGCCTAAACCCATTCGAAGGCACCAAACAACAGGATTTGTGCCTCTAACAATATGCTGAAGAAGACTTTAAAAGAAACTCTTAGTGTAGAGTAACAGTTCTCTAACTGTGGGTCACAAGGGTGACCTGATTCATAACAATAGCAAATTTATAGTTATGGAATAACAAGGAAAATAATTTTATGATTGGGGGGGTCACTAGTACATGAGGAATGGTGTGAAAGAATCATGACATTAGGAACGTTGAGAACCACTGCCCTAGAGGGAGACATAGATCTGGGTACAGTAGAAGGGCAGCAAAAAGAGGCAGCACACAGCACGATGGAATACAACAGTGGCTGCAACAATCCGCACAAGCAAAAGAACCACTGGGAGGATGGCGCAGGACAGGACACCTTTCCTTCATATTGTGCTTAGAGTTGCTAGGCGTCGAAAGCTACACAACAGAATCTAACAATAACTATAGGATTTGTGCTTCTGACAATAGGGTGAAGTAGATATTAAGAGAAACTCCTCTTAGTTTAGACCAGCGGTTTTTAACTTGTGGTTCGCGACCACTTTAGGCGATCGAATGACCCTTTCAAGGTGTGAAATGATTCATAACTGTAGGAAAATTACAGTTATGAAGTAACAATAATGTTATGATGGGGGTCACCACTACATGAGGAACTGTATGAAAGGGTCATGGCATTAGGAAATTTGACAACCACTGCCCTAGAGGAAGACACAAGTCTTGGTACAGCAGAAAGGCCACAAAAAAGAGGCAGCTACCCAAAAGTTGGATTAGCACAGCGGCTGCAACAATGAGCACAAGCAAAGGAACCACTGTGAGGATGGCATAGGATGGGAAAGCGTTTCATTATATTGTGCATAGAGTTACTATGAGCCAAAACCCACTCGATGGTACCTAACACCAATAACAACAGAACTTTTGCATCTACCAGTATGCTGAATTCTATCTTAAGAGAATTCCTCTTAGTTTACAGCAGGGGATCTTCACCTGTGTGTCGCGACCCCTTTGTGGGTATGGAATGAAAATTTCACAGGGGAGTCGTGACTCCTAACAGTAACAAAATTACAGTTATGAAGCTGCAATGAAATCATTTTATGGTTGGGGGGGTCACCACTAAATGAGAATCGGTATGAAAATATCATGGCATTAGGAAAGTTGAGAACCACTGCTCTAGAGGAAGTTTTGGTGATGCTGTGGGTTAAGCATCCCGCTACTAATCTCAAAGCCAGCAGTTCAAACCCACTAGCTGCTCTGAGAGGGAGAAAGTTGAGGCCGTCTGACAATGAACAAAATTTATACTGTCAGAAACCCACAGAGGCAGATCCAAACTCGTCCCCCAGATTACTTCCATATCCATTCTGCCTCGCATTCATTACTCTGTCTGGCTCAAATTATTCCGTGTTCACTCCCTGGCCAGCTCCCCACATTTCCCTATCCCCTTTCACCACGAACTCTCTGGACACTACTCTAAATCAGCTTGAGACACTGGATCAGCCACACTTCTTTGTGGCCCATGAAAGAACTTTCCAAAACCTCATGTCACAAGAAGGTCCACTTGCTTTTAGAGAAGAGGCATAGGCGAAATTGTATGTGTCCACCTTGAGAGGGGCACGCACCACCATGTACAATTAGTAGGTGACCACCAGTGTGTCACTTTTGTGGTCACTACACATCTCCTTTGGGGACCCATTTGCCCCTCTCCTAGCACCCTGATCCCTGGTGCCATGGTTAGACTGGGATGGGAAATCCCTGTGCTCAACCAGAAAATTCCAGGTGGAATCAGAGTCACTGTCCCCTCTGCAGAGCCTCTGTGAGGACAGGGAGTTTGGAAACACAGCCTAAATCTGCAGTAGGATAAATTTAAGAAATGATCACGCATTTACCCTAATGTCAACTGTACAAATCCCACAACCAACCTTCAAATGCCCTGCCACTGAGCAGACCCAAAAGCAGGAAGAGCCAAAACCTACATATGGGTACAGGAAGACCTCTGGAAGGTGTCCCTGTGGGGGGCCCGGGAAGGGGGAGAGTGGAGATGAGGAGGCTCGGGGCTCAGGCTCAGGCTGGGAAAGGGCCAGAGTTCCTAGTTCGACTCTCTCTTTGTCTCTCTGCCTAACCACCCACCTCCCACCCAGTCCAGGAGATTCTTTGAACAGGGCCCACAGGGTCAGAGGTGAGAGCTGGCAGCTCCTGTTACTACCCTGACTTGGGAAACCTCCCTCATTCTGGAAATCCATATATTTTCTTGGGCTTTGATCAAGACCCAGGTCAAGCCTCCCCTCCCCCTTTTCTCACAGAGGCACTTGGTCAGAATGGCAAATAGCCCTCAACTGTGCCATGCACTCCGCCTCTTCATTCCCTGTTCCCTTCAAACCATCTGCTGCAAAAAATCACAAAACAGCCCGATGGAGGGCAGGTCGGTGCTTCTTTTTCAGACATCCCTCTCGTTCTTTCTCTGGTCGCATCATCATTCCAGGTACAGCAAACCCATTACTGTCCAGTCAATTCCAACTCATGGAGACCCTATGTAATTTTTCCAACATTGTCCAACGTTACTGGAACAGACAGCCTCATCGTTTTCCTTGAAGCAGCTGATGGTTTGAACTGTCAACTTTGAGCTAGCAGTTCAACATTTACATGACATCCCTTCAGAGTGGTGAGTCATAGTCTGCAGACACCGTGGGCAAGAATCATTGTTGTGACTTATTTTCATAAGGTGGGATTCTAGGTAGGCAGGTGTGACGCAGGTGTAACTGGAAATCGACTTGATGGCAACAAACAACAACACTGATGTCATTGTTTCGGGACTTGGGAACTGAGACCTATGAGGCATGGAGCTAAGTAACAGCTACTTCAGGTTTGGTAGGTACTTCATTGCTGAGCTCTGTTCTAGATACTGGGAATACAGCTAGAAGGAAGGTGGCATCTCTGTTCCTGGGGTTGAGAGATGAGAGGGGTTGGGAAACTTCCTGTCCTGTTAGTAGTGGGTGTAGACATTGTTTCTGCTGTTAGATGTCATTGAGTCAGTTCCAACCCCTAGCCACCCTATGGATAATAGAACGAAACACCACCCTGTCCTGCACCATCCTCTCAATTGTTGTTATGTTTGAGCCCCTTGTTGCAGCCACTGTGTCAATCCATTGGCCGAAGTTCTTCCTCATTTTCACTTCCTCTCTGCTTCACCAAGCAGGACGTCCTTCCTCCTCCAGGGACTGGTCTCTCCCTAACAGTATGTCCAAGGTGTGTGAGGGGAAGCCTCACCATCCTGGCTTCTAAGGTGTATTCTGGCTGTACTTCTAACCCACATTTGTTTGTTCTTTGGCAGTTCATAGTACTTTCAATATTCTTCACCAGCCTCCCAATTCAAATGCATTGATTCTTCTCTGATCTTCCGTTTCAATGTCCAACTTTCACGTGCATAGAAGGCCATCGAAAATATGACTAAGATGGCTTTAGTCAGGTGCACCTTAATGTAACATTCTTGCTCTTAAACACTTTGAAGAACACTTTTGAAAGAGGTCTCTGGCGGCAGCACTCGGCCCCTTTAAGGGTGAGGAGGAGGGGCGCACAGGTGGAAGCCCATGGCCCCTTTAAGGCTTGGCCTACTTGGCAGCAGCTGGAGCCTATTGAGAACATGACAGGAGGCCAGCCAGCAGTTCCTATAGAGGTCAAGGGCTCAGGAGCTGAGCGAGCCAAGCTCTGAAGGCTGTGAGCCAGCCTCGGAGCCGCACTGCCTCCATGGGCCATAATGACCTGATGCGCAAGGCCTAGGACTTCAAAGACCAGGTGTGGTCTGTGCAGCCTTCCTGCCCCTTCCCAGACTCCTGCCCAGCAGGGAGGGCCTTGCCACCATGACCCCTGATGTGGGTCTGCAGCCCACCAGGCACCTGGCCAGCCACCAGGATCACTGCCCTTCACAGCTGACACACCCAGGACCACACTCCAGACCCCTGCCCCCACCCTGGGCCTGCTCACCACCAAGACTCTGCCCTGGGCCCGCTGCCCACCCAGGAACCTGCATCAGGGACCTTGCCAACCCTGGGTCCAGTCCAGGGCGGGCACACACCTGGGATCCCTGTTCCAGGTCCCTGCCCACTTGGGTCTGGGCCTGCCACAAAGACCCTGCCCGAGGCCCTCTGCCTACCCAGGAAACACCCCCTGCCCAGCTAGCCCCTGGGTCATCTGGGCACTGCCCCAGGCCCCCTGCCTGCCAAAGACCTTGTGTTAGCCTGACTGGCCATGGAGGATGGAGAGGAAAGGGGACCCTGCCAAGGCCCCTGCACCCCATCCCACTTGGTATGCCCTGGGTGGGCCCAGCCCCAAAGGTGCCTCCCTTCCCCCAGGCCCACATACCCAGAACTCCATGGGCCCACTGCTTCCCTGAGGCCTCCCCATCAAGGGCTTGGGATATGTAACCCCAGCCTGGGATGGGCTCCTAGCTTGCTAGAGCCCCATGCCAATCTCCTTAAGCCCCAACTACTTAAGATCCCTAGAAAGTGCCTGTGGGGGCCCTTGTTGAGTAACACTCTGGCTGTAAGGGGCTAGGCTGTAGCTCTTGAAACTTGTCTTCTCCATTCTGAACCTTTAGGACATTGGTCTTTCCACAGGGCAGTTCTACAGAAGTGGCAGGGAACTCTATTCCCGAGTGGAGTTGGCCAGGTTTGAGTGGGGGGGTGCCCTGGCAGGGACCCCAACTTGGGAGAACAGCCCATCTCCCCTTTCTCTTTCCCAACTCCAAAAAAAAAGAAAAAAAGAAAGAGATCTCAAAGAGCAGATTTACCCAATACAATACATCCCTTGAGTTCTTGACCGGGGCTCACATGATCATTTATTGTGGACTCCAAAGAAGATAGCCCTGATCACTTCAGTCTTTTCTCCATTTATCATGATCATGTTGTAGATGACAGGGTCATAATTACATATAAATATGTCTCTGGGACCCAGCTCCTGGGGAGTCCCAAACTTCTTTATGTAAAGAAAATAAGAGAGAGAAAACAAGCACTCTGAGCTCTTGGTTGGAAGGACAGTCCTTTGTGAATAGAGAGCTGCAAGGATATTGGAGTTCCTGAAGGGGGGCAAACAGTTCCACACATAACTATTTAACAAATCATTTGCCGTTGGAACCCACCCAGGGACACCATGGAGGAAAGGCCTGGCAACCTCCTTAAAGCCTATAGTCTTGAAAGTCCTATGCAATGCACACATGGGGGCACCATGAGTCAGAATCAACTCTCTCATGCCTGTTTTGGTTTGGGGCGAAGAGCTATTAGAAGCAGTGGGGTATAATGTTGAATCCCAAAAAAAGAAGGATTTGGTCACCATTAAAGTGACTTCTAACCAAATTACTAACAATCATAGGGACTTTTGTGGGAGAAAGATGAGGATTTCTACTGCTGTAAATATTTCGTGTCAAAAACCCACAGACAGTTCTCCCCTGTCCTATACAGTCGCTGATTTGCTGTCAACTGGATGGCACTAAGATAGCACCTATCTGCTGAAAGGTTGCCATGCGGCAGGACTTGTGCCAAGTCCATTATGGTAATGCCTATGATCTTTGTGTGAGACAAAGCCTTGCTTATGTTAAATGTCTCTGTTGTCAGATCGCTCCATTGTCCAGTCCTGGCTCTATGTCCTTCTAGCTCCATGACCTGGGACAAATCATTGAACCCCCTTTGCGCTGCTGTGTGTAGAAGGGAAGTGAAAAATAGTGCTTAGGTTGTGTGTTCGAAGTTGAGATTGAATGCATCAATAGATAGAAAGACCTTGTTGTTGTTGTTAGTCTCCAGTAAGTCAAATTTGACTCCTTTTGACTGTAGGTCTGATAAGACAAATCACTGCCAGATCCTATGCCATCTTCCTGCCCATCGGCAGGTTTGAGGTCATTGTTGCGGTTATGGAGCCAGTCCGTGTCATGAAGAGTTTCCCCAGATCCATATGATGTCCTCTTCTCGCAACTGGTCTTTCCTAACGACGTGACCAAAATCAGCATGACAAAAATTTGCGATTCTCTCTTCTAGGAACATTCTGTGAAGAGTGTCCTGGCTCAACATCCTCCAGGACAGATTTGCTCATTCTCCTGGCCACACACAGTATAATCCACACACGGTCTTTGCCATCAATGCCATTCAAATGCCTCAATCCTTCTGAGAATCCTGGTCCTCACTGTTTTCCCCATTAGAAACTCCATTTCTCACAGCTTGCTTCAGATCTGCTGAAGTGGAATCTGAGTTTCTGTTAGGCCCCAAGGGCATTTTATTTGTGTGCCTGCTAGAAGCACGGCTGGGGAACAACGTCTGGCCCATATAAGTGCTTTATAATTATTGGTTGTGATCAGTGTCATTATTTATTACTCCATCTAATCTTTCCAGCACACTCACAGGTCAGGAAACCAAGATTCTGAGGCTGTCGGTGCCTTTGCTGAGGCTACCCCTCAGGAGAGGGCAGGGGCTACATGCAAACCGAATATAGGATCAGGCCAACATTTGGATCACTCTGAATGGAGACACAGTCAATGCTCATTAACCAGTCACTCCCCATTGCCTTCGTCACCCAACCCTTATTAACCGTGACTCTGCTTGCTGTGTATGGATTTCCCTATGGATTCTGCATATTTTATATCAATCTCATTATGGTCTGACTTGTTTCACTCAGCAGAAGGTGTTCAAGGTCCCTGCATAGTGTAGCATGTTCCAAAACATCATTCCTTTTTAAAGGCTGAATAATATTCCATTGTATGACTTAGATATTGTTTGGTTTATCCATTCTTCGGGCCCTGGGCACTTTGGTAATAGTCACCTTTCAACTATTGTGGGTAGTGCTGCAGTGAACTTGTATACCACTATCTCTTTGAGTCTCTGTTTGTTATTCTTTGAGGTATATGCTTAGATGTAGAATTGTGAGGTGGTCAATGATTTCCTCTTCCTTGGATCCATGTTCAACGCTCATGCAAGCAGCAGTCAAGAGCTTAAAAAATGCATTGCATTGTATTGGCTAAATATCCACAAGACCTCTTTAGAGTATTGAAAAGCAGGGATGTTATTTAGAGAACTAAGGTGCATCTGACACAAGCCAGAGTATGTTCAAACACTTCCTATGCATGCAAAATTTGGAGATTAAATAAGGCAGGCCAAAGAAGAATCGATGCATTTGAATTATGGTGCTAGGAAAAAAGAACCATAGAAAGTACTATGGACTACTAGAAGCACCAATAAACTTGTCTTGGAAGAAGCACAGGCCAAATGCTCCTTAGAAGTAAGGACGGCCAGATTTTGTCACCCTTTGGACATGTACTTTCAACATGTTGTCAGGAGAGACCAGGCCCAGGAATAGGACATCATGCTTGGTAAAGTGGAAGGGCAATGGAAAAGAGGGAGGCTCTCATGAGATGGATGCACATGGGGGCTGCAGTAATGGGCTCAAACATAAGAACAATTGTGATGAGGGTACCGGGTGGAGTTGTGTTCTGTTTGGCATAGGGTTATGAGTGGTAACCAACAGGACCGACCCTAACAACAATAGTAAATCTCTGACTTGTTAAGAAGAAACAAGCATTTTTCATTTCCTCTATGAGCCAGGCACTGCGAAGACCCTGAAGGTCCAGATAGAAACAGCACTTGGCCCCTACCCATGATGGGTTCCCAGGCTAGGGGTGAGGCAGCAGATCTCCACTTTTGGATGAGACCTATGCAGCCCCCTTGGGGTTCCAGTGTGTGCTGGAGAGACTCCAGTTAACTTTGCCTTTCTCTATACCCGCCTTTAGGGAAGTGGAAGAACTTTAGAATAAAGTATCCTCCGAGATTTCTGTTGCACAATTAGACAAAAGGAAACCAATGGTGGCTAAAGAGAGCGAACAGAGAATCCAGAGCTGTGTCTGGGTACTTGGCCATGCAGCTATCAATCAGCACAGTTGAGTTCAGGAATCAGGAAGCGAAGATCCTCAATATCTGGATCCAGTAGGTATAGAAGGCATAGCTTCAAAGATAAAGAAGGATAAGCCCTCTTTCGCTTTCAGGAGGAACTCACCCAGGGAGAACTCATTCAGGTGGGACTGCACTAAAGCCTTAGAACTGGGAGGGTCCATAGGAGCATGTTTACTGCCAGAATGGTGCCTTCCCATTCAAGAGCTTCTATCATATTCCAGCTCATGAATGGTCTTTGCCAAGTGCCTTGGTTCTTTTGCTGTGACTTCTGTGGCATCACTTGAACTCTCCATCCCCTCCAGCCAGGAGCAGTGGCAGGAAAAATCTATTAGGGAGAAGTGAGAGAGTGAGCTAGGAGATATTCCGTACACAGCTTGCCGTCTCCTTCAGCAAAGGCCCTGTGGGGTGGGGACTTAACTTTTCTGATTCTCTCCTATTAGAAGTCAACACGGAGCTAAAGAAGCATGAATGGAAGAAAGCAGGATAATGAGTTGTCAGCTTTTCCATAAGGAAATAATAGCCAGAAGGGCTCCAAGTTGGGATGAGGCATGGTGGGGAGGGGAACACACGTGCTGCTACCAAGAGGAGAGTGAGGAGCAAGAGACCAGCAGAGGCTAGTCTCAAAGCCATCTCCAATAACATTTCCCCAACAGGCTGTTTTCCTCTCTCCACTCTAAACACGTCAGCCTTCACCTCCACCAAGCACCGAAACCCCCCATTCCTCCCACCAATTGGTCCAGGTTGCTATGGGAACTATGGGAGTAGTAAGTGGTTCCCGCTATTACTACCTACCTCCCTCATTTCAGCAGCAAAAGTTTTATGACTGGGGGTCCACCACTACATTGGGAACTGTATGAAATGGTCATGAAATTAGGAAGGTTGAGAACCACTGTCTGAGAGGAAGACACAAATGTTGGTATAGTAGAGGAGCAGCAAAGGAGAGGCAGCCCCCACAAGTTGGAATAGCACAGTGGCTGCAACACAAAGCACAAGCAATGAAGCACGGTGAGGATGGCACAGGGCAGTGTTTCATTATATTAGCATAGAGTTACTGTGAGCTGAATCCCACTCTATGGCACCTAACTACAATATAAAAAGACTTGTGCTTCTAACAATGTGTTTAAATATATCTAAAGAAAAATTCTTCATAGTTTAGAGCAGCGGTTCTCAACCTGTGGGCCAGGACCCCAATTAGGTGATGAATGACCCTTTCACAGGGGTGTCCCAGTACATAACGGTAGCAAAATTACAGTTATGAAGTAGTAATGAAAATAAATTTATGATTGGGGGGTATGCACTACATCAGGAATAGTATGAAAGGGTTGTGGAATTAGGGAGGTTGAGAACCACTGGCCTAAAGGAAGACAGAAATCTTGGTAGAGTAGAAAGCCAGCAAATGAGAGGCAGACCCCCAAATGATGGATTAGCACAATGGCTACAACAATGAGCGCAAGCAAAGAGCCACTGTGAGGATTGCATAAGTGGCGGCAGCATTTCATTATATTGTGCGTAGAGTTGCTGTGAGCCGAAACTACTGGACAGCACCTAACAACAATAACTACAGGACTTGTGCTTCTCACAATGTGGTGACGTAGATCCTAAGAGAAACTACTGTTAGTTTAGAGCAGCGATTCTCAACCTGTGGGTCGCGACCCCTTTGGGGGGGGTCAAATGACCCTTTCACAGTGGAGGCCCAATTCATAACTACAGCAAAATTAAAGTTGTGAAGTAGCTATGAAAATAATTTTTACGATTGGGGGTTCATCACTACATGAGGAAATGTATGCAAGGGTCATGGCATTAGCATATTTGAGAACTACTGCCCTAGAGGAAGACACAAATCTTGGTACATTAGAGGGGCAGCAAAAGAGAGGCAGCACTCCAAAAGTTGGATTAGTACAATGGCTGAAACAATGAGCACAAGCAAAATCACCACTGTGAGGATCGCACAAGATGGGGCCGGGTTTCATTATATTGTGCATACAGTTGCTATGAGCCAACACACACTAAAAGGCACCTAACAATAAAAAACAGGACTTGTGGTTCGAAGAATATTCTGAAGTAGACCTTAAGAGAAACTCCTATTAATTTAGAACATTGGTTCTCAAACTGTGTGTCGTGACATCTTTGAGGAGACTAATGAACCTTTCACATGGGTGGCCTGATTCCTAACAGAAGCAAAATTACAGTTATGATGTAGCAATGAATATATTTTATGGTTGGGATGTCACCACTACATGAGGAACTGTGTGAAATGGTAGAGGCATTCAGAAAATTAAGAACCACTGCTCTAGAGGAAGTCACAAATCTGTGTATAGAAGGGCAGGAAAAGAGGCAGTGACCAACAAGATGGATTGGCACAGTGGCTGCAACAATGAGCATGAGCAAAAGAACCACTGTGAGGAAGGCACAGGACGGGAAAGCATTTCATTACACGGTGCATAGAGTTGGTATGAGCCAAAACCCCCTCGAAGGCAGCCAAAAACAACAGGACTTGTGCCTCTAACAATATGCTGAAGTAGACCTTAAAAGAAACTCCTCTTAGTGTAGAGTAGCAGCTCTCAAACTGTGGATCACAACGTTTTAAGGGGGAGGAATGACCATTTCACATGGGTGGCCTGATTCATAACAGTAGTAAAATTACAGTTATGAAATAACAGGGAAAATAATTTGATGATTGGGGGGTGTCACCAGTACAAGAGAAATGGTGTGAAAGAGTCGTGGCATTAGGAAGGTAGAGAACCACTGCCCTAGAGAAAGACATAAATCTGGGTACAGTAGAAGGGCAGCAAAAAAGAGGCAACCCACAGCAAGATGGAATACGACAGTGGCTGTAACAATCCGAGCAAGCAAAAGAACCACTGTGAGGATGGCACAGGACAGGACACCTTTCCACCATATTGTTTTAGAGTAGCTGTACGTCGAAAGCTATGAGACAGAATCTAACAACAATAACTACGAGATTTGTGCTTCTAACAATAGGGTGAAATAGATATTAAGAGAAACTCCTCTTAGTTTAGACCAGCAGTTTTCCATCTGTGGGTCGCGACCGCTTTTGGCGGTCAAATGACCCTTTCACAAGTATGACCCGATTCATAACTGTAGGAAAATTACAGTTACAAAGTAACAATGAAATTAATTTTATGATGTAAGTCACCACTACATGAGGAACTGTATGAAAGGGTCATGGCATTAGGAAATTTGACAACCACTGCCCTAGAGGAAGACACAATTCTTGGTACAGTAGAAAGACCACAAAAAAGAGGCAGCTACCCAAAAGTTGGTTTAGCACCGTGGCTGCAACAATGAGCGCAAGTGTAAGAACCACTGTGGCATAGGACGGGAAAGTGTTTCTTTGCATTGTGCATAGAGTTGTTATGAGCCAAAACCCAGTCAATGGTACCTAACAACAGAACTTCTGCATCTACAAATATGCTGAATTCTATCTTAAGAGAATCTCCTCTTAGTTTAGAGCAGAGGATTTTCACCTGCGTGTCACAACCCCTTTGTAGTGTGGAATGAAAATTACACAAGGGTGTCATGATTCATAACAGTAACAAAATTACAGTTATGAATGTGCAATGAAAATAATTTTATGGTTGGGGGTCTCAACTAAATGAGAATCAGTATGAAAAGAAAATGGCATTAGGAAAGTTGAGAGCCACTGCTCTAAAGGAAGACCCAAATCTTGGTACAGAAGGGCAGGAAAAGAGAGGCAGTCCCCAACAAGATACATTAGCACAGTGGCTGAACATAATCAAAGAACCAGTATGAGGAGGGCACAGGACAGGGCGGCGTTCCATTATAATGTGCATAGAGTTGCTATGAGACACACCCACTCTACGGCACCTAACAACAACAACAAATGGACTTGAGCTTCTAACAGTATGGTGAAGCAGACCTTAAGAGAAACTCCTCTGAATTTAGAGCAGCAGTTCTCAACATGTGGGTCGTGACCAATTTGGGGCTTAGACGAACCTTTTACAGGGTGGCACTATTCATAACAGTAGCAAAACTAGAGTTATGAAGTAGCAAAGAATATAATTTTATGATTGAAGGTCTACCACTACATTGGAAAGTGTTGTGGAATAGGAAAGTTGAGATCACTGTCCTAGAAGATGACACAAATATTGGTACAGTAGAAGGGCAGCAAAAGAGAGGCAGCCCCTACAATTTGGAATAGCTAAGTGGCTGCTACATAGAGCCCAAGCCAAGAACCACTGTGAGGAATGCACAGGATGGGTCAGCGTTTCAGTACATTGTACATAGAGTTGCTGTGAGCCAAAACCCACTCGATTGCACCTAACAACAGCAACAACAGGACTTGGGCGTCTAACAATATACTGAACTACATCTTAAAGAAACACTTCTTAGTTTAGAGCAGCGGTTCACAACCTGTGGATCAGGACCTCATTGGGGCTTGAGCTACCCATTCACAGGGGTTGGCCTCTTCTTATTCGTAGCAAAATAACAGGTATAAAGTAGCAACGAAAATAATTTTATGAATGGATGTTCACCACAACATCAGGGACTTCATTATAGTGCCAAGGAATTACGAAGTTTGAGAACCACTGGTTTAGAGCATAGTAAATCTGATTAAATACTACATATTTTAACACGAATGAAGTTGGAAACTAATGGAAATTGGGAGAGCACAGTAGTATAAAATTCCTATGAGGCAGAATTGCTCTACATCATAGAGTAGCTAAGACAATGAGATGATATGAAGTCAAAGAGCTGTAGAGGAAATTCCATAGGACACGTGGCAACAGCTTTATGCTCTTGTTAATTCCTTGGGGCCACCCTATCTTTTGTTGGTTCCCTTAACCCCATCTGCACCACTGTGAACAGTCTTCATTAAACTCTCTTTAATTAAAACTTCTGAATGGTTTGTTTTCTGCTGGACCCCTAACAGATATCATTTAATTTTCTTGATTGCAATTCATCTCTAGCATACAGAAATCTTTCAAGAGTTTGTTTTATGTTTTGTTTTCATCCACAAAAGCATTTACTTCCAGATTTGTTTGTCCTTGTAACAAGATCAATAGTTCTTTCCTCTCCAATGAAATCCAAGTGCTACACTGCCTGAATGCCTATTAAGTTCATGTTTTCCTACATTGAGATCCCAACCATTCCCTACACCAGTGTTTCTCAGCCTTCCTAATGTCATGACTTTTTCATATATTTCCTCAGTTTGTGGTGACACCTGACCACAAAATTATTTCATTTCTAATTCATTACTGTAATTTTGTTACTGTGATGAATCAGGCCACCCCCGTGAAAGTCTCATTCGACCCCCAAAGGAGTCATGACCCACCAGTTGAGATCCACTACCCTAGACCAACGTTTGGCCCGAGGGCTGTATATGGCCCCCCAAATCATCAATACCTGCCAGCATCACACATCTCACCAAAGAGAAGCATTTGTAGCCATCACCTTAGGGGTGAGTTCATTAAATATTTGACCTGTATGGCCCCATGAATGACATTATAAATCACATGATCCTTGGCAGAAAAACAAGTATCCAGCTCCTGCTCTAGACCAAAAGTTCCGAAACTTATTCTGCCTACTGTCCTCTTTTCAGAAAAAGAAATTACTCAGGGACCCCTGTTAATGAAAGAATTTTGTACTATAGCTCACCATCCAGGATAAAATGTAGATATCTGCTTTGTAGATCCCTGGATTTTTCCATGCCAAGCAGATGGTGGTGTTGCCCACTGTGGGAAATGAGACTCTAGGTAAATCAGGTTTGTTTTCACTCTCTGTGCAAGAATTTCAGTTGAGGAGCAAGATCTGTCTTGAAAGAAGTGTATCCAGAATGCTCCTTAGAGGCAAGAATGGCTAGAATTCGTCTCACATACTTGAACATCAGGAGCTATGAGGAGCAACATCATAGAGAAGGCCATCATGCTTAGTAAAGGGGCACCAAAAAGAGGAAGGCCCTCACCAAGATGGATGGACAGTTTCTGCAGCAATAGTCTAAAACATAACAATTGTTGAGAATGGCACAGGAACAGGAAGTGTTTCTTTCGGTTGCACAAAGAGTCGCTGTGAGTTGAAACCAACTTGACAGCATCCAACAAAACTAGATGTGGAGAAAGCATGGACTGGTCTGTGTACAGTGACCCCAGCGAGGTTCCTCGTCCATTTTTGTGTTTAAATGGGCCAGGTGCTCTCACAAACCACCTCTTCAATAGACAACTTAGATTTTTTCTTTCATCCCAGGAACCATTCTGAAATTTAAAATGACCATTTGACACTGAGTTGATTGTGATTCATGGCAATTCATAGGATTTCCAATGGGCATATCCTTTCAGAAACAGATGGCCAGACTTTCTTCCAAGGTATTCTGGGTGCGCTTGAGTCTCCTACGTTTCTGTTAATGGCCAAGTGTTTTCACCATTTGTACTATCCAGGATTGACTTCCAGCTCTATATATCCTTAAAATTGACATCTCTCCTCTCTTTGTAAAGTCATGACCATTGCTCTGTTTCAGTCGATTTACCGTATTCAAAAATAGAAATGACAAATAATTCTACCACCTCACAGAAAATGTCAGAAACTCGTTGCTCTCATTTAATAGTGGCGTGGGTGATTACATATTGGACTGCTAATCCCAAAGTCAACAGTTCAAAACGACCAGCCACTCTCAGGGAAAAAGATGAGGCTTTCCACTCCTATCAAGTTACAGTCTCAAATAACCACAGGAGCAGTTGGACCCTGTCCTATAGGGTAGAACTCAGGTCATGGTGAGTCAGAGTGGACTGGATGGCAGTGAGTTGGCTTGGTTTTTGGAATCCCCTCCTACCACAATATCACACAATTACTAAGTTCATGTTATGTACCAGTGTTCTAAGCATTGCATGTACATTCACTCATTTCATCCCACTGGTGGTGGTGTGGGTGAAGCATTAGAACTGCTAACCAGAAGGCCGGTGGTTCAAATCCACCAGCTGTTCTTCGGGATCAGGATTGGGCTGTCAGCTTTCATAAAGGTGTTCAGGGTTGGACATCTGCCGGGACAGTTATTACTTTATCCTGCCGAGTTGCTATGGGTCTGAATGAACTCAAGAGCAGTGGGGTTTTGGTGGCTTTTGCAACCCTTTTAAGAGGAGCGCTGGTGGGGCAATAGAGAAGCCCTTGACTATTTACCACAAGCTCAGAAAAAACCTCAGCAGCTTCCCCTGAGAATGATGCATCAATTTTCTCCAGGACAAGTCACAGCTTATAGGAACACCTCTAGAATGGTTCCACTCTGTCCTGCAGGCTCACTATGAATTGGAATTGACAGACCCATTGGTAGTGAGTGCATCAGCTCCCGACTATTGGTGAGAACATGAATGCACAGAAAAGTGAAACAATCTAGCCCAGAGGTGACCAGGTTATCAAAGGGGGAGCTAGATTTCATATCCCAGCAGACCAACCTCAGAGACTACAGGCTTAGCTCCACACTCTGCTGATGTCTTGACTACAAGTGGTTGGATTTTGCATCCCTTCCCCTACACATCATCTCCACTGTCCAATATCGATCAATGTTAGCATGAGAACTGAAGAGTCACACTCTAGCCCTGCCCAATCCCACACGTACAGGTGAGAAAAAAATGGTGAGACCACTGGGCAGTTTTAGCTGCCACCTCTACTTCCACCGCCTCAATGCACACAAAAAGAAGTCAGAGAAAGCATTTTTGGCCTTGCCACCACTCCTTAGCCCTGACATCTTGGGGCCTGTCCACTCTCTTGGACACCCACAAGACGGCTACCTGGGAACTTCCCCTGGGGCACTTGGGGACAAAGGAAAGGGCACACGCCTGCAATGAAATTCACACTGTAACAACTTGTTTCCCCCTTGGAAAATGACACCATTAGCTGCTTCAATTGTGCATGAAATATAAATTACATGACTCAGACGTATCATGTCGGAGCAGCCATGATGCTAAGTGATGAGGCTCTCCATCGAGCAGCCCCTCTCCAACCAGCATGTCCAAAGACACCCAAGACCCGAGGCTGACAGCTGAGAACGAGGTTCTGTGGTCTTTGAGTGTGCCTGCTTCATAGAGCCCACAAGGGAGAATCTTTCCGGGTGACCCAGGATGCCAGGCTGGAATATTCCAGCCATCTGCTGTCATCACCCTGGACCTCCCATTTTCTTTAAACGGAGTCGAATGCTGAACAGTACTCTTTCCTTCCATAACCCCCAGAAAAGTAGGAAAAAGGTGGTAGTGATTGTGGTAATATCCTTCTTGCTAAGGAGATTTGGTGATGCTGTGGGTTAAGCATCTCACTACTAATCACAAGGCCAGCAGTTCAAACCCACTAGCTGTTCTGAGAAGGAGAAAGATGAGGCCGTCTGACAATGGACAAATTTATGGTGTCAGACACCCACACAGGAAGTTCTACTATTTCCTCTAGGATTGCTATGCATCTGAATTGGCTGGATTCACCAGAAGTAGGTTTTGCTTCTTCGGAGTGTATTTGTACATGTGTGTGTACATGTGCGTGTGCGTGCCTGTGAGTGCGTGTGTCTGCATTGTCGCTTGTGTGGTTTGGAAGCCCAGAGCAGGCAGACCGAGGCTGCATAGGAAGCAGTTGAGAAGAGAGAAGGGTGAGATCCTTCAAGAGGTAGATAGATCCAAACTCATTTCCCAGATCCCTTCTATATTCATTCTGCCTCCCATTCATAACTCTTTCTGGCTCAAATTACTCCGTACTCTCTCCCGGGCTAGCGCCCCACAGCTTTCTACCCCATTTCACCACTAGATCTCTGGACACTACTCTAAATCAGCTTGAGATACTCAATGATTGATGAGCTGCTGAAGGATTGGATCAGCCACCCTTCTTTGTGTCCATGAAAGAATTTTCCAAAACCTCATGTCACAAGCAGGTACCCTTGCTTTTAGAGAAGAGGCATAGGCTAATTTGTATGTTTCCACCTTGAGAGGGCCAAGCACCACCATGTACAATTAGTAGATAACCATAAGTGTGTCACTTTTGTGGTCACTACACATCTCCTTTGGAGGACCCATTTGCCCCTCTCCTAGCACCGTGATCCCTGGTGCCATGGCTAGACTGGGATGGGACATCCATGTGCTCAACCAGGAACTGCCAGGTGGAATCAGAGCCACTGTCCCCTCTGCAGAGCCTCTGTGAGGACAGGGAGTTTGGAAACACAGCTTAAAGCTGCGGGAGGAGAAATTTAGGAAATTATCACGCATTTATGCTAATGACAACTGTACAAAACCCACAACCACCCTTCAAATGCCCTGCCACTGAGCAGAGCCAAAAGAAGGAAAAGCCAAAATCCACATATGGGTACAGGAAGACCTCTGGATGGTGTCCTTGTGGGGGGCTGGGAAGCGGGAGTGTGGACTTGAGGAGGCTCAAGGGCTCAGGCTGGGAAAGAGCCAAGATGCCTGTCGACAAAACCCTTCAGACCAGACACAACCAGAGGAAGTTCAACTCTCTCTCTTTGTCTCTCTGCCTAACCACCAACCTCTTACCCAGTGCAGGAGCTTCTTTGAACAGGGTCCACAAGGCCAGATGTGAGAGCTAACAGCTCCTGTTACTACCCTGGCTTGGGAAACCTCCCACTTTCTGGAAATGCAAATATTTTCTTGGACTTTGATCAAGACCAAGATCAACCCTACCCTCCCCCTTTTCTCACAGAGGCACTTGGTCAGAATGGCAAATAGCGCTCAACTGCCATGTGCTCCGCCTCTTTATTCCTTGTTCCATTCGAACCAACTGCTGCAAAAAATCACAAAAGTGCCAGATGGAGGGCAGGGCAGTGCTTTCTTTTCAGGCTTCCCTCTCATTCTTTCTCTGGTCGCATCATCATTCCAGGTACAGCAAACTCATTGCAGTCCAGTCAATTCCTTATGTAAGTTTTCCGAGGTTGTACAACATTACTGGAACAGACAGCCCCATCATTTTACCTTGAAGCAGCTGGTGGGGTTCAACTGTCAACCTTTCAGCTAGCCATTCAACATTTACATGACAGTGCCTTCAGAGTGGTGAGTCATAGTGTGAAGACACCGCGGGAAAGAATCATTCTTCTGCCTTATTTTCATAAGGTGGGTTACTAGGTAGGCAGGTGTGAGGCAGGTGTAAGTAGAAATCAACTTGATGGCAACAAACAACAACACCGATGTTATTGTTTTGGGGCTGGGGAACTGAGACCTATGAGGCATGGAGCTAAGTAACAGCTACTTCAGGTTTGTTAGGCACTTTGTCGTTGAGCTCTGTTCTAGATACTGGTTATACAGCTAGAAGGAAGGTAGCATCTCTGTTCCTGGGGTTGAGAGATGCGAGGGGTTGGGAAACTTCCTGTCCCGTTAGTAGTGGGTGTAGATTTTGTTTCTGTTGTTAGATGCCATTGAGTCAATTCCAACTCCTAGCCACACTATGGACAATAGAACGAAACACCACCCAGTCCTGCACCATCCTCTCAATAGTTGTTATGGTTCAGCCCATTGTTGCAGCCACTGTGTCAATCCATTTACTGAAGGTCTTCCTCATTTTCGCTTATCTCTCTTCACCTAGCAGAATGTCCTTATTCCTCCAGGGACTGATCTCTCACTAACAGTATGTCTAAGGTACATGAGGGGAAGTCTCACCATTCTTGCTTCTAAGGAGTATTCTGGCTGCATTTCTAACCCACATTTGTTTGTTCTTTTGGCAGTTCATAGTACTTCCAATATTATTCAACAGCATCCCAATATAAATGCATTGATTCTTCTTTGATCTTCCTTTTCAATGTCCAACTTTCACGTGCATACAAGGCCATTGAATATATGACTCAGATGGCTTTAGTCAGGTACACCTTCAGCTTCAAGGTAACATCCTTGCTCTTAAACACTTTGGAGAACAATTTTGAAAGAGGTCTCTGGCTGCAACGCGTGGCCCCTTTAAGGATGAAGAGGCGGGGCGCACAGGTGGAAGCCCATGGCCCCTTTAAGCCTTGGCCTATTTGGCAGCAGCTGGAGCCACTATTGAGGACAAGGCAAGAGGCCAGCCAGCACTTCCTGTGGAGGCCAAGGGCTCAGGACCTGAGCAGGTTAAGCTCTGAGTGCTGAGTGAGCCAGCCTCAGAGCCGCACCAGCTCCATGGGCCAAAATGACCTGATGGGCAAGGCCTAGGGCTTCGCAGACCAGGTGTGGTTCCTGCGGCCTCCCCGCCCTATCCCAGACTCCCGCCCACCCGGGCCTTGCCACCATAACCCCTGATGTGGGTCTGCAGCCCACCTGGTGCCTGCCTAGGCCCCAGAACTCCTGCCCTGCCTGGTCCACCCACCTGAGACCTCACTCCAGGCCCCCTGCCCCAACCCTGGTCCTGCTCCAGGCCCCCTCCCTGCCCAAGACTTTGTTAGTCTGGTTGGTCATGAGGGATGGAAAGGAGGAGGGATCCTGCCCAGGCCCCTGCACCCCATCCAACTTGGGATGCTCTGGGTTGGTACAGCCCCCAAGATGGCTTCCCTCCCACAGGCCCATATACCCAGAACTCCATTGGACCCACTTGGTACGTGAGGCCTCCCCATCAAGGGCTCGGGATATGTGCCCACAGCCTGGAATTGGATCCTAGCTTGCTAGAGCCCCACTCCCCTCCCCTTAAGATCCCTAGAAAGTGTCTGTTTGTGGGGGCCCTTGTGGGGTCACACTCTGGCTGTGAAGGGCTAGGCTATGGCTTTTGGCACTTGTCTTCTCCATTCTGAATCTTTAGACCATTGGTCCTTCCACGGGGCAGTTCTACAGGAGTAGCAGGGAACTCTATTCGGGAGTGAAGTTGGCCAGATTTGAGTAGGGGTGCCCTGGCAGGGATGCCAACTTGGGAGAAGAGCCCATCTCCCCTTTCTCTTTCCCAGCTGCAAAAAAATTTAAAAAAGGAAGAGGTCTCATAGAGCAGATTTACCCAATGCAATACATCCTTTGTGTTCTTGACTGGGGCTCGCGTGATCATTTATTGTGGATCGCAGCAAGAAGATAGCACTGATCACTTCAATATTTTCTCCATTTATAATGATCATGTTGTAGATGACAGGGACATAATTACATATAAATATGTCCCTGGGACCCAACTCCTGGGGAGTCCCAAACAACTTGATGAAAAGGAAAATGAGAGAGAGAAGACAAGCACTCAGAGCCTAGGTTGGAAGGATAGTCCTTTGTGAATAGAGAGCTTCAAGGGTATTGGAGTTCCTGGAGGAGGGCAAAGAGTTCCACACTCAACTATTCAACAAATCATTGGCAGTTGGAACCCACACAGGGGCACCATGGAGGAAAGGCCTGGAAACCTGCTTAAAGCCTATAGTCTTGAAAGTCCTGTGGAATCCACACATAAGGCACCATGAGTCAGAATCAACTCTCTCATGCCTGTTTTGGTTTGGGTAGAGGAGCTATTAGAAGCAGTGGGGTATAATGTTGAATCCAAGAAGAGGAAGGATTTGGTCACCATTAAAGCGACTTCTGACCCAATTAATAACAATCATACAGACTTTTGTGGGAGAAAGATGAGGATTTCTACAGCTGTAAATATTTAGTGTCTAAAACCCACATAGACAGTTCTACCCTGCCCTATATAGTCGCTGATTTGGTGTCAACTGGATGGCACTAAGATATCAACTATCTGCTGAAAGGTTGCCATGTGGAAGAGCTTGTGCCAAGTCCGTTATGGATATGCCTATGATCTTTGTGGGAGACAAAGGTCCTGCTTAAGATTAATGTCTCTGGTGTCAAATCGCTCTATTGTCCAGTCTTGACTCTATGTCCTTCTAGCTCTATAACCTCAGAAAAATCATTGAACCCCCTTTGTTCTGCTGTGTGTACAAGGGAAGTGAAAAATAGTTCTTAGGTTGTGTGTTCGAGGTTGAGATTGAATGATAGAAAGACCTTGTTGTTGTTAGTCGCCAGCAAAGCAAATTTGATTCCTTGTGACCTTATGCCGGATAGGACTAATTACTGCTAGATCCTATGCAATCTTCCTGCCCATTGGCAGGTTTGAGGTCATTGTTGCGGTTATTGTGCCAGTCCGTGTCATGAAGAGTTTCCCCAGATCCACTATTTTACCAAACATGATGTTCTCGTCTCGCAATTGGTCTTTCCTAACGACATGTCCAAAATCAGCATGACAAAATTTTGCCATTCTATCTTCTAGGAACATTGTTCGAAGAATGTCGTGGTTCGATTTCCTCCAGGACTGATTTGCTCATTCTTTTGGCCACCCACAGTATACTCAATACATGATCTTTTCCATCACGGTCATTTGAATGCCTCAATCCTTCTTAGAATCCTGGTCCTCACTGTTGTAGAAACTCCATTTCTCACAGCTTGCTTCAGATCTGCTGAAGTGGAATCTGAGTTCTTGTAGGCCCCAAGGACATGGCATTTGTGTGCCTGCTAGAAGCACTGAGGAACAACGTCTGGCCCATAGTAAGTGCTTATAATTGTTCATTGCGATCAGTGTTATTATTTATCATCCCTTGTAAACTTTCCAGCACACGCACAGGTCAGGAAACCAAGATTCTGAGCCTGTCAGTGCCTTCACTGAGTCTACCCCTCAGGAGAGGGGAGGGGCTGCATGCAAATCGAATACATGATCAAACCAGTTGGCCTGGGTGGAGGGACTTTCAATGCTAAAATAGGGGGACGGGTTGTTGGGTATGTGGGAGGAAAGGCATCTAAAGAAAATCAGCAGAGTGCTCCGAGGCTCTGGAGTTCTGACTACAAAGACACATAACCCAGGCCTATATATCTTTGGGGGATGTGCAAGACCAGTAATTACAGGTAAAGACATACATCACAGGAAGGGGTTGCACTATAGGGTATACAGCAATGAGAGGGGGACAATATAGGGATATACACAATAGGAAGAGGAGGGATTGGGGGCACACATGTGACAAGGGCAGATCCTAGATTCAGGATGGCAGCCTAACTTTGAATGTCACTGAGCTGGTTTGACCTGTTTTCTGGGTCTCCATAGAAACCATTATCAGTAGGGTGTAAACTCTTCCTATGGGAACCAAACTAATGGTCACAAGCATTTAGGGAGAACTAGCCCATTGTCCTTAACAGCAGGGAGGGGGGGACCTCTACCTGCCCTGGGAGCAGACAGTTGTCTGGCCAATGACTGCCTTCAGGGAGGATGTCTCCAAGCATCTGGCCTCCCACGATATTCTAGCAAATAGGCTCTAGTGTTTGACATGTCTTTGGGGAGACAAATCTGGGGAGAAGTCTCTTTATAATTCCACATACATGATGTAAGGTATCGGTCCATTTGCCTTCATTCCTTTGCATGTGGCGACTCAGTGGTCATAGCACTGTGTATTGAATAAGTGGGTCTTCCCCCATTCACATAATTGTCAAATCACAAGTTACCATAGGTGTACGGGTGTATTTCTTGATTCTCATTTCTACTCCTTGGACTGCCCTCTTAGGAGTACCACACTCTTTTGATGATTGTGGCTTTGTTAGATCTCTCGGGAGATCGAGTTGTACCTCGTTAGAAAGAATTCACGCCGGAGCCTGGTTCGTGATCCAAGTGAGTTTGATGAGAGGTAGAAGAAGTTCCAGGTTTTACACAGCACCCATAGGACTCCTCCCGACCATGTAGCCTGGCTGAAGCTGCTCAGCGTCACGCAAAGATCTCTCCTTACCTGCGACTCTCTGCTCTCTGTTAGATCTCTCTCTCTCTCTCTGTCTCTCTCTCTCTCTCTCTCTCTCTCTCTCTCTCTCTCTCTCTCTCTCTCTCTCTCTCCCTTCTCCCCCTCCCCCTCCCCCACCCCTCCCTTTTCATGGATTCCAGGGGGAGGCGTGGTGGACGACCCCAGATGGACCCCATTGGCTGAACTGAATTCACCTGGCTCAGGTGGGCTGATCCAGGTTTAGCACCCACCCAATCCCACTGGTGGGAAACCTGAGCCTCTGAGCATGTGCAGTGTGCCGCTCTTTGTTCCCTTGCCTGGCTCTCTGGGCATGGCTTAAGGGACATCCCATCCCTGCGCTAGTCTGCCTAACAACGTTACAGTACATTTTTAAATTGGAAAGGATGAAACTTCCTATTTTTAAAAATTTATTTTTTATTTTATTTTGAAACCTCCTATTTTGTTCTTCTTTTTTTCAAGATCATTTTTACTATTTGAGGCCCTTTGCAATCATGTGAATTTGAGAATTGACTTTCCGTTCCCCTAAAAGGAACATAAAAGCTGTTGGAATTTTTATAGGGATTGCAGATCACTTTGGTCATATTGTCATCTTAACAATATTAAGCCTTCTAATTTATTTATGTCTTCTTTAAATTCCCTCAGAAGTATTTTTAGTATTTGTCTCCCTCATTAAATTATTCCCCAGTCCCATCTACATGTAACCTCCTTTCTGGGAAATGGGCAATGCGACGGTGGGTGAGGGGAGATGCGGGGCAGTGTAAGATAAGATAAAATAATAATTTATAAACTATTAAGGGTTCATGGGGGAGGGGGAGGGGGAGCGGAGAGGGAGGGGAGGGGAAAAAAGGAAAAAGCTGATTCCAGGAACCCAAGTGGAAGACGAATTTTGAGAATGATGAGGACAACGAATGTATAAGGGTGCTTTACTCAATTGATGTATGTATGGATTCTGATAAGAGTTGTATGAGCCCCAATAAAATGATTTATTAAAAAAAATATTCCTCAGTCCTTTAGTTGTTTAGATGGTATTAGAAATGGAATTGTTCTCTTTCTTTCCTTTTCCGATTGTTTGCTGCTGGTGTATGGAAGCACAACATATTTTTAAAGAATCTTTTTATTAGGGACTCATACAACTCCCATCACAATCCATATACACATCAATTATGTAAAGCACATCCGTACATTCATTGCCCTCATCGTTCTCAAAACATTTGCTCTCCACCTAAGCCCCTAGCATCAGGTCCTCATTTTTTCCCTCCCTCCCTGTTCCCCCCTCCCTCATGAACCCTTGATAATTTATAAATTATTATTTTGCCATATCTTTCCCTGTCCGATATCTCCCTTCACCCACCCCTCTGTTGTCTGTCCCCCAGAGAGGAGGTCACATGTAGATCTTTGTAATTGGTTCCCCGTTTCCAACCCATCCTCCCTCTACCCTCCCAGCATCACCACTCACACCACTGGTCCTGAAGGGATCATCTGCCCTTGATTCCCTGTGTTTCCAGTTCCCATCTGTACCAGTGTACATCCTCTGGTCTAGGCAGACTTGCAAGGTAGAATTGGGATCATGATTGTGGGGGAGGAGGAAGCATTTAGGAACTTAAGGAAAGTTGTATTTTTCATCATTGCTACATCGCACCCTGACTGGCTTGTCTCCTCCCCGAGACCCTTCTCTAAGGGGGTGTTGTCCAGTGGCCCACAAATGGACTTTGGGTCTCCACTCTGCACTCCACCCCTCATTCACTATGATATAATTTTTTGTTCTGATGATGCCTGATACTTGATCCCTTCAACACCTCGTGATCGCACAGGCTGGTGTGCTTTGTCCATGTGGGCTTTTTTTGCTTCTGAGCTAGATGGCTGCTTGTTTACCTTCAAACCTTTAAGACCCCGACTCTATAGCCGGGCACCATCAGCTTTCTTCACCACATTTGCTTATGCACCCATTTGTCTTCAGCGATCAAATCAGGGAGGTGAGCACACAATGATATGAATTTTTGTTCTTTGATGCCTGATAAGTGATGGCTTCGGCACCTCTTGATCACACAGGCTGGTGTGCTTCTTCCATGTGGGCTTTGTTGCTTCTGAGTTAGATGGCCGCTCGTTTACCTTCAAGCCTTTAAGACCTCAGATGCTATTATCTTTTGATAGCCGGGCACCATCAGCTTTCTTCACCACATTTGCTTATTCACCCGCTTTGTCTTCAGCAGTTGTATCAGGAAGGTGAGCCTCATAGAGTGTCAATTTAAAAGAAGAAAGTATTCTTGCATTGAGGGAGTACTTGAGTGGAGGCCCAAAGTCCTTCTGCTACCTTAATACTAAACCTATAAATATGTGCACATAGATCTGTAAGGTCTCTCTCTCCGGGACTAGATTTCAGCCTTAGTCCTTGGCTCCGCGCGAGAAAGATTTTATGCTGAAGCCGGGCTCGTGATCCAAGTGAATATAATGAAAGTTCAAAGAAGCATCAGGTTTTATGCGGCACCCATAGGATTCCTTTGACCATGCGGCCTGGCAGAGACTGCTCCGGGACACGCAAGGATCTCTCCCCTCCCACGGAGATGACCAGACCCTCTCCCTCTCGGTTCCTGCCTTCTTAAGGGTTCCTGGGGGAGGCGTGGTGAACGACCCCAGGTCGATCCCATTGGCTGAATTGTAGTAAACTGGCCCAGGTGGGCTGCTCCAGGTGTAACGCCCATCTCCACCCACTGGCGGGAAAATCCAGCTTTGTCCTTTGCTGGTTCTCCTGGGCATGCGTAAATGGACTTCCCAATTACCTAGGCTAAGCTACCTAACAGATCTATTTCCCCATCCTCATATATAAACATATTTGCCTATGTACATATCTTTATCTAGAACTCTATAAATGCCCTTTGCCTCCCAGCTCTTTCCTCTATTTCCTTTTTTGACTTTCCACCTTTCCCTCTATCATGCTCAGTCCCCACCAGGGTTTCAGCAATTCCTCTTGGTTACATTACCCTTGATCATGCCCTACCAAGCCTCCCACACCCTCCTCACCACCGATTTGGGTCACTTGTTCCTTTGTCCCTGGGTTTGTTAACACCACTACCTTTCCCCCCACTTCCCCCTCTCCCATGTCCCCTCAGAATTGTTGGTTCCATTGTTTTCTCCTCCAGATTGTTCATCCAGCCTATCTTATTTAGACAGACCTGAGGAGGTAATAACATGCACAAAAACAAGACAGAGCAAAACCAAGAAACAATATACAGCAAAACAACAACAAACCAATGACAAAAACCAAAACAAAACACAATAAGAAAAAAAAGCTTGTAGTTAGTTCAAGGATTGTTTGTTGGCCTTTAGGAGTGTTTTCCAGTCCAGTCTGTTGGGGCACCATGCTGGCTCCAAAGTCCACCTTCAGCATTCCCTGGGGACCTCGCCACTCCAATCCCTTGCTGTTGCACCCCTTTAGTGTTTTGCCTCAGTGTGGCAGGATCATATTGGGTGCAATTCCCACACTGTGTCTCCATTGTTGTCCCCTGTAGGGCTATGAGTCAGTGAGGGGCGCCATGTCTCCTAGTTTGGCTGGCCATGTGGTCCTCTCTGTGAACTGGCTGTTCTAATTGGAAATATCGTCCCCATGGCCTGGTGGTCCAGGATGTGCTCCACTCTCCTCGTTCCCCTTCCTCTGCTCCCGTGTGCTCTGATCAGATATGTCCCTCTCCCGGAGCTTCAGATTCAATGCCGCCCTTTGAAATAAATTCTTCTGGGGGGAGGGGCAGGTGTCCATTTAGTAGTTGGGATTGGGACCGGCCCCTCATACCTCTCCACTGGTTCCCTACTGCATGCTGGCATGCTGCATTCACATCTTGGAGCATTGGGTTGAAGTCTGGTCTCTCTTTCCCTGTGGAGATAAAAACAATACCCGCTCCCCTTGGGTGGGTTAGTGAGGCTGAAATTCTTTAAGTGAGCAGACAGCGTCTATTTTCTCCTGAGGAGTGGCCGATGGGTTTGAACCACTGACCTTGCTGTTAGCAGCTACCGGGGTTCCTTACAGTTAGCCGTAGGCACACTAAATGAAGAGACAGTAGGTTAGAAGATAAATGTGGGGAAATCAGTTAAGTGGAATGAGGGGCTCCGGGATGGAGGTTCAATAGGGTGAGTAGAGCGGGCCTCAATGAGGAGGTGGCTCTTGGGCACAGACTCACGGGCGGGGAGGGAGGGAGTGTGCAGACACATGCGGGGGCAGTTCACGGAAGGCAAACACCCTGAGTCGGAGAGAGGTTGGTGCGCTCGGGAGAGGGAAACGTTTTGCCCATGTGTTTTTGGTTGGTTAAATTCCTAGCAGAGGAATTATGGGGTCAAAGGAATTGTCTCGATCTCCTTTGAAATTTTCTCATTTCAAAGCCCTGGGATAGAAGAGTGACCGTACCCCAAAAGAAATCTATTCAAATGCAAGAAAATCAAAATGGAAGAAGAGCAGAAAACATAAAGGGGCTAAAAATAGCAGTTAGCACCTCTGTTAAGAATTTCTGTGAGAATCTCAGGGGTTTACTGAGTCATCTTCCGCGGTGCCTGTTACAGTGGGCTGGCACAGCTTGGCCACGTGTCACCCCTCCGCGTTCCTGTATCTACTAGGTAGGATCCTTCTTGCCTCTTTGCCAGTGACTTTCAAGTACCAATCAGCTCTTCCCTTTACACCTTCCCAGGTCCCCGGGGACCTTCCTATTCAGCTCCAATTTCTGATCTAGCTAAAGACATCCCCACTTTCCCACTGACCGTGAGACTAATCGGGTGACTTCACTGGAGGCACGCGACCTTGTGGTTCAGGGGTAGGGCAGTGGTCTTGAAGCACAGGGGGGACCTTCCTCTCTACCCAAGGGAAAGAATGGAGGGAGCTGCAGGGCCAGGGAGCAGGGAGGGTGTGTGGTAAGGGGCCGGCTCCAGGCAGAGGCTAATCAGAGGAGAAGAATGGGTTGGGCCCCGTTACCAAGGCCAGGCAGACTTTATTCTCCAAGTGGTAAGTCATCAAAGGAGGTTTGCTCAGAGTGACAACATGAGGCTGCCTTTCAAGAAGATGTCCGGAGCTGGGGTGATAAATGCTTTTGGAAGGAGGGGAGTTAAGCCAGGGGAACCAGTTAGTTCACTGTGGCAGGAGATATTGTAAGCCTTTCATCCAGTCATTAAGCCAGTGTGTACTGGGGATCCTGGCCGTGCTGGGCACTGTGCTCCATCCTGGGAAGGCATAACCCACACCCCCACCCTCATGGAGATCACATTCTAGCCGGGGACAGAGACAGCTATCCAGTGGAAATCAATTGAGTAGATAGTATATTAACCTGTTTGCAAACCTGTCACTGGAGTCGTAGAACTGCCCCGTATTGTGTCTGAGGAAACAGATTGGCCACCACGTCTCTCTCCCGAGGGGTACCTGGTGGACTGAGATCATACCCTCCTGGTTAGCAGCCACGTGCTTAAGCACCGTGCCACCACCAGGGCCCGTAGATAGTGTGCTTGACGGTGCAGGTGGTCAAGTGGACATGCACGCAGGAACGGAACGAGGAGTTTTTCAGAGCCCCGGGGTGGTGTCCATGGTTAAGCATTTGTCTTACTAATGGGAAGGTTGGTGCACTTTGCCTACTCCTAAAGGACCCCAATGAAATGCAATCCTTTTCAGAAAAGTCAGGGCCACAAACTGTGGAGCAAAGGTCCACTCTGACATCCCGGGTCACCAGGAACCAGAATCGACTCGAGGGCAACTGTTGTTTGTTTACTAGAAATGGTTGTGGGCTGGGGCCGGGAGGGGGTGGGCGGTGGGTGGTGTGGTTCACATGTTCCGAAAGAAGAAGGATAGCCAGCTGGGGGAAGGAAGGCTCTTGGGGTGACTTGTGAGTGGAGGGGCCCCAAAGGAGGTGGCATGGGAGAGGGAGAAGGTGAGGGCGAGGGAGGTTGGGAGTGTTTGTAGGTAGACTCGGTGAGACGAGGAGCCAGCCAGGAGCACAACAGGGAGTCAGTGATGTTTATGAAGGGCAGCAAGAGAAAGCCACCCAGGCAGCACACAGCACGGTACCATCATGGAAGACCCAGGGCGTTCAGCTTATAGGCATGTCTCCCCGATGAGGCTGTCAGCATCTTGAAAGGACCCATTCACACTGGCCAAGCCAAGTGCTGAGCACATTCCAAAATATTCAGTGAATATTCGCAGTTGGAAGGCATTCTTCCTTCATCTTGCTGCCCCCAGCCACGGGGAGCTCCCTGCGTGGTGCCTGAGGCTGCTTTTCTATACTTCGCTAGAGGTCTGCCACCGCAGCTAGGGAAGCTAACCAAGGGTCTGGCCCCAGGGAGGACTGGGGTTGGGCCAAGCAGGAGTCCCGCTGTGTTAGCCCCAGTTGACCAGAAAAACAAATTCATAGACACTTATATGTGTTTTAAAAGAGAACTTTATATCAAAGAAAAAATGTACATTAAGAAAACATCCCAGCCCAGTCCAGATCAAGTCCTTAAGTCTGATATTAGCCCATATGTCCGACACCAGTCTATAAATCCCTCTTCCTACTCATTAAACACAAGCAATGATGGTGATGCAGGAAGATCACAGGCCAGTGGGTGGAAAGCCTTGTGGACCCAGTGGTGGTGGAGGCATCCCAGCGCTAGCAGGGGTCTCCAAGTGAGCCCTGCGGCTCCAGGGCTCTAGTGTAACTCTGTGTGTCTTGTCAGCAGGAATGTCTCACAGGAAGGGAGCTATTGATTACCGAGGGCACCTACAAATGAGGTCATCAAGCTGCAACCTGAATGACAGCTTAGACTCCACCCCTCCACAAGTTGACACCAGAGTATGTTGCTCACGTGCTCTTGGGCTGTGTGGCCCCTCCTGGAGTAGGCATGCGGCAGCCTCCTCCTTGAAAATCCCCTTCTATTTCTGGTGGTCCAGAGTCTCTTGGTCCCTACCCAGTGAGCACTGCCCAGTGATACCCTGTGGCCTGCCCAGAGAGGGCATCTCATCCGTAAGTGGCTGGGTGCTGTTTATGTCAACATCTACCTCCCACCCCACTTAAGAGCTTGGCGTGCCTCCAACCGTGCCCTACCTGGATGAGGCCCCGATGCCACTGCACTTCTACCGGGACTGGGTCTGCCCCAGCAGGCCCTGCATCGTGCGCAATGCCCTGCAGAAGTGGTCGCTCCCCTATCTGAGGTGGGTGCAGCCCTGGGCTGGGCTAGGGTGATGGGCGAGCTGTCTTGTGGCATGTGGGCATGCTCTTAGAGTCCCTTCCCCTAGGGCCACGGTGGGCGCCACGGAGGTGAGCGTAGCGGTGACCCCAGATGGCTATGCTGATTCCGTGCGCGGAGACCACTTCGTGATGCCACCCAAGCGCCTGCTGCCCCTGTGAGGTGTGTTGGATGTCCTGGAGGGCAGGGCCCAACACCCTGGTGTGCTCTACGTGCAGAAGCAGTGCTCTAACCTGCTTACTGAGCTGCCCCAGCTGCTGCCCGACTTGGAGCCCCACATGCCCTGGGCCTCCGAGGCTCTGGGTGAGAGGGGGCGACTGGGGCAGAGGGCAGTCATTGAGAATACACAGCAGAAGTACACACCAAGCTTCTACACTGACAGCTCGGTGACATTGATTGTCTTGGCCCACACCCACCACCCCATGGCCAGGGTCAGGCCCTGCCGCCCTGGAAGCCTTGACTGTTGACCGACTGCAAAGGATTAGTGCTCTAACTTTTGCCTGTGGGGGGCGGGGCCCACTCCCCAAGCCCTCCAAACCATGGCCTCTTCGCCACTTTTCCCTGGGATGCCCCTCGCTCGCACGCAGCACCCCTGCCCACATCCTGTTGGATGTTATCCCAGACCCAACCTGCCGGGGACAACCGCTCCTAACTCTCCTCCTCTGTCCTGCAGGGAAGATGCCAGAGGCGGTGAACTTCTGGCTGGGGGAGGCGGCCGCAGTGACGTCTTGTAGGTGTCTCTGGGATGCAGGGACAGGGAGGAGCCAGGATGGGACAAGGGTGGGAGGCTGGCCTGGAGGGTCGGTCTACAATTCTGCAAACAGAGGAGGAGCGGCGTTGCAGCGTGGTGGGTGGGATGACTTTGGTGTGGGGACGCACTAGACATCTCTCAGAGGGCACGTTGGCCCCGGAGGTGAACTTGGGAGAACCCTATGCGTGGATATTTACCTCTTTGGAGAGATGACCCGCATGGGGCGTGTGGTGTGTGCCAAGTCCCTGGTGGCTGGGATCTGGAATGCCCTCCACCCCAGCCCCACTGGGCATCTCCTGGAGTCTGGTTTGACTATGTCGTTGAGAATACACAGAGCAAAAGCACACACCAAGCTTCTACGCTGACAGCTCAGTGACATTGATTCAGTCCCTCTAGTTGGTTCAAACGTTCTCACCCTCCATTCCCGAGTTCTTCTCCCTGAGGGAAATGAGGGGGCTTCAGAAACTGTGTAGAAAATAATGGGATTCCCCCTCCCCCCTTATAAATTCATTGTCCTCCAGGATCCTGGCTGTTCTTTGAAGAGGCTGTTTTCAGTCTGAGCCTGAATGGAGTTTAAAAGAGTACCATGCTCATGGCAGAAGGATGGAGATCCTTTACTGGCTAAGTTGAACTAGTACTGGGCGTAAAGGAGACATCAGGGGACACTTTGGATGGAAGGTTGAAATCTTTATTCGCAGGACTTTCTCGTTTTTACACCCCTGGCTGTCTTGAGGCGCAAGGCTCTGGGTGGGCAGGTTCTGCCTCTCATGTGCCCTGCTCCGCCAAATCTGCCCAGGACCTTCTTTGTGTTGGCAGTGCACAAGGACCACTACGAAAACCTCTACTGTGTCCTCTCTGGAGAGAAACATTTCCCGTTACACCCGCCCAGCGACCGACCCTTCATCCCCTATGGTAGGGCTGGGGCCTGCCTTACGCATGGGCCCCAAACCAGAGGAAGGGTAGCGAGGATTCCCTGCCTGTGTCCCTGGGGCCAGGCAGCCAACAGAAGAGGCTGGGAGGAGGTGTGAGGGGCTGAGAGCACTCTTTGCTGAGCTCCCCCTTTTTCTCTGGCATCAGAGCTGTACACCCCAGCAACCTACCGACTCACTGAGGCGGGCACCTTTGAGGTGGTGGATGAAGAGGCCATGGAGAAGGTGTCCATCTTGGCCCTGGGCCTCAGGGAGGGGCGAGCTCATCCATCTCCGAGGAGCAAGCGGGCCCCAAAGGTCTTGGGAAGGTGGCCCCTTCCTCCGTAAGGTCCCGCCTTCTGGGGCTGGCTTCCCAGGGCGGATGGAGGGGGACCTTTGGCCCTTACCGTTGGCAAGGCCAAAGGCCGAGTTCCCTGGTCCTGCTCCGTCCCCAGGTGCCCTGGCTTCCACTGGATCCCCTGACACCAGATCTGTCCCGGTACCCACAGTACCGTGGGGCCCAGGCCCTCCGCTGCACCATGCAGGCCGGGGAGATGCTCTACCTGCTGGCCTTGTGGTTCCACCATATGCAGTAGTCCCAGGGCTGCATTGCTGGTGAGGAGCTGCTGGCCTCGGCCAGCGGGTGGGCTGGGGAGGCTCTGGGTCAGAGCTGGGCCACCCACTCCTGTGCTTGCTCTCCCCACAGTGAACTTCTGGTACGACATGGAGTATGACCTCAAGTACAGTTACTTCCAACTGCTCGACACCCTCACCAAGGCCTCAGGCCTGGACTAGTGGAGCCCCCAGGGAACGTGCCCCCCCACAGCTCAGGGGGCACTCTGGCTCCTCCCCAGATGGGCCCCCACAGAGACACCCTGCAATCTGTCTGACCCAGAACCCCGTTTGGGTTGGGACCGACCCTGGAGACTATCGTGGGTGATAGGAGGAGGACCAGGAAATGCCAGGCAGGTGTCTAGTCAGGGTTCCCAGAAAGCTGCCACGCAGGTGAAGCAGCCCCGTGGGTGGAGGCCAGCTGCGGCGTCCTCCCTCCTCTGTAAAGCTGTGAAGTGGATATAATGATGGTCCCTACCTTTCTGGCTGCCCTGGGGAGTGGAGAGGGTTTCTGTAAGGGCCCGCTCGCTCGCTCGAAGGACATGCTCAATAAAGCCGGGGAGGCTCCATGTGGTACCTGCTCCTTGTGGCTTTCTGTGTCTCCAGGAGGGCGGGGAGGGTTCAGATGGAAACGTCAGAGAGAGGAGCTAGCTCCCTGTCTGTCCAGGGACCACAGCTTGTACTCTGGTCTGGCCGGCAGGCCAACCCTGTTTTAACTCTCTGCCAGGGCTCATTGACTGGGACTCTGGTTTACTTTGCGATGGGGTTGGTTGCCTGGGGACGAGCCTGTGTCTCCTAACCAGCACAGGGACCAGGCGACAGAAACTGCCCCACCCCCACCCCTGGGCTGCTCCTCTGCAGAATGAACTGGCTTTCTCATGCTGCCACCACAAAAGGGGAGATGAGCCCCCTTCCCCTGGGTGCCCACCTGGAGCTCCAGTCCTGGCCATCTCTGGGGACCCAGGTGGCCCAGGCCCTGGCTTTGAAGAGCTGTTTTTAGTAACAGCCACTCCCCTGCTGTGATGATAGGCTCCGGATACACCCCTCCTCCGGGTCTGCTTCAGTGGAGACTGGGCATTCCTGTCCTACTGGTACCTGGATGTTTCTACAAGCCTTGTTGGTGGGGACTCTGCCCTTGCCCTACCTCTGGCGGCTGCCCAGACCTGTGGCCCCTCCAAGCCATGCCTTCCTGTCCTGCTCACACGGGTGGTTGGTGAGCTGTCCTGGAAGCAGGACCCGGCTGGGCAGGCCCAGGTGGTGTCTGCTGGGGGCAGTGGGTTTTCCAGGAACCCAGCAGGGGTGGGGGACCTTGAGCCCATGGGAGGGTGTCAGAAGCCCCAGTATAGGCTGACGTGCCTCATTTCTTGGGCAGGGTGTGGGGCTTGGGCGGAGCGGAAGATGCAGGTGGGAGGGGCTAGGGAGGCCAGTTGGGACATACTTGGATTTTGGCTTAAAACCCCACAGTCCTCGGCCCAGTGGTTACTGCTGCCTTTGCTCGCCTCGCCTGGGACCCCCAGCCTCATGGCTCTGGTAAGACTGGCATGGCACTGGAGCCCACTCTGACCCTTGCTCCCCACCTGAGTCCTGGCTAATTCTTTCTCTGGAGGGCTGTGGCCGCGGTGGTCTTCAGTTGTAGGGGGCGTGTTTGCCAGTTTTGGGTAGGGGCATGGCAGGGCTGGGGATCCACAGAGCTTCTAGGCAGGGAGAGGCTCCTGGCTGCTCCCCTGCTCCCTCTGAGTCAGTTGCCTGGGCTGTCGGGGCCTGAGACTGATGAGATGGGTGACTTTCCCGGGTTCTTCCTCTGCCAGGAACCCCTGGGCGCATGCAGCTGGAACTTCCAATGGCAGCTGGGAGGCCAGTGAAAGGGTGTGCTGACACACGCTCCCTGGCCCCAGCGCACCTGGTAGGGCTTCAGCCCAGAGCCCGGGGTGGTTTGGGATGGAGTCCTGGGGTCCTTTGTTTCTCTGCCCTCGGAGAACCTGGAGGGCGCAGGGCTTGGCGCCCATGGGCTGCCTGGCCTGGTAACCTCCCACCTGCCCCAGCACAGAGGTGGCTTCCAGAACTGCCCCCTGACCAGGGGTGGGATGCACAGGGAGGAGCGAGTGAGCAAGCAGGAGCTTAGTTCTAGCAGGCCGCTCCCTCCATGCCCTTCTGTATGCCCACCCAGAGCTTTGTAAGCGAGGGCATGGGCTGGGGCAGACAGGTGGCAAGATGGGAGCCTGCTGGTTCCAGGAGAGGGAAGCGGAGAGCACAGCGATCCTGCCTCTGGGTCTCCGGCCAGTTGTTGGCTCACCTCTCCATGCCTCCGCCTCCTCGTGAGGCAGCGTAGTAGTCGGCTGAGTTAATGTATGGATAGCCCTTGGGACAGACCTGTCATGGGCATTGTGTAAGTTCCTATGGACGTGCCCTGTCTCTTCTAGACTCGGGGTTCTGGGTGGCCTTGGCCCTGTTGGTGCAGGGTGAGCCCTCACAGGTGCCCCAACCTCCCTTCCATCGCCTGCGGCCTTTGGTCATGTCATCCCACAGCAAGCTTGTCCCCTCCCCGCTGCTCTGCAGGCCAAGTTGCCCGGGACCTGCCTGCACACCATTCATGTGCTGCAGGCCCACAGCCAGCCTGCCAGGGATGTGGGTGAGTTGACCGAGAGAGGAGAAGGGAACTGAGGTTGCAATTGGAGCAGGGCAGGGACAGTGGGAGGTGGCAGGAGGGCTGGGCCTGCGAGGTCCTGGGAGGAGGGCCTGCAAAAAGTGACGGGCAAGGGCTGGTGATGGAGGGTGGGGCTTGGTGCGTCCCCAGGGATCCCTCTGGTGGTGAACTCTGCATGGCTTGGGGGAGAATTGGCCCTCATTTCTTCTCCTCCAAGGGACCCACCCTGACTTCTGTGTGACCCTATGGCTGCCCACGGCCTGCAACCACCGGCTCCAGACACGCACTGTCAACAACTACAGAAACCCTGTCTGGAACCAGAGCTTCCACTTCCGGGTGCACAGCCAGATCAAGGTGGGCCTGCCTCAGCCCGGTCCTGCGTACCCCCAGTGTCACCCCCACCCCACCCCCCACCCCATGGCCCTGTCCCGCTGCTCCCCTTCCAGAACATGGTTGAGCTGAAAGTCTTTGACCAGGACCTGCTGACCAGCGACGACCCCGTGCTGTCAGTGCTGTTTGAAGTGGGCACTCTGCTGCCTCGAGAGTTCCGGCGCCAGAGCTTCTTGCTGAGCCTGCAGGCAAGACTCCACATGGGCGGCCACCCTCGGTACCACCAACGGGATGCTGCTTAAATGCCCCTCTTCAAAGAACTTGTTTACAGACAATGAGGTCAGGTTTCCCTGGTGCCCGAGGCCCTTGTCAACCAGGACCTGCTTCCCGAGGAGCGGCCCCCTCCTCGGGGCTACATTATGGACAGCAGCCCTCCCTGCATTGGCACCCCTGGCTGGCATCTGGGTTGGAATCTGCACATACCCACACTGACACACACACTCACATTCATACCCACACGCAGCCTCACACACATACACAGGTACACTCACACGCAAGCACACGCACTCAACCACTGCCACACTCACACATGCACAGCCATGTGGATACACATGCACACACACTCACATGTGCACACAACCACTCACATGCATGCCCACATACATGCACACGTCTTACCTTTATAACTTGCTTTTTCAGGGTGGGGAGCGGTTTGACGTTGAATTCCGCCTGCGGAGTGTGTGAGTTGGGGGTTGCGGGGGTCAGGGGAATTGGGGGTTGCAAGGTACGGAGAGGGACTCTGGGTCAAATCTGTCCCTTCTGGAAGGAGACAGCCTCGTGCGCTCAGGGCTGGTGTCCTTCCCCGGGGACCCTCTGTGGTTGGAAGGACTGCCTAGGCTTCCTTGGGGGCAAGAACCTGACCCCCGCTCATGGCTTTTCCCAGGACAGACTGTGCGGAGCAGCTCACCAGCAACGGTGTCCTAGTGGTGAGTCAGATCATTGTAGTGATTGATTCAGGATCATAGTAGGGATTCGGGATCATAGTGGTGACTTGGGATGGTAATGGTGACTTAGGATCATGGTACTAATTCGGGATCATAGTAGTGATCCGGGATCATAGTAGTGCTGTGTGATCATAGTAGTGATTTGGGATCATAGTAGTGATTTGGGATCATAGTAGTGCTTTGGGGTCATAATAGTGCTTTGTGATCATAGTAGTGCTTTGTGATCATAGTAGTGATTTGGGATCATAGTAGTGCTTTGTGATCATAGTAGTGCTTTGGGATCATAGTAGTGATTTGTGATCATAGTAGTGCTTTGTGATCATAGTAGTGCTTTGTGATCATAGTAGTGATTTGGGATCATAGTAGTGCTTTGTGATCATAGTAGTGCTTTGGGATCATAGTAGTGCTTTGTGATCATAGTAGTGCTTTGTGATCATAGTAGTGCTTTGTGATCATATTAGTGCTTTGGGATCATAGTAGTGCTTTATGATCATAGTAGTGATTTGGGATCATAGTAGTGATTTGGGATCACAGTAGTGATTTGGGATCATAGTAGTGCTTTGGGATTGTAGTGGTGAGTGACACACCCTCCCTCAGGCCATCTGCTCACCTGCCCTCCTGGCTGCAAGTCTGTCTGGACCAGGAAAGAGCAAAGTGGGAGGGGCTATGATTTCCAGAGGACATGGGACTGAGGAGCAGGAACCGCGGGCTGCAGGGGAATGGGTAGTGGTGAAGTATCCTTGCGTGGGAGGGGCGGCATATGAATCTTCTCTTCCCAACACAGGCCCGTGAGCTTTCCCGCTTGCATGTGCGGCTGGAGGAGGCCGGGGACCAGAAGGGTGAGTCTCCCAGGTCACCATGACAGACCTGGCCCTAAGCCTATGTCTTCCCCCTTCCTCAGCTACCCATCCTGGAAGAAGCTGCCAGCCACCTTTAGCCTCCGAAGGCTTGGGGCTGGGGGTGAAACTGCCCGGGCTTACCAAGACCTGGTCTTTTCCCATGACCCTGCTCCGAGGGGGCTGGGCTGGGGGTAACTCCTCCCAGCCTCTGCCAGCCACAGGGGCGGGAGACACCTCACGGGCAGGGAACCCCCTCCCACCCCTACCTCGGTTCCTTTCTCCAGAGTCAAAGGGAAAAGTCCAGCTTGTGGTCCCCGGGTCCTATGAGGGATCTCAGGAGGCCACCGTAGGCAGCGACTCCTTCCGTTTCCACTTCCCCACGTGCTGGGAGCAGGAGCTGAGTATCCACCTGCAGGTAGGGTGCTCCCCCACTGACCCCCTGGAATTCAGGCCCACAGGGCCGGGTGGTACCCCTGCTCTGAGACTCGGGTAAGTGTACAGTTTTTGTCCCCTTGCAGAATGCCCCCCAGGAGCAACTGAAGGTGCCACTCAGGGCCCTGCCATCAGACCAGCTCGTGAGGCTGGTCTTCCCTACGTCCCAGGTACTCTTCACTCAGAGGAAGAGACCTTGATGTAGGGGTGGGACAGGGCCTCAGGCCAGTGCGGGGGTGGGGGCAGGGGGTGACTCCTTCTCTCCCTTTTCTTTTGGGCCAAGGCCCTGGGCTGGGCTGTGGGGGTGCATCCCTGTGGAGATGACTGGGGCATCCCAGGGCCGAAGTTGGGGTGGAGGTGCCAGCCTTTCTGAGTGGTGTTTTGCTGGTTTGCAGGAGCCTCTGATGACGGTGGAGCTGAGAAAAGAAGACAGGTGAGAGGCTGGGCTGGGGGAGAGCAGCCGGGGGAGGGAGGGCGCTACGTGCAGCTGGGTGGCCTGGAGGACCGGAAGCAAGCGGGTGGCTGCAGCAGGGAGCTCCCAGTCTTGGGAAGGTGCTCAGAGCAGAGAGGGTCCTTCCTCAGCCTTGTAGTCTGCGTGTGGCCTCACTGGGTGGGAGAGAGGTGGGGGCTGAGGAGAGTAACACGCCTGGTTTGAGGAGCACAAAGACCAGAAGGAAGCAACCTTTTGGGTAGAAGCAACGTGGCTGGGCCTTCAAGAACTTTTGCTGGCCCTCAGTGTCTAGGAGCATAAGCAGCCCCAACTTAAAGACCTTTGTTCCTTCTCAGCCCCTGTGCCCCCTTCCCAGTGTAGCCCTGGTCCAGCGTTGCAGGGGAGGGAGAAGCTGAGACTCAGGGCCACCTTTGGCCACAGGGACACCCTCATCTGCCAGCTGGCCTTGCTGTCATGCCGGGCGTGTTGGTGTGGCTCTGGGCCCACCATCCCCACCTCACTCTCCAAGCTTCAGCACGCAGGCTGAAGGGAGAGGAGAGATGGACGTGGATCTTGCAGGGAGATGGGCCCAGTGTCCTCTTTTCTGACGAGGATGAGCACTGCCTCACTGTCCGTCCATCCCCCTACCCCACCCCCAGACCAGGGGAGCTGGCCGTGCGCCTGGGCTTCGAGCTGTATGCTGAGGAGCAGGCCTTCCTGAGCAGGAGGAAGCAGGTGGTGGCCAAGGCCCTGCAGCAGGCCCTGCAGCTGGAGGGAGACCTGGAGGAGGACGAGGTCTGTCAGGCTTCGCAGGAGTGTGGGGGTCTCAGGCCGAGTGTTGAGCTGAGTGGGCCTCCACACTTCCATTGCCCGACCAGGGTTGGCTGTAAGGCGGACTTGTGTTTGCCTCTCGTCTGCCTACCTACCCCCCTTGTACTTCCCGGAGCTTTCTTGATGTTATCTTGGGCCCGTTGCGGCTGAGCAGTGTCAGAACCATGGGCCCCACCAGGAGTAGCTACCCTTCTCTGGGCGTTGGCCCTTGGCCTGGAGCTGATTTTAAGACTGGGCCTCTCAGACAACTCGGTGGACATCTGGCCAGGCCTCTCTGCTGGTTGGGCTGGCTCCTAAGGAAATGAGCTCCTTGCAAGGGGAGAGGGACGCTGATTTGGGGGTTTTGAGGTGAGCCTGCGTCTTTTAAGAAGTGACCGCCGTACTCCTCAGGCTGGGGATGGGGAGATAAGGCCTGTGGCCTGTACGCTCCCTGGAGTTTTCAAAACCCGAAAGGACCCACCCTGCTGAAGGAGGTTATCCTGACATGACTCTCCTCAGCTGCTCTGACTCAGACCCGCTCCATGGGTCCCCACCAGACTCTGACCTACGCTAACTTGGTGGTGGGGCCAGGGGCAGGGGACTGAGTGGCCACTTGACTTGCTGTGTTCTCCTCCTGTGGTTTTTACTGCCCAGCGCACCCTGACCTCCCCTCCACCAACTGGAAGTCCCCGCAGGGCCTCCCTTGAGCCCAGCTGTACTCTGCCCTTCCAGGTCCCAGTGGTGGCAATCATGGCTACTGGTGGAGGGGTCCGGGCAATGACTTCCCTGTATGGGCAGCTGACCGGCCTCAGGGAGCTGGGCCTCTTGGATTGCGTCTTCTACATCACAGGGGCCTCGGGCTCCACTTGGTGAGCTGGCTGAGTGTGGGATCTGGCGGTGAGTGGGCAGAGGCAGGGGTGCCTGTGGTAAGGCTTCTCCAGTGCCCCCTTGGCCTCCCTGACTAGATTGGAAGGTCTGCGAGGAGGCAGGTGGCAGGTGCGATATGCCCAAGGTGCCCCATGGGCTTCGGCTGTCTCCATGGAGCTGGAAGGCACCTGCGGGCTGCTGCCCTGGGAGAGAAGGTCCGAAGGGTGTGAGGTCTCGGGGGACTCTTAGAGGAACCTGTCTGCCCCCGACCTCTGGCTTTGCCTAGGACCTTAGAAAACCTCTACAAGGATCCAGAGTGGTCGCAGAAGGACCTGGGGGGTGCCACCGTACTGCTGAAGACGCAGGTGACCAATAACAAGCTGGGCGTGTTGGCTCCCAGCCAGCTGCAATGGTACTACCAGGAGCTGGAGGAGCGCACTCGCCTGGGACACCCGGCCTGCTTCACCAACCTCTGGGCCCTCATCAATGAGGCCATGCGACATGATGGGGTACAGAAGGGCGGCCCACGGGGACGGGCCTGGACCTGGAGGCAGCCCTGCTGGGTAGCAGGGCAAGGGGAGATCTCCAGAGACCAGGCAGCAATGGGTTTACACGGAGGTATCTCCCTACAGCCTGATGTCCACAAGCTCTCAGAGCAGCGACAGGCTCTGAGGCACGGCCAGAAACCTCTCCCCATGTACTATGCCCTCAACACTAAGGGGCACGGCCTGTCCACCTTTGAATTTGGAGGCAGGTCGAGGCAGCTGGTTGAGGCCCCGGGCGGCCAGGGGTCGGGGAAGGGGTGGTTGGGATGGTGTGGGGAGGCAGTTTTTCATGCCCTTCTCCTTACACTCTGGTCCGGGACCCGAGTGAATCCAGACACCCATGACCCCAGAGTCACTTGGACTGGAGGGGAGTCGCCCCGTCCTTTGTGGCTGCCCTGCGTGGGTTCGGGTGGGCATGAGGGTGGTGGCCAACAGCGGTCCCTTCCCACCGCAGGGTGGTGTGATTTCTCCCCCTACGAGCTCGGTTTCTCCAAGTAAGGTGCCTTCATCCCCTCCGAGCTCTTCGGCTCCGAGTTCTTCATGGGGCGGCTGATGAAGAGGATGCCTGAGTCCCGCATCTGCTTCCTGGAAGGTGAGGGGGTCTTGGAGAGAGAATGGGGGAGGGGAGGATGTTTCTGGGGGAGCCCCATCACTGAGGCGGGCAGCAGGGAAGGGTCAGGCTGTGACAGGAATGGGGGCTCTCGTCCCCTTGTGTCTGCGCTCCCAGGCATCTGGACCAACCTATATGCAGCCAGCCTCCAAGACAGCTTATACTGGTCCTTGGAGCCCAGTCCGTTCTGGGATCGCTAGGCTCAGACCCTGACCAGCTTGGGTAGGTGCCCAGGCTCCGGGGCTGGTGCTGGGGGTGGGCATGTGACTCCCAGCTCTGTGTGTGTGTCGTGGTGGGGGCACTGGTCTCAGCTCTTTCCCTCTCCGGGGTCACTGCCCTCAGACTGGGCTAGCACCCACGCCCCACTCCCTGGCTGTGCAGACAAGGAGCAGGTCCCAGTGCTGAAGATGGAAGTGCCACCCAGCCTGGCTGGGAGGATCGGGGAGTTGTTCTCTGGCCTCCTGACGTGGCGCCCACTTGCCCAGGCCACCCACAACTTTCTGCGTGGTCTCCAGTTCCACAAAGACTATTTCCAGCACCCTCACTTCTCCTCCTGGAAAGGTAGCTTCTCCCACCGGGGCCCAGCCCCCTGATGTCTTCCCAGAGCTGTGGGCCTTGACTCCAGGCCCCTCACCTCACCCCTTGGCTCCAGGCATTCCATGTGTGGCCCCACGGGATGTGGGGAGTAGAGTTTCCTGCCTTCTCCTTCAGCTTGGGCTGGAGGTTGCTTCAGGGCTGGGGCCAGGTGGGTGGGGCCTGAGGGCGGAGTCTTTTTCCAGGAGCAGCCAGTGACTGCCACTGACCAGGGGAGCAAGCGTGGTGTCCTCAGCACCCGTGCTCAAGGCTGCCCTCCCACCCCGCTCACCTCTCCAGACACCAAACTGGATGAACTCCCTAACCAGCTGACCCCTGGTGAGCCCCGCCTGTGCCTGCTGGACGTGGGCTACTTTGTCAACACCAGCTGCCCGCCCCTCCTGCAGCCCACCCGGGATGTGGACCTCATCCTGTCGCTGGACTACAACTTAAATGCCGCCTTTCAGGTGGGGGAGCTGATGAGTGGCACCCGAGGATGCTAGGGCGGCTTCACTGTGTGTCCCTTGCTGGCTTCCTCCCAACCCTACGAGACAGGGACCCACATGCTATGGGCTGAGCTGTCCAGAGAAACAAAAGCAGCAACACTCCTCTGTGTAGAAAGAAAGAGCTTTAGATCAAGAAGTCATTTTAGATCAGCAAGGCATCCCAGCCCAGCGTGATTCAAGACCATGCTAGTGAGAACCTTCCTCAGCCTCTGTGTAGCTGCAGGCAGATAATGCCCAGGCTGGCGTGAACACGGGCAAGTCGGCGGCTCTCCAGGCTGGTGGCCCCATGGGGCCGTCCCTGGAGACAGAATCCCAGCGAGGAGGAAGAGGCTCATAGCATCTCCCCTTCCTTCCAAGGAGGGATCACCAGGCTTCCACCTGAGTGACAGGTGGGACTCCACCCCTGCACTTTCACGCAGGTCCAAGTGGACATAATATCTAACCAACACACCATGTCAAAACAACCAAACCAGGATCCCCACCATGGAGTCCATGCTGCCTCACCGGGTCCCCCTTGGTGTGTTTCTGAGATCGAACTGCTTACGGGAGTAAAAATGCCCACGGAGCAGTTTGTCACAGGAAATCAGCCTCTAACAACCAATGGGTCAGTAGGCACAATTGTATGGCGATAAAATAGTAAAGGTCTAGTAAAGTCATAGAGGCTTGGAGAGATAGGGGAGCGAGAGTACAATAAAGGAGTCAGGCACGTTTTATGATAGCATGCTCACCTCAGCTCCTCTTGATGGACCACGTGGAATTGGGGGAAGAGAGAGCATCTGTATTATCTTGGGGTAGTTACAGGTAGCCTTAAGACATGCATATTCAGTAGTTACATACGCCACAAGGTGGGTGGGATCGACAGTAACGCTGAGCTCACAAGTGAGGAAGCCTAACAGCTGCATTGGGGGAAGCTGAGAGGGGGGCTGGGCGACAGCAGGAAGGGAGAGCCAGAGGATGTCTGCCTCTGTAGGGAGTTCAGACCAGCCATGTGCTCACTTGAAGGCAGCATGACTGTTAAGGGAGAGTCTGTGGCTACCAACGTGGAGGCACAAGTTCAGGAACATGGTGCTCGGCCCTCTCTCCATGGAGCAGCGGGTGGTTTCCCAGTGCTGACCCTGCAGAACCTCGCCCAGCACATAACTGCTTCACCACCAGCGCTCCCTGTGAAAAGAACTGGGGTTTCATTCACGCTCCATCAGGGGGCTTTCTCCGCAATGGAGAGAGTATGTGATGGTGAATCTGGTTGGCTGCACCTGCACCCCGGCTGGTTGCAGGCCGTCGACACCCCAGCGTTTAGTTTCTGTGTTAATTTAGTGAGAGGTGTGTGCCCTTCATGGCTGGCCTCAGCGATGGCTACAGTCCGTTTGGTGGAACTCTGAGGGGCTGCGGCACGGCTGTCCACTCCGACTGATGCTTGGTCCTATGTGACGTCAGTGTCCAGGACCAAGGGAGCCCAAGGCTAGCCCTCTCCTGCCCTCTGTGCCCCTGCAGCAGCTGCAGCTGGTGGGCCGCATGTGCCAAGAGCAGGGCTTCCCGTTCCTGCCCATCTCTCCCAGCCTTGATGAGGAGCGCCAGCCTCGGGAGTGCCACAAGTTTTCTGATCCCGGCCGGCCTGAGGCCCCAGTCATTCTGCACTTCCCCCTGGTCAACGACTCCTTCCAGGACCACTCAGCCCCTGGTGAGCCAGCTTGCCACCACCCCCTTCCTGGTGTCCCAGCCTCCCCGACCCAGCAGACCCGCCCTCCACCCCAGCACCCTGCCCCTCCATGCCCACGATGTGCTCTCTGCACAGGGGTCCCTAGGACACCCGAGGAGCAGGAGGCCGGCCGGGTGAACCTGTCTCCGTCTGACTCCCCCTACCACTACTCGAAAGTGACCTATAGCCAAGAGGACTTGGACAAGCTTCTGGGCCTGGCCCACTACAACATCTGCAACAACCAGGAGCGGCTGCCGGCTGACCTGCAGGAGGCAATGCGGAAGAGGAGGCAGCGCTGACAGCCCGCCCCGAGTGACGCCATGCCTCAGCCTCAGAGAGCCATCCCCCAGTGTTCTGGGGCCTCGGAGGGCCTGGTTGGCCCCAGCAGCACCCTTCCTAGCCTTGGGTGTATGCCCTGGTACCCCAGATGGGGCAGGAGCTGCCAGCACCTCACAGAGGGCCATCTGCACTGTGAACTGAAGCTGTGACTACGGGCTTGCCACAGCTCAGCAGCTGCTCTGGTACTGGGCCCTGGGCCCCTGGAGCAGGCCACAGTGGGCCTCTTCTCCAAGCACCGGGAGAGGTGGGGTGCAGAGGTGCTGTGGCAGCCGGGGTGCAAATGGGGTGGGGTTGGGGCTCGGGGTGGCTGGGCCCGGTGTAGAGTGCTGGCACTGGGGGGAGGGTCCCAGGCTCCCCCGCCCTGCTGCTCTGAATGCTGTACGCAGGGACTCGGGGGCTGCACACATTACAGGACTCATCCCACCAACGGTCTGAGGATGTCATTGCTGCTACGACTGGGGAGACCTTTGGTACCACCATCAAAGACCAGTTTAGGAAACAAGACAAGGACACATCTCCCTCGCCCCGCAAAGAGTTGCCAGCCTCTTGGTGCTGTGCCAGCCTTTCCCAGACGGATGCCCCGTAGGAGGTGTCTGCTTCGGGCACCCCTGCGCCACCCTCCCAGCCAGTAGCTGCCCTCTTTGGCGGGTGGAGGTCAGAGCACCTTGAGGAAGAGCCTAGGAAGGTGTGACCTCGGAAGGGCTGCCTCTTACCAGGAGCTGCCCGTTCCCAGGGTGCTGCGTGGTGGCCTGGCTAGACTGTGGCGAGCCTGCATGGGCAGTCTGTGGCTGGTTCCATGTGGTGACCTGGATGGAGCACGTCCTCACCTACAGCCCCAGGGTCACTTCTGGGCCCAGCCACTCACCTACAGCCCCAGGGTCACTTCTGGCCCCACCCACCCCTGTGGAGGAGCAGCGAGGCCCAGTGAATGAATGTTGGGTCCCTGGGTCACACCTGCCCCACCACCACCTCCCTGACAATACCCCACGTTCCTCTAGCATTGGTAACCACGTGGATTCCCATGACACTCCCCTTCCCCCTTCCCCCCAATGCATGGCTGAGTGACTCCCAGGTTGGGCACAGAGTGAGAGTCAGGGCAGGAGTGACTGCTCAGTACCCCTGTGTCCAGGATGAGGCTTCACCCCAGCCATTCATCCCATTCATGAACTGTACCCCATGGGAGAGTGCGTGGAGGTGGGCAATTACAGCAGAGATGGTGCCCCAGGATGTCTCCACTGGTGGAGTGTGGTGGGCTCAGGGGTGCTGCACATTCTGGGGGGTGGGAGTAGGGGGGAACAGGGGCTCCTGCTTGCACATGTGAGAGAGAGAGAGAGAGAGCGAGAGAGAGCTTTGCCCTGCCCTGCCTTCTCTGCCTCCACCTTCTGACGCCTGACTAGATTCTCTTCTCCCCTTGGAGGGTGACAGGGCCTGTGCCTTGGGAAAGCTGCAGGGGACTGTGACAGCAAGGGACGGGGAGGCAGCAGGCTGCCCATGAGCCGAGGTTGTTTTGGAGAGGGAAGAGGAGAAGGCAGGCCAAAGGGCACAGTTGCAGGAGGCCAAGTCCAGGCAAGCTTGCTGGGACTATGCCAAGAGAGGCTGCCCTAACCCCGTGCTGCTCCAGTAGGCAAGGCGTTCCGAGAGGGCCTGCTCTTCTCCGCAGACCAGCCAGCAGCAGGAAGCTGAAGGATCGCACGGGTCTGCAGATGTGTGTGTGTGCCCATGGACGCACACCACACAGACACACACACATGGATGGACATACCACAGGCATGTATACCATAAACACACCTGGATGAACACACACCACACCGATGGACACGTATCTACCAAAAACACGTGAACATCTATCACAGGTGCGCCCGCACACACACATGCACACATGGAAAGGCATGAGTACAGAGGGCTGAGCCCATGGGTGGGACAGCCGTCAAGTCTGGGGAAGGGAGTGACATGGTCCAGAAGCTGCCCGGGGACCATGGGTTGCCCTGGCGGGTGGGGGTGAGGCTTCTCTTAGTCCCAGGGCAGTGAGTGTCTGGTGCGGGAGGTGCAGAGCAGATGGGGACCCTGCTCCAGGAGCCCCGAGTGGGCGATGCGGGCGTGTCCACATCCAGTCACACCACCACTGTCCTGAGAGGTGAACTGGCTTTCTGTGTGCGCACATTGGGGGCCTGGGCCACGTGTTCCAGGGAGCAACTTGTGCAGCCTGGAGCTTGGTACCGCTTACTTAAGGTGAGAGGCCCTGTCGGATGACCTTCAGCAAAGCTCAGCCTTTGAGTTCTGGGCTTCTGGCTTCAGGGCACGGTGAGGGCAGCTGCTGGTTCTGGCCCAGCATAAGCAGCCTCGCTGTACCTGGCCCTTCTGGGGACTCCAGAAAGCACTGGGGAAACTGGGTGCACCGAGAGGCTGGGTTACTTGCTAGAGACCACAGCTAATTAGCAGTGGAGTTGAGACCCGATATGGCCCTCACCATAAAAAGGAAGTGTTTTCTGCCCTGGTGACCCTTGGCCTTCCCTGAGGTCAAGGGTGACCATAGCAGCCACATGAAGAGTGTCAGAAGCAGGGCACAGTGACTGCCTCAACCTCCCCACTCTCCCCTCGCCGGGGCTCTTCCAGTCTTGGCCTAGTGCCTCTATTGCTGGGGAGCAGGCTGGAGAGTCCCCCACCCCCGCAGGGCCCACAACCTTCCTAGCAGTGCCAGCGGATCTGAGAAGGCACAGCCTGGAAATGTGTGGCCAGGCTCCCTGGAAATGGTCCCATTGAAGATCTGGGGAGCAGACCGATTGTTTTCCTTTGATTGTGTTACAGACACCTTACAGGAGAGAAGGACGTTTATAGATCACTGTCTACAGTTTCTGACCTTCAAAGCACTCAAATCATTGCCATCGAGTCGATTTCTATCATGGAGGCCCTGTAGGACAGCACACGACGGCCCTTGCGGCTCTCTGAGGCTGTCACTACGGGAGCAGACAGCCGAGCCGCGTCTTTCTGATGGGTTTCAGACCACTTACCTTGCCACGAGCAGAAGCCCGGGGCATGCCTTTTTCTGACCTTGGGTTTGACTATATATATATATATATATATATATATATATATATATATATATATATATATATATATATATATATATATATATATACATATAATGCACATATATATATATATGAATTTTAATATAGAGGGTTTTTGTTTTAAGTGAAAACATGCAGAGCAGTTTAACAATTTCTACACATTTTGTTTGCAGCCCTCATAATATAACACAGCACTCTTCTTGCCTCCTCCCTGGCCCCTCCCTCCCTCCTGAACTTTGAGGGCAAATGCTCCCCTTTGCTCTGGGAAGCAAGTGCCTCACAGGTGCCATGCGTTCACTTTATCAGCTCGACTGTTGCTTGGGCAGGGGTGATTCCCAGAGCTGGGCTCTGTTTTGGATTTGAAGGGCCCTGGTTCGGGGCTCCAGCAGTCCCTGTCAAACTTGTAATGCCCTCTCTTCATGAAGTCGACTTCCATTGGCTTTCAAGCTGTGCGCAAGTTGCCAGTTTGAGCTCAACCAGAGCAGTTTGAGGCGGTGGCTGGGCACCATCTAACTCTCCTGGTCTCCAGGACAAGGATGGAGGGCTGTGGTGTTGGTGGTCCATTAGTCCTGTGGACTGCTTTGCTTCAGTTTTTGATTTTCTTCACTCGTCTGCTCCAGATGGGGAGAGAGGGGATCCTAGTTGCTAGAGGTGGCTTTGCAATGGAGACAAACATTTTATACTAAAGTGAGATTCTTAGGTGACATTTGTGTGACTGCAGAGCCCCTGCTCATCTTCCTCCGTGCTCACCCTAGCTGGCCACCTTCCTGCCTCAGAGGATGGGGCACTCCCTCTGCCCATCCACCCTCAGGTCCTCACTTTCAGTCCCACAGGATCCTGTGGTATCAACCCCCCCCCATCAGCCCTGCCCACAGCCTACACAAGGATTACAAACCCTTGCTCCACTCAGATTCTCTGTAGCTAGTGTCACCTCCCCTGTGTTCCTCAGAGTGTGCTCTGTACCCATGAGATTATTGATTGGTTTCCACCCATAGTGACCCTCTGTGTCCCACAGGGCTTGCTCTGGGGGCAGCTCTCAGAGGGGGAAACCAGGAGGAGGAGGAGAGGGAGCAGTTGGGCAGAAGAAGCTGTGATGGACCCCACAGAGCCAGACTGCCCACGGAGGACAGGACCCTGCGGCTGTTTCCTCGAAGGGGTGCCCCTCAGGGCAGATCAATGCTCTGGGGACTCCACCGCAGGTTGAGGCCCCTCGACCCCTCTTCAGTCCCGCCCTCCACACCCTCACCTACATCTCGAGCTGGGTGAGCTTCTCCTCCTGGGCCGCCAGCTACCTTTCCAAGTCCTGGTGCCAGGCATGTGGCCCTCTAAGGGGTGGATCCCTGCTCACCCCACAGTCAGGGTCTAGCAGGAGGTCCTCTCAGGAGGCCAGCCAGACGTCAGCCTGACCCAGCATTCCCCGAAGCTCCTCCTGGTCCTGGCTCACCAGGCAGTGCTCCTGGTGAAGGGCCCAGGTCGTCCGGAGCTCCTGCAGCTGCCTGTTCAGCTCCCGGAGACGCTGTGACCTGGGGGGCAGAGGGCTGTTGGCAGGGGCGCAGGGTGTCACCTGGGTGGGGCCGGACTGGGTTACCGTGGAGCAGGGAGAAGCAGGAAAGGGGGCTCTGGCCACGCACCACCCTGGCCCTAGCCCTCAGCGCACACATCTCTGGGGCTATGACGTGGCTGGTGTCCAGCAGCTGCTACCCCGCCGGCCGCACTGCCTGGGCTCTCAGGCAGAGCTCCTGCCCCAGTGTCTCCTTGGCCCCAGCTGGCCCTTCTGAGGATATAGACTAGTGCCTGCTTCTCTTGAGTCCGAGTGCTGGGTGGGGGATAGGGCATGGAAACAGGTCTTAGGGCCAGGAGGGTAGAACAGGGAGGAGGCAGGGAAGAGCTGGGTGCCCCCACCCTCATGGGACAGAGCGAGCCCCCATCCAGGTGGGGTGGCACATACAGCAGTTCCTGGCAGTGCCTGAGGAAGGCATGGCCATGGGCTGCCCACTCCAGCTGCTGGCCCTGCTCCCAGGCCTTCATGTCCAGGTGGCCCAGGCCTCCTGCACCTCAGCCAGCTGCCCGGCCAGGCCCTCCTGGACCGCAGGGTGTACCTGAATGGCCTCCATCCCCATCTGAACCACCACCTCGTCCACAGCCACCAGCTCCCTCTGCAGCTGACAAAGAGCAGGCTGAATGCTTCTCCACCCAGGACTCTGCAGGCCATCCTGGCTGTACCCCAGCCTAGGTCAAGCCCAGGCTCGTCACCCTCCATCGCAGAGGGGGCAGGGGCAGGCTGCAGTACTGCCTGAGGTCAGCTGGGGGCGAGGGCTCCTCATCCATCCATTGCCTACAAAGAGTGGTTCACGCGGAGGGGGGGGGTAGTGACTGGGGCCCTCCCTGCAAGAGGCGGTGCTGGCGCTGCAGGACCTCCACAGACGCCAGGTCGTGGCCAAGGACAGCACCCTCCACCAGGACCACCTTCTGCATGTGGCCCCACAGCTCGAGCGCCGCCTTGTGGAAGTCGAGGGCACAGCGGGAAGGAGGGCCAGCAACTTTCTCCCTGAGAACAGGGCCACCTCCTTTTGAGCAAAGACTGTGGCTTGGGGATTTGTGGGGCGTTAACACGGAGGGAAATAGGACGAAGACTCTATTCCCTAACTTATATACAGTGAGAATCTGGAAAGCTGGTGTTCCACGGTAGGAAAGCCTCTACTTTGGTAAGTTAGAGGTAAAGTCCAAGTACATTATCCTACTTTAAAAATCATTCTCACGGATTCTCCGTTAACAGCTAGGCTGCCTTAACGTGAGCACATGGCTGATTGTATCTCTGTGTAGAAGCAGATATGATCCTTTTGCCCTCTCTTCCCACCGTGACACCCAGCCCCCTTTGTAGCTTCCCCCAATGCAGGTATTAGCTTTCCTCACCTTGGTGAGCTCAAGTACAGGGGCCTTACGATAGATATCACCCACCTTGTGACCCATGTCACTACTGAAGAGGTGTGTCTCCAGGCTCCCTATACACGTCCCAAGATAGCAAAGGTTCCACTTCTCCCAGTTCCACGCGGTCCATCAAGAGGAGCTGAAGTGAGAATGCCTAATAAAACATGTCTGACTCTGTATTGTATTCTCTCGCCCCTGTCTTTCCTGTCCTCTGTGACTTTACCGTGACCTTTACCTATTATCATCGCTGTACATTCGCGCCTTCTGGCCCTTTGGTGGTTAGAAGATGGTTTCCTCTGATCACAGCAGGTTCCTGATGAGGCCCGGGGGCCACAGGCAGGGCCTGAGGGAGGAAAGGGTCTGGACACGCATATTGGGTGGAAGGCAAAAATATGGGGAGCCCTGAGCACATGAGGATGGCGGCTCAGGGAGCGAGTGGGCTGCCTGTCAGGGGGTCTGCCTGTAGCACCTCCAACAGTCAGTGTGGAGAGGGCTGGCCCCGGGGCCACCCAGCCCCAGGATTTCGGTTGCAGGACCTGTCAGGTGCTCAGTGCACTGAGACACCAGATCCCGAGAAAGGAGGGTGTGGGGAGGGGAGGCAGGGAGCTCTAAGAGTGGCGGTCAGCAAGAAGACCAGCAGGACCTGTGCCCCCAACGAAACTGCGGCCTGTGCTCAGGGAGCATTGGGAGAGTCCACTTCGTGCTCCTGCCACAAGGGGTGACCTGCGCTGAAGGACTCCAAACTGGGGGCAGGAAGGAGCGTGGTTGGACGGGAAAGGTTGATTGATGCTGGGAGCTGGAGTCAGCCATGCCCCTTCATACACACATGCACACACGAGAATACACACAGAAGTACGCATGCACACACCCACATGCCCACCCCTGCACATGAGCACACACATACACACGCACACACACGCACACACATCTGGGGTAGGCCCCTGAGTCCCGAGCCCCTTGGCTGTCGCTGGCCTGTCCCTCTAGGCACCCACCTCTGTGCGGGCTTTCATTGCCTTGTCCAGCCTCACCCATGTGGCCTCAACCCAGCTCCTGTGGACTTGACTCTGGGCCATGGAGCTGGGGGAGGCGAGTTCCAGGGCACCTGCCAGCTCCCTCAGAGCCTGCACCCTGGCAGCCCCACACTCTGCCCTTTCTCCCGGAAGACCTTGAACTTCTGTTCCAGCATCTGCAAAGGTGGGGCTGGAGAGGGTCAATGTGGATAGGGTTCAGGCAGCTTCTAAAACTCATGAAAGGGCCAGCTGGCCCCAACAGCTCCCACTTCCCTCAGCCCTGGTTCTAGAACTCCGCAGGGCATCTCCTGCCCCCTCAGCCCACCCAGCATCTACCCTACCCTCCGTTCCTCCATCCACTTTCCCGGCACGACTCACTTCCACACCCTCAAGGTCCTGCCCACAGTCCTGGGAGTCGGCAGTGGCCACCTTGCTGTACAGCCAGGCGTGGAGGAGCAGGGCTTCTCCCTCCAGTTGGCACTACCCCTGGGCCTCCGCTGCCCATAGTCGTACTGCGTGGACCTCCCTCACCGCCCACAGCTGGACAGCACTGTGGGGCTGCATCAGGAAAGTCACAGGGGATTGCTGCCCTCTCCTCTCTGGCTGCCCACCCCCTGCTCTCTAGGTTTCCCACCCCCTGCCAACCTGTCTGAGTTCTGAAAATCCTCCAGGTGCCCGCAGAACCCTTTCAGCTCGCTCTGGGTGGCCTCCAACCATGGCATCAGGGTGCACGAGGCCCGTGTTCATGCCGTCCAGGGAACAGCCCTGCTCTGCCAGCCAGGATTCTGCCTCCAGGAGCTGGGGTGACAGCCGGGCGGGCCATGGCCTCCAACCTGGGTTTGCAGCTTTGAGAAGGAGTGCACCGGCCCACCTGGCTGCTCTTTAGAAGCCCGCCCCCTGTTTCTTTTTTATTTCCCACAGTTTACTCTGAAGGCAGTCTTGGTTCTCAGGAAGCAAGACAGCTCCTTCCCCGAGGTCCCCTGCAGCCCTGTGGCCTTTTCTTTTCCCTTTCCCACGAAGTTCTCCCGTGTCACAAGAACACGGTGGTTCCGGCCAGACGGTTGTCCAGAGTGGCTTATCTGTTTCCCCACTGGACCTGGGTGTGCTGCCTCCTCCCCGCGGGGTTGGCAGGAGAGCTTTAAAAGGTGCTTCTGCCTAGGCCCCACCCCTGTAGATCCAGATTTTGTCTGGATTGGAGGCTGCATGTCCATATCTTTTCAAAGTTCCAGGACATTCGAATGCAATAACCGACTGAGAAGAGCCACCGGCTTAGAAGACACCCCCACACCCACTGCCATTGGGTCCATTCTGCCTCAGTAGGAAAGCAAAGCTAAAGGACCCAGTGGGTCTCATCTCTGGACACGTGTGGAAGAGAGGCCTTGGAACAAGAGAGCGCTTAGAGGAGTTGCTAGGCACATCGAGAGTCTGGGTCCCCCATAGGAGTCCCCTTGAGCCCTGGACACCGGGCAGACCCCCACTTTTCGTGCCCCTCACCTCTATCTATCTGCAGCTGCTGGGCCTCCTGAGCCTGCTGTAGCCTCAGCCTCCTTTGCTCTGCCTCTGCGTACAGGCAGCGCATAGCGCTCTCCAGCTGCTGCACCTCAGCTGCCACCTCTTGGGTGGCAAAGTGCCAGCCGGCAGCTTGTGCCCTGTGTCCTCCACCATCCTGGCCAGGACCGGCTGTGCAGCTCTTGCTCCAAGTTCTGTGGAGTACGCAAGGTCTCCAGGGCTGCTATGTGAACAGGCCATTACTTGGGAGACTCCCATGAAGCCTTATGGGGCCCCATAGACATGGACCCTGTCTCCATGGTCAGCAAAGAGCCCAGGATGTCCCAAAGCCGGCTGAGGCAGAAGCTCCTCCTTGGGCCCCACATTGTGTCTTCTCGTAGTCTCCAGTGGTCACTCAGGGCCCTGTGCTTGCTCCCTGCTGGGGCAGACACCCTCCCCTCTGATCCTGGAGTGGGCTGGCACCTGGTGCTGCTGCTGCAGGTGCTGCACCTCACTCAGACTCTCGCCGTTGTCCTGGGCTGTGGCCAGGGCCAGTTTTTCCTGCACCCAAGCCAGTTCCTCATCAGTGTCCCTAAAGAACTGGGAAAGGAGGCTCCGGGCCTCAGGGCTCCCGCAGGCTCTCTAGCTTGCTGTCAGTGCGGGGGGTGGGGGTGAGGGATGGGGGTGGGGAGGTCAGGGTGTGGTGGTGGTGCAGGGTTGACAGTCTTAAGGTGAGCTCCTCATGCTGGTCACAGGAGCGCTGAGAGTGGGTGTGCTGGGGACAGGTGTGGGATTCCTGCAGGAAAGGAGGAGGGGGCACAGGCAGATCTATTTCTGAAGCAGCAGCCGGGCAGGATCCTCCACGTTGAGGCTGAGCCCTTCAGGAATGAAGGCCCAGGCCCGGGCCAGCAGGCTACGTGCCCTTTGAGCATGCTCAGCCACTGCTGCCTCCACGTCTGCCTGTGACCCCAGGAGCTAATCCACCCCAGGACGGTCCTATCCACCGCCAGGGACTCGCAGCTCCCCCTCCACAGGATGCAGCCAGCTCTCCATCTCCCAGATGCTCCCCCGTACGCAGGGCCTCGAGCAGGACGTGGGGTGAGTAGTGGGCACTGGGCAACCTGGGGTCCCATTCAACCTGGCCCAGGGCGTGCACAGTCCTACCTTGCAGGCCTCCTGGAGCGTGGCCTCTTTCCTCCTACAGTTGGCCCTCAGCTCGCCCCAGAGCTGCTGAAGTTCCTGTAGCCTCGCCTGGAAGGTCTCTGAGGCCCAGTGGCCGCCCTGCAGGCCGCTCTGTCCCTCCTGCAGCCACAGTGGGCACACAGACCTCCTCCAGACACCAGCCTTGTGGCTGTAGGTCTGGGCACTAGCTTGTAAGCTTCGTGCCCCCCTATATGTAATGGGCACAAAAATGGATTATTTTGTTTCAAGGAGAGAAACCATATACAGTCCTGAGTGGGGTCCATCTTTTGTAGATGGGAATAGAGACACTTAAAAAAGAAGGGAAAAAAAAGGATTGACCCCCAGTCCCTTCACCGGCAGGGACAAATGCTCTGGTCTCACTGTGTCCCCTAAAAACCTCATGTCAAAATGCTTTCTTTTAAATTATGGACATCACTGCATTATAGTTACGACAGCCAAAGATGGAAGCCACCTTTGAGTCCGTGGACAGATGGATGGACCAAGTCAGTGAGTTCGAGTTCTAGAATGGAGTGGTGTCCTTTCATTAAAATAGGGGGATAAATGTCAGGTCACAAATGAACCTTGGAAAGACATGCTGGGAATGAAATAAATAAAATTCCCAACTCACTTCCATCCAGTCAACTCTGTCTCATGGTGACCCTAAAGGGCAGAGTGGAACTGCCCCCATGGGGTCCGGGGATGGTAACTCTTTTACAGACATCGAAAGCTTCATCTTTCTCACAAGTCGCAGCTGTTGGACTTGAACTGCCGGTCTTGCAGATCACAGTCCAATTCATAACCACTACGCCAGCAGGGCTGCTGGTAGTGACATAAGCCAGACACAAAAGAACAGGTGTCAGACCGAGTCAAGTAGAGAAAGGGTGAGCAAAGGCAAAGGCACAGAGGCAGGCAGATTGGAGATATACGGGTTCACGGTGGCACCCTTGGGCGGGTTAGTGCCCTGTGACCCCGCTACCCATTTATTTATTATTATTATTACTTTTTCGTTCCTCGCCTCTTTTTATCTGTGTACCATGTGTATCCCTGAATTTGGTCTGGTCCCTGCCATATTACCTGGTCCTCACCCCAGGAATGTTCATACAGTAGCTTTTCCCCTATGTCCCTTTTGCATTTTTTTTAAAGCTTACCTCCGTGGACTCAATGTGTACTTGTCTTTTTGTGCTTGGTTTTCTTCGCTTAGCATGCTTTCCTGCAGTTCTTCCCATGCAGTGATGTGCTTCAAACTTTCATCACTACTTTTTAGCGATGCGTAGTACCCCATTGTATGTATGTACCACAGTTTTTTTCCCCCCACTGAAAAAGAAGTCTTTATTCTGATCCCACCAGCTGTACCATATGTTATGTGCCTCCTCCTTGGCAATCCGGTCTTTCTTGAGTGGTCCCATGAAAGCTTTTTTCTCTTCCACGGTCTGGAAACGGCCATGGCCCAACTTGGAGGTGGTGTCGATGAACTTGAGGTCGATCTTCTCCAGGGCACGGCGCTTGGTCTGCACCAGCATGAACTTGTGCAGAGTCAGCACTCGCTTCTTGGTGCCCACCATGCAGCCCTTGAGCATGACAAAGTCATTGATCACTTCCCCGTAGTGGACAAAGTCGCCCAGGGGGTGGATGCTCTTGTCAGAGAGATCGTAGTCGGTGGAGGCGTTGTTTGATAAGCTTGCCATCCTTGACGAGGTAGCCCTGGCCAATCTTATAGATCTTCTTTTTGATCTCTGTGCAGTGGTGGTAGCCTTTCTGCACAGTGCGGGCCATCGAGAAGGCCACACGGGCGGGATGCCAGGCCCCGATACAAGCCACCTTGTGCAACCCTCGGTGGGTCTTTCGGGGCATCTTCTTGGTGTGCCAACGACTGGTGACCACTTTGTAGCCTTTGCCCTTGGTCACCCCCGTGACGTCGATCATTTCATCCTGCCCGAACACCTGGTTCACTGGCACCAGCTTCTCTCGGGCCCAGTCCAGCTTCTCAGCCATGGAGCGAGCCTCCGTTCACCTGCATCTCCGTCAGGTGGAGCAGGCGCGTCTGGGTGTGGGCGATGGCACGCATGACCGGGCAGGACTTCTTCATGCTGCTAAAGTCTTTCTCAAGCTGGTTCTTACCCTTGTCATCCTGCCACTTCTTGCAGTACTTGGTGAAAGCCTTCTTCTTCGACTTGTGCCAGTTCTTGTAGAACTGTCGCTTGCACTCGTCGTCACTGATGTGTTCCGCAAAGACCGTCTTGAAGGTCCGGAGGCCGCGAGGTGTCTCCACATAGCCCACGATGCCCACCACCACCATGGGAGGAGTCTCCATGATGGTCACGGCCTCCACCACTTCCTTCTTGTTCACCTTGGAGCCTGGCCTGTCGACCTCGCGCACAATGTGGGTCATGCCCAGGAAGGCCGTCAGGTGGACCGGCTTGGAGGCGTCATCCTTGGGGAAGCTCTTCACCTTCCCGCCGTGCCTGCTGCTGCGCTTCCGAGGCAGGAAGCCCAGAGACCCATGCTGGGGCGCCGAGAACTTCCGGTGTGACATTACATCGTTGATCCCCACTGGTAGAGGTACCCCAGCTTTTGAATCCAATTGTCAGGTGATGGAAATTTGGGTTGTTTCCAATTCCTTGCAATTGTGAACTGTGCCACAATGAACATTGGAGCACAGATGTCTGATCTTGGTTTGTTTCTTGCCCAGTAAGGGTGCGGGGGTTGTTGGGTCATATGGTAACTCTATTTCCATCTGTTTTCGATATCGCCAGTAGACCTCTTTCTTACACACATATGAGTCTCCCTGGATTTGTTTCACGGATGATGTGTCTGGGTCATTGTGTGGTCGTGGTCTCTTTTAAGACTTGATCGATGTTTTCTTTACATTGTTTGTCCTAAAGGTCTCTTTTGTACCATAAAACAAGGAGTCAAGGAGATGCATGGGACTTGATTGCTGAAGGGGGGCAGGAGTGAAGAAATGGACCCAAAGGGTGTCCATACCACTTCTGGGCTCTGCTCTGGAGCTGTTGCCAGCTGTCCATAAACTGTTGGCACCTGTGGCCGAGGCTGCGGGCTGACCCCTGGCTTCTCTGGCAGAGGAGGGCTGCCTTCTGCTCCGGGATATGGGGGATGTCCGGAGGCTGAGGAAGGGGATCAGGTTGTGCTCAAGAGGCCCCTGGCATGGGAGTATACTGGCTCAGCTCTTCCTCTGCAGGGTCCCACAGAAGAGGTCCTCTGGCCTGGCCCCGATGCTAGACCCAGTGGCATACTGCCCCTGAACTTGGAGGAGGCCCATCTCCTGTTCCAAGGCCTCGTGTCTGTACAGCATCCTCTCCATGCTCTCCAGAGCCTTCCCAAGGTCCAGGACTCTAGCAAGGGCACCCTGTGGAGGACGGGCACATTACAGGCTTGGCCTCTCCCCTTCTGCCCAGGGTTCTCTTCGATCCTTTCTTCCTGGCTGATTAGTGTCTACACAGTGACACTGCGGGTGTTGGGGACAAGGCTGGTGGATGGAAAACCAGTACCTAGCAGGGGTCCCAGGTCTTCCTGTCAATTCCTTTCCTGCCTCCCTTCCATGGGGTCTCTGTCTCATAGGCCAGGTGTTTCTGAAACCGCATCAGCTTCTCTTTGTGGTACCCAAGAGGGACAGGCTATTCCAGCTGCTGGCCCCACCCCTGGATCCAGTCGCCGTCCTGTGTGATGGTGGGGACATGAGTGCCCTGATGTTCATACTGTCTTGGCCCCAAGCGGTGACCCCGTCTACCCTTCGGGCTGTGCCAAGGAGTGAAATGCTGAGCAGGCTCAGGGACAGCACAATAATATTTCTTTCACCCAAGATGACAGGGCCCAGGCCCATCAATCTTCAGATCTAGGAAGTGGCTGGGCAGGAGCCATGGGTGTGTTTTCATGTGGAGGGTGCCCCTCACCCACCCCTGGGGCCCTGTCTACTTTACCCATCAGAATGATGGGTCTGCGAATCAAGGGCCCTGGACTCCAGTCCGAGTTTTGCCCCTGGAAAAGCCATTAAACTCTCCACATCCCGTTCCACCGCAGGCCGCCCCTTGGCCCCTAGTGGGGCTGAAGGTCACTTGTAAAGGTAAAATCGGGTTCAGGTGGGGTGCCCTCTCACCTGGCTAGCAGCCCTGAGAAAGCCAGCAGTAATCAGAGAGGTATGAAGCTGTGTCACTGACCTTATCCCAAGACTTCCACTCAAGCCGGCCGCTCTCATATCGTGCCCAGCTGGCCCTGAACCCAGGGGCCTGGCAGCACCCTGGCCTGCTCTCTCAGCGCAGCCTCCTGCGTAGTGGGAGGTGGGAAGTGGGAGGTGGACCCAGCCCTGAGTACCGAGTGTACCCCTGCTGGGGCTGGCTCACAGCCCATAGCCCTCACTATAAGTCTCTAACCCTCACTAACAGCTCTGCACTAGAGGGTTGGCCAGGCACCTGGGCAGAAGCAAGCAGGGGCCATGTGATACGGGTAGATCCAAATGCCCTCTGTGGTCCCCAGAGTGTGGCCTAACCCATCCCCATGCGCTTCTGGGTGCATGGGCACCTCGGCTTGGTCACCAGACCTGGATTGGAGCCTATGGCTCCTTGGTAATCCCTCACCAACCAGCACAGGTTCGGTGTGCATACACACCTCACCCGTGTGCCCCCAACAGTCTGGATACCCCGGCCTTATCAGGGTCACGCCCATGACCGTCCTGGCCATCACCTCCCTTTCCTGTGTGCTCAGCACCTCTGGAAGGTGCCATGCTTCTGGATCAGCCGCTCCACCTCTTCCACAGAGCCCTCCAGGGCACTGGCTTCCTGGAAGACCTGGGGCAGCCATGGAGGTGACACAGAGGTGGGGGGGGATCAGGGGCACAGATGGTGGTTCAAAGGGAACCCTGGAGAGCAACATCTGCCAGAACCTTGGTTTACAGCCTGGGCTCTCTGGGGGTGCATCAAGGGGCCTGCGGCTGGGGGTGGGGAGGTGGGTGCTGAGCAGGAGGGGAAGGAACCTGAGGAAGAATAGCACTCCAACCAGGGGTCCGTTAGGAACATCCCAACTTCTGACGAGGTGGGGAGGAGCCCCATCAATTTCCAACCAAACCGCGTAGGGCTTGGCTGGCCGGGGCCAGGTGTGGGGAGGAGATGGCCCTGAGTGACCTGAGGCTCAGGTGTCCCCTTGGCCACTTGGGAAGACACACTATCTGAGCTCCGTATCAGAATAGCAGCCAGTGATCCAGGAAGCAAGGGGGATTGGGGTGGTACTACAGGAGGACTAGAGGTCCTGGGGTCAGTGTGTCTGTGTGTGGTGAGGGTAGCTGTCTCCTGGGCCTGCAGATCTTGTCCAGATGCCACACTGTCTGAGGAAGAGCTGCTTGCGGTGCATGGCCTGCCGTCTCCCTTGCTTCCATTCCCAGGCCTGAAAGACCTGCTCCCAAGCATCCTGCATGGAACATAGCCTTTCCTGGACCTGGGCATGGGCATGGACACAACCGAAGGTGGTGCTGAGGGAAGCTCCAGAGAAAAGGTGCCTGACTGTCCCACCCAAGGGGAGGGTATTGTTTGTGTTTCCACAGGGAAAGAGGGACCAGATATAAAGTCAGTGCCAGATAAATGCAGTGTGCCCGCACGGAGTGGGGAGCCAGTGTAGGGGCCTGAGGGCTGGGCTCCCATACCAGCTATGTGGACAACTGCCCCTGCCCCAAAAGAATTTACTTCAGAGGACAGCACTGAAGCTGCATCTAGGAGAGAGGGGCATGTTTGATCAGAGCAAATGGGAGCAAAGAAGGGGGAGGAAGAGAGAGTGGAGCACATCCTGGCCCATCAGGCCTGGAGGACGATATCCCGGCTCTGAACAGCCAATGGACAGAGTGGACAATGTGGCTGATCCCACTACGAGACACACCGTCCATTGATGGCCCAGTGCCCTAAGGGGACAACACTGGAGACTCAGGGTTAGAACTGGCCCAGACTGATCCTATGGCACTGAGGCAAACCACTAAACGTGTGTGGCACAGCAACCGTGGGAGCAGAGCAAGGAGCCCCTGAGGTAGTACAAAGGACAGACTCTGGGGCCAAAGCATGGTACCCCATTGGACCTGACTGAAGGACACGCCTAGAGATTAAAAATCAGACCTTCATCTATGTATAAGTTTTTCTTTCTTTAAAATTTTTTTCTTTTATTTTATTCTTAAAAAAGCATTTTTTTAGGGACTCATACAACTCTTATCACAATCCATACTTACATCAGTTGTATAAAGCACATCTGTACATTCTTTGCCCTCATCATTTTCAAAGCATTTGCCTTCCAAAATTAATTTATTCTTCTATGGGTAATTGGTTTCCTTTTTGTTGTCATGGCTGTGTTCTCACTCATTGCCTATCTTGCAATGACTTGATTTTTGGTGCATATTATTATCTCTACAGACCTATCTAGATACGATAGACTGCATGAATAGTTTGGAGGAGAAAACAAGGGGACCAATAGTTCCGGGGGAATAGGGGAGTGGGAGAGAAGGGGGCAAAGGGGTAGTGCTGAACAACCCAGGGACATGGGAGCAATAAGTTATCCAAAATCAGTAGCAAGGAGGGTGTGAGTGGTCTGGTAGGGATTCAGCAAGGGCAAGGTAACCGAGAGAAATTACTGAAACCCAAATGAATGCTGAGCATGATAGTGGGACAAGAGGAAAATAAAAGGACATAGAGGAGAGAACTAGGTGACTAAGGGTATTTATAGAGGTCCAAAGACTGGAATGTACATATGTAAATATATTTATATGAGTGTAGGGAAACAGATATATGTGCATATATTTATAGGTTTAGTACTAAGGCAGCAGATGGACATTGGGCCTCCACTCAAGCACTTACTCAATGCAAGAGCACGTTGTTCTATTAAATTGGCATTCCAGGATTCACACCTTCCCGACACGATTGCTGAAGAAAAATGTGTGCATAAGCAAATGTGGTGAAGGAAGTTGACGGTGCAAGGCTATCAAAAGATATAGTGTCTGGGGTGTTAAAGGCTTGAAGATAAATAAGCGGCCATCTAGCTGAGAAGTATCAAAGCTCACATGGAAGGAGAACACCAGCCTGGCTGACCACGAGGTGTAGAAGGGACCAGTTATCAGACATCAAAGAACTAAAAATCGTATCAGTGGGTGCCCACCTTCCTGATACGATCAGTGAAGACAAACGTGTGCATAAGCAAATGTGGTGAAGAAAGCTGATGGTGCCTGGCTGTCAAAAGATATAGCATCTGGGATCTTTAAGGCTCAAAGATAAACAAGTGGCCACCTAGTTCAGAAGCAACAAAGCCCACATGGAAGAAACACACCAGCCTGTGTGACCACGAGCTGTCGAAGGGATCATGCGGTATCAAGAATCAAGGAACAAAAAATCATATCATTGAAAATGTGGGTGAGTGCAGAGTGGAGACTCACAGCCCATTGGTAGCCAACCGGACACCGTTTACTAAAGGGTTGTGGGGAGGAGATGAGACAGTCAGGGTGCAGGGGAGCAACGATGAAACATATAACTTTCCTCTAGTTCTAAAATGCTTCCTCCCCCCACTCTCATGATCCCAATTCTACCTTACAAATCTGGCTAGATAAGAGGGTGTACATAGGTACAGATAGGAACTGGAAACACAGGGAACGCAGGACAGATGAATCCTTCAGGACCAGTGGTGAGAGTGGCGATGCCTGGAGGGTGGAGAGAATGTGGGGTGGAAAGGGGAAATTGATTACAAGAATCTACAAATAGCCTCCTCCCTGGGGGAGGGACAGCAGAGAAGAAGGAAAGGGGAGACTTTGGACAGTGCAACATATGATAAAATAATATTAATTTATGAATGATGAAGGTTTCGTGAGGTAGTGGGGAGTGGGGAAGGAGGGGGAAAATGAACAGCAGATATTAAGGGCTCAAGTAGAAGGCAAATTTCTTGAGAATGATGATGGCAACAAATGTACATATGTTCTTTTTAAAAAAAAAAAACCCTTTTATTATTTAAGCTTAATTTATTCCCAAGCCATGAGTTTTTGCTTCTTCAGTTTCTTCTGGGAAATCTTTTTCTTCAGTGCAACATCCTCTTCTGGCTTGGGAACGATTTGTTCCTTCTCAGTCAGGATCATTTCAATTTGGCAGGGGGAGCTCCTGTGTGGATTAATCTAGCCAAGAGCTCTGTAAGTCCGGTGGTGCATCTTGGGGGCTTTGTTCACCTGGATGTGCTCGATGACCTGAGAATCCACATCTAAACCCTTAAGTTCAGCATAACTTTCTGCATTTTTAAGCATGTGAACCAAACATTCAGCACTCTTTTTGGGCTACCAACTCTGGGTCCCACCCCACTGTTTGGCCTGGGCACATCTACCAACACCATCATTGTCCCGTCGGAAAGGCACACACTGCTTCTGCAGAGTGACGTCTTTCAAGTATTTGGTGGCTTTCCAGATGTGCATGCCTTTGATGGCCTGGGCAGTTTCACGGGTGTTTTTGAAGTGGACCCGGAGATTCGACCCTCTGTATTTGCAGGATTTTGTAGGGTTTTCTGGGTCAAATGAGTAGCGAACCATTTTAGCAGGTCACCCCAGGCCGCTACAGTTAGAGGAAGAGCCTGTACATATGTTCTTGACACAATGCATGTATGTATGAATTGTGATAAGAATTGCACGAGCCCCCAATAAAATGATTAAAAATATAGAAAAGAAAGGTGCTTGGCCCTGTGGGGCCAGGGTGCGGGGGTCCAGTGGGCTGGGAAAGGGCCAGAAATGGGAGCCGACCTCCAAGGCGGACAGCCCTGTAGTCTGGAGCACCTGCTGTCCCCGCTGGGTGGCGCACTGGTGCAGCTCCTTCGGGGCCTCCAGCTTGGCCTGAAGCTCTTGGTGGACACTGAAGTTTTGGTTTCCACTGCCGGGGTCTTGGAGCTCCTCCACCACCCACAAATCTCACTGCACACTGGCCGCCCAGGAGGCATAGTCTTGCACCTGGAGCCTGAGAGAGCACGGGAGAGCACGGGGTGAGGGGACCTGGTACCGAGGCAGCGTCACAGCCGGCCTGAGTGCACCACCACTCATGTCCAAACCTCCATGTCTCTGCCGCTCAATCCCACAGCCTTACCAAGTGTCTACTAGGCCTCAGCTCTGCCCGCCACCCCTCCTTCCCACCCAGTTCTCCAGGGCCAATGAAGTCCCTCATGGGCCGCTTGATAGCTTTGCCCACCCATCCACAACTTTGCCAGACCCCCACTTAGAGGTAGCCTTTGGTGGCCTTGTGTGAGAGCCGAGGGACTCGGGACTCTTGTCCCTTCACTGCCTCACTGTGCAGATGGAGGTTTTTGGTGGTTTTTTTTTTCTCTTTTCTTCTTTTACATTTTATTAGGGACTCATACAAGTCTTACCACAATCCATACATGTACATACATCAATTGTATAAAGCACATCCATACATTCCCTGCCCCAATCATTCTCAAGGCATTTGCTCTCCACTTAAGCCCCTTGCATCAGGTCCCCTTTTTTTTCCCCTCCCTCCCCATTCTAGCCTCCCTCATATGCCCTTGGTAATTTATACATCGTTATTTTGTCATATCTTGCCCTATCCGGAGTCTCCCTTCCCCCCGTCTCTGCTGTCCCTCTCCCAGGGAAGAGGTCACATGTGGATCCTTGTAATCAGTTCCCCCTTTCCAACCCACTCACCCTCCACTCTCCCAGCATCGTCCCTCACACCCTTGGTCCTGAAGGAATCATCCACCCTGGATTCCCTGTACCTCCAACCCTCATATGCACCAGTGTACAGCCTCTGTCCTATCCAGCCCTGCAAGGTAGAATTCGGATCATGGTAGTTGGGGGGAGGAAGCGTCCAGGATCTAGGTGAAAGCTGTGTTCTTCATCAATACTACCTCACACCCTAATTAACCCATCTCCTCTCCTAAACCCCTCTATGAGGGGATCTCCATTGGTCGACACTTGGGCCTTGGGTCTCCACTCTGCACTTCCCCCTTCATTTAATATGATATATATACATATATACACATACATATATACATATACACATATATACACATACATACACACACTTATATCTTTTTTTTTTTGCATGATGCCTTATACCTGGTCCCTTGAGCACCTCGTGATCGCACTGGCCGGTGTGCTTCTTCCATGTGGGCTTATTTGCTTCTGAGCTAGATAGCCGCTTGTTCACCTTCAAGCCTTTAAGACCCCAGACACTATCTCTTTTGAAGGCCGGGCACCATCAGCTTTCTTCACCACATTTGCTTATGCACCCATTTGTCTTCAGCGATCCTGTCATGGAGGTGTGCAGTCAATGATATGATTTTTTGTTCTTTGATGCCTGGTAACTGATCCATTTGGGACCACTCGATCACACAGACTGGTGTGTTCTTCCATGTGGACTTTGTTGTTTCTGAGCTAGATGGCCGCTTGTTTATCTTCAAGCCTTTAAGACCCCAGTCACTATCTCTTTTGATAGCCAGTCACCATCAGCTTTCTTCACCACATTTACTTGTTCACCCACTTTGGCTCCAGCCGCCGTGTCGGGAGAGTGAGCATCATAGAGTTCCAATTTAATAAAAGAATGTATTCATGCATTGAGGGAGTGTTTGAGTAGAGGCCCAAGGTCCTTCCGCCACCTTAATACTTGACCTATAAATATAGACACATAGATCTATTTCCCCATCCTCCTATATATATTTGCATGTACATGTCTTTGTCTAGACCTCCATGAATGCCCTTTGACTCCGAGCTCTTTCCTCCATCTCCCTTGACTTTCCTCCTGCCCTACTACCATGCTTCATCGCCACCTGGGCTAGAGTATACCTCTTCTCTAAGCAACCTTACCCTTGATCATATCCCACCAGGCCTGCCACTCCCCCTTCTCTACCATTTGGGGTCCCATGTTTTTCCCTTGTACCTGGGTTTGTTAACACCACTTCCTTACCCCCCCTAACCCCCCACCCCAAGTCCCCCCAGAACTGTCGGTCCCGTTGTTTTTCCTCCAGATAGTTCATCCAGCCTGTCCTATTCAGACAGACCTGTGGAGTCACTAACATGCACGAAAACTAGACAGAGGAAAACAAAGCAACAGTATACAACCAGACAACAAAACAACAAATCAAACCACTGACAAAGAACAGAACAAAACAGTTCACAAGAGAAAAGCTTGTAGTTAGTTCAGGGATCGTTTGCTGGCCCTTAGGAGCGTTTTCCAGTCCAGTCTGTTGGGTCACCACGCCCTGGCCCCAAAGTCCACTTTCAGCATTCCCTGGGGACCTTCCCACTCCATTCCCTTGCTGTTCCACTGCACTCCCCCAGTGATTTGCCTCGGTGTGGTGGGATCAGGTCAGGTGCAATTTCCACACTGTGTCTCCGGTGCTGTCCCCTGTATCGCCCTTAGTCACTGAGGGGCATCATGTCTCATAGTGGGGCCAGCCATGTTGTTCTCTCTGTGGACTGGCTGCTCTACTAAGGAACATCATCATCATGGCCTGGTGGGCCAGGCTGTGCTCCACTCTGGAGAGGTCTGGGAGGCTGGCCCCAGCACCATAAATTAAGTGGATTCCTGCCCCTCCCCCGAAAAGAATTTGTTCCAAAGGACGACATTGACTCTGCAGCTCTGGGAGTTGGACATATTTGATCAGAGCACACGGGAGCAGATGAAGGGGCAGGAGGAGAGAGTGGTGGTTTTTTTAAAATTTAAATTTATTTATTTTATTGGGGGCTCTTACAACTCTTGTTACAATCCATACACCAATTGTATCTGACATAGTCATACGTATATTGCCATCATTCTTTTCTATTTTTTAAAATCTATTTATTTATTTATTTATTTATTTATTTATTTATTTTACATTTTATTAGGGGCTCATACAACTCTTATCACAATCCATACATATACATATACATACATCAATTGTATAAAGCACATCCGTACATTCTTTGCCCTAATCATTTTCTTTTTTTTTAATCTTTTTATTGGGGCTCCTAAGGCTCTTATCACAATCTGTACATACATCAAATGAGCAAAGCACCCTTATACATTCGTTGCACTCGTCACTCTCATAATTCACCTTCCACTTGGGTTCCTGGAATTAGCTCGGTTTCCCTTTTTTCCCCCCCCATCCCCCTCCCTCCCCGATCCCACCCCTGGTCCCTTGATAGTTTATAAATAATTATTATATCTTATCTTACACTCCCCGGCGTCTCCCCTCACCCGCCTCCCCCTTGACAATCTCCCAGAGAGGAGGTTTCACATAGATCTCCGAGATGGGTTCTCCCTTTCTACATGCCCTTCCCTCCTGGTGTCGCCACTCCCACCGCTGGTGTTGAAGGGTTCGTCTGTCCTAGATTCCCTGTGCCTCCAGATCCCCACTGCACCGCTGTACATCCTCTGGTACAAACCCACCCAGGGGAGAGTATCGGTTGTGTCCCCACAGATCTGGAACATGCCATCATTCTTTTCTAGACATTTACTTTCTATTGAGCCCTTGGGATCAGCTCCTCTTTTTTTCCTCCTCCCCCATTCATGGTTCCTTGATAGATTATAGATTGTTATTATTTTCATATCTCACATCGACCATTGTCTCTTTTATCCTCAGGTTTCTGTTGCTCCTCTCCCTGCGAGGGGTGTGTGGTTATATGTCATTCATTGCTATCGGTTCCCCTTCCTCCCATCCTCTACCTCCCTTCCCCCTACCCTTTTGGTATCTCTATTCCCATACCTGTTCCTGGGTTCCATGTGTCGTGAGTTTTATCTCTTGCTAATACCTATGCACTCTGGTCCAGATTGGGAAGCGGCACAGGGGTGATGATAGTGGGGGGTGAGGAGGCCTCAAGGTGTCAGAGGCAGATTGTGTGATTCATTGGTGCGATCCATGTCTCCTCAGGGGGGCCTCCACCCTGTGGGACACAGCATCTGGGAGGCTTGTGGCTTTCTCCTGAGACAGCATGGTGGCCAAGGGCCCGGGCATTGAGTGTGGGACTCTGGGCCTGGGGTGGCAGCACTTGTAGAAGCCACCCCCTCCCCCAGGCACAAACTGGATACGGACGAGCACGTGAGACAGTTGGCTGTGAACTTTGAGGGTGGCCTCAGCGTCTCAGAGCAGGTGGGGTCTGGCCTGAGTCAGCTCCCACAGCTCCAACCAGGCAGCCCTGCCCCCAGGCGGGGGTCAGCAGTTATCCCAGCATGCTTATTCCTCCCCCTCAGCTTCAGTCTGTTCAGCCCTTCAGCTTCCTGGCTGGGTTTAGAACTTGTCCTAAGCTCCCAGAGGGCCACCGTCCTGAGATCTTGCTCGGCGCTTCAGGCCTTTCTGCAAACTCTCCTCCCAGGAGCCCATTATCACTAGCAGTTTACCCCTTGCTCTAACGATGCTCCAGGAGGCCTGCTTGGGAAGTGTTGGGCTGTTGCATGGTTCAGTCGCACTAACTGCTCCTCAGGAGAAATAAGAGGTTCCCTGATCCTGGAAAGATTTACTGACTTGCAAACCCTCTGGAGGATCCCCAAGAGTCAGCAGGTGGGTATATTTTAAAGCCCGGCACACGGCAGGTAGCCACGTTGTGTGCCGCCCAGGCATGCTGTGTGTTTGGAGGAGACTGCACACCCTTCAAAGGTAGAAGCTGCACCCCACCATGGTTCTTGCATGCAGCAAATGCCGGCCCCCTGAGACTCCGGGCCAGCCTCTGGGCTAGGATCATGGGGAAATCAGGATCTCGCCTAAGCTCCATCTGGGCTGGAAACACAGTAGCTTGTACTGTGACCTGGGTCAGCCTGGGGCTGTGCAGGGCATCCTCAGCCCAGCTCAACTCTTCCCGGAACGCCCCTGCAGGTGCAGGGAGCCCGTGGCTTGGGAAAGTGACCCTGCTAAGTGGGCTTTGTGACCAGGCTCCCTGATCCACCGACCCAGCTTTGCCTCCTCCACAGGCCGCAGACAGCAGGGGCTGCCCTGGGTTCCCTGAACTCGGACCCTCTCCAGAGACAGTGGTTTGGCAGAGCCGCAGCACAGCAAGGGTCTCCCTGGAAGCTTCTTCATCCCATGCCCAGCACCTCCTCCCAAACTCACCCCTGCTGCAGGCTGCTGGTACTCACTGTAGGTCCTGTCACCACTGCTGGGCCGTGGAGGCAGTGCTAGGCCACCACTCCAGCAGGCTCCCCGCTAGTGGGGCAGGCTGCCCCCTGGTGGCCACCCATCTTCACTTGGTGCTGAAACATTGCAAACTTGGTTAAGAGGAGCTGAGAAGAAAGGAGAAGGGTCACAGGGGGCCCTGGCTGGTCGGCTGTGACTCAGTGAGTGACAGGGCAGGGCAGGACTGAACAGCCACAGAACTTGCCCCTCTACGCAGAGAGGGGAATAGGAAGCAACAGCTGTCCTCAGTCCAGACTGAAGTTCCCCATCAGCCCCTTGTGCATGCAGCCCCCCTCCACTACCCGTCTTCATTCGGCTCCAGGGCACCTTCCTTGCCCCTAGTCCCTTCCTCACTAGGGTGTGCTCATATTCCTCTCTCCTCTGGCCACCTGCTGCTGGCTGCTCAGCCAGCTCTGCAAGTCCTCGGCTTCCCTCAGGAACCCTACAGTGCCAGCATCCTCTTCAGATCCTGGCCCCTGTGGTGACAGCCTGAGTCCCCCAACAGTTAGTGTGCATGTGTCCACACTCTGGAGGTCAAGGGACCCAATCAAATGGGCTGCCTGAAGGACAAGGTTCTTCATGGTCTTTGCCCAGGCTGCTCCTCTGGATTCAAGAAGCAAACCCAGGGCATGGGTAGTTGGGGCTAGCGAGGGTGTGGCTCTGGGGAAGGGCAGGTGACTGGAGCCAGGGAGCCGAGCCCCTGCCCTGCAGGCACTCCTCAAAAGTTTGTGGGAAGAGGAAACAGTGAAGGACTCATCTTTTCCTGACACATGTCTACAGGCCTCTGTCATGGTTCTCTTCAAGGCAGGGGTAGCATCTAGGGGAATAAGCAACCCCAGCCAGTTTTCTGGTACCCACGGATGCAGTGACCCTCACTGTTGGGCTTCCAACTCCAGCAGTGTCTGCAGCTGCTTCCAGAGCTTCCCCTGCATCACACCCAGCTGCTCTGAGACCTCAGTTACAAGGATCTACGTATAACTTCCTCCCTGGGGGATGGACAATGGAAAAGTCGGTGAAGGGAGACAAAATATGTAAGATCTGACAAATTATCAAGGGTTCATGAGTGACGGGGGAACAAGGAGGGCGGAGAAAAATGAGGACATGATGCCAGGGCTTTAAGTGGAGAGCAAATGTTTTGAGAATGATGAGGGCAATGAATGTACGGATGTGCTTTACACAACTGATGCATGTATGGATTGTGATAAGAGTTGTATGTGCCCCTAATAAAATGATTTTTAAAAATTAAATTATTATAATTTCTTAGGACAATGCCATTTGTATTTCAAAGCAACATTCACGAAAACTATTTTTTCACCTTCACTATCTTCTATTTAGTTTTAGATAGAGCAAAAACAATTCTTATGCCTTTTTATGAGATGTAATGCAAGTAGACATAAATTTATGCATAATTAAAAATTTGAATGAACAAAATATTTTGTTAAAGAATTTGACCTTTTGTGAAAATCATCGAAAGCATATAGCATTTTATTGAAGGGTTGGGAATGTTTTCCTCTATTTTATTCTAGTATTTGGTCTGAGGTTCTTATGGCATATTCTGATTGTTGTCATGTAAGAGAATGTACATTCCATATAAGAGAAAACTTTCCTGATAATATTTTCCTATCCATTGCTTACTGCTGAATCTCTCATTTGTTCTTTTATCATTATTTTTTCCTATAAAAAACCCAGGCTGCTTAATTTTATTCTTATTAGTCATTTATATAAATTAGGAAAATATTTATTATATATATATTTTTATTAAAAATCGTTTATTGGAGACTCTTACAACTTTTGTTGCAATCCATATTGATTGCATCAGGCATTTTGTACATATGTTGCCTTCATTCATTTAGAGACATTTTTTCTTTTTCTTTTTTAAAATCATTTTATTGGGGTTCATACAACTCATCACAATCCATACATACCCCAATTGTGTAAAGCACACTTATACATTCGTTGCCTTCATCATTCTCAAAATTTGCTTTCCTCCTGGGTTCCTGGAATCAGCTCATTTCCCCTTTCCCATCTCCCCCTTTCACCCTGCTCCTCTTCCTTCATGAACCCTTAATAATTTATAAATTATTATTTTCTCTTATCTTACACTGCGCGGCGTCTCCCTTCACCCAATTTTCTGTTGCCCATCTCCCAGGGGGGAAGTTATATGAAGATCCTTGTGATCGGTTTCCCATTTCTACACCCACTTCCCTCCCAATATCGCCACTCTCACCGCTGGTCCTGGGGGGTTCATCTGTCCTGGATTCCCTGTGTTTCTAGTTCCCATCTGTAGCCCTGTGTATCTTCTGGTCTAACCAGGTTTGCAAGGTAGAATTGGGATCATGAGAGGTGGGGGGAGGATGTGTTTAATAACTAGAGGAAGGTTGTGGGTTTCATTATTGCTACACTGAACTCTGAGTGACTCATCTCCTTCCCACTACCCCTCCGCAAGGGATGTGCAGTTGTCTACAGGTGGGCATAGGTCCCCCGTCTTGCACTCCCCTCATTCACGATGATATAATCCCCCCTCCCGCCTTTGTTGCTTGAAAACTGGTCCCCTCAGCACTTCATGATCACACATGTTGGTGTGATGCTTCCATGTGGGCTTTGTTGTTTCAGGGCCTGCTTGTTTACTTTCAAGCCTTTAAGACCCGGGACGCTATATCACTTGATAGCCGGGCACCATCAGCCTTTTTCACCACACTTACTTATGCACACATTCATCTTCAGCGTTTATGTGGGGAAGGTGATCACACAGTATTGGTTTTTGTTGTTTGGTGTCTGCTACCTGATCCCTTCAACACTTCGTGTTCACTTAGGCTTGTGTGCTTCTTCTCTGTGGGCTTTTTTGCTTCTGAGCTAGATTTCAGCCTGTTTGCCTTCAAGCCTTTAAGACCCCCAGAGTTTCATTATATTGTGCAGAGAGTGGCTATGGGCCCAACCCACTCAACTGCACCCAACAACAATAACAACAGGACCTGTGCTTCTAACAATATTCTGAATAAGGCCTTAAGAGAATCTCCCCTTTGTTTAGAGCAGCGGCTCTAGACCTGTGGGTCGTGTCTGCTTAGGGGGTCAAACAGCCCTTTCATGGGGTGGCCTGAATTATAGCAGTAGCAAAATTACAGCTAGGATGTAGCAACAAAAATAATTTTATGGTTGGTTGGTCACGACTACATGAGGAACTAGATGAAAGGGTCGTGAGTAAGAATGTTGAAAACCACTGTCCAAGAGGAAGACTCAATTCTTGATACAGTTGAAGGGCAACAAAATAGAGTCAGCCCCAATATAGATGGGATAGCACAGTGGCTGCAACAATAAACACAAGCCAAAGAAACACGGCAAGGATGGCACAAACGGGACAGTGTTTCATTATATTGACATAGAGTTGCTATGAGTCAAAACCCACAAGAAAAAAAAAAACAGGAATTGTTTTTCTAACAATGTACCTAAGTAGACCTGAAGAGAACCTCCTATTAGTTTAGCGCAGCGGTCCTCAAACTGAGGGTTGTGACCCCTTTTGGGGGACGAATGACCCTTTCACGGCAGTGGGCCGTTCATTAAAGTGGAAAAATTAGAGTTATGATCTAGCAATGAAAATAATTTCATGATTTGGCAGTCACCACTACATGAGGAATGGTATGAAAGAGTCATGGCATTAGGAAGGTTGAGAACCACTTCCCTAGAGGAAGACAGAATTCTTGGTAGAGTAGAAGGGCAGCAAAGGTGAGGCAGCCCCTACAAGATTGATTAGCCCAGTGGCTGCAACAATGAGCACAAGCAAATGAACAACTCTGAGCATGGCATTGGACTGGGCAGCATTTCATTATATTGTGCATAGAGTTCTTGTGACCAGAAACCCACTCAACAGCACTCAACAAAAATAACTACAGGACTTGTGCTTCTAACAATATGGTGAAGTAGGACTTAAGAGAAAGTCCTTTAACTTTAGAGCAGCAGTTCTCAACCTGTGGGTCGCGCCCTTGGGAGGGTAGAATGACCCTTTCACAGGGGTGGCCCAATTCATAACTGTAGTACAATTACAGTGACAAAATACCAATGAAAATAATTTTATTATTGTGGGTCCCCACTAAATGAGAATTGATATGAAAGGGTAATGGCATTAGGAAGGTTAAGAACCACTTCTCTAGGGCAAGACACAAATTTGGTACAGATGGGAAGGAAGAGAGCGGCAGTCTCCAACAAGTTGCATTAGCACAGTGGCTGCAACACTGAGGCCAAGCACACAAGCACGGTGAGGGTGGCACAGGACAAGGCAGCTTTTCATTATATTGTGCATAGAGTTGCTAAGAGTCAAAACCCACTCGACGGAACTTAACGACAATAACTACAGGACGTGTACTTCTAACAATATGCTGAACTAGATCTTAAGAGAAACTCCTCTAAATTTAGAGCTGTGGTTCTTAACTTGTGGGTCGCGCCCGCTATGGGGTTTCAGACGAGCCTCTCACAGGTGTTGCCCAATTCATAACAGTAGAGAAATCACAGTAATGGAGTAACAATGAAAAAAAATTACTGTTGGAGGATCAGCACAACATTAAGAATTGTATAAAGGAGCCATGCCATTAACAAGGTTCAGAAACACTGCCCAAGAGGAATACACAAAACGTGGTACTGCAGAAGGGCAGCAAGTGAGAGGCAGACCCTACAAGATGGAATAGCTCAGTGGCTGCAACAATGAGTGCCATCAACAAACCACTGTGAGGACGGCACAGGACGGGGCAGCGTTTCATTATATTGTGCGTAGAGTTGCTGAGAGTCAAAACACACTCGACGGCAACTAACAGCAACACAAAAAGGACTTGAGCTTCTAACAATATGCTGATGTAGATCTTAAGAGAAACTCCTCTTAATTTAGAGCAGGGTTCTCAACCTATGAATCTCAAACCCTTTTGGGGAGTGAGTGGGTTGAATGACCCTTTCACAAGGGTTGCCTGATTCCTAAGATTAGCAAAATTTCAGTAATGAAATATCAGCGAAAATTTTGTATGACTGGGGGTCCACCACTCTATTGGGAACTGCATGAAAGGGTCGTGGAATTAGGAAGATTGAGAACCACTGTCCGAGAGGAAGACACAAATGTTGGTAGAGTAGAAGGGCAGCAAAGGAGAGGCAGCCCCTCCAAGTTGGAATACCTCAGTGGCTGAAACAACCAGCACAAGCAAAGAACCATTGTGAGGAATGCACAGGATGGGGGAGCGTTTCGTTACATTTTGCCTAGAGTTGCTATGAGCTAAAACCCACTTGAAGGCACCTAAATACAATAACAACAGGACTTTTGCTTCTAACAATGTGCTGAAATATATCTTAAGAGACATTCTTCATAGTTTGGAGCGGAGATTCTCAACCTGTGGGTCACGACTCCATTAAGGTGATGAGCTACCCTTGCACAGGGGTGGCCCAATTCATAACAGTAGCTTCATTACAGTTATGAAGTAGCAATGAAGATAAATTTATGACTGGGATTGTACCCACTACATGAGGAGTGGTATATAAGGCCTGTGGCATTATAGGAAGGTTGAGAGCCACTGTCCTCGAGCAAGACAGAAATCTTGGCAGAGCAGAAAGGCAGCAAATAAGAGGCAGACCCCCAGATGTTAGATTAGCGCAGTGGCTGCAACAATGAGTGCAGACAAGAAACCACTGTGAGGATGGCACAGGACGGGGCAGCGTTTCATTATCTTGTGCGTAGAGTTGCTGAGAGTCGAAACCCACTGGGCAACACCTAACAACAATCACTGTAGGACTCATGCTTTTCACAATATGGTGCTGTAGATCCTAAGAGAAACTCCTCTTAGTATAGAGCAGTGGTTCTCAACCTGTGGGTCGCTAGCCCTTTGGGAGGGTCAAATGACCCTTTCACAGTGGAGGCCTGATTCATAACTGTAGCAAAATTAAAGTTCCGAAGTAGCAATGAAAATAATTTTATGATTGGGGGTTCATCACTACCTGAGGAAATGAATGAAAGGGCAGTAGAGGGGCAGCAAAAGAGAGGGAGCCCCTCATAAGTTGGATTAGCCCATGGCTGCAACAATGACAACAAGCAAAATAACCACTGTGAGGGTGGCACGAGACGGGGTCACGTTTCATTAAATTGTGTATAGAGTTGCTATGACCCAGCACACACTCAAAGGCACCAAACAAAAACAACAGGACTGTGCTTCTATGAATATGCTGAAGTAGACCTTAAGAGAAACTCCCCTTAGTTTAGACTAGTGGTTCTCAAACTGTGTCACAGTGCCTTTAGAAGACTAATGAACCTTTCACATGGGTGGCCTGATCCATAACAGAAGCGAAATTACAGTTATGATGTAGCAATGAAAATATTTTATGGTTGGGGTGTCACCACTACATGAGGACTGGTATGAAATAGTAGTGGCATTCAGAAAGTTGAGGACCACTATTCTTGAGGAAGACACAAATCTTGGTACGGAAGGGCAGGAAAAGAGAGGTAGTCCCTAACAAGATGGATTACCACAGTGGCCGCAACAATGAGCTCAAACAGAAGAACCACTGTGAGGATCCAACGGGCAGGACAACGTTTCATTACATTGTGCCTAGAGTTGCTATGAGCCAAAACCCACTCGAAGGCAGCCAAAAACAAGAACAGGATTTGTGCTTCTAACAATATGCTGAAACATACCTTAAAAAGAAACTCCTCTTAGTGTAGAATAGCAGTTCTCAAACTGTGGGTCGTGATGCATTTTGCGGGGTGGTGGGGAGAATGACTATATCACATGGTGGCCTGATTCATAACAGTAGCATAATTTTAGTTATAAAGTAACAAGGAAAGTAATTTTATGATTGGGGGGCGGTCACCAATACATGGGGAATGGTGTGAGAGAGTCGTGCATTAGGAAGTTTGAGAACCACTGCCCTAGAGGAAGACACAAATCTGGGTACAGTAGAAGGTCAGCAACTGAGAGGCAGTCCCCCAAAAGATGGATTAGCACAGAGACTGCAACAATGAGCGAAAACAAAAGAAAAGTGTGAGGGTGTTAGAGGATGGAACAGTGTTTCATGATACTGTGCATAGAGTTGTTATGAGCCAACTATGAGCCAAACCCACTCGACAGCCCCTACCAACAATAAGAACAGGACTCGTGCGTGTAATAATATACTGAGCTAGACCACAGGAGAAACTCCTCTTAATTTAGAACAGCGGTTCTCAACCTGTGATTTGTGACCACTTTGGTTGGTTGAACAACCCTTTCACAGGGTGTCTAGATTCATAAGACTTGCAAAATTACAGTTATGGAAAAACAGTAGAAAAAAACCTTTATGCTTTGGGGACCACCACTACACATTGGGAAGTGTATGGAAAGGTCGTAGAAATAGGAAGGGTGAGAAACACTGTCCTAGAGGAAGACGCAAGTACAATAGAAGGGCAGCAGAAGAGAGGAAGTCCCTACAAGACGGATTTGCACGGTAGCTGCAACAATGAGCGCAAGCAAAGAACCACTGTGAGGATGATGCAAGTCTGAGCAGGCCTGTATTATATTGTGCACAGGGTTTCTATGAGCCCAAACCCTCTTCACGGCCCGAACATCAATAACAGGAGGAATCATACATCTAACAATATGCTCAACTAAACCTTGAGTGAAACTGCTCTTAGTTTAGAGCAGCCGTTCTCAACTTGTGAGTGGTAAATCCTTTGGGGGTGTTCGAATGACCCTCCCATAGGCGTGGGCCGATACGTAACAGTAGCAAAATTACAGTTATGAAGTAGCAGCAGTATAATTTTTTGGTTGGGGGGGTCATTACTACACGAGGCACTGTATGAAAGGGTCGAGGCATTAGGATTGCTGAAAACCACAGTCCTACGGGAGGACACAAGTCTTGATACAGTTGAAGGGTCGCAATATAGAGTCAGCCCCCAAATAGATGGAATAGCACAGTGGCGGCAGCAATGAGCTCAAGCTAAGGAAATACTGTGAGGATCGCACAAGATGGACCAGTGTTACATTATAGGGAGCATAGAGTTGCTATGAGTGAAAACCCACTCGACTGCACCTGACAACAAAACAACAGGACTTGTGTTTCTTATAACGTGCTGAAGTAGACCTTAAGAGAAACTCCTATTAGTTTAGTGCAGCGTTTCTCAACTTTTGGGTCACGAGCCCTGTTGGGGGATGAATGAACCTTTCATAGTGGTCGCGCAGTCATAACAGTAGAAAAATTAGAGTTTCAAAGTTGCAATAAAATAATTTTATGATTTGGCAGTCAGCACTATATGAGGAACGCTATGAAAATGCTGTGGCATTAGGAAGGTTGAGAACCACTGCCCTAAAGGAAGACACAAATCTTGGTAGAGTAGAAGGGCAACAAAAAATAGCCACCCCCCCCCCAATATGGCTCCCACAATGAGAACTAGCAAACAACCACTGTCAGGATGGCACAGGTCTGGGAAGCATTTCATGATATTGTGCAGAGATGCGATGAGCCAAAACCCCCTCCGCGGAACTTAACAACAATAACAACTGGGCTTGTGTGTTTAACAATATGCTGAAGTAAATCTTAAGAACAACTCTTCTTAGTTTACAGCAGGGTTCTCAACATTGGGTCGTGAACACTTTCAGGTGGGGGGTGTTTCGAAACACCCCTTCACAGTGATGGCCTGATTCCTAACTGTAGCAAAAGTACAGTTATGAAATATCAATGAATATAATTTTATAATTTTATGTTTGGGGTCCACCACTACATTGGGAACTGTACGAAAGGGCTGCAGAATTAGGATGTATGAGAAACATTGTCCTAGAGGAAGACACAAATGTTGGTACAGCAGAAGGGCTGCAAAAGTCAGGCAGCCCCTACAAGATGGAATAGATGCAGCAGTGAGCACAAGCAAAAGACCGCAGTGAGATGGCACGAGATGGGGCCGAGTTTCATTATATTGTGCATACAGTTGCTATGAGCCAACACACACTCAAAGGCACCAAACAATAATAAAAAGAACTTGGGCTTCTAAGAATATTCTGAAGTAGACCTAGAGAGAAACTTCTATTCGTTTAGACCATTGGTTCTCCAACTGTGTGTCGAGACGCCTTTGAGGAGACTAACGAACTTTTCACATGGGTGGCCTGATCCATAACAGAAGCAAAATTACAATTGTGATGTAGCAATGCAAATATTTTATGGTTGGATGTCACCACTACACGAGGAATGGTGTGAAGTGGTTGTGGCATTTGGAAAGTTGAGAACCACTGCTCTAGAGGAAGACACATATTTGGTACAGAAGGGCAGGAAAAGAGAGGCAGTGCCCCACAAGATGGATTAGCACAGTGGCTGCAAAAATCAGTGTGAGCAAAAGACCCACTGTATGGAAGGCACAGGATGGGAAAGCATTTCATTACATGGTGCATAGAGTTGGCATGAGCCTAAACCCATTGGAAGGCACCAAACAACAGGATTTGTGCCTCTAACAATATGCTGAAGAAGACTTTTAAAGAAACTCTTAGTGTAGAGTAACAGTTCTCTAACTGTGGGTCACGACGTCTTTCGAGGCAACAATGAGCATTTCACATGGGTGACCTGATTCATAACAATAGCAAATTTATAGTTATGGAGTAACAAGGAAAATAATTTTATGATTGGGTGGGGGGTCTCTTGTACATGACGAATGGTGTGAAAGAGTCATGACATTAGGAAGGTTGAGAACCACTGCCCTAGAGGGAGATATAGATCTGGGTACAGTAGAAGGGCAGCAAAAAGAGGCAGCCCACAGAACGATGGAATACAACAGTGGCTGCAACAATCCGCGCAAGCAAAAGAACCACTGGGAGGATGGCGCAGGACAGGACACCTTTCCATCATATTGTGCTTAGAGTTGCTAGGCGTCGAAAGCTACACAAGAGAATCTAACAATAACTATAGGATTTGTGCTTCTGACAATAGGGTGAAGTAGATATTAAGAGAAACTCCTCTTAGTTTAGACCAACGGTTTTTAACCTTTGGTTCACGACCACTTTTGGCGATCGAATGACCCTTTCACAGATGTGAAATGATTCATAACTGTAGGAAAATTACAGTTACGAAGTAACAATAATGTTATGAAGGGGGTCACCACTACATGAGGAACTGTATGAAAGGGTCATGGATTAGGAAATTTGACAACCACTGCCCTAGAGGAAGACACAAGTCTTGGTACAATTGAAAGGCCACAAAAAAGAGGCAGCTACCCAAACGTTGGATTAGCACAGTGGCTGCAACAATGAGCACAAGCAAAAGAACCACTCTGAGGATGGCATAGGATGGGAAAGCGTTTCATTATATTGTGCATAGAGTTACTATGAGCCAAAACCCACTCAATGGTACCTAACACCAATAACAACAGAACTTGTGCATCTACCAGTATGCTGAATTCTATCTTAAGAGAATCTCCTCTTAGTTTAGAGCAGGGGATCTTCACCTGTGTGTCGCGACCCCTTTGTGGGTATGGAATGAAAATTTCACAGGGGTGTCGTGACTCAAAACAGTAACAAAATTACAGTTATGAAGCTGCAATGAAATCATTTTTATGGTTGGGGGGGTTCACCACTAAATGAGAATCGGTATGAAAATATCATGGCATTAGGAAAGTTGAGAACCACTGCTCTAGAGGAAGTCCCAAATCTTGGTATGAAAGGGCAGGAAAAGAGAGGCGGTCCCCAACCAGATGCATTAGCACAGTGGCTGCAACAATGAGCGCAAGCAGAGAACCACTGTGAGGATGTCACAGGACAGGGCGGCGTTTCATTATATTGTGTGTAGAGTTGCTATGAGACATACCCACTCGACGGCACCTAACAACAACAACAAATGGACTTGAGCTTCTAACAGTATGGTGAAATAGACCTTAAGAGAAACACCTCTAAATTTAGAGCAGCGGTTCTCACCATGTGGGTCGTGACCCCTTTGGGGCTTAGACGAACCCTTTACAGGGTGGCACTATCCATAACTTGTAACAAAACGAGAGTTACGAAGTAGCAAAGAATATAATTTTATGATTGGGGGTCTACCACTACAAAGAAAACTGTATGATATTTATATTTGCATGTACATGTCTTTGTCTAGACCTCTATAAATGCACTTTGACTCCTAGCTCTTTCCTCCATCTCCCTTGACTTTCCTCCTCTCCCACTACTATGCTCTGTCCCCACCTGGGTTACAGCTATACCTCTTCTTTACGTAACCTTACCCTTGATCATTCCCTACCAGGCCTGCCACTTCCCCCTCACTACCATTTTGAGTCCCATGTTGTTCCCTTGTCCCTGTGTTTGTTAACACCACTTCCTTACCCCCCGCACCTCCCCCTATCCCAAGTGCCCCCGGAACTGTCGGTCCTGTTGTTTTTCCTCCAGATAGTTCATCCAGCATGTCTTATTTAGACAGACCTGTGGAGACACTAACATGCACGAAAACAAGACAGAGGAAAACAAAGCAACAGTATAAAACCAGACAACAAAACAACAAAAACAAACCACTGACAAAGAACAAAACAAAACACATCAAGAAAGAAGAGCTTGTAGTTAGTTCAAGGATCATTTGTTGGACCTTAGGAGTGTTTTCCAATCCAGTCTGTTGAGGCGCCACAACCTGGCCCCAAAGTCCACTTTGAGAATTCCCTGGGGACCTTGCCACTCCATTCCCTTCCAGTTCCACTGCACTTCACCACACTTTGCCTCGGTGTGGTGGAATCAGGTCAGGTGCAATTCGCACACTGTGTCTCCAGTGCTGTCCCCTGTATCACCCTTGGTCACTGAGGGGCATCATGTCTCATAGTGGGGCCAGCCATGTTGTTCTCTTTGTGGACTGGCTGCTCTGAGACTGGAACTCTTTAGGGGAGTAGAAAGCCTCATCATTCTCCCTTGGAGTGGCTGGGGATTTCAAATTTGCCATTTCAGACATTGCGTTCAGCTGCCCAACACATAACCCCTATACCCCACCATTGCTACAGAAAACAATAAAGAAACAAAATCCAACAACACTCATTTCCATTGGGTGCTTAACAATCCTATCGAGAGAAAATACTCCGGCTTCCTGGGTTTCCAAGGCTATAACTCTTTGTAAAAATAAAATTGTGTTATGTTTTCAGTGAAAGTTTACATAACCGATTAGATTTTCATTTAACAAATTCTCTACTTGTTTAGTGACATTATTTACTTTTTTCCATTAAAAGGAAAGCAGAAAATTAAAAAAAGAACAAATGAAAAACGTGTTAAGAGTAAAGACAAATGATAAGATGTTAATTTTTAACCTAATCATATCTGCAACAATACACTTTCTGATGTACTGACGGTGAGCAGGGTTTAATCCCATCCCTGGTGAATGGTCCCAGGGGATTTAATGGAGGCTTATTCTCTGTGGAATCTCTGCCAATGCATTTTGAGTTTTTATACTCATCTAAGGCTATAACTCTTTATGGGAGAAGAAAGCCTCATCTTTCTCCAAAGGAGTGACTGGTGAATTCCAACTGCTGACCTTGCAGTTAATAGCCCAACACATAACCCATTATGCCACCAGAAGAGAGATTTGTCTCTGGGTGCGTTCCAATGCAAGCACTACAATTATGCAAGGAGGATATTTTTTTTCTGTACTGGAGCCAGGTCAAGTCAGAACCAGTGTGTCCATGGTTTGCAGCGAAGTCAGAGGAAGAAGAGAGTAGACTGTCTATAACTTCTCATATCCCAGGGAAATGCTAGGCCTGGAAGGGGGCATGCTGGCTCAACCATATTCAGAAAATCTGCACACTAACCTCCCCGGCTCAAATAATTACCAGCACCATGTCTCTGAATATCACCTAAAAGCAAAATAGTGAAAGCACCATTTCCATTTCATAATACTTTTACTAAAATTAAAGTTCAATTCAGTGATGTGAAGAAGCTGGAAAAATTACCTTTTCATTTCTTTCTTTTTCTTTCCCTCCCTTTCCCCTTCTTCTCCACAGAACTGAGAGGCAGAAGGAATAAAGGCAGCATGGAACCAGCTGGAGGACACCGTGGGGTCAGGGTCACCATTTAACTCATGCTTCTCCAGTTTGGAGGGGCAACTGGATGTCCTCATTTGTGAATTTGCTTATTAATCTTTTTGAGTTAACAAGGTAATGGTAAAAAAGAATTGTTGGTGTTTTTGTTAGGAACCTTCTAGTCCAGTCCAACTCATAGTGACTCAATGCATCAGTGCAGAGCTCTCTAGACCAATGGTTCTCAACCTGTGGGACCCTTGCACAGGGTGACTGTAACAAAATTACAGTTATGAAGCAGCAATGAGAATATTTTTATGGTTGTGGAGGTCACCACAACATGAGGAACTGTATGAAAGGGTTGTGGCATTAGGAAGTTTGAGAACCACTGCTCTAGGCTTCTCTATGCTGTAATCTTTACAAGAATGCGTTGCCTGGTTTTTCTTCCAAGAACAGAGCCACTGGTGGGTTCAAACCTTTAACCTTTTGGATAGCAGCTGAGCACTTAACCATTGTGCGTCCAGGGCTCTTTGATAAATTCTATTAGAGGGTCTTAACCATTGCAACCCCATGGATCCTTTTGGCATTTAGGAAAGGCTATGGAACACCTGCCCCCTCCCCAGAATAATATTTCCAAATACCTCCAATGAAATACAGAATCACAAAGGCACAAATTGTATTGAAATGCAGTGATAAAAATAAAAGACATTGGATTTGTGGCAAATATACATGTTAATAAATACATTGAATATGATCTGATGGTGGGTCTAATAAACCAAACCCACACCATTGAGTTGATCCTGACTCACTGTGACCCTATATAAAATTCCTCAGGCTAAATCTTTACAGGAGCAGATCATCTCACCTTCCTCTCAGAGAACAACTGGTGCCTTTGAACTGCCAACCTTGAGGTTACCTGCCCAATGGCTCACCCACCGCATCACCGTGAGTTCTAGATAGTGATGAGCATGAACTGTACTCAACGATGGCTGCAACGACTAGCATGGGGTGTGAAAGCATGTAGAATTTCTCTCGGTGGTAATCACATGGCTATTCTGAACACAGCTGTGGACATGCTAAACTGCCCTGCAAGCTTAGGGAAACTAACTCAACCAGGATTGTCCCTCATCCAATTTGACATTGCTCCCCAGCCTGCTGGGGCTCAGTGGCTCAGTGTTAGGGGTCCCTTGTCTAGATACCAGGGCTGGCATGGAGAAAGTCATTCCTCTGCAGCCTTCTAGTGTGTGGGGGAAGATATTAGTGTTAAGCCTTGGCAGGAAATTGCTGGATTTTCCTGGCAGCCACATTCTTAATAACCATTTACTGGATACTTATTATATTCTGAGGGTAAATTGGTGGATCAGTTGTAGAATTCTCCTTTTCCATGTGGGAGATCTGGGTTTGAGTCCAAGACAATGCAACTCATGTGCATCCAACACTCATTTGTCAGGGGGATGCTTGGTTATTGCTGTGGTACTGAACTGATTTCTGTGTTGCTATGATACTCAAATGGGTAAGCTTGGTTGGGTGCAGCTATGAGACTGAACCCGTTTCTGTGATGTGTCCAGACTAAGATGAGCGATGAAGAAGAGCCTGGCATTCTACTTCTGAAAACCAGTTAACGAAAACCCCTGTGAATCACAATCTGATGCACAACCAAAGAGATGGTGCAGGTCCAGGGAGAATATTGCCCATGGAGTCACTGGGAGCTGGTTGTCACAGTGAGTTAGACTGGAGGCTGACTCAACAGCAGCTAACAACCATTGTGTTCCAGGCACTTGACTTGCTTTAAAAATCTAGCTCAGCCTTCTGGTACAGGGAAGGGATTAATCATGCCTACTTTATAGCACACCGTGAACCCTGATCAATGTCAGGCCCTGCTTGTGTTTTGTCCCTCCTTTTCCACATTCACATCACTTCCATTCCCCTCTTCAGACAAGTACCCCCTGCTGGGTGCTTGGTGTGTGTGTGTCCTTATAGGCATACAGCCATGTGCACTAGACCATGCTGCTTGGTGAATGGGCTTTCAGCTTCCATGAATGGTACTGCAATATAAATCTCATTCAGTTTCTGACCTTTTCAACTCCTTGCAATGTCATTAAGAGTTATTGCCATGCTGCATATCAATTGCATGTGCTGCTGCGTGCCACTTGGTCATGAGCAATCATCATCTTTCTTTTGTTTCCTTCTTCAGTTGTCTGTTGATTGGCATCCAATTCGGCTCCAACTCTTCTCTACTGCAGGCATCAGTGTGGTGACCATTCTTGTAAAAATGCCCCAAGGGCCCTATGAATTGGATAAAAAGCTTGGCCTATATGCCCAGGAATTATGCTTTGTGCTGCTAACCCCAAGGTGAGAAGTTCCAACCCACCTGCTATTCCATGGAGCAAAGAGAGGCTGTCTGCTGTCGTAAGAATTTAGTTTTGTAAACCTAAAGCAGCAATTCTACTGTGCCAAGTAGGGTTGCTAGTGAGGAAGAATCAACTGGGGTTTTGTTTGTTTTTCTACATCCAGGAGAGAGCTTTGATGGGGGAGATATTAAGTGCTTGGCTGCTAACCCAAAGGTCAGTAGTTTGAAGCCGTCTTCCACACACTGTGGGATAAAGGCATGGCTGTCTACTTCCCAATAGAAGCCTTGAAAACATCATGGGACCATTCAGCTTTGTTTGATAGGGTCATGAGGAATGAAAGTCAACTCAGTGACTGCGCTTCTTTGGTTGTACGCCCAGGAGGGGCTCACTAGGTCCTAGGGTACATTCAATGGGCTTTCACTAAGCTCTGCCAGATTGCTGTGCAGCAAACCTGAATCAATAGCAGTGTTTCTCTGCTTTCCCCGGATCTCCAATGACACTTGGTATGTTTGTCTTTGTAACTGTTGCCCGTTTGATGGTTTTAAAAGGTCAAGCACAATAAACTCATCTATCCCAGGCACTTTATGGTTCTGTAGCAGATTCTTAGGGTTGCCATGCCACATTCTTTGACCCATCTCTGACACCATCTCACTGCCTTCCAGTCAATACCGACTCATAGCGATCCTGTGGGGCAGTGTACAATTGCCCCCTGCGAGTTTCCAACACTACAACTCTTTATTGGAGTAGAAAACCCCATCTTTCTTCCTTGGAGCTAGTAGTTTTGAACTGCTGACCTTGAAGTTAGCAAAACAACTTGTAACCACTGCACTTCCAGGGCTCCTCCTGATATCCATCATAGCAGTGGCGAACGGCTCTCTGTAAGTGCAGGCTCCTGCTGAAATGGTGTCTTATCACAACTGTGCAGTACGCAGCTCTCCATGTCCTTCTGCCTCGAAGCCTTTTCAAAGGCATGGAAAGCCAAACCCAGGAAGGTAGGAGAGGTCACCTTACTAGGAGGAATGCTCAACACCACTACAGGCGAAGAAGAGCCCAGCCTCCTGTTTCTGGTAGGCAATTCTAGGACAGAACCCATGTTCCTCAGAAGTCCTGGGGAATCAAGCCCCTGTATCCTACATTAAAAGCCTCAACACCCCGTTCCCATTGTGATTGCTTCTCCCCCTAACTCAGTCTTGCGTCCGCTTTCCTTTTCCCACTCCCTGCCATCAGATCTCAAATAGACTCCCTGCACCCAGGCCTGAGGAATAAGCTCGGCATGCAAGGGCACTCAATCCAAGACACACACATTACTCTGAATCTCCAAAACAACCCTGTGGGCTACATGTGTAATCCCCAGTTCACAGATGAGAAATGGATTGAAAAACAGTGACACACCCAAGATCACACAGGCCATGGTTCAAGTCTGTGTCTATCAGTTATTCTTTTATTCAAGTATGCCAGAGAAGACTGGGTCTTAACACTTGAGGAATCTTCTTGGAAGAATAAGGCAAACTACAGATAACACAAAATGAATATCGCTTTTGTTCGTTTATCCATTTACAAAGGACATAATACCTATAGTGCTAAGAATATTATTCAAAGTATCTATTACTACCCCCTCAAAACTTACATACTAGTCACCAAACACAAACAAATACAATGCTATCAAGATGATTAAAACTTATAGCAACCCCATATAGGGCTTCCAAGACTGTAAATCGTTACAGAAGCAGAGAGCTTCACTTTTCTCCCCCTGAGTGACTGGTGCATTTGAACTACAGATCTTGTGGTTAGCAGCCCATTGCTAAATGATTAGTTCCATAATCATTACGCTTACTTAACTCTACATTCTTTTAATTATTTCTCTATCAGTCCAAATTGCTTCTGGCTACATGGGAAAAAACAAACCGACTCTAGTGGTCTAATCACAAAAGCTTCATTTTTCTTATATTAACAGCAAAAATACCAAACCAGTTGCCACTGAATTGATTCTGATTTACAGTTACCCCATATGATTCAGTGTAGAACTGTGCTCCATGAGGTTTTCAAGGGCTGAATTTTTAAATGTAAATTGCCAGGTTTTTCTTCCAAGGCATCTTTGGCTTAGCAGTGAATTGTGTTAACCCTTTGCACCACACAGGGGTTTGTCTTATACAATAGTAAGTCTTGAAATAGGTAGCCTAGGTCTGGCGTATTTGCTCAGGGACTCAATTTGCATATAGGAGAATGCATGCTTTTTGGTCTGCCAAACTCATGTAACCTATGTGATTCTCCCATCTTTCAATATTCTGACTAGGGAGCATGACAGCAGAAGAGCCAAGGACAAAAATGAAATGGGTTATGCCAGACAAGTGTTTTGCCTTAAACAACAACAAAAACTTTCTTGGGAGTCCTACTCAGTGTCTTTCACCTACACATATTTCGCCCAAACTGGGTCAAATGCTCATGCATAGCTGCAAGGGAGCCTAGGAATGAGCGATTTAAGTAGGTACATAATCACCCTAAACAAAATTGAGCTTCTATTTGTAGTAAGAATGAGAAAAATGGATACTGTTGAGGCATATAGCAGGGTTGGGTAGAATTCTATTTTGTCTCTTAATTTACATTTTGAATGAACTCAGAAAAAGTCATAGAGAGTAGAACAAAGGGATGGATGTGCATCCAACCACCTCAACTACTCATTTCTTTTCATGCTCTCCCTCTAGCTTCCCTGAATAGTTCTCGGTTACACATTGGGCTTCTAATTGCACGGTCGGTATTTTGAAATCACTGGCTGCTCTTCGGGAGAAAGATGGGACTCTACTCTGTAAAGAGGTACAGTCTCAGAACCTCACAGGTACAATTTTACCCATGTCCTGTAGGGTCGATATGAGTTAGCATTGATTCTATGGCAGTGAGCTTGGTTTGGATAGATCTGTGTAATCTTAGGATGGAATAGTTTGAATACACAGAAAAAATTTCAGTGGAATCATAACCCTCTAAATAATTACCCTCTAAAGCCACAAAGATCAACTGTGTCCAGCATGGTGACAGTTTAGCATATGCCATGGGGACATTGCTCATATCCCAGTGTTGTTAATCAACAAAATCTCACGCACTGCCACTTATAGTGACCCTATGCACAATAGAATAAAAGCCTTTCTAGTCCTGTGACATCCTCACAATGGTCATATTTTAGCCTATTGTTACAGCCACTGTGTTGATCCATCTCATTCTGGGTTTACCTGTTTTTGGATGATGCTCTACCAAGCATTTTGTCCTTTTCTAGGGACTAATTTCTCCTGATACCATGTTCAAAGTATATGAAATGGAGTTTTACCATCCTCACTTCTAAAATACATTCTGGCTGAACTTCTTCCGGGACAGACCTCTTTGTTCTGCTGGGCATTCATGGTATATTCAATATTATTTGCAACATCATATTTGAAAGGCATCATATTTTCTTCAGTCTTCCTTATTTATGGTCCATCTTTCACATGCATATGTCAAACATTACCATCAAGTCTATTCTTATTCATAGTGACCATATAGGGTTTCCAAGGCTGTAAATCTTTACAGGGTCAAATAGCTTCCTCTTTCTTCTGTGGAGCAGCAAGTGGGTTGAACCACCAACCTTGCTGTTAGTCATTCAACCCATACCAGACACTGAAATTAAGACTCCTTTCACATGCATCTAAGGTGATTAAAAATATCAAGGCTAAAAGCAGGCATAACTTGCTAATCCCCAGAGTAAAGCATTTGCTCTTTCACATTTTAAAGAGGTCTTTTACAACAGATTTTTCCAATGAAATACGTTGATTTATTGACTGCTGCTTCTGTGAGTATTGATTGTGGTTCCAAGTAAAATAGAGTTAGTTTAGCTACATTTCTCTATTTGTAATGATGTTGTGTGTTTATATTTGTCAAGTTGAGAAGACATTTGTATTCTTAGTGTTGAAGACTAATTTATACTGAAGGTGTACTATATGAGCTTTATCAGTAAGTACTTCAAGGCCTATTGACTTTCAGCCAGCAAGATTGGGTCATCTGCATAACACAGGTTGTTAATGATTCTTCTTCCAATCCAGAAGCCTCAACTTCTTCATACAGAGCAGCTTCTCAGATTATTTGAATAAGTATAGTGTGATAGATAGGTAGGTTTATAGTGCCAACCTGGCCAATAAGAACATGTGGGATTAATAAGTTTGCAGTTTGATTAGTGGGCAAAGAGATAAATGGCTCAGCAAGCCACTCCTATCTCTCAGTTGCTCTCTGGTGACCAGACCAGTGTGTGGCTGCCTTACCTAGTTCTGCAGTTTGCTGCCTGGCTGTACTGCCATATTTACTGTTGCATGGAAGTGAGTTAAACTGAGTCCTCTGTACTGCTATGTGGACTAATTAGCTGTTATATTCCTTCCTGTTCTATCTATTTATCAAATCATAAATGTCCTGCTTTTGTTTCTCTAGAGAACCCTGTCTAACACATATGGTGAAAGGATATAACCACAACACACACTCTCCTGATTTAAAACCACACAGTATCCCCTTGTTCTATTCCAACCACTTCCTGTTGGTTTATGTACAGGTACCACAGGAGCACAATTAAATGTACGGGGATTCCCATTGTTCTCATATGTATTCATATGCTACCCAAAGTTTGTTATGATACACAGTAAAATCCTCTGCATAGTCAATAGTACATAAGTAAGCATTTTCCTTGTATCCTCTGCTTTCAGCCAAGGTCCATCTGAAATCAGCATTGATATACCTTGCCTCATGCCCTGTTTTCATACAGCCTGGATTTCTGGCAGCTTCCTGTTGACATATTGCTATAACTACTTTTAAAGTTATCGTCAATAAAATTGTACTTGCATGTCATATTAATGTTATTTTAAATTAATTTGCAGATTTTGTTGCATCATATTTCTTTAGAATGCACACAAATATTAATCACTTCCAGTTGGTTGGCCAGTAGCTATCTTCCAAATTTCTTGACATGGACTATCACTGCATGAGCGTGTTGAAATATTTCCATTCCTATCCCTTCCTTGCTTTTCACTAATGCTTACATTGCAGCTTCAACTTCCTCTTGGCCTTTTGAACTAGTAGAACCTCAACTAATTCTTGGGTACAGAGACTCTGTATACTCCTTCCATATTCTTTGGATTCTCCCTGCATCATTCAATAGTTTGATAAATAATCCTTGAACATTTTAATCCAAGGCTTGGATTTTTTCTTCTGTTCTTTCAATTTATGATATGCTGACTGTACTCATTCCTTTTGCTTTCCTAATTCCAGGTCTTTACACGTTACAATATAATTCTTTACTTTATCTTCTCAAGCTGGCCTTTCCAATTTTTCTGTTCAACTCTTTTATTTCATCATTTCTTCCATTTGCTTTAGCTGCTTTAGGTTCAAGAGCAAGTTTCACAGTCTCCTCTGATATCCACTGTAGTATTTTCTTTCTTTACTGTATTATAATGATCTTTTTGAGGAGCCCACAATAAAATGATTTATGATAAATAAATAAATAGCCACAGATGACATGACAAAAAAAAAGATTGATGACCTTGATGCTATTTCACAAGTCTTCTGGTAGCTGATCATTAATGTTCAATATGTCCAAACCATTATTGAGATAGGCTCTAAATTCAGGTGAGATATTGTGATAGTAAGGTTTGGTGTCAATTTAGCTTGACCAGGATCTTCAGAAGGCGCAGGTCACAGTCGCCTTGGGGGTGTGACCTATTTCATAGCTATAAGTAGACTGTGGAGTATGGGCTCACTCTTTTTCTTCCTGATGAAAAGACCCTGGACCCTACGTCTGGCTTCTAGGAATGGCAATCACCATGAAACATACTGACTCTAAGAGCTGTCTGTGGCCTGCCAACTGCCTGTTGACTTTGGATTCTCCCAACTCTGCCTCCACCAACCTGTGGTTTTCCTGTTTCTTGGGCTATTCCTCCAACAGCTTCATGAGTCTGGAAGGGCCTCTAGTTTGCATCTGATTTATGGGCTGGAGTTGGACTGGGGTTTCTTGTTGTGTGGACTTCTTAATGTAAATTTCTTTATTGATATGAATTTCCTTCTTCTACATGTATCAGTATCACTGGTTTGTTTCTCTAGAAACCCCAGCCGACCACAGATATAATATAGGCTGTATTTGGGCTCTTTTGCGTTCTTATTTTAATTTTCTTCAGGTTTGGCTTGAACTTAAATATTAGTAATTGATAGTCTGTTACATAGTTGGCCCCTGGTCTTATTTTGTCTCAATGATATTGAGCTTCTCAATCATGTCATCCCACAGATTTAATCAATTCCATCCCTGTGTATTCCACATGTATATATGCCGCTCCTTTTGTTTGATAAAGGTGTTTGCAATGATGAAGTTATTGCTCTTGCAGAATTCTTTCATGCAGTCTTCAGCTTCTTTTCGATCCCCAAAGCCATAGTTTCTTATTACTCTTCCTTCCTTTTTGTTTCCATGTGTGCATTCCAATTGTCAACAATTATTAATGCATTTTCAGTACATGTGTGATCAATTTCAGACTAAAGAAGTTGGTAAAATTCTTCATTGGCTTTAGTGGTTTGTAAGAAAATTTGAATAATGGTTTTCTTAACCGACCTTCCTTGTGTATGAAGATAGATATTATTCTGTCACAGGCAGCATTGCACTTCAAGATAGATCTAGAAATGCTCTTTTTGAGGATGAAAGAGTCATTCTTTTGAATTTGTCATTGTCAACATAGTCATTCTTATCATTTTAAGATTCAAAGGGACTATTTCAACTCACCAATGCCTAGGATATTGATCTTTATAGGTCAGATTCCGTTTTTTATGATTTCCAATTTTCCTAGATTCTTATTTTGCACGTTTCATGTTCTGATTATTAATGAATTGTTGCAATGATTTTTCTCATTTTGAATTATAATCCATCAGCAAATGAAGGTGCCAGAAGCTTTAGTACACTTTGTTGCTAGATGCCTTCAAGTCAGTTCTGTCTCATAATAATGCGTACACAACAGAATGAAACATTGCCTGGTCCTGCCCCATACTCAACATTTTTGTTATGTTTGAGCCCATTGTTGTAGGAATTGTCTCGATCCATTTGATTGGGTGTCTTCCTCTTTTTGCAACCCCTCTACTGTAATGTGTATGATGTCCTCCAGGGACTGGTCTGTCCTGATAACATCTGCAAAGTACATGAGATGAAGTCTCGCCATCCTATCTGCCAAGGAACATTTAGCTGCACTTCTTGTCAGACAGATTTGTTTGTTCTTCTCTCCACCCATGGTACTTTCAGTATTTTTTTGTCAGTACCTTAATTCAAATGCACCAGTTCTCCTTCATTCGTTCTCATTCAATGTTCAAATTTCACATGCATAAGATGTGGCGGAAAATACCATGCCTTGGGCCAGGCGCAACTTAATCCTAAGTGAAATTCTTGATCTTCAGTACTTTAAAGTGGTTATGTGCAGTAGATTTGCCTAATGCAATATGTTATTTGGTTTCTTGATTGTTGTTTCCATGAGCATTAGTTGTGAATCTAAGCAAGACGAAATCCTTGATAACTTCAATATTTTCTCCATTTATTATGATGTTATCTACAGCTCCTGTTGTGAGGTTTTGAGTTATCATTAAGGTGGACTCTACTTTGAGGAAGCTCTCTTTCTCGGTGATATTTTGATTGTTTTGCAATCTGAGGGGATCATTTTCTGGCATTATATCAGAAATATTTTACTGCTATGCAGAAAGTTTTCAATGGTGAATCCCTCAGAATTGGACTGATTGTTTTGTCGTCCTGTCAGTTCTTAATCTGGAAGCTGTATGGAAATCTGTTCACCGTGGGTGATCCTGCCTGGTATTTGAAGTACTAGTGGACTAACTCCCAGCATCACAGCAAAGCACAAGCTACGACAGTGCAGCAAATTGACCGATGGGGCGGGGGAGGGGAGTTGTCATTGTTAGACACTGTTAATTTGGCTCTAACTCATAGCACCCACAGCCTGTTTCCTCACAGTTAATGTTGGAGACCGTTTTTGCAGCCAGTATGCCAATTCTTCCCATTGAGGACCTTCTTCTTTTTTTCAACACTCCACTGGCTTACATCCAGTTCACTGCCATCAAGTTGATTCCAACCCTTAGCAACTCTATAGGACAGGGGAGAGATATCCCTGTGGGTTTCCAGTACTGGAACTTTGTATGGGAGCAGAACTGTTGATCTTGTGTTGAGCAACCCAACTGGCTTGGTTCTGACGCATTATGTTTGTAACCACTATACCACTAGGACTCAGCTGTGCCTTATTCCTCAAAGTGACATCTTTTAACACTGGAAATTGGTCTTCAGCAAGATCTACCAGTGTACTCGGTCATATGACTTATTTTCTTTTTACACTGTTTTGATTGTCATGTGAGGGAAAATCTACAGAGTAAATTGATTTTCCTTAGAATTCATGCAATGTTTTATGATATTGATTGCAATACCTACAATGCAATAGTACTTTTCCTATTCCCTCCCTTTGTTTGCCGTTTCCATTGGTCTTTCATTCCCATTCCTTCCTGCCTTCTGAGTAACTCCCTGACAAATGCTGGGCTCTGAATTGTACATCGGTGACAGTATAGGTCTCCTATTTGGGGGCTGAAAGTTGAGCCATGGAGGTGAGGTCAGGTGTCAAATGGGAATTCCACTAGTGCCTATTATATCCTAAGATTAGTCTTCTTATTTTGAGTTCTACATTTTCCCCAGTTGATCCAGGGCCTACTTCTGTGAGCACTTTCAGAGCAATCTGCAGTGAGAACCCTATGCTATCTTGGTCTTCTGGACTCAGCGCTGTGGAGCCTGGGCTTCATGTGGTCAGTGAATCCCTTTCATCTTCTTTTGATGCTATCTGTGTAATTCTGTATTTTGAATTTCTCTTCAATTTTTTCAGGTAGTGAAATGCACTTGCTTTTCATTTTTTGCTGTCCTAATTCCAGGTCTTTGCACCTTTTAATATAATTCTTTATTCCATCTTTTTGAATTCCCCTTTGAAATTTTATGTTCAGCTTCTTTATTCAGCGTCTTTACTTCATCAATTATTTCTATATTTCTCTCTCTATCTTTTTCGTACTTCATTATTTCTTTCATTGGCTTCAGCTAGTCCACATTTAAGGTGACATCCATTTTGTCTTTTCTTTAGTTTCGATCTTTTTAATTATCTTTGAATTTTTCATTTATGATGTTCTTATATTATTGCAGAACTCGTATCATCTCAGGTGATTTGTGTTCAATGTGTCAACTTTCTTCTTGAAGTATCCTCTAATTTAGATGAGATATACTCAAATTCATACTTTGACTCTTGGGGACTTGTTTTAATTTTATTTGATTTCGAGTTGAATTTGCCATTGATGGTTTGTTCCACAGTTGGTCTCCAGTCTCGTGACTGATGATATTAAACTTCTTTATACCGTAAATACTTGAGTTTAAGCCGAGTTTTTTTTTCAGCACATTTTTTATGCTGAAAAAGCACCCCAGCTTTGGGGGGTAAAATTAGTTGCCTTGGGTTATACTCGAGTATATATAGTAGTTTATTTCAACATATGTAGTTGATTTAATTCCTGTGTATTTCTATCCAATATACATGATCCATGTCTATGGTTACTGTTTACATCACTGAAAAAGAAATGTTCAATCAATAAGCCATCCTTATTGGAAAATTCTATCATGAGATCTCCCATGTGGCTTCCATCCCCATGGCCATATTTTCTAACTAGTGATCCTCATCCTTAGTTTCCAATTTTTGCATTCAAGTCATCAGTAATCTTGATTGCATGTTTCATCAATTTCAGACTGAGAAGGTTGGTAAAAATCCTCAATGGCTTTATTGTTAGCATTAGTGATTGGTGTGTAAATTTGAATAATAACTTTATTAATTATTCATCCTTGTAGGTGTAATATATCCTACACCTAACAATGGTGCACATTGGAATCGATGTTGAAACATTCTCTTTTTTAACATGAAAGTCATCCATTCCTTTCAAATTTGTTACCCTGGTATGTAAACCATATTATTATGACATTCAAAATGGCCAATACCAGTCTGTTTCAGTTCAATAACACCTAGAGTGTTTGATCTTTATGTGTTCCATTTTTTCATGGCTTCCAATTTTTCTAGATCCATATTTCATGCATCCCATCTTCTTGTTAGTGGTTATTGCAGTACTGCTGTTTCTTCTCATTTTGAGTCATAGCCACATAAACAAATATAGGTCCTGAAAACTTTATATCACTAAGGTCAACTCTACTTTGAGGAGACAGCTCTTCCCCAATTATATTTTGAGTGTCTTCCAACTTGAGGGGTTCATCATCCTGCACTATATGAAACAATATTCCACTGCTATCAATGTGCTCCACAAACACCACTATTTTTTTTCAGATGTAGATTGGCAGGTTATTTTTTCTAGTCTATTTAGCTTGTAGGCTTTTCTGAAAATTTTCCACCACGGGTAACAATACTTGTGTTTGAAATACCAGTGGTATATCTCACAAGTTATGATAGTTCAAGAACCTGACATGTCTGACAACTTGGCATGCTAGCCTAATTCCGAATGGCCAGCATATCTCTCTTCTTGCTTTCTCTAGTTTCTGTAGACCACTGTACCTGAGCATGCATGGCTTAGGAGGTTGTGGAGTTAATTCTTGCTTCCTGGAGTAACCCTTAACCAATGACCCATAGGAGTTGTTGAACAATTAGCCACAATCCCTCACATTCTGGGCAGAATAACTAGTGGATTTTCTACAGTGTCTCCAGTAAGATTAACCTCCAGTTGCTCACAATTTTAAATTGTTTGATAATGTAGTTTTCATTGGCTGCCTTCTTTCCCTTTTCTATTTCCCATATCCTTATTGATATCTCCCCCAAAATGGCTTAATTAAAACCTTTGTCTCAGGATCTAATCCTATGGGGAACCCAAACTGAATCACACAAGACATTTGTCAAATCATGGACTTAGTGGTTATATCTATTATATGTGTAGGTCATGGAAGAGGAGAATTCATACCATCACTTTGAATAGTCATTCGGAGTGCCAACTGGGTCCCCAGCATAGATCCTGGACATCAAAACTCACTGTTTCCTGGATCATAACACTTCCTTTTAGACTTCTGTCATTCAAAAATCTCAACAAATAGCTCGCTGTCTCACTTCAAATTTTGTAGTGTGCAAATATGGCTATGTTTTCATTGTGTGTTTAGCCCTGGACAAATCAGCTTTGACTAGGAAGGTGAAGTCATGTGGAAAAACAAACCAAAAACACTAGCAGTTGTGTGTTGTGGAAGAAAACCCTGTGGATGCAGTGCAATGTTTAGGAAACAGAGACCAGCAAGATAAACCAATAAGTGTCCACTGTTCTGATGTTAAGGAGAACCCTGGTGAGGCTGTAATTAAGCACTTAAGGGCTAATCAATCAGCAGTTCAAACCCACCATCTTCCCCAAGGAAGAGTTACGATGTGGCAGTCTGACCCCCTTAAGATTTACATTTATTACCACTACCAACTGATCTGAGAGGGATAGCATTAGGGAATCCTGGATAGCATTCTAAATGAGCTCTAATGGCAGAGTGGACTCCTCATTGAGCTCCTAACCACAAAGTAATTGGTTCTACCCTCTCAGTTGCTCCATGTGAGAAATATGAGTTTGTCTGCTCTGGTAAAGATTTAAGCCTTGGAAAAATCAAAGGGTGAAGTTCTATGCTATCTTGTAGGGTCTCTATGAGTCAGCTTCAACACAATGATAATGAGTTTGCTTTGGAATTTTGGGATAGAATAGGAGAAATATGTGCAGCAAAGTTTAAACTTATTTTAAAAGTTCAGGGGTATTACTCAGATAGAGATTCTTGGAACCCAAAAAACTGTTGTCCTTAGGCACCTTCAGATCTGGAATGGAACTCACTCCCTTGGCTCAATCTTCAGCCAAACAATAGGTAGATCTATAAGGTAAAAAGTAACACTAATCAACTATTTGAATCAAAAGGATATAATTTATTCAAAGATAAAGTTCAGAAGGGTCAGGAAAGAAGGGGGAATGGAAACAGGAAATACAAGGAGGAAGTGCGATAAGTGATATTACATTGAGCAGATTGCAGTCAATATCATGAAGCAAAATATGTGTGAACTGTCGAATGGAAAACGGATGTATTATGTAAACCTTCACCCAACTCACAATAAAGAGATTTTTTTTCCGTCTTGAGAACCTATGAGGCAATACTGTTCTGTCCTATAGGGTACCCATGAGTTGAAATCAACTCAGTGGCAATGGGATATTGAAGCTGATGCTTTCTGCCGATTCTAAAAAATAGGGTTATTAGCAATTATTGTGGAAATAGCATGAATGAGACTATGTAAATGGGGTTGGTTACAGATAAATTCTTGTAAATGTTAAAGGATAAGTGATTGAGGATAGACTTACCCAAAAAAGAAAATTATTGCAAGATTTTGTTCAAGGGATAAAATAAAAATAGGCTTCCTGTGGGTAAGACTTGAGCCTATAGATATGGAATTTAAGGAACTGGTATTCCATGATGGTCACCTTCCCGACACAATCACTCAAGACAAAAGGTGGTTGTATAAACAAATGAGGTGAAGAAAGCTTATGGAGCCTAGCTATCAAAAGATAAAGAGTCTAGGGTTTTAAAGACTAGAAGGTTAACAAGTGGCCATCTAACTCAGAACTAATAAAGTGCACATGAAAGAAGCACACCAGCGTGTGTGATCACAAGATGTAGAAGGGGTCAGTATCAGGAATGAAAGAACAAAAAAATCATATCATTGTGAATGAGGGTGGGTACAGTTAGGGGATCCAAAATCTATCTGTAGGCAACTGGACAACCCCTTACAGAAGGGTTGCTGGGAGGAGATGAGCCATTCAGGATGCAGTGTAGCAACGATGAAACATGTAACTTTCCTCTCATCCTAAATTCTACCACGCCCACTATCATGATCCCAATTCTACCTTACAAACCTGGCTAGACTAGAGAATATACACTGGTCCATATAGGAACTGGAAACACAGGGAATCCAGGACAGATGACCCCTTCAGGACCAGTGCTGAGAGTAGCAATAACAGGAGCGTGGATGAAAGGTGGGGTAGAAAGAGGGATCTGATTACAAGGATCTACATATAACCTCCTCCATGAGGTAGGGACAAAAAAAGTGGGTGAAGGTAGATGTCAGACAGTGTAATATAGGACAGAATAATAATTTATAAATTATCAAGGGTCCATGAGGGAGGGGGAGGGGGAAGGAGTGGAAATGAGGAGCTACTACAAAGGGCTCAAGTAGAAAGCAAATGCTTTGAGAATGATGATGGCAACAAATGTACACAGTGGATGTATGTATAGATTGTGATAAGAGTTGTAGGAGCCCCCAATAAAATGATTCTTTTTAAAAACCTCAAAGAGGAAAACACATTATGGTTTATTGTACATCAATTATACTTCAATAAAATTACACAAAAGAGGGGAAAAAGAAAAGGAATTTAAGGTAAAGAAAGTATTCCCTTTGAAGACCATATTGCAAATATATATTTAGGCAGGCAATTAGATAAAGACATTTTAAGTCTGGGCTTCGATACCTGCCATCTGTCTGTTATGAAAAGTATAATTAGCAACTAGAATCTCTCATACAAAATCAACTCAATATGGTCTTTCTTGTCTGACCTCCGTGGTGTTCTACTCTGCTTTGATGGAGCTCATCATATCATGACTCTATAACAAGATTGAGGAGTTATTTGCATTCTTATGTGGAAGGTAAATCTGTTTGGCCATTCTGTTAGACTAGTTCATCTTCTTTCCTACCATCCCAACTGCCATTTTAATTCAAAACAAGGAGAAAAGCATGTATGTGCCTTTTGAGGAAGGAGAAGATTTTGTTGTGGAAGAAATTCTCTTCTAAACTGCAAGGTAAGTATTTACCCCCTCTAGCCCTGTTGGAGGAGGGGAAAAGGAAGAGAGACAAGGCAAAGAGAACAACATAGTTAGTTTCATGCCTCCTTATTGACTTGGGGATTGAGGGGAATATCAGTGACTATGGACCTGTTGTGCTCCCCATTTGGAAGCATGAAGAATAGAGACTGCCAGGCAGAGCAGCCCTATGAGAAGTCACTGAAGACAAACATATAGAGAGTGCCATCAAGTCTACTGTGATCCATGGAGACCTTATATGAAATGGAATGGAGTGCTGTCTGATCTGGCACCTTTGTCACACATTCCTGAATGTTGAAGTCCATTGTTGTAGCGATTAGGTCAATCTGCCTCAATAAGGATCTTCCATGTCCCTCTATTTCATTAAACATGATGTCTTCCTCAAGCAATTGTCCACTGATAATGTGTCCAAAACACATTAGTCAGTCAGTGTTCTCTTGTGATCCATAAGGTTTTCTTTCAGTAATTTTTGGAAGTGGACTGGCAGGCCCCTCTTCCTTGTCTGTCTTAGTCTAGAAGCTTCACTGAAACCGGTCCACCATGGACAATCCTTCTGGTATTTGAAATTCTGGGAACAGAGCTTCCAGCATCATAACAATACACAAACCATTATAGTACAACCAACTAACAGATGAGTGGAGGATATCTATATCTATATCCATATCCATATCCATATCCATATCCATATCCATATCCATATCCATATCCATATCCATATCCATATCCATATCCATATCCATATCCATATCCATATCCATATCCATATCCATATCCATATCCATATCCATATCCATATCCATATCCATATCCATATCTATATCTATATCTATATCTATATCTCTATATATGGAGAGAGTGTAAAACTGGCAATGCAGTCTGATTAGTCAGTATTCTGATGATCTGCTGCTAACAGAAAGTATCCTCACAAATAACATCTTAAAGTAATGATAATATCAATTTTGCTCACAAATCTGCAATCTGGACAGAGTTCAGTGAGGACACTAGTTTTGGCTTCATCAAGCATTAGCTGGGGTAGCTCAAAGGACAGAGGCTGCAGCTCTCTTAAGACTCACTCCCTCACACGACTGATACTTCTATTGGTTGGAGCTCAAGAAGAACCCTATATGTGACATTTTCATTTGGCCTGGTCTTCCTTGCAACATCCTGACGGGGTCCCAATGGTGAACAACTCAATACGACCAGGTGGAAGTCACAGAGCAACACTTCTGCCAAAGTCAAAGGCCTGCCAAGATGCAAGGAAGAGGGAAAGCAGGCCCTGTTTCTGGAATAGTGAACACAAACTCATCTTGTCAAAAGAGAATGTGCGATGTGCAACATTAGGACAGTCATCTTTGAAGGACACAACCTGCCACGAGCCAAGATACAGAGACAGATTTCTACGAAAGCGAAAGGGCAGGACTTAGACTTAAAGATAAAGCCACAGACTTCATAGGACAAGAGCAATAGGGAGACAAGCAAAGGAAAGCTCTAGGACGCAAGCCTAACATGGCTAAAGATAGGGACAATGTCAGGACTGAACTGAAAGCAAGGAGACATCTGTGCAAGGCAGAACCCGTGAAGTTGTGAGTGCCTTCAAGCTAAGTCAAAGTACCTTGGGGTGTGAGAAAGGAAGGAGCAGGAGAAGAAATTAATGGGTAGGTTTATGGAATTTGTAAGTCTGGGGACAGAGCATCAGGAATAGCTGGGTTCTGGCACTCAGTTGATACCATCAGAGTTTGAACCTTTTCCTTTCAGTGCTGTTTCCTTTTGAGTTTCATGCAGGCTTCCTGATGACAGCTGTAGTTTTATCTAGAAGCTCAGGAATTCTATTAGAGAGAGGCTCTTTTTCTTTCTAATCATTGGTGGTATTATCAGGTAAGCATTGGATTGCTAACTGCAAGGTTGGCAGTGCTACCCTACCAGCTACCTCATAGGGAAAAAGATGGAACTTTCTGCTCACATAAATATTTACAGTCTGAGAAACCCCACAGGGACCTTCTATGATTCAAAATGGACTCATTGGTAATGGGGCAATTGTTTCTGGGGCATTTTTTAGGGTTAGATATCATTAACCTAACATGAGTCACATACTGAGTCTGACCCAGTCCCTTTGGACAGAGGAAAGTCATGCCCTGACTAGCCAGGCCTGGAGCTGGCAGATTGGGTCAATGCCAGCAGAAGCATGGAGATGGAGCATGGTGGAAGAGTGCTCCCAAAGATACAAGCCATGTGCTGTGCGTGGAAGAAGGGCAGATGAATGGTGCATTAATTAACCAGTCATTGACAAAATGAGGTTGCATAACAAATGGCTCCAAAACCCAGCAGTTCAACAAACAGCCCAACCCCTTCCCTCCCACACACACAGTTCTTAAAATTCAGGATCAGGGGGATTAACTGGAACTTTGAACTTGGCACTTCAGGGCTTGGAAGAGATGACAGTGCATGTAAAGGCCTTGGGGCAGGAGAGATCATGGTGTGACTGAAAGCCCAGAAGAAGACTAATTTGGGGGAGTTGAGATAACAGGAATGGAGTTTTCAGTGAGCATTTCCTTGAGAGCCTTCAAGCAAAAGCGATTTTTCTATATTCATGTTTTAGAAGTAGATCTCCACCCATTGGGTAAAGCTTTGGGTATTGGATTGGTGTCGGTATGCAGGGAAAAATATAAATGGGCTTGTTATGGATTAGGAGCCTGTGGTAGTCACCTAATCTTGTGTCAAGTTAAGGATTAGGAGTGTAGGCGTGGAGTCTAGGCTGCCAATCTGGAGATAGTCAGTGAGATTTTTATGTGGGCATAGCTTTCTCCTGAGAACTCTGAGAAATCTGGTACTTCCTCCTTGGAGGTGGAAGACACCTCTCTCTCTCTCTTTCTCTCTCTGCTACTCCTTGGGAGACATTGCAGAAGGCAAGCCAAATGGATGCGACCAGACCTCTGAAGCTAAAGAAGCCTCAGAGAGATCGCTGCCAGCACTGAGATGCTTACAATGCCACTGGATCCACAAGACTTTCCACCCATTGGCCTGTGATTATCCTGCATTCAGCATCACTGCACATGTTTTATGGGTCTGAAAAGGAATTTATAGATTGGTATCAGACATATGGGCTAATATCAGACTTATGGATTTGATCTGCACTGGGCTGGGACGTTTGTTTAATGTACAATTACTGTTTGATATAAAACTCTCTCTCTGGATTTATAAGGTAGAATTAGACCAGAACATGTACTCTGGTACACACAGGAGCTGGAAACACACGGAATCCACGACAGATGATCCCTTCAGGACCAGTGGTGAGAGTGGCAATATCAGGAGGGTGGAGGGAAGGTGGGGTAGAAAGGGTGAAGCGATTACAAGGATCTACATAAAACCTCTGCCCTGGGGGACGGACAAAAGAAAAGTGGGGGAAGTGAGATGTTAGACGTGTAAGAGATGACAAAATAATTTATATATTATCAAGGATTTATGAGGGAGGGGGGGATGATGGAAGTGGGGAAATGAGGAGCTGATACCAAGGGCTCAAGTAGAAAGCAAATGTTTTGAGAATGATGAGGGCAACACATGTACAAATGTACTTGACACACAATGGGTGGATGGATGGATGGATGGATGGATGGATGGATGGATGGATGGATGGATGGATGTAATGACTGTGATAAGAGTTGTATGAGCCCCCAATAAAATTATCAAGGGTTCATAAGGAGGGGGGAGCGTGGAGTGAGGAGAAAAACGAGGAGCAGGTGCCAGTGGCTTATGTGGAGAGCAAATGTTTTGACAATGATGAGGGCAATGAATGTATAAATGTGCTTTATAATGGATGGATGGATGGATTGTGATAAGAGTTGTATGAATCCCTAATATAATGATTAAATAATAGGGAAATGATTTTTTTAAAATCACCAACTCTCTGTCATACACATGAGTCTCCCTCGAGTTTTCTCTAGCATACCCAGACTAATACACAGTTCGCCCCTGTCCTATAGGGCCGCTATGAGTTGGCATGGACTTGAGGACAGTGGGTTTGTTAGGGCTTTGGAGTTCAGCAGGCCTTTGTTGGTGTGTTTGAGTCTATTTTTGTAGCTGTTGTGTGCAGGTCAGTGGCTCATCTTCCAGCACTCTATAGGACCATATTTTGTTGTGACCCATAAGGCTTTCATTTGTTAATATTTGGATGTAGATCACCAGGTCTTTCTTCCTAGTCTGCCTTAGGCTAGAGCAGTTGTTCTCAATCTGTGGGTTGTGACCCCTTTTGGGGTCCAGCGACCTTTTAACACGAGTCACCCGATTCATGGCAGTAGCAAAATTACAGTTAGGAAGTAGCAAGGAAAATGATTTTATGTTTGGGGGTCACCACAACATGAGGAATTGTATTAAAGGAAGGTTGAGCACCATAGGGCTCGAGGTTCCACTGAAGCCTGCCCATCATTGCTGACGCTTCTGGGGTTTGTCATATCGGTGGCACGGCTTCCAATTTCACAGCAACACTCTAGCTACCACTGCACCACGAATTGATAGACAGGTGGTGGACTGTTCTTAAAAGTCACCTGATTTACGATGCATTGCTTTGACAGCCCTGGAAAATGGATACAGAATCTAGTTTCATAGTCAATGCAAGGCACACCTTGGGGCAATAGGGATGGCATGAAGTGAATAGATTCAAAGTATATTTTAGGGAGAGGAAGGATGACAGTTAATGCCTGGGGGCTGTGCAAGAAGGAAGGAAGCAGAGACACCAATGATATTAAGTGCCTGAGTTAAGACAGGAATTTCCAGGGAAGCTGGTGGGTCATGATGGGAGAATTTCACACTCCCCGGGGACAGGGGGAGCATTGATTAGTTCATATGTCTGCGCATCTTCTCAGACAATAGAGGCTTTGTCATCCTCAAATGACGCATGCAGTTGGAGCTCAGAGAGGGCATGCAGTGCAAATGAAGACAGGCTTGGTTGAGATGGGTGGACCAGGGCCACTAGTCAATTCTGAGGAGCTTCAGCAAACCTGCCCAGTGTCTCTTGGAGAGTCGGCATGTTTCATGGCCACAGAGGGCCTTTTAATGTTTCACCTCCCACTGCAGCAGCGAGAGGCTCTATCAGCTCATCTTGGAAAGGAAACATACTACCTGCCATCAGGTTCATTTCTTCAAAAAGGATGGAAGAATACAAATGAAAGACTACAGTGTGAAGGGGTCTTAGGCAGACTATCAGGCTCATTAAAACTTCATTTATTAAAACTTCATTATTCAGAGACATTTTCCCAGTAGATGTATGCTGGGGTGGGGGTGGGCATGAGGAGGAAGGCTTGGAGCAGGGTAGGGGAACAACCACACACCCCCCAAAAGTACCTTCCCATGAAGCAATTCCAGTGGGCACAGATTAGATAGAAGTTTCATCCTCTGGTCACTTGATGTTTGTCCCTCTCTTTTATCTGAATGCTCTTTCCACATTGCTCTGATGAAGCATCAAATTTGTATTAAAATGCAAGTCAGGAAGCATCATCCCCAACCAACCCTGTTCATCAAAATGGTAGTACTCTCTCCGGGTACCCTGTGTTCAGTTTGTCAACAAGCTGAAGCAGTTGAGCTGGGGCTCTGTGAAGCCCAGGAGCATGAGTTCATTAATATCCGACCCATAATGCCTTGCTGGGTTTATGCCAACAAAGCCCTGTCACTCCTTACCTTAGGATTTACTCACTCCTTGAAACAGGCATTTAATTACACACAGTTTGACCTCATGATGGTATTCGGCAGATGTGGATCTTACTTATTTGCATTGTTCTGTGACAGTTGCAAAATTCGTTAGTGGCTCAGGGATCAATCCTCTGTGGACTGCCCCGAAGCTAGATGAAGCAAGCGGGTTCTCGCTGATTCATCCTCCCTCCTTAGCAATGCTTGCTAGTCAGGATAACATAGTGCTCATTAAAGAAACTGCCTGTATCAGTTTAAATTTGTGACCTGGGCGGGAGGGAGGGTGATGATCACAAGTGACAGAAACTGACGCTTGACTAACTTAGGGAAAAAGGCCTAATGGTGGATAAATGGTGGGAAGACAAGAAAATGTGGCAAATGCCTGGGCAATCTCAGGGCTGTGAAGCAGGTACTGGCGAAACACTCCTCCTGAGGTCAAAGTGTGCCCTCTGTAGTACATTAAATCACATTCACACACACCCATTCATGTTCACATGGAAGCTGAGGCTATGGCCTTACTTGGAGAGGAGGTCTTGGCAGATGTGCTTACTTAAGGATTTCAAGAGCTCCATCTTTCTGGGTTTAGATTTCAGATGGATGCTTCATGCATTGATTGGTGTGTTCTTATAAGAAGAGGAGTGGGCACACAGAGACACCGTGTGAAGACACTGGCAGAGATTGGATCAGTACATCTATAAGCCAAGAAATATCAAGGATTAGCAGCAGTGACCAGAAGCAGAGAGAGGCTACTTTGATTCTGCTTCAGAGCTCTCAGAAGGAATGAATCTTGCCCACACTTCAATTTTAACCCTTTGCCCTTCAGAAAAGTGAGAGAACAAATGCCTGCTGTTTAAGTCACTCGATTGGTAGCCATTTGTTATAGCTACCCAAAAGAACCATTATGGTTTGATCTGTAGCCCCCTCAAAATATGTGAGAAATTTGAGCCTTGGTGGACATGATCCTGTTTGAAAAGAAGGGAGTTCTTTTGTAATATAAATGAGGCCGTATGGCCACTGGAGATCCCCTCATAGAGGGGTTTAGACGAGGAGATGGGTCAGTCACAGGGGCGATGCTGGGAGAGTGGAGGGTGAGTGGGTTGGAAAGGGGGAACTGATTATGAGGATCCACATGTGACCTCCTCCCTGGGAGATGGACAGCAGAGAAGGGGGGCAAGGAAGACTCGGGATAGGGCAAGAAATGACAAAATAACAATGTATAAATTATCAAGGGTACATGAGGGAGGGGGGAGCAGGGAGGGAGAGGGAAAAAAAAGAGGACCTGATGCAAACGGCTTAAGTGGAGAGCAAATGCTTTGAGAATGATTGGGGCAGGGAATGTGCGGATGTGCTTTATACAATTGATGTATGTATATGTATGGATTGTGATAAGAGTTGTATGAGCCCCTAATAAAATGTTAAAAAAAAATGAGGCCATATGAGAATAGGCTTGAGCCTAAACCTAAACACTTCTGAGTTAAAGGCCAGGATAGACCCAGTAAGACACAGTATGGGGAGAAAGATAGCGAGGAATGCCAAGGAACTTTCTGGTATCCACAAAGAAGGACCCTGACCTAGAGTCGCACCCCAAATTTGAACCTGTAAGCTCCAAAGCAGGGGGGAAAGTGTTTTAAGGCTACTGACTTGTTGGATAATTTTTGGTTAAGGAGATTAAGACAGGAACTTAAGACATCCTCCAATCCTTCCGCTGGCTTCGTTCCATTTTTCTCACATTCAAGAGTCCTCCCAGAGGATTCAGTCAGGTTGTTGTTGTTGTTGTTCAGTGTCATAGGGAGGGTTTGGATTCATTGTGACCATACATACAACATAATCATACACTGCCCGGTACTGTACCATTCTCACAGTTGTTCTTAAGTTTTGAGCCCATTGTTGCAGCCACTGTGTCAATCCCATTTGTTGAGGGCCTTCCTCTTTTCCATTGTCCCTCTCCTTTCCAGAACACGATGTCCTGCTCCAGGGACTGATCACTCCGGACAACATGTCAAAGTTAAGGCGAAGTCTCCTTATCCTTGCCCTGAGGAACATTCTGGCTGTACTTCATCCAAGTTAGATGGGTTTGTTCTTTTGGCAGTCCATGGTACATTCATTACTCTTTTACATCACTATTAATCAAATAGATCTATTCTTCTTTGGTCTTCCTTATTCAGTGTTCAACTTTCACATGAATATGAGACAGTTGAAAATACCATGGCCTGGGTCAACCTGCCCCAGTCTTCAAAGTAATCTCTTGCTTTTCAACACTTTAAAGAGGTCTCGTGTAGCAGATTTGACTAGTGAAATGTATCATTTGTTCTCTTCTCTGCTGCTTCCAAGAGAATTGATTGTGGATTCAAGCAAGACAAAATCCTTGACAATTTCGATCTTTCCTCCATTTATCATGATGTTATCAATAGGTCTAGTTGTGAGGGTCTGGGCTTTCTTTACCTTGAGTCATAATCCAAACTGAAGCCTTTAATCCTTCATCTTCATCAGCAAGTGAAAAAAGTCCTTCTCATTTTCTGCAAAATTGTGTCATCTGTATAATGCAGGTTGTTAATAAGCCTTCCTCCAACCTGATGCTCCATCAGGCACTGCCCCTTAATGAGTTTAGGTCATGAAGGGTAGTCCTCCATAGGCACATTGATTATTACCCTACCCCACTCACATAATAAATTCAGAGAGAGAACATTTCCCCAAAGCAATGGAAAGCTTACTAGAGAAGTGGAGGGTGCTCAAAGCCAAAGGTGACACAAACTGGAAATCAGTACTAGTTTTCAATACCTGCAGTCATCTAATAGTTCACTGCACTATCTAAGGAAAGGTGAGGAGAACTGGGGCAATTCCATTAAAAAAAGACAATGCAGGGTATGTAAGTCCGTCATTCCTCTGGAGAAGAAAAACACATAGTTGGGTTGTAGAGCTTTGTTTGCTAATCAACCGAATGTAGTTGTAAGGCAGGGGTGTGTGTGCGCGCGTGTGTGTGCGTGCGTGCGTGTGTGTGTGTGTTGGAGGGAGGGGCTTGCCATTCTATTTCATAGCCAGGAGAAAAATGAGCCTCTTCCCATATCTTTTGCTCTGTGGCAAGTTACTGATCTACAAGGAAATTTTATTTGACAAGGACATTGCCGAGAAAAAAACGGGAAGCTTGTGTTCATCTCTGTTGAGAGGTGGAGTCAAAGAGATCGGCTTTATGACAGACACCCTGATCGTGCAGCCAAACTATGAAATGGCCTCATACATTCAACACACATTTGCTGCACCGCCCCAGTGTGCTGCTCAGATATTACCAGGCAGAGTGTTTTATGGGCAGCATTTTAGAGTTAGGCAGGCAGAGGGAGTGTCTTTGTGGGTGTTGCCTTTACCAGTCCTTGGATTGTTCTGGGACAGGCATGTCTTTTTCCTCTAAAGCAACTGATCGCGTGTAAAGAAGGAGTCTCCTCAGTAAGACGGGTTAAACCAAACCCAACCTATGACAATCATCTCAATTGGAACACATAGTGACCATATACAAATATCCGTAGGGTTTCCAAGTTTGTAACTCTTTTGGGGGGTCAACTACCATATCCTTCTCTTTCAGAAGCACTACAGAGTAGACCGTTGTGTTAGCAGCTGAATGCTTAATCACTGTGCCCATTTTGTTTGCTGAGCCGCCTCAAAACACTGAACAGGTTTTCTGGGTACCAAGTATGTCCACTTCTATGTCTGACATAGGGTGTTTGCTGAGCTGCCCTCAAAACACTGAAGAGGTTTTCTGGGTACCAAGTATGTCCACTTCTATATCTGGCATAGGGTCTTTTCCCCAAGTTGATAGGAGGTGCAAATCAGTTACTAGGGGTTTGGCAGAGTCAGTATGGAAACTGGGAGGGTGTGTGAAATTTGAACCAGAGTAGAACAATTCCAAGACACTTCCTAGGGATTCCTGGCATATAATATGCAAATGATAGTCAAGATATATAACTGTGTCTCTGTTCTTGGTTCTGTCAGTACCTGGTGTGGCCACAAAGGAGAAACTTGGTCACTGCTGCTTTGAGCATCTAGTGTGAATGAAAGGAGGTAAGTCACATGCTAATGAACCCTGGTGGTGTAGTAGTTAAGCACCATCGTGCCCGGCTATCAAAGGATATAGCGTCTGGGGTCTTAAAGGCTGGAAGATAAACAGGGGGCCATCTAGCTAAGAAACAACAAAGCCCACATGGAAAAAGCACACCAGCCTACCCTGACATGATAGCTGAAGACAAAGCAGGTGCATAAGCACATACGAGCATGTTTTCTTGATGTGCACTCACCCTTTACATACAACTCTCTTATACATACGTGTTTCTGTGGATTTGTTTCTCGAATGCACCCAGACTAACATAAGCAGCGTGGAACGCATTTAAGAAGCATAGACAAGGGCAGGGCAGGATATTCGGAGGGACTGGATCCAGAATTAGAGAGGAAGGAGCCCTGGAGGCAAAACGGGCTGCTAGCTCCCTGTCCCAAGGGGGACAATGAGACTGCTGGCTCCCATGAAGATTTACAGTCTTGAACACTCCATATAGGGTCACTGTGGTTGGAATCCACTGAACGGCAGTGACCTTTTGGGATTGAAGGTGGAAGCCACCAATGACTTCCTGCCATTGGGCCATGGAGCCTCCGGAGAGTGTGTGAACTTCTGGAATGCAGTGAACAACTTCTGCATATCTGCTTTTTGTACTGCCAAGTCATGCCCTTGGCCTTTGCTTAAACATATTCATCCAGAAGGGAACCATCACAGCTGCTCCCTCGGGAAGCTGGGGGCTGAGCTCTCTGGTTCCACTCTGTCAGCATTTCTGGTCCGGGTACCTCCCCTCTGCCCCGGCACAGGCAAAGTGCTTTTGGAAGCAGTGCTCCCTGGGTAGTGGGTGTGATTTTCCTCCTTTGGCCTAACATGATGAATGCTGAGAGGGGGTTTATACTAGGGGGTTAAACTCCCTGAACTTTACCTAGCCCAGGGGAAAACTTATTAATTAAAGTAAGTTTTAGACAGAATCTTTAGAAAGATAAATTGTTAACTTTATGTACACAATTACTCCCCAACACATAGGCTCAACCTCATAGGCTGTGTATGACCTTGAGCAGGTGCTCAGTCACAATGGGTTTCTATCAGGATTGAGAGTTCAGCTCTCTCAACTCTCCAACTGGTTATTAGTACCATAGTCTCGTTTCTATTTATGTATTTACTTTGTTTTTAGAGGGAAAGGCCCCCAATTCAACTATATTTTATTAGGAACTCCTTTGCTAAGTTTTACACAAGAGAAAGGCACAAACTATTGTTCTGGATGAAGGAGAGCATCCGCATGAGGCCACAATAGTGTCAGACGGACCCAAAGCCACAGTTACTGAAATAAAATGACACCCATTCTGTCCTGCTGAATCTGACTCATAGTTACTCTGTGTAGGGATCCTGAAGTTGCTACCTTTACAGGAAGCAATAACATCATCTTTTTCCTGTGGAATGACTAGTGGCTTTGAACCAGTGACCTTGCTCTTAATAGTCCAACACTATCCAGCATTACCACCTGGGCTCCTGAAAACTTAAATAAGACATAGAAATCAAACAACTTTTTCACAAAATTGTGACTGAAGACAGATCAATTCATGGAGTTTCAGGAGGGCCTGTGAGAGCATGAGCGGGACCTTCATTGGGATGTGCACACTACCGTATATAGTTGAGTCTGGCCCGGGGAGTGGACGCAAGCACACTGCCTGAGGGACAAGCTTTCCACTGCCAGTCAGCAGTAGGAAAGAACTCAATGGCGGCTGAATCAGTGGCCCCTCAAAATGGATGTAGGGTCTCCACATAGACTCTCACTGTGAGCCACAGCCTATTGCTCACAATTTAAGCTCAAATAAGATTTAAACGCCAAACATTCTGATTCCTTAAAATAGGGTACTGCCAGCATCAGCTAGAAGTCTGCATGACCTATCAGATCTCAACGCCGATCTCAAATCACTTCACATGATCCATTCTACCAGTCATGTCAAGGACAACTAGATGTCTGCATGAGCGAGCCCAAATCGCCTCCTCACTTACCCATTCCATAGGCTGTGCCTGTATAACCTATCGACTAACACATTCCCATATGCCGTGGTTATGAAACCAACCATCATGCTGGAATAAGGACCAATCACGATGCAAGGGTCAGGGTCAATGGGAAAGCAAAATAGGGGCTGAGGGGAGCCAAGAGGGGTCCCTTTACTCAATCCCTAAACCTGATCTAATGTCACTAGACTGGGGTCTTCCTCACATCTCAAGGGCACCCGATTCATGATTAAAGTGAATTGTGCTTATTCAATCATTGTTCTGCTTGCTGTCCTGCTGTGCTGCATCCTCTTCTTGCTTTTTTGTGCATGGCTCCCTCTGTTGTGGTGACAAATGGCTCCAGAGGGATTTGACATAGGGAGAAAGCCCACCCACATCAACTGTCACCAGAAGCAGACACTAAGTCCATTTCTCTCACCTCACAGAACTATGCACACCAGACACTGGTAGGGCTGCCTGGGAGGGGAAACCTTAGTGCAGTGGTTCTCAACCTGTGGGTTGCGACCCCTTTGGGAGTCATATTACCCTTTCACAGGGCTCACCCAATTCATAACTGTAGCAAAATTACAGTGATGAAGTAGCAAGAAAATCATTTAATGGTTGGGGGAGGGGGCATCACCACAACAAGAGGAGCTGTATTAGGAAGGTTGAGAACCACTGCCCCAGTGTGTTTAGGACTTTGCTGCCCTCAAGGTCGTCAGATATTCCTAAAGGCAGAACTACTGTAGGAAGCCCTTCTGGGAAATGCCCTGAAGACAGGTCTCAAACAACTCCACCCTCACCCTACGAGATCCTAATCATAGGACGCATGGAAATGCTCTCTGCCACTTCGAAGACTGTAAGTCCATGATAGCAGAAAGCCTCCTCTTTCTACCTTGGAATGGTGACTGGTGAGTTCAAACTGTTCACTTTCTGGCTAACATAACCCACAGACCAGCTCCCCCTGAGCTCAGTTTGGTTTGCCGCACAGCACACATTGTTTGGAACCTTCTGAAATAGCTATGCACATGTGCAGGTTGGGGAGATTTCGCACAAGATGCAGTTTTCCACCCTCTCTTGGCAAATATAATTTTTGCAAAAGGCTTGTATTCTCTTCTGGATCTGAGTAGCAGCTACTCTCATGAAGTCATAGCACATACATTCATGCTACAGTCCTCCAAATCCCTAATGTCTTACGCCGAGTCTGCTCCATGCTTTTCTGTGTCCTACATGGCAGCTGTAGGCACCCAAGGTATGGGCTCTGCAGCCTGTGTCCAAATCTCTCCTTCCCACTTCCTCACTGTGTGGTCCTAGGCTCATGACTTTATCATCCTGTGCCACTGATTTTTCATCTGTAAAATGAGGCCAGAATAGAGTCCACACATAGGCTTGTTAAGTGGAATAATTGAATTATTATACACAAAAAGCTTAGAACGGTGCTTGGCATCTTTCAAATACTATTAGGTGGTTTAGCATAGGGACTGGGTCATCCATTACATATGCTCAGGTTCAAACTTCCGGCCAGGAAGGGGTGGTACACCTAGGTGGGCATTACACCTGGATTGGCCCATCTGGGCCAGGTGAATTCAATCCAGCCATTGGGGTTGACCATGACCGTCAACCATGCCTCCCTATGGAGGAATTGAAAAGGCAGGATCTTGCCCGCTCCGATGTCTCCCTTCGCCCACTTTTCTGTTGTCCGTCCCCCAGGGAGGAGGTCACATGTAGATACTTGTAATCAGTTCCCACTTTCCAATCCACCCTCCCACAACCCTCTCAGTATCACCACTCACAATTTACCAAGGTTTCTTGATGGATGGGGTAGCGGAGAGGGAGGGGAAAAATGAGGACTTGATGCCAGGGGCTTAAGTGGAGAGCAAATGTTTTGAGAATAACGAGGGCAATGAATGTACAAATGTGCTTTACACAATTGATGTATATATGGATTGTGATAAGAGTTGTATGAGCCCCTAATAAAACGATTTTAAAAAAAAGAAAAAAGGCAGGATCCTGGAGCCCACTGAGTGACTTTCTCTCCAGCAGCTTCTAGGTAGGCTGTGCCCCGTGAGGGGCCCTGAGGTGCCTGTGTAAACCTGAAACTTCTTCTCTCAAAAACTCACTTGGATCACAATCCAGGCTTCGATGTGAATTCTTTCTCGTGCGAAGCCAAGTCCTGAGGTATATCTCTCCCAGGAGAGATCTAACAATAGTATCTCTTATTATAGCATTAGGAGCCCAGGTGGTGTAGTGGACTGTGCATTAAGCTGCTAATCGCAAGGTCGGGGGTTTGAACTGACTAGCCCGTCCGTGGGAGAAATATGAGGTTGTCTATTTCTGTAAGGCAGTGGTTCTCAACCTTCATAATGCCCCCACCCTTTAATACATTTCATGTTGTGGACACCTGCAACCATAAAATTATTTTCATTGCTACTTCATAACTGTAATTTTGCTATTGTTATGAATTGGTTGACCCCTGTGAAAGGGTTATTTGATCCCCAGAGTGGTCGCGACCCACAGGTTGAGAACCGCTACTGTAAGGATTTAAAGTCTCAAAACCCCAAAGGGGCAGTTCTTTGTCCTATTGGGCCGGTATGAGTGGGAGTCAATAAAATGGTAGTTAGGTTTTTATCTGCTTCAGTATCAGATTTGGTGGCAATCTCAGTCATCCTGCATTGTGGTCTGGTTTGACCTCTGGTAGATCTGTGGGAAATGACTGCCCTGGTTTGAGGTGAGGGCCACGGTGCTTCAGTGGTAGATCTCTCATCGTCTTTCACCGGGAAGACCCGGGTTCGATTTGCAGCCAATGTGCCCCAGACTGTCAGTGAAAGTTTGTGTGTTGCTATGACACTGAGCAGGCTTCAGTGATGTTTCCAGACTGAAATAGAATAAGGACGAAAGACCTGATTATCTCCATCCACACATCGACCTATGGCCCGCCACAGTTGGCTTTCCCTCCCAGCCCTGGTGATAGCACAGACTGGCATAGTTTGCTCCGCTTCCCATGAGGTGCCCATGAGAGGCTGACCCCACAACCATGGTCAAGATCAACAGCTTGAACTCCTTTCTGGGTCTACAGAAACAAGAACAACCTTCTGAAATGAGGTCACATTGCTATTTGGGACTGGGAGAATGCCTTTGTGACAAGGATTGTGCTCTGGATCCCAAAGGCGACTTTTAAACACAGCCACATAGCAACTCCGGAAATTGCCATAGTAGAAGCCAGGTTTAAAAAAAAAAAAAGTTCTACTGACTTGCTCATAGGAGGCCAGAGGTGGATGGGAGTGGGGTGGGGTAGGGTGGGAGACTCCATTAAAAATGAACAAATTTGTTTCCTTACATATTTGTCATGTCTTTTGGTCCTGAAGATAGGGGGGGGGGATAGCAGACGAGAAGAGGAAACGGCGACTGACAGTCATCTTGTTGGTGTTCCCACAGCATCCCCTCCTTAGGCACTTGCTGCCATCTCATCCAACTCCACTCCGTATATTTTCAGCCAGCAATGATGCATAAATGTCTGTGTACTCCAGTTTTATTGTAGTCGGGCAGCGTTTATGGGTTTGACTTTCAACTCAGCATGGCAGGACGTCTAGAAGCAATTATAACCAGCACCTGCTCTGTCTGTGCGGTGGGCAGGCAGTGACGGATCCCCAGCTTCCGGAACACTAGTGCCCCCTCCCAGCTCAGGATAATGACGGTGACACTCGGCCTCCTTGTTGTCTGGGGGAGCTCTAGGAGCTCTCCTCTGAAACTTCATATTATTGGCATTTCTTTGAGTGAACACATCAAATTAGTGACTGTAAAGGAAGGCGTAGTAGATGATTATTGGTGACAAGACAAGCCTCAACCACCTCCAGAGAGCATGTCTCCTAAGTGCAAAGTATGGAGAGCGAGGAAACAATTGACCACAAATGGAATAGGCTTTGAGTCTCGCCACACAATGTATGTGCTTGGTCACTGAGGCGCCAACATTTTGGCTGGAGGACGGATATGGTTTGTGCAGCCGTGATTGCCAACCAGAACGTGCCGTGCTATTGTGAAAAATGATTTTTTATTCTGAGCAAATCTCTGCTTCCACTTGCTTTAATGCTTCGCCAGAGAGCCGGGGACTCTGGGAGTGGTGGGGACGCACAGGGCTGGGCTGACCTCAGGAACTCATGTGTAAAGGGCTTTTTCTCACTTGGAAGCAGGCTGGGTTCACAGCTGTTCTTTCTGGTAAAGCTTGTTTCTGAACCTTGCCACGTCTGAGTCCGAAGAGGGAAATGAAGGTGACAAATGCTACGAGGAGCCCTGTGCACATCTTGGCTATGGTCCTGCTTAAGTCTGTTTCATTTGAATCCCAGTTTTACCTTTCCTCCTTTCTGGGTTCCGAAGCATCAGATGGGTGCCAAACGCTTCCACGGACAACACTAAAGCTGAACAAGGTGGAGGCAGATGAAGAGCAACGGGAGGTTTGTGTTTGGGAGACTGAATACTTGGGCTTCCTAGGCCAGGCCAGCTGGTGGTTAGAGCCCTGTTTCATATTCCACTGAAATCTCCTAGTGTCCAAGGACCAAGTGGCTCCTAAGTCCAGAATTTCTGTTACATGTCTCAGCAAGGAGAAGCTGGGCCAAAATGCATTGAAGAATAAAGCAGGAGCTTGGCTTGTGAATCCACTCTCTGATTCTGAAATTTCAAAGGCTCCGTGCACAGACATTTCAACACTGAAATCACAGCAGGGAAAATCAAAGACTTGGGCTTCCTCCTTGCCCCTCTTTTAGGGCTTTTATGGTTTTCCAAGGCGCCTCCCTGAGCCGAGTGTTGTATAGGTCATGTTTAAAAATGTCGTAGTTCTGAGGGACTTGCTCTTCTGCTTTCTTTGGCAAGGAGACCAGTTTCTTGTCTTGTGGCCAAACACAGAGCACAGATGTCTGTGGGCCCCCTTCCTTTCCCCTGACCTTTGCTCTCTTCTCTGGATACCCTACTGACCTGTTCTCCCTTACAAAATCTGAACTGCTCACACACTTCGTTAAATTCTCATCCTAGCGAGAAGCATCTGAGCATCTTATTAGAGCCTGTATGAGTTCTGTTCTGGATGCCTATTTGTGTAACTTCAGGTCTCTGGCATGGAAACGTCCCATGCCCACAGACCCACACAGGTAATATAAACTCCAACAGTAGTTTAAGGTTTAAGGTGGTCACAGGGAACACTGGGGCCTATGTCTCCTGGTGAACCACACAGGCTGTCTAAAGGTGCTAGTTCCATCTCAATGTAGCCATGCAGGAATGTAGACTGATTAGGTAGCAAGACAAGGGGTTGTTCCTCTCCATGCTTAGGGGGCCCCCTACGGGAGGTTGAAAGCCAATATGGGCTAAGCCCAAGCCAGGAGAGCTTAATTGACGCCTCCCAGCTGAAAGTCCTTAAAAGGCTGGAATCTGGAGACCACCGCCCCTTCCCTTCAGCTGCTTCTCTGCCTTCCACTCAGCAGGGCTGGGTGTGCAGTGTCATGAGGGTGCCCGTGTTCAGTTTAGTGTAATGCCGGAACCTTCTTCTCTCATGTATATAAACCCACTCGGATTACCAACCAGGCTTTGGTGTGAATTTCTTTCCAGTGTGTAGCCAAGGACCGAGACATTTCCCACCCGAGAAACCTAACACACCCAGACTTACAATAAACCCATATTTTTATTTATAAGGCAAGAGGTGACCAGGTCTAGACAATAATGGTGAAGAGGGCCCTGGGTTTGAGAAAGATTCTGAAGTAGAATCCATAACCCTTAGAAATGTATTGGCCTTAGGGGAGGGGCAAAGAGGGCTGGATTGAGAAAGTCTCTGGCATCCAGTTCTGACTTGACTTCTGGATCCTGAATCCTTCAGGGCCATGACCTTGCCCTCCACCCAGACCTTCCAATAGCCATCTTCTCAGAGCCTTGTTAAGTTCTCATAATACATTACACCTGCCATCCTGTGAGCAGCTACCAAACCCAGGCACTTTTTTCAAAGACAAGCTCGCTCTCTCTACCCCTAAGAGCAGGTAGTTTGGGGATGATGAATATGAGATACCACAGAAGACAAATCTGTTATCTTCCATGGTGCACAAAACATGCTGTCACAACCAGGACTCGTGACAATCCCGAAGTTTCCTAAATTGCTTCACTGCTACTTTTTAATTAAGCCTCATTAGATTGTCATATATTGATAAGAGGGATGGATGACCCTGAACTAGATGCATAAATTAAAGCTTTCCTCATCCTGTGCTTTTATATGAATGTGTTAATTATTTTTGTCATTAGGGAGAATAATGGAGGGATGGAGCAATACCAAACGGAGTTTGACAAAGTGTTGGTGTTTGTTGCGGCAAACGTGGTGCGTGTCAGATACAACCTGTCACCCAGTGAGTCTGCAATTAACACCAAGGGACAAAGGTAGGATTCCCTGTAATAAATAGCCTTCCTCCCAGATGCAGGGCCTGGGGCAGAACGTGGGGTGAGCAGTGGGCACTGGGCAACCTGGGGTCCCATCCAACCTGGCCCAGGGCATGCACAGTCCTACCTTGCAGGCCTCCTGGAGCGTGGTCTCTTTCCTCCTAAAGTTGGCCCTCAGCTCGCCCCAGAGCTGCTGCAGTTCCTGTAGCCTCGCCTGGAACGTCTCTGAGGCCCTGTGGGCCCCCCCTGCAGGCCTCTCTGTCCCTCCTGCAGCCACAGTGGGCACACAGACCTCCTCCAGCCACCCGCCTTGTGGGTGTTGGTTCTGGGCACTAGCTTGTAAACTTCGTTCCCCCCTCTATGTAATGGGCACAAAAATGGATTTTTTTGTTTCAAGGAGAGAAACCATATACAGTCCTGAGTGGGGTCCATCTTTTGTAGATGGGAATAGAGACACTTAAAAAAGAAGGAAAAAAAAGGATTGACCTCCAGTCCCTTCACCGTCAGGGACAAATGCTCTGGTCTCACTTTGTCCCCTAAAAACATCATGTCAAAACGTTTTCTTTTAAATTATGGACATCACTGCATTATAGTTATGACAGCCAAAGGTGGAAGCCGCCTTTGAGTCCGTGGACAGATGGATGGACCAAGTCAGTGAGTTCGAGTTCTAGAACGGAGTGGTGTCCTTTCATTAAAATAGGGGGATAAATGTCAGGTCACAAATGAACCATGAAAAGACATGCTGCAAATGAAATAAATAAAATTCCCAACTCACTGCCATCCTGTCAACTCTGACTCATGGTAACCCTAAAGGGCAGATTGGAACTGCTCCCACGGGTTCCGGGGATGGGAACTCTTTTACAGACATAGAAAGCTTCATCTTTCTCACAAGGCACAGCTGGTGGACTTGAACTTCCGGTCTTGCAGATCACAGTCCAATTCATAACCACTACGCCAGCAGGGCTGCTGGTAATGACATAAGCCAGACACAAAAGAACAGGTGTAGGACCGAGCCAAGTAGAGAAAGGGTGAGCACAGGCAAAGGCACAGAGGCAGGCAGATCGGAGATATACGGGTTCACGTTGACACCCTTGGGCGAGTTAGTGCCCTGTGACCCCGCTACCCATTTATTTTTTTTTTCCTTTCCCCACCTTTTTTTTATCTGTCTACCATGTGTATCCCTGAATATGGTCAGGTCCCTGCCATATTACCTGGTCCTCACCACAGGAATGTTCATACAGTAACTTTTCCCCTATGTCCCTTTTGCATTTTTTTTAAAGCTTACCTCCGTGGACTCAATGTGTACTTGTCCTTTTTTACTTGGTTTACTTCGCTTAGCATGCTTTCCTCCCGTTCTTCCCATGCAGTGATGTGCTTCAAATTTTCATCACTACATTTTAGCGATGCGTAGTACTCCATTATATGTATGTACCACAGCTTTTTCCCCCCACTGAAAAAGAAGTCTTTATTCTGATCCCACCAGCTGTACCATCTGTTATGCGCCTTCCTCCTTGGCAATCCGGTCTTTCTTGAGTGGTCCCATGAAAGCTTTTTTCTCTTCCATGGTCTGGAAACGGCCATGGCCCAATTTGGAGGTGGTGTCGATGAACTTGAGGTCGATCTTCTCCAGGGCACGGCACTTGGTCTGCACCAGCAGGAACTTGTGCAGAGTGAGCACTCGCTTCTTGGTGCCCACCATGCCGCCCTTCAGCATGACAAAGTCATTGATCACTTCCCCGTAGTGGACAAAGTCGCCCAGGGTGTAGATGCTCTTGTCAGAGAGATCGTAGTCGGTGGAGGCGTTGTTTGATAAGTTTGCCATCCTTGACGAGGTGGCCCTGGCCAATCTTATAGATCTTCATTTTGATCTCTGTGCAGTGGTGGTAGCCTTTCTGCACAGCGCGGGCCATCGAGAAGGCCACGCGGGCGGGATGCCAGGCCCCAATACAAGCGACTTTGTGCAACCCTCGGTGGGTCTTAAGGGGCATCTTCTTGGTGTGCCACCAACTGGTGACCCCTATGTAGCCTTTGCCCTTGGTCAGCCCCGTGATGTCGATCATTTCATCCTGCCCGAACACTTGGTTCACTGGCACCAGCTTCTCTCGGGCCCAGTCCAGCTTCTCAGCCACGGAGCCCCCGTTCACCTGCATCTCCGTCAGTTGCGCCTTCTCCTGGCGCAGGGGGAGCAGGCGCGTCTGGGTGTGGGCGATGGCGTGCATGACCGGGCAGGACTTCTTCATGCTGCTAAAGTCTTTCTCGAGCTGCTTCTTACCCTTGTCATCCTGCCACTTCTTGCAGTACTTGGTGAAAGCCTTCTTCTTCGACAAGTGCCAGTTCTTTTAGAACCGCGGCTTGCACTCGTCGTCACTGATGTGTTCCGCAAAGACCGTCTTGAAGGTCCGGAGGCCGCGCGGTGTCTCCACATAGCCCACGATGCCCACCACCACCATGGGAGGGGTCTCAATGATGGTCACGGCCTCCACCACTTCCTTCTTGATCACCTTGGAGCCTGGCCTGTCGACCTCGTGCACCATGTGGGTTATGCCGGCCTTGTAGCACAGGAAGGCCGTCAGGTGGACCAGCTTGGAGGCGTCATCCTTGGGGAAGCTCTTCACCTTCCCACTGTGCCGGCTACTGCGCTTCTGAGGCAGGAAGCCCAGAGACCCATGCTGGGGCGCCGAAAACTTCCGGTGTAACATTACATCGTTGATCCCCACTGGTAGAGGTACCCCAGCTTTTTAATCCAATTGTCAGGTGATGGAAATTTGGGTTGTTTCCAATTCCTTGCAATTGTGAACTGTGCCACAATGAACATTGGAGCACAGATGTCTGATCTTGGTTTGTTTCTTGCCCAGTAAGGGTGGGGGGGGGTTGCTGGGTCATATGGTAACTCTATTTCCATCTTTTTTAGATATCGCCAGTAGACCTCTTTCTTACACACATATGAGACTCCCTGGATCTGTTTCACATATGATGTGTCTGGGTCATTGTGTGGTCGTGGTCTCTTTTAAGACTTGATCGATGTTTTCTTTACATTGTTTGTCCTGAAGGTCTCTTTTGTACCCTAAAACAAGGAGTCAAGATGCATGGGCCTTGATTGCTGAAGGGGGGCAGGAGTGAAGAAATCGACCCAAAGGGTGTCCATACCACTTCTGGGCTCTGCTCTGGAGCTGTTGCCAGCTGTCCATAAACTGTTGGCACCTGTGGCCGAGGCTGCGGGCTGACCCCAGGCTTCTCTGGCAGAGGAGGGCTGCCTTCAGCTCCGTGATATGGGGGATGTCCGGAGGCTGAGGAAGGGGATCAGGTTGTGCTCAAGAGGCCCCTGGCATGGGAGTGTACTTGCTCAGCTCTTACTCGCAGGGTCCCACAGAAGAGGTCCCCTGGCTTGGCCCCGATGCTAGACCCAGTGGCATACCTGCCCCTGAACTTGGAGGAGGCCCATCTTGTGCTCCAAGGCCTCGTGTCTGTGCAGCAGCCTCTCCATGCTCTCCAGAGCTTTTCCAAGGTCCAGGATTCTAGCAAGGGCACACAGTGGAGGACGGGCACATTACAGGCTTGGCCTCTGCCCTTCTGCCCAGGGTTCTCTTCGATCCTTTCTTCTGGCTGGTCTTGGCCTTGGCCTCAGGCAGGTGACAGAGTCTGATTAGTGTCTGCACAGTGACACTGGGGGTGTTGGGGACAAGGCTGCTGGATGGAAAACCAGTACCTAGCAGGGGTCCCAGGTCTTCCTGTCAATTCCCTTCCTGCCTCCCTTCCATGGGGTCTCTGTCTCATAGGCCAGGTGTTTCTGAAACCGCATCAGCTTCTCTTTGTGGTTCCCAAGAGGGACAGGCTATTCCAGCTGCTGGCCCCACCCCTGGATCCAGTCGCCGTCCTGTGTGATGGTGGGGACATGAGTGCCCTGATGTTCATACTGTCTTGGCCCCAAGCGGTGACCCCGTCTACCCTTCGGGCTGTGCCAAGGAGTGAAATGCTGAGCAGGCTCAGGGACAGCACAATAATTTTTCTTTCACCCAAGATGACAGGGCCCAGGCCCATCAGTCTTCAGATCTAGGAAGTGGCTGGGCAGGGGCCATGGGTGGGTTCTCATGTGGAGGGTGCCCCTCACCCACCCCTGGGGCCCTGTCTACTATGCCCATCAGGATGACAGGTGTCCACACGAGTCGGAGATCAAGGGCCCTGGACTCCAGTCCTAGCTTTGCCCCTGGAAAAGCCATTAAACTCTCCACATCTGGTTCCACCGCAGGCCGCCCCTTGGGCCCTAGTGGGGCTGAAGGTCACTTGTAAAGGTAAAATGGGGTTCAGGTGGGGTGCCCTCTGACCTGGCTAGCAGCCCTGAGTAAGCCGGCAGTAATCAGAGAGGTGTGAAGCTTGTGTCGCTGACCTTCTCCCAGGGCTTCCACTCAAGCCGGCCGCTCTCATATCGTGCCCAGCAGGCCCTGAACCCAGGGGCCTGGCAGCACCATGGCCTGCTCTCTCAGCGCAGCCTCCCGCGTAGTGGGAGGTGGGAGGTGGGAGGTGGACCCAGCCCTGAGTACCGAGTGTACCCTTGCTGGGGCTGGCTCACAGCCCATAGCCCTCACTATAAGTCTCTAACCCTCACTAACAGCTCTGCAATTGAGGGTTGGCCAGGCTCCTGGGCAGAAGGAAGCAGGGGCCATGTGATATGGGCAGATCCAAATGCCCTCTGTGGTCCCCAGAGTGTGGCCTAACCTATCCCCATGCGCTTCTGGGTGCTTGGGCACATCGGCTTGGTCACCAGACCTGGATTGGAGCCCCTGGCTCCTTGGTAATCCCTCACCCACCAGCACAGGTTCGGTGAGCATACACACCTCACCCGTGTGCCCCCAACAGTCTGGATACCCCGGCCTTATCAGGGTCAAGCCCATGACCATCCCGGCCATCACCTCCCTTTCCTGTGTGCTCAGCACCTCTGGAAGGTGCCATGCTTCTGGATCAGCCGCTCCACCTCTTCCACAGAGCCCTCCAGGGCACTAGCTTCCTGGAAGACCTGGGGCAGCCATGGAGGTGACACAGAGGTGGGGGGGGGGTCAGGGGAAAAGATGGTGGTTCAAAGGGAACCCTAGACAGCAACATCTGCCAGAACCTTGGTTTACAGCCTGGGCTCTCTGGGGGTGCATCAAGGGGCCTGCGGCTGGGGGTGGGGAGGTGGGTGCTGAGCAGGAGGGGAAGTAATCTGAGGAAGAAGAACACTCCAACCTGGGGGCCGTTAGGAACATCCCAACTTCTAACGAGGTGGGGAGGAGCCCCATCAATTTCCAACCAAACCGCGTAGGGCTTGGCTGGCCGGGGCCAGGTGTGGGGAGGAGATGGCCCTGAGTGACCTGAGGCTCAGGTGTCCCCTTGGCCACTTGGGAAGACACACTATCTAGCTCCGTATCAGAATAGCAGCCAGTGATCCAGGAAGCAAGGGGGATCGGGGTGGTACTACAGGAGGACTGGAGGTCCTGGGGTCAGTGTGTCTGTGTGTGGTGAGGGGAGCTGTCTCCTGGGCCTGCAGGATCTTGTCCAGCTTCCACACTGTCTGAGGAAGAGCTGCTTGCGGTGCATGGCCTGCCGTCTCCCTTGCTTCCGTTCCCAGGCCTGAAAGACCTGCTCCCAAGCATCCTGCAATGCACATAGCCTTTCCTGGACCTGGGCATGGGCATGGAAACAACCGAAGGTGGTGCTGAGGGAAGCTCCAGAGAAAAGGTGCCTGACTGTCCCACCCAAGGGGAGGGTATTGTTTGTGTTTACCCAGGGAAAGAGGGACCAGATATAAAGCCAGAGCCAAATGAATGCAGTGTGCCCGCATGGAGTGGGGAGCCAGTGGTGGGGCCTGAAGGCTGGGCTCCCATACCAGCTATGTGGACAACTGCCCCTGTCCCCAGAAGAATTTAATTCAGAGGACAGCACTGAAGCTGCATCTAGGAGAGAGGGGCATGTTTGATCAGAGCAAATGGGAGCAAAGAAGGGGGAGGAAGAGAGAGTGGAGCACATCCTGGCCCATCAGGCCTGGAGGACGATATCCCGGCTCTGAACAGTCAATGGACAGAGTGGACAATGTGGCTGATCCCACTACGAGACACACCGTCCATTGATGGCCCAGGGCCCTAAGGGGGACAACACTGGAGACTCAAGGTTAGAACTGGCCCAGACTGATCCTATGACACTGAGACAAACTACTAAAAGTGTGTGGCAGAGCAACCGTGGGAGCAGAGCAGGGAGCCCCTGAGGTAGTACAAAGGACATACTCTGGGGCCAAAGCATGGTACCCCATTGGACCTGACTGAAGGACACACCTAGAGATTAAAAATCAGACCTTCATCTATGTATAGGTTTTTCTTTCTTTAAATTTTTTTTATTTTATTTTATTTTTAAAAAAGCATTTTATTAGGGACTCATACAACTCTTATCACAATCCATACTTACATCAGTTGTATAAAGCACATCTGTACATTCTTTGCCCTCATCATTTTCAAAGCATTTGCCTTCCAAAATTAATTTATTCTTCTATGGGTAATTGGTTTCCTTTTTGTTGTCATTGCTGTGTTCTCACTCATTGCCTATCTTGCAATGACTTGATTTTTGGTGCATATTATTATCTCTACAGACCTATCTAGATACGATAGACTGCATGAATAGTTTGGAGGAGAAAACAAGGGGACCAATAGTTCCGGGGGAATAGGGGAGTGGGAGAGAAGGGGGCAAAAGGGTAGTACTGACCAACCCAGGGACAGGGGAGCAATAAGTTATCCAAAATCAGTAGCAAGGAGGGTGTGAGTGGTCTGGTAGGGATTCAGCAAGGGCAAGGTAACCGAGAGAAATTACTGAAACCCAAATGAAGGCTGAGCATGATAGTGGGACAAGAGGAAAGTAAAAGGAAATAGAGGAGAGAACTAGGTGACAAAGGGTATTTATAGAGGTCCAAAGACTGGAATGTACATATGTAAATATATTTATATGAGTGTAGGGAAACAGATCTGATGGTGCCTGGCTGTCAAAAGATATAGCATCTGGGATCTTTAAGGCTCAAAGATAAACAAGTGGCCACCTAGTTCAGAAGCAACAAAGCCCACATGGAAGAAACACACCAGCCTGTGTGACCACCAGCTATTGAAGGGATCATCAGGTATCAAGAATCAAAGAACAAAAAATCATATCATTGAAAATGTGGGTGAGTGCAGAGTGGAGACTCAAAGCCCATTGGTAGCCAACCGGACACCCTTTTATGAAGGGTTGTGGGGAGGAGATGAGCCAGTCAGGGTGCAGGGTAGCTACGATGAAACATATAACTTTCCCCTAGTTCTAAAATGCTTCCTCCCCCCACTCTCATGATCCCAATTCTACCTTACAAATCTGGCTAGATAAGAGGGTGTACATAGGTACAGATAGGAACTGGAAACACAGGGAACGCAGGACAGATGACTCCTTCAGGACCAATGGTGAGAGTGGCGATGCCTGGAGGGTGGAGAGAATGTGGGGTGGAAAGGGGAAATTGATTACAAGAATCTACAAATAGCCTCCTCCCTGGGGGAGGGACAGCAGAGAAGAAGGAAGGGGGAGACTTTGGACAGTGCAACAAATGATGAAATAATATTAATTTATGAATGATGAAGGTTTCGTGAGGTAGGGTAGAGTGCGGAGGGAGGGGGAAAATGAACTGCAGATATTAAGGGCTCAAGTAGAAGGCAAATGTTTTGAGAATGATGATGGCAACAAATGTACATATGTTCTTTAAAAAAAAAACCTTTTATTATTTAAGCTTAATTTATTCCCAAGCCATGAGTTTTTGCTTCTTCAGTTTCTTCTTGGAAATCTTTTTCTTCAGTGCAACATCTTCTTCTGGCTTGGGAACGATTTGTTCCTTCTCAGTCAGGATCATTTCAATGTGGCAGGAGGAGCTCCTGTGTGGATTAATCTAGCCAAGAGCTCTGTAAGTCCGGTGGTGCATCTTGGGGGCTTTGTTCACCTGGATGTCCCCGATGACCTGAGAATCCACATCTAAACCCTTAAGTTCAGCATGACTTTCTGCATTTTTAAGCATGTGAACCAAATATTCAGCACTCTTTTTGGGCTACCAACTCTGGGTCCCACCCCACTGTTTGGGCTGGGCACATCTACCAACACCATCATTGTCCCGTCGGAAAGGCACACACTGCTTCTGCAGAGTGACGTCTTTCAAGTATTTGGTGGCTTTCCAGATGTGCATGCCTTTGATGGCCTGGGCAGTTTCACAGGTGTTTTTGAAGTGGACCCAGAGATTCGACCCTCTGTATTTGCAGGATTTTGTAGGGTTTTCTGGGTCAAATGAGTAGCGAACCATTTTAGCAGGTCACCTCAGGCTGCTACAGTTAGAGGAAGAGCCTGTACATATGTTCTTGACACAATGCATGTATGTATGAATTGTGATAAGAATTGCACGAGCCCCCAATAAAATGATTAAAAAAATAGAAAAGAAAGGTGCTTGGCCCTGTGGGGCCAGGGTGCGGGGGTCCAGTGGGCTGGGGACGGGCCAGAAAGGAGAGCCGACCTCCACGGCGGACGGCCCTGTAGCCTGGAGCACCTGCTGTCCCCGCTGGGTGGCCCACTGGTCCAGCTCCTTCTGGGCCTCCAGCTTGGCCCGCAGCTCTTGGTGGACACTGAAGTTTTGGGCTCCACTGCCGGTGTCTTGGGGCTCCTCCACCACCTGCAAATCTCACTGCAAACTGGCTGCCTAGGAGGCACAGTCTTGCACCTGGAGCCTGGGAGAGCACGGGAGAGCACGGGGTGAGGGGACCTGGTACCGAGGCAGCGTCACAGCTGGCCTGAGTCCACCACCACTCATGTCCAAACCTCCATGTCTCTGCCGCTTAATCCCACAGCCTTACCAAGTGTCTACTCGGCCTCAGCTCTGCCCGCCACCCCTCCTTCCCACCCAGTTCTCCAGGGCCAATGTAGTCCCTCATGGGCCGCTTGATAGCTTTGCCCACCCATCCACAACTTTGCCAGACCCCCACTTAGAGGTTGCCTTTGGTGGCCTTGTGTGAGAGCCGAGGGCCTCGGGACTCTTGTACCTTCACTGTCTCACTGTGCAGATGGAGGGTTTTGTTGTTTTTTTTTTAAATTTAAATTTAAATTTATTTATTTTATTGGGGGCTCTTACAACTCTTGTTACATTCCATACACCAATTGTATCTGACATAGTCATACGTATATTGCCATCATTCTTTTCTAGACATTTACTTTCTATTGAGCCCTTGGGATCAGCTCCTCTTTTTTTCCTCCTCCCCCATTCATGGTTCCTTGATAGATTATAGATTGTTATTATTTTCATATCTCACATCGACCATTGTCTCTTTTATCCTCAGGTTTCTGTAGCTCCTCTCCCTGCGAGGGGTGTGTGGTTATATGTCATTCATTGCTATCGGTTCCCCTTCCTCCCATCCTCTACCTCCCTTCCCCCTACCCTTTTGGTATCTCTATTCCCATACCTGTTCCTGGGTTCCATGTGTCGTGAGTTTTATCTCTTGCTAATACCTATGCACTCTGGTCCAGAGTGGGATGCGGCACAGGGGTGATGATATTGGGGGGTGAGGAGGCCACAAGGTGTCAGAGGCAGATTGTGTGATTCATTGGTGCGATCCATGTCTCCTCAGGGGGGCCTCCACCCTGTGGGACACAGCATCTGGGAGGCTTGTGGCTTTCTCCTGAGACAGCATGGTGGCCAAGGGCCCGGGCATTGAGTGTGGGACTCTGGGCCTGGGGTGGCAGCACTTGTAGAAGCCACCCCCTCCCCCAGGCACAAACTGGATACGGACGAGCACATGAGACAGTTGGCTGTGAACTTTGAGGGTGGCCTCAGCATCTCAGAGCAGGTGGGGTCTGGCCTGAGTCAGCTCCCACAGCTCCAACCAGGCAGCCCTGCCCCCAGGCGGGGGTCAGCAGTTATCCCAGCATGCTTATTCCTCCCCCTCAGCTTCAGTCTGTTCAGCCCTTCAGCTTCCTGGCTGGGTTTAGAACTTGTCCTAAGCTCCCAGAGGGCCACCGTCCTGAGATCTTGCTCGGCGCTTCAGGCCTTTCTGCAAACTCTCCTCCCAGGAGCCCATTATCACTAGCAGTTTACCCCTTGCTCTAACGATGCTCCAGGAGGCCTGCTTGGGAAGTGTTGGGCTGTTGCATGGTTCAGTCGCACTAACTGCTCCTCAGGAGAAATAAGAGGTTCCCTGATCCTGGAAAGATTTACTGACTTGCAAACCCTCTGGAGGATCCCCAAGAGTCAGCAGGTGGGTATATTTTAAAGCCCGGCACACGGCAGGTAGCCACGTTGTGTGCCACCCAGGCATGCTGTGTGTTTGGAGGAGACTGCACACCCTTCAAATGTAGAAGCTGCACCCCTCCATGGTTCTTGCATGCAGCAAATGCCGGGCCCCTGAGACTCCGGGCCAGCCTCTGGGCTAGGATCATGGGGAAATCAGGATCTCGCCTAAGCTCCATCTGGGCTGGAAACACAGTAGCTTGTACTGTGACCTGGGTCAGCCTGGGGCTGTGCAGGGCATCCTCAGCCCAGCTCAACTCTTCCCGGAACGCCCCTGCAGGTGCAGGGAGCCCGTGGCTTGGGAAAGTGACCATGCTAAGTGGGCTTTGTGACCAGGCTCCCTGATCCACCGACCCAGCTTTGCCTCCTCCACAGGCCGCAGACAGCAGGGGCTGCCCTGGGTTCCCTGAACTCGGACCCTCTCCAGAGACAGTGGTTTGGCAGAGCCGCAGCACAGCAAGGGTCTCCCTGGAAGCTTCTTCATCCCATGACCAGCACCTCCTCCCAAACTCACCCCTGCTGGAGGCTGCTGGTACTCACTGTAGGTCCTGTCACCACTGCTGGGCCCTGGAGGCAGTGCTAGGCCACCACTCCAGCAGGCTCTCCGCTAGTGGGGCAGGCTGCCCCCTGGTGGCCACCCATCTTCACTTGGTGCTGAAACATTGCAAACTTGGTTAAGAGGAGCTGAGAAGAAAGGAGAGGGGTCACAGGGGGCCCTGGCTGGTGGGCTGTGACTCAGTGAGTGACAGGGCAGGGCAGGACTGAACAGCCACAGAACTTGCCCCTCTACGCAGAGAGGGGAATAGGAAGCAACAGCTGTCCTCAGTCCAGACTGAAGTTCCCCATCAGCCCCTTGTGCATGCAGCCCCCCTCCACTACCCGTCTTCATTCGGCTCCAGGGCACCTTCCTTGCCCCTAGCCCCTTCCTCATTAGGGTGTGCTCATATTCCTCTCTCCTCTGGCCACCTGCTGCTGGCTGCTCAGCCAGCTCTGCAAGTCCTTGGCTTCCCTCAGGAAGCCCTGCAGTGCCAGCATCCTCTTCAGATCCTGGCCCCTGTGGTGACAGCCTGAGTCCCCCAACAGTTAGTGTGCATGTGTCCACACTGTGGAGGTCAAGGGACCCAATCAAATGGGCTGCCTGAAGGACAAGGTTCTTGATGGTCTTTGCCAAGGCTGCTCCTCTGGATTCAAGAAGCAAACCCAGGGCATGGGTAGTTGGGGCTGGCGAGGGTGTGGCTCTGGGGAAGGGCAGGTGACTGGACCCAGGGAGCCGAGCCCCTGCCCTGCAGGCACTCCTCAAAAGTTTGTGGGAAGAGGAAACAGTGAAGGACTCATCTTTTCCTGACACATGTCTACAGGCCTCTGTCATGGTTCTCTTCAAGGCAGGGGTAGCATCTAGGGGAATAAGCAACCCCAGCCAGTTTTCTGGTACCCACGGATGCAGTGACCCTCACTGTTGGGCTTCCAACTCCCGCAGTGTCTGCAGCTGCTTCCAGAGCTTCCCCTGCATCACACCCAGCTGCTCTGAGACCTCAGTTACAAGGATCTACGTATAACTTCCTCCCTGGGGGATGGACAATGGAAAAGTGGGTGAAGGGAGACAAAATATGTAAGATCTGACAAATTATCAAGGGTTCATGAGTGACGGGGGAACAAGGAGGGCGGAGAAAAATGAGGACATGATGCCAGGGCTTTAAGTGGAGAGCAAATGTTTTGAGAATGATGAGGGCAATGAATGTACGGATGTGCTTTACACAACTGATGCATGTATGGATTGTGATAAGAGTTGTATGTGCCCCTAATAAAATGATTTTTAAAAATTAAATTATTATAATTTCTTAGGACAATGCCATTTGTATTTCAAAGCAACATTCACGAAAACTATTTTTTCACCTTCACTATCTTCTATTTAGTTTTAGATAGAGCAAAAACAATTCTTATGCCTTTTTATGAGATGTAATGCAAGTAGACATAAATTTATGCATAATTAAAAATTTGAATGAACAAAATATTTTGTTAAAGAATTTGACCTTTTGTGAAAATCATCGAAAGCATATAGCATTTTATTGAAGGGTTGGGAATGTTTTCCTCTATTTTATTCTAGTATTTGGTCTGAGGTTCTTATGGCATATTCTGATTGTTGTCATGTAAGAGAATGTACATTCCATATAAGAGAAAACTTTCCTGATAATATTTTCCTATCCATTGCTTACTGCTGAATCTCTCATTTGTTCTTTTATCATTATTTTTTCCTATAAAAAACCCAGGCTGCTTAATTTTATTCTTATTAGTCATTTATATAAATTAGGAAAATATTTATTATATATACATTTTTATTAAAAATCGTTTATTGGAGACTCTTACAACTTTTGTTGCAATCCATATTGATTGCATCAGGCATTTTGTACATATGTTGCCTTCATTCATTTAGAGACATTTTTTCTTTTTCTTTTTTAAAATCATTTTATTGGGGTTCATACAACTCATCACAATCCATACATACCCCAATTGTGTAAAGCACACTTATACATTCGTTGCCTTCATCATTCTCAAAATTTGCTTTCCTCCTGGGTTCCTGGAATCAGCTCATTTCCCCTTTCCCATCTCCCCCTTTCACCCTGCTCCTCTTCCTTCATGAACCCTTAATAATTTATAAATTATTATTTTCTCTTATCTTACACTGGGCGGCGTCTCCCTTCACCCAATTTTCTGTTGCCCATCTCCCAGGGGGGAAGTTATATGAAGATCCTTGTGATCGGTTTCCCATTTCTACACCCACTTCCCTCCCAATATCGCCACTCTCACCGCTGGTCCTGGGGGGTTCATCTGTCCTGGATTCCCTGTGTTTCTAGTTCCCATCTGTAGCCCTGTGTATCTTCTGGTCTAACCAGGTTTGCAAGGTAGAATTGGGATCATGAGAGGTGGGGGGAGGATGTGTTTAATAACTAGAGGAAGGTTGTGGGTTTCATTATTGCTACACTGAACTCTGAGTGACTCATCTCCTTCCCACTACCCCTCCGCAAGGGATGTGCAGTTGTCTACAGGTGGGCATAGGTCCCCCGTCATGCACTCCCCTCATTCACGATGATATAATCCCCCCTTCCGCCTTTGTTGCTTGAAAACTGGTCCCCTCAGCACTTCATGATCACACATGTTGGTGTGATGCTTCCATGTGGGCTTTGTTGTTTCAGGGCCTGCTTGTTTACTTTCAAGCCTTTAAGACCCGGGACGCTATATCACTTGATAGCCGGGCACCATCAGCCTTTTTCACCACACTTACTTATGCACACATTCATCTTCAGCGTTTATGTGGGGAAGGTGATCACACAGTATTGGTTTTTGTTGTTTGGTGTCTGCTACCTGATCCCTTCAACACTTCGTGTTCACTTAGGCTTGTGTGCTTCTTCTCTGTGGGCTTTTTTGCTTCTGAGCTAGATTTCAGCCTGTTTGCCTTCAAGCCTTTAAGACCCCCAGAGTTTCATTATATTGTGCAGAGAGTGGCTATGAGCCCAACCCACTCAACTGCACCCAACAACAATAACAACAGGACCTGTGCTTCTAACAATATTCTGAATAAGGCCTTAAGAGAATCTCCCCTTTGTTTAGAGCAGCGGCTCTAGACCTGTGGGTCGTGTCTGCTTAGGGGGTCAAACAGCCCTTTCATGGGGTGGCCTGAATTATAGCAGTAGCAAAATTACAGCTAGGATGTAGCAACAAAAATAATTTTATGGTTGGTTGGTCACGACTACATGAGGAACTAGATGAAAGGGTCGTGAGTAAGAATGTTGAAAACCACTGTCCAAGAGGAAGACTCAATTCTTGATACAGTTGAAGGGCAACAAAATAGAGTCAGCCCCAATATAGATGGGATAGCACAGTGGCTGCAACAATAGACACAAGCCAAAGAATCACGGCAAGGATGGCACAAACGGGACAGTGTTTCATTATATTGACATAGAGTTGCTATGAGTCAAAACCCACAAGAAAAAAAAAAAAAACAGGAATTGTTTTTCTAACAATGTACCTAAGTAGACCTGAAGAGAACCTCCTATTAGTTTAGCGCAGCGGTCCTCAAACTGAGGGTTGTGACCCCTTTTGGGGGACGAATGACCCTTTCACGGCAGTGGGCCGTTCATTAAAGTGGAAAAATTAGAGTTATGATCTAGCAATGAAAATAATTTCATGATTTGGCAGTCACCACTACATGAGGAATGGTATGAAAGAGTCATGGCATTAGGAAGGTTGAGAACCACTTCCCTAGAGGAAGACAGAATTCTTGGTAGAGTAGAAGGGCAGCAAAGGTGAGGCAGCCCCTACAAGATTGATTAGCCCAGTGGCTGCAACAATGAGCACAAGCAAATGAACAACTCTGAGCATGGCATTGGACTGGGCAGCATTTCATTATATTGTGCATAGAGTTCTTGTGACCAGAAACCCACTCAACAGCACTCAACAAAAATAACTACAGGACTTGTGCTTCTAACAATATGGTGAAGTAGGACTTAAGAGAAAGTCCTTTAACTTTAGAGCAGCAGTTCTCAACCTGTGGGTCGCGCCCTTGGGAGGGTAGAATGACCCTTTCACAGGGGTGGCCCAATTCATAACTGTAGTACAATTACAGTGACAAAATACCAATGAAAATAATTTTATTGTTGTGGGTCCCCACTAAATGAGAATTGATATGAAAGGGTAGTGGCATTAGGAAGGTTAAGAACCACTTCTCTAGGGCAAGACACAAATTTGGTACAGATCGGAAGGAAGAGAGCGGCAGTCTCCAACAAGTTGCATTAGCACAGTGGCTGCAACACTGAGGCCAAGCACACAAGCACGGTGAGGGTGGCACAGGACAAGGCAGCTTTTCATTATATTGTGCATAGAGTTGCTAAGAGTCAAAACCCACTCGACGGAACTTAACGACAATAACTACAGGACGTGTACTTCTAACAATATGCTGAACTAGATCTTAAGAGAAACTCCTCTAAATTTAGAGCTGTGGTTCTTAACTTGTGGGTCGCGACCGCTATGGGGTTTCAGACGAGCCTCTCACAGGTGTTGCCCAATTCATAACAGTAGAGAAATCACAGTAATGGAGTAACAATGAAAAAAAATTACTGTTGGAGGATCAGCACAACATTAAGAATTGTATAAAGGAGCCATGCCATTAACAAGGTTCAGAAACACTGCCCAAGAGGAATACACAAAACGTGGTACTGCAGAAGGGCAGCAAGTGAGAGGCAGACCCTACAAGATGGAATAGCTCAGTGGCTGCAACAATGAGTGCCATCAACAAACCACTGTGAGGACGGTACAGGACGGGGCAGCGTTTCATTATATTGTGCGTAGAGTTGCTGAGAGTCAAAACACACTCGACGGCAACTAACAGCAACACAAAAAGGACTTGAGCTTCTAACAATATGCTGATGTAGATCTTAAGAGAAACTCCTCTTAATTTAGAGCAGGGTTCTCAACCTATGAATCTCAAACCCTTTTGGGGAGTGAGTGGGTTGAATGACCCTTTCACAAGGGTTGCCTGATTCATAAGATTAGCAAAATTTCAGTAATAAAATATTAGCGAAAATTTTGTATGACTGGGGGTCCACCACTCTATTGGGAACTGCATGAAAGGGTCGTGGAATTAGGAAGATTGGGAACCACTGTCCGAGAGGAAGACACAAATGTTGGTAGAGTAGAAGGGCAGCAAAGGAGAGGCAGCCCCTCCAAGTTGGAATACCTCAGTGGCTGAAACAACCAGCACAAGCAAAGAACCATTGTGAGGAATGCACAGGATGGGGGAGCGTTTCGTTACATTTTGCCTAGAGTTGCTATGAGCTAAAACACACTTGAAGGCACCTAAATACAATAACAACAGGACTTTTGCTTCTAACAATGTGCTGAAATATATCTTAAGAGACATTCTTCATAGTTTGGAGCGGAGATTCTCAACCTGTGGGTCACGACTCCATTAAGGTGATGAGCTACCCTTGCACAGGGGGGGCCCAATTCATAACAGTAGCTTCATTACAGTTATGAAGTAGCAATGAAGATAAATTTATGACTGGGATTGTACCCACTACATGAGGAGTGGTATATAAGGCCTGTGGCATTATAGGAAGGTTGAGAGCCACTGTCCTCGAGCAAGACAGAAATCTTGGCAGAGCAGAAAGGCAGCAAATGAGAGGCAGACCCCCAGATGATAGATTAGCGCAGTGGCTGCAACAATGAGTGCAGACAAGAAACCACTGTGAGGATGGCACAGGACGGGGCAGCGTTTCATTATCTTGTGCGTAGAGTTGCTGAGAGTCGAAACCCACTGGGCAACACCTAACAACAATCACTGTAGGACTCATGCTTTTCACAATATGGTGCTGTAGATCCTAAGAGAAACTCCTCTTAGTATAGAGCAGTGGCTCTCAACCTGTGGGTCGCTAGCCCTTTGGGGGGGTCAAATGACCCTTTCACAGTGGAGGCCTGATTCATAACTGTAGCAAAATTAAAGTTCCGAAGTAGCAATGAAAATAATTTTATGATTGGGGGTTCATCACTACCTGAGGAAATGAATGAAAGGGCAGTAGAGGGGCAGCAAAAGAGAGGGAGCCCCTCATAAGTTGGATTAGCCCATGGCTGCAACAATGACAACAAGCAAAATAACCACTGTGAGGGTGGCACGAGACGGGGTCACGTTTCATTATATTGTGTATAGAGTTGCTATGACCCAGCACACACTCAAAGGCACCAAACAAAAACAACAGGACTGTGCTTCTATGAATATGCTGAAGTAGACCTTAAGAGAAACTCCCCTTAGTTTAGACTAGTGGTTCTCAAACTGTGTCACAGTGCCTTTAGAAGACTAATGAACCTTTCACATGGGTGGCCTGATCCATAACAGAAGCGAAATTACAGTTATGATGTAGCAATGAAAATATTTTATGGTTGGGGTGTCACCACTACATGAGGACTGGTATGAAATAGTAGTGGCATTCAGAAAGTTGAGAACCACTATTCTTGAGGAAGACACAAATCTTGGTACGGAAGGGCAGGAAAAGAGAGGTAGTCCTTAACAAGATGGACTACCACAGTGGCCGCAACAATGAGTGCAAACAGAAGAACCACTGTGAGGATCCACAGGGCAGGACAACGTTTCATTACATTGTGCATAGTGTTGGTATGAGCCAAAACCCACTCGAAGGCAGCCAAAAAGAATAACAGGATTTGTGCTTCTAACAATATGTTGAAACATACCTTAAAAATAAACTCCTCTTAGTGTAGAATAGCAGTTCTCAAACTGTGGGTAGTGATGCCTTTTGGGGGGTGGGGGCGAGTATGACTATATCACATGGTGGCCTGATTTATAACAGTAGCATAATTTTAGTTATAAAGTAACAAGGAAAGTAATTTTATGATTGGGGGGGGCACCAATACATGAGGAATGGTGTGAGAGAGTCGTGCATTAGGAACTTTGAGAACCACTGCCCTAGAGGAAGACACAAATCTGGGTACAGTAGAAGTTCAGCAACTGAGAGGCAGTCCCCCAAAAGATGGATTAGCACAGAGACTGCAACAATGAAAGAAAACAAAAGAAAAGTGTGAGGGTGTTAGAGGATGGAACAGTGTTTCATGATACTGTGCATAGAGTTGTTATGAGCCAACTATGAGCCAAACCCACTAGACAGCCCCTAACAACAATAAGAACAGGACTCGTGTGTGTAATAATATACTGAACTAGACCACAGGAGAAACTCCTCTTAATTTAGAACAGCGGTTCTCAACCTGTGATTTGTGACCACTTTGTTTGGTTGAACAACCCTTTCACAGGGTGACTAGATTCATAAGACTTGCAAAATTACAGTTATGGAAAAACAGTAGAAAAGAACCTTTATGCTTTGGGGACCACCACTACACATTGGGAAGTGTATGGAAAGGTCGTAGAAATAGGAAGGGTGAGAAACACTGTCCTAGAGGAAGACGCAAGTACAGTAGAAGGGCGGCAGAAGAGAGGAAGTCCCTACAAGACGGATTTGTACGGTGGCTGCAACAATGAGCGCAAGCAAAGAACCACTGTGAGGATGATGCAAGTCTGGGCAGGCCTGTATTATATTGTGCGCAGGGTTGTTATGAGCCCAAACCCTCTCCACGGCCCGAACAACAATAACAGGAGGAATCATACATCTAACAATATGCTCAACTAAACCTTGAGAGAAACTGCTCTTAGTTTAGAGCAGCTGTTCTCAACTTGTGAGTGATAAATCCTTTGGGGGTGTTCGAATGACCCTCCCATAGGCGTGGGCCGATACGTAACAGTAGCAAAATTACAGTTATGAAGTAGCAACAGTATATTTTTTTTGGTTGGGGGGTCATTACTACACGAGGCACTGTATGAAAGGGTCGTGGCATTAGGATTGCTGAAAACCACAGTCCTACAGGAAGACACAAGTCTTGATATAGTTGAAGGGCCGCAATATAGAGTCAGCCCCCAAATAGATGTAATAGCACAGTGGCTGCAGCAATGAGCTCAAGCTAAGGGAACACTGTGAGGATGGCACAGATGGGGCAGCGTTATATTATATGGAGCATAGAGTTGCTATGAGTCAGAACCCACTCGACTGCACCTGACAACAAAACAACAGGACTTGTGTTTCTTATAATGTGCTGAAGTAGACCTTAAGAGAAACTCCTATTAGTTTAGTGCAGCGTTTCTCAACTTTTGGGTCACGAGCCCTGTTGGGGGATGAATGAACCTTTCATAGTGGTCGCCCAGTCATAACAGTAGAAAAATTAGTGTTACAAAGTTGCAATGAAAATAATTTTATGATTTGGCAGTCAGCACGATATGAGGAATGGTATGAAAATGTTGTGGCATTAGGAAGGTTGAGAACCACTGCCCTAAAGGAATACACAAATCTTGGTAGAGTAGAAGGGCAACAAAAAATAGCCAGAACCCCCAATATGGCTCCAACAATGAGCACTAGCAAACAAACACTGTCAGGATGGCACAGGTCTGGGAAGCATTTCATGATATTGTGCATAGAGATGCGATGAGCCAAAACCCCCTCCGCGGAACTTAACAACAAAAACAACAGGGCTTTTGTGTTTAACAATATGCTAAAGTAAATCTTAAGAGCAACTCTTCTTAGTTTACAGCAGGGTTCTCAATGTTGGGTCGTGAAAACTTTCAGGTGGGAGGTGTTTCGAAACACCCCTTCCCAGTGATGGCCTGCTTCATAACAGTAGCAAAAGTACAGTTATGAAATATCAATGAATATAATTTTATATTTTTATGATTGGGGTCCACCACTACATTGGGAACTGTACGAAAGGGCCACAGAATTAGGATGTATGAGAAACATTGTCCTAGAGGAAGACACAAATGTTAGTACAGCAGAAGGGCTGCAAAAGTCAGGCAGCCCCTACAAGATGGAATAGATGCAGCAGTGAGCGCAAGCAAAGGACCACAGTGAGATGGCACGAGATGGGGCCGAGTTTCATTATATTGTGCATACAGTTGCTATGAGCCAACACACACTCAAAGGCACCAAACAATAATAAAAAGAACTTGGACTTCTAAGGATATTCTGAAGTAGACCTTAAGAGAAACTCCTATCATATAGACCATTGGTTCTCCAACTGTGTCTCGAGACGCCTTTGAGGAGACTAATGAAACTTTCGCATGGGTGGCCTGATCCATAACAGAAGCAAAATTACAATTATGATGTAGCAATGCAAATATTTTATGGTTGGATGTCACCACTACACGAGGAATAGTGTGAAGTGGTTGTGGCATTTGGAAAGTTGAGAACCACTGCTCTAGAGGAAGACACATATCTCGGTACAGAAGGGCAGGAAAAGAGAGGCAGTGCCCAACAAGATGGATTAGCACAGTGGCTGCAAAAATGAGTGTGAGCAAAAGAACCACTGTATGGAAGGCACAGGACGGGAAAGCATTTCATTACATGGTGCATAGAGTTGGAATGAGCCTAAACCCATTCGAAGGCACCAAACAACAGGATATGTGCCTCTAACAATATGCTGAAGAAGACTCTAAAAGAAACTCTCAATGTAGAGTAACAGTTCTCTAACTGTGGGTCACGACGTCTTAGGAGGGAACAATGAGCATTTCCCATGGGTGACCTGATTCATAACAATAGCAAATTTATAGTTATGGAGTAACAAGGAAAATAATTTTATGATTGGGGGGGTCACTAGTACATGAGGAATGGTGTGAAAGAGTCATGACATTAGGAATGTTGAAAACCACTGCCCTAGAGGGAGACATAGATCTGGGTACAGTAGAAGGGCAGCAAAAAGAGGCAGCCCACAGCACGATGGAATACAACAGTGGCTGCAACAATCCGCGCAAGCAAAGAACCACTGGGTGGATGGCGCAGGACAGGACACCTTTCCATCATATTGTGCTTAGAGTTGCTAGGCGTCGAAAGCTACACAACAGAATCTAACAATAACTATAGGATTTGTGCTTCTGACAATAGGGTGAAGTAGCTATTAAGAGAAACTCCTCTTAGTTTAGACCAGCGGTTTTTAACCTGTGGTTCACGACCACTTTTGGCGATCGAATGACCCTTTCACAGGTGTGAAATGATTCATAACTGTAGGAAATTTACAGTTACGAAGTAACAATAATGTTATGATAGGGGTCACCACTACATGAGGAACTGTATGAAAGTGTCATGGCATTAGGAAATTTGACAACCACTGCCTTAGAGGAAGACACAAGTCTTGGTACAGTAGAAAGGACACAAAAAAGAGGCAGCTACCCAAAAGTTGCATTAGCACAGTGGCTGCAACAATGAGCACAAGCAAAAGAACCACTGTGAGGATGGCATAGGATGGGAAAGCGTTTCATTATATTGTGCATAGAGTTACTATGAGCCAAAACCCACTCGATGGTACCAAACACCAATAACAACAGAACTTGTGCATCTACCAGTATGTTGAATTCTATCTTAAGAGAATCTCCTCTTAGTTTAGAGCAGGTGATCTTCACCTGTGTGTCGCGACCCCTTTGTGGGTATGGAATGAAAATTTCACAGGGGTGTCGTGACTCATAACAGTAACAAAATTACAGTTATGAAGCTGCAATGAAATCATTTTTATGGTTGGGGGGTTTCACCACTAAATGAGATTCGGTATGAAAATATCATGGCATTAGGAAAGTTGAGAACCACTGCTCTACAGGAAGTCCCAAATCTTGGTATGAAAGGGCAGGAAAAGAGAGGCGGTCCCCAACAAGATGCATTAGCACAGTGGCTGCAACAATGAGCGCAAGCAGAGAACCACTGTGAGGATGTCACAGGACAGGGCGGCGTTTCATTATATTGTGTGTAGAGTTGCTATGAGACATACCCACTCGACGGCACCTAACAACAACAACAAATGGACTTGAGCTTCTAACAGTATGGTGAAATAGACCTTAAGAGAAACTCCTCTAAATTTAGAGCAGCGGTTCTCACCATGTGGGTCGTAACCCCTTTGGGGCTTAGACGAACCCTTTACAGGGTGGCACTATCCATAACTTGTAACAAAACGAGAGTTACGAAGTAGCAAAGAATATAATTTTATGATTGGGGGTCTACCACTACAAAGGAAACTGTATGATATTTATATTTGCATGTACATGTCTTTGTCTAGACCTCTATAAATGCACTTTGACTCCTAGCTCTTTCCTCCATCTCCCTTGACTTTCCTCTTCTCCCACTACTATGCTCTGTCCCCACCTGGGTTACAGCTATACCTCTTCTTTACGTAACCTTACCCTTGATCATTCCCTACCAGTCCTGCCACTTCCCCCTCACTACCATTTTGAGTCCCATGTTGTTCCCTTGTCCCTGTGTTTGTTAACACCACTTCCTTACCCCCCCGCACCTCCCCCTATCCCAAGTGCCCCCGGAACTGTCGGTCCTGTTGTTTTTCCTCCAGATAGTTCATCCAGCCTGTCTTATTTAGACAGACCTGTGGAGACACTAACATGCACGAAAACAAGACAGTGGAAAACAAAGGAACAATATACAACCAGACAACTAAACAACAAAAACAAACCACTGACAAAGAACAAAACAAAACACATCAAGAAAGAAGAGCTTGTAGTTAGTTCAAGGATCATTTGTTGGACCTTAGGAGTGTTTTCCAATCCAGTCTGTTGAGGCACCACAACCTGGCCCCAAAGTCCACTTTCAGCATTCCCTGGGGACCTTGCCACTCCATTCCCTTGCTGTTCCACTGCATTCCACCACACTTTGCCTCGGTGTGGTGGAATCAGGTTAGGTGCAATTCGCACACTGTGTCTCCAGTGCTGTCGCCTGTATCACCCTTGGTCACTGAGGGGCATCATGTCTCATAGTGGGGCCAGCCATGTTGTTCTCTTTGTGGACTGGCTACTCTGAGACTGGAACTCTTTAGAGGAGTAGAAAGCCTCATCTTTCTCCCTTGGAGTGGCTGGGGATTTCAAATTTGCCATTTCAGACATTGCGTTCAGCAGCCCAACACATAACCCCTATACCCCACCATAGCTACAGAAAACGATAAAGAAACAAAATCCAACAACACTCATTGCCATTGGGTGCATAACAATCCTATCGAGAGAAAATACTCCGGCTTCCTGGGTTTCCAAGGCTATAACTCTTTGTAAAAATAAAAGTGTGTTATGTTTTCAGTGAAAGTTTACATAACCGATTAGATTTTCATTTAACAAATTCTCTACTTGTTCAGTGACATTAGTTACTTTTTTCAATAAAAAGGAAAGCAGAAAATTAAAAAAAGAACAAATGAAAATCGTGTTAAGAGTAAAGACAAATGATAAGATGTTAATTTTTAACCTAATCATATCTGCAACAATACACTTTCTGATGTACTGACGGTGAGCAGGGTTTAATCCCATCCCTGGTGAATGGTCCCAGGGGATTTAATGGAGGCTTATTCTCTGTGGAATCTCTGCCAATGCATTTTGAGTTTTTATACTCATCTAAGGCTATAACTCTTTATGGGAGAAGAAAGCCTCATCTTTCTCCAAAGGAGTGACTGGTGAATTCCAACTGCTGACCTTGCAGTTAATAGCCCAACACATAACCCATTATGCCACCAGAAGAGAGATTTGTCTCTGGGTGCCTTCCAATGCAAGCACTACAATTATGCAAGGAGGATATTTTTTTTTTTCTGTACTGGAGCCAGGTCAAGTCAGAACCAGTGTGTCCATTGTTTGCAGCGAAGTCAGAGGAAGAAGAGAGTAGACTGTCTATAACTTCTCATATCGCAGGGAAAAGCTAGGCCTGGAAGGGGGCATGCTGGCTCAACCATATTCAGAAAATCTGCACACTAACCTCCCCGGCTCAAATATATACCAGCACCATGTCTCTGAATATCACCTAAAAGCAAACTAGTGAAAGCACCATTTCCATTTCATAATACTTTTACTAAAAGTAAAGTTCAATTCAGTGATGTGAAGAAGCTGGAAAATTATCTTTTCATTTCTTTCTTTTTGTTTCCCTCCCTTTCCCCTTCTTCTCCACAGAACTGAGAGGCAGAAGGAATAAAGGCAGCATGGCACCAGCTGGAGGACCCCGTGGGGTCAGGGTCACCATTTAACTTATGCTTCTCCAGTTTGGAGGGGCAACTGGATGTCCTCATTTGTGAATTTGCTTATTAATCTTTTTGAGTTAACAAGGTCATGGTAAAAAAGAATTGTTGGTGTTTTTGTTAGGAAACTTCTAGTCCAGTTCACTCATAGTGACTCAATGCATCAGTGCAGAGCTCTCTAGACCAATGGTTCTCAACCTGTGGGACCCTTGCACAGGGTTACTGTAACAAAATTACAGTTATGAAGCAGCAATGAGAATATTTTTATGGTTGTGGAGGTCACCACAACATGAGGAACTGTATGAAAGGGTTGTGGCATTAGGAAGTTTGAGAACCACTGCTCTAGGCTTCTCTATGCTGTAATCTTTACAAGAATGAGTTGCCTGGTTTTTCTTCCAAGAACAGAGCCACTGGTGGGTTCAAACCTTCAACCTTTTGGATAGCAGCTGAGCACTTAACCATTGTGCCTCCAGGGCTCTTTGATGAACTCTATTAGAGGGTCTTAACCATTGCAACCCCATGGATCCTTTTGGCATTTAGGAAAGGCTATGGAACACATGACCACTCCCCAGAATAATATTTCCAAATACCTCCAATGAAATACAGAATCACAAAGGCACAAATTGTATTGAAATGCAGTGATAAAAATAAAAGACATTGGATTTGTGGCAAATATACATGTTAATAAATACATTAAATATGATCTGATGGCTGGTCTACTAAACCAAATCCACACCATTGAGTTGATCCTGACTCACTGTGACCCTATATAAAATTCCTCAGGCTAAATCTTTACAGGAGCAGATCATCTCACCTTCCTCTCAGAGAACAACTGGTGCCTTTGAACTGCCAACCTTGAGGTTACCTGCCCAATGACTCACCCACAGCGTCACCGTGAGTTCTAGATAGTGATGAGCATGAACTGTACTCAACGATGGCTGCAACGACTAGCATGGGGTGTGAAAGCATGTGGAATTTCTCTCGGTGGTAATCACATGGCTATTCTGAACACAGCTGTGGACATGCTAAACTGCCCTGCAAGCTTAGGGAAACTAACTCAACCAGGATTGTCCCTCATCCAATTTGACATTGCTCCCCAGCCTGCTGGGGCTCAGTGGCTCAATGTTAGGGTCCCTTGTCTAGATACCAGGGCTGGCATGGAGAAAGTCATTCCTCTGCAGCCTTCTTGTGTGTGTGGGAAGATATTAGTGTTAAGCCTTGGCAGGAAATTGCTGGATTTACCTGGCAGCCACATTCTTAATAACCATTTACTGGATACTTATTATATTCTGAGGGTAAATTGGTGGTTCAGTTGTAGAATTCTCCTTTTCAATGTGGGAGATCTGGGTTTGAGTCCAAGACAATGCAACTCATGTGCATCCAACACTCATTTGTCAGGGGGATGCTTGGTTATTGCTGTGGTACTGAACTGATTTCTGTGTTGCTATGATACTGAAATGGGGGAGCTTGGTTGGGTAAGGCTATGAGACTGAACCCGTTTCTGTGATGTGTCCAGACTAAGATGAGCGATGAAGAAGAGCCTGGCATTCTACTTCTGAAAACCAGTTAACGAAAACACCTGTGAATCACAATCTGATGCACAACCAAAGAGATGGTGCAGGACCAGGGAGAATATTGCCCATGGAGTCACTGGGAGCTGGTTGTCACAGTGAGTTGGACTGGAGGCTGACTCAACAGCAGCTAACAACCATTGTCTTCCAGGCACTTGAATTGCTTTAAAAATCTAGCTCAGCCTTCTGGTACAGGGAAGGGATTAATCATGCCTACTTTATAGCACACCGTGAACCCTGATCAATGTCAGGCCCTGCTTGTGTTTTGTCCCTCCTTTTCCACATTCACATCACTTCCATTCCCCTCTTCAGACTAATACCCCCTGCTGGGTGCTTGGTGTGTGTGTGTGTCCTTATAGGCATACAGCCATGTGCACTAGACCATGCTACTTGGTGAATGGGCTTTCAGCTTCCATGAATGGTACTGCAATATAAATCTCATTCAGTTTCTGACCTTTTCAATTCCTTGCAATGTCATTAAGAGTTATTGCCATGCTGCATATCAATTGCATGTGCTGCTGCGTGCCACTTGGTCATGAGCAATCATCATCTTTCTTTTGTTTCCTTCTTCAGTTGTCTGTTGATTGGCATCCAATTCGGCTCCAACTCTTCTCTACTGCAGGCATCAGTGTGGTGACCATTCTTGCAAAAATGCCCCAAGGGCCCTATGAATTGGATAAAAAGCTTGGCCTATATACCCAGGAATTATGCTTTGGGCTGCTAACCCCAAGGTGAGAAGTTCCAACCCACCTGCTATTCCATGGAGCAAAGAGAGGCTGTCTGCTGTCGTAAGAATTTTGTTTTGTAAACCTAAAGCAGCAATCCAACTGTGCCTTGTAGGGTTGCTAATGAGGAAGAATCAACTGGGGTTTTGTTTGTTTTTCTACATCCAGGAGAGATCTTTGATGGGGGAGATATTAAGTGCTTGGCTGCTAACCCAAAGGTCAGTAGTTAGAAGCCGTCTTCCACACACTGTGGGATAAAGGCATGGCTGTCTACTTCCCAATAGAAGCCTTGAAAACATCATGGGACCATTCAGCTTTGTTTGATAGGTTCATCAGGAATGAAAGTCAACTCAGTGACTGCGCTTCTTTGGTTGTACGCCCAGGAGGGGCTCACTAGGTCCTAGGGTACATTCAATGGGCTTTCACTAAGCTCTGCCAGATTGCTGTGCAGCAAACCTGCATCATTAGCAGTGTTTCTCTGCTTTCCCCGGATCTCCAATGACACTTGGTATGTTTGTCTTTCTAACTGTTGCCCATTTGATGGTTTTAAAAGGTCAAGCACAATAAACTCATCTATCCCAGGCACTTTATGGTTCTGTAGCAGATTCTTAGGGTTGCCATGCCACATTCCTTTGACCCATCTCTGACACCATCTCACTGCCTTCCAGTCAATACTGACTCATAGCGATCCTGTGGGGCAGTGTACAATTGCCCCCTGCGAGTTTCAAACACTACAACTCTTTATTGGAGTAGAAAACCCCATCTTTCTTCCTTGGAGCTAGTAGTTTTGAACTGCTGACCTTGAAGTTAGCAAACCAACTTGTAACCACTGCACTTCCAGGGCTCCTCCTGATATCCATCATAGCAGTGGCGAACGGCTCTATGTAAGTGCAGGCTCCTGCTGAAATGGTGTCTTATCACAACTGTGCAGCACTCAGCTCTCCATGTCCTTCTGCCTCGAAGCCTTTTCAAAGGCATGGAAAGCCAAACCCAGGAAGGTAGGAGAGGTCACCTTACTAGGAGGAATGCTCAACACCACTACAGGCGAAGAAGAGCCCAGCCTCCTGTTTCTGGTAGGCAATTCTAGGACAGAACCCATGTTCCTCAGAAGTCCTGGGGGAATCAAGCCCCTGTATCCTACATTAAAAGCCTCAACACCCCGTTCCCATTGTGATTGCTTCTCCCCCTAACTCAGTCTTGCGTCCGCTTTCCTATTCCCACTCCCTGCCATCAGATCTCAAATAGACTACCTGCACCCAGGCCTGAGGAATAAGCTCGGCATGCAAGGGCACTCAATCCAAGACACACACATTACTCTGAATCTCCAAAACAACCTTGTGGGCTACGTGTGTAATCCCCAGTTCACAGATGAGAAATGGATTGTAAAACAGTGACACACCCAAGATCACACAGGCCAGGGTTCAAGTCTGTGTCTATCAGTTATTCTTTCATTCAAGTATGCCAGAGAAGACTGGGTCTTAACACTTGAGGAATCTTCTTGGAAGAATAAGGCAAACTACAGAAAACACTGAATGAATATCGCTTTTGTTCGTTTATCCATTTGCAAAAGACATAATACCTATAGTGTTAAGAATAGTATTCAAAGTATCTATTACTACCCACTCAAAGCTTACATACTAGTCACCAAACTCAAACAAATACAATGCTATCAAGGTGATTACAACTTATAGCCACGCCATATAGGGCTTCCAAGACTGTAAATCTTTACAGAAACAGAGAGCTTCATTTTTCTCCCCCTGAGTGACTGGTGCATTTGAACTACTGACCTTGTGGTTAGCAGCCCGTTGCTAAATGATTAGTTCCATAATCATTACGCTTACTTAAATCTACATTCTTTTAATTATTTCTCTATCAGTCCAAATTGCTTCTGGCTACATGGGAAAAAACAAACCGACTCTAGTGGTCTAATCACAAAAGCTTCATTTTTCTTATATTAACACCAAAAATACCAAACCAGTTACCACTGAATTGATTCTGATTTACAGTTACCCCATATGATTCAGGGTAGAACTGTGCTCCATGAGGTTTTCAAGGGCTGAATTTTTAAATGTAGATTGCCAGGTTTTTCTTCCAAGGCATCTTTGGCTTAGCAGTGAATTGTGTTAACCCTTTGCACCACACAGGGGTTTGGCTTATACAATAGTAAGTCTTGAAATAGGTAGCCTAGGTCTGGCGTATTTGCTCAGGGACTCAATTTGCATATAGGAGAATGCATGCTTTTTGGTCTGCCAAACTCATGTAACCTATGTGACTCTCCCATCTTTCAATATTCTGACTAGGGAGCATGACAGCAGAAGAGCCAAGGACAAAAATGAAATGGGTTATGCCAGACAAGTGTTTTGCCTTAAACAACAAGAAAAACTTTCTTGAGAGTCCTACTCAGTGTCTTTCACCTACACATATTTGGCCCAAACTGGGTCAAATGCTCATGCATAGCTGCAAGGGAGCCTAGGAGTGAGCGATTTAAGTAGGTACATTATCACCCTAAACAAAATTGAGCTTCTATTAGTAGTAAGAATGAGAAAAATGGATACTGTTGAGGCATATAGCAGGGTTGGGTAGAATTCTATTTTGTGTCTTAATTTACATTTTGAATGAACTCAGAAAAAGTCATAGAGAGTAGAACAAAGGGATGGATGTGCATCCAACCACCTCAACTACTCATTTCTTTTCATGCTCTCCCTCTAGCTTCCCTGAATAGTTCTTGGTTACACATTGGGCTGCTAATTGCACGGTCGGTATTTTGAAATCACCGGCTGCTATTCGGGAGAAAGATGGGACTCTACTCTGTAAAGAGGTACAGTTTCAGAACCTCACAGGTACAATTTTACCCATGTCCTGTAGGGTCGATATGAGTTAGCATTGATCCAATGGCAGTGAGCTTGGTTTGGATAGATCTGTGTAATCTTAGGATGGAATAGTTTGAATGCACAGAAAAAAATTCAGTGGAATCATAACCCTCTAAATAATTACCCTCTAAAGCCACAAAGATCAACTGTGTCCAGCATGGTGACAGTTTAGCATATGCCATGGGGACATTGCTCATATCCCAGTGTTGTTAATCAACAAAATCTCACGCACTGCCACTTATAGTGACCCTATGCACAATAGAATAAAAGCCTTTCTAGTCCTGTGACATCCTCACAATGGTCATATTTTAGCCTATTGTTACAGCCACTGTGTTGATCCATCTCATTCTGGGTTTACCTGTTTTTGGATGATGCTCTACCAAGCATTTTGTCCTTTTCTAGGGACTAATTTCTCCTGATACCATGTTCAAAGTATATGAAATGGAGTTTTACCATCCTCACTTCTAAAATACATTCTGGCTGTACTTCTTCCGGGACAGACCTCTTTGTTCTGCTGGGCATTCATGGTATATTCAATGTTATTTGCAACATCATATTTGAAAGGCATCATATTTTCTTCAGTCTTCCTTATTTATGGTCCATCTTTCACATGCATATGTCAAACATTACCATCAAGTCTATTCTTATTCATAGTGACCATATAGGGTTTCCAAAGCTGTAAATCTTTACAGGGTCAAATAGCTTCCTCTTTCTTCTGTGGAGCAGCAAGTGGGTTGAACCACCAACCTTGCTGTTAGTCATTCAACCCATACCAGACACTGAAATTAAGACTCCTTTCACATGCATCTAAGGTGATTAAAAATATCAAGGCTAAAAGCAGGCATAACTTGCTAATCCCCAGAGTAAAGCATTTGCTCTTTCACATTTTAAAGAGGTCTTTAACAACAGATTTTTCCAATGAAATACATTGATTTATTGACTGCTGCTTCTGTGAGTATTGATTGTGGGTCCAGGTAAAATAGAGTTTAGCTACATTTCTCTATTTGTAATGATGTTGTGTGTTTATATTTGTCAAGTTGAGAAGACATTTGTATTCTTAGTGTTGAAGACTAATTTATACTGAAGGTGTACTATATGAGCTTTATCAGTAAGTACTTCAAGGCCTATTGACTTTCAGCCAGCAAGATTGGGTCATCTGCATAACACAGGTTGTTAATGATTCTTCCTCCAATCCAGATGCCTCAACTTCTTCATACAGAGCAGCTTCTCAGATTATTTGAATAAGTATAGTGTGATAGATAGGTAGGTTTATAGTGCCAACCTGGCCAATAAGAACATGTGGGATTAATAAGATTGCAGTTTGATTAGTGGGCAAAGAGATAAATGGCTCAGCAAGCCACTCCTATCTCTCAGTTGCTCTCTGGTGACCAGACCAGTGTATGGCTACCTTACCTAGTTCTGCAGTTTGCTGCCTGCCTGTACTGCCATATTTACTGTTGCATGGAAGTGAGTTAAACTGAGTCCTCTGTACTGCTATGTGGACTAATTAGCTGTTATATTCCTTCGTGTTCTATCTATCTATCAAATCATAAATGTCCTGGTTTTGTTTTCTAGAGAACCCTGTCTAACACATATGGTGAAAGGATATAACCACAACACACACTCTCCTGATTTTAAACCACGCAGTATCCCCTTGTTCTATTCCAACCACTTCCTGTTGGTTTATGTACAGGTACCACAGGAGCACAATTAAATGTATGGGAATTCCCATTGTTCTCATATGTATTCATATGCTACCCAAAGTTTGTTATGATACACAGTAAAATCCTCTGCATAGTCAATAGTACATAAGTAAGCATTTTCCTTGTATCCTCTGCTTTCAGCCAAGGTCCATCTGAAATCAGCATTGAGATACCTTGCCTCATGCCCTGTTTTAATACAGCCTGGATTTCTGGCAGCTTCCTGTTGACATATTGCTATAACTACTTTTAAAGTTATCGTCAATAAAATTGTACTTGCATGTCATATTAATGTTATTTTAATTTATTTTGCAGATTTTGTTGTGTCATATTTCTTTAGAATGCACACAAATATTAATCACTTCCAGTTGGTTGGCCAGATAGCTATCTTCCAAATTTCTTGACATGGACTATCACTGCATGAGCGTGTTGAAATATTTCCATTCCTATCCCTTCCTTGCTTTTCACTAATGCTTACATTGCAGCTTCAACTTCCTCTTGGCCTTTTGAACTAGTAGAACCTCAACTAATTCTTGGGTACAGAGACTCTGTATACTCCTTCCATATTCTTTGGATTCTCCCTGCATCATTCAATAGTTTGATAAATAATCCTTGAACATTTTAATCCAAGGCTTGGATTTTTTCTTCTGTTCTTTCAATTTATGATATGCTGACTGTACTCATTCCTATTGCTCTCCTAATTCCAGGTCTTTACACGTTACAATATAATTCTTTACTTTATCTTCTCAAGCTGGCCTTTCCAATTTTTCTGTTCAACTCTTTTATTTCATCATTTCTTCCATTTGCTTTAGCTGCTTTAGGTTCAAGAGCGAGTTTCACAGTCTCCTCTGATATCCACTGTAGTATTTTCTTTCTTTACTGTATTATAATGATCTTTTTGAGGAGCCCACAATAAAATGATTTGTGATAAATAAATAAATAGCCACAGAAGACATGACAAAAAAAAAAAAAGATTGATGACCTTGATGCTATTTCACAAGTCTTCTGGTAGCTGATCATTAATGTTCAATATGTCCAAACCATTCTTGAGATAGGCTCTAAATTCAGGTGAGATATTGTGATAGTAAGGTTTGGTGTCAATATAGCTTGACCAGGATCTTCAGAAGGCGCAGGTCACAGTCTCCTTGGGGGTGTGACCTATTTCATAGCTATAAGTAGACTGTGGAGAATGGGCTCACTCTTTTTCTTCCTGATGAAAAGACACTGGACCCTACGTCTGGTTCTAGGGATGGCAATCACCATGAAACATGCTGACCCTAAGAGCTGTCTGTGGCCTGCCAACTGCCTGTTGACTTTGGATTCTCCCAACTCTGCCTCCACCAACCTGTGGTTTCCCTGTTTCTTGGACTATTCCTCCAACAGCTTCATGAATCTGGAAGGGCCTCTAGTTTGCATCTGATTTATGGGCAGGAGTTGGTCTGGGGTTTCTTGTTGTGTGGACTTCTTAATGTAAAATTCTTTATTGATATGAATTTCCTTCTTCTACATGTATCAGTATCACTGGTTTGTTTCGCTAGAAACCCCAGCCGACCACAGATATAATATAGGCTGTATTTGGGCTCTTTTGCGTTCTTATTTTAATTTTCTTCAGGTTTGACTTGAACTTGCATATTAGTAATTGATAGTCTGTTACATAGTTGGCCCCTGGTCTTATTTTGTCTCAATGATATTGAGCTTCTCTATCATGTCTTCCCACAGATTTAATCAATTCCATTCCTGTGTATTCCACATGTATATATGCCGCTCCTGTTGTTGAATAAAGGTGTTTGCAATGAGGAAGTTATTGCTCTTGCAGAATTCATTCATGCAGTCTTCAGCTTCTTTTCGATCCCCAAAGTCATAGTTTCTAATTACTCTTCCTTCCTTTTTGTTTCCATGTGTGCATTCCAATTGTCAACAATTATTGATGCATTTTCAGTACATGTGTGATCAATTTCAGACTAAAGAAGTTGGTACAATTCTTCATTGGCTTTAGTGGTTTGTAAGAATATTTGAATAATGGTTCTATTAACCGGCCTTCCTTGTGTATGAAGATAGATATTATTCTGTCAAAGGCAGCATTGCACTTAAAGATAGATCTAGAAATGCTCTTTTTGAGGATGAAAGAGAAATTCTTTTGAATTTGTCATTGTCAGCGTAGTCATTCTTATCATTTTAAGATTCAAAGGGACTATTTCAACTCACCAATGCCTAGGATATTGATCTTTATAGGTCAGATTCCGTTTTTTATGATTTCCAGTTTTCCTAGATTCTTATTTTGCACGTTTCATGTTCTGATTATTAATGAATGGTTGCAATAATTTTTCTCATTTTGAATTATAATCCATCAGCAAATGAAGGTGCCAGAAGCTTTAGTACACTTTTTTGCTAGATGCTTTCAAGTTAGTTCTGTCTCATAATAATGCCTACACAACAGAATGAAACATTGCCTGGTCCTGACCCATACTCAAAATTTTTGTTATGTTTGAGCCCATTGTTGTAGGAATTGTCTCGATCCATTTAATCGGGTGCCTTCCTCTTTTTGAAATCCCTCCACTGTAATGTGTATGATGTCCTCCAGGGACTGGTCTGTCCTGATAACATCTGCAAAGTACATGAGATGAAGTCTCGCCATCCTATCTGCCAAGGAACATTTAGCTGCACTTCTTCTCAGACAGATTTGTTTGTTCTTCTCTCCACCCATGATACTTTCAGTATTTTTTTGTCAGTACCTTAATTCAAATGCACCAGTTCTCCTTCAGTCTTTCTCATTCAATGTTCAAATTTCACATGCATAAGATGTGGCGGAAAATACCATGCCTTGGGCCAGGCGCACCTTAATCCTACGTGAAATTTTTTATCTTCAGTACTTTAAAGTGGTTATGTGCAGTAGATTTGCCTAATGCAATATGTTATTTGGTTTCTTGATTGTTGTTTCCATGAGCATTAGTTGTGAATCTAAGCAAGACGAACTCCTTGATAACTTCAATATTTTCTCCATTTATTATGATGTTATCTACAGGTCCTGTTGTGAGGTTTTGAGTTATCATTAAGGTGGACTCTACTTTGAGAAAGCTCTCTTTCTCGGTGATATTTTGATTGTTTTGCAATCTGAGGGGCTCATTTTCTGGCATTATATCAGAAAATATTTTACTGCTATGCAGAAAGTTTTCAATGGTGAATCCCTCAAAGTGGACTGATTGTTTTGTCGTCCTGTCAGTTCTTAGTCTGGAAGCTGTGTTGAAATCTGTTCACCGTGGGTGATCCTGCCTGGTATTTGAAGTACTAGTGGACTATCTCCCAGCATCACAGCAAAGCACAAGCTACCACAGTGCAGCAAATTGACAGATGGGGCGGGGGAGGGGTCTTGTCATTGTTAGACACTGTTAATTTGGCTCTAACTCATAGCACCCACAGCCTGTTTCCTCACAGTTAATGTTGGAGACCGTTTTTGCAGCCAGTATGCCAATTCATCCCATTGAGGACCTTCTTCTTTTTTTCACCACTCCACTTTACCAAGTATGATATCCTTCTCTAGGGACCATGCTCAGCTGTTAACATGTCCAAAGTATGTGATATGAAGTCTTGCCATTCTCACGTCTAGGAAGCATTCTGGCTCTACCTCCGCCAAGAAAGATTTGTTCCTTCTTCTGAAAGTCCATGGAATATTCAATATTCTTCACCAGCATCATAATTCAAAGACATCAACTTTTGTTTTATCTTTCATAATTATTGTCCATTTTCAAGTACATATGAGGTGATTGAAAATGCCATAGTATGATAGTTATATAATTTTATGTCAGTTTGAAGATATGTAAAAGTGTAAGGTTGGTATCCAATCTGTCAATCACACCATAGCCTGATGGTGCCTTTTTGTGGCCATGGCCTTCTCATAAGGAGGGCCCTGGGAACCTCCCCTTCTTTTTGCATTCACCTGACTGCTTCCTGCCCACGTGGAGAGCAGCCAGAGTCTTGCCATGCTTCCATCGACCTTGGGTCCACACAACCTTGCCATCACTGCCCTTTGACATCCCTGCATTCTGCATCATTGCATGTAACTGCGTAAGTTGGAAAGGAACTTATGGGCTAGTGTTGGACTTATTGACTTGAGTTGGACTGGCCTGGGATATTTCCTTGAAATAGAAATAATATAATGACTTCTTGATAGAAAACTATTTATTGCACATATATGAGTGTCACTTGATTTGTGTCTCTAGTCAGCCAGGCTTACATCCAGTTCACTGCCATCAAGTTGATTCCAACCCTTAGCAACTCTATAGGACAGGGGAGAGATATCCCTGTGGGTTTCCAGTACTGGAACTTTGTATGGGAGCAGAACTGTTGATCTTGTGTTGAGCAACCCAACTGGCTTGGTTCTGACGCATTATGTTTGTAACCACTATACCACTAGGGCTCAGCTGTGCCTTATTCCGCAAAGTGACATCTTTTAACACTGGAAATTGGTCTTCAGCAAGATCTACCAGTGTACTCGGTCATATGACTTATTTTCTTTTTACACTGTTTTGATTGTCATGTGAGGGAAAATCTACAGAGTAAATTGATTTTCCTTACAATTCATGCAATGTTTTATGATATTGATTGCAATACCTACAATGCAATACTACTTTTCCTATTCCCTCCCTTTGTTTGCCTTTTCCATTGGTCTTTCATTCCCATTCCTTCCTGCCTTCTGAGTAACTCCCTGACAAATGCTGGGCTCTGAATTGTACATCGGTGACAGTATAGGTCTCCTATTTGGGGGCTGAAAGTTGAGCCATGGAGGTGAGGTCAGGTGTCAAATGGGAATTCCACTAGTGCCTATCATATCCTAAGGTTAGTCTTCTTATTTTGAGTTCTACATTTTCCCCAGTTGATCCAGGGCCTACTACTGTGAGCACTTTCAGAGCAATCTGCAGTGAGATCCGTATGCTATCTTGGTCTTCTGGACTCAGCGCTGTGGAGCCTGGGCTTCATGTGGTCAGTGAATCCCTTTCATCTTCTTTTGATGCTATCTGTGTAATTCTGTATTTTGAATTTCTCTTCAATTTTTTCAGCTAGTGAAATGCACATGCTTTTCATTTTTGCTGTCCTAATTCCAGGTCTTTGCACCTTTTAATATAATTCTTTATTCCATCTTTTTGAATTCCCCTTTGAAATTTTATGTTCAGCTTCTTTATTCAGCGTCTTTACTTCATCAATTATTTCTATATTTCTCTATCTATCTTTTTCGTACTTCATCATTTCTTTCATTGGCTTCAGCTAGTCCACATTCAAGATGACATCCATTTTGTCTTTTCTTTAGTTCCTATCTTTTTAATTATCTTTGAATTTCTTTATTTATGATGTTCTTGATATTATTGCAGAACTCGTATCATCTCAGGTGATTTGTGTTCAATGTGTGAACTATTTTCTTGAAGTATCCTCTAATTTAGATGAGATATACTCAAATTCATACTTTGACTCTTGGGGACTTGTTTTAATTTTATTTGAATTCGAGTTGAATTTGCCATTGATGGTTTGTTCCACAGTTGGTCTCCAGTCTCATGACTGATGATATTTAACTTCTTTATACCATAAATACTTGAGTATAAGCCTAGTTTTTTGCAGCACATTTTTTATGCTGAAAAAGCACCCCAGCTTTGGGGGTTAAAATTAGTTGCCTTGGGTTATACTCGAGTATATATAGTAGTTTATTTCAACATATGTAGTTGATTTAATTCCTATGTATTTCTATCCAGTATACATGATCCATGTCTGTGGTTACTGTTTACATCACTGAAAAAGAAATGTTCAATTAATAAGCCATCCTTATTGGAAAATTCTATCATGAGATCTCCCATGTGGCTTCCATCCCCATGGTCACATTTTCCTAACTAGTGATCCTCCTCCCTGGTTTCCAATTTTTGCATTCAAGTTATCAGTAATCTTGATTGCATGTTTCATCAATTTCAGACTGAAAAGGTTGGTAAAAATCCTCAATGGCTTTATTTTTAGTATTAGTGGTTGGTGTGTAAATTTGAATAATAACTTTATTAATTATTCATCCTTGTAGGTGTAATGTATCCTACACCTAAAACTGGTGAACATTGGAATCGATGTTGAAACATTCTCTTTTTTAACATGAAAGTCATCCATTCCTTTCAAATTTGTTACTCTGGTATGTAAACCATAATATTATGACATTCCAAATGGCCAATACCAGTCTATTTCAGTTCAATTACACATAGAGTGGTTGATCTTTATGTGTTCCATTTTTTCATGGCTTCCAATTTTTCTACATCCATATTTCATGCATCCCATCTTCTTGTAAGTAGTTATTGCAGTACTGCTGTTTCTTCTCATTTCGAGTCATTGCCACATAAACAAATATAGGTCCTGAAAACTTTATATCACTAAGGTCAACTCTATTTTGAGGAGACAGCTCTTCCCCAATTATATTTTGAGTGTCTTCCAACTTGAGGGGTTCATCATCCTGCACTATATGAAACAATATTCCACTGCTATCAATGTGCTCCAAAAACACCACTATTTTTTTCAGATGTAGATTGGCAGATTATTCTTTCTAGTCTATTTAGCTTGTAAGCTTTTCTGAAAATTTTCCACCACGGGTAACTATACTTGTGTTTGAAATACCAGTGGTATATCTCAAAAGTTATGATAGTGCAAGCACCTGACATGTCTGACAACTTGGCATGCTAGCCTAATTCCAAATGGCCAGCACATCTCTCTTCTTGCTTTCTCTAGTTTCTGTGGACCACTGTACCTGAGCATGCATGGCTCAGGTGGTTGTGGAGTTAATTCTTGCTTCCTGGAGTAACCCTTAACCAATGACCCATAGGAGTTGTTGGACAAATAGCCACACTCCCTCACATTCTGGGCAGAATAACTAGTGGATTTTCTACAGTGTCTCCAGTAAGATTAACCTCCAGTTGCTCACAATTTTAAATTGTTTGAAAATGTACTTTTCATTGGCTGCCTTCTTTCCCTTTTCTATTTCCCATTTCCTTATTGATATCTCCCCCAAAATGGCTTAATTAAAACCTTTGTCTCAGGATCTAATCCTATGGGGAACCCAAACTCAATCACACAAGACATTTGTCAAATCATGGACTTAGTGGTTATATCTATTATATGTGTAGGTCATGGAAGAGGAGAATTCATACCATCACTTTGAATAGTCATTCGGAGTGCCAACTGGGTCCCCAGCATAGATCCTGGACATCAAAATTCAGTGTTTCCTGTATCATAACACTTCCTTTTAGACTTCTGTCAATCAAAAAACTCAACAAATAGCTTGCTGTCTCACTTCAAATTTTGTAGTGTGCAAATATGGCTATGTTTTCATTGTGTGTTTAGCCCTGGACAAATCAGCTTTGACCAGGAAGGTGAAGTCATGAGGAAAAACAAACCAAAAACACTAGCAGCTGTGTGTTGTGGAAGAAAACCCTGTGGATGAAGTGCAATGTTTAGGGAACAGAGACCAGCAAGATAAACCAATAAGTGTCCACTGTTCTGATGTTAAGGAGAACCCTGGTGAGGCTGTAATTAAGCACTTAAGGGCTAATCAATCAGCAGTTCAAACCCACCATCTTCCCCAAGGAAGAGTTACGATGTGGCAGTCTGACCCCCTTAAGATTTACCTTTATTACCACTACCAACTGATTTGAGAGGGATAGCATTAGGGAATCCTGGATAGCATTCTAAATGAGCTCTAATGGCAGAGTGGACTCCTCATTGAGCTCCTAACCACAAAGTAAGTGATTCTACCCTATCAGTTGCTCCATGTGAGAAATATGAGTTTGTCTGCTCTGGTAAAGATTTAAGCCTTGGAAAATCAAAGGGTGAAGTTCTATGCTATCTTGTAGGGTGTCTATGAGTCAGCTTCAACACAATGATAATGAGTTTGCTTTGGAATTTTGGGATAGAATAGGAGAAATATGTGCAGCAAAGTTTAAACTTATTTTAAAAGTTCAGGGGTATTGCTCAGAGAGAGATTCTTGGAACCCACAAGACTGTTGTCCTTAGGTACCTTCAGATCTGGAACTGAACTCACTCCCTTGGCTGAATCTTCAGCCAAACAATAGGTAGATCTATAAGGTAAAAAGTAACACTAATCAACTATTTGAATCAAAAGGATATAATTTATTCAAAGATAAAGTTCAGAAGGTTCAGGAAAGAAGGGGGAAGGGAAACAGGAAATACACGGAGGAAGTGCGATAAGTGATATTACGTTGAGCAGATTGCAGTCAATATCATGAAGCAAAATATGTGTGAACTGTCAAATGGAAAACGAATGTATTCTGTAAACCTTCACCCAACTCACATTAAAGAGATTTTTTTTTCAGACTTGGAAACCCATGAGGCAATACTATTCTGTCCTATAGGGTACCCATGAGTTGAAATCAACTCAGTGGCAATGGGATATTGAAGCTGATGCTTTCTGCCGATTCTAATAAATAGGGTTATTAGCAATTATTGTGGAAATAGCATGAATGAGACTATGTAAATGGGGTTGGTTACAGATAAATTCTTGTAAATGTTAAAGGATAAGTGATTGAGGATGGACTTACACAAAAAGAGTAAATTATTGCAAGATTTTGTTCAAGGGATAAAATAAAAATAGGCTTCCTGTGGGTAAGACTTAAGCCTATAGATATGGAATTTAAGGAACTGGTATTCCATGATGGTCACCTTCCCGAGACAATCACTCAAGACAAAAGGTGGTTGTATAAACAAATGAGGTGAAGAAAGCTTATGGAGCCTAGCTATCAAAAGATAAAGTGTTGGAGGGGCTGTGGTGAAGTAGGAACCCTCCTACACTGCTGGTGGTCGTGCAGATTTGTACAGCCACTGTGGAAAGCAATCTGGCGATACCTAAAGAAAATGGAAATTGATCAACCTTATGACCCAGCCATCCCTCTACTGGGCATATACCCAGTTGAAGCAGCAAATAAAACACGACCAGTCATATGCGCTCCAATGTTTATTGCGGCACAATTCACAATAGCAAAGACTTGGAAACAGCCTAAGTTTCCATCGATAGACGAGTGGATTAGCAAACTTTGCCACATACACACAATGGAGTATTATGCAGCACTGAAAAGCACCGATGAGCACATGAAACACGTTATTTCATGGGAAGAGCTGGAAGGAATTATGTTAAGCAAGGTAAGCCAGACCCAAAGGGACAGGTACAACATGAGTCCCCTGAGGTAAGTACAATCAGCATGACAGAAATAGAAGAATAAACATCCATCCCACAATAAACGGGAGGAAGCATAGATAGTTGGAGGGATGACAGGCCACACCTAGGGAGGTACATGAGAGCCCAGCATAAAGAAGGAGTAGTGGGGTAGGGAGAGGGAGAACCGGGAGGGGGAGAATCTGAATGGATGGTATTGGGGGGGCAGGGTACTAACCCACCCAGGGGAGAGTATCGGTTGTGTCCCCACAGATCTGGAACATGCATACGGACCCCAACACGATACACCAAACAAGGAGGGCAACGCAAAGTACAGAGGTCTACACAAAGAGGCTGGATGACAAGCCGGCCCAAACCAGAATTAGGCCGACCCCCACACTCGAAGGGAATACCACAGAAAACAAAAATAGATCGTCTGGTGTGGGAAAGGAACTGACCCACCACACCACATCCAGAAGGAAGCTGAAACAAAAGAAGGAGAAATGACGTAGTGGAGTACACCTGGGTCCACCAAGCCCAAAGTCGATAGACCAGCTAGATGGCCCGTCATACCGAGAGGACCATTCAGCTGACCACACTAGGAGATACGACATCCTGCACCAACACATGGCCCTACATGGGACAGCACCTGAGACACAATGGGGGATGGGCGACTGAGTTGACCTCGCCACACTGAGGCAAACACTGGGGGCGTGCAATGGAGCAGCGGAGAAAGCAGAGCAAAGGGAGCCCAAGGGAGTATAAAGAATGGTCTAAAGGCCAACGAAAGGACCTTGAACTGCTAGCAATTTTTCTTTTAATATTTGCTATCTTTTTGCTTAGTCTTTTTAAATTTGTTTTGTTTTTTACCTTGTAAATTTTGTATGTTAGTGGCTTTTCTGCTTATCAGCGTGTCGATGTTGTTTCTGTCAAAGCCATGTTCTTATGGGCCACTTGGGTGCAGTCAAAGTCATATCCATTTGTATGCACATATTACTAAGTCAGCAGGTCCACCTAGACAAGCTAGGCTGGACAAATAATGAGAGAAGAAAACAAAAGGACCAACGGTCCTGGAGGGACATGAGAGCGTGGGAGGTAGGGGAAGGGAGGAGGTGTCGCCCAACATAGGAACAAGGGAACAGCGAATGGTTCAAAACCAGAGGAGGGAGGGGAGGGGAGGACTGGAAGGGAGTGACCAAGAGCAAGGGAACTGAGAGGAACTACTGAATCCAGAATGAAGGCCAAACATGGTAATGGGTCAGGAGGAAATCGAAAGGAATTAGAGGAAAGGAGTGGAGGCAAAGTGCATACAGAGAAGCCTAAATACAGACATGTACATATGTAAATATATTTATGATTATGGGGGCAATAGATTTATATGCATATATTTATAGGTTCAGTAGTAGGGTAGCAGATGGACATTGGGTCTCCTCATGCATAATCCCCTAATACAATAGCACCTCGCCCTGCTAAGCAGCCATTGCAGGATACCCATCTTCCCGACATGATCACTGAAGACAGCCGTGTGTAAGCAAATGTGGTGAAGAAATCTGATGGTGCCCGGCTATCAAAAAAAGATGTAGCGTCTGGGGTGTTAAAGGCTTGAAGGCAAATAAGCGGCCATCTAGCTCAGAAGCAACAAAGCCCACAGAGAAGAAGCACACGGCCTAAGCGAATACAAGGTGTTGAATGGACCATGTAGCAGACACAAAGGAACAAAAACAATCATTGTGTGATCACCTTCCTCACATAATGGCTGACGACGAAAGTGTGCATAAACAAGTATGGTGAAGAAGGCGGATGGTGCCTGGCTACTGAGAGATATAGCCTCTGAGGACTTAAAGGCTTGAAAGCAAACAAGCGTCCATCTAGCCCAGAAGCAACCGAGGCCCCAAGGAAGCAGCACACCGACATAGGTGACCATGAAGGACAGAGGAGACCAGGTCTCCAACATCAAAGGTGGGGTGGTGGTGAGAATCACATCACCGTGAAAGAGGGGGAGTGCATGATGGGGACACAATGCCCACCTGTAGAGAGCTGAACACCACTTCCAGATGGGTAGTGAGGAGGAGATGGGCCACACAGGGTTCAGTGTAACAACAATGAAACTCAAAACCTTCCTCTAGTTCCTGAATGCTTCCTCCCCTCCCAATCATCATGACCCCAATTCTACCTCGCCATGCAGACCTGGTTGTACCAGAGGATGTACAGCGGTGCAGTGGGGATCTGGAGGCACAGGGAATCTAGGACAGACGAACCCTTCAACACCAGCGGTGGGAGTGGTGACACCAGGAGGAAAGGGCATGTAGAAAGGGAGAACCGATCTCGGAGATCTATGTGTAACCTCCTCTCTGGGAGATTTGCAAGGGTGAGGCGGGTGAGGGGAGACGCCGGGGAGTGTAAGATAAGATATAATAATTATTTATAAACTATCAAGGGACCAGGGGTGGGATCGGGGAGGGAGGGGAATGGGGGGGAAAAAGGGAAATCGAGCTAATTCCAGGAACCCAAGTGGAAGGTGAATTATGAGAGTGACGAGTGCAACGAATGTATAAGGATGCTTTGCTCATTTGATGTATGTACAGATTGTGATAAGAGCCTTATGAGCCCCAATAAAAAGATTAAAAAATGATTAGGGCAAAGAATGTACGGATGTGCTTTATACAACTGATGTATGTATATGTATATGTAAGAATTGTGATAAGAGTTGTATGAGCCCCTAATAAAATGTAAAAAATAAATTAATTAATTAATTATTTTAAAAAAAAGATAGTCTAGGGTTTTAAAGACTAGAAGGTTAACAAGTGGCCATCTAACTCAGAACCATTAAAGTGCACATGAAAGAAGCACACCAGCCTGTGTGATCACAAGATGTAGAAGGGATCAGGTATCAGGCATGAAAGAACAAAAAAATCATATCATTGTGAATGAGGGGGGGGGGTACAGTTAGCGATCCAAAATCTATCTGTAGGCAACTGGACAACCCCTTACAGAAGGGTCGCTGGGAGGAGATGAGCCTTTCAGGATGCAGTGTAGCAACGATGAAACATATAACTTTCCTCTCGTTCCTAAATTCTACCACGCCCCCTATCATGATCCCAATTCTACCTTACAAACCTGGCTAGACCAGAGAATATACACTGGTCCATATAGGAACTGGAAACACAGGGAAACCAGGACAGATGACCCCTTCAGGACCAGTGCTGGAGGAAAGGTGGGGTAGAAAGAGGGATCTGATTACAAGGATCTACATATAACCTCCTCCATGAGGGAGGGACAAAAAAAAGTGGGTGAAGTAGATGTCGGACAGTGTAAGATAGGACAGAATAGTAATTTATAAATTACCAAGGGTCCTTGAGGGCGGGGGAGGGGGAAGAAGGGGAAATGAGGAGCTACTACCAAGGGCTCAAGTAGAAAGCAAATGTTTTGAGAATGATGATGGCAACAAATGTACACAGTGGATGTATGTATAGATTGTGATAAGAGTTGTAGGAGCCCCCAATAAAATGATTCTTTTTAAAAACCTCAAAGAGCAAAACACACTATGGTTTATTGTACATCAATGATACTTCAATAAAATTACATAAAAGAGGGGGAAAAGAAAAGGAATTTAAGGTACAGAAAGTATTCCCTTTGAAGACCATATTGCAAATATATATTTAGGCAGGCAATTAGATAAAGACATTTTAAGTCTGGGCTTCTATACCTGCCATCTGTCTGTTATGAAAAGTATAATTAGCAACTAGAATCTCTCATACAAAATCAACTCAATATGGTCTTTCTTGTCTGACCTCAGTGGTGTTCTACTCTGCTTTGATGGAGCTCATCATATCATGACTCTATAACAAGATTGAGGAGTTATTTGCATTCTTATGTGGAAGGTAAATCTGTTTGGCCATTCTGTTAGACTAGTTCATCTTCTTTCCTACCATCCCATCTGCCATTTTAATTCAAAACAAGGAGAAAAGCATGTATGTGCCTTTTGAGGAAGGAGAAGATTTTGGTGTGGAAGAAATTCTCTTCTAGACTGCAAGGTAAGTATTTACCCCCTCTAGCCCTGTTGGAGGAGGGGAAAAGGAAGAGAGACAAGGCAAAGAGAACAACATAGTTAGTTTCATGCCTCCTTACTTGATCTGGGGATTGAGGGGAATATCAGTGACTATGGACCTGCTGTGCTCCCCATTTGGAAGCACGAGGAATAGATGTTGCCAGGCAGAGCAGCCCTATGGGAAGTCACTGAAGACAAACATATAGAGAGTGCCATCTAGTCTACTGTGATCCATGGAGATCTTATATGAAATGGAATGGAGTGCTGTCTGATCTTGCACCATTGTCACACATTCCTGAATGTTGAAGTCCATTGTTGCAGCGATTAGGTCAATCTGCCTCAATAAGGATCTTCCATGTCCCTCTATTTCATCAAATATGATGTTTTCCTCTAGCAATTGTCCACTGATAATGTGTCCAAAACACATTAGTCAGTCAGTGTTCTCTTGTGATCCATAAGGTTTTCTTTCAGTAATTTTTGGAAGTGGACTGGCAGGCACCTCTTCCTTCTCTGTCTTAGTCTAGAAGCTTCACTGAAACCTGTCCACCATGGGCAATCCTTCTGGTATTTGAAATTCTGGGAACAGAGCTTCCAGCATCATAACAATACACAAACCATTATAGTACAACCAACTGACAGATGAGTGGAGGATATCTATATATCTATATCTATATCTATATCAATATCAATATCAATATCTATATCTATATCTATATCTATATCTATATCTATATCTATATCAATCTCTATCTCTATCTCTATCTCTATATCTATCTATCTATCTATCTATCTATCTATCTCTCTCTCTATATATATATATATATATATATATGGAGAGAGAGAGTAAAACTGGCAATGCAGGACTGATTAGGCAGTATTCTGATGATCTGCTGCTAACAGAAAGTATCTCCACAAATAACATCTTAAAGTAATGATAATATCAAGTTTGCTCACAAATCTGCAATCTGGGCAGAGTTCAGTGAGGACACTAGTTTTGGCTTCATCAAGCATTAGCTGGGGTAGCTCAAAGGACAGAGGCTGCAGCTCTCTTAAGACTCACTCCCTCACACGACTGATACTTCTATTGGTTGGAGCTCAAGAAGAACCCTATATGTGACATTTTCATTTGGCCTGGTCTTCCTTGCAACATCCTGACAGGGTCCCAATGGTGAACAACCCAATACGACCAGGTGGAAGTCACAGAGCAACACTTCTGCCATAGTCAAAGGCCTGCCAAGATGCAAGGAAGAGGGAAAGCAGGCCCTGTTTCTGGAAAAGTGAACACAAACTCATCTTGTCACAAGAGAATGTGCGATGTGAAACATTAGGACAGTCATCTTTGAAGGACACAACCTGCCACGAGCCAAGATACAGAGACAGATTTCTACGAAAGCGAAAGGGCAGGACTTAGACTTAAAGATAAAGCCACAGACTTCATAGGACAAGAGCAATAGGGAGACAAGCAAAGGAAAGCTCTAGGACGCAAGCCTAACATGGCTAAAGATAGGGACAATGTCAGGACTGAACTGGAAGCAAGCAGACACCTGTGCAAGGCAGAACCCGTGAAGTTGTGAGTGCCTTCAAAGCTAAGTCAAAGTACCTTGGGGCATGAGAAGGGAAGGAGCAGGAGAAGAAATTAATGGGTAGGTTTATGGAATTTGTAAGTTGGGGACAGAGCATCAGGAATAGCTGGGTTCTGGCACTCAGTTGATACCATCAGAGTTTGAACCTTTTCCTTTCAGTGCTGTTTCCTTTTGAGTTTCATGCAGGCTTCCTGATGACAGCTGTAGTTTTATCTAGAAGCTCAGGAATTCTATTAGAGAGAGGCTCTTTTTCTTTCTAATCATTGGTGGTATTATCAGGTAAGCATTGGATTGCTAACTGCAAGGTTGGCAGTGCTACCCTACCAGCTACCTCATAGGGAAAAAGATGGAACTTTCTGCTCACATAAATATTTACAGTCTGAGAAACCCCACAGGGACCTTCTATGATTCAAAATGGACTCATTGGTAATGGGGCAATTGTTTCTGGGGCATTTTTTAGGGTTAGATATCATTAACCTAACATGAGTCACATACTGAGTCTGACCCAGTCCCTTTGGACAGAGGAAAGTCATGCCCTGACTAGCCAGGCCTGGAGCTGGCAGATTGGGTCAATGCCAGCAGAAGCATGGAGATGGAGCATGGTGGAAGAGTGCTCCCAAAGATACAAGCCATGTGCTGTGCGTGGAAGAAGGGCAGATGAATGGTGCATTAATTAACCAGTCATTGACAAAATGAGGTTGCATAACAAATGGCTCCAAAACCCAGCAGTTCAACAAACAGCCCAACCCCTTCCCTCCCACACACACAGTTCTTAAAATTCAGGATCAGGGAGATTAACTGGAACTTTGAACTTGGCACTTCAGGGCTTGGAAGAGATGACAGTGCATGTAAAGGCCTTGGGGCAGGAGAGATCATGGTGTGACTGAAAACCCAGAAGAAGACTAATTTGGGGGAGTTGAGATAACAGGAATGGAGTTTTCAGTGAGCATTTCCTTGAGAGCCTTCAAGCAAAAGCGATTTTTCTATATTCATGTTTTAGAAGTAGATCTCCACCCATTGGGTAAAGCTTTGGGTATTGGATTGGTGTCGGTATGCAGGGAAAAATATAAATGGGCTTGTTATGGATTAGGAGCCTGTGGTAGTCACCTAATCTTGTGTCAAGTTAAGGATTAGGAGTGTAGGCGTGGAGTCTAGGCTGCCAATCTGGAGATAGTCAGTGAGATTTTTATGTGGGCATAGCTTTCTCCTGAGAACTCTGAGAAATCTGGTACTTCCTCCTTGGAAGTGGAAGACACCTCTCTCTCTCTCTTTCTCTCTCTGCTACTCCTTGGGAGACATTGCAGAAGGCAAGCCAAATGGATGCGACCAGACCTCTGAAGCTAAAGAAGCCTCAGAGAGATCGCTGCCAGCACTGAGATGCTTACAATGCCACTGGATCCACAAGACTTTCCACCCATTGGCCTGTGATTATCCTGCATTCAGCATCACTGCACATGTTTTATGGGTCTGAAAAGGAATTTATAGATTGGTATCAGACATATGGGCTAATATCAGACTTATGGATTTGATCTGCACTGGGCTGGGACGTTTGTTTAATGTACAATTACTGTTTGATATAAAACTCTCTCTCTGGATTTATAAGGTAGAATTAGACCAGAACATGTACTCTGGTACACACAGGAGCTGGAAACACACGGAATCCACGACAGATGATCCCTTCAGGACCAGTGGTGAGAGTGGCAATATCAGGAGGGTGGAGGGAAGGTGGGGTAGAAAGGGTGAAGCGATTACAAAATCTACATAAAACCTCTGCCCTGGGGGACGGACAAAAGAAAAGTGGGGGAAGTGAGATGTTAGACGTGTAAGAGATGACAAAATAATTTATATATTATCAAGGATTTATGAGGGAGGGGGGGATGATGGAAGTGGGGAAATGAGGAGCTGATACCAAGGTCTCAAGTAGAAAGCAAATGTTTTGAGAATGATGAGGGCAACACATGTACAAATGTACTTGACACACAATGGGTGGATGGATGGATGGATGGATGGATGGATGGATGGATGGATGGATGTAATGACTGTGATAAGAGTTGTATGAGCCCCCAATAAAATTATCAAGGGTTCATAAGGAGGGGGGAGCGTGGAGTGAGGAGAAAAACGAGGAGCAGGTGCCAGTGGCTTATGTGGAGAGCAAATGTTTTGACAATGATGAGGGCAATGAATGTATAAATGTGCTTTATAATGGATGGATGGATGGATTGTGATGAGTTGTATGAATCCCTAATATAATGATTAAATAATAGGGAAATGATTTTTTTAAAATCACCAACTCTCTGTCATACACATGAGTCTCCCTCGAGTTTTCTCTAGCATACCCAGACTAATACACAGTTCGCCCCTGTCCTATAGGGCCGCTATGAGTTGGCATGGACTTGAGGACAGTGGGTTTGTTAGGGCTTTGGAGTTCAGCAGGCCTTTGTTGGTGTGTTTGAGTCTGTTTTTGTAGCTGTTGTGTGCAGGTCAGTGGCTCATCTTCCAGCACTCTATAGGACCATATTTTGTTGTGACCCATAAGGCTTTCATTTGTTAATATTTGGATGTAGATCACCAGGTCTTTCTTCCTAGTCTGCCTTAGGCTAGAGCAGTTGTTCTCAATCTGTGGGTTGTGACCCCTTTTGGGGTCCAGCGACCTTTTAACACGAGTCACCCGATTCATGGCAGTAGCAAAATTACAGTTAGGAAGTAGCAAGGAAAATGATTTTATGTTTGGGGGTCACCACAACATGAGGAATTGTATTAAAGGAAGGTTGAGCACCATAGGGCTCGAGGTTCCACTGAAGCCTGCCCATCATTGCTGACCCTTCTGGGGTTTGTCATATCGGTGGCACGGCTTCCAATTTCACAGCAACAATCTAGCTACCACTGCACCACGAATTGATAGACAGGTGGTGGACTGTTCTTAAAAGCCACCTGATTTACGATGCTTTGCTTTGACAGCCCTGGAAAATGGATACAGAATCTAGTTTCATAGTCAATGCAAGACACACCTTGGGGTAGTAGGGATGGCATGAAGTAAATAGATTCAAAGTATATTTTAGGGGGAGGAAGGATGACAGTTAATGCCTGGGGGCTGTGCAAGAAGGAAGGAAGCAGAGACACCAATGATATTAAGTGCCTGAGTTAAGACAGGAATTTCCAGGGAAGCTGGTGGGTCATGATGGGAGAATTTCACACTCCCCGGGGACAGGGGTAGCATTGATTAGTTCATATGTCTGCGCATATTCTCAGACAATAGAGGCTTTGTCATCCTCAAATGAAGCATGCAGTTGGAGCTCAGAGAGGGCATGCAGTGCAAATGAAGACTGGGTTGGTTGAGATGGGTGGACCAGGGCCACTAGTCAATTCTGAGGAGCTTCAGCAAACCTGCCCAGTGTCTCTTGGAGAGTGGGCATGTCTCATGGCCACAGAGGGCCTTTTAATGTTTCACCTCCCACTACAGCAGCGAGAGGCTCTATCAGCTCATCCTGGAAAGGAAACATACTACCTGCCATCAGGTTCATTTCTTCAAAAAGGATGGAAGAATACAAATGAAAGACTACAGTTTGAAGGGGTCTTAGGCAGACTATCAGGCTCATTAAAGCTTCATTTATTAAAACTTCATTATTCAGAGACATTCTCCCAGTAGGATGTATGTTGGGGTTGGGGTGGGCATGAGGAGGAAGGCTTGGAGCAGGGTAGGGGAACAACCCTACACCCCCCAAAAATACCTTCCCACGAAGCAATTCCAGTGGGCACAGATTAGATAGAAGTTTCATCCTCTGGTCACTTGATGTTTGTCCCTCTATTTTATCTGAATGCCCTTTCACATTGCTCAGATGAAGCATCAAATTTGTATTAAAATGCAAGTTAGGAAGCATCATCCCCAACCAACCCTGTTCATCAAAATGGTAGTGCTCTCTCCGGGTAGTTCTTGTTTGTCAACAAGCTGAAGCAGTTGAGCTGGGGATCTGTGAGGCCCAGGAGCATGAGTTCATTAATATCCAACCCATAATGCCTTGCTGGGTTTATGCCAACAAAGCCCTGTCACTCCTTACCTTAGGATTTACTCACTCCTTGAAACAGGCATTTATTTACACACAGTTTGACCTCATGATGGTGTTCAGCAGATGTGGATCTTACTTATTTGCATTGTTCTGTGACAGTTGCAAAATTCGTTAGTGGCTCAGGGATCAATCCTCTGTGGACTGCCCCGAAGCTAGATGAAGCAAGCGGGTTCTCGCTGATTCATCCTCCCTCCTTAGCAATGCTTGCTAGTCAGGATAACATAGTGCTCATTAAAGAAACTGCCTGTATCAGTTTAAATTTGTGACCTGGGCGGGAGGGAGGGTCATTATCACAAGTGACAGAAACAGACGCTTGACTAACTTAGGGAAAAAGGCCTAATGGTGGATAAATGGTGGGAAGACAAGAAAATGTGGCAAATGCCTGGGCAATCTCAGGGCTGTGAAGCAGGTACTGGCGAAACACTCCTCCTGAGGCCAAAGCGTGCCCTCTGTAGTACATTAAATCACATTCACACACACCCATTCATGTTCACATGGAAGCTGAGGCTATGGCCTTACTTGGAGAGGAGGTCTTGGCAGATGTGCTTAGTTAAGGATTTCAAGAGCTCCATCTTTCTGGGTTTAGATTTCAGATGGATGCTACATGCACTGATTGGTGTGTTCTTATAAGAAGAGGAGTGGGCACACAGAGACCTCGTGTGAAGACACTGGCAGAGATTGGATCAGTGCATCTATAAGCCAAGAAATATCAACGATTAGCAGCAGTGACCAGAAGCAGAGAGAGGCTACTTTGATTCTGCTTCAGAGCTCTCAGAAGGAATGAATCTTGCCCACACCTTAATTTTAACCCTTTGCCCTTCAGAAAAGTGAGAGAACAAATGCCTGCTCTTTAAGTCACTCGATTGGTAGCCATTTGTTACAGCTACCCAAAAGAACCATTATGGATTGATCTGTAGCCCCCTAAAAATATGTGAGAAATTTGAGCCTTGGTGGACATGATCCTGTTTGAAAAGAAGGGAGTTCTTTTGTAATATAAATGAGGCCGCATGGCCACTGGAGATCCCCTCATAGATGGGTTTAGAAGAGGAGATGGGTCAGTCAGAGGGGCGATGCTGGGAGAGTGGAGGGTGAGTGGGTTGGAAAGGGGGAACTGATTATGAGGATCCACATGTGACCTCCTCCCTGGGAGAGGGACAGCAGAGAAGGGCGGGGAAGAGAGACTCGGGATAGGGCAAGATATGACAAAATAACAATGTATAAATTACCAAGGGTACATGAGGAAGGAGGAGCCGGGAGGGAGAGGGAAAAAAAAAGAGGACCTGATGCAAAGGGCTTAAGTGGAGAGCAAATGCTTTGAGAATGATTGGGGCAGGGAATGTGCAGATGTTCTTTATACAATTGATGTATGTATATGTATGGATTGTGATAAGAGTTGTATGAGCCCCTAATAAAATGTAAAAAAAAAAAGAAAATGATTAGGGCAAAGAATGTACAGATGTGCTTTATACAATTGATGTATGTATATGTATGGATTGTGATAAGAGTTGTATGAGTCCCTAATAAAATGTTAAAAAAATGAGGCCATATGAGAATAGGCTTGAGCCTAAACATAAACACTTGAGTTAAAGGCCAGGATAGACCCAGTAACACACAGTACGGGGAGAAAGATAGCGAGGAATGCCAAGGAACTTTCTGGTATCCACAAAGAAGGACCCTGACCTAGAGTCGCCCCAATTTGAACCTGTAAGCTCCAAAGCAGGGGGAAAGTGTTTTAAGGCTACTGACTTGTTGGATAATTTTTGGTTAAGGAGATTAAGACAGGAACTTAAGACATCCTCCAATCCTTCCACTGGCTTCGTTCCATTTTTCTCACATTCAAGAGTCCTCCCAGAGGATTCAGTCAGGTTGTTGTTGTTGTTGTTGTTGTTGTTCAGTGTCATAGGGAGGGTTTGGATTCATTGTGACCATACATACAACATAATCATACACTGCCCGGTACTGTACCATTCTCACAGTTGTTCTTAAGTTTTGAGCCCATTGTTGCAGCCACTGTGTCAATCCCATTTGTTGAGGGCCTTCCTCTTTTTCATTGCCCCTCTACATTCCAGAACGCGATGTCCTGCTCCAGGGACTGATCTCTCCGGACAACATGTCAAAGTTAAGGCGAAGTCTCCTTATCCTTGCCCTGAGGAACATTCTGGCTGTACTTCATCCAAGTTAGATGGGTTTGTTCTTTTGGCAGTCCATGGTACATTCATTACTCTTTTACATCACTATTAATCAAATAGATCTATTCTTCTTTGGTCTTCCTTATTCAGTGTTCAACTTTCACATGAATATGAGACAGTTGAAAATATCATGGCCTGGGTCAACCTGCCCCAGTCCTCAAAGTAATCTCTTGCTTTTCAACACTTTAAAGAGGTCTCGTGTAGCAGATTTGACTAGTGAAATGTATCATTTGTTCTCTTCTCTGCTGCTTCCATGAGAATTGATTGTGGATTCAAGCAAGACAAAATCCTTGACAATTTCGATCTTTCCTCCATTTATCATGATGTTATCAATAGGTCCACTTGTGAGGGTCTGGGCTTTCTTTACCTTGAGTCATAATCCAAACTGAAGGCCTTAATCCTTCATCTTCATCAGCAAGTGAATCAAGTCCTTCTCATTTTCAGCAAAATTGCGTCATCTGTATAATGCAGGTAGTTAATAAGCCTTCCTCCAACCTGATGCTCCATCAGGCACTGCCCCTTAATGAGTTTAGGTCATGAAGGGTAGTCCTCCATAGGCACATTGATTATTACCCTACCCCCCTCACATAATAAATTCAGAGAGAGAACATTTCCCCAAAGCAATGGAAAGCTTACTAGAGAAGTGGAGGGTTCCTAAAGCCAAAGGTGACACAAACTGGAAATCAGTACTAGTTTTCAATACCTGCAGTCATCTAATAGTTCACTGCACTATCTAAGGAAAGGTGAGGAGAACTGGGGCAATTCCATTAAAAAAAGACAATGCAGGGTATGTAAGTCCGTCATTCCTCTGGAGAAGAAAAACACATAGTTGGGTTGTAGAGCTTTGTTTGCTAATTAACCGAATGTAGTTGTAAGGCAGGGGTGTGGTTGCGCGCGTGTGTGTGCGTGCATGCGTGTGTGTGTGTGTTGAAGGGAGGGGCTTGCCATTCTATTTCATAACCAGGAGAAAGATGATCCTCTTCCCATATCTTTTGCTCTGTGGCAAGTTACTGATCTACAAGGAAATTTTATTTGACAAGGTCATTGCCGAGAAAAAAATGGGAAGATTGTGTTCATCTATGCTGAGAAGTGGAGTCAAAGAGATCGGCTTTATGACAGACACCCTCATCGTGCAGCCAAACTATGAAATGGCCTCATACATTCAACACACATTTGCTGCACCTCCCCAGTGTGCTGCTCAGATATTACCAGGCAGAGTGTTTTATGGGCAGCATTTTAGAGTTAGGCAGGCAGAGGGGGTGTCTTTGTGGGTGTTGCCTTTACCAGTCCTTGGATTGTTCTGGGACAGGCATGTCTTTTTCCTCTAAAGTAACTGATCGCGTGTAAAGAAGGAGTCTCCTCAGTAAGACGGGTTAAACCAAACCCAACCTATGACAATCATCTCAATTGGAACACATAGCGACCCTATACAAATATCCGTAGGGTTTCCAAGTTTGTAACTCTTTTGGGGGGTCAACTACCATATCCTTCTCTTTCAGAAGCACTACAGAGTTGACCGTTGTGTTAGCAGCTGAATGCTTAATCACTGTGCCCATTTTGTTTGCTGAGCCGCCCTCAAAACACTGAACAGGTTTTCTGGGTACCAAGTTGTCCACTTCTATATCTGGCATAGGGTGTTTTCTCCAAGTTGATAAGCAGTGCAAATCAATTACTAGTTTTTTGGCAGAGTCAGTATGGAAACTGGGAGGGTGTGTGAAATTTGAACCTGAGTAGAACAATTCCAAGACACTTCCTAGGGATTCCTGGCATATAATATTCAAATGATAGTCAAGATATTTAACTGTGTCTCTGTTGTTGGTTCTGTCAGTACCTGGTGTGGCCACAAAGGAGAAACCTGGTCTCCTGCTATTTTGAGTATCTAGTGTGAATGACAGGAGATAAGTCACATGCTAATGAACCCTGGTGGTGTAGTAGTTAAGCACCATGGTGTCCGGCTATCAAAGGATATAGCGTCTGGGGTCTTGAAGGCTGGAAGATAAACAGGGGGCCATCTAGCTAAGAAACAACAAAGCCCAAATGGAAAAAGCACACCAGCCTACCCCGACATGATCGCTGAAGACAAAGCGGGTGCATAAGCATATGCGAGCATGTTTTCTTGATGTGCATACACCCTTTACATACAACTCTCTTATACATACGTGTTTCTGTGGATTTGTTTCTCGAATGCACCCAGACAAACATAAGCAGCGTGGAACACATTTAAGAAGCATAGACAAGGGCAGGGCAGGATATTCGGAGGGACTGGATCCAGAATTAGAGAGGAAGGAGCCCTGGTGGCAAAACGGGCTGCTAGCTCCCTGTCCCAAAGGGGACAATGAGACTGCTGGCTCCCATGAAGATTTACAGTCTTGAACACTCCATATAGGGTCACTGTGGTTGGAATCCACTGAACGGCAGTGACCTTTTGGGATTGAATTGGTAGCCACCAATGACTTCCTGCCATTGAGCCAAGGAGCCTCCGGAGAGTGTGTGAACTTCTGGAATGCAGTGAACAACCTCTGCACATCTGCTTTTCGTGCTGCCCAAGTCATGCCCTTGGCCTTTGCTTAAACATATTCATCCAGAAGTGAACCATCACAGCTGCTCCCTCAGGAAGCTGGGGCCTGAGCTCTCTGGTTCCACTCTGTCAGCTATTCTGGTCCGGGTACCTCCCCTCTGCCCCAGCACAGGCAATGTGCTTTTGGAAGTAATGCTCCCTGGGTAGTGGGTGTGATTTGCCTCCTCTGGCCTAACATGATGAATGCTGAGAGGGGGTGGATACTAGGGGGTTAAACCTCCTGAACTTTACCTAGCCCAGGGGAAAACTTATTATTTAAAGTAAGTTTTAGACAGAATCTTTAGAAAGATAAATTGTTAACTTTATGTACACAATTACTCCCCAACATATAGGCTCAACCTCATAGGCTGTGGATGACCTTGAGCAAGTGCTCAGTCACAATGGGTTTCTATCAGGATTGAGAGTTCAGCTCTCTCAACTCTCCAACTGGTAATTAGCACCATAGTCTCATTTCTAATTTTGTATTTACATTGTTTTTAGGGGGAAAAGACTCCCAATTCAACTATATTGTATTAGGAACTCCTTTGCTAAGTTTTACACAAGAAAAAGGCACAAACTGCTGTTCTGGATGAAGGAGAGCATCCGCATGAGGCCACAATGGTGTCAGAAGGACCAAGCCACAGTTACTTAAATAAAATGACACCCATACTGTCCTGCTGACTCTGACTCATAGTGACTCTGTGTAGGGATCCTGAAGTTGCTATCTTTACAGGAAGCATTAACCTAATCTTTTTCCTGTGGAATGACTAGTGGCTTGAACCAGCGACCTTGCTCTTAATAGTCCAACACTATCCATCATTACCACCTGGGCTCCTGAAAACTTACATAAGACATAGAAAACAAACAACTTTGTCACAAAATTGTGACTGAAGACAGATCAATTCATGGAGTTTAAGGAGGGCCTGTGAGAGCATGAGCGGGACCTTCATTGGGATGTGCACACTACCGTATATCGTTGAGTCTGGCCCTGGGAGTGGACGCAAACACACTGCCTGAGGGACAAGCTTCCCACTGCCAGTCAGCAGTAGGAAAGAACTCAATGGCGGCTGAATCGGTGGCCCCTCAAAATGGATTTAGGGTCTCCACATAGACTCTCACTGTGACCCACAGCCTATTGCTCAAAATTTAAGCTCAAATACGACTTAAACGCCAAGCATTCTGTTTCCTTAAAATAGGGTACTGCCAGGATCAGCTAGAAGTCTGCATGACCTATCAGATCTCAACGCCGATCTCAAATCACTTCACATGATCCATTCTACCAGTCATGTCAAGGACAACTAGAGGTCTGCATGAGCGAGCCCAAATCGCCTCCTCAATTACCCATTCCAGAGGCTGTGCCTGTATAACCTATCGACTAACACATTCCCATATGCCGTGGTTATGAATCCAACCATCATGCTGGAATAAGGACCAATCACGATGCAAGGGTCAGGGTCAATGGGAAAGCAAAATAGGGGCTGAGTGTAGCCAAGAGGGGTCCCTTCACTCAATCCCTAAACCTGATCTAATGTCACTGGACTGGGGTCTTCCTCACATCTCAAGGGCACCCGATTCATGATTGAAGTGAATTGTGCTTATTCAATCATTGTTCTGCTTGCTGTCCTGCTGTGCTGCATCCTCTTCTTGCTTTTTTGTGCATGGCTCCCTCTGTTGTGGTGACAAATGGCTCGAGAGGGATTTGACATAGGGAGAAAGCCCACCCACATCAACTGTCACCAGAAGCAGACACTAAGTCCATTTCTCTCACCTCACAGAACTATGCACACCAGACACTGGTAGGGCTGCCTGGGAGGGGAACCCTTAGTGCAGGGGTTCTCAACCTGTGGGTTGCGACCCCTTTGGGAGTCATATGACCCTTTCACAGGGCTCACCCAATTCATAACTGTAGCAAAATTACAATGATGAAGTAGCAAGAAAATCATTTAATGGTTGGGGGTGGGGGGCATCACCACAACAAGAGAACCTGTATTAGGAAGGTTGAGAACCACTGCCCGAGTGTGTTTAGGACTTTGCTGCCCTCAAGGTCATCAGACATTCCTGAAGACAGAACCACTGCAGGAAGCCCTTCTGGCAAATGCCCTGAAGACAGGTCTCAACCAACTCCACCCTCACCCTCCGAGATCCTAATCATAGGACGCATGGAAATGCTCCTTGCCACTTCGAAGACTGTAAGTCCATGGGAGCAGAAAGCCTCCTCTTTCTCCCTTGGAGTGGTGGCTGGTGAGTTCAAACTGCTCACTTTCTGGCTAACATAACCCACAGACCAGCTCCCCCTGAGGTCAGTTTGGTTTGCCGCACAGCACACATTGTTTGGAACCTTCTGAAATAGCTATGCACATGTGCAGGTTGGGGGGATTTCGCACAAGATGCAGTTTTCCACCCTCTCTTGGCAAAAATAATTTTTGCAAAAGGCTTGTATTCTCTTCTGGATCTGAGTAGCAGCTACTCTCATGAAGTCATAGCACATACATTCATGCTACAGTCCTCCCAACTCCCTAATGTCTTACGCCAAGTCTGCTCCATGCTTTTCTGTGTCCTACATGGCAGCTGTAGGCACCCAAGGCATGGGCTCTGCAGCCTGGGTCCAAATCTCTCCTTCCCACTTCCTCACTGTGTGGTCCTAGGCTCATGACTTTATCATCCTGTGCCAATGATTTTTCATCTGTAAAATGAGGCCAGAATAGCGTCCACACATAGGCTTGTTAAGTGGAATAATTGAATTATTATACACAAAAAGCTTAGAACGGTGCTTGGCATCTTGCAAATACTATTAGGTGGTTTAGCATAGGGACTGGGTCATCCATTACATATGCTCAGGTTCAAACTTCCGGCCAGGAAGGGGTGGTACACCTAGGTGGGCGTTACACCTGGATTGGCCCATCTGGGCCAGGTGAATTCAATCCAGCCATTGAGGTTGACCATGACCATTAACCATGCCTCCCTATGGAGGAATTGAAAAGGCAGGATCTTGACCGCTCCGATGTCTCCCTTCACCCACTTTTCTGTTGTCTGTCCCCCAGAGAGGAGTTCACATGTAGATACTTGTAATCAGTTCCCTCTTTCCAATCCACCCTCCCACAACCCTCTCAGTATCACCACTCACAAATTATCAAGGTTTCTTGATGGATGGGGGAGCGGGGAGGGAGGGGAAAAATGAGGACTTGATGCAAGGGGCTTAAGTGGAGAGCAAACGTTTTGAGAATAACGAGGGCAATGAATGTACAAATGTGCTTTACACTATTGATGTATATATGGATTGTGATAAGAGTTGTATGAGCCCCTAATAAAACGATTTTAAAAAAAAGAAAAAAGGCAGGATCCCGGAGCCCACTGAGTGACTTTCTCTCCAGCAGCTTCTAGGTAGGCTGTGCCCCGTGAGGGGCCCTGAGGTGCCTGTGTAAACCTGAAACTTCTTCTCTCAAAAAACTCACTTAGATCACAATCCAGGCTTCGAAGTGAATTCTTTCTCGCGCGAAGCCAAGGCCTGAGGTATATCTCTCCCAGGAGAGATCTAACAATAGTATCTCTTATTATAGCATTAGGAGCCCAGGTGGTGTAGTGGACTGTGCATTAAGCTGCTAATCGCAAGGTTGGGGATTTGAACTGACTATCCCGTCCGTGGGAGAAATATGAGGTTGTCTATTTCTGTAAGGCAGTGGTTCTCAACCTTCATAATGCCCCCACCCTTTAATACATTTCATGTTGTGGACACCTGCAAACATAAAATTATTTTCATTGCTACTTCATAACTGTAATTTTGCTATTGTTATGAATTGGTTGACCCCTGTGAAAGGGTTAATTGATCCCCAGAGGGGTCGCGACCCACAGGTGGAGAACCGCTACTGTAAGGATTTAATGTCTCAAAACCCCAAAGGGGCAGTTCTTTGTCCTATTGGGCCGGTATGAGTGGGAGTCAATAAAATGGTAGTTAGGTTTTTTTTCTGCATCAGTATCAGATGCTGGTGGCAATCTCAGTCATCCTGCATTGTGGTCTGGTTTGACCTCTGGTAGATCTGTGGGAAATGACTGCCCTGGTTTGAGGTGAGGGCCACGGTGCTTCAGTGGTAGATCTCTCATCGTCTTTCACCGGGAAGTCCCGGGTTCGATTTGCAGCCAATGTGCCCCAGATCGTCAGTGAAAGTTTGTGCGTTGCTATGACACTGAGCAGGCTTCAGTGATGCTTCCAGACTGAAATAGAATAAGGACGAAAGACCTGAAAATCTCCATCCACACATTGACCTATGGCCCACCACGGTTGGCTTCCCCTCCCAGCCCTGGTAATAGCACAGACTGGCATAGTTTGCTCCGCTTCCCATGAGGTGCCCATGAGAGGCTGACTCGACAACCACGGTCAAGGTCAACAGCTTGAACTCTTTTCTGGGTCTACAGAAACAAGAACAATCTTCTAAAATGAGGTCGCATTGCTATTTGGGACTGGGAGAATGCCTTTGTGACAAGGATTGTGCTCTGGATCCCAAAGGCGACTTTTAAACACAGCCACATAGCAACTCCGGAAACTGCCATAGTAGAAGCCAGGTTTAAAAAAAAAAAACGTTCTACTGACTTGCTCAAAGGAGGCCAGAGGTGGATGGGGGTGGGGTGGGGTGGGGAGGGAGACTCCTCTAAAAATGAACAAATTTGTTTCCTTACATATTTGTCATGTCTTTTGGTCCTGAAAGATAGGGGGGGAAAAGCAGACGAGAAGAGGAAACGGCGACTGACAGTCATCTTGTTGGTGTTCCCACAGCATCCCCTCCTTAGGCACTTGCTGCCATCTCATCCAACTCCACTCAGTATATTTTCAGCCAGCAATGATGCAGAAATGTCTGTGTACTCCAGTTTTATTGTAGTCGGGCAGCGTTTATGGGTTTGACTTTCAACTCAGCATGGCAGGACGTCTAGAAGCAATTATAACCAGCACCTCCTATGTCTGTGCGGTGGGCAGGCAGTGACGGATCCCCAGCTTCTGGAACACTAGTGCCCCCTCCCAGCTCAGGATAATGATGGTGACACTCGGCCTCCTTGTTGTCTGGGGGAGCTCTAGGAGCTCTAGGAGCTCTCCTCTGAAACCTCATATTATTGGCATTTCTTTGAGTGAACACATCAAATTAGTGACTGTAAAGGAAGGCGTAGGAGATGATTATTGGTGACAAGAGAAGCCTCAACCACCTCCAGAGAGCATGTCTCCTAAGTGCAAAGTATGGAGAGGGAGGAAACAATTGACCACAAATGGAATAGGCTCTGAGTCTCGCCACACAATGTATGTGCGTGGTCACTGAGGCGCCAACATTATGGCTGGAGGACGGATATGGTTTGTGCAGCCGTGATTGCCATCCAGAACGTGCCGTGCTATTGTGAAAAATGATTTTTTATTCTGAGCAAATCTCTGCTTCCACTTGCTTTAATGCTTCACCAGAGAGCCGGGGACTCTGGGAGGGGTGGGGACACACAGGCTGGGCTGATCTCAGGAACTCATGTGTAAAGGGCTTTTTCTCACTTGGAAGCAGGCTGGGTTCACAGCTGTTCTTTCTGGTAAAGCTTGTTTCTGAACCTTGCCACGTCTGAGTCCGAAGAGGGAAATGAAGGTGACAAATGCTGCGAGGATCCCTGTGCACATCTTGGCTATGGTCCTGCTTAAGTCTGTTTCATTTGAATCCCAGTTTTACCTTTCCTCCTTTCTGGGTTCCAAAGCATCAGATGGGTGCCAAACGCTTCCAAGGACAACACTAAAGCTGAACAAGGTGGAGGCAGATGAAGAGAAATGGGAGGTTGGTGTTTGGGAGACTGAATACTTGGGCTTCCTAGGCCAGGCCAGCTGGTGGTTAGAGCCCTGTTTCATATTCCACTGAAATCCCTAGTGTCCAAGGACCAAATGGCTCCTAAGTCCAGAATTTCTGTTACATGTCTCACCAAGGAGAAGCTGGGCCAAAATGCATTGAAGAATAAAGCAGGAGCTTGGCTTGTGAATACACTCTCTGATTCTGAAATTTCAAAGGCTCCGTGCACAGACATTTCAACACTGAAAGCACAGCAGGGAAAATCAAAGACTTGGGCTTCCTCCTTGCCCCTCTTTTAGGGCTTTTATGGTTTTCAAAGGCGCCTCCCAGAGCCGAGTGTTGTATAGGTCATGTTTAAAAATGTCGTAGTTCTGAGGGACTTGCTGTTCTGCTTTCTTTGGCAAGGAGACCCGGTTTCTTGTCTTGTGGCCAAACACAGAGCACAGATGTCTGTGGGCCCCCTCCCTTTCCCCTGACCTTTGCTCTCTTTTCTGGATACCCTACTGACCTGTTCTCCCTTACAAGATCTGAACTGCTCACACACTTCGTTAAATTCTCATCCTAGCGAGAAGCATCTGAGCATTTTATTAGAGCCTGTATGAGTTCTGTTCTGGATGCCTATTTGTGTAACTTCAGGTCTCTGGCATGGAAACTTCCCATGCCCACAGACCCACACAGGTAATATAAACTCCAACAGTAGTTTAAGGTTTAAGGTGGTCACAGGGAACCCTGGGGCCCATGTCTCCTGGTGAACCACACAGGCTGTCTAAAGGGGCTAGTTCCATCTCAATGTAGCCATGCAGGAATGTAGACCGGTTAGGTAGCAAGACAAGGGGTTGTTCCTCTCCATGCTTAGGGGGCCCCCTACGGGAGGTTGGAAGCCAATATGGGCTATGCCCAAGCCAGGAGAGCTTAATTGATGCCTCCCGGCTGAAAGCCCTTAAAAGGCTGGAATCTGGCGACCACCACCCCTTCCCTTCAGCTGCTTCTCTGCCTTCCACTCAGCAGGGCTGGGTGTGCAGTGTCATGAGGGTGCCCGTGTTCAGTTTAGTGTAACGCCGGAACCTTCTTCTCTCATGTATATAAACCCACTCGGATTACCAACCAGGCTTTGGTGTGAATTTCTTTCCAGTGTGTAGCCAAGGACCGAGACATTTCCCACCCGAGAAACCTAACAGACCCAGACTTACAATAAACCCATATTTTTATTTATAAGGCAAGAGGTGACCAGGTCCAGACAATAATGGTGAAGAGGTCCCTGGGTTTGAGAAAGATTCTGAAGTAGAATCCATAACCCTTAGAAATGTATTGGCCTTAGGGGAGGGGCAAAGAGGGCTGGATTGAGAAAGTCTCTGGCATCCAGTTCTGACTTGACTTCTGGATCCTGAATCCTTCAGGGCCATGACCTTGCCCTCCACCCAGACCTTCCAATAGCCATCTTCTCAGAGCCTTGTTAAGTTCTCATAATACATTACACCTGCCATCCTGTGAGCAGCTACCAAACCCAGGCACTTTTTTCAAAGACAAGCTCGCTCTCTCTACCCCTAAGAGCAGGTAGTTTGGGGATGATGGATATGAGATACCACAGAAGACAAATCTGTTATCTTCCATGGTGCACAAAACATGCTGTCACAACCAGGACTCGTGACAATCCCTCAGTTTCCTAAATTGCTTCACTGCTACTTTTTAATTAAGCCTCATTAGATTGTCATATATTGATAAGAGGGATGACCCTGAGCTAGATACATAAATTAAAGCTTTCCTCATCCTGTGCTTTTATATAAATGTGTTAATTATTTTTGTCATTAGTGAGAATAATGGAGGGATGGAGCAATACCAAATGGAGTTTGACAAAGTGTTGGTGTTTGCTGCTGCAAACGTGGTGCATGTCAGATACAATCCATCACCCAGTGAGTCTGCAATTAACACCAAGGGACAAAGATAGGATTCCCTGTAATAAATAGCCTTGCTCCCAGATGCTAATGGGGACCCAGCAGGACCCAATGTTGTGTTGTCGCAGTTGTACACGGGCCCTTAGAGGAGACAGAGCTGGTGTTTGAAACGAGTCTTGTTTGCCCCCAGTTGGAGCTCATCCACCTCAGGACGGTCCTATCCACTGCCAGGGACTCGCAGCTCCCCCTCCACAGGATGCAGCCAGCTCTCCAGCTCCCAGATGCTCCCCCGTATGCAGGGCCTGGGACAGGACGTGGGGTGAGCAGTGGGCACTGGGCAACCTGGGGTACCATCCAACCTGGCCCAGGGCGTGCACAATCACACCTTGCAGGCCTTGTGGAGCGTGGCCTCTTTCCTCCTACAGTTGGCCCTCATCTTGCCCCAGAGCTGCTGCAGTTCCTGTAGCCTCGCCTTGAAGGTCTCTGAGGCCCAGTGGCCCCCCTGCAGGCCCCTCTGTCCCTCCTGCAGCCACAGTGGGCACACAGACCTCCTCCAGCCACCAGCCTTGTTGGTGTCGGTTCTGGGCACTGGCTTGTAAGCTTCGTTCCCCCCTCTAGGTAATGGGCACAACAATGGATTTTTTTGTTTCAAGGAGAGAAACCATATACAGTCCTGAGAGGGGCCCAACTTTTCTAGATGGGAATAGAGACACTTAAAAAAGAAGGGAAAAAAAGGATTGACCTCCAGTCCCTTCACCGGCAGGAACAAATGCTCTGGTCTCACTGTGTCCCCTAAAAACATCATGTCAAAATGTTTTCTTTTAAATTATGGAAATCAATGCATTATAGTTACGACAGCCAAAGGTGGAAGACGCCTTTGAGTCCGTGGACAGATGGATGGACCAAGTCAGTGAGTTCGAGTTCTAGAACGGAGTGGTGTCCTTTCATTAAAATAGGGGGATAAATGTCAGGTCACAAATTAACCTTGAAAAGACATGCTGGGAATGAAATAAATAAAATTCCCAACTCACTGCCATCCAGTCAACTCTGACTCATGGTAACCCTAAAGGGCAGAGTGGAACTGCCCCCACAGGTTCCGGGGATGGTAACTCTTTTACAGACATAGAAAGCTTCATCTTTCTCACAAGGCGCAGCTGGTGAACTTGAACTGCAGGTCTTACAGATCACAGTCCAATTTGTAACCACTACGCCAGCAGGGCTGCTGGTAATGACATAAGCCAGACACAAAAGAACAGGTGTAGGACCGAGCCAAGTAGAGAAAGGGTGAGCACAGGCAAAGGCACAGAGGCAGGCAGATCAGAGATATAGGGGTTTCACGGTGGCACCCTTGGGCGGGTTAGTGCCCTGTGACCCCGCTACCCATTTATTTATTATTATTATTACTTTTTCTTTCCTCGCCTCTTTTTATCTGTCTACCATGTGTATCCCTGAATTTGGTCTGGTCCCTGCCATATTACCTGGTCCTCACCCCAGGAATGTTCATACAGTAGCTTTTCCCCTATGTCCCTTTTGCATTTTTTTTAAAGCTTACATCCGTGGACACAGTGTGTGCTTGTCCTTTTGTGCTTGGTTTACTTCGCTTAGCATGTTTTCCTCCAGTTCTTCCCATGCAGTGATGTGCTTCATACGTTCATCACTACTTTTTAGCGATGCGTAGTACTCCATTGTATGTATGTACCACAGTTTTTTTCCCCCCACTGAAAAAGAAATCTTTATTCTGATCCCACCAGCTGTACCATCTGTTATGCGCCTTCCTCCTTGGCAATCCGGTCTTTCTTGAGTGGTCCCATGAAAGCTTTTTTCTCTTCCACGGTCTGGAAATGGCCATGGCACAACTTGGGGTGGTGTCGATGAACTTGAGGTCGATCTTCTCCAGGGCACGGCGCTTTGTCTGCACCAGCAGGGACTTGTGCAGAGTCAGCACTCGCTTCTTGGTGCCCACCATGCAGCCCTTGAGAATGACAAACTCATTGATCACTTCCCCGTAGTGGAGAAAGTCGCCCAGGGGGTTGATGCTCTTGTTAGAGAGATCATAATCGGTGGAGGCGTTGTTCTTGATAAGCTTACCGTCCTTGACGAGGTAGTCCTGGCAAATCTTCTAGATCTTCTTCTTGATCTCTGTGCAGTGGTGGTAGCCTTTCTGCCCAGCGCGGGCCATCGAGAAGGCCACACGGGCGGGATGCCAGGCCCCGATACAAGCCACCTTGCGCAACCCTCGGTGGGTCTTTCGGGGCAGCTTCTTGGTGTGCCAACAACTGGTGACCCCTTTGTAGCCTTTGCCCTTGGTCACCACCGTGATGTCGACCATTTCATCCTGCGCGACACCTGGTTCACTGGCACCAGCTTCTCCCGGGCCCAGTCCAGCTTCTCAGCCACGGAGCCCCCGTTCTCCTGCATCTCCGTCAGGTGCGCCTTCTCCTGGCGCAGGGGGAGCAGGCGCGTCTGGGTGTGGGCGATGGCGCGCATGACCGGGCAGGACTTCTTCATGCTGCTAAAGTTTTTCTCGAGCTGCTTCTTACCCTTGTCATCCTGCCACTTCTTGCAGTACTTGGTGAAAGCCTTCTTCTTCGACTAGTGCCAGTTCTTGTAGAACCTCCGCTTGCTCTCATCGTCACTGATGTGTTCCGCAAAGACTGTGTTGAAGGTCCGGAGGCCGCGAGGTGTCTCCACATAGCCCAGGATACCCACCTCCACCATGGGAGGGGTCTCCATGATGGTCACGGCCTCCACCACTTCCTTCTTGTTCACCTTGGAGCCTGGCCTGTCGACCTCGCGCACAATGTGGGTCATGCCGGCCTTGTAGCCCAGGAAGGCCGTCAGGTGGACCGGCTTGGAGGCGTCATCCTTGGGGAAGCTCTTCACCTTCCCGCCGTGCCAGCTGCTGCGCTTCCGAGGCAGGAAGCCCAGAGACCCATGCTGGGGCGCCAAGAACATCCGGTGTGAGATTACATCGTTGATCCCCGCTGGTAGAGGTACCCCAGGTTTTTAATCCAATTGTCAGGTGTTGGAAATTTGGGTTGTTTCCAATTCCTTGTAATTGTGAACTGTGCCAATGAAATTTGGAGCACAGATGTCTGACCTTGGTTTGTTTCTTGCCCTGTAAGGGGGGGGGGGGTTGCTGGGTCATATGGTAACTCTATTTCCATCTGTTTTAGATATCACCAGTAGACCTCTTTCTTACTCACTTATGAGTCTCCCTGGATTTGTTTCACGGATGATGTTTCTGGGTCATTGTGTGGTCGTGGTCTCTTTTAAGACTTGATCGATGTTTTCTTTACATTGTTTGTCCTGAAGGTCTCTTTTGTACCCTAAAACAAGGAGTCAAGGAGATGCATGGGACTTGATTGCTGAAGGGGGGCAAGAGTGAAGAAATGGACCCAAAGGGTGTCCATACCACTTCTGGGCTCTGCTCTGGAGCTGTTTTCCATAAACTTTTGGCACCTGTGGCCGAGGTTGCAGGCTGACCCCAGGCTTCTCTGGCAGAGGAGGGCTGCCTTCTGCTCCGGGATATGGGGGATGTCCGGAGGCTGAGGAAGGGGATCAGGTTGTGCTCAAGAGGCCCCTGGCATGGGAGTATACTGGCTCAGCTCTTCCTCTGCAGGGTCCCACAGAAGAGGTCCCTTTGCCTGGACCCGATGCTAGACCCAGTGGCATACCTGCCCCTGAACTTGGAGGAGGCCCATCTCCTGCTCCAAGGCCTCGTGTCTGTGCAGCAGCCTCTCCATGCTCTCCAGATCCTTCCCAAGGTCCAGGACTCTAGCAAGGGCACCCTGTGGAGGACGGGCACATTACAGGCTTGGCCTCTGCCCTTCTGCCCAGGGTTCTCTTCGATCCTTTCTTTCTGGCTGGTCTTGGACTTGGCCTCAGGCAGGTGACAGTGTCTGATTAGTGTCTGCACAGTGACACTGCGGGTGTTGGGGACAAGGCTGCTGGATGGAAAACCAGTACCTAGCAGGGGTCCCAGGTCTTCCTGTCAATTCCCTTCCTGCCTCCCTTCCATGGGATCTCTGTCTCATAGGCCAGGTGTTTCTGAAACCGCATCAGCTTCTCTTTGTGGTCCCCATGAGGAACAGGCTATTCCAGCTGCTGGCCCCACCCCTGGATCCAGTCGCCGTCCTGTGTGATGGTGGGGACATGAGTGCCCTGATGTTCATACTGTCTTGGGCCCAAGCGGTGAACCCGTCTCCCCCTCGGGCTGTGCCAAGGAGTGAAATGCTGACCAAGCTCAGGGACAGCACAATAATTTTTCTATCACCCAAGATGACAGGGCCCATGCGCATCATTCTTCAGATCTAGGAAGTGGCTGGGCAGGGTCCATGGGTGGGTTCTCATGTGGGGGGTGCCCCTCACCCACCACTGGGGCCCTGTCTACTCTGCCCATCAGGATGACAGTTGTCCACACGGGTCTGAGAATCAAGGGCCCTGGGCTCCAGTCCTAGCTTTGCCCCTGGAAAAGCCATTAAACTCTCCACATCCGGTTCCACCGCAGGCCGCCCCTTGGCCCCTAGTGGGCTGAAGGTCACTTGTAAAGGTAAAATGGGGTTCGGCTGGGGTGCCCTCTGACCTGGCTAGCAGCCCTGAGAAAGCCGGCAGTAATCAGAGAGGTGTGAAGCTTGTGTAGCTGACCTTCTCCCAGGGCTTCCACTCAAGCCGGCCGCTCACGTACCGTGCCCAGCAGGCCCTGAACCCAGGGGCCTGGCAGCACCCTGGCCTGCTCTCTCAGCACAGCCTCCTGCGTAGTGGGAGGTGGGAGGTGGACCCAGCCCTGAGTACCGAGTGTACCCCTGCTGGGGCTGGCTCATAGCCCATAGCCCTCACTATAAGTCCCGGGGGCCACCCCTCAGCTATGCAGTTGAGTGTTGGCCAGGCTCCTAGGCAGAAGGAAGCAGGGGCCATGTTATATAGGCAGATCCAAATGCCCTCTGTGGTCCCCAGAGTGTGGCCTAACCCATCCCCATGCGCTTCTGGGTGCTTGGGCACCTCGGCTTGGTCACCAGCCCTGGATTGGACCCCCTGGCTCCTTGGTAATCCCTCACCCACCAGCACAGGTTCGGTGTGCATACATACCTCACGCGTGTGCCCCCGACAGTCTGGATACCCCGGCCTTAGGGTCACGCCCATGACCGTCCGGCCATCACCTCCCTTTCCTGTGTGCTGAACACCTCTGGAAGGTGCCATGCTTCTGGATCAGCCGCTCCACCTCTTCCACAGAGCCCTCCAGGGCACTGGCTTCCTGGAAGACCTGGGGCAGCCATGGAGGTGACACAGAGGTGGGGGGGGGGGATTGGGGGCACAGATTGTGGTTCAAAGGGAACCCTAGACAGCAACATCTGCCAGAACCTTGGTTTACAGCCTGGGCTCTCTGGGGGTGCATCAAGGGGCCTGCGGCTGGGGGTGGGGAGGTGGGTGCTGAGCAGGAGGGGTAGGAACCTGAGGAAGAAGAGCACTCCAACCTGGGGGCCGTTAGGAACATCCCAACTTCTGACGAGGTGGGGAGGAGCCCCATCAATTTCCAACGAAACCGCGTAGGGCTTGGCTAGCAAGGGCCAGGTGTGGGGATGAGATGGCCCTGAGTGACCTGAGGCTCAGGTGTCCCCTTGGCCACTTGGGAAGACACACTATCTAGCTCCGTATCAGAATAGCAGCCAGTGATCCAGGAAGCAAGGGGTATTGGGGTGGTACTACAGGAGGACTGGAGGTCCTGGGGTCAGTGTGTCTGTGTGTGGTGAGGGGAGCTGTCTCCTGGGCCTGCAGGATCTTGTCCAGATGCCACACTGTCTGAGGAAGAGCTGCTTGTGGTGCATGGCCTGCCGTCTCCCTTGATTCCGTTCCCAGGCCTGAAAGACCTGCTCCCAAGCATCCTACAGGGCGCATAGCCTTTCCTGGACCTGGGCCTGGGCATGGACACAACCGAAGGTGGTGCTGAGGGAAGCTCCAGAGAAAAGGTGCCTGACTGTCCCACCCAAGGGGAGGGTATTGTTTGTGTTTCCTCAGGGAAAGAGGGACCAGATATAAAGTCAGTGCCAGATGGAGGACGATATCCCGGCTCTGAACAGCCAATGGACAGAGTGGACAATGTGGCTTATCCCACCACGAGACACACCGTTCATTGATGACCCAGGGCCCTAAGGGGGACAACACTGGGGACTCAGGGTAAGAACTGGCCCAGACTGATCCTATGGCACTGAGGCAAACCACTAAAAGTGTTTGGCAGAGCAACCCTGGGAGCAGAGCAGGGAGCCTCTGAGGTAGTACAAAGGACAGACTCTGGGGCCAAAGCATGGTACTCCATTTGACCTGACTGAAGGACAGGCCTAGAGATTAAAAATCAGATATTCATCTATGTATAGGTTTTTCTTTCTTTATTTTTTTTTCTTTTATTTTATTCTTAAAAAAGCATTTTATTAGGGACTCATACAACTCTTATCACAATCCATACTTACATCAGTTGTATAAAGCACATCTGTACATTCTTTGCCCTCATCATTTTCAAAGCATTTGCCTTCCAAAATTAATTTATTCTTCTATGGGTAATTGGTTTCCTTTTTGTTGTCATTGCTGTGTTCTCACTCATTGCCTATCTTGCAATGACTTGATCTTTGGTGCATATTATTATCTCTACAGACCTATCTAGATAGGATAGACTGCAAGAATAGTTTGGAGGAGAAAACAAGTGGACCAATAGTTCCGGGGGAATAGGGGAGTGGGAGAGAAGGGGGCAAAGGGGTAGTGCTGAACAACCCAGGGACAGGGGAGCAATAAGTTATCCAAAATCAGTAGCAAGGAGGGTGTGAGTGGTCTGGTAGGGATTCAGCAAGGGCAAGGTAACCGAGAGAAATTACTGAAACCCAAATGAATGCTGAGCATGATAGTGGGACAAGAGGAAAGTAAAAGGAAATAGAGGAGAGAACTAGGTGACAAAGGGTATTTATAGAGGTCCAAAGACTGGAATATACATATGTAAATATATTTATGTGAGTGTAGGGAAACAGATCTGTGTGCATATATTTATAGGTTTAGTACTAAGGCAGCAGATGGACATTGGGCCTCCACTCAAGCACTTACTCAATGCAAGAGCACGTTGTTCTATTAAATTGGCATTCCAGGCTTCACACCTTCCCGACACGATTGCTGAAGAAAAATGTGTGCATAAGCAAATGTGGTGAAGGAAGTTGACGGTGCTCGGCTATCAAAAGATATAGCGTCTGGGGTGTTAAAGGCTTGAAGATAAATAAGCGGTCATCTAGCTGAGAAGTATCAAAGCTCACATGGAAGGAGAACACCAGCCTGGCTGACCACGAGCTGTAGAAGGGACCAGTTATCAGACATCAAAGAACTAAAAATCGTATCAGTGGGTGCCCACCTTCCTGATACGATCAGTGAAGACAAACGTGTGCATAAGCAAATGTGGTGAAAAAAGCTGATGGTGCCTGGCTGTCAAAAGATATAGCATCTGGGATCTTTAAGGCTCAAAGATAAACAAGTGGCCACCTAGTTCAGAAGCAACAAAGCCCACATGGAAGAAACACACCAGCCTGTGTGAACAAGAGTTTTGAAGGGATCATGAGGTATCAAGAATCAAAGAACAAAAAATCATATCATTGAAAATGTGGGTGAGTGCAGAGTGGAGACTCAAAGCCCATTGGTAGCCAACCAGACACCCTTTACTGAAGGGTTGTGGGGAGGAGATGAGCCAGTCAGGGTGCAGGGTAGCAACGATGAAACTTATAACTTTCCTCTAGTTCTAAAATGCTTCCTCCCCCCACTCTCATGATCCCAATTCTACCTTACAAATCTGGCTAGATAAGAGGGTGTACATAGGTACAGATAGGAACTGGAAACACAGGGAACGCAGAACAGATGACTCCTTCAGGACCAGTGGTGAGAGTGGCGATGCCTGGAGGGTGGAGAGAATGTGGGGTGGAAAGGGGAAATTGATTACAAGAATCTAAAAATAGCCTCCTCCCTGGGGGAGGGACAGCAGAGAAGAAGGAAGGGGGAGACTTTGGACAGTGCAACATATGATAAAATAATATTAATTTATGAATGATGAAGTTTTCGTGAGGTAGGGGGGAGTGGGGAGGGAGGGGGAAAATGAACAGCAGATATTAAGGGCTCAAGTAGAAGGCAAATTTCTTGAGAATGATGATGGCAACAAATGTACATATGTTCTTTAAAAAAAAAACTTTTATTATTTAAGCTTAATTTATTCCCAAGCCATGAGTTTTTGTTCTTCAGTTTCTTCTAGGAAATCTTTTTCTTCAGTGCAACTTCCTCTTCTGGCTTGGGAACGATTTGTTCCTTCTCAGTCAGGATCATTTCAATGTGGCAGGGGGAGCTCCTGTGTGGATTAATCTAGCCAAGAGCTCTGTAAGTCCGGTGGTGCATCTTGGGGGCTTTGTTCACCTGGATGTGCTCGATGACCTGAGAATCCACATCTAAACCCTTAAGTTCAGCATGACTTTCTGCATTTTTAAACATGTGAACCAAAAATTCAGCACTCTTTTTGGGCTACCAACTCTGGGTCCCACCCCACTGTTTGGCCTGGGCACATCTACCAACACCATCATTGTCCCGTCGGAAAGGCACACACTGCTTCTGCAGAGTGACATCTTTCAAGTATTTGGTGGCTTTCCAGATGTGCATGCCTTTGATGGCCTGGGCAGTTTCACGGGTGTTTTTGAAGTGGACCCAGAGATTCGATCCTCTGTATTTGCAGGATTTTGTAGGGTTTTCTGGGTCAAATGAGTAGCGAACCATTTTAGCAGGTCACCTCAGGCCGCTACAGTTAGAGGAAGAGCCTGGTCATATGTTCTTGACACAATGCATGTATGTATGGATTTTGATAAGAATTGCACGAGCCCCCAATAAAATTATTTTAAAAATAGATAAGAAAGGTGCTTGTCCCTGAGGGGCCAGGGTGCGGTGGTACAGTGGGCTGGGGGAGGGCCAGAAAGGAGAGCCGACTTCCACGGCGGACGACCCTGTAGCCTGGAGCACCTGCTGTCCCCGCTGGGTGGCACACTGGTGCAGCTCATTCTGGGCCTCCAGCTTGGCCCGCAGCTCTTGGTGGACACTGAAGCTTTGGGCTCTACTGCCGGGGTCTTGGGGCTCCTCCACCACCTGCAAATCTCACTGCACACTGGCTGTCCAGGAGGCATAGTCTTGCACCTGGAGCCTGGGAGAGCACGGGAGAGCATGGGGTGAGGGGACCTGGTACCGAGGCAGCGTCACAGCCAGCCTGAGTCCACCACCACTCATGTCCAAACCTCCATGTCTCTGCCGCTCAATCCCACAGCCTTACCAAGTGTCTACTCAGCCTCAGCTCTGCCCGCCACCCCTCCTTCCCACCCAGTTCTCCAGGGCCAATGAAGTCCCTCACGGGCAGCTTGATAGCTTTGCCCACCCATCCACAACTTTGCCAGACCCCCACTTAGAGGTAGCCTTTGGTGGCCTTGTGTGAGAGCCGAGGGACTCGGGACTCTTGTCCCTTCACTGCCTCACTCTTCAGATGGAGGTTTTTGGAGTGTTTTTTTTAATTTAAATTTAAATTTATTTATTTTATTGGGGGCTCTTACAACTCTTGTTACAATCCATACACCAATTGTATCTGACATAGTCATACGTATATTGCCATTATTCTTTTCTAGACATTTACTTTCTATTGAGCCCTTGCGATCAGCTCCCCTTTTTTTTCCTCCTCCCCCACTCGAGGTTGCTTGATAGATTATAGATTGTTATTATTTTCATATCTCACATCGACCATTGTCTCTTTTATCCTCAGGTTTCTGTTGCTCCTCTCCCTGCGAGGGGTGTGTGGTTATATGTCATTCATTGCTATCGGTTCCTGTTCCTCCCATCCTCTACCCCCCTACCCTTTTGGTATCTCTATTCCCATACCTGTTCCTGGGTTCCATGTGTCGTGAGTTTCATCACTTGCTAATACCTATGCACTCTAGTCCAGAGTGGGAAGCGGCACTGGGATGATGATAGTGGGGGGTGAGGAGGCCTCAAGGTGTCAGAGGCAGATTGTGTGATTCATTGATGCGATCCATGTCTCCTCAGGGGGGCCTCCACCCAGTGGGACACAGCATCTGGGAGGCTTGTGGCTTTCTCCTGAGACAGCATGGTGGCCAAGGGCCCGGGCATTGAGTGTGGGACTCTGGGCCTGGGGTGGCAGCATTTGCAGAAGCCACCCCCTTCCCCAGGCACCCACCTGGATACGGACGAGCACGTGAGACAGTTGGCTGTGAACTTTGAGGGTGGCCTCAGCGTCTCAGAGCAGGTGGGGTCTGGCCTGAGTCAGCTCCCACAGCTCTAACCAGGCAGCCCTGCCCCCAGGCGGGGGTCAGCAGTTATCCCAGCATGCTCATTCCTCCCCCTCAGCTTCTGTCTGCTCAGCCCTTCAGCTTCCTAGTTGGGTTTAGAACTTGTCCTAAGCTCCCAGAGGGCCACCTTCCTGAGATCTTGCTCAGCGCTTCAGGCCTTTCTGCAAAATCTCCTCCCAGGAGCCCATTATCACTAGCAGTTTACCCCTTGCTCTAACAATGCTCCAGGAGGCCTGCTTGGGAAGTGTTGGGCTGTTGCCTGGTTCAGGCCCACTAACTGCTCCTCAGGAGAAAGAAGAGGTTCCCTGCTCCTGGAAAGATTTACTGACTTGCAAACACTCTGGAGGATCCCCATGAGTCAGCAGGTGGGGTCATTCTAAAGCCCGGCACTCGGCAGGTAGCCACGTTGTGTGCCACCCAGGCATGCTGTGTGTTTGGAGGAGACTGCACACCCTTCAAAGGTAGAAGCTGCACCCCTCCATGGTTCTTGCATGCAGCAAATGCCGGGCCCCTGAGACTCCGGGCCAGCCTCTGGGCTAGGATCATGGGCAAATCAGGATCTCGCCTAAGCTCCATCTGGGCTGGAAACACAGTAGCTTGTACTGTGACCTGGGTCAGCCTGGGGCTGTGCAGGGCATCCTCAGCCCAGCTCAACTCTTCCCAGAACGCCCCTGCAGGGGCAGGGAGCCCGTGGCTTGGGAAAGTGACCCTGCAAAGTGGGCTTTGTGACCAGGCTCCCTGATCCACCGACCCAACTTTGCCTCCTCCACAGGCCGCAGACAGCAGGGGCTGCCCTGGGTACCCTTAACTTGGGCCCTCTCCAGAGACAGTGGTTTGGCAGAGCCGCAGCACAGCAAGGGTCTCCCTGGAAGCCTCTTCATCCCATGTCCAGCACCTCCTCCTAAACTCACCCCTGCGCCAGGCTGCTGTTACTCACTGTAGGTCCTGTCACCCCTGCTGGGCCCTGGGGGCAGTGCTGGGCCACCACTCCAGCAGGCTCTCCGCTAGTGGGGCAGGCTGCCCCCTGGTGGCCACCCATCTTCACTTGGTGCCGAAACATTGCAAACTTGGTTAAGAGGAGCTGAGAAGAGAGGAGAGGGGTCACAGGGGGCCCTGGCTGGTGGGCTGTGAGACACCTCAGTGAGTGACTGGGCAGGGCAGGACTGGACAGCCACAGAACTTGCCCCTCTACGCAGAGAGGGGAATAGGAAGCCACAGATGTCCTTAGTCCAGACTGATGTTCCCCATCAGCCCCTTGTGCATGCAGCCCCCCCTCCACTACTCGTCTTCATTCGGCTCCAGGGCACCTTCCTTGCCCCTAGCCCCTTCCTCACTAAGGTGTGCTCATAGTCCTCTCCCCTATGGCCACCTGCTGCTGGCTGCTGAGCCAGCTCTGCAAGTCCTTGGCTTCCCTCAGGAAGCCCTACAGTGCCAGCATCCTCTTCAGATCCTGGCCCCTGTGGTGACACAGCCTGAGTCTCCCAACAGTTATTGTGCATGTGTCCACATTCTGGAGGTCAAGGTATCCAATCAAAGGGGCTGCCTGAAGTACAAGGTTCTTCATGGTCTTTGCCCAGGCTGCTCCTCTGGATTCAAGAAGCAAACCCCAGTCAGGGGGAGTTGGGCTGGCAAGGGTGTGGCTGTGGGGAAGGGCAGGTGACTGGAGCCAGGGAGCCGAGCCCCTGCCCTGTAGGCTCTCCTCAAAGGTTTGTGGGAAGAGGAAACAGTGAAGGACTCATCTTTTCCTGACACATGTCTACAGGCCTCTGTCACGGTTCTCTTCAAGGCATGGGTAGCATCTAGGGGAATAAGCAACCCCAGCCAGTTTTCTGGTACCCACTGATGCAGCGACCCTCACTGTTGGGCTGCCAACTCCCGCAGTGTCTGCAGCTGCTTCCAGAGCCTCCCCTGCATCACACCCAGCAGCTCTGAAACCTCAGTTACAAGGATCTACGTATAACTTCCTCCCTGGGGGATGGACAACGGAAAAGTGGGTGAAGGGAGACAAAATATGTAAGATCTGACAAATTATCAAGGGTTCATGAGTGACGGGGGAACAAGGAGGGCGGAGAAAAATGAGGACATGATGCCAGGGCCTTAAGTGGAGAGCAAATGTTTTGAGAATGATGAGGGCAATGAATGTACGGATGTTCTTTACACAACTTATGTATGTATGGATTTTGATAAGAGTTGTATGTGCCCTTAATAAAATGATTTTTAAAAATTAAATCATTTTAATTTCTTAGGACAATGCCATTTGTATTTCAAAGCAACATTCACGAAAGCTATTTTTTCACCTTCACTATCTTCTATTTAGTTTTAGATAGAGCAAAAACAATTCTTATGCCTTTGTATGAGATGTAATGCAAGTAGACATAAATTTATGCATAATTAAAAATTTGAATGAACAACATATTTTGTTAAAGAATTTGACCTTTTGTGAAAATAAAAGAAAGCATATAGCATTATATTGAAGGGTTGGGAATGTTTTCCTCTATTTTATTCTAGTATTTGGTCTGAGGATCTTACGGCATATTCTGACTGTTGTCATGTAAGAGAATGTACATTCCATATAAGAGAAAACATTCCTTATAATATTTTCCTATCCATTGCTTCCTGCTGAATCTCTCATTTGTTCTTTTATCATTATTTTTTCCTATAATAAACACAGGCTGCTTAATTTTATCTTATTAATCATTTATATAAGTTAGGAAAATATTTATTATATATACATTTTTATTAAAAATCTTTTATTGGAGATTCTTACAACTTTTGTTGCAATCCATATTGATTGCATTAGGCATTTTGTACATATGTTGCCTTCATTCATTTATAGACATTTCTTTCTTTTTCTTTTTTAAAATCATTTTATTGGGGCTCATACAACTCATCACAATCCATACATACACCAATTGTGTAAAGCACACTTATACATTCGTTGCCTTCATCATTTTCAAAATTTGCTTTCCTCTTGGGTTCCTGGAATCAGCTCATTTCCCTTTTCCCCTCTCCCCCTCTCACCCTGCTCCTCTTCCTTCATGAACCCTTAATAATTTATAAATTATTATTTTCTCTTATCTTACACTGCGCGGCGTCTCCCTTCACCCAATTTTCTGTTGCCCATCTCCCAGGGGGGAAGTTATATGTAGATCCTTGTGATCGGTTTCCCATTTCTACACCCACTTCCCTCCCAGTATCGCCACTCTCACCGCTGGTCCTGGGGGGTTCATCTGTCCTGGATTCCCTGTGTTTCTAGTTCCCATCTGTAGCGCTGTGTATCTTCTGGTCTAACCAGGTTTGCAAGGTAGAATTGGGATCATGAGAGGTGGGTGGAGGAAGTGTTTAATCATTAGAGGAAAGTTGTGGGTTTCATTATTGCTACACTGAACCCTGAGTGACTCATCTCCTTCCCACTACCCCTCCGCAAGGGTTGTCCAGTTGTCTACAGGTGGGCATTGGTCCCCCGTCATGCACTCCCCTCATTCACGATGATATAATCCCCCCTCCCGCCTTTGTTGCTTGAAAACTGGTCCCCTCAGCACTTCATGATCACACATGTTGGTGTGATGCTTCCATGTGGGCTTTGTTGCTTCTGGGCCTGCTTGTTTACTTTCAAGCCTTTAAGACCTGGGACGCTATATCGCTTGACAGCCGGGCACCATCAGCCTTCTTCACCACACTTACTTATGCACACATTCATCTTCAGTGTTTATGTGGGGAAGGTGATCACACAATAATGGTTTTTGTTCTTTGGTGTCTGCTACCTGATCCCTTCAACACCTCGTGTTCACTTAGGCTTGTGTGCTTCTTCTCTGTGGGCTTTGTTGCTTCCGAGCTAGATTTCAGCCTGTTTGCCTTCAAGCCTTTAAGACCCCCAGAGTTTCATTATATTGTGCAGAGAGTGGCTATGAGCCAAACCCACTCGACTGCACCCAACAACAATAACAACAGGACTTGTGCTTCTAACAATATTCTGAATAAGGCCTTAAGAGAATCTCCCCTTCGTTTAGAGCAGCGGCTCTCGACCTGTGGGTCGTGTCTCCTTAGGGGGTCAAACAGCCCTTTTTTGGGGTGTTCTGAATTATAGCAGTAGCAAAATTACAGCTATGATGTAGCAACAAAAATAATTTTATGGTTGGTTGGTCACGACTACATGAGGAACTGGATGAAAGGGTCGTGAGTAAGAATGTTGAAAACCACTGTCCAAAAGGAAGACTCAATTCTTGATACAGTTGAAGGGCAACAAAATAGAGTCAGCCCCAATATAGATGGGATAGCACAGTGGCTGCAACAATAAACACAAGCCAAAGAAACAATGCAAGGATGGCACAAGATGGGACAGTGTTTCATTATATTGACATAGATTTGCTGTGAGTAAAACCCACAAGAAAAAAAAAAACAGGACTTGTTTTTCTAACAATGTACCTAAATAGACCATAAGAGAATCTCCTGTTAATTTAGCTCAGCGGTCCTCAAACTGAAGGTTGTGACCCCTTTTGGGGGACGAATGAACCTTTCACAGCAGTGGACCATTCATTAAAGTGGAAAAATTAGAGTTATGATGTAGCAAAGAAAATAATTTCATGATTTGGCAGTCACCACTACATGAGGAATGGTATGAAAGAGTCGTGGCATTAGGAAGGTTGAGAACCACTTCCCTAGAGTAAGACAGGATTCTTGGTAGAGTAGAAGGGCAGCAAAGGTGAGGCAGCCCCTACAAGATTGATTAGCCCAGGGCTGCAACAATGAGCACAAGCAAATGAACAACTCTGAGCATGGCATTGGACTGGGCAGCATTTCATTATATTGTGCATAGAGTTCTTGTGACCAGAAACCCACTCAACAGCACTGAACAAAAATAACTACAGGACTTGTGCTTCTAACAATATGGTGAAGTAGGACTTAAGAGAAAGTCCTTTAACTTTAGAGCAGCAGTTCTCAACCTGTGGGTCGCGCCCTTGGGAGGGTAGAATGACCCTTTCACAGGGGTGGCCCGATTCATAACTGTAGTACAATTACAGTGACAAAGTACCAATGAAAATAATTTTATGGTTGTGGGTCCCCACGAAATGAGAATCGATTTGAAAGGGTAGTGGCATTAGGAAGGTTAAGAACCACTTCTCTAGGGCAAGACACAAATTTGGTACAGATGGGAAGGAAGAGAGCGGCAGTCTCCAACAAGTTGGATTAGCACAGTGGCTGCAACACTGAGGCCAAGCACACAAGCACGGTGAGGGTGGCACAGGACAGGGCAGCGTTTCATTATATTATGCATAGAGTTGCTAAGAGTCAAAACCCACTCGACGGAACTTAACAACAACAACTACAGGACGTGTACTTCTAACAATATGCTGAACTAGATCTTAAGAGAACTCCTCTAAATTTAGAGCAGTGGTTCTTAACTTATGGGTCGCGAACCCTATGGGGTTTCAGACGAGCCTCTCACAGGTGCTGCCAATTAATAACAGTAGAAAAATCACAGTAATGGAGTAACAATGAAAAAAAATTACTGTTGGAGGATCACCACAACATTAAGAATTGTATAAAGGAGCCATGCCATTAAGAAGGTACAGAAACACTGCCCAAGAGGAATACACAAAACGTGGTACTGCAGAATGGCAGCAAGTGAGAGGCAGACCCTACAAGATGGAATAGCTCAGTGGCTGCAACAATGAGTGCCATCAACAAACCACTGTGAGGACGGCACAGGACGGGGCAGCGTTTCATTATATTGTGCGTAGAGTTGCTGAGAGTCAAAACCCACTCGACGGCAACTAACAGCAACACACAAAAAGGACTTGAGCTTCTAAAAATATGCTGACATAGATCTTAAGAGAAACTCCTCTTAGTTTAGAGCAGGGTTCTCAACCTATGAATCACGAACTCTTTTGGGGAGTGAGTGGGTTGAATGACCCTTTCACAAGGGTTGCCTGATTCATAAGATTAGCAATATTACAGTTATGAAATATCAGCAAAAATTTTGTATGACTGGGGGTCCACCACTCTATTGGGAACTGCATGAAAGGGTCGTGGAATTAGGAAGATTGAGAACCACTGTCCGAAAGGAAGACACAAATGTTGGTAGAGTAGAAGGGCAGCAAAGGAGAGGCAGCCCCTCCAAGTTGGAATACCTCAGTGGCTGAAACAACCAGCACAAGCAAAGAACCATTGTGAGGAATGCACAGGATGGGGGAGCGTTTTGTTACATTTTGCATAGAGTTGCTATGAGCCAAAACCCACTTGAAGGCACCTAAATACAATAACAACAGGACTTTTGCTTCTAACAATGTCCTGAAATATATCTTAAGAGACATTCTTCATAGTTTGAAGCAGAGATTCTCAACCTGTGGGTCACGACCCTTGCACAGGGTTGGCCCAATTCATAGCAGTAGCTTCATTACAGTTATGAAGTAGCAATGAAGATAAATTTATGACTGGGATTGTACCCACTACATGAGGAGTGTTATAAAAGGCCTGTGGCATTATAGGAAGGTTGAGAGCCACTGTCCTCAAGCAAGACAGAAATCTTGGCAGAGCAGAAAGGCAGCAAATGAGAGGCAGACCCCCAGATGATAGATTAGCGCAGTGGCTGCAACAATGAGTGCAGACAAGAAACCACTGTGAGGATGGCACAGGACGGGGCAGCGTTTCATTATCTTGTGCGTAGAGTTGCTGAGAGTCGAAACCCACTGGGCAACACCTAACAACAATCACTGTAGGACTCATGCTTTTCACAATATGGTGCTGTAGATCCTAAGAGAAACTCCTCTTAGTATAGAGCAGTGGTTCTCAACCTGTGGGTCGCTATCCCTTTGGGGGTGTCAAATGACCCTTTCACAGTGGAGGCCTGATTCATAACTGTAGCAAAATTAAAGTTCCGAAGTAGCAATGAAAATAATTTTATGATTGGGGGTTCATCACTGCCTGAGGAAATGAATGAAAGGGCAGTAGAGGGGCAGCAAAAGAGAGGGAGCCCCTCAAATGTTGGATTAGCCCATGGCTGCAACAATGACAACAAGCAAAATAACCACTGTGAGGGTGGCACGAGATGGGCTCACGTTTCATTATATTGTGTATAGAGTTACTATGAGCCAGCACACACTCAAAGGCACCAAACAAAAACAACAGGACTGTGCTTCGATGAATATGCTGAAGTAGACCTTAAGAGAAACTCCCCTTAGTTTAGACCAGTGGTTCTCAAACTGTGTCACAGTGCCTTTAGAAGACTATTGAACCTTTCACATGGGTGGCCTGATCCATAACAGAAGCGAAAATACAGTTATGATGTAGCAATGAAAATATTTTATGGTTGGGGTGTCACCACTACAAGAGGACTGGTATGAAATAGTAGTGGCATTCAGAAAGTTGAGAACGACTATTCTTGAGGAAGACACAAATCTTGGTACAGAAGGGCAGGAAAAGAGAGGTAGTCCCTAACAAGATGGATTACCACAGTGGACGCAACAATGAGCACAAACAGAAGAACCACTGTGAGGATCCACAGGGCAGGACAACGTTTCATTACATTGTGCATAGAGTTGGTATGAGCCAAAACCCACTCGAAGGCAGCCAAAAACAAGAACAGGATTTGTGCTTCTAACAATATGCTGAAACATACCTTAAAAAGAAACTCCTCTTAGCGTAGAATAGCAGTTCTCAAACTGTGGGTCGTGATGCCTTTTGGGGGGTGTGGGGGAGAATGACTATATCACATGATGGCCTGATTCATAACAGTAGCATAATTTTAGTTATAAAGTAACAAGGAAAGTAATTTTATGATTGGGGGGGGCACCAATACATGAGGAATGGTGTCAGAGAGTCATGCATTAGGAAGGTTGAGAACCACTGCCCTAGAGGAAGACACAAATCTGGGTACAGTAGAAGGTCAGCAAATGTGAGGCAGTCCCCCACAAGATGGATTAGCACAGAGACTGCAACAATGAGCGAAAACAAAAGAAAAGTGTGAGGGTGTTAGAGGATGGAACAGTGTTTCATGATACTGTGCATAGAGTTGTTATGAGCCAACTATGAGCCAAACCCACTCGACAGCCCCTAACAACAATAAGAACAGGACTCGTGCGTGTAATAATACACTGAGCTAGACCACAGGAGAAACTCCTCTTAATTTAGAACAGCGGTTCTCAACCTGTGATTTGTGAACACTTTGGTTGGTTGAACAACCCTTTCACAGGGTGACTAGATTCATAAGACTTGCAAAATTACAGTTATGGAAAAACAGTAGAAAATAACCTATATGCTTTGGGGACCACCACTACATATTGGGAAGTGTATGGAAAGGTCATAGAAATAGGAAGGGTGAGAAACACTGTCCTAGAGGAAGACGCGAGTACAGTAGAAGGGCAGCAGAAGAGAGGAAGTCCATACAAGACGGATTTGCACGGTGGCTGCAACAATGAGCGCAAGCAAAGGACCACTGTGAGGATGATGCAAGTCTGAGCAGGCCTGTATTATATTGTGCACAAGGTTGCTATGAGCCCAAACCCTCTCCACGGCCCGAACAACAATAACAGGAGGAATCATACATCTAACAATATGCTCAACTAAACCTTGAGAGAAACTGCTCTTAGTTTAGAGCAGCCATTCTCAACTTGTGAGTGTTAAATCCTTTGGTGGTGTTCGAATGACCTGCCCATAGGGGGGGGGGCGATATGTAACAGTAGCAAAATTACAGTTATGAAGTAGCAACAGTATAATTTTTTTGGTTGGGGGGTCATTACTACACGAGGCACTGTATGAAAGGGTCGAGGTATTAGGATTGCTGAAAACAACAGTCCTACAGGAAGACACAAGGCTTGATACAGTTGAAGGGCCGCAATTTAGAGTCAGCCCCCAAATAGATGGAATAGCACAGTGGCTGCAGCAATGAGCGCAAGCTAAGGGAACACTGTGAGGATCGCACAAGATGGGGCAGTGTTATATTATATGGAGCATAGAGTTGCTATGAGTCAAAACCCACTCGACTGCACCTGACAACAAAACAAGAGGACTTGTGTTTCTTATAATGTGCTGAAGTAGACCATAAGAGAAACTCCTAATAGTTTAGTTCAGCGGTTCTCAACTTTTGGGTCACGAGCCCTGTTGGGGGATGAATGAACCTTTCATAGTGGTGGCCCAGTCATAACAGTAGAAAAATTAGAGTTACAAAGTTGCAATAAAATAATTTTATGATTTGGCAGTCAGCAGTATATGAGGAACGGTATGAAAATGTTGTGGCATTAGGAAGGTTGAGAACCACTGCCCTAAAGGAAGACACAAATCTTGGTAGAGTAGAAGGGCAACAAAAAATAGCCAGCCCCCCCCCCCGAATATGGCTCCCACAATGAGCACTAGCAAACAACCACTGTCAGGATGGCACAGGTTTGGGAAGCATTTCATGATATTGTGCATAGAGATGCGATGAGCCAATACCCCCTCCGCGGAACTTAACAACAATAACAACAGGGCTTGTGTGTTTAACAATATGCTGAAGTAAATCTTAAGAGCAACTCTTCTTAGTTTACAGCAGGGTTCTCAACATTGGGTCGTGAACACTTTCAGGTGGGGGGTGTTTCGAAACACCCCTTCACAGTGATGGCCTGATTCATAACAGTAGCAAAAGTACAGTTATGAAATATCAATGAATATAATTTTATAATTTTATGTTTGGGGTCCACCACTACATTGGGAACTGTACGAAAGGGCCACAGAATTAGGATGTATGAGAAACATTGTCCTAGAAGAAGACACAAATGTTGGTACAGCAGAAGGGCTGCAAAAGTCAGGCAGCCCCTACAAGATGGAATAGATGCAGCAGTGAGCGCAAGCAAAGGACCACAGTGAGATGGCACGAGATGGGGCCGAGTTTCATTATATTGTGCATACAGTTGCTATGAGCCAACACACACTCAAAGGCACCAAACAATAATAAAAAGAACTTGGGCTTCTAAGAATATTCTGAAGTAGACCTTAAGAGAAACTCCTATTCGTATAGACCATTGGTTCTCCAACTGTGTGTCGAGACGCCTTTGAGGAGACTAACGAAAATTTCACATGGGTGGCCTGATCCATAACAGAAGCAAAATTACAATTATGATGTAGCAATGCAAATATTTTATGGTTGGATGTCACCACTACACGAGGAATGGTGTGAAGTGGTTGTGGCATTTGGAAAGTTGAGAACCACTGCTCTAGAGGAAGACACATATCTTGGTACAGAAGGGCAGGAAAAGAGAGACAGTGCCCAACAAGATGGATTAGCACAGTGGCTGCAAAAATGAGTGTGAGCAAAAGAACCACTGTATGGAAGGCACAGGACGGGAAAGCATTTCATTACATGGTGCATAGAGTTGGCATGAGCCTAAACCCATTCGAAGGCACCAAACAACAGGATTTGTGCCTCTAACAATATGCTGAAGAAGACTTTAAAAGAAACTCTTAGTGTAGAGTAACAGTTCTCTAACTGTGGATCACATGGGTGACCTGATTCATAACAGTAGCAAATTTATAGTTATGGAGTAACAAGGAAAATAATTTTATGATTGGGGGGGGGAGTCACTAGTACATGAGGAATGGTGTGAAAGAGTCATGACATTGGGAAGGTTGAGAACCACTGCCCTAGAGGGAGACATAGATGTGGGTACAGTAGAAGGGCAGCAAAAAGAGGCAGCCCACAGCACGATGGAATACAACAGTGGCTGCAACAATCACAATCCGCGCAAACAAAAGAACCACTGGGAGGATGGCGCAAGACAGGACACCTTTCCATCATATTGTGCTTAGAGTTGGTAGGCGTCGAAAGCTACACAACAGAATCTAACAATAACTATAGGATTTGTGCTTCTGACAATAGGGTGAAGTAGATATTAAGAGAAACTCCTCTTAGTTTAGACCAGCGGTTTTTAACCTGTGGATCGCGACCACTTTTGGCGATCGAATGACCCTTTCACAGTTGTGAAATGATTCATAAGTGTAGGAAAATTACAGTTATGAAGTAACAATAATGTTATGATGGGGGTCACCACTACATGAGGAACTGTATGAAAGGGTCATGGCATTAGGAAATTTGACAACCACTGCCCTAGAGGAAGACAAAAGTCTTGGTACAGCAGAAAGGCCACAAAAAAGAGGCAGCTACCCAATAGTTGGATTAGCACAGTGGCTGCAACAATGAGCACAAGCAAAAGAACCACTGTGAGGATGGCATAGGATGGGAAAGCGTTTCATTATATTGTGCATAGAGTTACTATGAGCCAAAACCCACTCAATGGTACCTAACACCAATAACAACAGAACTTGTGCATCTACCAGTATGCTGAATTCTATCTTAAGAGAATCTCCTCTTAGATTACAGCAGGGGATCTTCACCTGTGTGTCGCGACCCCTTTGTGGGTATGGAATGAAAATTTCACAGGGGTGTCGTGACTCATAACAGTAACAAAATTACAGTTATGAAGCTGCAATGAAATCATTTTTATGGTTGGGGGGGTCGGTCACCACTAAATGAGAATCGGTATGAAAATATCATGGCATTAGGAAAGTTGAGAACCACTGCTCTAGTGGAAGTCCCAAATCTTGGTATGAAAGGGCAGGAAAAGAGAGGCGGTCCCCAACAAGATGCATTAGCACAGTGGCTGCAACAATGAGCGCAAGCAGAGAAACACTGTGAGGATGTCACAGGACAGGGCGGCATTTCATTATATTGTGCGTAGAGTTGCTATGAGACATACCCACTCGACGGCACCTAACAACAACAACAAATGGACTTGAGCTTCTAACAGTATGGTGAAATAGACCTTAAGAGAAACTCCTCTAAATTTAGAGCAGCGGTTCTCACCATGTGGGTCGTGACCCCTTTGGGGCTTAGACGAACCCTTTACAGGGTGGCACTATTCATAACTTGTAACAAAACGAGAGTTATGAAGTAGCAAAGAATATAATTTTATGATTGGGGGTCTACCACTACAAAGGAAACTGTATGAAAGTGTCGTGGATTTAGGAATGTTGAGAAGCACTGTCCTAGAGGAAGACACAGATATTGGTAGAGTAGATGGGCAGCAAAGGAGAGGCAGCCCCTACAATTTGGAATAGCTCAGTGGCTGCAACAATGAGCGCAAGCAAAGAACCACTGTGAGGAATGCACAGGACGGGGCAGCGTTTCAGTACATTGTACATAGAGTTGCTGTGAGCCAAAATCCACTCGACGGCACCTAACAACAGCAACAACAGGACTTGGGCGTCTAACAATATACTGAACTACATCTTAAAGAAACACCTGTTAGTTAAGAGCAGCAGTTCTCAACCTGTGGATCAGGACCTCTTTTGGGGTTGAGCTACCCATTCACAGGGGTCGGTATCTTCTTCATAGTAGCAAAATTACAGTTATGAAGTAGCAACGAAAATAATTTTATGAATGGATGTTCACCACAACATCAGGAACTTCTTTATAGTGCCAAGGAATTAGGAAGGTTGAGAACCACTGGTTTAGAGCATAGGAAATCTGATGAAATACTGCATATTTTAACACACATGACGTTGGAAAGTAATTGAAATTGGGAGAGGACAGTAGTATCAAATTCCTATGAGTCAGAATTGCTCTATATCATAGAGTAGCTAAGACAATGAGAAGAAATGACAAAGTCAAAGAGCTGAAGAGAAAATTCCATAGGACACGTGGCAACAGCTTTATGCTCTTGTTAGACCCTTGGGGCCTCCCTATCTTTTGTTGGCTTTCTTAAGCCCATCCCCACCACTGTGAATAGTCTTCATTAAACTCTCTTTAATTAAACCTTCTGCATGGTTTGTTTTCTGCTGGACCCCTAACAGATATCATTTAATTTTCTTGATTGCAATTCATCTCTAGCATACAGAAATCTTTCAAGAGTTTGTTTTATGTTTTGTTTTCATCCACAATAGCATTTCCTTCCAGATTTGTTTGTCCTTGAAACATGATCAATAGTTCTTTCCTCTCCAATGAAACCCAAGTGATATTCTGCCTGACTGCCTAAGAAGTTCATATGTAGCCTACATGGAGATACCAACCATTCCCTAGACAAGTGTTTCTCAACCTCCCGAATGCCATGATTCTTTCATACAGTTCCTCATGTTGTGTTTACCCCGATCATAAAATTATTTCATTGCTAATTCATTACTGTAATTGTGCTACTGCGATGAACCAGGCAACCCCTGTGAAAGTGTCATTGGACCCACAAAGGTGTCGTGACCCACTGGTTGAGATCCACTACCTTAGATCAACGTATGGCCCGAGGGCTGTATAGGGCCCCCCAAATAATCAATAGCTGCCAGCATCACACATCTCACCAACGAGAAGCATTTGGAGCCATCACCTTAGGGGTGAGTTCATTAAATATTTTACCTGTATGGCCCCATGAATGATGTTATCAATCACCACATGGTCCTTGGCAGAAAATCAGGTTTCCAGCTCCTGCTCCAGACCAAAGGTTCCCAAACTTATTCTGCCTACTGCCCTCTTTTCAGAAAAAGAAATTACTCAGGACCCCTCAGCAATGAAAGAATTTTGGACTATAGCCCACCATCCAGGATAAAACGTAGATATCTGCTTTGTAGATCTCTGGATTTTTCTGTGCCCAGTAGGTGGGTGGTGTTGCCCATTTTGGGAAATGAGACTCTAGGAAAATCAGGTGTGTTTTCACTCTCTCTGCAAGAATTTCAGTTGAGGAGCAAGATTGTCTTGAAAGAAGTGTATCCAGAATGCTCCTTAGAGGCAAGGATGGCTAGACTTCATCTCACGTCCTTGGGCATCAGGAGCTATGAGGAGGAACATCATGGAAAAGGCCATCATGCTTGGTAAAGGGGCGCCCAAATGGGGAGGACCCTCACCAAGATGGATGGACACAGTTTCTACAACAACACACTAAAACATAACAATTGTGAGGCTGGCACAGGAGCAGGCAGTGTTTCTTTCGGTTGTATGTAGGGTCCCCACGAGTTGAAACCAACTTGACAGCATCCCACAAAACCAGATGTGGAGAAAGCATGGCCTGGTCTGTGTACAGTGGCCCCACCGAGGTTCCTCATCAGTTGTGTTTGAATGGGCCAGGTGCTCTCACAAACCTCCTCTTCAATAGACAACTTAGAATGTTTTCTTTCTGCCCAGGAACCATCCTGAAATTTAAAATGACCATTTGACACTGAGTTGATTGCGATTCATGGTGAGTCATAGGACTTTCAATCGGCATAACCTTTCAGAAACAGATGGCCAGGCTTTTCTTCCAAGGTATTTCTGGGTGCGCTTGAACCTCCTAAGTTTCTGTTAATGGCCAAGTGTTTTAACCATTTGTACACTCTAGGGATGACTCACAGCTCTATTTATCCTTAAAAGTGACATCTCTCCTCTCTTTAGAAAGCCATGGCAATTGTTCTGTTTCAGTAGATTTACCTTCTTTAAATATAGGAATGACAAATACTTCTACCACCTCACAGAAAATGTCAGAAACTCTTGCTCTCATTTAATAATGGCGTGGGTGATTACATATTGGGCTGCTAATCCCAAAGCCAACAGTTCAAAACCACCAGCCACTCTCAGGGAAAAACATGAAACTTTCCAATCCTATAAAGTTACAATCTCAAATACCCACAGGAGCAGTTGGACCCTGTCATATAGGGTAGAACTCAGGTCATGGTTAGTCAGAGTGGATTCGATGGCAGTGAGTTTGGTTTGGTTTTTGGACTCCCCTCCTACCACAATAGCTCACAATTACTAAGTGCATGTTATGTACTAGTGTTCTAAGCATTGCTTGTACATTCACTCATTTCATCCCACTGGTGGTGGTGTGGGTGAAGCATTAGAACTGCTAACCAGAAGGTCGGTGGTTCAAACCCACCAGCTGTTCTTCGGGATCAAGTTGAGGCTGTTTGAGCTCATAAAGATTTTCAGGGTCGGACGTCTGCAGGGACAGTTATTACTTTATCCTGCTGAGTTGCTATGAGTCTGAATGAACACAAGAGAAGTGGGGTTTTGGTGACTTTTGCAACCCCTTTAAGAGGAGCGCTGGCGGGGCAATAGAGAAGCCCTTGACTATTTACCACTAGCTCAGCGAAACCCTCGGCAGCTTCCCATGAGAATGATGCGTCAATTTGCTCCAGTATCAGTCACAGCCTATGGGAACGCCTATAGAATGGTTCCACTCTGTCCTCCAGGCTCACTATGAGTTGGAATCGACTGACCCATTGGTAGTACATCAGCTTCCGTCTATAGGTGAGGACACGAATGCACAGAGAGGTGAAGCCATCTGGCCCAGGGGTAATCAGGTTATCCAAGGGGGAGCTGGAATTTAAATCCCAGCAGACCAGCCTCAGAGACTACAGGCTTAGCTCTACCGTCTGCTGATATCTGGACTAAGAGTGGTTGGATTTTGCCTCCTTTACCCTACACATCATCTCCACTGTCCCCTATCAAGCAAAATTAGCTTGAGCATTGAACAGGCACCCTCCAGCCCTGCCCGATTGCACATGCGCAGGTTAGAAAAGGATGGGGAGATCACTGGGCTGTTTTAGCTGCCACCTCTACTCCCACTGCGCCAACACACCCACAACGAAGTCAGAGAAAGAATTCTTGGCCTTGTAACCACTCCTCAGCCCTGACCCCTTGGAGGGAGCCAAAGACACTCTCTTGGACACCCACTCGACTGCTACCTGGGAACTTCCCTTGGAGCACTTGGGGACAAAGGAGAGGGAGCACGCCTGCAATGTAATTAACATCATGACAACTTGTTCCCCCCTTGGAGAATGACACCATTAGCTGCTTCAATTGTGCATGAAATGTAAATTACACGACTCAGGGGTATCACATCTGAGCAGCCATGATGCTAAGTGACGAGGCTCTCTATCGAGCAGCCCCTCCCCAAGCAGCAGGAACTAAGAAACCCAAGCCCCGAGGCCGACAGCTGAGACCGAGGTCCTATGGTCTTTGAGTGTGCCTGCTCCACAGAGCCCACAAGGGAGGATCATTCCGGGTGGCCCTGGATGCGAAGCTGGGATGTTCCAGCCACCTGCTCTCATCACCCTGGACCTCCCATTTTCTCTAAAGGGAGTCAAATGCTGGACAGCACTCTTTCCTCCCTATCTCTTAGAAAATTAGGAAAAAGGGGTGGTGGCTGTGGTTGTGGTAATATCCTTCTTGCTAAGGAGTTTTGGTGATGCTGTGGGTTAAGCATCCCGCTACTAATCTCAAAGCCAGCAGTTCAAACCCACTAGCTGCTCTGAGAGGGAGAAAGTTGAGGCCGTCTGACAATGAACAAAATTTATACTGTCAGAAACCCACAGAGGCAGATCCAAACTCGTCCCCCAGATTACTTCCATATCCATTCTGCCTCGCATTCATTACTCTGTCTGGCTCAAATTATTCCGTGTTCACTCCCTGGCCAGCTCCCCACATTTCCCTATCCCCTTTCACCACGAACTCTCTGGACACTACTCTAAATCAGCTTGAGACACTGGATCAGCCACACTTCTTTGTGGCCCATGAAAGAACTTTCCAAAACCTCATGTCACAAGAAGGTCCACTTGCTTTTAGAGAAGAGGCATAGGCGAAATTGTATGTGTCCACCTTGAGAGGGGCACGCACCACCATGTACAATTAGTAGGTGACCACCAGTGTGTCACTTTTGTGGTCACTACACATCTCCTTTGGGGACCCATTTGCCCCTCTCCTAGCACCCTGATCCCTGGTGCCATGGTTAGACTGGGATGGGAAATCCCTGTGCTCAACCAGGAAATTCCAGGTGGAATCAGAGTCACTGACCCTCTGCAGAGCCTCTGTGAGGACAGGGAGTTTGGAAACACAGCCTAAATCTGCAGTAGGATAAATTTAAGAAATGATCACGCATTTACCCTAATGTCAACTGTACAAATCTCACAACCAACCTTCAAATGCCCTGCCACTGAGCAGAGCCAAAAGCAGGAAGAGCCAAAACCTACATATGGGTACAGGAAGACCTCTGGAAGGTGTCCCTGTGGGGGGCCGGGGAAGGGGGAGAGTGGAGATGAGGAGGCTCAGGGGCTCAGGCTCAGGCTGGGAAAGACCCAGAGTTCCTAGTTCGACTCTCTCTTTGTCTCTCTGCCTAACCACCCACCTCCCACCCAGTCCAGGAAATTCTTTGAACAGGGCCCACAGGGTCAGAGGTGAGAGCTGGCAGCTCCTGTTACTACCCTGACTTGGGAAACCTCCCTCATTCTGGAAATCCATATATTTTCTTGGGCTTTGATCAAGACCCAGGTCAAGCCTCCCCTCCCCCTTTTCTCACAGAGGCACTTGGTCAGAATGGCAAATAGCCCTCAACTGTGCCATGCACTCCGCCTCTTCATTCCCTGTTCCCTTCAAACCATCTGCTGCAAAAAATCACAAAACAGCCCGATGGAGGGCAGGTCGGTGCTTCTTTTTCAGACTTTCCTCTCATTCTTTCTCTGGTCGCATCATCATTCCAGGTACAGCAAACCCATTACTGTCCAGTCAATTCCAACTCATGGAGACCCTATGTAAGTTTTCCAACATTGTCCAACATTACTGGAACAGACAGCCTCATCGTTTTCCTTGAAGCAGCTGATGGTTTGAACTGTCAACTTTGAGCTAGCAGTTCAACATTTACATGACATCCCTTCAGAGTGGTGCGTCATAGTCTGCAGACACCGTGGGAAAGAATCATTCTTCTGCCTTATTTTCATAAGGTGGGATTCTAGGTAGGCAGGTGTGACGCAGGTGTAACTGGAAATCGACTTGATGGCAACAAACAACAACACTGATGTCATTGTTTCGGGACTTGGGAACTGAGACCTATGAGGCATGGAGCTAAGTAACAGCTATTTCAGGTTTGTTAGGTACTTCATTGCTGAGCTCTGTTCTAGATACTGGGAATACAGCTAGAAGGAAGGTGGCATCTCTGTTCCTGGGGTTGAGAGATGAGAGGGGTTGGGAAACTTCCTGTCCTGTTAGTAGTGGGTGTAGACATTGTTTCTGCTGTTAGATGTCATTGAGTCAGTTCCAACCCCTAACCACCCTATGGATAATAGAACGAAACATCACCCTGTCCTGCACCATCCTCTCAATTGTTGTTATGTTTGAGCCCCTTGTTGCAGCCACTGTGTCAATCCATTGGCCGAAGTTCTTCCTCATTTTCACTGCCTCTCTGCTTCACCAAGCAGGACGTCCTTCCTCCTCCAGGGACTGGTCTCTCCCTAACAGTATGTCCAAAGTCCGTGAGGGGAAGCCTCACCATCCTGGTTTCTAAGGAGTATTCTGGCTGTACTTCTAACCCACATTTGTTTGTTCTTTGGCAGTTCATAGTACTTTCAATATTCTTCACCAGCCTCCCAATTCAAATGCATTGATTCTTCTCTGATCTTCCTTTTCAATGTCCAACTTTCACGTGCATAGATGGCCATCGAAAATATGACTAAGATGGCTTTAGTCAGGTGCACCTTAATGTAACATTCTTGCTCTTAAACACTTTGAAGAACACTTTTGAAAGTGGTCTCTGGCGGCAGCACCCGGCCCCTTTAAGGGTGAGGAGGATGGGCGCACAGGTGGAAGCCCATGGCCCCTTTAAGGCTTGGCCTACTTGGCAGCAGCTGGAGCCTATTGAGAACATGACAGGAGGCCAGCCAGCAGTTCCTATAGAGGTCAAGGGCTCAGGAGCTGAGCGAGCCAAGCTCTGAAGGCTGTGAGCCAGCTTCGGAGCCGCACTGCCTCCATGGGCCATAATGACCTGATGCGCAAGGCCTAGGACTTCAAAGACCAGGTGTGGTCTGTGCAGCCTTCCTGCCCCTTCCCAGAATCCTGCCCACCAGGGAGGGCCTTGCCACCATGACCCCTGATGTGGGTCTGCAGCCCACCAGGCACCTGGCCAGCCACCAGAATCCCTGCCCTTCCCAGCTGACCCACCCAGGACCACACTCCAGACCCCCTGCCCCCACCCTGGGCCTGCTCACCACCAAGACTCTGCCCTGGGCCCGCTGCCCACCCAGGAACCTGCATCAGGGACCTTGCCAACCCTGGGTCCAGTCCAGGCCGGGCACACACCTGGGATCCCTGTTCCAGGTCCCTGCCCACCTGGGTCTGGGCCTGCCACAAAGACCCTGCCCGAGGCCCTCTGCCTACCCAGGATACACCCCTGACCAGCTAGCCCCTGGGTCATCTGGGCACTGCCCCAGTCCCCCTGCCTGCCCAAGATCTTGTGTTAGGCTGACTGGCCATGGAGGATGGAGAGGAAGAGGGACCCTGCCCAGGCCCCTGCACCCCATCCCACTTGGGATGCCCTGGGTTGACCCAGCCCCAAAGGTGGCTCCCTTCCCCCAGGCCCACATACCCAGAACTCCATGGGCCCACTGCTTACCTGAGGCCTTCCCATCAAGGGCTTGGGATATGTAACCCCATCCTGGGATGGGCTCCTAGCTTGCTAGAGCCCCATGCCCCTCTCCTTAAGCCCCAACTACTTAAGATCCCTAGAAAGTGCCTGTGGGGGCCCTTGTTGAGTCACACTCTGGCTGTAAGGGGCTAGGCTGTAGCTCTTGAAACTTGTCTTCTCCATTCTGAACCTTTAGGACATTGGTCTTTCCACAGGGCAGTTCTACAGAAGTGGCAGGGAACTATATTCCCGAGTGGAGTTGGCCAGGTTTGAGTGGGGGGGGTGCCCTGGCAGGGACCCCAACTTGGGAGAACAGCCCATCTCCCCTTTCTCTTTCCCAACTGCAAAAAAAGAAAGAGATCTCAAAGAGCAGATTTACCCAATACAATACATCCCTTGAGTTCTTGACCGGGGCTCACATGATCATTTATTGTGGACTCCAGAAAGAAGATAGCCCTGATCACTTCAGTCTTTTCTCCATTTATCATGATCATGTTGTAGATGACAGGGACATAATTACATATAAATATGTCCCTGGGACCCAGCTCCTGGGGAGTCCCAAACTTCTTGATGTAAAGAAAATAAGAGAGAGAAAACAAGCACTCAGAGCTCTTGGTTGGAAGGACAGTCCTTTGTGAATAGAGAGCTGCAAGGATATTGGAGTTCCTGAAGGGGGGCAAACAGTTCCACACACAACTATTTAACAAATCATTTGCCGTTGGAACCCCCCCAGGGACACCATGGAGGAAAGGCCTGGCAACCTCCTTAAAGCCTATAGTCTTGAAAGTCCTATGCAATGTACACATGGGGGCACCATGAGTCAGAATCAACTCTCTCATGCCTGTTTTGGTTTGGGGCGAGGAGCTATTAGAAGCAGTGGGGTATAATGTTGAATCCCCAAAAAAAGAAGGATTTGGTCACCATTAAAGTGACTTCTAACCAAATTACTAACAATCATAGGGACTTTTGTGGGAGAAAGATGAGAATTTCTACTGCTGTAAATATTTCGTGTCAAAAACCCACAGACAGTACTCCCCTGTCCTATACAGTCGCTGACTTGCTGTCAACTGGATGGCACTAAGATAGCACCTATCTGCTGAAAGGTTGCCATGCGGCAGGACTTGTGCCAAGTCCATTATGGTAATGCCTATGATCTTTGTGGGAGACAAAGCCTTGCTTATGTTTAATGTCTCTGTTGTCAGATCGCTCCATTGTCCAGTCCTGGCTCTATGTCCTTCTAGCTCCATGACCTGGGACAAATCATTGAACCCCCTTTGCGCTGCTGTGTGTAGAAGGGAAGTGAAAAATAGTGCTTAGGTTGTGTGTTCGAGGTTGAGATTGAATGCATCAATAGATAGAAAGACCTTGTTGTTGTTGTTAGTCTCCAGTAAGTCAAATTTGACTCCTTTTGACTGTAGGTCTGATAAGACAAATCACTGCCAGATCCTATGCCATCTTCCTGCCCATCGGCAGGTTTGAGGTCATTGTTCCGGTTATGGAGCCAGTCCGTGTCATGAAGAGTTTCCCCAGATCCACATGATGTCCTCTTCTCGCAACTGGTCTTTCCTAACGACATGACCAAAATCAGCATGACAAAAATTTGCCATTCTCTCTTCTAGGAACATTCTGTGAAGAGTGTCCTGGCTCAATTTCCTCCAGGACAGATTTGCTCATTCTCCTGGCCACACACAGTATAATCCACACATGGTCTTTGCCATCAATGCCATTCAAATGCCTCAATCCTTCTGAGAATCCTGGTCCTCACTGTTTTCCCCATTAGAAACTCCATTTCTCGCAGCTTGCTTCAGATCTGCTGAAGTGGAATCTGAGTTTCTGTTAGGCCCCAAGGGCATTTTATTTGTGTGCCTGCTAGAAGCACGGCTGGGGAACAACGTCTGGCCCATATAAGTGCTTTATAATTATTGGTTGTGATCAGTGTCATTATTTATTACTCCATCTAATCTTTCCAGCACACTCACAGGTCAGGAAACCAAGATTCTGAGCCTGTCAGTGCCTTTGCTGAGGCTACCCCTCAGGAGAGGGCAGGGGCTACATGCAAACCGAATATAGGATCAGGCCAACATTTGGATCACTCTGAATGGAGACACAGTCAATGCTCATTAACCAGTCACTCCCCATTGCCTTCGTTACCCAACCCTTATCAACCGTGACTCTGCTTGCTGTGTATGGATTTCCCTATGGATTCTGCATATTTTATATCAATCTCATTATGGTCTGACTTGTTTCACTCAGCAGGAGGTGTTCAAGGTCCCTGCATAGTGTAGCATGTTCCAAAACATCATTTCTTGTTTTTCCCTTGTCCCTGGGTTTGTTAACACCACTTCCGGCCAGTGCGATCACGAGGTGCCCAAGGGACCAGATATAAGGCATCATGCAAAAAAAAAAAAAAGATATAAGTGTGTGTATGTATGTGTATTTATGTGTATATGTATATATGCATGTGTATATATATATTATATTAAATGAAGGGGGAAGTGCAGAGTGGAGACCCAAGGCCCACGTGTCGGGCAATGGAGATCCCATCATAGAGGGGCTTAGGAGAGGAGATGGGTTAATTAGGGTGTGAGGTAGTATCGATGAAGAACACAGCTTTCCCCCAGATCCTGGATGCTTCCTCCCCCCAACTACCATGATCCGAATTCTACCTTGCAGGGCTGGATAGGACAGAGGCTGTACACTGATACATATGAGGGTTGGAGATACAGGGAATCCAGGGTGGATGATACCTCCAGGAACAAGGGCGTGAGGGACGATGCTGGGAGAGTGGAGGGTGAGTGGGTTGGAAAGGGGGAACTGATTACAAGGAGCCACATGTGACCTCTTCCCTGGGAGAGGGACAGCAGAGAAGGGGGGAAGGGAGACCCCGAATAGGGCAAGATATGACAAAATAACGAGGTATAAATTACCAAGGGCATATGAGGGAGGGGGGAAAAGGGAGGGAGGGGGGGAGGGAAAGAGGACCTGATGCAAGGGGCTTAAGTGGAGAGCAAATGCCTTGAGAATGATTGGGACAGGGAATGTATGGGTGTGCTTTATACAATTGATGTATGTATATGTATGGATTGTGGTAAGAGTTGTTGGAGTCCCTAATAAAATGTAAAAGAAGAAAAGAGAAAAAAATGATTAGGGCAAAGATTGTACAGATATGCTTAATACAATTGATGTATGTATATGTATGAACTGTGAAAAGAATTGTATCAGCCCCAATAAATTGTTAAAAACAAAACAAAAACAAAACAAAAAAAAAACATCATTCCTTTTTAAAGGCTGAATAATATTCCATTGTATGACTTAGATATTGTTTGGTTTATCCATTCTTCGGGCCCTGGGCACTTTGGTAATAGTCACCTTTCAGCTATTGTGGGTAGTGCTGCAGTGAACTTGTATACCACTATCTCTTTGAGTCTCTGTTTGTTATTCTTTGAGGTATATGCTTAGATGTAGAATTGTGAGGTGGTCAAGGATTTCCTCTTCCTTGGATCCATGTTCAACGCTCATGCAAGCAGCAGTCAAGAGCTTAAAAAATGCATTGCATTGTATTGGCTAAATATTCACAAGACCTCTTTAGAGTATTGAAAAGCAGGGATGTTATTTTGAGAACTAAGGTGCATCTGACACAAGCCATAGTATGTTCAAACACTTCCTATGCATGCAAAATTTGGAGATTAAATAAGGCAGGCCAAAGAAGAATCGATGCATTTGAATTATGGTGCTAGGAAAAAAGAACCATAGAAAATACTATGGACTACCAGAAGCACCAATAAACTTGTCTTGGAAGAAGCACAGGCCAAATGCTCCTTAGAAGTAAGGATGGCCAGATTTTGTCACCCTTTGGACATGTACTTTCAACATGTTGTCAGGAGAGACCAGGCCCAGGAATAGGACATCATGCTTGGTAAAGTGGAAGGGCAATGGAAAAGAGGGAGGCTCTCATGAAATGGATGGACATTGGGGCTGCAGTAATGGGATCAAACATAAGAACAATTGTGATGAGGGTACCGGGTGGCGTTGTGTTCTGTTTGACATAGGGTTGTTATGAGTGGGAACCAACAGGACCGACCCTAACAACAATAGTAAATCTCTGACTTGTTAAGAAGAAACAAGCATTTTTCATTTCCTCTATGAGCCAGGCACTGCGAAGACCCTGAAGGTCCAGATAGAAACAGCACTTGGCCCCTACCCATGATGGGTTCCCAGGCTAGGGGTGAGGCAGCAGATCTCCACTTTTGGATGAGACCTATGCAGCCCCCTTGGGGTTCCAGTGTGTGCTGGAGAGACTCCAGTTAACTTTGCCTTTCTCTATACCCGCCTTTAGGGAAGTGGAAGAACTTTAGAATAAAGCATCCTCTGAGATTTCTATTGCACAATTAGACAAAAGGAAACCAATGGTGGCTAAAGAGAGTGAACAGAGAATCCAGAGCTGTGTCTGGGTCCTGGGCCATGCAGCTATCAATCAGCACAGTTGAGTTCAGGAATCAGGAAGCGAAGATCCTCAATATCTGGATCCAGTAGGTATAGAAGGCATAGCTTCAAAGATAAAGAAGGATAAGCCCTCTTTCGCTTTCAGGAGGAACTCACACAGGGAGAATTCATTCAGGTGGGACTGCACTAAAGCCTTAGAACTGGGAGGGTCCATAGGAGCATGTTTACTGGGAATGGTGCCTTCCCATTCAAGAGCTTCTATCATATTCCAGCTCATGAATGGTCTTTGCCAAGTGCCTTGGTTCTTTTGCTGTGACTTCTGTGGCATCAATTGAACTCTCCATCCCCTCCAGCCAGGAGCAGTGGCAGGAAAAATCTATTAGGGAGAAGTGAGAGGGTGAGCTAGGAGATATTCCGTACACAGATTGCAGTCTCCTTCAGTAAAGGCCCTGTGGGGTGGGGACTTAACTTTTCTGATTCTCTCCTATTAGAAGTCAACACGGAGCTAAAGAAGCATGAATGGAAGAAAGCAGGATAATGAGCTGACAGCTTTTCCATAAAGAAATAATAGCCAGAAAGGCTCCAAGTTGGGATGAGGCATGGTGGGGAGGGGAACACATGTGCTGCTACCAAGAGGAGAGTGAGGAGCAAGAGACCAGCAGAGGCTAGTCTCAAAGCCATCTCCAATAACATTTCCCCAACAGGCTGTTTTCCTCTCTCCACTGTATACACGTCAGCCTTCACCTCCACCAAGCACCGAAACCCCCCATTCCTCCCACCAATTGGTCCAGGTTGCTATGGGAACTATGGGAGTACTAAGTGGTTCCCTCTATTACTACCTACCTCCCTGATTTCAGCAGCAAAAAGTTTTATAACTGGGGGTCCACCACTACATGGGGAACTGTATGAAAGTGTCATGAAATTAGGAAGGTTGAGAACCACTGTCTGAGAGGAAGACACAAATGTTGGTATAGTAGAGGAGCAGCAAAGGAGAGGCAGCCCCCACAAGTTGGAATAGCACAGTGGCTGCAACAAAAAGCACAAGCAAGGAAGCACGGTGAGGATGGCACAGGGCAGTGTTTCATTATATTTGAATAGAGTTACTGTGAGCTGAATCCCACTCTATGGCACCTAAATACAATAACAAAAGACTTGTGCTTCTAACAATGTGTTTAAATATATCTAAAGAAAAATTCTTCATAGTTTAGAGCAGCGGTTCTCAACCTGTGGGCCAGGACCCCGTTTAGGTGATGAATGACCCTTTCACAGGGGTGTCTCAGTACATAATGGTAGCAAAATTACAGTTATGAAGTAGTAATGAAAATAAATTTATGATTGGGGGCTATGCACTACATCAGGAATGGTATGAAAGGGTTGTGAAATTAGGGAGGTTGAGAACCACTGGCCTAAAGGAAGACAGAAATCTTGGTAGAGTAGAAAGCCAGCAAATGAGAGGCAGACCCCCAAATGATGGATTAGCAGAGTGGCTACAACAATGAGCGCAAGCAAAGAGCCACTGTGAGGATTGCATAAGTGGTGGCAGCATTTCATTATATTGTGCGTAGAGTTGCTGTGAGCCGAAACTACTGGACAGCACCAACAACAATAACTACAGGACTTGTGCTATTCACAATATGGTGACGTAGATCCTAAGAGAAACTACTGTTAATTTAGAGCAGCGATTCTCAACCTGTGGGTCGCGACCCCTTTGGGGGGGTGTCAAATGACCCTTTCACAGTGGAGGCCCAATTCATAACTACAGCAAAATTAAAGTTGCGAAGTAGCAATGAAAATAATTTTACGATTGGGGGTTCATCACTACATGAGGAAATGTATGCAAGGGTCATGGCATTAGCATATTTGAGAACCACTGCCCTAGAGGAAGACACAAATCTTGGTACAGTAGAGGGGCAGCAAAAGAGAGGCAGCACTCCAAAAGTTGCATTAGTACAATGGCTGATACAATGAGCACAAGCAAAATCACCACTGTGAGGATCGCACAAGATGGGGCCGGGTTTCATTATATTGTGCATACAGTTGCTATGAGCCAACACACACTAAAAGGCACCTAACAATAAAAAACAGGACTTGTGGTTAGAAGAATATTCTGAAGTAGACCTTAAGAGAAACTCCTATTAATTTAGAACATTGGTTCTCAAACTGTGTGTCGTGACACCTTTGAGGAGACTAATGAACCTTTCCCATGGGTGGCCTGATTCCTAACAGAAGCAAAATTACAGTTATGATGTAGCAATGAATATATTTTATGGTTGGGATGTCACCACTACATGAGGAACGGTGTGAAATGGTAGAGGCAATCAGAAAATTAAGAATTACTGCTCTAGAGGAAGACACAAATCTGTGTATAGAAGGGCAGGAAAAGAGGCAGTGACCAACAAGATGGATTGGCACAGTGGCTGCAACAATGAGCATGAGCAAAAGAACCACTGTGAGGAAGGCACAGGACGGGAAAGCATTTCATTACACGGTGCATAGAGTTGGTATGAGCCAAAACCCACTCGAAGGCAGCCAAAAACAACAGGACTTGTGCCTCTAACAATATGCTGAAGTAGACCTTAAAAGAAACTCCTCTTAGTGTAGAGTAGCAGCTCTCAAACTGTGGATCACAACGTTTTAAGGGGGAGGAATGACCATTTCACATGTGTGGCCTGATTCATAACAGTAGTAAAATTATAGTTATGAAATAACAAGGAAAATAATTTGATGATTGGGGGGTGTCACCAGTACAAGAGAAATGGTGTGAAAGAGTCGTGGCATTAGGAAGGTAGAGAACCACTGCCCTAGAGAAAGACATAAATCTGGGTACAGTAGAAGGGCAGCAAAAAAGAGGCAACCCACAGCAAGATGGAATACGACAGTGGCTGTAACAATCCGAGCAAGCAAAAGAACCACTGTGAGTATGGCACAGGACAGGACACCTTTCCACCATATTGTTCTTAGAGTAGCTGTACGTCGAAAGCTATGCGACAGAATCTAACAACAATAACTACGGGATTTGTGCATCTAACAATAGGGTGAAATAGATATTAAGAGAAACTCCTCTTAGTTTAGACCAGCAGTTTTCAATCTGTGGGTCGCGACCGCTTTTGGCGGTCAAATGACCCTTTCACAAGTATGACCCGATTCATAACTGTAGGAAAATTACAGTTACAAAGTAACAATGAAATTAATTTTATGATGTGAGTCACCACTACATGAGGAACTGTATGAAAGGGTCATGGCATTAGGAAATTTGACAACCACTGCCCTAGAGGAAGACAAAATTCTTGGTACAGTAGAAAGGCCACAAAAAAGAGGCAGCTACCCAAAAGTTGGTTTAGCACAGTGGCTGCTACAATGAGCGCAAGTGTAAGAACCACTGTGGCATAGGACGGGAAAGTGTTTCTTTGCATTGTGCATAGAGTTGTTATGAGCCAAAACCCAGTCAATGGTACCTAACAACAGAACTTCTGCATCTACAAATATGCTGAATTCTATCTTAAGAGAATCTCCTCTTAGTTAGAGCAGAGGATCTTCACCGGCATGTCACAACCCCTTTGTAGTGTGGAATGAAAATTACACAAGGGTGTCATGATTCATAACAGTAACAAAATTACAGTTATGAAGGTGCAATGAAAATAATTTTATGGTTGGGGGTCTCAACTAAATGAGAATCAGTATGAAAAGAAAATGGCATTAGGAAAGTTGAGAGCCACTGCTCTAAAGGAAGACCCAAATCTTGGTACAGAAGGGCAGGAAAAGAGAGGCAGTCCCCAACAAGATACATTAGCACAGTGGCTGAACATAATCAAAGAACCACTATGAGGAGGGCACAGGACAGGGAGGCATTCCTTTATAATGTGCATAGAGTTGCTATGAGACACGCCCACTCTACGGCACCTAACAACAACAACAAATGGACTTGAGCTTCTAACAGTATGGTGAAGCAGACCTTAAGAGAAACTCCTCTGAATTTAGAGCAGCAGTTCTCAACATGTGGGTCGTGACCAATTTGGGGCTTAGACGAACCTTTTACAGGGTGGCACTTTTCATAACAGTAGCAAAACTAGAGTTATGAAGTAGCAAAGAATATAATTTTATGATTGAAGGTCTACCACTACATTGGAAAGTGTTGTGGAATAGGAAGGTTGAGATCACTGTCCTAGAGGTTGACACAAATATTGGTGCAGTAGAAGGGCAGCAAAAGAGAGGCAGCCCCTACAATTTAGAATAGCTAAGTGGCTGCAACATAGAGCCCAAGCAAAGAACCACTGTGAGGAATGCACAGGATGGGTCAGCGTTTCAGTACATTGTACATAGAGTTGCTGTGAGCCAAAACCCACTCGATTGCACCTCACAACAGCAACAACAGGACTTGGGCGTCTAACAATATACTGAACTACATCTTAAAGAAACACTTCTTAGTTTAGAGCAGCGGTTCACAACCTGTGGATCAGGACCTCTTTGGGGCTTGAGCTACCCATTCACAGGGGTTGGCCTCTTCTTATTAGTAGCAAAATAACAGGTATAAAGTAGCAACGAAAATAATTTTATGAATGGATGTTCACCACAACATCAGGGACTTCATTATAGTGCCAAGGAATTACGAAGTTTGAGAACCACTGGTTTAGAGCATAGTAAATCTGATTAAATACTACCTATTTTAACACGAATGAAGTTGGAAAGTAATGGAAATTGGGAGAGGACAGATGTATAAAATTCCTATGAGGCAGAATTGCTCTACATCATAGAGTAGCTAAGACAATGAGAAGATATGAAGTCAAAGAGCTGTAGAGGAAATTCCATAGGACACGTGGCAACAGCTTTATGCTCTTGTTAACCCCTTGGGGCCACCCTATCTTTTGTTGGTTCCCTTAACCCCATCCGCACCACTGTGAACAGTCTTCATTAAACTCTCTTTAATTAAAACTTCTGAATGGTTTGTTTTCTGCTGGACCCCTAACAGATATCATTTAATTTTCTTGATTGCAATTCATCTCTAGCATACAGAAATCTTTCAAGAGTTTGTTTTATGTTTTGTTTTCATCCACAAAAGCATTTACTTCCAGATTTGTTTGTCCTTGTAACAAGATCAATAGTTCTTTCCTCTCCAATGAAACCCAAGTGCTACACTGCCTGAATGCCTATTAAGTTCATGTTTTCCTACATTGAGATCCCAACCATTCCCTACACCAGTGTTTCTCAGCCTTCCTAATGCCGTGACTTTTTCATATATTTCCTCAGTTTGTGGTGACACCTGACCACAAAATTATTTCATTTCTAATTCATCACTGTAATTTTGTTACTGTGATGAATCAGGCCACCCCCGTGAAAGTCTCATTCGACCCCCAAAGGAGTCATGACCCACCAGTTGAGATCCACTACCCTAGACCAACGTTTGGCCCGAGGGCTGTATATGGCCCCCATATCATCAATACCTGCCAGCATCACACATCTCACCAAAGAGAAGCATTTGTAGCCATCACCTTAGGGGTGAGTTCATTAAATATTTGACCTGTATGGCCCCATGAATGACATTATAAATCACATGATCCTTGGCAGAAAAACAAGTATCCAGCTCCTGCTCTAGACCAAAAGTTCCGAAACTTATTCTGCCTACTGCCCTCTTTTCAGAAAAAGAAATTACTCAGGGACCCCTGGTAATGAAAGAATTTTGTACTATAGCTCACCATCCAGGATAAAATGTAGATATCTGCTTTGTAGATCCCTGGATTTTTCCATGCCAAACAGATGGTGGTGTTGCCCACTGTGGGAAATGAGACTCTAGGTAAATCAGGTTTGTTTTCACTCTCTGTGCAAGAATTTCAGTTGAGGAGCAAGATCTGTCTTGAAAGAAGTGTATCCAGAATGCTCCTTAGAGGCAAGAATGGCTAGAATTCGTCTCACATACTTGAACATCAGGAGCTATGAGGAGCAACATCATAGAGAAGGCCATCATGCTTGGTAAAGGGGTACCAAAAAGAGGAAGGCCCTCACCAAGATGGATGGACAGTTTCTGCAGCAATAGTCTAAAACATAACAATTGTTGAGAATGGCACAGAACAGGAAGTGTTTCTTTCGGTTGTACAAAGAGTCGCTGTGAGTTGAAACCAACTTGACAGCATCCAACACAACTAGATGTGGAGAAAGCATGGCCTGGTCTGTGTACAGTGACCCCAGCGAGGTTCCTCGTCCATTTTTTTGTTTAAATGGGCCAGGTGCTCTCACAAACCACCTCTTCAATAGACAACTTAGATTTTTTCTTTCATCCCAGGAACCATTCTGAAATTTAAAATGACCATTTGACACTGAGTTGATTGTGATTCAGGGCAATTCATAGGATTTCCAATGGGCATATCCTTTCAGAAACAGATGGCCAGACTTTCTTCCAAGGTATTCTGGGTGCGCTTGAGCCTCCTACGTTTCTGTTAATGGCCAAGTGTTTTCACCATTTGTACTATCCAGGATTGACTTCCAGCTCTATATATCCTTAAAATTGACATCTCTCCTCTCTTTGTAAAGTCATGACCATTGCTGTGTTTCAGTCGATTTACCGTATTCAAATATAGAAATGACAAATAATTCTACCATCTCACAGAAAATGTCAGAAACTCGTTGCTCTCATTTAATAGTGGCGTGGGTGATTACATATTGGACTGCTAATCCCAAAGTCAACAGTTCAAAACGACCAGCCACTCTCAGGGAAAAAGATGAGGCTTTCCACTCCTACCAAGTTACAGTCTCAAATAACCACAGGAGCAGTTGGACCCTGTCCTATAGGGTAGAACTCAGGTCATGGTGAGTCAGAGTGGACTGGATGGCAGTGAGTTGGCTTGGTTTTTGGAATCCCCTCCTACCACAATATCACACAATTACTAAGTTCATGTTATGTACCAGTGTTCTAAGCATTGCATGTACATTCACTCATTTCATCCCACTGGTGGTGGTGTGGGTGAAGCATTAGAACTGCTAACCAGAAGGTCGGTGGTTCAAACCCACCAGCTGTTCTTCGGGATCAAGATTGGGCTGTCAGCTCTCATAAAGTTGTTCAGGGTTGGACATCTGCCGGGACAGTTATTACTTTATCCTGCCGAGTTGCTATGGGTCTGAATGAACTCAAGAGCAGTGGGGTTTTGGTGGCTTTTGCAACCCTTTTAAGAGGAGCGCTGGTGGGGCAATAGAGAAGCCCTTGACTATTTACCACAAGCTCAGAAAAACCCTCAGCAGCTTCCCCTGAGAATGATGCATCAATTTTCTCCAGGACAAGTCACAGCTTATAGGAACACCTCTAGAATGGTTCCACTCTGTCCTGCAGGCTCACTATGAATTGGAATTGACAGACCCATTGGTAGTGAGTGCATCAGCTCCCGACTATTGGTGAGAACATGAATGCACAGAAAAGTGAAACAATCTAGCCCAGAGGTGACCAGGTTATCAAAGGGGGAGCTAGATTTCATATCCCAGCAGACCAACCTCAGAGACTACAGGCTTAGCTCCACACTCTGCTGATGTCTTGACTACAAGTGGTTGGATTTTGCATCCCTTCCCCTACACATCATCTCCACTGTCCAATATCGATCAATGTTAGCATGAGAACTGAAGAGTCACACTCTAGCCCTGCCCAATCCCACACGTACAGGTGAGAAAAAAATGGTGAGACCACTGGGCAGTTTTAGCTGCCACCTCTACTTCCACCGCCTCAATGCACACAAAAAGAAGTCAGAGAAAGCATTTTTGGCCTTGCCACCACTCCTTAGCCCTGACACTTTGGGGCCTGTCCACTCTCTTGGACACCCAGAAGACGGCTACCTGGGAACTTCCCCTGGGGCACTTGGGGACAAAGGAAAGGGCACACGCCTGCAATGAAATTCACACTGTAACAACTTGTTTCCCCCTTGGAGAATGACACCGTTAGCTGCTTCAATTGTGCATGAAATATAAATTACATGACTCAGAGGTATCATGTCGGAGCAGCCATGATGCTAAGTGATGAGGCTCTCCATCGAGCAGCCCCTCTCCAACCAGCAGGTCCAAAGAAACCCAAGACCCGAGGCTGACAGCTGAGAACGAGGTTCTGTGTTCTTTGAGTGTGCCTGCTTTATAGAGCCCACAAGGGAGAATCTTTCCGGGTGACCCAGGATGCCAGGCTGGAATGTTCCAGCCATCTGCTGTCATCACACTGGACCTCCCATTTTCTTTAAACGGAGTCGAATGCTGAACAGTACTCTTTCCTTCCCTAACCCCCAGAAAAGTAGGAAAAAGGTGGTGGTGATTGTGGTAATATCCTTCTTGCTAAGGAGTTTTGGTGATGCTGTGGGTTAAGCATCTCACTACTAATCACAAGGCCAGCAGTTCAAATCCACTAGCTGTTCTGAGAGGGAGAAAGATGAGGCCGTCTGACAATGGACAAATTTATGGTGTCAAAAACCCACACAGGAAGTTCTACTATTTCCTCTAGGATTGCTATGCATCTGAATTGGCTGGATTCACCAGAAGTAGGTTTTGCTTCTTCAGAGTGTATTTGTACATGTGTGTGTACATGTGCGTGTGCGTGCCTGTGAGTGCGTGTGTCTGCATTGTCGCTTGTGTGGTTTGGAAGCCCAGAGCAGGCAGACCGAGGCTGCATAAGAAGCAGTTGAGAAGAGAGAAGGGTGAGATCCTTCAAGAGGTAGATAGATCCAAACTCATTTCCCAGATCCCTTCTATATTCATTCTGCCTCCCATTCATAACTCTTTCTGGCTCAAATTACTCCGTACTCTCTCCCGGGCTAGCGCCCCACAGCTTTCTACCCCATTTCACCACTAGATCTCTGGACACTACTCTAAATCAGCTTGAGATACTCAATGATTGATGAGCTGCTGAAGGATTGGATCAGCCACCCTTCTTTGTGTCCATGAAAGAATTTTCCAAAACCTCATGTCACAAGCAGGTACCCTTGCTTTTAGAGAAGAGGCATAGGCTAATTTGTATGTTTCCACCTTGAGAGGGCCAAGCACCACCATGTACAATTAGTAGATAACCATAAGTGTGTCACTTTTGTGGTCACTACACATCTCCTTTGGAGGACCCATTTGCCCCTCTCCTAGCACCGTGATCCCTGGTGCCATGGCTAGACTGGGATGGGACATCCATGTGCTCAACCAGGAACTGCCAGGTGGAATCAGAGCCACTGCCCCCTCTGCAGAGCCTCTGTGAGGACCGGGAGTTTGGAAACACAGCCTAAAGCTGCGGGAGGAGAAATTTAGGAAATTATCACGCATTTATGCTAATGACAACTGTACAAAGCCCACAAATGCCCTGCCACTGAGCAGAGCCAAAAGAAGGAAAAGCCAAAATCTACATATGGGTACAGGAAGACCTCTGGAAGGTGTCCCTGTGGGGTCCGGGGAAGCGGGAGAGTGGACTTGAGGAGGCTCAAGGGCTCAGGCTGGGAAAGAGCCAGGATGCCTGTCGACAAACCCCTTCAGACCAGACACAACCAGAGGAAGTTCAACTCTCTCTCTTTGTCTCTCTGCCTAACCACCAACCTCTTACCCAGTGCAGGAGATTCTTTGAACAGGGTCCACAGGGCCAGATGTGAGACCTAGCAGCTCCTGTTACTACCCTGGCTTGGGATACCTCCCACTTTCTGGAAATGCAAATATTTTCTTGGACTTTGATCAAGACCAAGATCAACCCTACCCTCCCCCTTTTCTCACAGTGGCACTTGGTCAGAATGGAAAATAGCGCTCAACTGCCATGCCCTCTGCCTCTTTATTCCTTGTTCTATTTGAACCAACGGCTGCAAAAAAATCACAAAACTGCCAGATGGAGGGCAAGGCAGTGCTTTCTTTTCAGACTTCCCTCTCATTCTTTCTCTGGTCGCATCATCATTCCAGGTACAGCAAACTCATTGCAGTCCAGTCAATTCCTTATGTAAGTTTTCCAAGGTTGTACAACATTACTGGAACAGACAGTCCCATCATTTTACCATGAAGCAGCTGGTGGGTTTCAACTGTCAACTTTTCAGCTAGCCATTCAACATTTACATGACAGTGCCTTCAGAGTGGTGAGTCATATTCTGCAGACACCGTGGGAAAGAATCATTCTTCTGCCTTATTTTCATAAGGTGGGTTACTAGGTAGGCAGGTGTGAGGCAGGTGTAAGTAGAAATCAACTTGATGGCAACAAACAACAACACCGATGTCATTGTTTTGGGGCTGGGGAACTGAGACCTATGAGGCATGGAGCTAAGTAACAGCTACTTCAGGTTTGTTAGGCACTTCGTCGTTGAGCTCTGTTCTAGATACTGGTTATACAGCTAAAAGGAAGGTGGCATCTCTGTTCCTGGGATTGAGAGATGCGAGGGGTTGGAAAAATTCCTGTCCTTTTAGTAGTGGGTGTAGATTTTCTTTCTGTTTTTAGATGCCATTGAGTCAATTCCAACTCCTAGCCACCCTATGGACAATAGAACGAAACACCACCCAGTCCTGCACCATCCTCTCAATAGTTGTTATGGTTCAGCCCCTTGTTGCAGCCACTGTGTCAATCCATTTACTGAAGGTCTTCCTCATTTTCGCTTATCTCTCTTCACCTAGCAGGATGTCCTTACTCCTCCAGGGACTGATCTCTCACTAACAGTATGTCTAAGGTACATGAGGCGAAGTCTCACCATTCTTGCTTTTAAGGAGTATTCTGGCTGTACTTCTAACCCACATTTGTTTGTTCTTTTGGCAGTTCATAGTACTTCCAATATTATTCACCAGCATTCCAATATAAATGCATTGATCCTTCTTTGATCTTCCTTTTCAATGTCCAACTTTCACATGCATACAAGACCATTGAACATATGACTCAGGTGGCTTTAGTCAGGTACACCTTAAGCTTCAAGGTAACATCCTTGCTCTTAAACACTTTGGAGAACACTTTTGAAAGAGATCTCTGGCTGCAACGCAAGGACCCTTTAAGGATGAAGAGGCGGGGCGCACAGGTGGAAGCCCATGGCCCCTTCAAGCCTTGGCCTATTTGGCAGCAACTGGAGCCACTATTGAGGACAAGGCAAGAGGCCAGCCAGCACTTTCTTGGAGGCCAAGGGCTCAGGACCTGAGCAGGCCAAGCTCTGAGCGCTGAGTGAGCCAGCCTCAGAACCACACCATCTCCATGGGCCAAAATGACCTGATGGGCAAGGCCTAGGGCTTCACAGACCAGGTGTGGTTCCTGCGGCCTCCCCGCCCTCTCCCAGACTCCTGCCCACCCGGGCCTTGCCACCATAACCCGTGATGTAGGTCTGCAGCCCACCTGGTGCCTGCCCAGGCACCAGAACTCCTGCCCTGCCTGGCCCACCCACCTGAGACCTCACTCCAGACCCCATGTCCCAACCCTGGTCCTGCTCCAGGCCCCCTCCCTGCCCAAGACTTTGTTAGTCTGGTTGGTCATGAGGGATGGAAAGGAGGAGGGACGCTGCCCAGGCCCCTGCACTCCATCCAACTTGGGATGCTCTGGGTTGGTCCAGCCCACAAGGTGGCTTCCCTCCCACAGGCCCATATACCCAGAACTCCATTGGACCCACTGGGTACATGAGGCCTCCCCATCAAAGGCTCGGGATATGTGCCCACAGCCTGGAATGGGATCCTAGCTTGCTAGAGCCCCACTCCCCTCCCCTTAAGCCCCAACAACTTAAGATCCCTAGAAAGTGTCTGTTTGTGGGGGCCCTTGTGGGGTCACACTCTGGCTGTGAAGGGCTGGGCTATGGCTTTTGGCACTTGTCTTCTCCATTCTGAACCTTTAGACCATTGGTCCTTCCACGGGGCAGTTCTACAGGAGTAGCAGGGAACTCTATTCGGGAGTGAAGTTGGCCAGATTTGAGTAGGGGGTGCCCTGGCAGGGATGCCAACTTGGGAGAAAAGCCCATCTCCCCTTTCTCTTTCCCAGCTGCAAAAAAATTTAAAAAGGAAGAGGTCTCATAGAGCAGATTTACCCAATGCAATACGTCCTTTGGGTTCTTGACTGGTGCTCACGTGATCATTTATTGTGGATCGCAGCAAGAAGATAGCACTGATCACTTCACTATTTTCTCCATTTATCATGATCATGTTGTAGATGACAGGGACATAATTACATATAAATATGTCCCTGGGACCCAACTCCTGGGGAGTCCCAAACAACTTGATGAAAAGGAAAACAAGAGAGTGAAGACAAGCACTCTGAGCCTAGGTTGGAAGGACAGTCCTTTGTGAATAGAGAGCTTCAAGGGTATTGGAGTTCCTGGAGGAGGGCAAAGAGTTCCACACTCAACTATTCAACAAATCAGTGGCAGTTGAAACCCACACAGGGGCACCATGGAGGAAAGGCCTGGAAACCTGCTTAAAGCCTATAGTCTTGAAAGTCCTATGGAATCCACACATAAGGCACCATGAGTCAGAATCAACTCTCTCGTGCCTGTTTTGGTTTGGATAGAGGAGCTATTAGAAGCAGTGGGGTATAATGTTGAATCCAAGAAGAGGAAGGATTTGGTCACCATTAAAGTGACTTCTGACCCAATTAATAACAATCATACAGACTTTTGTCGGAGAAAGATGAGGATTTCTACGGCTGTAAATATTTAGTGTCAGAAACCCACATAGACAGTTTTACCCTGCCCTATACAGTCGCTGATTTGGTGTCAACTGGATGGTACTAAGATAGCAACTATCTGCTGAAAGGTTGCCATGTGGAAGAGCTTTTGCCAAGTCCGCTATGGTTATGCCTATGATCATTGTGGGAGACAAAGGTCCTGCTTAAGATTAATGTCTCTGTTGTCAAATCGCTCCATTGTCCAGTCTTGGCTCTATGTACTTCTAGCTGTATAACCTCGGAAAAATCATTGAATCCCCTTTGTTCTGCTGTGTGTACAAGGGAAGTGAAAAATAGTTCTTAGGTTGTGTGTTCGAGGTTGAGATTGAATGATAGAAAGACCTTGTTGTTGTTAGTCGCCAGCAAAGCAAATTTGATTCCTTGTGACCTTATGCCGGATAGGACAAATTACTGCTAGATCCTATGCAATCTTCCTGCCCATTGGCAGGTGTGAGGTCATTGTTGCGGTTATTGTGCCAGTCCGTGTCATGAAGAGTTTCCCCAGATCCACTATTTTACCAACATGATGTTCTCGTCTCGCAATTAGTCTTTCCTAACGATATGTCCAAAATCAGCATGACAAAATTTTGCCATTCTATCTTCTAGGAACACTCTTCGAAGAATGTCCTGGTTCGATTTCCTCCAGGACTGATTTGCTCATTCTTTTGGCCACCCACAGTATACTCAATACATGGTCTTTGCCATCACGGTCATTTGAATGCCTCAGTCCTTCTTAGAATCCTGGTCCTCACTGTTGTCACAGTTAGAAACTCCATTTCTCACAGCTTGCTTCAGATCTGCTGAAGTGGAATCTGAGTTCTTGTAGGCCCCAAGGACATGGCATTTGTGTGCCTGCTAGAAGCACTGAGGAACAACGTCTGGCCCATAGTAAGTGCTTATAATTGTTCATTGCGATCCGTGTTATTATTTATCATCCCATGTAATCTTTCCAGCACACGCACAGGTCAGGAAACCAAGATTCTGAGCCTGTCAGTGCCTTCACTGAGGCTACCCCTCAGGAGAGGGGAGGGGCTGCATGCAAATCAAATACATGATCAAACCAGTTGGCCTGGGTGAAGGGACTTTCAATGCTAAAATAGAGGAACGGGTTGTTGGGTATGTGGGAGGAAAGGCATCTAAAGAAAGTCAGCAGAGTGCTCCAAGGCTCTGGAGTTCTGACTACAAAGACACATAACCTTGTTCCACACCTCCTCTTTTCTGGCAGTGACATAAGCCGAGCATTTTCTCTTTTTCCCTGTACAATCCAGTGAAGAACATTCAAAATGATGTACAACCACCACCCCCATCTAGTTCCAGAACATGTGGATCACTCTGCATGGAGACGCAGTCAGTGCTCATTAACCAGTCACTCTCCATTGCCTTCGTCACCCAGCCCTTATCAACAGTGACTATGCTTGCTGTCTCTACGGATTTGCCTATGGATTCTGCATATTTCATATCAATGTCTCATTTTGGTCTGACTTGTTTCACTCAGCAGAAGGTTTTCAAGGTCCCTTCATGGTGTAGCATGTTCCAAAGCATCATTCCTTTTTAAAGGCTGAATAATATTCCATTGTATGACTTAGATATTGTTTGGTTTATCCATTCTTTGGAGGCCAGGCATTTTGGTAATAGCCACCTTTCAGCTCTTGTGGGTAGTGCTGCAGTGAACTTGTATAGCACTATCTCTTTGATTTTCTGTTTGTTTTTCTTTGAGGTATATGCTTAGATGTAGAATTGTGAGGTGGTCAAGGATTTCCTCTTCCTTGGATCCTGATCAACACTCATGCAAACAACAGTCAAGAGCTTAAAAAATGCACAGCATTGTATTGGGTAAATATTCACAAGAACTCTTTAGAGTATTGAAAAGCAGGGATGTTGTTTTGAGAACTAAGGTGCATCTGACATGAGCCATAGTATGTTCAAACACTTCCTATGCATGTAAACTTTGGAGATTAAATAAGGAATTCCAAAGAAGAATCGATGCATGTGAATTATGGTGCTAGGGAAAGAAAAAAACATTGAAAGTACCATGGACTACCAGAAGTACCAAGAATTTTGTCTTGGAAGAAGCACAGGCCAAATGCTCCTTAGAAGTAAGGATGGCCAGATTTTACCACCCTTTGGACATGTACTTTCAACATGCTGTCAAGAGAGACCAGGCCCTGGAAAAGGACATCGTGCTTGGTAAAGTGGAGGGGCAATAGAAAAGAGGAAGGCTCTCATGAGATGGATGGACATGGGGGCTGCTGTAATGGGCTCAAACAGAAGAACAATTGTGATGAGGGTACCGGGTGGCGTTGTGTTCTGTTTGACATAGGGTTGTTATGAGTGCGAACCAACAGGACCGACCCTAACAACAATAGTAAATCTCTGACTTGTTAAGAAGAAACAAGCATTTTTCATTTCCTCTATGAGCCAGGCACTGCGAAGACCCTGAAGGTCCAGATAGAAACAGCACTTGGCTCCTGCCCATGATGTGTTCCCTGTCTAGGGGTGAGGCAGCAGACCTCCACCTTTGATTGAGACCTATGCAGCCCCCTTGGGGTGCCAGTGCATGCTGGAGAGACTCCAGTTAATTTTGCATTTCTCTATACCCTCCTTTAGGGAATTGGAAGAACTTTACTCTAGAACAAACCATCCCCAGGGATTTCTTTTCCACAATTAGACAAAAGGAAACCAATGGGAAACAAACAGAGTGAATAGAGAATACAGAGCTGTGTCAGTGTCCTTGGCCATGCAGCTATCAATCAGCACAGTTGAGCTCAGGAATCAGGAAGCGAAGATCCTCAATATATGAATCCACCAGGTGAAGAAGGAGTAGCTTCAAAGCTAAAGAAGGATAAGCCTTCTTTCACTTTCAGGAGGAACTCACTTGGGGAGCACTCAGTCAGGTAGGACTGCACTAAAGCCTTAGAACGAGGAGGGCCCATAGGACCATGTTCACTGCCAGAATGGTGGCTTCCCATTCAAGAGCTTATAGCATATTCCACCTCATGAATGGTCTTTGCCGAGTCCCTTGGTTCATTTGCTGTGACTTCTGTGGCATCACTTGAACACTCCATCCCGTCCAGGCAGGAGCAGTGGCAGGAAAAACCTGTTAAGGAGAAGTGGGAAAGTGAGCTAGGAGAGATTCCGTACCCAGATTGCAGCACAGATCTGGGCTGTCTCCTTCAGCAAAGGCCCTGTGCGGAGGGGACTTGACTTTTCTGATTCTCTCCAGTTAGAAGTCAACACGCAGCTAAAGAAGCATGAATGGAAGAAAACAGGATGATGACCTGACAGTTTTGCCATGAGGAAATAATAGCCAGAATCGCTCCAAGTGGGGATGAAGGGATGGCAGGTGGGGACACACACACATGCCACTACCAAGGGGAGAGTGAGGAACAAGAGACCAGCAGAGGCTAGTCTCAAAGCCATCTCCAACAACATTTGCCCACCAGGCTGTTTTCCTCTCTCCACTCTAGATACGTCAGCCTTCACCTCCACCAAGCACCGAACCCCCCAATGCGGCATTTATCTGCCCATTGCTCCCACCAATTGGTCCCGGTTGCTATGGAAACTATGGGGGAGTAAGGTGATCCTTCTATTACTACCAACCTCTCTGATTTCAGCACAGATCAACCAACCCCTCACCCCAACCCCATATCTAAGTGGAAGGTCCTAGGGGAGAGTAAGGACAAGATAAATTCAACACAAGAAAAGAATAGTGAAAAATGAACAAAGAGAGGGAGTGATGTAATTCCAGAGTGTTAGTCAATTCCTTTTGTCTTCCCAGCAACCATTCTCTCCCCCAGCTTAATCCCTGAAGGAGGAAGGAATGCTCACTGGATGTCTGCCTAGGTGCGGATTCAGGTCACTTGGGGGCTTTTGAGGGTTCCCTTCCAAATTTTCCTTCCTTCCTTCAAAGAAAGTCACTGGAACTCACCAGCCAGAGTGTGCAAGGCTATCATTGAGTTTCCCAGTTAAGGTTTATGTCCTGGGGCAGACTGTAGCTCACAAAATGCCTTCCAGGGATTGCTTCTTCCCTACAAGGTCTTCCAGAATCTTGTCATTCCCCATCCAAAGTTGGAGTTTATGTTTCTTCCCTTGAACGCACGCCGGCCTTATGGCTCTCCAGGAGTAAAATATGGCAGTTGAGGTGCGTTGTGACTTCTGAGGTAATATAACTCCCACCTGGCTCCTGCTCTGCACAAGACCTTCGGAGTCCAGTCGCCTTGCTGTGAGGAAGTGTGATGTAGAGGCCACATGCAGATGCTGACAATAGTCCCCCTTAAAGTCCCAGCAAACACCAGTGGCCATTGTCTGGTACTTACCAGTGGGGAAGCTGTGTGAGATGTCTCCATCATAAGCCATTGCCTGACGTCAAGCCCACAGAAGAATCTGCTAGCTTAGTACTGCCAATCCACAGACCCATAGGAAATAATGACTCATGAGGAAGATAATAATTGACTGCAATTGTGTTTCAAAACAGAAGACATATGCTGCACAGCACTGAAGTTGTAGCTCTGGAGCCAAGGTCCTGACGCAGATGTATTACATTATTTGTTGTCTAGTGATACTTTCTGGTCCTCACCCTTCCCAGCTTCCATGTGTTCACCATTCAAAGCAGCTGGTTCATCACTTATTCTGTAAAAGTATGTGTGGGTAAGTCAGAAAGCATTGCTCCAATACCACAGACACTTCTTAAGCAAAAATATCAATATGTGAGGCGACTGTGTCTAGACATAGCCTCCTTCTTGGTCTACATCCAGGAGGCAAGTTTTGAGATAGAAGAGCCAAATTTGTCCCTCACAAAAATTGAAAAATTATTTCAAAGAAATAAAAATATATTTTAATATTTTTTTTACATTTTCTTAGGGGCTCATACAACTCTTTTCACAATCCACACATATACATACATCAATTGTATAAAGCACATCCACACATTCCCTGCCCCAATCATTCTCAAAGCATTTGCTCTCCACTTAAGCACTCTGCATCAGGTCCTCTTTTTTTTTTTCCCTTCCCTCCCCGCTACCCCCTCCAACCTGAGCCCTTGATAATCCACAGATTGTTATTTTGTCATATCTTGCCCTATCCGGAGTCTCCCTCCCCCCCCCCCCTTCTCTGCAGTCTATCTCCCAGGGAGGAGGTCACATGTGGATCCTTTTAATCAGCTCCTCCACTCACCCTCCACTCTCCCAGCATCGCCCCTCACACCCCTGGTCCTAAAGGTATAGTCCACCCTGGATTCCCTGTGCCTCCAGCTCCCATATGCACCAGTGTACAATCTCTGCCCTATCCAGTCCTGCAAGGTAGAATTCGGATCATGGTAGTTGGGGGGATGAAGCATACAGGATCTGGGGGAGAGCTGTGTTCTTCATCGGTACTACATCGCACCCTGCTTGACCCGTCTCCTCTCCTAAACCCCTCCGTGAGGGGATCTCCAGTGGTCGACACTTGGGCTTCGGGTCTCCACTCTGCACTTCCCCCTTCATTCACTATGGTATATATATATACCACACACACACACACACATATATATATTTTTTTTGGGGGGGAGGGGGCATGATGCCTTATACCTGGTCCCTTTGGCACCTCGTGATCGCACCGGCTGGTGTGCGTCTTCCATGTGGGCTTTATTGCTTCTGAGCTAGATGGCCGCTTGTTCACCTTCAAGCCTTTATGACCCCAGACACTATCTCTTTCGATAGCCGGGCACCATCAGCTTTCTTCACCACATTTGCTTATGTACCTGTTTGTCTTCAGTGATCGTATCATGGAGGTGTGCAGCCACTGATATGATTTTTTGTTCTTTGATGCCTGATAACTGATCCCTGTGGGACCACGCGATCACACAGGTTGGTATGTTCTTCCATGTGGGCTTTGTTGCTTCTGAGCTAGATGGCCGCTTGTTTATCTTCAAGCCTTTGAGACCCCAGTCACTATCTCTTTTGATAGCCGGGCACCATCGGCTTTCTTTGCCACATTTACTTGTTCACCCACTTTGGCTTCAGCAGTTGTATCGGGAGAGTGAGCATCATACAGTGAAAATTTAATAAAAGAAAGTATTCATGCATTGAGGAAGTGCTTGTGTATCTGGATAATAACTGTCCTTGAAAGGTTTCCATTTTACTTCAGAGCCACATGCATGGACCGAGAGACCCGCAGTGTATCCCTGACCCCTGCTCTACAGATTTCTGTAATTATTCTCTGAGGTTTTCTCTGCTCAATACACTTCTAGTCACACGACATACCATGTCCAACAGGGTCGTTTTGGCATCATTGGGGGACGTGGATCACTTGCTTTGACACGTTCTTTGAGCGTACTGTGTCCCTTGAGAGAATCTATCCAGATGATCCCTGTCAGATCCCCAAACCAAAAAAGTCACCATCACCTTCTGAGCTGCCCTCTCTGTTTTGAATTTCACTGGCCCAGCAGATCCCTTCAGAAGCCACAGTTTTGATTAGAAGCTGCCATGTGGGCTAACCAGGGCAACCTTTGCACTTCAGCGCCCACAGAATCTTTCCATCGCTCAAGTTGGGGTCTCAGAAGCTGATTTACTCATCACCACCCTTTGTGCCTGAGCTACCCACCTCAGATTCTCCGTATCAAAGGACTGCCTCCTCTTGACCAACCACATCTCCACCATGTGGCACTTGCAGCACCTGGTCTAGTGGTTCTGGAACCAGACCTTGAACTGGCTCTTTGTCCTGTTCAGGAATCAGGGAAGCCAGGCACTCCTGGCTCACCAGGTACTTGAGCTGCTCACAGGTTCCCTCCAACCCAAAGAGCTACTTCTTGCCATCCATCTCCAGGATCACCTCCCACTCCCCACCCCTTATATTTTATGCACTAGTTTGGGGTGGATGGTTTACAACAAAAATAATAACAACAAACTAGAGTGATGCTGGACATTAGGAATGAGAATTTGGGTTCTATTGCACCATTTGTGGCAACAAACTCATTTTAGCTTTTCAACTTCTCTGCCTGTGTAAACACAGAGGTTCAATTGGTTTTTGTGACCTAGTTGATGGTTAATTTCATGCTGGATACACACGGCAATCATCGGTCACTATTTTATTATAACATGCTGTGATGGAGAGAGACAATTCACAATTTTAGCCCATGTGATGAGTCTGTGCTCCCAAAGAAATAGAAGTCACATAACCAGTGGGCACTCATCTTAGCCATTTGCGGGTGGATGTCAGTCTTAACTATGTCATCTGATAATTTTTTGGTTGTCTATTCTTTGTTATTCATAACGTTTTCATTGGCTAAGTCCTCAAAAGTGGACAGCCTATTTCTTCTATGTAGTCTGCTCTTAGTCTGGACATTCTGTTGAAACTGTTAACCTTGGGTAACCCTGCTGGTATTTGAAATACCAATAATATAGCTTCCAGCATCGCAGCAATACACAAGCCACTGCAGTACAACAAACTGACAGGTGATGAGTACCGGTTTCTGGCTCCCCTGTAGGTAGCTGTCATATTGCTTTGTGCTCCCAAACTTCTTTAAGGTTGTAGACATTAGTGGGCCTCAAATATTAGCAGGCATCAGAATCACCTGGAGGATTTCTTAAGACAGATTGTTGGACTTTACCTTCAGATTTCTAAATACAGTAGTTCTGGAGTGAAGCCCAAGAATGCTCTGTTTGTGCTTAACAAGCTCCCAGATGATGCTGAGGCTGCAGGTCCACAGATCACGCTTTCACTTGCCACCTGTATTCTTCTTCCCCCTCCTGTTAAACCTCTTACAATATGGTTTCCCCCTTCATCATGGTTTCTGTGAAGGGGGAGGGTTAATGCTTTTGGAATATAGTCTAACCTAATGACCTCTGCTCATCCTTTGACCTCCAGTGACCTCTGTGTATCATTAAATGCCAAGGGAGCATGCTTTCCTATTTGGTGCTTCTTTTACCTTGCCTCTTGAAACATGCCTCTTCTCGTGCTGTACGCTCCTTAATACTCACTTTTTCCAGGCTCCATGAGTATCCTGGGACTATGGTAACAAATCACCACCAGTTCACAAGAGACACTTAGTTCTCTCATAGTTCTGGAGGCTAGAAGACTGAAGTCAAGGTGTTAGCAGGGCCATGCTTACTACAAACGCTCTAGGGAATTTTTTGTTTCTTCTTGTAGCCTCAGCAAAATTTTAGCTGATGACAGCACAACTCCAATCTTTGCCTCTCTCTTCACTTGACAGTTTTCCATTTGAATTGGTCTGTGTCCCTTCTCTTCCCATGAGGGCATCTGTTATACACGATTTGGATTCAGTCTAATGATCTCCTTGTATAACTAATTAGGCATGTTTAAATCCCCCGTCCAAATGAGGTCATGTTCACCATGCCTAGTTGAGCGGCTATCCTCAAGGTCATTAGTTGGACACCACCAGCTGCACTTAGGAAGAAAAATGGAGCTGTTTTAATCTCATAAAAAATTACAGTCTTGGAGACCCACCGGGGAAGTCTACCCTATCCTATAGGGTCGTTATGAGTCGGCATCAACTTGATGACAATGAGTTTTAAGTGGGCTCGTACTTCAACATATTTTTATGTGGGGAAGTATACAAGTCAATCAATCGCACTTCCTCATCTCAATAGCTGGCACTCTTTGGTGTTCTCTTTTCTCTGGTTCCTACTGATGAAGAAGCTCTGCATAGGGTCAAGTGAAAAAATTCAAGCCTCAAGTTGGAATCTTTAAAGATTCTGTAAACAAAATAATGAATGATACAGGAAGCATCAAGGGAAGGGGAAAAGACTACACTGAGTCACTGTACAAAAAAGCACTAGTCAACATCCCACCATTTTAGGAAGCACCATATGAACAAGAACCAATGGTGCTGAAGCAAGAATTTCAAACTTCACTGAAAGTATTAGCCAAGCACAAAGCTCCAGGAATTGATGGAATATCCATTGAAATGTTTCAGCAAGCTGGAAAAGCACTGGAAGCACTTACTCATCAATGCTAGGGAATTTGGAAGAGAGTTACTCGGCCAACTGCTTGGAAGAGATCAATATTTGTCCCCATTCCAAAGCAAGGTGATCCAACAAAATGCTCCAACTATAGAACAATATCATTGATATTTCGCACAAGTAAAATTTTGCTAAAGATCATCCCACAATGGTTGCAGCAGTATATTGACAGGGAACTGCTTCCAGGAATTCAGGCTGGATTTACAAGAGGACGTGAAACAAGGGATACTATTGGTGATGTCAGATGGACCTTAGCTCAAAGCAAAGAATACCAGAAAGATGTTTACTTGTGATTCATTGACTATGCAAAGGCATTCAACTCTGTGATTCATAATAAACTGTGGATAACTTTAAGGAGAATGGACTTCCTGAACACAATACAATGTTCAGAATATGTACATGGATCAAGAGGTAGATCTGTTAACAGAATAAGGACAAACTGAATGGCTTAAAGTCAGGAAAGGTGTTAGGGTTGAATCCTCTCACCATGCTTTTTCAATCTGTATGTTGAGCAAATCATCAGAGAAGCTAGATTACATGAAGAAGAATGTGGTATCAGGATTGAAGGGAAGGCTTACTAAAAACATAAAATATACAGATATTCAACAACCTTGCTTGCTGAAAGGGAGGAGGACTTGAAGCACTTGCTGATGAAGATCAAGGATTACAGCCTTCAGTGTGGGTTACAAATAATTGTAAAGAAGACCCAAATCCTCACCATTGGACCAATAGGTAACACCATGACAAATGGAGAAAAGATTTTAGTCGTCTAGGACTGTGTCTTACTTGGATGAACAATCAATGTTCACGGAAGCAGCAGTTGAGAGACCAAAAGAGGTACTGCTTTAGGTAAATCTGCTGCTCAAGACTGCTTTAGATTGAAGATCAGACCGTAACTTGGGTCAGGCACACCTTAGTCCTCAAAGTCACAGTCTTCTCTAACCCATCATACACTTGGGAATGTTGGACATTGAATAAGGAAGACTTTAGAAGAATAGAAGCATTTGAGTTGTGGTGCTGGGGAGGAATATAGAAAGGTAAATGGACTCCTAAAAACACAAAACGATTTATGTTATAAGAATTAAGATCAAGCAAGGTGCCTTACACTTTGAAGCACTTGCGTAGAGGCAAAGGATGGCAAGACTTCAATTTGGACATATAGCCAGGAGAGGCCGGTCCCTGCAGGAGGACATGTTTGATAAAGTAAAAGAGCAGTGAAAAAAAGGAAGACTCCCCTGAGACAGATTGACACTATAGCTACAACCATGGACTCAGGTATAGGAACAATTGTGAAGGCAACAGCGGACAGTACAGTGTTTTGTTCTGCTGTGCATTGGGTCGCTTTGGGTCAGAGCTGACTTGACCTAAAAATAACAACTGGTGAGGATCAAGGATAGCAAGCTCCAGTGTGGATTATAACTCAATATAAAGCAAAGCAAAATCCTCACAACGGGACCAATGGATAACATCATGATAAATGGGGAAAAGTTTTAATTTTTCAAGGATTTCATTTTTCTTGGCTCCACAATTAATGCTCGTGGAAGTAGCAATCAAGAGATCCAATGAAGCATTACGATGTTAATATTTGCTGCACAAATTTTCTTTAAAGTTTGAAAATAAAGCATGTTACTTTGAGGACAAAAGTTCTCCTGGACCAAGTCATGGTATTTTCAATCATCTCATATGCATGTGAAAGTTGGACATTGGATAAGGAAGATGGAAGAATAAGTGATACATTCAAATTATGGAAAAGTTTTCGGAAGTACCATAGGCTGCCAGAAGAACAAACAGATCTTGGGAAAAGTACACTCAGAATTCTCTTTAGAGGCAAGCACGGCAAGAATTCATCTCATGTACTTTGGACATATTGTCAGGAGAGACAAGTCCCTGGAGGACATCATGTTTGGTAAAGTGGAAGGGGCAGTGAAAAAGAGGAAGGCTCTCAACATGGATTGAGACAGCGACTGCAACAATGGGCTTACAGATAAGAACAATTGTAAGCATTGTGCAGGACTGGGTTGGGTTTTATTCTGTTATGCATAGGGTCACAATGTGTCAGAAGTGTCTCAACTGCACCTAACAAGAACAACAACTGACATCTACCTGTCGATGCCTTCCAAATGTATGGCTCTAGCCAAGGCCTCTCTCCTGATGTTCAGGCCCACATTTACACCAATCCGCTGGGTGTTTCTAGCTGAGTGTCCTCCAGGTATCCAACATGCTCAACATCATTCTCCCATCTTTCTTGGCAAATGTACTTTGTGTCCCTTCGTCCTTGATGGCTACACAAGTTAGCTACCTCGTCCTGAAATTCAAATGATCATCAGGTCCTAGGCATAAATGCTTCTCCAATTCGCTTCCTCCTCTCTAGTTCATCCTCACCTGTAACCTTTGTTTGTACCTGCAGTAGCTCTTGCCTGGACCACGACCATGGCTGTATGAGTGATTTTCTCACCCTTAGATGCATCTCCAATTCTGTGTGCCATTACCAGTTAGATTTCTGACATAGGGATTAGACTGTATCTTTGTCTTGTTTTAAAATGTCAATGATTCTTCATAACTGCAGATGCTCCTCTCAGACCCTCTGATGACCCCAGGATGCCTGAACAGCTCCCTGTTCCATAGAGTGCCCAGGGGAGCCCAGAAACAGTGACTGAGGGGTGAGTAGCTTCAAGTCTCTTATTCTCTTACTTCCATGGAGACCATGCTTGAGGAGTGACTTTTCCAGTCTCCAGAAGAGTGACCCTGAAAGATTGAGCTAAATTGTCTCTCATAGCACTTGGTAGCACACTTTGACTTATTTGGTTTGTTTGCCGTATACCTTCTTTTCTATCCCTTTCTAGCTTTTCCTGGTAACACCTAATAAATCATTTTCATAAGAATCATGCTCATAGTTGGCTTCTGGGGACCTTGATCTAAGGCAAGATTTTATAGGGTAAAATTCAAACTTAGTAACTTGGAATTCAAGGCCTTTCAAAAGCGGTTCTGAGCAATGTTTCTGGATCTATCATTCCTGTGTCCCATCTGACATGACAGTCACAGGTAGACCTTGAATTCCCACAACATTTCGTGTGCTTCCACACTCCCGTGGCTCTGATGAGGTGTTGTGCCTGTCGGGAGTGCCAATGCAGCCCCTGCTTGGAGAGCCAGCACAAAGGCCACGTCTTCTGTAAAGCCTTCGGAAGTCTGTCTTCTGGCTCCACTGTCCATGTTCCCTTTGCCTTCATGTTTTATGCATTTCCCTGATTCAATATTTATTTGGCTTAATGGCTCATAAGCCCGCTTCCCACATTCCAATATGAACTCCCTAAAGGGTGGCCATATTTCCATAATTTTTGTATTCTCACTGCCTGGTTGAGTATTTGACCCATAATAAGTGCTCAATAAATGTTGAATGAATGAATTTTATGTAAGGAAGTAGAATTTAGCACTTACCATTTGCCGGACAATTTCGTAAGTCCTACACATTTTTTTAAGGGAGGAGAGCAACAGAAGATCATCAGGGGATAGGTCTTCGGGGGTACCATGCAGGCTCTACCCTTGGATACCCGTACTCTGGGATCCCACCCCTTCCAACCTGAACACCGAGACCTCTTAGTGCTGCACTCTGGCCTCTGAAAGTGGGTCTAGGGAGTGAGACAGGCATCCTGGGAGCAGTGGGGTGAAGGCTCTGGGCCTGGAAGAATGAAACTTGACTGGGTGAGGGAGTGGAGGTGGTCCTAAGAAGGGGGACAGTAAGTCTGGTCACCCAACAAGAGGAGCATGACTCATCAGCTTTCCAGATAGCAGACAAGCTTGTAAATAAAATAGTGAGGCTGATTCGGGATCCGCATGTACCACTAGAATCCTAGTCTTGGATTGGAAGGCTAGGTGTGTGGACCGGTCCTGGCAGGAGCAGAACAGCAGAAGAGGGCCCACATTGAGCCACCCCCTCTATCCTCAGGACTGCGCAGGACTAGAGCGAGGTTGCCCCAAAGTGTGTGGCCTGCGGAGGTGCGTGGTGGTGCACTTCAGTGCCAGGGGCCCACAGCACCAGCCGCTGCCTCTTGTGAGAGCTTAGTGTTCACGCAGCAGGGCTCCGACTACTGCATCTGGGACTGGCAGCCATGTGCCTCTGCCTCGAGCGCTGAGCAAGGAGCCCAACTTCATTGCGTGCTTGTGCGGCCTGCGCCTGTGCATCATGCCCTGCAAGGCAGTGCTGGGCTGCTCCCCCAGCAGCCCCAACCTCCAGACCCCACAGTGCACCCAACCCAGGTACCACGCAGGAGCTGCCTAAGACCACATGCTTGCACCACACAAGGGACGTCACCTGATGCGCCAGAACTGCCATGCTTTACAGCAACCCCTCCTCACAGAAGGCTGTGGCTGTTGGGGGCATGGCCAGCCTGCACTTTGATGTCAGTGCGGGCGCCCCCTGCCCACCACCACCTGGGAGCAGCAGGGTGAGCAGCCTGAGAACCTGATCCTGCGCCTGGGCCAGATGTAAGGCAATGTGATGGTCACCAGCATCAGGCAGCTAATACTGTACAATGCGCGGCCCGAGGACGCTGGGCTTTACACTTGCACTGCCCACAATGCAGCGGGCCTGCTGTGTGCAGACTTCCTGCGCTCAGTGGTGCAGCAGGGCTTGCCGACCAGGGCCCCCTGTGCAAGCTCCAGATTCCTTTCCTGCCTCATGCGCTCCCTCATGCGCTCCAGGTAGCTGAATAGTAGGAGTCTGGTGAGTGAAATATCCCCCTGGGACAGCACCCCAGTCCCACCCCACACATTTGTCCTGAGCAGGGGTCTAGGTGAAAGAGGACTGGACTTGTGGGACATCTCTGGTCACTAAGCTGCCGCGAGCTCACTGGCGACTAGCCTAAGCTCCATCCCCAAACCAGACCCCAGCCCAGACAGGCGCAGCAGGTCACGCGCTCCCCTACACCAGCGGCCCACTCGCGGATCCCCACTGGGAGAGAAGCTTTCCTCTCCCGCGGTTCCCCTCTCCCCGCAGGGCAACGATCTGCCCTAGGGCCCGCATTCCTCCTGCAATTCATCCAATCTCCGGGGAGCGGATCCGCGGGTTGTCTGGCAACCCCCACGGGGGATCTTCCACCCCCACCGCTGCCGCGGACCTCTCCACCAGCCCTCCGTGTGCTAGCCGCCCACCCCCGCCAACCCCCGGCAACCTAGTGCCAGCTCCACTCCAGGTTGGGCCCCTGCGCTGAGCACTTCCTGCCGGCGTGAGCCATAGCCCAACCCACGCGTGTCCCGAAACCTGCGCTCCCGCGGAGCGCCGCGGCCCACCCTGCTGAGTCAGCCCGCCGAGGGTCCCTCCCAGCGCCAGGCACAAGAGTAGGTACCCTCCCCAGGATGCTGCGGAGACCCAGGCGGCCGCGGCTCTGAGCCAGCGCAGAGGACGGGCACCATTGCCCCCTGCAGTTTAGCGCCAAGCCGCTGCTGTCCACGCGGTTCTGAGCTCTGAGCCGGGGCGGAGGACGGGCACCATTGTCCCCTGCAGTTTCACGCCGCTGTCTGCGTGGCTGTCCGAGGGGCTTCCCGTGCCCGCTCACAGCCTGGGCAGATCTAACATTCCACCTGCAGCGGAGCCTGCGACTCGACTTTGCAGTCCCTGCGGAGCCGTCGGTGAGCTCCAGCCGGCTCTCACCACCTGGGGGCCCTGTGGGGTCCCCAGTGCCAGCCCTAAGCCTGCCGCAGCCCTCCCCAGCCACCACAGGAGACGGGCACGGTGGCCTGTGCCTCCACACAGTACCCTTAGCTGCCCTAGCACTTCCCAGCTAGAACACAAGGACCACCAGTGGGGAGCGGCTCGCCTGGGAGGTCTTGCTGAGCTGAAGAGCATTACCAACAACACATAGATCAGCACCACATCATGGGACAATACGAACTCAGCCACCTCTGCTCTGTATTAGGCATCACCAAACATTCAGGGAAGAGCTGACACCGATCCTCCACAAAGTATTCCATAACATAGAAAAGAACGGCAAGCTCCCAAACTCATTTTACGAAGCCAGCATTACTTTGATACCCAAACAGGGAAAAGACCCCACAGGTGTAGAGAATTATAGACCAATATCTCTAATGAACATAGATGCAAAAATCCTTAACAAAATATTGGCCAATAAAATACAAAGGAACATCAAACATATAATCCACCACGACCAAGTAGGATTCATCCCAGGGATGCAGGGCTGGTTTAACATCCGAAAATCCATCAATATCATACACCACATCGAGAAGAAAAAGGATAAAAACCATATGATAATATCCATAGATGCAGAAAAATCATTTGACCACATCCAGCACCCATTCCTAATCAAAACGCTCATGAAGATAGGATTGGAAGGTAAGTTCCTCAAGCTCATACAAGCTATCAATGAAAGACCAACAGCCAACATCATAGTCAATGGAGAAAAGACAAGAACAATACCACTGAAAAAGTGTACAAGACAAGGATGCCCCCTGTCCCCTCTTCTATTCAATATCGTTTTGGAGGGTCTGGCTAACAACATAAGACAGCAGAAGGACATCAAAGGGATCCAGTTGGGAGAGGAGGAGGAGAAACTATCGCTATTTGTAGATGACATGATCCTATACATTGAAGACCCCCAAAACTCCACAGTTGGCTTACAGCAATAGAGGAATATGAAAGAGTAGCAGGATACCAGATCAATAAACAGAAGTCGGTAGGGTTTCTATACACATCGGACAGGGCCATGGAAGAGGCGATTAAGAGGGAAGTACCCTTCACAGTAGCCAAGAAAACACTGAAATACCTAGGAATATAATTAACAAAAAATAGTAAAGACCTTTATAAGCATAATTATAAAACCCTATTACAGGAAACCAAAAGTGACCTTCACAAATGGATGACCCGCCCCTGCTCATGGTTAGGTAGGCTGAACATAGTAAAGATGACAGTTCTTCCTAAAGCACTCTACAAGTTCAATGCTATACCAATCCAATTACCATCAACCTTCCTCAAAGAATTGGAAAAACTGACCACCAACTTCATATGGAGAGGGAAGAAACCCAGAATTAGCAGAGAACTCCTCAAGAAGAAGGACACAATTGGAGGACTCACCCTACCTGATTTTAATGCCTACTACACAGCTACAGTGGTCAAAACAGCATGGTACTGGCACAATGATAGACACTCAGACCAGTGGGAAAGAATAGAAAGCCCAGGGGTAAAATCATCAGCATATAGACAACTGATCTTCGACAAGGGTCCCAAAAACGTCAAGTGGGAAGCAGATGCCCTCTTTAATAAATGGTGCTGGAAACAATGGATATCCACATGTAGAAAGATGAAACAAGACGTTTACCTCACCCCATGCACAAGAATACACTCAAGGTGGATCACAGATCTAGAAGTCAAACCCCAAACCATCAGGACCATTAAGGAGGGAATCGGGACTAATCTCAGAGCACTGGCCCAGGGATCACATGACTCACTGCAACAGGGAAGGGGATACACACACGTGAACTGGAAATCGACAAATGGGATCTAATAAGAATAAAACACCTGTGCACCTCGAAATTCTTCGCCAAGGGTGTGACAAGGCAACCCACAGACTGGGAGAAGATTTTTAGTAATGACACATCAGACAAAGGGCTCATTACTAAAATCTGCAACACCATCGTGACCTGCAAAAAGAGGAAAACAGTTAACCCCCTAAGGAAGTGTGCAAAAGAATTGAGAAGAACTTTCACTAGAGAGGAGATCAATATGGCCAATAAACATATGAGAAAGTGCTCGAAGTCCCTTGCCATAAGAGAAATGCAAATCAAAACAACCATGAGATACCACCTAACACTCCTGATGCTAGCCCACATAAGTAAATCAGAGAGCAACAAGTGTTGGAGGGGCTGTGGTGAAGCAGGAACCCTCCTCCACTGCTGGTGGTCGTGCAGATTTGTACAGCCAGTGTGAAAAGCAATTTGGCGATACCTAAAGAAAATGGAAATTGATCTACCTTATGACCCAGCCATCCCTCTACTGGGCATATACCCGGTTGAAGCAGCACATAAAACACGACCAGTCATATGCGCTCCAATGTTTATTGCGGCACAATTCACAATAGCAAAGACTTGGAAACAGCCTAAGATTCCATCGATAGACGAGTGGATTAGCAAACTTTGGCACATACACACAATGGAGTATTATGCAGCACTGAAAAGCACCGATGAGCACATGAAACACGTTATTTCATGGGAAGAGCTGGAAGGAATTATGCTAAGTGAGGTAAGCCAGACCCAAAGGGACAGGTACAACATGAGTCCCCTGAGGTAAGTACAATCAGCATGACAGAAATAGAAGAATAAACATACATCCCACAATAAACGGGGGAAAGCATAGATAGTTGGAGGGAGGGCAGGCCACACTTAGGGAGGTACATGAGAGCCCAGCATAAAGAAGGAGTAGTGGGGCAGGGAGAGGGAGAACCTGGAGGGGGAGAATCCGAATGGATGGTATGGGGTGGGGCAGGGTACTAACCCACCTGGGGGAGAGTATCTGTTGTGTCCCCACAGATCTGGAACATGAATATGGACCCACCACGACACACCAAACAAGGATGGCAACACAAAGTACAGAGGTCTACATAAAGAGGCTGGACGACACGCTGGCCCAAACCAGAATTAGGCCGACCCCCCACTTGAAGGGAATACCACAGAAAACTAAAATAGATCGTCTGGAGTGGGAAAGGAACTGACCCACCACACCACATCCAGAAGGAAGCTGAAACAAAAGAAGAACGGTCTTAGTGGAGTACACCTAGGTCCAACATTCAGCTGGCCACACTATGAGATGCAACATCCTGCACCAACACATGGCCCAACACGGGACAGCACCTGAGATACAATGGGGGATGTGCGACTGAGCTGACCCCGCCACACTGAGGCAAACACTGGGAGCGTGCAATGGAGCAGTGGAGGAAGCAGAGCAAAGGGATCCCGAGGGAGTATAAAGGATGGTCTTCCGGGCCAGGACGTGGCGCCTCACAAGCTACACCTAGAAAACACTCCTAAAGGCCAACGAACTGACCTTGAACTACTAGCAATTTTTCTTTTTAATATTTGCTATCTTTTTGTTAAGTCTTTTTTTTAATTGGTTTTGTTTTTTGCCTTCTAAATTTTGTATGTTAGTGGCTTTTCTGCTTATCAGCGTGTCGATGTTGCTTCTGTCAAAGCCATGTTCTTTTGTGCCACTTGGGCGCAGTCAAAGTCATATGCATTTGTATGCACATATTACTATGTCAGCAGGTCCACGTAGACAAGATAGGCTGGACAAATAATGAGAGAAGAAAACAACAGGACCAACGGTCCTGGAGGGACATGAGAGCGTGGGATGTAGGGGAAGGGAGGAAGTGTCGCCCTACAGAGGGACAAGGGAACAGCAAGTGGTTCAAAACCAGAGGAGGGAGGGGAGGGGAGGACTGGTAGGGAGTGACCAAGAGCAAGGTAACTGAGAGGAACTACTGAATCCAGAATGAAGGCTAAACATGGTAATGGGTCGGGAGGAAAGCGAAAGGAAATAGAGGAAAGGAGTAGGAGGCAAAGTGCATAGAGAGAAGCCTAAATACAGACATGTACATATGTAAATATATTTATGATTATGGGGGCAATAGATTTATATGCATATATTTATAGGTTCAGTAGTAGAGTAGCAGATGGACATTGGGCCTCCTCATACATAATCCCCCAATACAATAGCACCTCGCCCTGCTAAACAGTCATTGCAGGATACCCATCTTCCCGACATGATCACTGAAGACAGACGTGTGTGTAGGCAAACGTGGTGAAGAAAGCTGATGGTGCCCGGGTATCAAAAAGATATAGCGTCTGGGGTCTTAAAGGCTTGAAGGCAAATAAGCGACCATCTAACTCAGAAGCAACAAAGCCCACCGAGAAGAAGCACACAGCCTAAGCGAATACAAGTTGTTGAATGGACCATGTAGCAGATACAAAGCAACAAAAACAATCATTGTGTGAACACCTTCCTCACATAATCGCTGAAGACGAAAGTGTGCATAAGCAAGTGTGGTGAAGAAGGCTGATGGTGCCCGGCTACTGAGAGATATAGCGTCTGGGGACTTGAAGGCTTGAAAGCAAACAAGCGGCCATCTAGTTCAGAAGCAACCAAGCCCACACGGAAGCAGCACACCAACATAGGTGAACGTGAAGGGCAGAGGAGACCAGGTCTCCAACAGCAAAGGTGGGGTGGTGGTGAGAATCACATCACCGTGAAAGAGGGAGAGTGCGTGATGGGGACCCAATGCCCATCTGGAGACAGCTGGACACCCCTTCCAGAGGGGTAGTGTGGAGGAGATGGGCCACTCAGGGTTCAGTGTAGCAACAATGAAACTCAAAACCTTCCTCTAGTTCCTGAACGCTTCCTCCCCTTCCAATCATCATGACCCCAATTCTGCCTTGCCTTGCGGACCTGGTTATACCAGAGGATGCACAGCGGTGCAGTGGGGATCTGGAGGCACAGGGAATCTAGGACAGATGAAACACTCAACACCAGCGGTGGGAGTGGCTACACCAGGGGGGAGGGGGTGTAGAAAGGGAGAGCCTATCTCGGAGATCTATGTGTAACCTCCTCTCTGGGAGATGGCAATGGGGTGGCGGGTGAGGGGAGACGCCAGGGAGTGTAAGATAAGATATAAAATTATTTATAAACTATTAAGGGACCAGGGGTGGGATCGGGGAGGGAGGGGGATAGGGGGAAAAAGGGATACCAAGCTGATTCCAGGAACCCAAGTGGAAGGTGAATTATGAGAATGACGAGTGCAATGAATGTATAAGGGTGCTTTGCTCAATTGATGTATGTGCAGACTGTGATAAGAACATTATGAGCCCCAATAAAAATATTTTTTTTAAAAGATGACAACATATGTACAGATGTGTTTGAGGCAATGGATATATGTATGGATTATGATGAACTGTAAGAGCCCCCAATAAAATACAATAATAATAATCAAAGAAAAAGAAATGAAAAAAAGTTAAGAGATGAGAGAAAGAAAAAAAAGACTTGGCTCAAAAAAAAAGAAGAGTTAGATTTCCAAGAGTAATCTGATGTGTGAGATCTTCACTAACCACTATGCTATTCTGAACTAAGACAATTCTAATAGCAACTGATGCAAAGGAGATTCACAGCCTCTTAGGTACTTCTAGGTAGGGGAGAAAACTGAGACAAAGAGAGGGAATGGCCAAGTTCTACATGAGTTGTAAACAGCCAAGGTGGCAATCAAACCCTTTTTTTCTGACTCCTAATATAATGCCCTCTCTACAAATCAGAAGAGATTGGCCTTGAGAGTATCTCGTGATAAATCTCGTTGTTTGAGAGTCAATGCCACTAGTTTGGGTACCAATGAGTAAACACATTGTCAGGGAAACCTGGTTCCTTGGTAGAAGACGCTTCTTGGCTGGGTATGGGCTAACAGTTGTTGTGTACATTTTCATTCTCTGCGAGTGTAAATTCCATGATTGATGGTCATAAGTAGAATTGCTTGGCCTTTAGATTTAGAACCTGATGCCCATAAACCACATTTTCATTTAGAATACATGTCTGAGAAGCAGGCATGTTTTAATCTCAGGAGTCATTGCCCTACCTTTCTCTAAAACCTGAGCCAGCCTCCGATGAGTGAAGAGCTTGCTGTGGCAAGGAAAAAACCCACCCAGTGCTTCAGAGCCTCCCATTTTGGCTCCCTTGTCAGAGACCTGCATTTATTTATTCTGGAAGGGGAGGATGTTCTAATGGGTATTTAAGCGTCCTTGCTGCCTCAGAGTGGCAAGAAGAGATGCGATGTTCACAGTTTGGATCACTCAGTCATGATTGCCAATAACTGCGGACAGCTGAGTCGTTCGGCAATGGCTCTAGTTACAAAGGATGATGGTGGCCGTGTGTGTGTGTGTGTGTGTGTGTGTGTTCCGTTAAATTCAAGTCAGTTCTGCAGATCAAGACTTTGTAATACTGGATTACTTTGGCGTTGGCCAAGTGGGAGGAAAGAAGTTATACTCCCTGGAAAGTTCCAAAAGACTTACACTAGCATGTTGGCTAACCTAGTACACAAATAACAAGCAAGCTGATTGCCAGGAAGTCGTGCTATTTTATAAGGGGTGGTGATAGAACATTAGAGGTTGGCCCAGGTATATTTCAGATATTGAATTTACAGTGGACTATCAAAAGAATGAACAATCCATCTTCGAAGAAATACAACCAGAACCCTATTAGCAAATGACGATGGCAAGGTTGTGGCTTGATACTGTGGACATGTCATCACAAAGGGCTGATAGCTAAAAAACGACATCATGCTTCGCAAATTAGGTAAACAAACCAGGGGAGCTCATCCATGAAACCAATGGACACAGTATCCCTGCAAAGGACTCAAGCACACCAGTGCTTTGAAGATGGTACTGTCATGGTCAATGTTTTGTTCTTTTGTACATAAGGTCACCATGAAGGGAGCCTACTTCAAGGACATTAACAACAACCACATAACTCCAAAACAAACATCACTGCCAGGGAATCCATTCTGACTCATAGCCACCCTTTAGGGCAGAGTAGGCCTACTCCCTGGAATTTCTGGGACTGCATTTTTCAGGAGCAGCCAGGCACATTGTTCTTAGCGGATGGGCTGATGAGTATGAACCGCTGACCTTACAATTTCAGCCCAATGCTTACCCAACTCTCTCACTGAGACTCTGTGTAACAGCAGTAGCAGCCGCAGCCGCAAACCCTGGCCACTGCTGATTTTAGGGGACAGATGATGGATCTGGAACTAGGTGTGATCTAAATAGGGATAGCTCAGACACATGTATTCTGGGGGTCACAGTGCTTCAAGGATTGGGCTAGATGCTAGGGGATGTGATACCACATGCTAGGGGATGTGATACCACAAGGCAGAGGCGGCTCAGGGCAGGGTAGAGGCCAGGCATGGATGGAAATGGTGGACAGTTCAAACACCTGTCTTAAAAGGCAAGCACTGTGTCAAGTAGAAAACCGATTGGAATATGCTCTCCTTAGGAGAACTTTTTTTCGTTGTATCACCCGGCTAGTCCACAGAGCCTCACTTCTACAATGATCTCATGCTTCACTTGGCTTCTTGGGTTTTCTTCATCTCTCTAGCCACTCCTTTTGAGTCTTTTTTGCTGGTTCTTTCTGGCCTCCTTGACCTCTCATTCTTGTGTTACCCAAAGACTAACTCTGAATTTCTTCTGTTCTCTGCCTACACCCTTCCATGGAGATGTCCTTATCCCATTTTGTGACTTGAAATATTCTCTTATACTGAGGATTGCCAGATTCATGACTACGACACAGACTCCACCCATTGCTATTCTACTTGGACCTTCACAGCCTCTCAAACTTAGTCACGTTCTCCGTCACCCCTTACACAAGATTGTTCCTCCCCTAGATTTCTGTAGCTCAGTGTTAGCAGCTCCTTACCTCCAGTTGCTCAGGTCAAGTGCTGTAGATGCATCCATAACTTGCCTCTTTCTTTCCATCCATTATTATGGTAGATTCAGAATCCTGTTCTGTTCCACCCTTTCCACTCCTACCGCCCTTGCCCTACCACCATCTGTTCATGCCTGCACTGCTTTCCTAACCTCCCAATTCACTGACTGCTTTCCATCTTTGTTCCCTTAAAGCCTGCTGTTAACACAGAAGCTAATGCCCTTTTAAAATGCACAGTGGGCCATGTCATGCCCACGCACTACCTTCTAATGGCTCATCTACCCCCAAGGAAGACAAATTCTTCACAATGCCCTGTAGAGGTCTGTATATTCTGTATACATCTCCCTCAGTATCCCTTCAGCCCACGGGTCTTCTATTCCTTCCTTCCTCCCTCCTTCCCTCCCTCCCCATTGTTCTCTGTGATATGGCCAAGCTGGTGGCCTTGCCACTCCTGCCACAGACCAGGCACCTATCCATCTGAGGACCTTTGCCCACAGGATCTCATTGTTTGGAACCATCTCCTCCAGAGATCTGTGTCACTTTCCCTCTCATCTCCTTCAGGTTTTGATCTCAAAGTCACCTTTGTGACACCTCCCCTGGCTGACCATCCCATTCAAAATAGAAACCCTATCATTCTCCCCAAACACCCCCTCTCAACTCCCACCCCAGCTCCTTTGTCTGGTTTCTTTTAATAGTACTTTTCTAATTTGTTATCCATTTTACTTTCCCCCTAAAATGTAAGCTCTGTGAGGGCAGGCATTTGGTTTGTTTGAGTCACTATTTATTCCTTATTACCTATTTACATTACCGGGTAAAAAATAAGGCACTCAATAAAAATTTTTTACCAAATAATTTTGTTACTTGGACATTATTTTTATGAGGCTACTTCCTTCTTCCCTCCCCCACTTTTCTTCTGCCCTTCCCTCTTTCCCTCTTTTCTCTCCCTTTCATTCTTAACTGAATAATGCTTAATATACATTCCATTTTGGTAGTGCTTATCAATTTTTAACATCCTCTTCCACACATTCTCGGATTTTATCTTCATAGCAACCCTCTGTGGTCAACTGAGCAACTTCTTTCATCCAACTAAGATTGAGAGGTTGATTTCGGGCAAATCAAGCTGGGGCTCTAGACATCCGCCTTACTCTCTGCTCGGGTGTAGCACTGCAACTCAGCAGCTGTGGGAGACAGTTTCCAGTACACTGAAGGCTTTCCACCTCAAGTGCCTGTGGCTCTCTGCTTCTCTGCCATGGGCATGCTCAGTCAAGCACAAGTGCCACCCGGAAATGCAGAGGCATGAACGCCCCAAGGATATTGCTCAGCCCCAGCTCCTCACTCCTCCTGTGCCCTGATGCTAAGACAAGTTCCGTGGTTGCTGGGAAGCCTCCTAGGGGATTGAGTCCTAGTGACTCCCTCTTACTGGTTTCCCTCCCTTCCTGGCCTCACCTTGCTGTTCTTGCACTGTGTTTTTCAGGGCCACCTCTCATTCAAACCACCTGTGCCCAAGTGCTTCCCCATGTTGGCTTCGGGAGATGCCTATACTGCTACAGAAAGGGGGCTGGTGTTCTTTAATGCTACTAAAAGAGCCCTCTGTGGCCCTGCCTACCAGGTTCTTTACATGAAAATATAGAATTCCTGGTTAATTTGAATTTCAGGTAAACAATAGATAGGCTTTTAGTATGTGTCATATTTAGTATAACTATGGGGGATGTGTGTACTAAGAAAATGTCATTGTTTATTTTGGATTCAGTTTAAACTGGGCAGCCTGTGTTTTACCTGGAAGCCTTACACCTGAACCATAGTTGCAAAGAAGTCTGAATTAATAGGGAAACTGGGAATAGTGACAGACGCCTGGGTGACTGGTAATGCTAGGCTACATAGATCTGTGAATTTGAAGCTTTAACATACTTCATCTGGGAAGTGTTTGCATCCCATGGTCGCCTTGGGCAACTTGTCCAGCCAACTATGTAAGGACAGGCCATCAAAAGCGCACTTACTGCCGTAGAGTCAACTCTGATTCATAGTGACCCTGCAGGACAGAGTAGGAAACCCCACCGGGGCTTCCAAGGCTGTGGGTCTTTATGGGAGCAGAGAGCTTCAACTTTACACCAAACTTGCAGTTAGCATCCAGATGCTTAAATCCCTGCCCAGATAGGGATTCAATGTGAGTTTTAAAGCCATCCACTGCTATTAAATCGATTCTGATATATAGTGATCACGTGAACATAGCAGAACTGATCCCTAGGGTTCTGAGGAGTGGAAATCTACCTGCTCCCACCCTTTGCGACACTCTGTCTGTCATAGAACTCTGCTCCATAGGTTTCCCAGGGTTGAGAGTTCGGAAGTAGAACAGCAGGCCTTTCTTCTAAGGCACCTCTGGGTGGATTCAAATAGCCAGCCTTTGGGTTAACAGGCAAGCTCCTTAACTTTAAATAACCTATTGGCGTGATTAGTTATTTAATTGACTAACCACTAAGTGGATGAGGTGGGGAGAACTATCAACCCCATTTTCCAGACAAGGAAACGGAGGCACACTAAGAGAGCACTTGTGGTGGAACAGCCATCAGGCAGACCTAGGAAATGTGACATCTAGGCAGTGAGCCCTCCTACTCAGTCACAATCACCGACTACTCAGAACTGTTTCTCGAATCAGGGGAGAGTGTATGTAAAGACCAACAAAGGAACAGTGTCCAGGCTGGAGTCTGAAGGGATCTATGTATTAAAGATACTTGCTTGTGTTTGCATCACTTTTATCCCTATCTTTCTTCTCCTGCACCCAAAACTCTGTCCCAGGGGCGATGGCAACTACAGTGACCAGACTGTTCTGTCTGACTTCTCCAGTAGGACACAGAGACCATCTGAATAGACCCTTTGATCTCGATGGCCCTCTCACTCCCATAGACAAAACTGCAGCCAGCCCCAGACTCCAAACCTGCAGACTAAGAGTTTGTCACAAGTCTAGAAAGAGCTGTCAATGCCCTGAAAAACTAGCCTGGAGAAGAGGAGACATAGAATCAATAGCTTCAGGTGAGAGAAGATCAGACAACCAAGAAGAGGAGAAAACACTAGAGCTTCTCAAAGTGGTTCACGCTGGTTTAGTCGTGGCCAGGATTAAGTCACTTTGGCCTAAATCAGTGTCTCCACCCAAATCCCTAAGCTTCTGAAGTTCCTAGAACCCTGTGTCCTGCAGTCCCTGTCTTTTACCCAACAACCCTGCTGATTCTACTTTATTGCCACCTCTTCCTTTGTTCAGTTTTTATTTAATTTCTTTGTTATTAAATGATGTGGTCTACAGAAATTTTAAAAATTTTAAGCCATTAGAAACGTATTTCGCTTAAAAAAAATAAGGCCAGCATGCAAGTAAATGTCTGGATAGGCTGAGTAGAAAATAATAGAGCCTGCTCAAAGATGGCAGCAAACCACTTGCTGCATTGAAAGTGTGTCACTCTCCACAGTGTTGGAAGTAAATTGGTGTCAAGAAACAGGTTCGTGAAAGGTTCCCAAATCTCTATTCCAGGGATTTAAACCATATTTGCCCCCATTCCATTTAGCCTTCGAGATCGTTGTAGCTTTTAAAAACAGGTCTACTTCACTTCTTTTCATCAGCCCACAACTGAATTGGCTCATATCAGTTCAAAGACCCAGAAAACACAATCTCTGATTTGTGCTGTATTCAAGTTGAGATGAGCTGCATTATGATCATCTGCTTTTCTTTCTTTTTTAGAAAATTTCCCATAAGTAGCATGCACTACATGTAATGCTATAGCATATATCTCTGATGTCATTCTAGCTGTAAGTTTATATCCAATGTTTTCAACCCCCACAAACTAATGATGGTCAGATGTGTAAAGATGAAAATAAAAGGTAAGAATAATGAGATATTTGACTTCTGTCAGGACTGACTCATAACAGAATCATCAGAATGGTGCGGGTCATAACTCAGGGACTGAGTACGTGTCATCCAAACCCGTTGCTGTGAGGTTGATTCCTAGTCACAGAACTACCATGTGTGCAGAGCCAAATTGAACCGTGTTAGGTAGGGGCTTCAAGGCTGTGTGAGCGTTCAGAAGCAGACCACCAGGTCTGTCTTCTAAGGCACCACCATATAGATTCAGAAGTATATTTTAGTCAGGAATTGAACTCTTAACTGTTTGTGCCATCCAGGGATGCCACCCAGAGATGCCATGGGGGAGAATAGCTTTTCTGTATTTAGTGTCATTCCCAAACTGACAAGGGTGCTAACTTGTGTCCTGGCTTTTCTTATAGTAGTTGTGTTAGTCTGAGTATATTGGAGAAATAAATCCACAGAAAATCTTATGTATAAAAGACAGTTTTGGATAAAGGTTAAGTGCACATCAAGAAAACATCCCAACCCAGTGCTGCCCAAACCCACAAGTCCAACATTAGCCCATATGTCCCACACCAATCCACAAAGTTCTCCTCCATCTTACCAAACACAGTGGTGCCGGCTGCAGGAGGAAAGCCGAATAAGTGGACATGTAAGCATCTCTCAGCGCTGGCAGGGGTCTCCAGTCTGCTTCTCTAGGACCCAGGACAACATCGGGGCAGGTCTATGTGGCTTCTCCTCAGGGATGTCTTGCAGTAAGTCAGCCTTGCCACCTGAAGCAGAGAACTGGCTAAGACAGCTGCAACCGAATCTGACCATCAGAAAGCAAGGGACCCAAGAACAAGAAAGGCGAGGCTCACGAAGCCATTGATCTCTCTGCCCTTCCATCAACCCCACCTGTGTTAGTTGGCCAGGTTGTCAGAATAAACTTTAACTATCTCAATAGTGGTATCACTACTTTGAGGAAAACTGAACTCTGATACTGGGTTAGGCAGGCGTATTAGTCTGGGAACATTAGAGAAAGAAATCCACAGAAACTCATATGTATAAGAGAGTTTTAAATAAAGGGTAAATGCACACCAAGAAAACATCCCAACCCAGTGCTGCCCAAGTCCACAAGTCCAACATTAGCCTGTATGTCACCAACAATACACAAAGTCCTCCTCCATCTTACCAAGCACACGCAGTGATGCCGGGTGCAGGAGAAAAGCCGAATCAGTGAGCGCGTAAGCATATCAGCACTGGCAGGGTTCTTCAGTTGGCTTCTCCAGCACCCAGGGCTGCATCAGGATAGGTCCATGTGGCTTCTCCTCAGGGATGGCTCACAGAAAGTGCGCCTTACCAGTTGAGGTAAAGAATGTCTAAGGCTTTACTGCTAAGGCACACTGGTCTGACCATCAGAGAACAAGAAACCAGAGAAGGAGAAAGGCGAGGCTTATTACTGAGGCATTTATCTCCCTGCCCTACAATTAATCCCACATGTGTTTGTTTGCCTGGATAGTTAATAAACCTTAACTATCACAGCAGGTAAAGCAGGGCCCACCTCACAATGCCTCCGTCTTTAAAACTAGTCAGAGTGAAGTCATGACACTGGGACATTTTCCCAGACACTTCGTCTAGTCTTTGCGTTTCCCTTAAGTGCCCAGAGTGTCACTAACTGGGACGGGATGGGCAAAGACCATGGTGGGCCCCTCAGGAACATATGCTTGGGCACCCTACACTTTGTCCAACAGTGTTTTCAGGCTGACTATCAACTGCCACTAACTGCAGTTCTTTTTCAATCGCATGCTAGAAAGAGGAAATGGCCACTTTTCTAGTGCAATGCACACAGAGGAATTTATCCCTCCCCACTTGTGCCCCAGTCAAACCAACACCCTGGCCACCAACCTTCCCCCACTGGCTAACATGACAGCCAAAACTCAGACTCCTGCCATTGAGTTGATTCTAGCTCATAATGACTCTATATGACACGGTAGAACTGCCCATGTGGGTTTCTGAGGTTGTTAACTCTTTACTGGAATAGAAAGCCACCTTTTCTCCCCTGGAGCAGCTGGTGTGTATAACCACTCAGCCACGAGGGCTCCATCTCCTTGTGCAGGAGAACTCAGTGATGTAGGATCTACACCAGTGCTGCTCCAAGGGTGGTACATGAACCGGTGATAAACTGTGAGATGTTTATTATCTGTCCATTTTCAGCTAGGTACACAAAGGAAGGCTGGAGGCCATGTCACTGGTATTTCCAATGCCAGCAAAGTCATCCAAAGGGCAAAGGGTGCTTCGGAGTTTCCAGACTGAGGACAAGCTAAGAATGAAGAAAAATCGGCTGCCCACTGCAAAGGAATTCGCCACTGAAAACCTTATGCTCGGCATGGAAACACTGTCAGGTGGTGGAGGCCGAGTAAGTCAAGGCAGAACCTTGTCAGAGATAGGGCCAGAGGACGAACCCATCTGGTCAGAAGTAAGGGGAGGGCCAGCGACAAAGAGGCAGGTCGTTGGCAGGATGGATAGCCTCGGAGGCTGCAACGATGGGTTCAAACATCAGAACGATTGTGAGGGTGACCCAGGACTGGCAGCATTTCCTTGTGTTGTACATGGGGGTTGCTTTGAGGCAGGCCAACTTGATAGCACATACCAACAAGACCAAGCAAGGAAGAGGAAGCCTCTATGATCTCAGAATCTGACATCACTAGGATGTTTTAAGAGTCTTTTTTAAAGGTAACCAACAGCCTGGCCCTTCATCGCAGAAAGCTGGGGAAGCACCATTGTCCTGGTTTTCCAGACGTTCCCCAGGGGAATTACTCTCCAGCTGCCCACAGAGTCAGCTGGCTCACTACTACACCCTATATTGGCTGCCTTCCAACTCTTGGTTTCCTTCCCCATTCCCCTACCAATGTTTCTTGCATCTCCCAAACAAACACCTTGCACTTGCCTCCTACCTTATGTCAGGTCTGCTTCTTGGGCACCCTAAACTCAGACACTCTCCCTTCTAAAAGGCTGCTAACAGTGCCATCTGCTGCCTGGGGCACCTCACTGGCGCCACCTCTACCCTTCCCCCAAGGAGTTAAGTAGCCCATTAAGGATGGTAAAGTTATCTGCCCACCTCAGCATTTCTTCCTGCTTCCATGGTCCTAGGCCATGGTGATTGCCCCCACTGCCCTTCCCTGCTTCTGAGTAGAGTGGACTGCTGAAAGCTGCTGGAAGACGTGCTTTGAAGCAGTTGGCAGCCAAGAATTGCCAATATTCCTGTGAATATTGAATGGCCCCACCTCACCTTCCAGATTGGTTCTTGACAGAGGCAACTGTTTCAAGGTAGAGGTCTGAAGCATTAATTTATAGGCCAGAGAGGCAAGTCAGGAAAATCGGTAGGTTTTTCCAAAACCACTTTTGCATGTCAGTGGAATGCTTTTGTTCTGCTACAAAGCACCCAGGAGCAGCCTTTTATGACTTGAATCATTTACATGTGGCCCAGGGTCTCCTTCGACTTGAGTGCTATTATCCCCCTGTCTGTTAGACCGTGCAGCTCTATCTTCAGGCTTGCTACTTGGTTGTTTATGGATTTCTCAATCTGCCTGCTCAGGCTGAAAAAGGCTTGCTTGCCCATAAAATTCCCACAGTTCTAAATCATCTCTCTCTCTCTCTCTCTCTCTCTCTCTCTCTCTCTCTCTGTCTTCTCTCTGCTCCTGCTCTCCTCCCTTTTTCCATCCCGCCCTCCCCCTTACTCTCAACTCAGACCTTAGGACTTTAAGAGCCTACAATGAAAACCATTTTTAAATCTCATTTTGTTCTTCCCTTTTAGCACCGGAATAACCCTGGATTATTTGGAGTATCTAAGGGAGCCCTGGTATTGTATGGGTTACGAGGTAAGATGTTAACTGGCAAGATCAGCAGTTCAAAATCACCAACCACTCTTAGGGAGAAAGACTGGGCTTCCTACTCTCATAAAGAGTTACCGGCTCAGAAACCCACAGGGGCAGTTCTACCCTGTCCTATAGGGTTGTTGTGCATCGGTACCAACTTGCTGGCAGAGGGTTTGGTGAGTATTTATGCAGCCAATTAAAGGAGCCCTGATGTTGTGATGATTTGAGCCCACTCAGGAGGAAGATTTGCTCCCATAGAGATAACAGCCTAACCCCTCTCCCCACAATGAGAAAGTCCTCTCTGTCACATGTGGTCACCATGCATAGAAAATCAACTGGAGGGCACGTAATCACAACACGCCTTGACATCTTCCCTCAGTACCTGCCCTGCTTCAGGCCCTCTGCCAGGGAAGAATCTCCATAAGCGATTTTAAAAGCTCTTCTAAGAGCATAGTTATGGACTGGCAGAGGCTGAGGTCAGCAGACTCTTGGGAACATGGTCAGTTCTGGGGTTGTTATGAATTGGGCAACCCCTGTGAAAGCGTTCTTGGACCCCCAAAGGGGTTGTGACCCAGAGGTTGATAACTGCTAGGTGAGCATAGTCATTCTGCCTCATAATATTAACTATTACCCCCTCTAAAAACCACAACCACTATTATACTCTGTAATGTTTAATAGAAATGATGGAGATAAAATTGGGGATAAGGTGAACTGGAGTAATCAGAGAAGGCTTCCTGGAGGAAGGGGTTTTAGAAGGCGGCCTGGGGAGGAATCAGCCATTGATGGGTAGGTGGGAGGATATAAATTATTGTACCAGAGGCCAGACTGGGTGAGATCAAATTTTCCAAGATGGTAGCCAGTCATCTCTCTCAACCAGTCGACTCTTTGCCACCTAATCTAGACACTCCTCCCACCACAAGGTGGGATCTGGGGCCTTTCTATTTGTAGATGAGTAAACTGATGTCTGCTTCAACCAGTAGAATACAATGTAAGTGATGCTGATGGCCAGGCTGTGCAGTTGCTGCGTTATTCACTTGTACTTGAGTCTTGAGCTGCTTTGTAAGACATCCAATGATCCTGCATTCACTATGCTGCTGCGAAGAAGAAGCTTGAGCTACATAGAAAGACCACCTGTAGATACGCAGCTGACAGTCCTCCCAACCTAGGTGGGCAGAGGGGAGGCAGATATGTGAATGAAGGAACCCTCATGATGCAACCATCAAGTCACTATCACGTACGAAAATCTGTTCTTCCCACAGTTCTTCAACAAATCAGCCCAGTTATCAAACCACCTCAGTCTCTGTGTTTTCCCAGCTGAGACTATACGCTGGAGCCTGTCTGAATTGCTGACCCAAAGACTCTGTCAGCATGAGAAAATGAGTGGTGTTTTATGTCACTGCGGTGGGGTACTTTGTTCATCGGCAGTAGTACCCGGGGACTCAAGTAAAAGTTCAGAGCTGCGGGCAGAAGCAGTGCAAGACAAGTCACTGTTGAGTGTGAAATCTGGGGGACACAAGAGAGAGAGCTCTGGGGTCTGTGGTCTACTCCTTCCCATCTTAGAGTTGATAACACGATGGTAGAAAACCAAATCAAACCAAGCCGTACCCAACAAACTCACTGCCATCTAATTGCTTCCAACTCATAGTGAGCCTATAGAGCATAGTAAAACCGCCTCCGTGGGTTTCTGGAGCTGTAACTCTTTAGCGGAGCAGAAAGCCTCATCTTTCTCCTGTGGAGAGGCTGGTGGGTTTGAACTACTTGCCTGGTGGTAGCAGTAACCCATTATATCGCTAAAGCTCCTTAATAATGATGAAAAGTTTTAGCTACTCAGAGACTGGCAAAGGGCAATGAGGTGATAATGGAGGGATATGGTAGAAGTTGTCCTGCAAAAGAGAAGTAGAGACAAGTTTTCCCTTTGTACCTCCTCAGCACAAAGGAAGGGGAAGGGCAGACTAAGACGCATTTCCTTACCCGATGGATGAGAACCAAAATAATGGAACAAATGAAATGGCTGGGGGAAGAATGTTCATATTATGCTCACAATTACCTAATAGCCTCGAGTTTGGGGTCCGAGACAAGAGCACAGCATGAAATCTGGGGCACCAAGATGTGGTTGATAAAAGTGCCAGAATGTGCATCCCTGAAAGGAGGAGGGCCACAACCGAGGACCAGTCAATTGCAGAAGACCCCATCAGAAAGCCTGCCTTTGGTGGTGGTGGTGGTGGTGAGCCATTTTCAGTATATAATGTCTGGCTCTACATTTTGCCAGACCTGTTAGATTGACTAAGGGCCCTTGTGGCACAGTGGTTACAAGTTGAGCTGACATCCCAAAGGCCAGTAATTTGATACCACCATCAACCCTGTGGCAGAAAGATGGTGCTTTCTGCTTCCATGGAGTTAGTCTTGGAGAGTCACAGGGACAGAGCTACCCTGTACCATAGGATCCTGTTCAACAGGGTCCCTCAATATGAGCTAGTATTGACTTGATGGCCATGAGTTTAAGGGCCATTTTGGCTTCCTTTTCAAAGGAACCTCATTCAGTGAACTGACTCTTTCTGGTCAATCCTTTCCTCTGACTCTGGTCTGAATGTAGCACCTCACCTGGGGAGTGAAGAGGTCTGAAGCTTGGAGCTGCCTCCCAATGAAAGAAAGTAAACCATGATAGTTCATAAAGGCACTTGTGCAAATTGTAAACCACCAACCTTGGCTTAATTCATTTTTTAATTGGATAGAAAGTACTCTAATTATGTTGATGACAAACCAAACATATATATGTGGATACACACATACACACACACACACAAATACACACACACAAGACGGATGTTTAGGGGCATCTACCCAGCTCTGTCAGAGAGATTTGTCCCAGGTCTGGGCATAGGAGTCAGTCTTCTTGCATTTCAGTGTCTGGCTCTGTAACTGACCATAAGCCACATGACCTTGATCAGATTGCTTAACATCTCTGAGCCATTTTGGCAACACCGTGTATCAAGGCTGAGAAGGGGCACTGGGTAAGCCCTGATACATGATGGGGGAGGGACTCAGCCAAAATAAAGCATACAAGGGTAATGACCATGGCATTCTCTCCAGTGTGGGCCTCAGAGCAGCTCTGGTTCTAGAAAATCCCACAGAAATAATTTTACCAACCTGGGCCTTCAGCCCTCACGCCAAACATAACACGTTTCTAATCCACACAATGTTTACAGCTTTGGGTTCTCATCCCTCTACTTCTTCCAAGAGACCAAGGAGAATGGAGTGTTTGAGCAATATCCAGGCCACATGACCATCGTTCTCAGTTCTTAACTCACCTTTTCCTCTCTCAAGCACAACTTTAATGTTTCCATGAGTGTCCGTGGCTATGATAAAGAATACGTGTTATGGGAGGTAATCAGGGCCTGCGTCTTCCATAAACCAGTTGCCAAAGACTCTGTACAGATAGGTAATGGTAGGCCCATATGTTTTACTTACCTATTGCTGCTTAGTGACTTTCAATCCCACTCGGTGTATTATTTGCTCATAATTTTGTAATTTGAGGAAGGTTTGGCTGGGGCAGCACATCTCCACTCCACGCGGCATTGGCCACACCAGCTCAAGCAGCGAGACCCGGCAAGATGGGTTTGCTTTGGTTCATAGGTCTAGGGCCTTGGTTCTTGCTGTTGCATTGGCTCCCCAATTTCCCTCCATGTGATCGTATCATGTGCTTGCCTTTAGATTCCTCACAGCAGGGTGATTTTCAAGATAGATTTTTTTGTCAGGATAGTTGGGCTGTAGGCCCAGTGACAAAATCCCTTAAAGGGATTAAATTGAATGCACAATTTAATACATGACTGCCAAATATCCCCCAGAGCACACAAGTTGAAACCACAAGACTTCTCCCTAAGAGAGGTTCCTTGTGGCTTTTGATTGTCTTCTAAGTCCCTGTTCCTTTTCCACAATAATGTCTGGGTTGCTTTATCAATCATCTTCTTTCTTTTTATGTAGCACTATCTCTGGCTGTTTAGTCCAAGCCAATGCAGTTCCTTCCCAAAGTTACTGGGTTTCCCTTGCACTGGATTACATGATGCATTCCATTTTATGAAAGGCATGTCCCCACGTCTCTTTGAAATGGGTCCCTCTCTGTTTTAGGCTGCAATTCAGCCTATTTAGAATCTTAGAAAACCTTTTGTGTACACGAGACTGTCTACAAGGCACTGGATTACATTCTTTTGTGATCTTAGTACAGGGCATGAAAGCTATCTTCTTGATCTGATCCAACGCAGAAGCCATGCTCATGCCATTCCTATTATGGGACATTATTTTTTGGCAAGAAAGACTTGGGGTTGAAAAATAGGTTTTGTTAGGCAGATAGGCAGGAATGAGATGTCCATTGACGCATGCCCAGGAGAACCAAGCATAGAACAAAAGCCTAGGTTTTCCTGCTGGTGGGTACGGATGGCCGTTAAACCTGGATCAGCCCACCTGGGCCAGGTGATTGCAATTCAGCCAATGGGATCGACCTGGGGTCATTCACCATGCCTCCTCCCGGGAATCCTTGAAAAGGCAGGAGCGAGGGGGAGAAAGGAAAACCTGGGGACAGGAACTGGGGAGAGAACTTGAGAAAGAACATGAGAGAGGTCTCTTTTTGGAGGAAAACTTAGGAGAGAGATCTTTGCGTGACCTCGGGCAGTCTCTGCCAGGCTGCAAGGTGGGGAGGAATCCTAGGGGTGCCGCGTAAAACCTGAAACTTCTTTTAACTTTCATTAAACTCACTTGGATCACGAGCCAGGCTTTGGCGTGAATTCTTTCTCATGCAGAGCCAAGAACTGAGATGTAACTCTAGCCCGGAGAGAGATCTTACACTTTATATTTAAGTCCAGCAAGTCCCTGCTCCTTCATTGTTAATATTTTCTGCTCAAAAAAACACACAATAAAACCCCAAACAGAAGTAACTTCTTTAGCTTCTCTTTACCCTTCTGTAGTTTATAATTATTTGTCTGTTGCCTCCATTGTTAATGACGCTGAGAGTTCAGATTCTAGATAAAGCAGAAGAATGTCACTGCCACCCAAAATAGTTGTTCTTAGCGTTATTTGGTGCCCAATCAATCCCTGCCCATCCACTCACTTGCTGCCATTGAGTCAATTCTGACTCATGGCAGCGGAGTATACTTGCCCTGGTAGGTTTCTGAGACTATACATCTGTACAGTAGAAAGCTTCAGCTTTCTCTCTCAGAGCGGCTGGTAGTATTGAACTGCTGACATTATGGCTAGCAGGACAATATGTTACCAGGGATCCTTTTCAAGACTGTGCCCTTTCAGAAACAGATCACCAGGCCTGCTTTCCTAGGAACCTGTGGGTGGGTTTGAAGCATCAACCTTTTGGTTAATATGCAAGTGCTTAAATAATGGGCTTTATCCTGGTTTGGAAAACCTAAGTCACTGGTCTTTTGCCTAAAGAGTCACTTTCAATGGTCCTGGCTTGTTTCATGGGAAGGGCCATTTCAGGGACTCCCAGACAGATGGTGGGGTAGGATCCTTATTTAGTAGGGCCATATTGGGTGGGGCGGCAGGGAAGTGTGTGTGTGCTGTATGTGTGTGTAATCTGCATCTTTAACAAATGCCCCTCCCCTCAAATGAGAAACACTGGCCCCGATTGTCCTCTGCCTCTCTTGTTGCTGCCTTTTTTGGGATTTTTCTGGCTTTTAGCAGGCCTGGAGACCCCTCCTATCTAGGCAGGAAAAGGAGCCAATAAATAAGTTCACACTAAGGTGCTAGAGAGTGATAACAGCTAATCCCTTCCAAGGGCAATTGCTCTCAGAAAGAAAGAAAAAAGAGAGAGAGAGAGCTCAGGGGTTTGGGGGGAGCAATTTAACTCCAATGAATAGTGTCTCCTTGTCGCTGCAATGGGAGTCATATATGAACATGTGTGTATGTGAAACCCCTCGCATCAGTCTCTTCTGCTTTTGTGTAAATTGGACTTTAAACACATTCTCTAGGAAGTGTTTGAATGCCTCTGTTTATGGAAGCTTCTTGACAGAAGGGGGATATTTGTCTCTTTTGTTCAGTGAGAGAGCCCCAAGGTCTGGCATTTAATAAGTAAGTAGCAAGCTGGTTGAATGAATGAGTGAATGAGTGCGTGAGGTAAAGAAGCCTTCTGCAGCCTTCCAGGTCGAGACTGCCCCCCTCAGAAGCCTGGCTCTTGTCTAAAATGAGGTACACTTCCCCCCTTTCCCATTTCATGCTTTCCCGTGGTCTGCCTGAGATTGAGCTGAAAAATGATTTTTCATGCACGTCATCCTCATTATATCATTATCCCTCAGAGCAAAGCTCTCTGACCACCCTGAAGACCTGTATTTAAAGTGAGGAAACGTGATTTAATGGAGTGGAGAGCGCAGCATAAAACAGACAACCCTTTCAGAATAGCAGAGCAGGCTGTCCCTCCAAGGGGAAAGGGACAAAAAGGGAAAGGAAAAGAAAAATGGCGAGGGAGGGGGGGCAACTCTCACTCTCCTAATAGGCTGAAATAAGAAGTCCTTTTGGTCAGCTTCATCAGAAGACAATCCTGAAAGGGGCCCCTTGCCCTCCCCGCCAGCGCATAACTGACTTACCATGCATTTTACCTTGGAGCTGATTATGCGCTGAGTTGAGGCAGACGGGGAGAGTTTATTGACATATGGTCTCCCTTCACACATTTTGTTACAGCCAGACATCAGGGACTGATCTGCAGGATATTAAAGGATTTGGAAGCGTTATCAAGGAATGGTACATATTTATCAAAACCAGGGTGATATTACAAAGCTGGGTTGCTGCTACACCTGGGTGTGTTATGTGATTAAAAATAATGACAATGCATCCTCTTGATGGATTTTCCACCTGGGCAAATACTGAGCAGGTCTGCTGGACCACCCTTGGTCGAGAATTCACACCTAACAACCCCTTTGGTCTCAGAAGAAAATTGTGGCTGCTAGCTCACACTTGGAATCCAGGTAGGGCAATGTTTAAGCACTTCACTGTTATCCAAAAGAGCAACACTTGGAATTCACCAGCTATCCCGAGTGAGAAAGATGTGACCATGTGCTGCCACAAAGATTACAGCCTTGGAAACCTTCCGGGAGGTTCTTCTCTGGCCTACAGGGTTGCTGGAGTCAGAATTGACTTGACTTCCATGGCATTGAGCTGTTTTGAGTTTTGAATGGCTGAATTGGAGACTTCAGGATTGCAGGAAGATTTGAGAACAGCCTGAGATATGCAGGCGACAAGCCTTGCTAGCTGCAAGGGAAGAGGATTTGAAGCACTTACTGATGAAGTTCAAAGATGATAGTCTTCAGTATGGATTACAACTCGAGGTTAAAAGAATAAGAATCCTCACCACTGAACCAATAAGCAACATGATAAACAGAGAAAAGATTTAAATGATGAAGCATTTCATCTTACTTGGACCCATCCACAACCAACGCTCATAGAAATATCTGTAAAGAAATCACTGGATAAATTGTTTTCAGTGAATTTGCTGCAAAAGTTCTTTTAAACATTTTTTTTGAACCAAGGTGACTTTGCCACCTTAAAAACTCAGGAATATCCTATCCCAAGGCATGATTATTTTCATGTGGAATCTGGAAAATGCATAAGGAAGTCCCATGAGAAGAATTGATGCATTTTAAATATGGTCCTGGTGAGGAATATTGAATACACCAAGGAACTTCTAGGAGAACAAACAAATCTATGTTGAAAGAACTACAGCCAGATTGATTCTTAGAAGCGAGGATGGTGACATTTGGCTTCATGTACTTTGGGTGTTATCAGGAGGGACCAGTCCCTGGAGTTGGCCAGCATGCTTGGTCAAGCCAAAAGGAGGACAAACCTCCACAAGATGGGTTGACACAGTGGCTCAAATGTAGGAATGACTGTGAGAAATGCGCAGGGCAGCGTGTTGTTTTGTTCTGCTGTACATAGAGTGGCCATGAGTTGGAACCAAATTGACAGCACCTGGTTACGCAATGGACTAATGGCAAGATCAACCATTCAAAACCACCAGCCACTCCTCAAGAGAAAGATGAGGCTTTTTTACTCCCGTAAAGAGTCGCAGTGTGAGAAACTCACAGGGGGAATTCTACCCTGTCATATAGGGTCACTGTGAATCGGCATCGACTCTACAGACGTGAACGGCAACAACAACAACAACAACAACAACAACAAAAAACGCACTAATGGTGGCTGGGTACATGCGCAGACACCGATCCACTCGCACTGGAGCTAAGTTAGTGGTTTCAGAAGGAAGCTTACGTCGGTGGTTTCCAGAACTCCCTCGGGCTGAACCAGTTTACACCAGGTCCTTCAAATATCCCTGGTACCCCGGGCATTTTTCATTTCCCAGAGTTGGTTGCATGACTTAAGGCTTGATGATCATGGGGCCACATGAAGGACGCCTATGTGCTCCAACCACTGCCTTCCTAGAGAGTGCTGTGGACAATTGCCTTCAAGTCAGCCAGCTCCTGACTCATGCGGATTCCATGCGCTACAGAACTCAATGCCCACTGGTCCTGCCCCATTCCTTCAATGGGTTGTAGATTTGACCCCTTGTCAGCTGGGGGGTTTTCAGTGGCTGATGGCTTGAAGGAGTTCACCAGGCCTTTTCTCCTAGTCTGTCGGTAGGCAGGAAACATCGCTAAAATCTGTTCAGCATCATAGCAATATGCCAGCCTCCACTAGCATTTAGGTGGTAGCTGTAACAGGAGGCGCACTGGCCAAGAATCAAACCCAAATTTCCTGCATGGCTAGTGAGAATTCTGCCATGGAACCACCATTTCTTCTCTCCCGGTTTCTAGTGTTTATGTATATAAGATTTCAGTACCTTCTAACAAGCAGTAAGTAAGACTGCACCACGGGTCACCTCTATTTGCTCTCCCCCAAATTTTTCCACATGAATTATAAAGTGTGTGACAGTTGTAATATGTTTCTCTTTTTTAAAATTGCTGGGTGAACTTAAAACAACACAAGGAAGTGCCAGCATAGCAAAATGATACCCACCTGCTTATTTATCTTAAGAGAAGAAAAGTCGTGAATGCATTCACTCAGGTGAAAATATCATTCATGGAAAGAAGTGCCTAATGGTCACCAGGACCCATGGTTAATCCAGGCGTGGTCATCTGATTCCAATCGATCAGACCTAGATATAAATCACTTATAAGTATGGATAATTAAAAGCAAATATAAATTTTCAAAGAAATAACGTTGCATGGGATAGAAAGAGAATACATAACAACATCAGACTTAAATATGCCTCAAGACAAACTCATTGTGCACATCCAGAATACATAATGGCTCTTGCTAAGATGCGTTTCCCACTAGACCCTACCCCAAGCCAGTAAAAGCCAGAAACTCTACAGTACACTGTGGATTGTACTACTCTGAAATGGGAGCTGTGTCTCTAGACCTAATTTGGGGCTGTTCGTGCTGAGGACTCACCAATACCTGCTGCAGTGACAACAGTCCAGGTGAGAATAAGGAAATCTGGATGACAGCCAGGATATAGGAGCACTGAGACCTCAAATTGCTTCTAGGCGAGCATGGCCTAATGGGCTTCCATTTCTGCACCTCTGTCAGGAGGAGTTTGTTCTGAAAGTAATGGTTTCTATGGAAGTATTTCTTAAATTTTCACATGCATGCATTTACCCAGGTTCCTGGAAATCGGGCTGGGGGGCAGATTCTGATTTTGTGGGTAAGGGTGGGGTCTAGGATCCAGCAGTTCTAGAGGCCCTGGTACTCTTGGGCTGTTCACCACAAGGACAGTAGTCCTAAACCACCAGCCACTCCTTGGGAGAAATATGAGGTTGTAGACGCCGGGCAAGAGTGACAGTCTGGGAAACCCACAAGGGCAGTTCTACCCTTTCCTGTAGGGTCACTATGAGTCAGCATCAACTCGATGGCATTAGCGTGGGAGAAGCTAATGCTGATGTTGCTGGTTCCTTGACCTATGATACTTTGAGTGGCAAAGTCCCAAGGGCCTTCCCGGATGTGATGGCCAAAAGCAGTAGTGTTCACCCTTGTTCATACTTTGGAACCCCTTAGGAGCTTTCCAGCCTCCCATTGGCCTGGCACCATCCCAGGCCAATGAAGCAAGGCTTAGTGGAAGCAGGATTCAGGTCACGGTCAGTGAGAAAGCCCCCTTGGCAATGCCAACGTACAGCCAGTGCAGAGTCGAACTGGTGGATGACTCCACAGGATTCCATATACTTTGGTGAAGCCAGCTGTTTGGGCAAGGTTTTCAGAGTTACCACCCATGTAGACTTGTTGGTGATAGTGCATTAAATAGAGCACATGCAGTGCATTGCATGAGTGGCCTATGTCATGCAACCACATCAGGGGGATGTTGAGCCAATTTCTCTGGGAGACCAAGGGTGTTGGCTCCATCCTGAACGTTGGCAGGGTAATGGACTGACACAGAGGAAACTCATTCTCTTTGTGGCGGTGCATTAATGGGTTCTTCACAGAAGGCCAAGTCCATGGCTGCAGATGCAGATGCTCACGGGGCTGAGGGAGCAGGTCAAACCCTAAGTCCGAGGTGGGTGTTTGCATATTTACATGCCCTCACTGCCATCAAGTCCATTCCAACTCACAGGCCCATGGGACTGAGTAAAATGGCACCCGTGGGTTTCTGAGACTGTGATTCTTTTTTTTTTTTTAATTTTAACAATTTATTGGGGCTCATACAATTCTTTTCACAGTTCATATATATACATACATCAATTGTATAAAGCACATCTGTACAGTCTTTGCCCTAATCATTTTTTTCTCTTTTCTTCTTTTACATTTTATTAGGGACTCATACAACTCTTACCACAATCCATACGACTGTGATTCTTTAGCGGAGTAGAAAATCTCCTCTTTCTCCAGAGGAGCCGTTGTTCATTCAAACTGCTGACCTTGAGATTAACAGTCCAACCCCTGACCACTCTTGCCGTCAGAATTGTATTTATATACACAAGTATATATATATCCTTTCCCAAAAGAACTCCACATTTTCAAATCATTCTTGACACTCATGGCCTTTTTTCCTCTATAGCCATGCCTTTGGTTGAAACACAGATATAAGAGAAATGTTTATCTACTTATAGGGGTACAAAAGGAGATTTGGTGGCATAGGGTTTGCATGTTGGGCTGCTAACACCAAAGTCAGCACTTTGAAACCACCAGCCACTCCGTGGGAAGAAGAGTCTGTCTACTCCTATAAAGAGTTAAAGTCTCAGAAACTCACAGGGACAGATCTACTCTGCCTCATAGGGTCACTATGAGTCAGCATCACCTCCCTGGCAGTGAGGTAGATTTTGGTTTCATAGAGATTCAAGTCAGTCCTGAGCTGCTAAAGACAAGGTTGGCAGTTTGAACCCACCAGCTGTAGAGAAAGAGGAGGCTTTCTATTCCCATAAGGAGCTACAGTTTCAGAAATACCCACAGGGGAAATTTTAACCTCTCCTGTAGGATCAATATGAGTCAGAATCGACTTATCGGTGGTGAGCAAGTGGAGGGGACCCTAAACAGGTTCCGGTGGACCTTAAGAGTTCTACTAATTGTGCATGCTCTGTAAAATGTAAACCAAGATTTTATTTTTGCAAACATTATTTTTTCTAAACACGTCTAACTGTGAAACTATACTCGCATGCGGGTCTTTGAATCTGGTCAGTGGTCTGGGGAAGTGAAGGGCCTTTGTTGTTGTTAGTGCTGTCCAGTCATTCTGACATCACAGGGACCTTCTTTGCAACACAAGGCAGCACTGCCCGGTCCTTTGCCAGCCTCAGGGGTAGTATGTTGGAGCCCATGGTTTCAGCTACCATGGCCTCCAGTTCACCAAGGAGTTTCATCTTTGTGCTGCTTACTAAACCCGTTTCTGAGGAGTCCATTCCAACTCACGGTGACGCTGTGTGGGTCAGCACCACGGGACCCCACAGAGCTTTCAAAGGCTGGTCGTTCCGATGTCAATCAGCAGGCCTTTCTTCTGAGGGGCCGAAGATTTGAACCGCAATCCTTTTAATCAGCAGTGGTTGAGCGTGCTAACTGTTCACATTACCCGGGGACACCCAACCCTTCTTACCCTCATCGCTTCATAGGTGATCCATCTCCAATCCAAGAGGGCAGAGAAGATAGATAATACAGCCTGAGCTGCGTATGTCAGGTCCAAACTTTTCAGTGTCATGGAACAAATAGCCAAAATCCTTGATGAAATGGCTGGGAAAACTCAGTCCAAATCATTCCAAAGAAATGAGTAGCGGTGCACTCTTGGGAACTTGCACTGTGACAGCAGCCACCAGGAAGACCCGGGTAGTCCAGAGCCTTGCCACCTCGAATAGGGTCACAGACTAGCAACATCAGGAGCTTGTTAGAAGTGCAAATTCTCAAGCCCTACACAAGGTCCACTGAACCAGCGTGTGCAATTTACCAAGACCACCAACGGATCGGGGTACCTGTGAAAACCAAACCAAACCCATATTCACTGCTGTCCAGTCGAGTCAGACTCAGAGCAGCCCTATGGGCCAGGGTAGAGCTACCACTGTGCATTCCCAAGACTGTAATTCTTTAAAGGATCAGACAGCTTGTTGTTCTCCTTCAGAATGCCTGCTAATTTAGAACTGCTAGTTTGGTTGTTAGCAGCCCACTGCCTAACCGCTAGGCGACCAGGCTTCCATTTGTGCTTGTGAGAGGTCGAGCAAATACCATTAGCAACTAGAGAAGAACCTGGAAGAAGAAGAGCAGGGTCGGAACTGTGAGTCAATTTGGTCATTAGCACATTTCTGTGTTTACGTATTCTGTTCCTTCCCTTGTGTATTCAGTCAACAATTCTTCTTTGAACATCACCTCTGAGCCAGGATCTGTGATATGCTAATTAAATTGGTTTAGGAAAGGGGTCTGCCTAAGTGACTCCTGCTTCCTGGCTTGTCCTGCTTCCAGATCCCCTCTCTTTATTTCCTTCCACATTAGAAGCACATCCTTACATGTGCAGCTGATCCCTAGTTCAGGACCAGAAGTTATGTGTTGGCATGCATGCTCATAGCTCGCTCAGTGGGAGTGCAAAAAGTCAATTCCTTCAAGAGCCTAGCACAGTCTGTAAGGTTGGGATGGTGTTAAAAGTGGTGGGGTTGGTGCTAGTTCCCGTTGAGCCCATTCTGCATAGGATGCCTTCATGTGACAGAGTAGAAATGTCCCCATTGAGTTTCCTAGTCTGTCATCATTACCAAAGGAGCCCCGGGGGGTACTTTAAGGGAAGTGTTGGCCTGCCAACTGCAAAGTCAGGGGTTCACACCTACCAGCTGCTCCGCAGTAGACAGATGAGGCCCTCTGCTCCCATGAAGATTTACAGACTCAGAATCCCATGATTGGGTCGCTATGAGCCAGGTTTGGTTCCATGACAGACCCAAAGCCCACTTTCTGTCGAGTTGATTCCAACTCATGGTGAGCTTATATACTTGTTGTTGTTGCTGTCGGGTGCCATTGAGTGGTTTCTGACCCAAAGTGACCCTATGCACAACAGAACCAAACACTTCCAGGTCCTGCACCATCATCACTTTTGTTCTCTGCCTGAGTCCATTGATGCAGCCACGGTGTCAATCCAGCTCGTTGAGGGCCTTCCTCTTTTGTGCTGCCCCTCCACTTTACCAAGCAGGATGTCCTTCTCCAGGCAATATGTCCAACATATTTGGGAGGCAAAATCTTGCCATATATGCTGTCAAGGGCACTCTGGCCTGACTTCTTCCAAGACAGATTAGGTTGTTCGTTTAGTAGTCCATGGCAGGGTAGAATTTTCCCTATAGGTTTCTGAGATATTATGTCTCTATAGGAATAGATAGCTTCATCTTTCTCCCACAGTGAAGCTGGTGGGTTAGAACTGTTGACTTTGCATTTAGTAGCTCTGTGAGTAGCCCGCCATGTCACCAGAGGTCCTTTGCGTTTGATGGCAGTGGGGTGGAATGTTTACAATGGCAAGACCTTTTTGTCATGTATTGCTACTGACCGCGGTCTAAAGCCCAAGTGCTTAGCCATTGGGCCACCAGGATTCTTCGTGGTAAGGATGTGTTCCTGCCAAAGTTCATGAACACTACACAGCAGTGGGGTTTTGGAACTGCTAGTTAGTTTAGCTTAGGGACTGAGGCATCCATTACGGATGGTCAGCAGTCTGAGCCTTTGTCCCATGAACGAGTGGTACACTGCGCATGCTCAAAGGCTCAGGTTCCCAACCAGGAAGAGGAGGTACACCTGGGTGTGTTCTGCACCTGAATTGGCCCACCAAGGCCAGGTGAATTCAGTTCAGCCAATGAGTTCAACCAGGGTCACCAGCACGCCCCACCTCTGGGAGTAATTTAAAAGGCAGGAGCACAGAGCAGACCTCGTGACTTTCAGGGAAGCTTCTAAGGAGATGCACATTTCTGAAGAGCCCTGCAGGTGCCTTTATAAACCTGAAACTTCTTCTAATTCTCATAAAACTCACTTGGATCACAAACTAGGCTTAGAGGTGAATGCTTTCTCGTGTGTAGCCAAGGAGCAAGGTATATCTCTATCCTGAGAGATCTCACAGAACCATTGATTCCCCTGGCATGTTTTGGAGTCCTGATGGTGTCATGGTTATGCTTTGTGCAACAGTTTAAAACCACTAGCCACTCCACAAGGGAAAGATGGGGCTTTCTATTCCTATAAAGAGATACATCCTCAGTAACTCACAGGGGAATTCTACCCTGTCCTATAGGGTTGTTATGAGTCAGCATTGACTCAATGGCAGTGAGTGAGTGCCCTGGCAAGGAAGCCTTGGGTATCTACATTGACTCTCAGTTTCTGGTTAGCTTTTCACCACTTCACCCCATGAACTTGAACTGCAGTGGATGAGGGTTGGGAGCTCTGGCTCTGGGGCTGCTTGCTTGAATTTTCACATCATGGCCCTGCCCGTGATGGGACCTTTGACAGTTGGGCAAATGAGCTCAAGCCCGAGTTTCCTTTTCTGCAGCATAGGCTGTGGAAGGAGATGTCTTCTTTCTTGTGTGCTAACTGACTTTTACCAGTTAATATGAATTAGATCTTTCCACGAGGAAGATCAGGGAGAAGGATGAAGCAACTTGGATAGAGGTGAAGGCAGCGTGAGGGGTCAGAGAGAGATGAAAGGACCACCATGTCACCTTTGACTACTCTGAGTGAGGCTGGCTTGGAGTGCAGGAGACGGGGAGAGTGAGGACACGGGCTAAAGACAGTGCTCATTCATTACTTCCGGGCAGAGTTCAGCCTTTGGCATGTTTGTTGGATGCTGGCGCTGTGTTCATCCAATGAAACTTCAAACTTCTGTCCTCTCATTAACCCTTTGTCTCTCCTTTGTTTATGATTTAGAACTTCTATTCTCGGGTTCTCTTTAGAGCCCCAGGAAATCAGAAGTCACAAGTCACTTCTGTTTACAGAGAGGCCCCCAGCATGCAAAGGCAGGAGGGTGTGTTAACAGCACACCGGTCCAGTGGCTGGTCACGCCCACGCAGTACATTCTCCATCCCTTAGCTCAACAAAAGGAAAATCACCAAAGAAAAAAAATTTTCTTTTTCATGGATATTTACTTTTTCAGTTCCCTCCCCCACCCAAAATCTGTGTGCATTACAATAGAACACACACACACACATACACACAATTTTCTGGCAGAATATGTTACTCCAGTACATTCTACCCTCCTCCCTCACTGTCTCCTACCCTTTTTTCTCCTATCTACTCTCTTCCCATGACACCCAATGGACAGGTAGGGGAATTCAAAATAGACCCCAGTCTCAAATGTATTTTAAAGCTCACTCACGCACTGCTGTTGTGCCAGTTCTGACTCAGAGTTACAGGATACAACTGTCATTGTAGATTTCTGAAACAATTCTTTGTGGGAGTTGAAAGCTGCCCTTTCTACAGGAATGCAGCAGGTGCGTTTGAACTGCCAACCCTGCAGTTAACCGGCCAATGTGAAGGGATTTTGCCACTTTGCCACCAAGGATCCTAAAGGTAGCATGAGGAGAACATTTATTAAATCTTCCATGGTACACAGGCAAGGGGGAGACCTGAACTATAGCTCTCGGGATCCTTGGTGCCTCGCAGTGGACAGTTCCAGCCGCATTGGATCCAGGCTTCCCAAGATTTGCAGAGCCACAAGCATAGTCTTTGCTCCTCTCCAGGATTCACAATTGCTTCCTGGTTGCTCAGGTATGTAGGAGATTATTGGTTCTCTAATGCAATCATCCCATTTTGCAAAGAAGATGCTGATGCCCAGACCGGGGAGAAGATTATCTGAGGCCACTGAGAAGGACACCATCACCTCAAGTCCTTCTGACCCCCCACAAGTTTCTGCCAACAGCACTGAGCTCTGGGTTACCTACTCAGTCTTTTGAAGCCTTAGACAGCTGATGCAGCTGCCAGTTGGATTGATCAGGGTAGGTGACCCAGAACTCCTTAGAACGCGCCACCCCCCCAAATGCAAATTTACTGCCATAGAGTTGATACTGACTCATAATGACCCTATAAGACAGGGTAGAACTTCCCCTGTAGGTTTCTGCGACTAACTTTCAGCCTTTCTCCTGAGAAGTGGCTGGTTGTGTGGTGGTTTAGATCTTGCAGTTAGCAGCCTTTTAGCATGAGAGGTAGGGTCACATTTCTGTTCTGATTATGCTCCATTTTCTGAGATGCCAGTGCCGAGGCTCCCCCCCTGCAGGTAGCAGTGAGATTTTTCTCACTAAACTGCGCTGGATGGGAAACTTGTGGCAAGTAGTGCATCGCAGCCAAGGAAGATCTCATTGACGGTGCAGTACTTGAATAAGGCAGGAAGACACAGGAGTGGCCATCTGGCGGTGGGGAATGTGTTCCAGGTAGGAGACAGTCAGTGCAAAAGGCCTTGTGATTGAGTTCTCCAAGCTTCTTCCTGGAACAGCAAGGAGACCAATGTGAGTGGGGCATGACACTCTGTGTAGTGAGGAAAGATGATCACTGTGTGGGCCTCCTGTATGATTGAGAAGCCAAGGGGAATTTTTAAACCCTAAGCCAGATCAATGCTCAAGGAAGCATCAGTCAAGACATCAAATGACACGTTGCATTGGCTAAATGTGCTACAACAGATCTTTTAAAAGGCTGAAGATGAAGGATGTTACTTTGAGGACACTGCCTGATCTTGTGCCAAATCTCGCCATGGTTGTTAGGTTGGAGTCCAATGTTGCAGCCATGGTGTCAGCCCATCTCCTTGATGGTCAGTCTCTTTTCTTGTGGACCTTCAGTTTTACCAAGCATGATGTCCCTTTCCATGGACTGGTCTTTCCTGATAAAATGTAGTAGCTACCAGATTGGATGTCATGCCTTTAGAACAGTGGTTCTCAACCTTCCTAATGTTGTGACACTTTCCTATAGTTCCTCATGTGTGGTGCTCCCCCCAACTATAAAATTATTTTTGTTGCTACTTCATAACTATAATATTGCTACTGTGATGAATCGGATGACCCCTGTGAAAGCATTGTTCGACACCTCCCCATGGGGGTCGCGACCCACAGGTTGAGAATCACTGCTCTGGAACATTTTCATCATAGAAGAGAGTTCGGTTGCACAGCTCTGAGTTAGAGGGTGAGACGGGTTATTTGACATTCATTTGCTGATGTGTTTGCGAACCCAGTGGAAACACTCGGGAATGAGCATCTTCTTTAGCCATATTCCTGAATCATTCAAATGCCATCTCCCCTGTGAATGCCTCACTCCATCCTTGGCTTTCCATACTTGCCATATGAAAATGGGATAATATTCAATACTTAGCATTATATATAACCGAGTATTTGGTAGTCTGCCTCAAACAGATGCGAGTCTCTCTCTTTTTCTACTAATATTTAATTTTGATATGTGAAAACATACAAAGCAAAATCTGTTCCATTTCAACCCTTTCTGGACACAATGTTCAGTGACATTGGTCACACTCTTCATATTGAATTAACATTCTTGTTCTTTCTATTCTAGGTGTTTCTTTTTGCTTAATCTCTCTGCCAAAACCCTCTCACATATATTTTGAATTATCTGTAGCCCATTTAGATTTGTGCTGATTTTTAAAGACTGCAATACTCAAGGATGCAATCCTTTAAGAGCTAAATTGTTATTTAGTTTAAAGATGACTTCAGGGGACAGTTTCAATTCAAGGTTTGAAGAGTAACTCAGGGTCATAGTCTCTGGGACTCTTCCAGTTAAGTAAGTCTAGATAATTAAAGAATTTTAAATTATGTTCCACAAGGTTCTCCCTTTCTATCAGCATCCTTAGGAATCATGGTGCTATGGTGCCTGCTAACCTCAAAGTCAGTAGTTGAAACCACCAGCCACTCTGCAGGGGAAAGAAAAGGCTTTCTGTTTCCTTAAAGAATAGCAAGCGAGGAAACCACAGGGGGTGTTCTATACTGAGTCAAAATTGACTCCATGGCAGTGAGTTTATGTTGTTATCGAAAAAAGAACACATTTTAATGGGGGCTCTGACAGATAATATAACAATCCATAAATCAATTAGATCAAGCGAGTTTGTATATATGCTGCCACCATCATTTTCTAAACACTATCATTCTACTTGACCCCTTTGATATCAGCTCCTGTTTTTTCCCTCTTTCCTCAACCCTCACACCCTTACTAAATTATATATAAATTAATATCTTTATACACACCGTCTTCTGTGTCCCTCTACCCATATTTCTGTTATTCGGACCCTAGGCTGTGTGTGTGTGTGTGTGTGTGTGTGTGTGTTCTAAATCCATCATTGTTATCAGTTCCCTTTTCCTCCCCTTCCCTACACAGCCACCCTGTGCCCTCATGGTATCTGAGTCAGTTCGAGTTGACTAGAGAAGCGCACTCATAAACACTCATGTGTCTTAAAAAAGCTTTATATAGAAGAATAATTGTATATTAAGAAAACATCCCAGCCCAGTCCAGACCACGTCCATAAGTACGACATTAACCCATATATCCAATAACAGTGTGTAAATTTTTTTCAGACTTATGCAACACATGCAATGAAACCAAGTGCTGGAAGATCACAGGGCAGTCGGTGCAATGTCTTATGGACCCAGTGGAGGTGGAAAGTGGCATGGGTCTCCACATGACTCCTCCCCATTCAAGGCTCTGGCTGCCATCAATGTAGATCCATGTATCTTGTCAGCAGGAATATCAAGTCATGGGTGTCTCTCACCCCCAGGAAAGAATACAGGAGTTGCCACAATCCTCAAGAGAAGGCCATGCCCACATTGAGACCTCACTGGCTATGGCCTGAGTGACAGTCTGGACTCCACCCCTATGCAAGATGATGGGAGATTTAAAAAGCTACCACTGTATCGCTACTCCCATTACTGTTCCTGAGGATTTTATCTGTCCTGGATTCCGTGCGTGGTTGCTATTTTTTTTTATTTTTCTTTCAGCGTCTATCTGTGGTGTCCCTGATCTGAATGCCCTGATGCAGTATCTGTGAGTCTCCTGTGAGCAGGGACTGTATTCTCTACGTCTGGGTCTTCTTAAAGCTTTGCAAAATGTTGTCATTTGAATAACACTCAATAAATATTTGTTGAAGGAATGGCATTGCTGGTGACAGTCAGTACCTATTCTCCCATCAGTTATATGGTTGGCGGTCTTTTTACCTCTCAGACATATAGCTGAATCATTACAATGTGAGGGTCTGAGCCTGGTTATATTATTGGGACATGTAGTCAAAAGACAAAATATGTTTGCCTAAAGAACCTTTTGAGTATGATGTTTCAATAAAATGAATTGGACAGATCCTGGCAGCAGACATGTTTCAGCCGCTCACAAGCTATGTGGCTTTGAGCAGTGTACCCTAAGCTCTGAATTCAAGGTAAGTAGTTTCAATGGTCAATATGCATGTGAGAGCTGGACAGTGAGTAAGGAAAACTGAAGAAGAATCAATGCATGTGAATGATGTGCAAACAATACCGAAAGTCGTCTGGGCTGTCAGAAGAACAAGCAAATCCCTCTTGGAGGAAGCACGGCCAGAATGCCCCTTAGAAGTGAGGATGGCAAGTCTTCATCTCACATCCATTGGACATGCTATCAGGAGAGGCTGGTTCTTAAGAAAGGACATAATGCTTGTTAAAGTACAGGGGCAGCAAGAGGGAAGAAGACCCTTGATAAGATGGATGTCCACAGTGGCTACAGCAATGGACTCAACATGGACCAACGACTGTGGTGATGACACAAGAGCAGGCAGGGTTTCATTCCGTTGTACAGTTCCGGTCTCTGGTACAAAGGAAAATAATTTGCCCTATCCTGTGGGGTTGAGGCTATTGCGCCTGCTGTGTATTTTGTCCTAAGGACTTGCAGTGTTGTTCTTTATACAGTGTTGTTGTTATTAGCTGCTTTTCGGTCCATTTGGACTCATAGCGACAACCATGCATTTCAGAGTAGAACTGTTCCATAGGGTTTTTAAAGCTGTGACCTTTTGGAAGCAGATTTTCAGGCCTACCTTCCTTAGGCACCTCTTGGATTCTGGGTGGGATTTAACTGCCGACCTCCTGGGTGCTAGTCAAACACTACCCAGGGAGTCCTCCCACTGAATAGTGTGAGTGTATTCCCACCTAGGGTGCTCCTCTTCCAGTACTTGTTTGGACGGTATTCTCTTTTGATCCACAGGGTTCCATGGACTCATTCTCAGTAGTACATCATCAGGTGTTTCTTCCCAGTGTGTCCTAGCTTGGATGCTCTGGTGAAGCGTGTCCAGAGTGGCTTGCTCTGGTTATAATCGTAGCTGGTGACACCGCTTACAGCAATCACAGCTATAGACAAATGACAACATGATGACAAACTGACAGATGGGTGGCAGCCTAGGGAAGGAATGAACAACACAACACAACCTGGGTGGAAATCGAGGTATGGAGTCTCTGAGAGTCCAGGCTCTTCGTCCTGGCACAGCCTGGGGCAGGGCCTGGAGCCAGGAACTGTGGCTGCTGGGGTGAGGACCCCCAGCTTCCCCACTTGGCATTCCCTCCCCAAACACAGCTGGCAGCCTGTGGGAATTGTCTTTCCCCTTGCACATGATGGCACTGACGAGCATAACGCAACCCTGCTGGTGGTTAATGACTGGTGACTTTTTGAGGCCGCTGCCCACCTTTGGTTGAGGGAATTTGCCAATGCTCAGAAGTTGTTGGGCTCTAACGAAATGCAACCCCTGCAAGCAAGCACTGAGTCAAGTGCACGAGGTGTGGGGCACTCTGACATCCCCGTGTGACCATGAAAAGCAGGCTGTGGAGCAGTGGTGGCTGCTGAGGCTCCTTTCTCCTGGCAATACTGGCGTGCTGAAATGGCGGGCTGATTTGCCATGGAAAGCAGGGTTTCATGGGAACTTGAGGATTAAGAATCCACATGCCTGCAATCAATATTGTATGTTCATCGTATAATTTACTTTGAAAGGGAGACGACACAGTTCTCCGAATTTTTGGGTGAAGTAAACCACTTTTCCAAAGGAGTAAGTGGATTTCTGTGTTTATAAATCATGCCCACCACTTGGGAGTGCAGAGGAGGATATGGGAGGATGGTAAAGAAGAGCAGCAGGAGAGGACCTGAAGACCTCATGTTTCCTCAGGGTCAGGGGCCAGGCGAAACCAATGTCCCTGGAACACCACTGTCTCTCTGGAATGGTATTAGCACAGCTTGTTATTTGCACACTGTACTGAGTTCATTCTGACTCGCAGCGCCCCTATAGGGAAGAATAAACATGCCCCAATGAGTCTCTGAGACTATAATTCTTTACTCAAATAGAAAGCCTCATCTTTTTTCCATGGAGGAACTGGTGGATTCAGACCTGCTGACCTGGTGGTTAGCAGGCCAATACCGAACCTACTATACTACCAGAACATTTCTGTTTAGCCTAGAGACTTTCAAATGGATAGAACAAGACCCATCCCAACCCTGTTCACGGCTATCAACCCCCCTTTCTGTGAAGTCCCCACTACGTTCTGTGAAGTTTACCACTTTCTCCATGTGTCTGTGTGTCTGTGTGTGTGAGAGAGAGTTATAAAAACAGGAACTTTGACCTCTTTTTAGAACTCTTGCAATTCCAGGGCTTACTCAACAAAGCACGAATCCCAAGTGTCTTCAACCTGACTTGTTCCAGGTGGAAATACACATTGGGTTTCTAGACACACTGAGGTAATGAGTGAGTGGACACTACTGTGCTATCTAAACAAACCCTGTGTGACAGGGCTGCACCTGCCTTACTTAATTGAATAATCAGAACGGTTTTCTAAAATAGCTAATATCAACTTAATCTCCCTGCCATTGAGTCACTGCTGATGCATAGCGACCTTGTAGGACAGGGGAGAATTGCCCCCATGAGTTTCTGAGCCTGTAACTCTTGACAGGAGTAGAAAGCCTCATCTTTCCCTCACCGAGTGCTGCTGTTTTCGATCTGCTGAGTTTAAGGTTAGGGACACAATGTGTAACCCACTACACCACCAGGAGATGCTTGTGTCAACTTTCTATATACAAAAATGAAATGTCGCCAGGTCCGATGCCATCTTCATGGTCACTGCTGTATGTGAGTCCAAAGTTGTGGGCCAATACATCTCAAGGAGAATTGCCTGCATATCCAATGACACATCCCCGCACCAAACACGATTTCCTTTTCTACTGATCAGCCTTGCTTAATGACTTGGCCAAAGTGATCAAGCATACATCCTCCCAGCCTCCCTTGCCAGGCACAGTGTGGTTTCCGAGAGCAGTGTTTCTTCTACAATGGGAGGGCTCATGCTTTTGCCACACTTGGCAGATTCTATGTATATTTTGACTTTTTTAAAAACTTATTTGATCATAGAGCATGTTTCCCTTTTCCCTTTGTATGAGATGACAAAATTTCACTCACTTCCTAGTCATCCAAGGAAAGAGTAAACTTTCCTGCCCTGCCAGCGAAGGGCTTGGCCAATAGAATAAAAGTGGAAGGAGTTGTGTGCCACTCTCGATCAGAGGTTTTAAGAGAAATGGTCCTTTTGTTGCTTACCTATCCTTCCAGAGGAAGGAACCCTGGTAATATAGTGGTTATGCGTTGGTCTCTTAACCTCATGAGTCACACACATGCAAGTCTTTCCATTTCAAAGCCTGATTGTTCCCCTGCACAAAGCTAACAGAGATAAGCAACAACTGCTTGTAGGCTGGAAAGATTGCCCGAATATAGTGTACTTTGGGAATTTCTTACTGCCAGGAGAAATGCAGGCGATGTGGCAGGTGACGGTCCTAGTATCTCTCAGCTGCCAATCAGAGGCAGGTTCTGAGCCTTCAGTCAGGGCCACTGGAGGAAGTGGCTCATGGTGCTGCTGCCATAGTCCATCCCAGATCAAGCCCTCTGAGGTGCTGGATTACAGAGTTTTGGATTGGTACTCAGTGAGGGCTGCTTCAAAGCTCCTTCCTTTCTAAACTTGCTCCTGCAACCACATTCTTTCTGAAGGTCCTTGTTAGTAAGCCGAAATCCCAACCAATTTGCTTAGTCAGGACAAAATGCAAAATTGATGGTACCCAGAGACATTAAACCACCTACAACCTTTTAGACCATGTCAACAGATCATCTGTAGCCTCAACTGCAGAAACATTTCACTAAATCCTCTCTGTTTCTCCACAAAGATTAGGAATGTCCTTCTATCTTTTAAAAACAGATATTGGTCTGGCACCACTTCGGTTCCAGCTGAGGTAGTGGATTCCCCTGAGCTAAGCTCTAGAGAGGATCACTTAATCTTCATTCAAGATATATGTCATGAGGACTGTAGATCATGCAGGGACTGCACAATCCCTCTGTGTCGGCAGCGGCTGCATCACGGCCTGGCCCATTGGGAAGAGAGACGGACCCATGGCAATTATAAGGCAAGATGCTGAGGGTGCTGGGGTGGTCTAGGGATACAGGAAAGGAACTATTGGGCATGGAGGCAATTATGAAGGGTTCTTTTTTCCCATGGACCAAACCCATGCCAGTTGCCATGAAGTTAACTCTGATTCATAGGGACTCCTTTGGGCCAGAGTAGAACGACATTCTGTTGTTTATTTCTATAACTGATTTTGTTGTTGTTGTTTGAAATGCAGCACCAGGCATTTCTTCAGAGACACTTCTGGCTGGGCTTGAAGCTCCAACCTATGAGTTAGTAGCCCACTATGTTAACCAACTGCACCACCCAGGGACTCCTCCATGTGACTAAAGAATGACTTAAGGACTTCCCCCACAGACCCAAACCAAAACCAAATCCACTGCCATGGGGTTGACCTCATATATGGCACAATAGACTGGCTCTGCTGATTTTCAGAACTGCACATCTTTACGGGAGCAGAAAACCCTCATCTTTCTCCCAAGGAGTAGCTGGTGGGTTTGAACCATTAACTTTGCCATTAGCAGCAGCCCAACTCTTAACCCAATATACCACCAAGAGTGGTTCAATTTGGAAAAATAGTATGTGATCACCTATCTATGAAGGGAAACCCCTCTCATAGAGTGCACTTACACAAATGAGAAAGAAATGAGTCCCCAAATGCCCGTCTTAATCAACAATCTGGGTAAGGGTGTTCTGGGAAGCAGCTTTCAAATGTGGCTTGAGATTATACAATTAATCAACCTAATCCCTGTTTTAAAGAGCTCTGGTGGTACAATGGCTAAGGACTGGGTGGCTAAACAAAAGGCTGGTAGTTTGAACCTACCCATGGGCTCTAAAGGGGAAAAGACCTGACGAGCTGGTCCCATAACGATCTCAGCCTAGGACACCTTTGGGGGCAGTTCTACTCTGTCCTGTAGGGTCACTATGAGAGCTGACATCAACTTAAAGACACACAGCACGTTTGACTCTACGTCATTTGTTGATAGAGTTTGTGCAGAGCTTTCTGAGTAGAAAACAGACTCAGGGGCATGTGACATCAACCAGCAACAGTCTCTTTCCTTGAGAAAGACTGTGGAAAGGGATGAGGAGGGAGCTTCCAAAAGCGTGTGGAAAAATGATACGAAAAAATAATGGAATTTTGCCATGAGCTTTTTGAAGCTCTCTTCATGAGAGCTAGTCCTCCATGGAGGTTTCTAGAAAAGTGAAACACGAAGGAAGAGGCTGGTAAGTCCCACTGAACAATTCCAGGGGAGAATGGGTCTTGACTCAGAGTACTTGAGCATTCTGGCTTATTCCTCCAAATAGCAAATCAGACTAGACCAGGTTCTGAGACTCAGGGAAGGCAAATAAGACACACCAGGCCCATGATTCAGACTTATGGGGAAAGTCACACTGGAGAGGGAAGGCCTCTTTACCTTGTGTGCCTGACAAGTGTCTCATTTGCCTCATCTAAAACCCAGCCCTGGAAAAAAGGCTAACAGTACCAGCTTCATACTTGTGTTTGAATCTTGTCTCTGTCACTTATTAACTTAGCCACCTTAAATCCCTTCCTCTAGTTTTCCATCTGTAAATGAGGCACAGTTCCAATCATAGGGCCTTCAGTAAATGGCTATTATTAGCTAGGCATGCACTCCTGTTTTCTAGGCGAGAGTTCTCAGCCAGGTTTTTGCGGGAGCTTGTTCTTCAGGGTATTGTCATAGATGAGTGTGTCACCCAGATTCCTCTCAGGGCCAAGAGACTGATTTCCCCAGCTGCTGAGAGAGCCACTGATAGAAAAGGTCCCAGCTGTCTGGCCCCTTTTAGGATTGCCTCAGCTGATGAGAGCTCATCCAAGGTCTGCTCCTTCCCCAAACTAACCTTCATCCAACGACTTGTCAATGTAGGGGTATAAATGGCATAGTGGAGGCATTTGACCCCCCTGTAACTTCAGAAAAGGCAATGGAGGAAAATCAAGATAAACAGCCCAAGGCTGATTCCTATGAGACAGAGATCAAAATGCCTCCACCCTCCTTTCTTTTCACAGTTTCTGACACCAACCATCCCTACCATGACACTCTCTTCTTCTCTGCTGGGTTTGATAATCCTTAAGTGGCAATGGTCACACAGAACTCGCAAACAATTCTTATGATTCTGGGGTTAATTGGGGACCTAGCAGGTGACAATTCAGGATCAGAAATGTCTGGGGATATAGTTCTTCAGTCAGGACAGTCTCTTCCCAGTGATGCCCAGAGGCAGAACTTTTTCTGGTCCTTGGCCTGTGCCCTGCAGCTCCTTGATCTCTGCTCTGCTTGGGAACCTGTACAAAGTTCTTTCAGCTCTGCTGATAAGTGCGTTGAGGCAGCTCGCTTTGTCTGGAAGCCTTGGCCCAAAGACACTCAGCTTTCTCATTTGGTGTGCTGGCGAGCTCCCTGTTCTGGGGTCTTGGTGCTGCTGCATCTGCTTCCATGAGCTATTTATCTGCCACTGTTTTTCATTGTCTCCTGATGCATCCAGTGTCAGGGATCTCTGTCTCCTGGACAGAGGTGGTGCTCAGAGTAATAATCCTGGGTCCAAAGAGCACACTCCACTGCTGGCTCGTCTTTCTCGGTGCTCTTGAAACTCCACTTTCTGTTTCTGAGCTAACTCACCCAGGATGACCAAACCGACCAATCCCTACATTAGGGGTCTACAGGTCTTATTTGAATGGTCTCACCTCTTCGAGGACACCATGCACCGTACTGATATTACTAGCATGCTGTCTACTTCCCTCGGTGGCATAGTTCCACCCTGTCATTGGTAGGAGTTACAAAGACTATAGCTAGAGGAGAACTAGTAAGCAATTCGCTGCAACATATTAGGCTACAAAGTCCCAGGCTACTGGTCACCACTTGGCCAGGTCCCAGTTACAGAGCTCCCTGTGATGGCTCCTTTTGCTATGGTGCCCAGTTTTTGGGTCAAACAAGCATTCATCTATTTGCTCTTGTTTTTTAAACATTTTATTAGGGGCTCATACAACTCTTATCACAATCCATACATATGCATACATCAATTTTATAAAGCACATCTGTACATTCTTTGCCCTAATCACTCTCAAAGCATTTGCTCTCCACTTAAGCCCTCCGCATCAGGTCCTCTTTTTTGTCCCCTCCCTCCCCACTCCCCCTCCCTCATGAGTTCTTGATAATCCACAGATTGTTATTTTGTCATCTATTGCCCTTTCCGGAGTCTCCCTTTCCCCCTTCTCTGCCGTTCATCTCCCAGGGAGGAGGTCACATGTGGATCCTTGTAATCAGTTCGCCCTTTCCAACCCACACACCCTCCACTCTCCCAGTATCACCCCTCACACCCCTGGTCCTGAAGGTATCATTCACCCTGGATTCCCTGTGCCTCCAGCTCCCATATGCACCAGTGTACAGCCTCTGCCCTATCCAGTCCTGCAAGGTAGAATTTGGATCCTGGTAGTTGGGGAGAGGAAGCATCCAGGATCTGGGGGAAAGCTGTGTTCTTCATCGGTACTACATCGCACCCTGACTGACCCATCTCCTCTCCTAAAGCCCTCTATGAGGGGATCTCCAGTGGTCGACATTTGGGCCTCTGGTCTCCACTCTGCACTTCCCTCTTCATTATCTATGGTATATATTTATATGTATACATATATATATTCTTTTTTTTTTGCATGATGCCTTATACCTGGTTCCTTTGGCACCTCATGATCGCACCGGCTGGTGTGCTTCTTCCAGGTGGGCTTTATTGCTTCTGAGCTAGATGGCCGCTTGTTCACCTCATCTATTTGCTCTTATGAAGGAGTTGGTCTCAAGCAAAATAGAATACCTTCCATAATGTGGGAAGGGGTAAACCTCTCAGCCAAAGGCCTTCAGCACAGAAAGGGAGTTTCCCTAGGGTGTGTTCTGACCATTCTTATTCTTGTCTTTTCCAATCACCTAACCTATGGATTTTAGGATGAACATCTACAGAGCTCTTTAGGCTGTTGCCTGACCTATGAATTTGGAATTTGCCATTCCCCTATGTGAGCCAATTCCTAGAAATAAGCCTCACTCTCTGGGGCTCTGGTGTCGTAGTGGGTGGCCCATTGGGCATCCAACAGCAAGGACATCCGTTTGAAAACACCAAGGGCTCCTTAAAGGAAAGATGAAGTTTCGTATTCTCCTGAAGAGTTACAGTCTCCAACGCCCAAAAGGTCAGTTCTATACTGTTTTACACAGTCACTTTGAGTCCACCTTGATCGCAATGAGTGGCCGGTGCAGTGGTTAACCATAGGAACCCTGGTGGATGTATCGATATCTCCAGTTACAGCTATATAACTGGTTTGGTTTCTCTAGGGCACACTGACTATGACACTCTCCATAGGCAGGGCTGAGACCTCTGTTGAGATTTCCCTCCTGTGCCCTTCCTTGATTCCCCCCACAGGTGTTTATTCCCTGAGCATTCCTCAATAAATGTCAGGAATCCAGAGCTAATTCTATCACAGTGTCTCCTTCTTCCAGGGAGTCTGAATGGCTCCCGGGGAGTATGAACTGCATTCTCCATCCAACTTCCTCCTTCTATTTCTATGATCTGGACCTTATTTGGGGCTCATTTGGTTGTAAACAGGCAAAGAGACCAATACTTGGAAGAGAGAATCCTAGGAAAATGGAAAGGTGGGGAGAACAAGAGGACAGCTGGCTCTGTCGACGGTTCCTGACCACCACTGGCATGTTCCTGTGTTCTTTGTGTCTGTCTCTCAGGGCACATGCTGTAATCTTGCAACATAGACTGCCTCCTCCACGTGGCGAGACATGTGCTTCTGAATTATTCTTCTTAGATGCCAGGCCACTTGCAAAAGCTGGACTTTCTTTTTCGTTTTTTGGTTGGAAATGCTCCAGAAAAAGCGTCTAGTTGACCCATCTTATGTCAGTGTCTCCACTGGGCCAATGAAAACAGCCTTGTGACCGTATTGAAATGTGGTGTCTTCCCCAGGAAAATGATGTTTCAGCCAGTGAGGTAGTTCACAGGAACAGATAAGAAAGGGAGTTGGGACAGATTAAAATAATAACAATGTCTATTTTCAAAGAATAGGGCCTTATTATTTTGCGGATGCCCCCATCTGAACACCCTACCACTGAATGTAGGCAGGAGGAAGGGCCCACCTGTCACTCAAGCAGCTAAAAATGTACAGCACTTGCTGTAGCAGCTGCTAATGTGCCCATGTATTAGCACTTGGCACCCACCACTCCCATAAATGCCAATGGTCTCACAGGAAGCACATGTAACTCCCCACACAGGGAACAGTCATTGAGCAGACAGGGGAGTTGACATCCTCCAGGACCTAATGCCACTTTAACCAAATACACATTAGGGTAGGTGGAGCCACACTCCAGTTCCCTCAGCCTTTGGGTGGGACAACTACAAGAGGATTTATACTGTCTCTGGGAACCTACTCAATGACATTTCTTTATCGGCCCCTTCCCTTTGCTCTATCAGTATTACCCTTCTCTACTGGTCCTTCCTGGAGGCACCTCCCAAGGAAACAATAGTCTAGCTGCCATTCCAATTCTAGTGGATTCCAATTCTTGGTGATCGCATTCATGTGAGTCAATCAGAACTGTGCTTTCTGCAGATTCTTTCTCTCCCCTTTTTAAGAGTAGTTTTAAGGACACTGTGAAAGCTTACCACCATCCAGTTCCAGAACATTTTCATCGACCCTGCAGCCATTAAGCAGTCATTCCCCATTGCCCCTCCCACCCCACCCTGGGAAACCACCAATCTACTCTATGGCTCTATGGGATTTACCTGTCCAGCATTTTTCCTCTAAATGGACTCACTATACATAGCATTTGGTGTTTGGCGTCTTTCACTTCATGTCTTGCGTTCACCTGTGTTACAGAGTCTGCCCGAATCAAAGGCCTTAGTTTTCTTGTGGCAGACTATATGTATACCCCACTCAGTGAAGATCATATTTTCTCTATTCTTCTACTGATGGGTATTGTTGGCTTATTGTTTACCTTTTGCCCATAGTGATTAGTGCAGTATCCATCTGGGTACTCGTCTTTCATTCTTTTAGATATGCACTTGGGAATGGACTCCCTGGATCAGCTGGCAAGGGTTCATGACCAAGTGGGTTATGTTGAGCTGCTAACCGAAAGGCCAGCATTTTGGACCCTTTAGTTACTGCGAGATAGAAATGCTCTCATAATGATCCACAGCCCCCCAGACCCACCAGCCGCAGTTCTACTCTGTCCTTTCGGGTTGCTGTGAGTCAGAATCGACTCGATGGCAGTGGTAGTGATGAAGCCAGCGACTTGAGAGTGGAACCAGGGACCGTGGAGAATTCTGGCAGTAGCCATGGTGTCCTCACTACCCAGATGCCAGCAGCCACCAGTGAACAAAGGAGGCACAAGCAAGGTTCTCGCTGACTTCATGCTGGCGACCCGGCTGCCCCTGCTTCCTCAAATGCCATTCCCTCAGCTTTACTGGCAACGGGGTGTACTCCCTATTATCATATCACCAACTCTTTCAATGGTCCACCTAGCCAGGTGTGATTCCAGACACTCACTGTGCAGTCACCATCAGCGAAGGTGGCTGCCCACCTCATTTGTACACATGCAAAGAATGTGATCATTCTTGGCACTGGTGTCCTTAGTCATCCTGGTTGGTATATTTACATCCTTGGGGAGCTGGGTCCGTGAGCAAGCGCTTCTCAAGGTGCCCATATGATCTGTTTACTGAGAGTGCAAGCCCAAGGATCTGACTTGCCACCCACAGTGAACGCACCTCTGAGGCAAAGGGGAAGCTTCTTTCTAACTGGGAGACCAGCAGGTCTTCTGCAGACATCACTCCCCTGCAGCACTCTGATCCGAGGCCTTTCACATTCCAAAGAGCAGCATTAAGATTCCCATCTTTCACCCAGTCAGACTCACATGTGCGAATTCTCTTTTCAGGGCAAGACAGCCAATGCAGTGAGCTGGGTAAAGGGGCAGTCTCACTCTGAGGAGACTCAGCCAGGAGTGTAGGGACAGGGAGTGAAATGTGCAGCTTCCAGCTGCCACCCAAGCCTCCTTAGTGCAGTGGCATGAGAGCAAAGAGATAGTCCTTTGTGACTCTTTGACCTCCTTCCTGGCCTTGGTGAATTAACACTGCTCAGTGCCAGTCTCCTCTGAATATACGGAAAAGATAGCTCAGAAAAGAATAGAGTTAAATAAGAGCAGGACAGAGTAAGGTGGCTTCATGGTGTTGCATTTGTGTGTCTCAGAGCCCATCCTGTCTCACAGTGACCCTCTGTGACAGAGAAGAACTGTTCCACAGATTTTTCCAGGCAAAATTTTAAGGAAATGTACCTAGCAGCACAGTGGTTGCATGTGCGGCTGTAACAGAGAGACTGGCAGTTTGAACTCACTGATCCCCATCGAGAGAGTGAAGACGTGACTGCCTGCTCCCATGAAGACTCCTAGCCTGTTGTCGTCTGTCCATTTGTGGTGCTGTGGTAAGTTGTGTGTTACTGTGATGCTGGAAGCCAGCAGGGTTACCTCAAGTGAAGAGGTGTCAGGGAAACTTCCAGGCTAAGAACAGAATACAAAGAAGGGTTCCACTGCCCACTTCAGAGGAAGTAGCCGCTGAAAACCCTAACACTATAGCACAGTGTGCCTTTCCTTCCCGTCACAGGGAGTCAGAATCGACTCAATGGCACATAACAAGCAACAACACTTTTGAGGAGGGAAGTCTCCTTCAGTAGGGCTGGGTGAGTTTAAACTGGGTGGCTTCTGGGTTAGCACTTGAGCTCTGAATCATCTCACCACCAGGGCTACCATCTTCATGATGCAGGCAAATAAAACCATCTTGGTCCTGCTCGGTATTGCCACCGTCTGCATGCTCTTTCTCCCATAAGCACATGTGTGGTGGTTGGACCACAGCAAACCTGGTTGACACTATTTCCTCATCACCCCGTGTGTGTGAGAGTAGAAGTGAACCATGAAGTTTTCTTTGATTAAAAACATTTTTATTGTGATTTGGGTGAAGGTTAAAGAGCAGCTCTGCTGTCCATTGAGCAATGAATACACATTTTGTTTCATGTCATTGATAGCAATTCCCACAATGTACCATCACTTCCCCCACATCTTCTTGTTTCTTGTCTCCAAGCTTCCTTCATTCTCAACTTTTTTGAACTTCCTTCTTGGGGGAATGCTGTCTTTTGATCTCATGTGATCTATTATTCTATGGTATTTGTATGTCTCTAATGTCATTGTTCCCATTATAGACCTGTCTATTGTTTGGTTGAACATCGAGCCATGATGAGTTCAGTTCCAGACCTGCAGGGTAACTAAGCACCATAGTCTTGCAATTTCACCAGCCTTTATCCAAACAGTAAGCTTGGTGTTTTATCATGATTTTGAGTTTTGCCCCACATTTCCCTTCTACTCTAATCAAGCCCTTCTAATGTGATTTCTTTCATAGCAGTCGATAGTGGGAGCTAGGCACCATCTAGTTCTTCTGGTCTCCAGTGGTGGAGGGTGATCGTTGCTTGAGTCACTAGTCATTGATTCATTGTGCCCAATCAGTTCTCCTCTTCTGCTGTCCTCTGGATGGGGAGAGACCAACTGTTGCCCCTTTCCTGATTGCTCAGGAACTTTGAAAATCCCAGAGACGATGGTCCTGATCCCCCAGGCTCAACAACTCATTCCCTCACAGTGTTTGCATCTGTCTCAGAGATTTTTTTCCACCCCCACCCCGTTTTATGACATTGGTCCCTGTATGCTCCGCCATATACCTGGATCTATTTAACAACCAAGGTCAATACATTCTATAAACTTTTCAATGGCTGAGGATTCTGAAGAAGATTGCCAGGCTTCTCTTTCACAGCTCCTCTAAGTGGGTTGGGAATGACAACTTTTCCCTTAATAGCAGAGCTCATTAACTGTTTACACCCCTAGATACTTCTTACTCTTAGAAAACTCACTGCCATCGAATCCATACTGACTCACAGCCAACTTATAGGGCAGCGTAGAACTGCCCCTGTGAGTGTCTGAGACTCGAACTCTTTATGGGAGCAGAATGCCTTATCTTTCCCCCACAAAGCAGCTGGTAGTTTCAAACTGCTGATATAGCAATTAGCAGCCCAACTTGTAGCCACTAGGCCACAAAGGCTCTTTTTCTTCTTAGCAAAGAGAGGGAAAATAAGCAAACGGAACATTCCCCTGGTGCTTCCCGTGGATGCTGCGATGGGAGCTGGATCCTGAAGGCCCGGATTGGCTGAAGCTCCATTTACACAGGAACACATGCCTCCCTTGTTAGTATTTGCATTGGGCAAGCCATTTCCTGCGCTGACATTTTGCATCTAGTTAAATGCCAGCAACTCCAGAGAGACGTAGCTTTTACCTGTGGCTCTGCCCTTGTGGACAAGCCTTTGGTGCTCGATGGGGCTACTTTCAGTCTATGACCTTACATGTCCTTTTGGATCCCTTCATCTCTTGTTTTTGTTTTGATTAACACAAACTGGATGAACAGCTTCAGGCTTCATATAATCGCTGCTGAATATTTCATTGGGAAATGTTGTTAAGAAGGCAGTTGGCATCCATGATCTAAGTGTATGCATAGAGATTTCTTTTCAGATGGTAAAGTGGCTTTGAATAATTATTGTTATTATTAGTGAATTAAAGACAAATGTGCCTCAAAATGTGAACATTAGGTGTGTGTGTGTGTGTGTGTGTGTGTGTGTGTGTGTGTGTGTGTGCATGTTTTAAAGAGCACATGGCTTGGTGATAGAGAGGGCGAAGCACTGGTGAGGAGCACATGACAGTGTTCAGAGAGATGACAAAGGGTAGTGATGAAACAAAACAGATTCCAAGCTCACATCCTCTGCTCCCTGCCTCAGAGGGAGGTCGCAACAAGGAGCAGAAAAGCCAAGGGCATTTCCTGCCCTCTCACAGCTGGCAAGCGCCACAGAAGGCACGGGGTTTTAATGCCGAGGCTTTGCTGCTGTGAGGCCGGGAGGGGGGCTTGCCATAGTTTCCACACGCTGACATCACAAACATACCGCAAGTGGGGACCGTTAACACACCAAAGTCAATGTTCTCACAGCACCGGAGGCTGACAGCATCATGCCAGTGCACCAGCTTGATGGGCAGGCTCTATTTGTCCATCCCTGGGGGCTGAGGGCTGGTGGGTGGTATTCTTGTTTTGGCTTCAATAACCTCCATGGTTGGTGGTACTTGGAGCTCTCTGCATGGCAGCTGCCTTATTCCCTTGGAGTTAGTTTGCTTCAGTGTTGAATTTAATCCTTTTGTGTCAGCCAAGTGATTGGTGTAAGGTACAGCCTCTTTAATGTCACAAAGAAAATCTCTGCCCAGGTGGGATTACATTCACAGTAAAATATCCCACTTCTGTAGAGCCCACTCCAGCTCATCATGGCCCTCTCCAGGGGGGTTCCATGGCTGGGCATCTTTATGGAAGCACACAGCCACAGTTTTTCTCCAGAGAAACAGCTAGTGGGTTCTGAACTACCGACCTTGTGAATAGCCCCCTTCTTAACATGTGCGCCAGAAGCCCTGCTCTGCGGTTTGATGAGCAGCCCTTCTGGCCATTGCTAAGGGCTACATGGCAAAACCATTTGGTACAAGCAACGTAGTCATCAGCAAAGAATGAGTTTAGCTGGCCTCAGTAGGATGCTCAGCAGGGAAGTGATAAACGGCTTGGCTTGGGTTTTATGCAGGAGAACCATGGGAGCTGAGATGTGCAGTCTCTTGATTTGAACCCAGACACTCTATCTCCCAGCCTGAACTCTCACCATCATACTCAACTTTTGGGGGTCAAATGTTTGACTCACCTGAGAGATGTGCAGGTGAAAGCGTGCCCCAGAAACATCTCCCTCCCATCCCTGTCATCTCGGAGAGTTCTCCAGATAAGGATGGGTCGTTCATGTGAAGGGACAGATTGTAGCATTTCCCTTGCACTCCTCAAAGGCAAGAAAATGACCCACAGCACCTCGAGTTGCCAGCAGTGCCAAAGGGAATGTGCTCCTTGAGACTCGAGCTGAGTCCCCAGGAGACGAGCTCTCAACTGTGGAATTAGCGCTTTTGAAAAGGGGCAAATCTTCCAGCAGTTCTCTCTTCAGAGGCCTGGCCGTACGCTCTGCAGACTTGTGGGCACGCTCACTCTGGTGAAACCAAATTCTTGGGAGAGGCTGATCTGTCCCTAGAAAACTGGCCACATGCAAAAGCATAGAGACCAATATCTGCCTCCTGCTGGAAGAATCTGGAAGGAGAAGGGTGGCTAGAGTCCTCTAGGAGGGAAGTTGAGAGCCAGGAGAGGCAGCAAAGCCACAGTTCCAGCAGGTGGTGTCCTAAGGCTAAGGGAGCTTCCCAAGGATCAAGTGAGTCCTGGAGGTGTCTGCAGCCCATCTTTCTGAGGGCCTCCATTTATTTCAAATATCTATGGATAATGGGAAGGGCCCCCAAGGCCCACTGGCTGACCTCATATGATACGCCGTGAACTATGCACCTTGGCATCCTCCAAAGTCTCTGAAAGCTGCAGCCCCTCCCACCCACTGGCAGCCTTCTTGGACAGGATCTCCTCAACACTGCTGCAACCATGGGCTCACACACAAGGACCATTGTGAGGACGGTGCAGGACCAGGTGGTGCTTCAATCTCTTGTGTGTACTTTTGCTACGAGTCAGGAGCTCACTCAATGGTATCTAACAAGTTATTGTGAGATGACATAAGAGGACTTCGTGGAGGCCCTTCCAAGAGAGGGTTGGAAGATAGCTTGGTAAGAGGCCTGGTCAGGAATGTGCTCATTGTTTCCATCCTCTTCTCTCGGAAGCCACTGCTCTAGGGAGGAAAAGCAGGCCCAGAGACAGGGAAGGGCTAGGGAAGAGGGAGCGATAGGAGAGCAATAGAAAAGACAGGTTACTCTACCTCATTCCCAGTATAGCTCCTCAAACCTCAGGTAAAGCCTCTGATTCTGAGGCTTATAATAGGATCAGACTGAACATTTAATCCCTCAAGCTGCCTGGAAAGTGTGGGAGCTGATTAAGATGGCAAGAGATGAAGAAGGAAGGAATCTACTGGTTACAGAGGTGAAAGCATCTGTTAGTGAAGCCTTCTCAGTTTCTTATTGCCTTATCAATGTCATCAGTCCACTTAATGTACTCACTTTCCAAACGCCTATTAACCAATTGTACATACCTTGAGTTCTTTCTAGGAGGCAATATTAATATTCTCATTTCCGAGTTGAGGCCACAGAAGTTTGGACAACTTCTGGTTGTTGTTGTTGCTGGCAGGTGCTCATCAAGTTGGTTCCAACTCATAGCAACCCCCGTGCATACCAGAAGGGAGCATGGCCCCGTCCTGTGTCCCCCTCTCTGGAGGGCACTTGCCTCAAATCTTTAAATTCAAAGCTTCATGTTTTGTCAAATGAAATAATTTCTTCAGTCAATCTCAGAAATCTTTATGTAAAAACGTTGGAAACGCCTTTCACTCAAGGTCTAGGGAGGCTGAGTAAGGTGGGAGAGGCTCCAGGACAGATGGTGGGAATCACTCCTGCAGGTGGGTGGTAGGTTGGCGAGGCCAGTCTGACTTGCCTCCCTGGTGACTGACCTCAACCAGCAATGGGCAGCTGGACACATGGCATGAAGTGACCTCTGGTCTTCGTGGCAGTGGATGCCAGTACACCGTCAGGTATGGGAGACCCATGAGAAAATAGGTTACTTTTCTCTTTCTCTCCAAGTTTCTCTGTGATCTCTTTATGCTGCCTGAGCCCGCATGCATACTGACAAAGGCAGACATGTGCACACACATGGCAAAGTAAATAGAGACGCCCACATTCACAGACGTATCCATCCATGTGCAAATAGGCACATATGTGCACATGCATGCCAAAGCAGACACAGGCATCCATGAATGCACATGTATTCGTGAAAGCCGATTTTCATGGGGAAAAAGATCAGCTCTATCACTGTCAAGTCCACTCCAACTCAAAGCAACTGTAGAGCACAGAGGACAACTGCCCCATTGGGTTTCCAAAGCTGTCATCTTGTCAGACACAGTCAGCCACCACTTTCTCCTGCAGAGCAGCTGGGGTTTTCCAACTGCCGACCTTTCACTTAGCAGCCGAGCACTTGCTGATTTTCATAGGAGTCTGCAAATCAGTTTCATTGCCTGCTAGTCACACCTCCTCTGTGAGTTAGCACAGCCTGGTAAGCTTGGAAGGAGAAAAATCTTCCTTCCTGAGGTAGTTGAGTGGTTTTCCCCTGAGGAAATGGTTCAGAAAAAGATTTCCTTCAAGAAATCAGAACACTCTTGAAGAGAAATTTCCTGCCAAAACATTTGTTTGCTTGACACTGAGACAAGTGAAGCAGCCCCTTGACTTCCCCCTTGGGTCCTCTTTCTCATCATGACTGCTCTGCTTAGCTACAAGGCTCCAGGACCTGGGAGCAAGTGTGCCCTTCTATTTGGAACCTCACAGGGCTCCACTGTGAGTCAGGGAAAGACCTGGAAACTTGAGCATCCTGAAACGGGGCCTGCATAGCAATATCATCTGTCATCAGGCTCATCTTTTCTCTCATTTTTAGTAAGATCATTGAGCCCTTGGAACCCTGAGAAGTTCTCTCAGAGGAAGCCATCCTCCTCCCATGAATCCAAGAGGGACTACTTAAAGATTGTTGTCTTCTACTTACAGGAATACCAGCAACCAATTGCCATTGAGTCAACTCGGACTCATGGAGAGCCCAAGCGTGTTAGAGAAGTCTGGTCCCTAGAATTTTCCATGGCTGGCGTGAGTTTTTTTCCAGAGGCATATCACCAGGCCCTTCTTGGTAGGCACCTCTGGGTGAACTCAAACCTTTAACTCATAGTTCGCAGCCTAGCTTATGAACAATACCATTCAAGGACGGTACAGTTACTTGCTAATGGTCACCTGCAGTAGATGAACCAAGGTCAAGTAACTGCCTGAGAAACATCAACCAGAGGAAAGCAGAGTGAACCCCAGGGTTCTTGGGAAGAGGGCCAGAGAGAGAAAAAGGAGAAAACAGCTTTCTCGGGACATCAGAAAGGAAAGGACTCCACTTTGTGGATGCCATAGAACAATCCCAAGCCAAGCATGGGTGAGAAACAGACCCCACCCAAACCCAGCGGGCTGGATTCTGTCGCCAAGTGTTGAACACCAGACATGGATATGACAGAGCCGCTAGTCATCCGTGGAAAGAAACTGTTTGCCCATTGTCTGGTAGTTTTGCAGCATTTGAACAACCAGGCCTCTGCTGCCTCTTCTGGCCTGAAATATAATTGCAGCCATAACCCCCCAGCGTTTCAATGGGTAGAACTCCCTGGGGAGGGCTAACTACCCAAATCATTTGGGAGATCATTTTAGGATTGTCCAGGAGATCTTTGGCTGTGTCTATTATATGAACGATGGTGTCTTTGTTTTAAAAAAAGAAACTTTTTATTGTAAGGTGGGTTAAGATTTACAGAGAAAATCAGCTTTGCACGTAACAATTTATACACGTTTTGTTATGTGACATTGATGACAATCTCCTGCAATGTAATATCACTCATGCCATTGAAACTCTGCTTCCTGTTTTCATTCACCCTTCTCCCCTAACCTTGCCTGCCTTTTGAATTTGGCCTTGGGCAAATACTGCCTATTTGCTTTTGAATGGTTGATGGTTCTGAGGAATGTGTGCTCCTCAGTGCTATGATTCATTTTGGTGTAGTTGTTCTTATCAGATGCCATTGAGCCAGTTGCAACCCACATTGACCCTATGCCAAACAGAAAGAAACACTACCTAGCCCTGAATTATTCTCCTAATTGTTCCCAAGCTTGAGCCCCTTGTTTCAGTCACTGTCAATCCATCTCCTTAAGGGGCTTCCTCTCTTTCACTGTCCCTCTACTTCACCTGGCATGATGTCCTTCTCCAGGGACTAGTCTCTCTTAATAACATGACCAAAATATGTGAGAGGAAGTCTCACCATCCTTGCCTTTAAGGAGCCCTCTGACCATACTTCTTCTAAGACAGGTCTGTTTGTTCCCTTGGCAGTCCATGTTACTTTCAATATTCTTCACCAGCACCACAATTCAAACATATCAATTCTTCTTCAGCCTTCCTTATTCAATGTCTAACTTTCACATACTTATGAGGCAATTTAAATTACTATGGCTTGGGTAAGGTGCACCTTAGTCCTCAAAGTAACATCCTTGCTTTTTAGCACTCTACAGACATATTGTGAACCAAATGTATCCATATGCAATGCGTCATTTGATCTCATGATTGCAGCTTCCAAGAACATTGATTATAGACCTCATCAAGACAAAAATCCGTGACAACTTCAACAAATAACAACAAATAAAAAAACAACAAACTTCTCCATTTTTCATGGTACCTATTGATCAAGTTGTAAGGATGTGTGTCTTCTTGACATTGAGTTGTAATTCATACTGAGGGCTGCAATCTTTGATTCTCATAAGGTTCACTTTATAACTTGTCTATTTTTCAGGGGGTTGAATTCAGTTCCAGACCTGAACGGTGATGAAGGACCACTAGTCTATCTAACCAATAAACCTCATCTTTTATCATCATTATTATTATTACTATTGGTAGTAGTAGTATGACTTTCAGTTTGCTTACATATTACTCCCCACTCTATCTAGGATCATGTACCATGATCCCTTTCAGAGCAGCTGTTTGTGATAGGCAGGCACCATTTAGTTCTTCTGACCTTAGCATCATAGAGGCTGAGGTACGCATAGTCCATTACTGATTTGGACTAATTGTTGCCAGGCATCTTGATATTCTTCACTGTTATTTGCTCCAGACAGGGTGCAATAGTTTATTGTGCCAGCCTGGCCGATAAACACAAGTAGGATTAATCGAAGGGCAGAGGGATAAATGGCTTCGTGAGCCTCGCCTTGCTTGTTCTGTGCCTCAATTTAAAGGGGTACACTACCTGTGGGATGCCTAACTTGTGGACTGTGTCGCTGTAAGTTGAGGTCCATTTAATCCCACAGGATTGGAATGTTCGTCTCTGGATCTGGAGACCGACAGTTGGTGACAGTTGGTGACTTGCCTTGCTGTTTGCTGCCTGGGTATATATAGCCCAGCTCTCTCTACAGAAAGGGACTGGCAACTGGCGGCTCTCAAGCCTTAAAGGACTGCTAGTATCTCACTCTTTTATAATTTAACTGTTAGTTTCTTGTGTTATCTATCTGTATATACTTTAGTGGTTCATTTCTTGTATTGTATATCTAGCTTTATAAATATATTTATCTATAATTACTAGCAATATGGTTTTGTCTCTCTAGAGAACCCTGTCCAACACATAGGGTGAGACCAAGAACCAACTTTTAGTTTGCTACTCACTAGCTTTTGAAGACCCCAGTCACTTCCCTGATGGATACAGAACATTGTCTTTGTGAGCTAGTTTGTACCAATTGATCTTGAGGTCTCTCAGAGCTATGTTCCTGATCCCCCATATTTAGGACACGCTCCCTCAAGGGGTTTTGTTATAGCTAAGACATTTTCATAACTATGCCTCCTGGATGCACTATTATATTCATGGACATATTTGTAGTATATGCTAATATGTATATAGAACTATTCTCTGGCAAACCTATATTTATTCATGGGGCTAGTCCCATTCTTCCCCCAACTGCTCAGATTTTGTGGTTTTTCTATCTATCTATTTATCTCTCTAGCTATCCTTGTATGTTATTGTTATTATTGGAGTATTTATCTCTGTTGCCTTTAATGCTTGTAGTCTACTGAGAAAGGATAGTGTTTTGATGTTCCAAATGTTTCCCCATTTTCTGGGTTACATGACACAAACCAATAGAAGAAGAGAAAAGAAAAAAATTTAACCCAAGTAATAACACCAACAATAAAACCAATTTAGTCTTTTGGTTAAGAATTAGTCAGACTTTCCCACTCCTAGGCTAACCCTTGAAAGAAAAAGAATGAGATAAAAGACCATAGGGAGGAAGAAAGGAGAGTGGGAGGCAAGGGAATAAAGAAAGAAGGTGGCAGGGTTGTGTGAACAATTTATGTGGACCTTCTTTGATGTGTGTTGAAAATAATATTGACTGGTTTTTTCAATACTCACCAAAATTATTTATATCAATCAAGAAAACCTCACTACCCTGGAATCAATTCTGACATATAGCAACCCTTTGGACAGAGTATAGAACTGCCCCTGTAGGTTTCGAAGGCTGTAAATCTTTACAGGAGTAGAAAATCTCATCTTTCTCTTGTGGAGTGGGGGTGGGGGGAGTTTCGATCTTCTGATCTTGCAGTTAGAAGTCCAACTCATAATCTACTTCACCAACAGGGCTCATCCTTTCATCATTAATCTAGACTGTTTGACCTTCTTGGCTTACTGGATTTTATTTTCTCGCTTTAGAAGACGTGGTACCAAAATACACACCATTTCCTAGCCCCCCCAAAAAATCAAAAGTAAGCAAAAACAAAACAGGAAAAACTAGCAACCCAATCCAAACCAACTAACCTATTTAGCCATATAGATAAAGGATACTTGTAGCCAACCTCTGTGTTGGGGGCAATAGGGATGGATGGGGACTGTGATTAACAGGCACGTGTCAGCTCATCCACAGGGGACATTCAAATTCTAGCTCCAGACTGTTGTTGCCTTGGGGAAATGTAAGGATTTTAAGGCCTGATTTTCTGTTTGTAACTGAGATGCTGAGAATATAAAATTCGATGTGAAATCATCAACTTTTCAAATATTGGATCACATTAGTTAACAGCACTTTTCAGGCTGCTCATCATCATACTAGCACATCATTAGGCTAAAATCATATAAAAGACATCTGGTTTGTCCCCTGTGCCCTTTAAGGACAACTGAAACATAAGGACGGGAATGTGACATCCATTCTTCCTCTAGTCCCTCACCCTTTGCCTCCATCGGCTGGCGTTCATAGAAGAGGCAGACGGTTTTGTTCAACTTCAGCATAATCAGAGTCCTGAGAGTTAAACACAATACATATATAATTTCATACTAGTCGTTTTAATATTAGCCCAAACAAAACCAACAAAAACCCAACCCGTTGCTGTTATGTTGGTTCTGGCTCCCGAGGACCCCCTGGGTGCCAGGGAGAAACTACACATCACAGGATTCTCAAGCCTGTGGGCTTCTAGAAGCAGGCCATTAGTTATTTCTTCTGAGGGGTGCAACTGCCCACCTCTTGATACGTTGAGTCCTTAACCATTTGTGCCACCCAGGGTCTCCCAGTCTTTGTATGTGACCCCCAAATTCCTTGACAGGCTACCTATAGGAAGGTAGAGTCTATGCCCTTTCCCCTTAAATTGGGATGTTTCATGACCTCTGTGACCAATAGATTATGGAGAAGATGACACTGCGACATCTAGTTTGGGCAACCGCCTTCCCTCCCCCAAAGTGCTTCACAGCTTCTGAAAAATCCCTTCAAAGACTTCTTCTTGAGTACTCACCCTTAGAATGTCCAGCCTCCACGTGCTACCTCTCAGGACACTTCTCAGCACCCGGACACTATGCTGAAAGAAGCCTGAGCCACCTGGAAAGGCCACGTGGAGACACTCCAACCAACAACCCAGCTAAGCACCCAGCTAACGGCCAGCTTCAGCTGCCAGCCCTCTGAGTGCACGTGTAGGCACTGGAGTCACCAGAGGCCCCTGCCCCAGCTCCCATGTGACTGCCAACTCATGGGAGACTCCAAGCACGACCCAGTGGCCTCCCAGCAACCACACGATGATGGTCCTTGTTTGAAGCCACTGCGTTTGGGGAGGGGGCGTTTCTTGCCCAGCCACAGGGATGAGAACCTGCATCTCAACAACATGCAGGTGGGTGAGGGGTCGTCTCTCAAGCAAGGCAGCCTCACCTTCTTGTCAACTCCTGGGGATTTTTGTTGTTCTTGCCACTGCTGCCCCAATTCCCCAGGAGCTAGAGGAAGGCAGGCAGCAGGCCTCAGGTGGCCAGGAGGCAGGAGCCTCTGTGGGATGCAGTTACAATGGGAGACATAACCTTAAAGGCAGGAGCCTGACTTTACCTTTGCCTCTTGGAGATTTGGGATGCAGAACACCTGTCAAATCCCATCTTCTGTCCAACCCTGATCATATGTCTGTCTTATGTTTGCACACAGGACGCAGACTTGTGAACACCCAAAGAACAGGGTCTGGCGCCAAGAAACCAGCGCCACAAGGAACTGATGTTTCTCCAGCAATGGGGAGGGGTGGGATGAGAGGAAGAAAGGAATACGAATCACTGGATCAAAAGAAGGTGGGGAAAGGAAGGAGCAAAGGGAGAGAGTGAAGGAGGGAGACTGGGAGGCTGAAGGGAAAAGGCAGGGAAGGAAAGGAGAAAGGTGGGGTTGGGGAGAGAGGAGCGAAGAAGAAATGGATGAGTGCGGGAGGGAAGATGGAAGGTGAAGGCAGGCAGGAAGACGGGAGCAAAGGGAGTGAAGGAAGAAAAGAGAAAGAGAAGGGCAAGAAGAAGAAAGGAAGGTAGGGAAGAAAGGAAGAAAACGAGAAACCTAATGTCAATGGCACCCTCTATGTTTTTATTTCCTGTTTTTCTGAGGTAGCCTCTTCAGCAGAAGCAAATGGGCTGAAGTGCCTCAAACTCCACCTAGGTAGAAAGCACGGGTTTCATTTCGCCAGGGCCTGTGAAAATGTTTGAACTGAGCAGCATTAACACGGAGACAGCGATTACCCCACGTGGCTGTTGCGCTCTGATGATACCAAGGCAACGGGAATGGGGGCTCATTATTTCACCAGGTGACAAAAAAAATTGTATTTTGACGTTTCACCCTGAACGTGGGGAAGGGGGGCGTGGGGGAGGAAGCAGGGGCCCTTTGTGGAGTCTCCTCTTGCCAGTGTGATGCCCCTTGGCCTGCCAACAACCTAAGTCCTGCACGCTGCCAGTGAGGGCCTAGGCTGCAGGCCCTAGCCCAGCATTTCTTATCAGATTTACTGTGACAAGTGATGGGAGAAAAGCAAGATGCTGTTAAGAGCGCATCCGTTCAGACCCTGCTATTTAGAAATTTGGATTTATATTTTGTCAGAGAGAAGTAGCACTGATGTTAATCTTTGTACTACCATGGAAAAAAGTCATTCATAATCTTATAACAATAATCCATAGTATTTGTGGAGCTCTGAGAAACAAGGGATGGTCAGAAGCATTTTTAGACAGATGTCTCATTTCATCTTCAAAGCAACCCAGTGAGGAATAAGAAAAGTTGGCTTATGAATTCCCTTTTGGAAAGTGAGTCTTTGGAAGCACAGAGAGGTCCAGGTTTGCCCAAGGTCACATAGTCAATAAGTTAGCATTTTTAGACAGATCTCTCATTTCATCTTCAAAGCAACCCAGTGAGGAATAAGAAAAGTTGGCTTATGACTTCCCTTTTGGAAAGTGAGTCTTTGGAAGCACAGAAAGGTCTAGGTTTGCCCAAGGTCACATAGTCAATACGCTAGAGAGCCTGGATTTGAACCTGACCGGTCTGCTGCCAGAGGTACTTTTTTTGCTCGTGTTTATTAAGGCAACTTGCAGCTCTGGCAAGGATTCAGATAGAATTGAGGATAATTTTTTTAAACAATTTATTAGGGGCTCATACAACTGTTATCACAGTTCATACATATACATACATCAATTATATAAAGCACATCTGTACAGTCTTTGCCCTAATCACTTTTTCTCCTCTTTTCTTTTTTTTACATTTTATTAGGGACTCATACAACTCTTATCACAATCCATACATATTCATACAACAATTGTATAAAGCACATCCATACATTCCCTACCCAAATCATTCTCAAAGCATTTGCTCTCCACTTAAGCCCTTTGCATCAGGTCCTCTTTTTTTTCCCCTCCCTCTTCATCGCCCCCCTGCCTCATGTGCCCTTGATAATTTATACATCGTTATTTTGTCATATCTTGCCCTATCCGGAGTCTCCCTTCCCCGGTTCTCTGCTGTCTCTCTCCCAGGGAAGAGGTCACATGTGGATCCTTGTAATCAGTTCCCCCTTTCCAACCCACTCACCCTCCACTCTCCCAGCATCACCCCTCACACCCTTGCTCCTGAAGGTATCGTCCACCCTGGATTCCCTGTACCTCCAGCCCTCATATGTACCAGTATACAGCCTCTGCCCTATCCAGCCCTAACAGTGCTTCTCTCTATCCTTGTGGAGCCCTGGTGATGGGCTGGGCTGCTAAGTAGTAGGTTAAACAGGCTTTCCCCTCCTGTGAAAAGTTACACTCTCGGGAAACTCATGGGTGCCAGTTCTTCCCTGTCCTCCAGGGTTGCTCTGAATCAAGGTCAACTCAATGGCAGTGAGTTTGGCTTTTTTAATGTCTCTCCCTGTTGTTGTTGTTGTTGTTGTTGATAGTTTGCCATCCAGTTGGTTCTGGTCCATGGCAAACCTATTCACAGCAGAATGTAACAATAACAGCTCCTCCTGCATCCACCCAAGTGTTCCTATGCTCAGTCCTCTTGTTGTAGTCACTGTGTCAATCCAGCTCTTCAAGGGCCTTCAACCTTTTTTTACAGCCCTTCCATTTTTCTAAGCATGATGCCTCTCCAGGGACTGGTCTCCACTGACAACATGTCCAAAGTCTCACCATCCTTACTTCTAATGAGAATTCTGGCCGTACTTCCAAGACAGATTATGTTTGTTCTTTTGGCAGTCCATGGTACTGTCAATATTCTTTGCCAGTACCATGGTTCAAATTCATACAGTTTACCTGGGTCTTCTTCACTCAATGGCAAGCTTTTCACATGCAGATGAGGCAAATGAAAATACCATGGTTTGGATCAGGTGCACTTCCTGCTTAAAGTAACATCCTAACTTTTCAACATTCTAAAGAGCTCTTATGCAGCAGATCTACCCAGTGCATTGTATCTTTTCATCTCTTGACTGCTGCTTCCAGGAGCATTGCTTATGGATCCAGAGAAGACAAAATCCTTGACAACTTCAAGTTTTTCTCGATTTATCATCATGTTACCTATTGGTTCAGTAGTGAGGATTTTGGTTTTCTTTGTGTTGAGTTGTATCCCACATTGAAGGCTGCAATCCTTGATCTTCACCAGCAAGTGCTTCAAGTCCCCCATCATTGTCAGCAAGCCAAACTGTGTCGTCTGCATATTTTAGGTTGTTAATAATATTTCCTCCAAATCTGATTCTGTGTTCTTCTTCATATAATTTGGCTTCTCTGATTATTTGCTCACCATACAGATTGAAAAAGTGTAATAAGTGGGTGCAACCTGGATGCACACCTTTCTTGATTCTTAAACCATGCAATCTACCCTTGTTCTATTTGTGCTGCTGCTTCTTAATCCATGTACAAGTTTCACATGAGCAAGACAATGTGTTCTGGAATTCCCTTCTCAAAAGTATGCATGTTTTGTTATGATCCACACAGTCAGATACCTTGGGTGTTAATAAAACATAAGTAAACATCTTTTGGGTATTCACTGCTTTCAGGCAAGATCCATCTGATATCTATTATCCGTTGTTCCACATCCTCTTCTGAATCTGGCTTAAATCTCTGGGAAACCAAACTTACTGCCTTGTAGTTGATGACAACTCATCCTGACCCTATAGTATAGGGTAGAACTAACTGCCCCTGTGAGTTTCTGAGACTGTAACTCATTATGGGAGTAGAAAACTTGCCTTTCTCCCACGGAGTGACTGGTGGTTTTGAACTGCTAACCTTGGGGTTTGCAATCCAACCTGTAACCACTGTGCCACGATGGCTCTTGAATGCTGAATATGGTAACTTTCTGTCAATGAATTAATGCAACTGTTGTTGTATTAGCTTCAGTACAATTTGACTCACATGTGATGCCAATGATAGTGTTACATAATTTGACCATTCCGTTGGTCTCCCTTCTTTGGTATGTATACACATATGGATCTCTTCCAGTCTGTTAGCCAAGTAGCTGTATTCCAAATTTTCTGACACAGATGAGTGAGTGCTGCCAGTGCTTTATCAGCTTGTGGAAACATTTCAATAGATATTCCAGCAATTCCTGGCATCTTGTTTTGGGCTAGTGCTTTCCATGCATATTGTATTTCTTCTTTCCTGACCATTGGTTCTTGCTCATTTGTTACCTCCTGAAATGGTTGAATGTTGGTCTATTCTTTTTGATACAGTGACTCCATATTGTTTCCATCTTCCTCAGATGTTTCCTTCATCATTCAATATTTTGCCCATAGAATTTTTTAATATTGCACTTTGAGACTTGACATTTTTCTTCAGTTCTTTCAGTTTAAGATATGCTGAATATGTTCTGTTTTGGTTTTCTAACTCTAGGCCTTTGCACATTTTGTGATAATATTTTACTTTGTATTCTCGAGTTGTCCTTTGAAATTTTCTATTTAGCTCTTTACTTCATCATTTCTTCCATTTGCCTTAGCTACACTCTGATTAAGAGTAAGTTTCAGAGTCTCTTCTGACATGCACTTGTATTTTTTCTTTATTTCCTTTTTTTTTAAAAATGACACTGTGCTTTATTCAGAGATGTTCTCAAAATTTGTTGGGTTATTATCAAGGTTGTATATTGACTCTCGTGTACTTGTTTGCATTTTCTTGAACTTCAACTTGAGCTCACATATGAACAATTGCTGATCTGTTCCACATTCAGCCCCTGGACTTTTTTCAGTTGCTGATATTGAGCTTCTTTTATTGTCTCTTCCCGCAGGTGTAGTCAATTTGATTTCTGTGTATTCCATCTGGAGAAGTCCACATTTATGGTCACCTTTTTTGTTGTTGATCATATGTTTGAAGAAATCTTTAATCATGCAAAATTCTAACATACAATCAAGATAAATTGGTAATTATTGGTGATTGGAGTGCAAATGTTGGAACCAAAGAGGAAAGAACAGAAGTTGGAAAACATAGTATATGCTATCAGCAATTTATTGGTCTTGCAAACTCTGTCATGCGATCTCCAGCTTGGTTTCTATCACCAAGACCATATGTTTCAACTACTGATCCTTCCTCTTTGTTTTCAACTTTTGCATTCCAATAGCATTTTGATAGCAAGTCTGACAAATTTGGGACTGAATATGGTGGTAGAATTATTCAGTTTCTGCATCACCAGCTTTGGGTGGCTGGTGCATAAATTTGAACAATAGTTGTATTGATTGGTTCTCCTTGAAGGGGGCTAGATAGCATCCTATCAAAGATAGCATTGTACATTAAAATAAATCTTAAAATGTCCTTTTGATGATGAATGCAATGTTGTTTCTCTTGATTGTGTCATTTCCAGCAGAGTAAACCATAAGATTTTCTGTTTCAAAATGGTCAATATCAGTCCCTTTCAGCTAACTAATGCTTACAATATCAATCTTTATGTATTCCATTTCCTTTTTAATGACTTCCAATGTCCCTAGATTCATATTTCATACATCCCAAGTTTCAATTATTAATGACGATATGAACTGTTTCTCCTCATTTTGAGTTGTGGCCCATCAGCAAATGAAGGTCCTGATGGCTATCCTCGATTTGCATCATTATGGTCGACTTGCCTATGAAAAGTCAGCTCTTCCTCTTCCTCAGCCGTATTTTGAGTACTTTCCAAGTTGAAGAGCTCATCTTCTGGCACACGTTCTGACAATGTTCTTCTGTTGTTCATGGGGGGGTCTAGTAACTGACAGTGTTGCTGCTATCCATAGGGTTTTCAATGGCTCATTTTTCCCACGCGGGCAGCCAATTCCTTCTTCATTGTTTGTTCTTTGTCTGGAAGCTCTTTGGGTGACCCTGCTGGTATATGAAATGCCAATCACATAGCTCCCAGTATCACACAAAACAAAAGTCACCACAGTACCACAAAATGCCAGACAAGTGATGGACCTCTATTCTTAGTGAGGCGTGGCCTGGTGGGAGGAGTGGGCCCTTAGGTGGTTCTGATCCACTTACTGGAACAAATACTGTTAGTTCTTATTTCATAAATGTGAAATACATAAAAGAAACCCCCCAAAATATCCTCCAATTCAGACTTTCTGCCTTTTAAAAGAGGATAACCCACTCTGATTCAAAGTCATTGAGGTGTTTTGTTTTCCCCTCCCTCTGAGGCTACAGAGACTAGACTAATCACAGCTGAGGTGGAGCGACTGAAATGACTTAAAGCACCAGCTACAGTCAACAGCTACAGACTGACAGAGCTGCTCGGCCAAGAGCTGAGGGTTCTCAACTCCCACTTCTACTGATGGGCACAGCCAGTGGCCTCTGGGAGTTGACTGGAACCCAGCAGCCAGCTGTGAGGAGCAAGCTAATTCATCTCAGTCTGGCCCAGGTCATCAAGTCACTGAAGGAGTATCGGGAAAGAGGGAAGAAATTTGGGGTCCTACATTTGGCCACAGACAAAAGTTGTTCTGTGTTTAGACAGTAGTTCTGGGCCTGAGTTTGGGGCAGGTGTGATGAAGGAAAGTCGGCTCCCTCCCTGCATCTGGGAACAGATGGTGGGGCTGCCCTGGAAACAGCAGGCCAGTCAGCTGGAGCAAAAAAGGCTTGGACTCTAAAGCCCTGGCAGGGCAGATTGAAGCTACCTGGAATGTTTTTTCTTAACCCATTGGCTCCTGATACCCTCACCACCCCCAACTAGGTAAAAGGGAAGAAAGATGCATTTTCTTTACAGAGGCAACTTTCTAGAAAGGAGACCAGCCCACCAGCTGTGAAAGGTCCCCTTAAAACATTTTACTTTGAGCAGGAGGAAGAAATGTTGAGATTCCCAGAGCCACTTGGAATTGTGGATCCTCTAGTTTAGGTTCCAGTGATGCCAGATCAATTTTTCTAAAGAAAGTCAAAATTCCTATTTTCTTAAAAACCTCCTGATTTTTTCAAAGGCGATTCAATAACATTGGATAGAAGCCAGGTAGGCCAAAGAGTCTTGATGGCACAGTGGGTTATGTGTTGTGCAGCTAACTAGAAGGTCAGTAGTTTAAAACCACCAGTCACACTGGGGGAGCGGGGGGTGGGGGATAGGGTGGGGGGGCTGTGCAGAGATGAGACTTTCTACTCCATATAGATTTTCAGCCTCGGAAAACCACAGGGGCAGTTCTGCTCGGTCTGTGAGTTGGAATCTTCTAGATGGCAGTGAATAAGCAGGCCAACCAGAGTCCACACAGGTCCTCATTTGACCATGGGAGTCCCCAGTCTGTGACCCTCACAGAATCGACCTTTGTGTATCGATGTTACAAGTGAGATCCAGAGAAGGGAACGCCTGTCCCCTTGAGGAGCACCGAGTTGACCTTCCAGTCTCCAACCTGTAGTAGACACTCCCGGTGCTCCTTCTCTTCACTCCCAAATTCCTGATTCCGTGTACTTGCCTCAGTCACCAAGGGACAGCTCTGAAGGTCCCTTTGCTGGTGCTGGCTGAATGTGCTGAGGAACATATGCCCCTGGGAACAGCCCTGACGAGGCCCCTCAGTCCTTGGATGGCAAAACTCTGAGAGGCGTGTGCTATACCTACCCCTGGAGACTTCCTAAGTGATTAAGCAGCAGGTTCCCAGGTTTGTAATTGGATTCACAATCTATTTGTTATCGGTGGCCTTCGCTCCACTGGCTCACAATGCCACTTCATTACCTGCATGCTCAGAGTTTCCTAAATAAGCTCATTGCCTTTAAGTCTTTGGCCAGGGTCTGCTTCAGTGAGAACCCAAACTAAGCCCAGGTCTGAATCATTATGTGTCCTTCCTGCCATCCAGTTGATGCCGACTCATGTCGACTCTATAGGATAGGGTAGAACTGCACCTGTGAGTTTCTGAGACTGGAACTCTTTTTTTAAAAAAACATTTTATTAGGGACTCATACAACTCTTATTACAATCCATACATATACATACATAAATTGTATAAAGCATATCTGTACATTCTTTGCCCTAATCACTCTCAAAGCATTTGCTCTCCACTTAAGCCCTTTGCATCAGGTCCTCTTTTTTTTACCCTCCCTCCCGCTCCCCACTTCCTCATGAGCCCTTGATAATCCACAGATTGTTATTTTGTCATATCTTGCCCTATCCGGAGTCTCCCTCCCCCCCTTCTCTGTCGTCTGTCTTCCAGGGAGGAGGTTACATGGGGATCCTTGTAATCTGTTGCCCGTTTCCAACCCACTCACCCTCCACTCTCCCAGTATCGCCCCTCACACTCCTGGTCCTGAAGGTATCATCCACCATCGATTCCCTGTGCCTCCAGCTCCTATATGTACCTGTGTACAACCTCTGCCCTATCCAGTCCTGCAAAGTACAATACGGATCATGGTAGTTGGTGGGAGGAAGCATCCAGAATCTGGGGGAAAGCTGTGTTTTTCATTGGTACTACATCGCACCCTGACTGACCCATCTCCTCTCCTAAACCCCTCTGTGAGGGGATCTCCAGTGGCCAGCAAATGGGCTTTGGGTCGCCACTCTGAACTTCCCCCTTCATTCACAATTATGTATATATATATATATATATATATATATATATATATATATATATATATATATATATATATATATATATATATATATATATATATATATATATACATACCATATATATACCATATATATACCATATATATGTTATATACATATTTTGCATGATGCCTTATACCTGGTCCCTTTGGCACCTTGTGATCGCACAGGCTGGTGTGCTTCCTCCATGTGGGCTTTTTTGCTTCTGAGCTAGAGGGCCGCTTGTTCACCTTCAAGCCTTTAAGACCCCAGACACTATCTCTTTTGATAGCCGGGCACCATCAGCTTTCTTCGCCACATTTGCTTATGCACCCGTTTGTCTTCGGCAATCGTATCATGGAGGTGTGCAGCCAATGCTGTGATTTTTTTGTTCTTTGATTCCTGATAACTGATCCCTTTGGGGCCTCATGATCACACAGGCTGGTGTGCTCTTCCATGTGGGCTTTGTTGCTTCTGAGCCAGATGGCTGCTTGTTTATCTTCAAGTCTTTAAGATCTCAGACACTATCTCTTTTGATAGCCGGGCACCATCAGCTTTCTTCACCACATTTACTTGTTCACCAGCTTTGGCTTCAGCAGTTGTGTTGGGAGGATGAGCATTGTAGAGTGCCAATTGAATAAAAGAAAGTATTCATGCATTGAGGGAGTGCTTGCGTTAAGCCCCAAGGTCCTGCCGCCACCTTAACACTAAACCTATAAATATAGACCCATAGATCTATTTCCCCATCCATATATTTATTTATTTATTTATTTATATACATATATATATATATATATATATATATATATAATTTGCATGTACATGTCTTTGTCTAGACCTCTATAAATGCACTTTGACTCCTAGCTCTTTCCTCCATCTCCCTTGACTTTCCTCCTCTCCCACTACCATGCTCCGTCCCCACCTGGGTTACAGCTATACCTCTTCTTTACATAACCTTACCCTTGAGCATTCCCTACCAGGCCTGCCACTTCCCCCTCAGTACCATTTTGAGTCCCATGTTGTTCCCTTGTCCCTGTGTTTGTTAACACCACTTCCTTACCTCCCCCGTACCTCCACCTATCCCAAGTGCCCCCGGAACTGTCGGTCCTGTTGTTTTTCCTCCAGATAGTTCATCCAGCCTGTCTTATTTAGACAGACCTGTGGAGACACTAACATGCACGAAAACAAGACAGAGGAAAACAAAGCAACAGTATACAACCAGACAACAAAACAACAAAAACAAACCACTGACAAAGAACAAAACAAAACACATCAAGAAAGAAGAGCTTGTAGTTAGTTCAAGGATCATTTGTTGGACCTTAGGAGTGTTTTCCAATCCAGTCTGTTGAGGCACCACAACCTGGCCCCAAAGTCCACTTTCAGCATTCCCTGGGGACCTTGCCACTCCATTCCCTTGCTGTTCCACTGCACTCCACCACACTTTGCCTCGGTGTGGTGGAATCAGGTTAGGTGCCATTCGCACACTGTGTCTCCAGTGCTGTCCCCTGTATCACCCTTGGTCACTGAGGGGCATCATGTCTCATAGTGGGGCCAGCCATGTTGTTCTCTTTGTCTGCTCTGAGACTGGAACTCTTTAGGGAAGTAGAAAGCCTCATCTTTCTCCCTTGGAGTGGCTGGGGATTTCAAATTTGCCATTTCAGACATTGCGTTTAGCAGCCCAACACATAACCCCTATACCCCACCATAGCTACAGAAAACAATAAAGAAACAAAATCCAACAACACTCATTGCCATTGGGTGCATAACAATCCTATCGAGAGAAAATACTCCGGCTTCCTGGGTTTCCAAGGCTATAACTCTTTGTAAAAATAAAATTGTGTTATGTTTTCAGTGAAAGTTTACATAACCGATTAGATTTTCATTTAACAAATTCTCTACTTGTTTAGTGACATTAGTTACGTTTTTCAATAAAAAGGAAAGCAGAAAATTAAAAAAAGAACAAATGGAAAATGTGTTGAGAGTAAAGACAAATGATAAGATGTTAATTTTTAACCTAATCATATCTGCAACAATACACTTTCTGATGTACTGGCGATGAGCAGGGTTTAATCCCATCCCTGGTGAATGGTCCCAGGGGATTTAATGGAGGCTTATTCTCTGTGGAATCTCTGCCAATGCATTTTGAGTTTTTATACTCTTTATGGGAGAAGAAAGCCTCATCTTTCTCCAAAGGAGTGACTGGTGAATTCCAACTGCTGACCTTGCAGTTAATAGCCCAACACATAAACCATTATGCCACCAGAAGAGAGATTTGTCTCTAGGTGCCTTCCAATGCAAGCACTACAATTATGCAAGGAGGATATTTTTTTCTGTACTGGAGCCAGGTCAAGTCAGAACCAGTGTGTCCATGGTTTGCAGCGAAGTCAGAGGAAGAAGAGGGTAGACTGTCTATAACTTCTCATAGTCCAGGGAAATGCTAGGCCTGGAAGGGGGCATGCTGGCTCAACCATATTCAGAAAATCTGCATACTAACCTCCCCGGCTCAAATAATTACCAGCACCATGTCTCTGAATATCACCTAAAAGCAAAATAGTGAAAGCACCATTTCCATTTCATAATACTTTTACTAAAAGTAAAGTTCAATTCAGTGATGTGAAGAAGCTGGAAAAATTATCTTCTCATTTCTTTCTTTTTCTTTCCCTCCCTTTCCCCTTCTTCTCCACAGAACTTAGAGGCAGAAGGAATAAAGGCAGCATGGCACCAGCTGGAGGACACCGTGGGATCAGGGTCACCATTTAACTCATGCTTCTCCAGTTTGGAGGGGCAACTGGATGTCCTCGTTTGTGAATTTGCTTATTAATCTTTTTGAGTTAACAAGGTCATGGTAAAAAAGGATTGTTGGTGTTTTTGTTAGGAACCTTCTAGTCCAGTCCAACTCATAGTGACTCAATGCATCAGTGCAGAGCTCTCTAGACCAATGGTTCTCAACCTGTGGGACCCTTGCACAGGGTGACTGTAACAAAATTACAGTTATGAAGCAGCAATGAGAATATTTTTATGGTTGTGGAGGTCACCACAACATGAGGAACTGTATGAAAGGGTTGTGGCATTAGGAAGTTTGAGAACCACTGCTCTAGGCTTCTCTATGCTGTAATCTTTACAAGAATGGGTTGCCTGTTATTTCTTCCAAGAACAGAGCAACTGGTGGGTTCAAACCTTCAACCTTTTGGATAGCAGCTGAGCACTTAACCATTGTGCCTCCAGGGCTCATTGATAAACTCTATTAGAGGGTCTTAACCATTGCAACCCCATGGATCCTTTTGGCATTTAGGAAAGGCTATGGAACACCTGCCCACTCCCCAGAATAATATTTCCAAATACCTCCAATGAAATACAGAATCACAAAGCACAAATTGTATTGAAATGCTGTGATAAAAATAAAAGACATTGGATTTGTGGCAAATATACATGTTAATAAATACATTAAATATGATCTGATGGTGGGTCTAAAAAACCAAACCCACACCATTGAGTTGATCCTGACTCACTGTGACCCTATATAAAATTCCTCAGGCTAAATCTTTACAGGAGCAGATCATCTCACCTTCCTCTCAGAGAACAACTGGTGCCTTTGAACTGCCAACCTTGAGGTTACCTGCCTAATGGCTCACCCACAGCGTCACCGTGAGTTCTAGATAGTGATGAGCATGAACTGTACTCAACGATGGCTGCAACGACTAGCATGGTGTGTGAAAGCATGTAGAATTTCTCTCGGTGGTATTTACATGGCTCATCTGAACACAGCTGTGGACATGCTAAACTGCCCTGCAAGCTTAGGGAAACTAACTCAACCAGGATTGTCCCCCATCCAATTTTACATTGCTCCCCAGCCTGCTGGGGCTCAGTGGCTCAGTGTTAGGGTCCCTTGTCTAGATACCAGGGCTGGCATGGAGAAAGTCATTCCTCTGCTGCCTTCTAGTGTGTGGGGGAAGATATTAGTGTTATGCCTTGGCAGGAAATTGCTGGATTTTCCTGGCAGCCACATTCTTAATAACCATTTACTGGATACTTATTATATTCTGAGGGTAAATTGGTGGTTCAGTTGTAGAATTCTCCTTTTCCATGTGGGAGATCTGGGTTTGAGTCCAAGACAATGCAACTCATGTGCATCCAACACTCATTTGTCAGGGGGATGCTTGGTTATTGCTATGGTACCAAACTGATTTCTGTGTTGCTATGATACTGAAATGGCAGGGGTCGGTCCTAGGTCTTAGTCATCTTGGTGCTGTGAGGGGTGGGAGGGCAGCGGCCTTCCCACCTGGGGAAATGCGCAGGCTGGCCCTCCCATTTTCGAAGCCATTTGAAATTACTGCACGGATCAGCTAGCTCCCTGGGGTGGAGCATACACAGGGTATTCTGTGGGGTAGAGGTGAGAGGTGGGAGGGTCGTCAGTACCCTTCCGCAAAGGGGAGCTTCACTTCTACCTCCACTTCCCCTCCCAAACCAGCTGCACTCGCCTGGCTGCAGAGCAGTCCAGGGGTTCGCCCCAATTCTTCACAGCCCACTGACCCTCCGGGGCATTCCTTGCCTTTAGGAGGCCCCGGTTGGTATCAGGGCCCGAGCCTCCACATTCTACTCCCATGTCCCCTTAAGAGACCCCTAGCATTGTCTGTTACCGCCCCCCCTCCCCACCCCCACCCGCGCACACCTCAGCCAGCCCTGGTGCAACCACCTGTGGACATTGCTGCAGGACAGTAAGCCCTTGGCTGGGCAAACATAGCAGCCTGACCCCCTTTCCTCAGGCCTCCCCCTCTTCTCCCACCCTGGTCCCCACCAGGCTGCTGTAGTCTAGAGGCTACCTGCTCTCTGTATCCTGAGAGAAGCACAGTCAGAAGCTTGTGTGGGAATTTCCTTATGGTTTACAGGGCGCCGGCCCACCTTCTAAGGACCTTGGCTATGAGATGAAACCTTCCTACATGCAGACGCACACGTGCACACACACGCACACGCATGCACGTGGCTCCATGTTCTTTGCTTGAGTACTTGAATGGCTGCTGTGTGCTTGATTCTGCCTCACAACCTGCCCCAGCTTCACCACCTGGCTTGTGTACAATTCAATGATTGGCACAGAAGAGATGGGATACACCAAACCCAATTCTGGATTCTTGGTGTCCCGCCCTAGCTAGTGGGAGATGCTTCGGGAGCACCTGGTCTGGCAGGCAGGAGCCTCCCCAGGTGCTGGAGGTTGCATAAGAAGGCCTAGGGACCAAGAGAAACACTGGAAAGGTGGGAAGTGGGCCAGGTAAGTGGCAGAGGTGTGAGGCTAGATTAGTATTGAACGGGTGGGGCAGTGATTAGAATCAAGAGGGGACAGACGTGAAGTACGGTAGGCAGCAGAGAGAGACCAAGTAATGAGCATTGGTTGTCAGAGTTGGGTGAAGATTGTGTGTCTCTGGCCCCTGTGGCTTCCCTCTGCCCCCGAAAGGTCAGGGCAGCTTTAGCACAGCTTCAGGCTGCAGAGGCCACTCACCACCAGCTTGGATAGCCCTCCAGACCCTGCTGACTGCATAGGCAGAAGGGAACCGGGCACTGAAGGATGCCTGGCCCTGTCACATCAGCTGCTCTGCACCTGACAGATAAAAGCCTATGTCACCCCACTTTCTACCACCCCAGTCACCTGCATGGGCAAACTGCAATGAGGCCGCGGCCTCGGGCCCTCATAAAGGCCAAAGTGGTCCCTGCAGGGCTGCCCCTGCCAGCAGCCCTGTGAGGGTTGGTCATCCCTCAGCTCACAGCAGCCACATCCTACCCAAAGTACGGCTCTAGCCTCGCCCTCTGGGCTTGCCTTTCCCCATCCTCAGCCACCCTTCCCTGTGCAAGGAGGGGACTATGCTCATACAAAGGACTTGTTTTAGAAGGTGGGTTCCTTTCCCCTCCCCCTTGGCTAGGGTCAGGCTGGCGCCCATCCCCCTCTGAACGTCTGAGGCCCCTGGCAAGCGCCACCCCTTCCAGATTTGCCCCGCCCAGGATTGAGGGCCCTTACTTATAACTTCTCCTTCGTCCTGGCCATGGCGCTTTCCTCCTCCTCGGGCTCGTATGGGCTCCGGGCTGTTTTTAACGTGTCCGTTTGTATTGATGTATGGAATTGTCAATAAACACAATCATTTATTACTTTGGGATGCTGGCCTGTGAAGCAGAAGGAGGTCTTGCTCCCAGGGCGGCGCGGGGGCGGGGCCTTGGGGCGGGATGTCGCTGTGGGCGGGAGCTCGGTGATCTGGGGGCGTGGCCCTGTGGGGGCGTGGCGGGGCCTCGGGAGGGCCTTTCCGGACTCTTGGCGGCAGGGTCATGGCGGAGGCGGCTTTGGAAGCCCTGCGCAGGCAGTTACAGGAATTCCCGGCCGCGGCAAGGGGTGAGTGGACTCTTCGGAGCGCTCAACGTCCTCGCCTCGCCCGCGGAGCTGCTCCGGGCCGCGGGCGTGGCCTTAGGCTTAGTGGGGACCGGGCGCCAGAACCGGGTGCGCCCCTACCGCGACCTCAGCTCCCAGGCCACGCCCGCCTAGTCACTGGTTCCCCTGGTCCCTTCGCCACTTGCGCGGGCTGCTTGTGGCCCCACCCATCGCTTTTCGGGTGCGCTCTCCCTCCTGCCCCACATGTTCACAGTGGTTTCCGGGGGTGTGGACGTGTGTGTAGTGAAAATACCACAAAACCGTTTTCTACTTCAACAGTATGTGCTCAGTGACGCTAATTACATCCATTACACTCGGCGACCTTCACCACTATCCGTTTTGGAGGAAATTTCCACCACACTGCACAGCAGAGCTGTGAGGGACTTGGGGCCTGTTTTGAGCCCGGTTCTGTCCTGTTGTCGTTCTTGCCTTTCCTGGCCTTTCCTGACCTGAAAGCATGTCCGGTGCCTCTGAGTCGGTTCTTACTCTTAATGACCCTCCATGTACAACAGCATGAAACACTGCCCATCCCGGACCATCATTCAGATGCACCCAGGCTGCTTAGAACAGGCCTCCCTGTTCTGTGTCCAACTTTCACCTGCTCAGGAGGGGATTGAAAATAACACGGCTTGGGTCAGGTGCACGTCTGTCCTCAAAGTCACATTCTTGCTTTTCAACATTTGAGGGGTCTTGTGTAGCAGATATACCAATGCAATGCATCATTTGATTCAGAAATGCTGCTGCTTCCATGGGCATTGATTGTGGGTTTGAGCAAGGCGAACCCTTGACCTCTTCAACCCTTTCTTCATTGATCATGACGTTACCTATTGGTCAGTTTGTGAGGATTTTGATCTTTACATTGAGTAGTAATCCACCCTGAGGACTACAATCCTCGGTCTTCATCAGCAAGGGCTTCAGGTCTTCCTCACTTTCAGCAAGCAAGGTTGTGTGACCTGCATATCACAGGTTGTTGACAAGCCTTCTTCCAATCCCGATGCAGCTTTCTTCTTGTAATCCAGCATTTCTAATTACTTGCTTGACATACAGAATGTGTAATTATGGTGAGAGGATACAACGCTGACACACACCTTTTCGGAGTTTAAACCATGCAGTATTCCTTTTGTTCTGCCTCTTGACCCAAGTCCAAGGTAAGTTCTGCATGAGCTCAGGGAAGTGTTCTGAAATTACCCTTCTCAAGGATACCCGTAGGTTTTTTTTGGACCATTTTATTGGGAGCTCTTACAACTCTTGTTCCAAATGATACATCAATTGTATCTGACATATTTGTACATATATCCCATCGTTCTTTTCTAGACATTTACTTTCCATTGAGCCCTTGGGATCAGCTCCTCTTTTCCCTCCCTCCTCACCAACCCCCAACCCTGTGGCCCCTTGATAGATTATAGATTGTTAATTATTTTCAGACTATCCATACTTTTATATGATCCACACAGTCAAATGCATTTGGCATAGTCAATAAAACACCAGGAAACGGACTCGTCTGCTTTCAGAGAATCTGCACTGTTCCTCGTCCTTGTTCCAGGTCCTCTTCTGAGTAAGGCCTAACCCTCTGACAGCTTCCTGTCACAATGTACTGCTGCAACAGTCTTTAAATAATATTCAGCAAAATTTTACTTTCTTATGATATTAATGATACTGTTCTATAACTTGAGCATTCTGTTAGGTCACCTTTCTTTGGAATGAGTACCAGTAGGGATCTCTTGCAGTCAGTTGACCAAGTAGCTGTCTTCCAAAATATATTGACAAATTTTATTATGGTGAAAGAAATATAACCCAAAATGCCATTTTTAAGAATACAGTTTGGTGACAGCAACATTCATCAGGTTATGCTATCACCACTATTCATTTAAAGTTTTAAGTTATTTCAAAATACAAAATTGGTACCCCCCTCAACGGATTCCCTCCCTTACTTAAAAAGAAAACAACCCCAAACTAATTCACTGCTGTTATTCTCTTCAGAACACGGAGGACAAGCACCCCTTTGTGTTTCTGAGACTTGCACTCATGACGGGAGCAGACAGCCTCTTCTTTCTCACACAGAGCAATTAATGAACTTCGGTTTATGTGAATTTACCTAGTCTTGATAGGTCATATAATAACATCTAGCATCTTTGTCAGTTAACATGTTTTCAGAGTTCATCCATGTGATAGCATGTAGCAGGATGTCCCTTCTCTCTATGGCTGAATGTGCAGATGAGTGAATAAACAAGACATTTATTCATTTAATGGACATTTGAGTTGTTTTTGCATTTTGGCTCTCCTTTTTTTAAAATCATTTTATTGGGGGCTCATACAATTCTTATCACAATCCATACATCCATCCATTGTGTCAAGCACATTTGTACATTTGTTGCCATCATCAGTCTCAAAACATTGCTTTCTACTTAAGCCCTTGATATCAGCTCCTTATTTCCTCCCTCCATCCCGCTCATCCCTCCCTCATGAACCCTTGATAATTTATAAATTACTATTGTTTTGTCATATCTTCCACTGTCCAACATCTCCCCTCACCCACTTTTCTGTTGTCCATCCCCTGGGGTGGGGGGTTATATGTAGATCCTTATAATCAGTTCCCCCTTTCTACCCCACCTTCTTTCTACCCCACCTTCCCTCTACCCTCCCCGTATCGCCACTGTCACCACTGGTCCTGAAGGGATCATCTCTCTTGGATTCCCTGTGTTTCCGGTTCCTCTCTGTACTTTTGGCGCTTCTTACTACTAAAACAGGAATATTGGCAACACGTGTCTGTTTGAGTCCTTACTTTCAAGTGTCTAGGCTATGCTGTATACCTAGGAATGGACTCGCTGGGTACATGTAACTTTTGAGGAACACAGAGGCCGTCCCATTTTACATTCCCACCGGCAGTACAAAAGGGTTTCAATTTCTCCATATCCTTACCAACACTTGTTAGTTGACATTTTTTCTTTCTTTCTTTTTTTAAACATCATTTTATTGGGGGCTCGTACAATTCTTATCACAATCCATACATACATCCATTGTGTCAATAACATATGTACCTTTGTTGCCATCATCATTCTCAAAACATAGTTGACATTTTTTCCTGACCAGATCTATCCTAGTGGGTGTGATGCAATATCTCATTGTGGTTTTAATTTGAATTTCCCTAATGTCAATCTGTGCTGCATCTCGTTAAATAATTGAAAGGCTCCCATGCGATTTTGAGGACTAAAGTGTTCCTGACCCAAGTCAAGATGTTTCAGTCGCCTCCTATCCATGTGAAAGCAGGAACCTGAAAAGGAGGAAGACCCCAGAAGCATCTGCATTTGAACTTGGTGCTGGCCAAGCATATTGAAAGTGCCATGGACTGCCAAAATGAGCAAATAAGTATGTCTTGAAGGAAGTATAGCCCGAATGCTCCTTAGATTCAGGGATGGAGAAGCTTTGACCATGTCGTCAGGAGAGACTAGTCCTTGGGGAAGGGCACCCTGCTTGGGAAAGTAGAGGGGCAGAGAAAGAGAAGGCCTGCGACCAGATGGGTTGACACCGTGGCTGCCACCATTGGTTCAGACATGAGAACAATTGTGAGGCTGGTACCGGACTGGGCAATGTTTTTTTCTGTGGCACACGGGGTTGCTATGGGTTGGGACTGACTGGCTAGCCCAGCAGTGACTAATGAAGGAGCCTTGGTGACTGAAGAGGTTATGAATTGGGCTGCTAATTCCAGGGTCAGCAGTTTGAAATCACCAGCAGCTCTGTGGGAGAAAGATGAGGCTTTCCTCTCCTGTAAAGGGTTGCAGTCATGGAAGCCCACAGAGCCAGAATGTACTTGATGTCACTGTGCTCAATGACTGATAAAGGAGCCCTCATGTTGAAGTGGGTTAGGCCATTGGGCTGTGACCTGCCAGTTATGGTTCTAACCCACCAGCCACTCCTCCAGAGAAAACGGAGTTTTTCCAGTCCAGTAAAGAATTACAGTCTCAGAACCCCTTGGGCCATTCGACAATGTCTGATAGGGCGATAGGGTTGCTATGTTTGTGTTTATGAATGACTTAGCGACCAGAGCCATGGTGGCATAGTGAGTTATGAGTTGTTCAGTGGTTCAAAACCACCAGCCTATCCAAGGGAGAAGCTTGAAGCTCTCTGCTCCCATGAGGGCTTAGAGCCCCTGAAGCCCACAGGGTTTCCAAGATGAAATCTACATGAGCGCCACCATGTCATCTTTGTCCGGTTTCAGAGCTGGTTGTTTCAAACCGCTGACCTTCCCTCCCCATTAGCTGCCAGGCTGTCTTGCCCCAAAGAGGGCAGCCGAGGAGACCCGACGGGGCAGTTCTGCTTCGTTCCATACCCACCCAAGCCCACTGCTGTCACCGCAGCTCCCACTCCGGCGACCCAGTGCGGGGTCTCCAAGATTGCTGGTCTTTATTTATTTTTATTTCGGTCCTATAAGATTTTCTTCTTTTTAAAATTTATTATTTTTATTTTTAAAATCATTTTATTGGGGGGCTCGTACACCTCTCATCACAATCCATCCATCCACTGTGCCGAGCACATTTGCTCATGCGTTGCCATCATCATTCTCAAAACATTTTCCTTCTACTTGAGCCCTTGGTGTCAGGACTGTCAGTCTTTCCTGGAAGCCTCATCCTCGCCTGGAACAGGAGGTGGGTTTGAATTGTTGACTTGCGGGCAGTCCAATGCCTATTCCACAGCCACCAGGGCTCCTGAAAAAAGAAAGAAAGAATCAAACACAGCCATGGAGTCATTTCTGACTCATGGAGACCCTGTCGGACGGAACAGAACTGCTCCTGGAATCTGTACTCGAATACAAAGCCTCACCTTTCTCCCAACAAGTGGCTGGTGGTTTCAAACTGCTGACCTTGAGGTTAGCAGCCCAACGTGTCACCCCCTACATCAACAGGGCTCCTTAGAGTTGCCGTCAGTTTGCGTCGACTCCATGGCACACATAAAGAATACATGGTTCATGCTGTCGGTCAGCTCTCCACGTGCTGCTTGGCCATGTGTAGATAGCCTCTTGGTAGAAATCACAAGCTTGAGTCTTTGGCCGATTTTGACTGTGGGTGGATTGTCTTTGTTGTGAATTTGTAGGGATTCTTTATCTATTCTGGATATCAAACCCTTATCATTGGATACAAGATTTTCAAATGTTTTCTTCCTGTTCTACAGGTTGTTTAGGTTTCTTTCTGCTCTATAGGTTGATGAAATCTTTACTTTTTTCCTAACAGTTTTATTGGCATCTACTCACATAAACAATGCAGTAAGTTCAATCACAGTTGTGCAATTATCACCACAGGTTTAGGGCATTTTCTTTAGTCTAGTACCCATCCTTATTAGCTCTCCATTTCCCACCACCCTCCCCTGCCATACCCCCAGGAACCATTAATCCAGTTACCATCTCTAGATTTACCTATCCTACATTTCTTATATAGAGAAACATTAAAAATCAAAAAAGCTAACAACAATAACAAAGTTATAAAACATATAAAAACCTCAATTGTAAATTAACAGGGATGTCTCTAAGGTGAGCCAGAGCCAATTGCAAACCATAGATCATGAATGGATTTTGGGTTCCCACTTAATCGTAGCTTCAACCTAAGAGCAATTAGTTCTTGCATCATGGCCCCGCTCAGTACTCACCCTCATGAAGGAAACACAGAAGACAGGAGTGCTATAGCAAAATTTCTGTGGTGCAGAAATTTGATGGTACCCGGCTATCAGATAGAACAGTGTCTGGGGTCTTCCAAGCAAACAGCCATCTAAGTGAGATATCTACTAAGCCCACCCGGAGGAAGCACACCAATATATGTGATCCTTGCAATGTAAATTATCGAATCCAAATCCAAAGAAGAAGAGAGTAGTATCCGAATTGAAATGGTGAGACCCTGACTTGCAGGAGGCTGTGGATGGCAGTGGAAGCCCCAGACACATTTGCAGGATCTACAATAGGGACTAAGCCTCCAGTGCTTGCCCTCTTGACCACCATGGAGACAGGGGGATGACCTGGTTACCTGACAGAGAGTGTTGGAGGAACGACTATAGTAGATTAAAATGATAAATTCAATTTGAACAGTTCAAACCTTGTCACTCGATCCCCTCTGTGATATATTTTGTGCTTGATGGTTTTTAATATTTTCTGGTGTTTTTTCCCCCCATATTGGGATTTATCTCTGTTGTAGTTTGTTACTGTGGGTAGCAATCTTGGCTCTGTGTTTTTAACTGTTTTTCAGTATATGAAAAGACAGGATTGATGAGCTCATATCAAGGAGTTCAAGAAGGAAGAAAATGTTTTGAAACTAATTTTGGTAGCAATTTTACAATACTGCTTGATGTGACTGAACTACGGAATGGTTGTCTGGATTAGCTCTTAATAAAATGGTTTGAAAAGAAAAGATAAGAAGCTCAATTGAAAAGAAAGCAGAAGATATTAAAAACTAGAGTGAATTTACATGGATCATAAGGGAGATCAAGTGATAGGGTGCTAGATTTTAGCCTGACTGCATCTGCAGCAGTCCACCTTCCAGTGCACCCTGCGTGCCAGCAGGCTGCTCACATCCCTGTTGCAGGCTCAGAGGGGATTATTCAGGGGCTTCATCCACATGTATTTCCTCTTCACTTAAAAATAGCAAACAAACAAATAGCTTTGAAATGGTGGACAGGGGATCAAATGATCAGAGTTTACATTTTAGCCTATGTACGTTGGCCATAACTGACTTTATAATGCTCTCTGGCTGATAATAGGGCTAATCATATCCCTTAACGGTGATAGAAGGATGTTTTCGGAAGCTTAATCTATGTGTGGACCCTGCAGAAGGAATTTGAGCTTTCACCGTCATCCATAGCCTTCTGCAAACCAGGTGTTCACAATTTAAGCTCTAATGCCAGTCCCTCTTTAGATGTGAATTCTATTATTGACAGTCCTTGGATCACACAGGCTGGTGTGTTTTCCATGTGGATTTAGTTGACACCCATTTCTTTACTTTCTTAATGAACTTTTTTTCTTTCATTTTGATGAAATCTAACATGTATTTTAAAAATCATTTTGTATTTTTTTATTTAGTAAGGATAAAACAATAGTAATGTAAAGATAAAAATACAAACAATGGGTAAGAAAGAAAAGACCATCACCAATATGTTAAAGGTCACGGAAGAAACTTTTGTCATGCAACAAGCAAGAGATCCTTGCACCTAGAACAAAATTCAGGTTGGGTCTAGACTCTCTAGATGGAGGTCAACTAGCCAGCTATCAAGTTTGACCCAGCACAATCAGCATTATAGTGTTCTATGTTTGATAGTAAGGCTGTTCCAGACCTTTGCCAGTGGCTAGAGGGGATCTGCCAGGGGCTTAATCTGACTAGACACTCTGCAGATGGGTTTGGAGTTCCCGCTGCCCTCCATAGCCTGCCACAAATTGAGTGTTCACAGTTTTAGCTCTGATAATTTTCCCTTCGTCATCTCTGGATCACACAGCTGGTGTGCTTCTTCCATGTGGATCTAGTTGACTCCTCACTTAGATGGCTGCTTGCTTGAATGTAAGCCTTTAAGACCCCAGACACTATTGCGATCGATAGCTGGGCACCATCTGCTTTCTTCACCACACTTTGCTGTAGCACCCTTATCTTCAGTGATCATTTCCTGAAGGCATGTATCCTGCCAGGCCATGTGATCAGAACTAACTGTTCTTGGATTGGGGCTAAGAGTTCAATGGGAGCCCAGAATCCATGTGCTCCCTCATGGGTTGGTTATACATGACTCTGGTTTATTTTGGAAGTTGTCTTATGACAAAATCAAAACACCAACAACAGCAGCAAATCCACTAGCAAACAAACAAAGGGGGAAACAAAACAGAACACTCAAAAAAAAATCCCCCAAACAAGAAACAAAAAACACTCAAGGTAAAGGCAGGAAAACAAAAACCCCAGTAAACAAAAAGTACATTGTCAATCATGCCCCTGGGGTGTAAGGCGATTGAACTGGCAACTAATTAATTTTCCCAATGACCCCCACTGTTGGTTTGAGGAGTCTGTGGGAGAACAGATCCACTCTGAGCTGCCATGAGTTCTTGCCTGGCAGTTCAACCCCCGTCTTGGTGTTAGGGGCAGCCTTCCTTGATCAGTTCTTCCAAGTGCAGGTCCCAACACAATAGATCCAAACCTGTCGTGCCACTGTTAGGGAGGCATCGAGGTACTAAATATGTGGTGTCCTTTTCCATTGGACATCTGACTGCTGCTTCCCCAGCCCAGGAGCAGCCCCTCTCCACTTCCTCTCCCACCAGAGTACCCTCATCCCTAGTCCAAGGGTGCAGGCAACTTGGAGGCAGAGCTCAGTTCATTCAGCAGGACCTCTATGTTAAGCCCCTCTGGTGCAGCCTCTGTGTTCTGCCGTGCTGCCTGCACGGTCGGCATCCAAGGTCATCATGGTGTTTAGTCCATGGTGTGGTTCACCGAGGGTTGGGTAGAAATGTATTTGTAGAGTCTACCCAGGAACAGGAAATCAGGTCCATTGTCCCCCTAACTTCTCTTCAATCTTTGTTTAGCATCCCTTCCCAATGTGAGTTGACTTCTCCCCAGTCACCCACCACACTCACCAACAGAGCTATCAGGGTCTCTTCCAAAATGTAGATGCTCCCTCCCCTGGTCTTCGTTTGCTTTTCGGACAGGAGTCTCCTCCCCTCCTGTGGGGCCCATTGGTTTGCCCCAGCCTTGTCTCGATGCTGTACAGCCTCCTGTGGATGGCCATCTCCCATCCCCCCTCTTCAGGGGGTCGACCCCAGACCATGTGAGGTCTCCTAGCTCCAGGTGGCTCTTGGGAAGTGCATGAAAGGGAGGTGATGTGTGGTTCGTGGCCGGTAGGTAGGTTTCTCCCCTTTTGCTCAGGAATTGGCTTCTAAGATTTGTTTAATTGGGTTTCTCCTTATATTAGTGGACTCATACAATGTTTGTCCTTTTGTGATTGGCTTACTTCACTCAGCACAATGGTTTCCAGGTCCTTCCATGTCATGTGGTGTTTCGTGCTTTCACCACCGTTTTTCAGGGGGGTGTAATATTCCATTGTGTGTCTGTACCATAGCGTCTCTATTCTTCCACTGTTGGGCATTTGGGCTGCTTCCAGTTTCTTGCTATTGTGAACTGTGCTGCAATGAACATGGGGGAGCATTCATCCACTCGTGTTGTGTCTGTATTTCTTTAGGGTATATGCCTAAAAGTGGTATCGCTGGATCACCTGGGATTTCAATTCCCAGTTGCTTTAAGTATCTCTATATCATTTTCCCCAGTAGCTGTATGTATTGACAAGTCCACCAACAGTGCACTCGAGGTCGAATCTCTCCATGTCCTCTCCAGCACTTGTTGTTTCTGGGTTTGTATTTTTTTTTAAATTTGGGCTAGTAGCTTATGTATTTTGAAAATTATGTGATTTTCGAATTTTGCCCAATTATTTCATTAGCTCTGGCAGCGTTTTTGAAGGATCCCTGGTGGCGTAATGGTTAAGAGTGGGCTGCAAAGTGCAAGGTTAGCAGTTCAAAACCATCAGCTACCACTCAGGAGAAAGATGGGGCTTTCTACTCTTGTAAAGAATTACAGTCTCCGAAACTTCCCAGGGCAATTCTACCTTGTCCCATAGGATTGCTCTGAGTTGTCATTTGGATGATAGTGAGTTTGGATTTTTTTTAACCATAGTTTTATTGACATCTTACACAATCCAGTATATCCATTCATGTACAGTTCTGTGGTTCAACCCCATCATCAATGCTGTCAGCTCCCCATTCCCTCCCCACCCCTTCCCATACCCTCAGGGACTTGTTACTCCTATTAGCTGTTTCTGAAGAGTTATCTATCTTGACTTCCATGTCTGAACAATCTTAAATATGCAAATGGACATATGCAAATATAACAATTAATGAGGTAAAACAAATAAAAACCTTAGTAGCAAGGGGATAAAATCTTAACTAGAGGATAGTTATGTGGTTCATCATTGCCACACTGCTCTCTGGATTTCTCTTCCATTCCATGTGGCCCTTCTGAGAGAGCCTGTCCAATTCTTGGTGCATTTTGGGGTCTTCTACATCCATTCCCCCTTGACATCAATATGGTTGCATGTTTTTGAACTTCTGATACCTCTTGCTGTTGACACCTTATGATCACACAGGTTGGTGTGCTTTTCCCATATGGACTTTATTGCTTTCCTGCTAGATGGCTGCTTGTTTAACTACAGGCCTTTAAGACCCCAGACGCTCTGCCTTTTGATAGGTGGGTACCGTCAGCTTTCTTCGCCCCATTAGCTTATGTACCCTCATCGTCTTCAGCAATCATGTCGGAAAGGTGAATATCATACAGTGCCAAATTATTAGAACCAACAGTTCTTGTACTGTAGCAAGATTCAAATAGAGACCCAAAGTCCACCTGCTTCCTTGTTACGTGTGTATGTATATATGTATATATATATATATGTGTGTGTGTATATATATATATATATATTTCCCCTCACATCCAATTTTTTGGAGTAGCTGTTATGAATTCTTCAGAATTTTCTGTGTACACAAGCTCATGTCATATGCAAATGGAGATTATGTTTGTTCTATTCTGATTTAGATGCCTTTTATGTCATAGCTAAAAATTCATTGTCCAGAATAAGATCTTGAAGCTTTAGCTTTGCTTTCTTCTAAGGTTATATGATTTTAGTTTTACCTTCAGGTCATTGATCCATTTGATACATGTGGGGGGGAGGGCCAGCCTCCCACAACTAATGGTGGGTTCGATAAACGCAATTGTACAGTTAAAATAGATTAAGATTATAGTAAAGTCCTAGAGAACATGAGAGATAGAAGACAGATTGAAATAATGGAGTCAGACACATTTCATAGTAGCATGCTCACCTCAGCCTCACTTGGTGGTCCATGTGGAGATAGGGGGAGGGGGGGAGGACAAGGGGAAAGGGAACAGGGGAGCCAGAAAAGGGGAGAGGGAAAGGGAGAACTGAGGAGAGGCTAAGAAGGGAACCCAAGACAGCTCTTTATTGCTAACCCAGGCCTATATATCTTTGGGGGATGTGCAAGACCAGTAATTACAGGTAAAGACATACATCACAGGAAGGGGTTGCACTATAGGGTATACAGCAATGAGAGGGGGACAATCTAGGGATATACACAATAGGAAGAGGCGGGATTGGGGGCACACATGTGACAAGGGCGGATCCTAGATTCAGGATGGCAGCCTAACTTTGAATGTCACTGAGCTGGTTTGACCTGTTTTCTGGGTCTCCATAGAAACCATTATCAGTAGGGTGTAAACTATGGGAACCAAGCTAATGGTCACAAGCATTTAGGGAGAACTAGCCCATTGTCCTTAACAGCAGGGAGGGGGGGACATCTACCTGCCCTGGGAGCAGACAGTTGTCTGGCCAATGACTGCCTTCAGGGAGGATGTCTCCAAGCATCTGGCCTCCCACGATATGCTGGCAAATAGGCTCTAGTGTTTGACATGTCTTTGGGGAGACAAATCTGGGGAGAAGTCTCTTTATAATTCCACATACATGATGTAAGGTATCGGTCCATTTGCCTTCATTCCTTTGCATGTGGCGACTCAGTGGTCATAGCACTGTGTATTGAATAAGCGTGTCTTCCCCCATTCACATAATGGTCAAATCACAAGTTACCATAGGTGTACGGGTGTATTTCTTGATTCACATTTCTACTCCTTGGCCTGCCCTCTTAGGAGTAACACACTATTTTGATGATTGTGGCTTTGTTAGATCTCTCGGGGGATCGAGTTGTACCTCGTTAGAAAGAATTCATGCCGGAGCCTGGTTCATGATCCAAGTGAGTTTGATGAGAGGTAGAAGAAGTTTCAGGTTTTACACAGCACCCATAGGACTCCTCCCGACCATGCAGCCTGGCTGAAGCTGCTCAGCGTCACGCAAAGATCTCTCCTTCCCTGCCACTCTCTGTTAGATCTCTCTCTCTCTCTCTCTCTCTCTCTCTCTCTCTCTCTCTCTCTCTCTCTCTCTCTCTCTCTCTCTCTCCCTTCTCCCCCTCCTCCTCCCCCACCCCTCCCTTTTCGTGGATTCCAGGGGGAGGCTTGGTGGACGACCCCAGATGGACCCCATTGGCTGAATTGAATTCACCTGGCTCAGGTGGGCCGATCCAGGTTTAGCACCCACCCAATCCCACTGGCGGGAAACCTGAGCCTCTGAGCATGTGCAGTGTGCCGCTCTTTGTTCCCTTGCCTGGCTCTCTGGGCATGGCTTAAGGGACATCCCATCCCTGTGCTAGTCTGCCTAACAACGTTACAGTACATTTTTAAATTGGAAAGGATGAAACTTCCTATTTTTAAAAATTTATTTTATTTTGAAACCTCCTATTTTGTTCTTTTTTTCAAGATCATTTTTACTATTTGAGGCCCTTTGCAATCATGTGAATTTGAGAATTGACTTTCCGTTCCCCTAAAAGGAACATAAAAGCTGTTGGAATTTTTATAGGGATTGCAGATCACTTTGGTCATATTGTCATCTTAACAATATTAAGCCTTCTAATTTATTTATGTCTTCTTTAAATTCCCTCAGAAGTATTTTTAGTATTTGTCTCCCTCATTAAATTATTCCCCAGTCCCATCTACATGTAACCTCCTTTCTGGGAAATGGGCAATGCGATGGTGGGTGAGGGGAGACGCGGGGCAGTGTAAGATAAGATAAAATAATAATTTATAAACTATTAAGGGTTCATGGGGGAGGGGGAGCGGAGAGGGAGGGGAGGGGAAAAAAAGGAAAAAGCTGATTCCAGGAACCCAAGTGGAAGACGAATTTTGAGAATGATGAGGACAACGAATGTATAAGGGTGCTTTACTCAATTGATGTATGTATGGATTCTGATAAGAGTTGTATGAGCCCTAATAAAACGATTTATTAAAAAAATTATTCCTCAGTCCTTTAGTTGTTTAGATGGTATTAGAAATGGAATTGTTCTCTTTCTTTCCTTTTCCGTTTGTTTGCTGCTGGTGTATGGAAGCACAACATATTTTTAAAGAATCTTTTTATTAGGGACTCATACAACTCCCATCACAATCCATATACACATCAATTATGTAAAGCACATCCGTACATTCATTGCCCTCATCGTTCTCAAAACATTTGCTCTCCACCTAAGCCCCTAGCATCAGGTCCTCATTTTTTCCCTCCCTCCCTGTTCCCCCCTCCCTCATGAACCCTTGATAATTTATAAATTATTATTTTGCCATATCTTTCCCTGTCTGATATCTCCCTTCACCCACCCCTCTGTTGTCTGTCCCCCAGAGAGGAGGTCACATGTAGATCCTTGTAATCGGTTCTCCGTTTCCAACCCATCATCCCTCTACCCTCCCAGCATCACCACTGACACCACTGGTCCTGAAGGGATCATCTGCCCTTGATTCCCTGTGTTTCCAGTTCCCATCTGTACCAGTGTACATCCTCTGGTCTAGGCAGACTTGCAAGGTAGAATTGGGATCATGATAGTGGGGGAGGAGGAAGCATTTAGGAACTTAAGGAAAGTTGTATTTTTCATCATTGCTACATCGCACCCTGACTGGCTTGTCTCCTCCCCGAGACCCTTCTGTAAGGGGGTGTTGTCCAGTGGCCCACAAATGGACTTTGGGTCTCCACTCTGCACTCCACCCCTCATTCACTATGATATAATTTTTTGTTCTGATGATGCCTGATACCTGATCCCTTCAACAGCTCGTGATCGCACAGGCTGGTGTGCTTTGTCCGTGTGGGCTTTTTTTGCTTCTGAGCTAGATGGCTGCTTGTTTACCTTCAAACCTTTAAGACCCCGACTCTATAGCCGGGCACCATCAGCTTTCTTCACCACATTTGCTTATGCACCCATTTGTCTTCAGCGATCAAATCAGGGAGGTGAGCACACAATGATATGAATTTTTGTTCTTTGATGCCTGATAAGTGATGGCTTCGACACCTCTTGATCACACAGGCTGGTGTGCTTCTTCCATGTGGGCTTTGTTGCGTCTGAGCTAGATGGCCGCTTGTTTTCCTTCAAGCCTTTAAGATCTCAGATGCTATTATCTTTTGATAGGCGGGCACCATCAGCTTTCTTCACCACATTTGCCTATTCACCCGCTTTGTCTTCAGCAGTTGTATCAGGAAGGTGAGCCTCATAGAGTATCAATTTAAAAGAAGAAAGTATTCTTGCATTGAGGTAGTACTTGAGTGGAGGCCCAAAGTCCTTCTGCTACCTTAATACTAAACCTATAAATATATGCACATAGATCTGTAAGGTCTCTCTCTCCGGGACTAGATTTCAGCCTTGGTCCTTGGCTCCGCGCGAGAAAGATTTTATGCTGAAACCGGCCTCGTGATCCAAGTGAATTTAATGAAAGTTCAAAGAAGCATCAGGTTTTACGCGGCACCCATAGGATTCCTTTGACCATGCGGCCTGGCAGAGACTGCTCCGGGACACGCAAGGATCTCTCCCCTCCCACGGAGATGACCAGACCCTCTCCCTCTCGGTTCCTGCCTTCTTAAGGGTTCCTGGGGGAGGCGTGGTGAACGACCCCAGGTCGATCCCATTGGCTGATTTGTAGTAACCTGGCCCAGGTGGGCTGCTCCAGGTGTAACGCCCATCTCCACCCACTGGCGGGAAAATCCAGCTTTGTCCATTGCTGGTTCTCCTGGGCATGCGTAAATGGACTTCCCAATTACCTAGGCTAAGCTACCTAACAGATCTATTTCCCCATCGTCATATATAAACATATTTGCCTATGTACATGCCTTTATCTAGACCTCTATAAATGCCCTTTGCCGCCCAGCTCTTTCCTCTATTTCCTTTTTTGACTTTCCTCCTTTCCCACTATCATGCTCAGTCCCCACCAGGGTTTCAGCAATTCCTCTTGGTTACATTACCCTTGATCATGCCCTACCAAGCCTCCCACACCCTACTCACCACCGATTTGGGTCACTTGTTCCTTTGTCCCTGGGTTTGTTAACACCACTACCTTTCCCCCAACTTCCCCCTCTCCCATGTCCCCCCGGAACTGTTGGTTCCATTGTTTTCTCCTCCAGATTGTTCATCCAGCCTATCTTATTTAGACAGACCTGAGGAGGTAATAACATGCACAAAAACAAGGCAGAGCAAAACCAAGAAACAATATACAGCAAAACAACAACAAACCAATGACAAAAACCAAAACAAAACACAATAAGAAAAAAAAGCTTGTAGTTAGTTCAAGGATTGTTTGTTGGCCTTTAGGAGTGTTTTCCAGTCCAGTCTGTTGGGGCACTATGCTGGCTCCAAAGTCCACCTTCAGCATTCCCTGGGGACCTCGCCACTCCAATCCCTTGCTGTTGCACCCCTTTAGTGTTTTGCCTCAGTGTGGCAGGATCATATTGGGTGCAATTCCCACACTGTGTCTCCATTGTTGTCCCCTGTAGGGCTATGAGTCAATGAGGGGCGCCATGTCTCCTAGTTTGGCTGGCCATGTGGTCCTCTCTGTGAACTGGCTGTTCTAATTGGAAATATCGTCCCCATGGCCTGGTGGTCCAGGATGTGCTCCACTCTCCTCGTTCCCCTTCCTCTGCTCCCGTGTGCTCCGATCAGATATGTCCCTCTCCCGGAGCTTCAGATTCAATGCCGCCCTTTGAAATAAATTCTTCTGGGGGGAGGGGCAGGTGTCCATTTAGTAGTTGGGATTGGGACCGGCCCCCCAAACCTCTCCACTGGTTCCCTACTGCATGCTGGCATGCTGCATTCACATCTTGGAGCATTGGGTTGAAGTCTGGTCCCTCTTTCCCTGTGGAGATAAAAATAATACCCGCTCCCCTTGGGTGGGTTAGTGAGGCTGAAATTCTTTAAGGGAGCAGACAGCGTCTATTTTCTCCTGAGGAGTGGCCGATGGGTTTGAACCACTGACCTTGCTGTTAGCAGCTACCGGGGTTCCTTACAGTTAGCCGTAGGCACACTAAATGAAGAGACAGTAGGTTAGAAGATAAATGTGGGGAAATCAGTTAAGTGCAATGAGGGGCTCCGGGATGGAGGTTCAATAGGGTGAGTAGAGCGGGCCTCAATGAGGAGGTGGCTCTTGGGCACAGACTCACGGGCGGGGAGGGAGGGAGTGTGCAGACACATGCGGGGGCAGTTCACGGAAGGCAAACACCCTGAGTCGGAGAGAGGATGGTGCGCTCGGGAGAGGGAAGCGTTTTGCCCATGTGTATTTTGGTTGGTTAAATTCCTAGCAGAGGAATTTTGGGGTCAAAGGAATTGTCTAGATCTCCCTTGAAATTCTCTCTTTTCAAAGCCCTTGGATAGAAGAGTGACCGTACCCCAAAAGAAATCTATTCAAATGCAAGAAAATCAAAATGGAAGAAGAGTAAAAAACATAAAGGGGCTAAAAATAGCAGTGACCACCTCTGTTAAGAATTTCTGTGAGAATGTCAGGGGTTTACTGAGCCTGAGTCATCTTCCGGGGTGCCTGTTACAGTGGGCTGGCACAGCTTGGCCACGTGTCACCCCTCCGCGTTCCTGTGTCTACTAGGCAGGATCCTTCTTGCCTCTTTGCCAGTGACTTTCAAGTACCAATCAGCTCTTCCCTTTCCACCTTCACAGGTCCCCTGGGACCTTCCTATTCAGCTCCAATTTCTGATCTAACTAAAGACATCCCCACTTTCCCACTGACCGTGAGACTAATCGGATGACTTCACCGGAGGCGCGCGACCTTGTGGTTCAGGGGGAGGGCAGTGGCCTTGAAGCACAGGGGGGACCTTCCGCTCTACCCAAGGGAAAGAATGGAGGGAGCTGCAGGGCCAGGGTGCAGGGAGGGTGTGTGGTAAGGGGCCGGCTCCAGGCAGAGGCTAATCAGAGGAGAAGAATGGGTTGGGCCCCATTACCAAGGCCAGGCAGACTTTATTCTCCAAGTGGTAAGTCATCAAAGGAGGTTTGCTCAGAGTGACAACATGAGGCTGCCTTTCAAGAAGATGTCTGGAGCTGGGGTGATAAATGCTTTTGGAAGGAGGGGAGTTAAGCCAGGGGAACCAGTTAGTTCACTGTGGCAGGAGATATTGTAAGCCTTTAATCCAGTCATTAAGCCAGTGTGTACTGGGGATCATGGGCGTGCTGGGCACTGTGCTCCCTCCTGGGAAGGCGTAACCCACACCCCCACCCTCATGGAGATCACATTCTAGCCAGGGACAGAGACAGCTATCCAGTGGAAATCAACTGAGTAGATAGTATATTAACCTGTTTGCAAACCTGTCACTGGAGTCGTAGAACTGCCCCGTATTGTGTCTGAGGAAACAGATTGGCCACCACGTCTCTCTCCCGAGGGGCACCTGGTGGACTGAGATCAACCCCCTCCTGGTTAGCAGCCACGTGCTTAAGCACCGTGCCACCACCAGGGCCCATAGATAGTGTGCTTGACGGTGCAGGTGGTCAAGTGGACATGCACGCAGGAAGGGAACGAGGAGTTTTTCAGAGCCCCGGGGTGGTGTCCATGGTTAAGCATTTGTCTTACTAATGGGAAGGTCGGTGCACTTTGCCTCCTCCTAAAGGACCCCCAACAAAATACAATCCTTTTCAGAAAAGTCAGGGCCACAAACTGTGGAGCAAAGGTCCACTCTGACATCCCGGGTCACCAGGAACCAGAATCGACTCGAGGGCAACACTTTTTGTTTACTAGAAATGGTTGTGGGCTGGGGCCGGCAGGGGGTGGGCGGTGGGTATTGTGGTTCACAAGTTCCTAAAGAAGAAGGATAGCCAGCTGGGGGAAGGAAGGCTCTTGAGGTGACTTGTGAGTGGAAGGGCCCCAAAGGAGGTGGCATGGGAGAGGGAGAAGGTGAGGGAGAGGGAGGTTGGGAGTGTTTGTAGGTAGACTCGGTGAGACGAGGAGCCAGCCAGGAGCACAACAGGGAGTCAGTGATGTTTATGAAGGGTGCGATGAAGGGCAGCAAGAGAAAGCCACCCAGGCAGCACACAGCACGGTACCATCATGGAAGACCCAGGGCGTTCAGGTTATAGGCATGTCTCCCCGATGAGGCTGTCAGCATCTTGAAAGGACCCATTCACACTGGCCAAGCCAAGTGCTGAGCACATTCCAAAATATTCAGTGAATATTCGCAGTTGGAAGGCATTCTTCCTTCATCTTGCTGCCCCCAGCCACGGGGAGCTTCCTGCGTGGTGCCTGAGGCTGCTTTTCTATACTTCGCAAGAGGTCCGCCACCGCAGCTAGGGAAGCTAACCAAGGGTCTGGCCCCAGGGAGGACTGGGGTTTGGGCCAAGCAGGAGTCCCGCTGTGTTAGCCCCAGTTGACCAGAGAAACAAATTCATAGCCACTTATATGTGTTTTAAAAGAGTACTTTATATCAAAGAAAAATTGTACATTAAGAAAACATCCCAGCCCAGTCCAGATCAAGTCCTTAAGTCTGATATTAGCCCATATGTCCGATACCAGTCTATAAATCCCTCTTCCTACTCACGAAACACAAGCAATGATGCTGATGCAGGAAGATCACAGGCCAGTGGGTGGAAAGCCTTGTGGACCCAGTGGTGGTAGAGGCATCCCAGCGCTAGCAGGGGTCTCCAAGTGAGCCCTGCGGCTCCTGGGCTCTAGTGTAGCTCTGTGTGTCTTGTCAGCAGGAATGTCTCACAGGAAGGGAGCTATTGATTTCCGTGGGCACCTCCAAATGAGGTCATCAAGCTGCAACCTGAATGACAGCTTAGACTCCACCCCTCCACAAGTTGACACCAGAGTATGTTGCTCACGTGCTCTTGGGCTGTGTGGCCCCTCCTGGAGTAGGCGTGCGGCAGCCTCCTCCTTGAAAATCCCCTTCTATTTCTGGTGGTCCAGAGTCTCTTGGTCCCTCCCCAGTGAGAACTGCCCAGTGATACCCTGTGGCCTGCCCAGAGAGGGCATCTCATCCGTAAGTGGCTGGGTGCTGTTTATGTCAACATCTACCTCCCACCCCACTTAAGAGCTTGGCGTGCCTCCAACCATGCCCTACCTGGATGAGGCCCCGATGCCACTGCACTTCTACCGGGGCTGGGTCTGCCCCAGCAGGCCCTGCATCGTGCGCAATGCCCTGCAGAAGTGGTCGCTCCCCTATCTGAGGTGGGTGCAGCCCTGGGCTGGGCTAGGGTGATGGGCGAGCTGTCTTGTGGCATGTGGGCATGCTCTTAGAGTCCCTTCCCCTAGGGCCACGGTGGGCGCCACGGAGGTGAGCGTAGCGGTGACCCCAGATGGCTATGCTGATTCCGTGCGCGGAGACCACTTCGTGATGCCAGCCGAGCGCCTGCTGCCCCTGTGAGGTGTGTTGGACGTCCTGGAGGGCAGGGCCCGGCACCCTGGCGTGCTCTACGTGCAGAAGCAGTGCTCTAACCTGCTTACCGAGCTGCCCCAGCTGCTGCCCGACTTGGAGCCCCACGTGCCCTGGGCCTCCGAGGCTCTGGGTGAGAGGGGGCGACTGGGGCAGAGGGCAGTCGTTGAGAATACACAGCAGAAGCACACACCAAGCTTCTACACTGACAGCTCATTGACATTGATTGTCTTGGCCCACACCCACCACCCCATGGCCAGGGTCAGGCCCTGCCGCCCTGGAAGCCTTGACTGTTGACCGACTGCAAAGGATTAGTGCTCTAACTTTTGCCTGTGGGGGGCTGGGCCCACTCCCCAAGCCCTCCAAACCATGGCCTCTTCGCCACTTTTCCCTGGGATGCCCCTCGCTCGCACGCAGCACCCCCTCCCACATCCTGTTGGGTGCTATCCCAGACCCGACCTGCAGGGGACAACCGCTCCTAACTCTCCTCCTCTGTCCTGCAGGAAAGATGCCAGAGGCGGTGAACTTCTGGCTGGGGGAGAGGGCCGCAGTGACGTCCTGTAGGTGTCTCTGGGATGCAGGGACAGGGAGGAGCCAGGATGGGGCCAAGGGTGGGAGGCTGGCCTGGAGGGTCGGTCTACAATTCTGCGAACAGAGGAGGAGTGGCGTGGCAGCGTGGTGGGTGGGATGACTTTGGTGTGGGGGCGCACTAGACATCTCTGAGAGGGCACGTTGGCCCCGGAGGTGAACTTGGGAGAACCCTATGCGTGGATATTTACCTCTTTGGAGAGATGACCCGCATGGGGGGTGTGGTGAGTGCCAAGTCCCTGGTGGCTGGGATCTGAAATGCTCTCCACCCCATTCCTCCCTGGGCATCTCCTGGAGTCTGGTTTGACTATGTCATTGAGAATACACAGAGCAGAAGCACACACCAAGCTTCTACGCTAACAGCTCAGTGACATTGATTCAGTCCCTCTAGTTGGTTCAAACGTTCTCACCCTCCCTTCCCGAGTTCTTCTCCCTGAGGGAAATGAGGGGGCTTCAGAAACTGTGTAGAAAATAATGGGATTCCCCCTCCCCCCTTATAAATTCATTGTCCTCCAGGATCCTGGCTGTTCTTTGAAGAGGCTGTTTTCAGTCTGAGCCCGGATGGAGTTTAAAAGAGCACCATGCTCATGGCAGAGGGATGGAGATCCTTTACTGGCTAAGTTGAACTAGAACTGGGCGTAAAGGAGACATCAGGGGACACTTTGGATGGAAGGTTGAAATATTTATTCGCAGGACTTTCTCATTTTTACACCCCTGGCTGTCTTGAGGCGCAAGGCTCTGGGTGGGCAGGTTCTGCCTCTGATGTGCCCTGCTCCGCCAAATCTGCCCAGGACCTTCTTTGTGTTGGCAGTGCACAAGGACCACTATGAAAACCTCTACTGTGTCCTCTCTGGAGACAAACATTTTCTGTTACACCTGCCCAGCGACCGACCCTTCATCCCCTATGGTAGGGCTGGGGCCTGCCTTACGCATGGGCCCCAAACCAGAGGAAGGGTAGCGAGGATTCCCTGCCTGTGTCCCTGGGGCCAGGCATCCAACAGGAGAGGCTGGGAGGAGGTGTGAGGGGCTAGGAGCACTCTTTGCTGAGCTCCCCCTTTTTCTCTGGCATCAGAGCTGTACACCCCAACAACCTACCGACTCACTGAGGTGGGCACCTTTGAGGTGGTGGATGAAGAGGCCATGGAGGAGGTGTCCATCTTGGCCCTGGGCCTCAGGGAGGGGCGAGCTCATCCATCTCCGAGGAGCAAGTGGGCCCCAAAGGTCCTGGGAAGGTGGCCCCTTCCTCCGTAAGGTCCCACCTTCTGGGGCTGGCTTCCCAGGGCGGAGTGGAGGAGGACCTTTGGCCTTTACCGTTGGCAAGGCCAAAGGCCGAGTTCCCCGGTCCTGCTACGTCCCCAGGTGCCCTGGCTTCCACTGGATCCCCTGGCACCAGATCTGTCCCGGTACCCACAGTACCGTGGGGCCCAGGCCTTCCGCTGCACCATGCAGGCCGGCGAGATGCTCTACCTGCCGGCCTTGTGGTTCCACCACGTGCAGCAGTCCCAGGGCTGCATTGCTGGTGAGGAGCTGCCGGCCTCGGCCAGCGGGTGGGCTGGGGAGGCTCTGGGTCAGAGCTGGGCCACCCACTCATGTGCTTGCTCTCCCCACAGTGAACTTCTGGTACGACATGGAGTATGACCTCAAGTATAGTTACTTCCAACTGCTCAACACCCTCACCAAGGCCTCAGGCCTGGACTAGTGGAACCCCCAGGGAACGTGCCCCGCCCCCACAGCTCAGGGGGCACTCTGGCTCCTCCCCAGATGGGCCCCCACAGAGACACCCTGCAGTCTGTCTGACCCAGAACCCCGTTTGGATTGGGACCGACCCTGGAGACTATCTTGGGTGATAGGAGGAGGACCAGGAAGTGCCAGGCAGGTGTCTAGGTCAGGGTTCCCAGAAAGCTGCCACGCAGGTGAAGCAGCCCCGTGGGTGGAGGCCAGCTGTGGCGTCCTCCCTCCTCTGTAAAGCTGTGAAGTGGAGATAATGATGGTCCCTACCTTTCTGGCTGACCTGGGGCCTGGAGAGGGTTTCTGTAAGGGCCCGCTCGCTCGCTCGAAGGACATGCTCAATAAAGCCGGGGAGGCTCCATGTGGTACCTGCTCCTTGTGGCTTTCTGTGTCTCCGGCAGGGCGGGGAGGGTTCAGATGGAAACGTCAGAGAGAGGAGCTAGCTCCCTGTCTGTCCAGGGACCACAGCTTGTACTCCGGTCTGGCTGGCAGGCCAACCCTGTTTTAACTCTCTGCCAGGGCTCATTGACTGGGACACTGGTTTGCTTCGCGATGGGGTTGGTGACCTGGGGACGAGCCTGTGTCTCCTAACCAGCACAGGGACCAGGGGACAGAAACTGCCCCACCCCCACCCCTGGGCTGCTCCTCTGCAGAAGGAACTGGCTTTCTCATGCTGCCCCCACAAAAGGGGAGATGAGCCCCCTTCCCCTGGGTTCCCACCTGGAGCTCCAGTCCTGGCCATCTCTGGGGACCCAGGTGGCCCAGGCCCTGGCTTTGAAGAGCTGTTTTTAGTAACAGCCACTCCCCTGCTGTGATGATAGGCTCCGGATACACCCCTCCTCCGGGTCTGCTTCAGTGGAGACTGGGCATTCCTGTCCTAGTGGTACCTGGATGTTGCTACAAGCCTTGTTGGTGGGGACTCTGCCCTTGCCCTACCTCTGGCGGCTGCCCAGACCTGTGGCCCCTCCAAGCCATGCCTTCCTGTCCTGCTCACACGGGTGGTTGGTGAGCTGTCCTGGAAGCAGGACCTGGCTGGGCAGGCCCAGGTGGTGTCTGCTGGGGGCAGTGGGTTTTCCAGGAACGCAGCAGGGGTGGGGGACCTTGAGCCCATGGGAGGGTGTCAGTAGCCCCAGTATAGGCTGAGGTGCCTCATTTCTTGGGCAGGGTGTGGGGCTTGGGCGGAGCTGAAGATGCAGGTGGGAGGGGCAAGGGAGGCCAGTTGGGACATACTTGGATTTTGGCTTAAAACCCCACAGTCCTCGGCCCAGTGGCTACTGCTGCCTTTGCTCGCCCCGCCTGGGACCCCAAGCATCATGGCTCTGGTAAGACTGGCGTGGCACTGGAGCCCACTCTGACTCTTACTCCCCACCTGAGTCCTGGCTAATGCTTTCTCTGGAGGGCTGTGGCCGCGGTGGTCTTCAGGTGTAGGGGGCATGTTTGCCAGCTTTGGGTAGGGGCATGGCTGGGCTGGGGATCCACAGAGCTTCTAGGCAGGGAGAGGCTGCTGGCTGCTCCCCTGCTCCCTCTGAGTCAGTTGCCTGGGCTGTCGGGGCCTGAGACTGATGAGATGGGTGACTTTCCCGGGTTCTTCCTCTGCCAGGAACCCCTGGGCGCATGCAGCTGGGACTTCCAATGGCAGCTGGGAGGCCAGTGAAAGGGTGTGCTGACACATGCTCCCTGGCCCCAGCACACCTGGCAGGGCTTCAGCCCAGAGCCCGGGGTGGTTTGGGATGGAGTCCTGGGGTCCTTTGTTCCTCTGCCCTCGGAGAACCTGGAGGGCGCAGGGCTTGGCGCCCATGGGCTGCCTGGCCTGGTAACCTCCCACCTGCCCCAGCACAGAGGTGGCTTCCAGAACTGCCCCCTGACCAGGGGTGGGATGCACAGGGAGGAGCGAGTGAGCAAACAGGAGCTTAGTCCTAGCAGGCCGCTCCCTCCATGCCCTTCTGTATGCCCACCCAGAGCTTTGTAAGCGAGGGCATGGGCTGGGGCAGACAGGTGGCAAGATGGGAGCCTGCTGGTTCCAGGAGAGGGAAGCGGAGAGCACAGCGATCCTGCTTCTGGGTCTCCGGCCAGTTGCTGGGTCACCTCTCCATGCCTCCGCCTCCTTGTGAGGCAGCGTAGTAGTCGGCTGAGTTAATGTATGGATAGCCCTTGGGACAGACCTGTCATGGGCATTGTGTAAGTTCCTATGGACGTTCCCTGTCTCTTCTAGACTCGGGGTTCTGGGTGGCCTTGGCCCTGTTGGTGCAGGGTGAGCCCTCACAGGTGCCCCAAACTCCCTTCCATCACCTGCGGCCTTTGGTCATGTCATCCCACAGCAAGCTTGTCCCCTACCCGCTGCTCTGCAGGCCAAGTTGCCCGGGACCTGCCTGCTCACCATTCGTGTGCTGCAGGCCCACAGCCTGCCTGCCAGGGACTTGGGTGAGTTGACTGAGAGAGGAGAAGGGAACTGAGGTTGCAATTGGAGCAGGGCTGGGACGGTGGGAGGTGGCAGGAGGGCTGGGCCTGCGAGGTCCTGGGAGGAGGGGCTGCAAAGAGGGACAGGCAAGGGCTGGTGATGGAGGGTGGGGTTCGGTGCGTCCCCAGGGATCCCTCTGGTGGTAGACTCTGTGTGGCTGGCTTGGGGGAGAATTGGCCCTCATTTCTTCTCCTCCAAGTGACCCACCCTGACTTCTATGTGACCCTGTGGCTGCCCACGGCCTGCAACCACCGGCTCCAGACGCGCACGGTCAACAACTGCAGAAACCCTGTCTGGAACCAGAGCTTCCACTTCCGGGTGCACAGCCAGATCAAGGTGGGCCTGCCTCAGCCCAGCCCTGCGTACCCCCAGCGCCACCCCCACCCCACCCCCACCCCATGGCCCTGTCCCGCTGCTCCCCTTCCAGAACATCGTGGAGCTGAAAGTCTTTGACCAGGACCTGCTGACCAGCGACGACCCCGTGCTGTCAGTGCTGTTTGACGTGGGCACTCTGCTGCCTGGGGAGTTCTGGCGCCAGAGCTTCTTGCTGAGCCCGCAGGCAAGAATCCACATGGGCGGCCACCCTCGGTACCACCAACGGGATGCTGCTTAAATGCCCCTCTTCAAAGAACTTGTTTACAGACCATGAGGTCAGGTTTACCTGGTGCCCGAGTGTCAACCAGGACCTGCTTCCCGAGGAGCGGCCCCCTCCTCGGTGCCACATTATGGACAGCAGCCCTCCCCGCATTGGCACCCCTGGCTGGCGTCTGGGTTGGAATCTGCACATACCCACACTGACACACACACTCACATTCACACCCACACGCAGCCTCACACACATACACAGGTACACTCACACGCAAGCACACGCACTCAACCACTGTCACACTCACACATGCACAGCCATGTGGATACACATGCACACACACTCACATGTGCACACAACCACTCACATGCATGCCCACATACATACACACGTCTTACCTTTATAACTTGCTTTTTCAGGGTGGGGAGCGGTTCGACGTTGAATTCCGCCTGCAGAGTGTGTGAGTTGGGGGTTGCGGGGGTCAGGGGAGTTGGGGGTTGCGAGGTAGGGAGAGGGACTCTGGGTCAAATCTGTCCCTTCTGGAAGGAGAGAGCCTCGTGCGCTCAGGGCTGGTGTCCTTCCCCGGGGACCCTCTGTGGTTGGAAGGACTGCCTAGGCTTCCTTGGGGGCAAGAACCTGACCCCCGCTCATGGCTTTTCCCAGGTCAGACTGTGCGGAGCAGCTCACCAGCAACGGTGTCCTAGTGGTGAGTCAGATCATTGTAGTGATTGATTCAGGATCATAGTAGTGATTCGGGATCACAGTGGTGATTTGGGAAGGTAATGGTGACTTAGGATCATGGTACGAATTCGGGATCATGGTAGTGCTTTGTGATCATAGTAGTGCTGTGTAATCATAGTAGTGTTGGGATCATAGTAGTGATTTGGGATCATAGTAGTGCTTTGGGGTCATAGTAGTGCTTTGTGATCATAGTAGTGCTTTGTGATCATAGTAGTGATTTGGGATCATAGTAGTGCTTTGTGATCATAGTAGTGCTTTGTGATCATAGTAGTGCTTTGGGATCATAGTAGTGATTTGGGATCATAGTAGTGATTTGGGATCATAGTAGTGCTTTGGGATTGTAGTGGTGAGTGACACACCCTCCCTCACGCCATCTGCTCACCTGCCCTCCTGGCTGCAAGTCTGTCTGGACCAGGAAAGAGCAATGTGGGAGGAGCTATGATTTCCAGAGGACATGGGACTGAGGAGCAGGAACCGCGGGCTGTAGGGGAAAGGGTAGTGGTGAGGTATCCTTGCGTGGGAGGGGCGGCATATGAATCTTCTTTTCCCAACACAGGCCCGTGAGCTTTCCCGCTTGCATGTGCGGCTGGAGGAGGCTGGGGACCAGAAGGGTGAGTCTCCCAGGTCACCAGGACAGCCCTGGCCCTCAGCCTATGTCTTCCCCCTTCCTCAGCTGCCCATCCTGGAAGAAGCTGCCAGCCACCTTTAGCCTCCGTAGGCTAGGGGCTGGGGGTGAAACTGCCCGGGCTTACCAGGACCTGGTCTTTTCCCATGACCCTGCTCCGAGGGGGCTGGGCTGGGGGTAACTCCTCCCAGCCTCTGCCAGCCACAGGGGCGGGAGATACCTCACGGGCAGGGAACCCCCTCCCACCCCTACCTCGGTTCCTTTCTCCAGAGTCAAAGGGAAAAGTTCAGCTTGTGGTCCCCAGGTCCTACGAGGGATCTCAGGAGGCCACCGTAGGCAGCGACTCCTTCCGTTTCCACTTCCCCACCTGCTGGGAGCAGGAGCTGAGTATCCACCTGCAGGTAGGGTGCCCCCCTCACTGACCCCCTGGACTTCAGGCCCACAGGGCCGGGTGGTACCCCTGCTCTGAGACTCGGGTAAGTGTACAGTTTTGGTCCCCTTGCAGAACGCCCCCCAGGAGCAACTGAAGGTGCCACTCAGGGCCCTGCCATCAGACCAGCTCGTGAGGCTGGTCTTCCCTACGTCCCAGGTACTCTTCACTCAGAGGAAGAGACCTTGATGTGGGGGTGGGACAGGGCCTCAGGCCAGTGCGGGGGTGGGGGCAGGGGGTGACTCCTTCTCTCCCTTTTCTTTTGGGCCAAGCCCCTGGGCTGGGCTGTGGGGGTGCATCCCTGTGGAGATGGCTGGTACATCCCAGGGCCGGAGTTGGGGTGGAGGTGCCAGCCTTTCTGAGTGGTGTTTTGCTGGTTTGCAGGAGCCTCTGATGAAGGTGGAGCTGAGAAAAGAAGACATGTGAGAGGCTGGGCTGGGGGAGAGCAGCCGGTGGAGGGAGGGCACTACGTGCAGCTGGGTGGCCTGGAGGACCGGAAGCAAGCGGGTGGCTGCAGCAGGGAGCTCCCAGTCTTGGGAAGGTGCTCAGAGCAGAGAGGGTCCTTCCTCAGCCTTGTAGTCTGCGTGTGGCCTCACTGGGTGGGAGAGAGGTGGGGGCTGAGGAGAGTAACACGCCTGGTTTGAGGAGCACAAAGACCAGAAGGAAGCAACCTTTTGGATGGAAGCAACGTAGCTGGGCCTTCAAGAACTTTTGCTGGCCCTCGGTGTCTAGGAGCATAAGCAGCCCCAACTTAAAGACCTTTGTTCCTTCTCAGCCTCCGTGCCCCCTCCCCAGTGTAGCCCTGGTCCAGCGTTGCAGGGGAGGGAGAAGCTGAGACTCAGGGCCGTTTTGGCCACAGGGACACCCTCATCTGCCGGCTGGCCTTGCTGTCATGCCGGGCGTGTTGGTGTGGCTCTGGGCCCACCATCCCCCCCTCACTCTCCAAGCTTCAGCACACAGCCTGAAGGGAGAGAAGAGATGGACGTGGATCTTGCAGGGAGATGGGCCCAGTGTCCTCTTTTCTGATGAGGATGAGCACTGCCTCACTGTCCGTCCATCCCCCCACCCCACCCCCAGACCAGGGGAGCTGGCCGTGCGCCTGGGCTTCGAGCTGTGTGCTGAGGAGCAGGCCTTCCTGAGCAGGAGGAAGCAGGTGGTGGCCAAGGCCCTGCAGCAGGCCCTGCAGCTGGAGGGAGACCTACAGGAGGACGAGGTCTGTCGGGCTGGGCAGGAGTGTGGGGGTCTCAGGCCGAGGGTTGAGCTGAGTGGGCCTCCACACTTCCATTGCCCGACCAGGGTTGGTTGTAAGGCGGACTTGTGTTTGCCTCTCGTCTGCCCACCTACCCCCCTTGTACTTCCCGGAGCTTTCTTGATGTTATCTTGGGCCCGATGCGGCTGAGCAGTGTCAGAACCACGGGCCCCACCAGGGGTAGCTACCCTTCTCTGGGCGTTGGCCCTTGTCCTGGAGCTGCTTTTAAGACTGGGCCTCTCAGACAACTCGGTGGACATCTGGCCAGGCCTCTCTTCTGGTTGGGCTGGCTCCTAAGGAAATGAGCTCCTTGCAAAGGGAGAGGGGCGCTGATTTGGGGGTCTTGTGGTGAGCCTGCGTCTTTTAAGAAGTGACCGCCGTACTCCCCAGGCTGGGGATGGGGAGATAAGGCCTGTGGCCTGTACGCTCCCTGGAGTTTTCAAAACCCGAAAGGACCCACCCTGCTGAAGGAGGTTATCCTGACATGACTCTCCTCAGCTGCTCTGACTCAGACCCGCTCCATGGGTCCCCACCAGACTCTGACCTACGCTAACTTGGTGGTGGGGCCAGGGGCAGGGGACTGAGTGGCCACTTGACTTGCTGTGTTCTCCTCCTGTGGTTTTTACTGCCCGGCGCACCCTGACCTCCCCTCCACCAACTGGAAGTCCCCGCAGGGCCTCCCTTGAGCCCAGCTGTACTCTGCCCTTCCAGGTCCCAGTGGTGGCAATCATGGCTACTGGTGGAGGGGTCCGGGCAATGACTTCCCTGTATGGGCAGCTGACCGGCCTCAGGGAGCTGGGCCTCTTGGACTGCTTCTTCTACATCACAGGGGCCTCGGGTTCCACTTGGTGAGCAGGCTGAGTGTGGGATCTGGGGGTGAGTGGGCAGAGGCAGGGGTGCCTGTGGTAAGGCTTCTCCAGTGCCCCCTTGGCCTCCATGACTACATTGGAAGGTCTGCGAGGAGGCAGGTGGCAGGTGCGATATGCCCAAGGTGCCCCATGGGCTTCGGCTGTCTCCATGGAGCTGGAAGGCACCTGCGGGCTGCTGCCCTGGGAGAGAAGGTCCGAAGGGGTGTGAGGTCTCGGGGGACTCTTAGAGGTACCTGTCTGCCCCCGACCTCTGGCTTTGCCTAGGACCTTAGAAAACCTCTACAAGGATCCAGAGTGGTTGCAGAAGGACATGGGGGGCGCCACCGTACTGCTGAAGACGCAGGTGACCAAGAACAAGCTGGGCATGTTAGCTCCCAGCCAGCTGCAATGGTACGACCAGGAGCTGGAGGAGCGTGCTCACCTGGGACACCCGGCCTGCTTCAAGAACCTCTGGGCCCTCATCAATGAGGCCATGCGACATGATTGGGTACAGAAGGGCGGCCCACAGGGAAGGGCCTAGACCTGGAGGCAGCCCTGCTGGGTAGCAGGGCGAGGGGAGATCTCCAGAGACCAGGCAGCAATGGTTTTACACGGAGGTATCTCCCTACAGCCTGATGACCACAAGCTCTCGGAGCAGCGACAGGCTCTGAGGCACGGCCAGAAACCTCTCCCCATGTACTATGCCCTCAACACTAAGGGGCACGGCCTGTCCACCTTCGAATTTGGAGGCAGGTCGAGGCAGCTGGTTGAGGCCCCGGGCGGCCAGGGGTCGGGGAAGGGGTGGTTGGGATGGTGTGGGGAGGCAGTTTTTCATGCCCTTCTCCTTACACTCTGGTCCGGGACCCGAGTGAATCCAGACACCCATGACCCCAGAGTCACTTGGACTGGAGGGGAGTCGCCCCGTCCTTTGTGGCTGCCCTGCGTGGGTTCGGGTGGGCAGGAGGGTGGTGGCCAACAGCGGTCCCTTCCCACCGCAGAGTGGTGTGATTTCTCCCCCTACGAGCTCGGTTTCTCCAAGTAAGGTGCCTTCATCCCCTCCGAGCTCTTCGGCTCCGAGTTCTTCATGGGGCGGCTGATGAAGAGGATGCCTGAGTCCCGCATCTGCTTCCTGGAAGGTGAGGGGGTCTTGGAGAGAGAATGGGGGAGGGGAGGATGTTTCTGGGGGAGCCCCATCACTGAGGCGGGCAGCAGGGAAGGGTCAGGCTGTGACAGGAATGGGGGATCTCGTCCGCTTGTATCTGCGCTCCCAGGTATCTGGACCAACCTATATGCAGCCAGCCTCCAAGACAGCTAATACTGGTCCTCGGAGCCCAGTCCGTTCTGGGATCGCTGGGCTCAGACCCTGACCAGCTTGGGTAGGTGCCCAGGCTCCGGGGCTGGTGCTGGAGGTGGGCATGTGACTCCCAGCTCTGTGTGTGTGGAGGTGGGGGCACTGGTCTCAGCTCTTTCCCTCTCCGGGGTCACTGCCCTCAGACTGGGCTAGCACCCACGCCCCACTCCCTGGCTGTGCAGACAAGGAGCAGGTCCCAGTGCTGAAGATGGAAGTGCCACCCAGCCTGGCTGGGAGGATCAGGGAGTTGTTCTCTGGCCTCCTGACGTGGCGCCCGCTTGCCCAGGCCACCCACAACTTTCTGCGTGGTCTCCAGTTCCACAAAGACTATTTCCAGCACCCTCACTTCTCCTCCTGGAAAGGTAGCTTCTCCCACCGGGGTCCAGCCCCCTGATGTCTTCCCAGAGCTGTGGGCCTTGGCTCCAGGCCCCTCCTGGGCCCCTCACCTCACCCCTTGGCTCCAGGCCTTCCATGTGTGGCACCACGGGATGTGGGGAGTAGAGTTTCCTGCCTTCTCCTTCAGCTTGGGCTGGAGGTTGCTTCAGGGCTGGGGCCAGGTGGGTGGGGCCTGAGGGCGGAGTCTTTTTCCAGGAGCAGCCAGTGACTGCCACTGACCAGGGGAGCAAGCGTGGTGTCCTCAGCACCCGTGCTCAAGGCTGCCCTCCCACCCTGCCCACCTCTCCAGACACCAAACTGGATGGACACCCTAACCAGCTTACCCCTGGGGAGCCCCGCCTGTGCCTGCTGGACGTGGGCTACTTTGTCAACACCAGCTGCCCGCCCCTCCTGCAGCCCACCCGGGACATGGACCTCATCCTGTCACTGGACTACAATTTAAATGCCGCCTTTCTGGTGGGGGAGCTGATGAGTGGCACCCGAGGATGCTAGGGCGGCTTCACAGTGTGTGCCTTGCTGGCTTCCTCCCAACCCTACGAGATAGGGACCCACATGCTATGGGCTGAGCAGCAACACTCCTCTGTGTAAAAAGAAAGAGCTTTAGATCAAGAAATCATTTTAGATCAGCAAGGCATCCCAGCCCAGTGCGATTCAAGACCATGCTAGTCAGAACCTTCCTCAGCCTCTTTGTAGCTGCAGGCAGATAATGTCCAGGCTGGCGTGAACACGGCCGAGTCGGCGGCTCTCCAGGCTGGTGGCCCCATGGGGCCGTCCCTGGAGACAGAATCCCAGCGAGGAGGAAGAGGCTCATAGCATCTCTCCTTCCTTCCAAGGAGGGATCACCAGGCTTCCACCTGAGTGACAGGTGGGACTCCACCCCTGCACTTTCACGCAGGTCCAAGTGGACATAATATCTAACCACCACACCATGTCAAAAGAACCAAACCAGGATCCCCACCATGGAGTCCATGCTGACTCACCGGGTCCCCCTTGGTGTGTTTCCGAGATCGAAATGCTTACGGGAGTAAAAATGCCCACGGAGCAGTTTGTCACAGGAAACCAGCCTCTAACAACCAATGGGTCAGTAGACACAATTGTATGGCGATAAAATAGTAAAGGTCTAGTAAAGTCATAGAGGCTAGGAGAGATAGGGGAGCGAGAGTACAATAAAGGAGTCAGGCACGTTTTATGATAGCATGCTCACCTCAGCTCCTCTTGATGGACCACGTGGAAGTGGGGGAAGAGAGAGGATCTGTATTATCTTGGGGTAGTTACAGGTAGCCTTAAGACATGCATATTCAGTAGTTACATACGCCACAAGGTGGGTGGGATCAACAGTAACGTCCTGAGCTCACAAGTGAGGAAACCTAACAGCTGCATTGGGGGAAGCTGAGAGGGGGGCTGGGCGACAGCAGGAAGAGAGAGCCAGAGGATGTCTGCCTCTGTAGGGAGATCAGACCAGCCATGTGCTCACTTGAAGGCAGCATGGCTGTTAAGGGAGAGTCTGTGGCTACCAACGTGGAGGCACAAGTTCAGGAACGTGGTGCTCGGCCCTCTCTCCATGGAGCAGCGGGTGGTTTCCCAGTGCTGACCCTGCAGAACCTCGTCCAGCACATAACTGCTTCACCACCAGTGCTCCCTGTGAAAAGAACTGGGGTTTCATTCACGCTCCTTCAGGGGGCATTCTCCGCAATGGGGAGATGATGTGATGGTGAATCTGGTTGGCTGCACCTGCACCCCAGCTGGTTGCAGACCGTCGACACCCCAGCGTTTAGTTTCTGTGTTAATTTAGTGAGAGGTGTGTGCCCTTCATGGCTGGCCTCAGCGATGGCTACAGTCCGTTTGGTGGAGCTCTGAGGGGCTGCGGCACGGCTGTCCACTCCGACTGATGCTTGGTCCTGTGTGACGTCAGTGTCCAGGACCAAGGGAGCCCGAGGCTAGCCCTCTCCTGCCCTCTGTGCCCCTGCAGCAGCTGCAGCTGGTGGGCCGCATGTGCCAAGAGCAGGGCATCCCGTTCCCGCCCATCTCTCCCAGCCCCGAGGAGGAGCGCCAGCCTCGGGAGTGCCACAAGTTCTCCGACCCCGGCCGGCCTGAGGCCCCAATCATTCTGCACTTCCCCCTGGTCAACTACTCCTTCCGGGACCACTCGGCCCCTGGTGAGCCAGCTCGCCGCCACCCCCTTCCTGGTGTCCCAGCTTCCCCGACCCAGCAGACCCGCCCTCCACCCCAGCACCCTGCCCCTCCATGCCCAAGATGTGTTCTCTCTGCACAGGGGTCCCTAGGACGCCTGAGGAGCAGGAGGCCGGCCGGGTGAACCTGTCTCCGTCTGACTCCCCCTACCACTACTCGAAAGTGACCTATAGCCAGGAGGACTTGGACAAGCTTCTGGGCCTGGCCCACTACAACATCTGCAACAACCAGGAGCCGCTGATGGCTGCCCTGCGCGAGGCCGTGCGGAGGAGGAGGCAGCGCTGACAGCCCGCCCCAAGTGACGCCATGGAGGGACAGCGCTGCAGCTCTGCCCCGCCATGCCTCAGCCTCAGAGAGCCATCCACCAGTGTTCTGGGGCCTCGGAGGGCCTGGTTGGCCCCTGCGGCACCCTTCCTAGCCTTGGGTGTATGCCCTGGTACCCCAGACGGGGCAGGAGCTGACAGCACCTCAGAGGGCCATCTGCACTGTGAACCGAAGCTGTGACTGCGGGCTTGCCACAGCTCAGCAGCTGCTCTGGTCCTGGGCCCTGGGCCCTGGAGCAGGCCACAGTGGGCCTCTTCTCCAAGCACCGGGAGAGGTGGGGTGCAGAGGTGCTGTGGCAGCTGGGGTGCAAATGGGGTGGGGTTGGGGTTCTGGGTGGCTGGGCCCGGTGTAGAGTGCTGGTACTGGAGGGAGAGTCCCAGGCTCCCCCGCCCTGCTGCTCTGAATGCTGTACGCAGGGACTCGGGGGCTGCACACATTACAGGACTCGTCCCACCAACGGTCTGAGGATGTCATTGCTGCTACGAATGGGGAGACCTTTGGTACCACCATCAAAGACCAGTTTAGGAAACAAGACAAGGACACATCTCCCTGGCCCCGCAAAGAGTTGCCAGCCTCTTGGTGCTGTGCCACCCTTTCCCAGCAGGAAGCCCCGTAGGAGGTGTCTGCTTCGGGCACCCCTGCCCCACCCTCCCAGCCAGTAGCTGCCCTCTTTGCCGGGTGGGGGTCAGAGCACCTTGAGGAAGAGCCTAGGAAGGTGTGACCTCGGAAGGGCTGCCTCTTACCAGGAGCTGCCCGTTCCCAGGGTGCTGCGTGGTGGCCTGGCTAGACTGTGGTGAGCCTGCATGGGCAGTCTGTGGCTGGTTCCATGTGGTGACCTGGATGGAGCACGTCCTCACCTACAGCCCATGGGTCACTTCTGGGCCCACCCACTCACCTACAGCCCCAGGGTCACTTCTGGCCCCACCCACCCCTGTGGAGGAGCAGCGAGGCCCAGTGAATGAATGTTGGGTCCCTGGGCCACACCAGCCCCACCACCACCTCCCTGACAATACCCCACGTTCCTCTAGCATTGGTAACCACGTGGATTCCCATGACACTCCCCTTCCCCCTTCCCCCCAATGCATGGCTGAGTGACTCCCAGGTTGGGCACAGAGTGAGAGTCAGGGCAGGAGTGACTGCTCAGTACCCCTGTGTCCAGGATGAGGCTTCACACCAGCCATTCATCCCATTCATCCCATTCATGAACTGGACCCCATGGGAGAGTGCGTGGAGGTGGGCAATTACAGCGGAGATGGTGCCCCAGGATGTCTCCACTGGTGGAGGGTGGTGGGCTCAGGGGTGCTGCACATTCTGGGGGGTGGGAGTAGAGGGGAACAGTGGCTCCTGCTTGCACATGTGAGAGAGAGAGAGAGCCTTGCCCTGCCCTGCCTTCTCTGCCTCCACCTTCTGACCCCTGACTAGATTCTCTTCTCCCCTTGGAGGGCGACGGGGCCTGTGCCTTGGGAGAGCTGCAGGGGACTGTGACAGCAAGGGACGGGGAGGCAGCAGGCTGCCCATGAGCCGAGGTTGGTTTGGAGAGGGAAGAGGAGAAGGCAGGCCAAAGGGCACAGTTGCAAGAGGCCAAGTCCAGGCAAGCTTGCTGGAACTATGCCAAGAGAGGCTGCCCTAACCCCGTGCTGCTCCAGTAGGCAAGGCGTTCCGAGAGGGCCTGCTCTTCTCCGCAGACCAGCCAGCAGCAGGAAGCTGAAGGATCGCACGGGTCTGCAGATGTGTGTGTGTGCCCATGGACTCACACCACACAGACACACACACATGGATGGACATACCACAGGCACGTATACCATAAACACACCTGGATGAACACACACCACACCGATGACACGCATCTACCAAAAACACGTGAACATCTATCACAGGTGCGCCCGCACACACACATGCACACATGGACAGGCATGAGTGCAGAGGGCTGAGCCCGTGGGTGGGACAGCCGTCAAGTCTGGGGAAGGGAGTGACATGGTCCAGAAGCTGCCCGGGGACCATGGGTTGCCCTGGCGGGTGGGGGTGAGGCTTCTCTTGGTCCCAGGGCAGTGGGCATCTGGTGCGGGAGGTGCAGAGCAGATGGGGACCCTGCTCCAGGAGCCCCGAGCGGGCGATGCGGGCATGTCCACATCCAGTCACACCACCACTGTCCTGAGAGGTGAACTGGCTTTCTGTGTGCCCACATTAGGGGCCCGGGCCACGTGTTCCAGGGAGCAACTTGTGCAGACTGGAGCTTGGGACCGCTTACTTAATCTGAGAGGCCCTGTCGGACGACCTTCAGCAAAGCTCAGCCTTTGAGTTCTGGGCTTCTGGCTTCAGGGCACGGTGAGGGCAGCTGCTGGTTCTGGCCCAACTGCAAGCAGCCTCGCTGTACCTGGCCCTTCTGGGGACTCCAGATAGCACTGGGGAAACTGGGTGCACCGAGAGGCTGGGTTACTTGCTAGAGACCACAGTTAATTAGCAGTGGAGTTGAGACCCGATATGGCCCTCACCGTAAAAAGGAAGTGTTTTCTGCCCTGGTGACCCTTGGCCTTCCCTGAGGTCAAGGGTGACCATAGCAGCCACATGAAGAGTGTCAGAAGCAGGGCACAGTGACTGCCTCAACCTCCCCACTCTCCCCCCGCCAGGGCTCTTCCAGTCTTGGCCTAGTGCCTCTATTGCTGGGGAGCAGGCTGGAGAGTCCCCCACCCCTGCAGGGCCCACAACCTTCCTAGCAGTGCCAGCGGATCTGAGAAGGCACAGCCTGGCAGTGTGTGGCCAGTCTCCCTGGAAATGGTCCCATTGAAGATCTGGAGAGCAGACCGATTGTTTTCCTTTGATTGTGTTACAGACACCTTACAGGAGAGAAGGACGTTTATAGATCACTGTCTACAGTTTCTGACCTTCAAAGCACTCAAATCATTGCAATCAAGTCAATTTCTATCATATAGGCCCTGTAGGACAGCACACGATGGCCCCTGCGGCTCTCTGAGGCTGTCACTACGGGAGCAGACAGCCGAGCCGCGTCTTTCTGATGGGTTTCCGACCACTGACCTTGCCACGAGCAGCAGCCCGGGGCATGCCTTTTTCTGACCTTGGGTTTGAGTAATATATATATATACACACATATAATGCACATATATATGAATTTTAATATAGAGGGTTTTTGTTTTAAGTGGAAACATGCAGAGCAGTTTAACAATTTATACACATTTTGTTTGCAGCCCTCATAATATAACACAGCACTCTTCTTGCCTCCTCCCTGGCCCCTCCCTCCCTCCTGAACTTTGAGGGCAAATCCTCCCCTTTGCTCTTGGAAGCAAGTGCCTCACAGGTGCCATGCGTTCACTTTATCAGCTCGACTGTTGCTTGGGCAGGAGTGATTCCCGGAGCTGGGCTCTGTTTTGGATTTGAAGGGCCCTGGTCTCAGGGTTCCAGCAGTCCCTGTCAAACTTGTAATGCCCTTTCTTCATGAAGTCGACTTCCATTGGCTTTCAAGCTGTGCACAAGTTGCCAGTTTGAGCTCAACCAGAGCAGTTTGAGGCGGTGGCTGGACACCATCTAACTCTCCTGGTCTCCAGGACAAGGATGGAGGGCTGTGGTCTTGGTGGTCCGTTAGTCCTGTGGACTGCTTTGCTTCAGTTTTTGATTTTCTTCACTCGTCTGCTCCAGATGGGGAGAGAGGGGATTCTAGTTGCTAGAGGTGGCTTTGCAATGGAGACAAACATTTTATACTAAAGTGAGATTCTTACATGACATTTGTGTGACTGCAGAGCCCCTGCTCATCTTCCTCCGTGCTCACCCTAGCTGACCACCTTCCTGCATCAGAGGATGGGGCACTCCCTCTGCCCGTCCACCCTCAGGTCCTCACTTTCATTCCCACAGGATCCTGTGGTATCAACCCCCCCCCCATCAGCCCCGCCCCCAGCCTACACAAGGATTACAAACCGTCGCTCCACTCAGACTCTCTGTATCTAGTGTCACCTCCCCTGTGTTCCTCAGAGTGTGCTCTGCACCCATGAGATTATTGATTGGTTTCCACCCATAGTGACCCTCTGTGTCCCACAGGGCTTGCTCTGGGGGCAACTCTCAGAGGGGGAAACCAGGAGGAGGAGGGGAGGGAGCATTGGGGCAGAAGAAGCTGTGATGGACCCCACAGAGCCAGACTGCCCACGGAGGACAGGACCCTGCGGCTGTTTCCTCGAAGGGGAGCCCCTCAGGACAGATCAATTCTCTGGAGACCCCACCGCAGGTGGAGGCCCCTCGACTCCTCCTCAGTCCCGCCCTCCACACCCTCACCTACATCTGGACCTGGGTGAGCTTCTCCTGGGCCGCCAGCTGCCTTTCCAAGTCCTGGTGCCAGGCATGTGGCCCTCTAAGGGGTGGATCCCTGCTCACCCCACAGTCAGGGTCTAGCAGGAGGTCCTCTCAGGAGGCCAGCCAGACCTCAGCCTGACCCAGCATTCCCCGAAGCTCCTCCTGGTCCTGGCTCACCAGGCAGTGCTCCTGGTGAAGGGCCCAGGTCGTCCGGAGCTCCTGCAGCTGCCTCTTCAGCTCCCGGAGACGCTGTGACCTGGGGGGCAGAGGGCTGTTGGGAGGGGCGCAGGGTGTCGCCTGGGTGGGGCAGGACTGGGTTACCGTGGAGCAGGGAGAAGCAGGAAAGGGGGCTCTGGGACGCGCCACCCTGGCCCTAGCCCTCAGCGCGCACATCTCTGGGGCTATGACGTGGCTGGTGTCCAGCAACTGCTACCCCGCCGGCCACACTGCCTGGGCTCTCAGGCAGAGCTCCTGCCCCAGTGTCTCCTTGGCCCCAGCTGGCCCTTCTGAGGATATAGACTAGCGCCTGCTCCTCTTGAGCCCGAGTGCTGGGTGGGGGACAGGGCATGGGAACAGGTCTTAGGGCCAGGAGGGCAGAACAGGGAGGAGGCACGGAAGAGCTGGGTGCCCCCATCCGCATGGAACAGAGCGAGCCCCCATCCAGGTGGGGTGGCACATACAGCAGTTCTTGGCAGTGCCTGAGGAAGGCGTGGCCATGGGCTGCCCACTCCAGCTGCCGGCCCTGCTCCAAGGCCTTCATGTCCAGGTGGCACAGGCCTCCTGCACCTCAGCCATCTGCCCGCCCAGGCCCTCCTGGACCGCAGGGTGTACCTGAATGGCCTCCATCCCCATCTGATCCACCACCTCGTCCACAGCCACCAGCTCCCTCTGCAGCTGGCAAAGAGCAGGCTGAATGCTTCTCCACCCAGGACTCTGCAGGCCATCCTGACTGTACCCCAGCCTAGGTCAAGCCCAGGCTCGTCACCCCCCATCGCAGAGGGGGCAGGGGCAGGCTGCAGTCCTGCCTGTGGTCAGCTGGGGGTGAGGGCTCCTCATCCATCCATTGCCTACAAAGAGGGGTTGCCGCGGGGCGGGGGGGGACTGGGGCCCTCCCCTGCAGGAGGCGGTGCTGGTGCTGCAGGACCTCCACAGACGCCAGGTCGTGGCCAAGGACAGCACCCTCCACCAGGACCACCTTCTGCATGTGGCCCCACAGCTCGAGCGCCGCCTTGTGGAAGTCGAGGGCACAGCGGGAAGGAGGGCCAGCAACTTTCTCCCTGAGAACAGGGCCACTTCCTTTTGAGCAAAGACTGTGGCTGGGGGATTTGTGGGGCGTTAACAAGGAGGGAAATAGGATGAAGACTCTATTCCCTAACTTATAACAGTGAGAATCTGGAAAGCTGGTGTTCCACGGTAGGAAAGCGTCTACTTTGGTAAGTTAGAGGTAAAGTCCAAGTACATTATCCTACTTTAAAAATCATTCCCACGGATTCTCCGTTAACAGCTAGGCTGCCTTAATGTGAGCACATGGCTGATTGTATCTCTGTGTAGAAGCAGATATGATCCTTTTGCCCTCTCTTCCCACCGTGACACCCAGCCCCCTTTGTAGCTTCCCCCAATGCAGGTATTAGCTTTCCTCACCTTGGTGAGCTCAAGTACAGGGGCCTTACGATAGATACCGCCCACCTTGTGACCCATGTCACTACTGAAGAGGTGTGTCTCCAGGCTCCCTATACACGTCCCAAGATAGCAAAGGTTCCACTTCTCCCAGTTCCACGTGGTCCATCAAGAGGAGCTGAAGTGAGGATGTTTAATAAAACATGTCTGACTCTGTATTGTATTCTCTCGCCCCTGTCTTTCCTGTCCTCTGTGACTTTACCGTGACCTTTACCTATTATCATTGCTGTACATTCACGCCTTCTGGCCCTTTGGTGGTTAGAAGATGGTTTCCTCTGATCACAGCCGGTTCCTGATGAGGCCCGGGGGCCACAGGCAGGGCCCGAGGGAGGAAAGGGTCTTGACACGCATGTTGGGTGGAAGGCAAAAAGATGGGGAGCCCTGAGCACATGAGGACGGCGGCTCATGGAGCGAGTGAGCTGCCTGTCAGGGGGTCTGCCTGTAGCACCTCCAACAGTCAGTGAGGAGAGGGCTGACCCCGGGGCCACCCAGCCCCAGGATTTCGGTTGCAGGACCTGTCAGGTGCTCAGTGCACTGAGACACCAGATCCCGAGAAAGGAGGGTGTGGGGAGGGGAGGCAGGGAGCTCTAAGAGTGGCGGTCAGCAAGAAGACCAGCAGGGCCTGTGCCCCCAACGAAACTGCGGCCCGTGCTCAGGGAGCATTGGGAGAGTCCACTTCGTGCTCCTGCCACAAGGGGTGACCTGCGCTGAAGGACTCCAAACTGGGGGCAGGAAGGAGTGTGGTCGGACGGGAAAGGCTGATTGATGCTGGGAGCTGGAGTCAGCCATGCCCCTTCATACACACATGCACACACGAGAATACACACAGAAGTACGCATGCACACACCTACATGCCCACCCCTACACATGAGCACACACACACACGCACACAAGCACACACATCTGGGTAGGCCCCTGTGTCCCGAGCCCCTTGGCTGTCGCTGGCCTGTCCCACTAAGGAACCCACCTCTGTGCGGGCATTCATTGCCTTGTCCAGCCTCACTCCTGTGGCCTCAACGCAGCTCCTGTGGACTTGACTCTGGGCCATGCAGCTGGGGGAGGCGAGTTCCAGGGCACCTGCCAGCTCCCTCAGAGCCTGCACCCTGGCAGCCCCACACTCTGCCCTTTCTCCCGGAAGACCTTGAACTTCTGTGCCAGCATCTGCCAAAGGTGGGGCTGGAGAGGGTCAATGTGGATAGGGTTCAGGCAGCTCCTAAAACTCACGAAAGGGCCAGCTGGCCCCAACAGCTCCCACATCCCTCAACCCTGGTTCTAGAACTCCGCAGGGCATCTCCTGCCCCCTCAGCCCACCCAGCATCTACCCTACCCTCCGTTCCTCCATCCACTTTCCCGGCACGACTCACTTCCACACCCTCCAAGTCCTGCCCACAGTCCTGGGACTCGGCAGTGGCCACCTTGCTGTACAGCCAGGCGTGGAGGAGCAGGGCTTCTCCCTCCAGTTGGCACTACCCCTGGGCCTCCGCTGCCCATAGTTGTACTGCGTGGACCTCCCTCACCGCCCACAGCTGAACAGCACTGTGGGGCTGCATCAGGAAAGTCACAGGGGATTGCTGCCCTCTCCTCTCTGGCTGCCCACCCCCTGCTCCCTAGGTTTCCCACCACCTGCCAACCTGTCTGAGTTCTGCAAATCCTCCAGGTGCCTGCAGAACCCTTTCAGCTCGCTCTGGGTGGCCTCCAACCATGGCATCAGGGTGCACGAGGCCCGTGTTCATGCCGTCCAGGGCACAGCCCTGCTCTGCCAGCCAGGATTCTACCTCCAGGAGCTGGGGTGACAGCCGGGCGGGCCATTGCCTCCAGCCTGGGTTTGCAGCCTTGAGAAGGAGTGCACCGGCCCACCTGGCTGCTCTTTAGAAGCCCGCCCCCTGTTTCTTTTTTATTTCCCACAGTTTACTCTGAAGGCAGTCTTCGTTCTCAGGAAGCAAGACAGCTCCTTCCCCGAGGTCCCCTGCAGCCCTGTGGCCTTTTCTTTTCCCTTTCCCACGAAGTTCTCCAGTGTCACAAGAACACGGTGGTTCCGGCCAGACGGTTGTCCAGAGTGGCTTATCTGTTTCACCACTGGACCTGGGTGTGCTGCACCTCCCCGCGGGGTTGGCAGGAGAGCTTTAAAAGGTGCTTCTGCCTAGGCCCCACCCCTGTAGATTCAGATTTTGTCTTGATTGGAGGCTGCATGTCCGTATCTTTTCAAAGTTCCAGGACATTCGAATGCAATAACCGACTGAGAAGAGCCACCGGCTTAGAAGACACCCCCACACCCACTGCCATTGGGTCCATTCTGCCTCTGTAGGAAAGCAAAGCTAAAGGACCCAGTGGGTCTCATCTCTGGACACGTGTGGAAGAGAGGCCTTGGAACAAGAGAGCGCTTAGAGGAGTTGCTAGGCACATCGAGAGTCTGGGTCCCCCATAGGAGTCCCCTTGAGCCCTGGACACCGGGCAGACCCCCACTTTTCGTGCCCCTCACCTCTATCTATCTGCAGCTGCTGGGCCTCCTGAGCCTGCTGTAGCCTCAGCCTCCTCTACTCTGCCTCTGCACACAGGCAGCGCATAGCGCTCTCCAGCTGCTGCACCTCAGCTGCCACCTCTTGGGTGGCAAAGTGCTGTCCTGCAGCGTGTGCCCTGTGTCCTCCACCATCCTGGCCAGGACCGGCTGTGCAGCTCTTGCTCCAAGTTCTGTGGAGTAAGCAAGGTCTCCAGGGCTGCTATGTGAACAGGCCATTCCTTGGGGGACTCCCTTGAAGCCTTATGGGGCCCCATAGACATGGACCCTGTCTCCATGGTCAGCAAAGAGCCAGGATGTCCCAAAGCCTGCTGAGGCAGAAGCTCCTCCTTGGGCCCCACATTGTGTCTTCTCGTAGTCTCCAGTGGTCACTCAGGGCCCTGTGCTTGCTCCCTGCTGGGGCAGACACCCTCCCCTCTGATCCTGGGGTGGGCTGGCACCTGGTGCTGCTGCTGCAGGTGCTGCACCTCGCTCAGACTCTGGCCGTTGTCCTGGGCTGTGGCCATGGCCAGTTTTTCCTGCACCCAGGCCAGTTCCTCATCAGTGTCCCTACAAAACTGGGAAAGGAGGCTCCGGGCCTCAGGGCTCCCGCAGGCTCTCTAGCTTGCTGTCAGTGCAGGGGTGGGGGTGAGGGGTGGGGGTGGGGAGGGTCACGGGGTGGTGGTGGTGCAGGGTTGACAGTCTTAAGGTGAGCTCCTCATGCTGGTCACAGGAGCGCTGGGAGTGGGTGTGCTGGGGACAGGGGTGGGATTCCTGCAGGGAAGGAGGAGGGGGCACAGGCAGATCTACTTCTGAAGCAGCAGCCGGGCAGGCTCCTCCACGTTGAGGCTGAGCCCTTCAGGAAAGAAGGCCCAGGCCCGGGCCAGCAGGCTCCGGGCTCTTTGAGCATGCTCAGCCACTGCTGCCTCCACATCTGCCTGTGCCCCCAGGAGCTCATCCACCCCAGGACTGTCCTATCCACTGCCAGGGACTTGCAGCTCCTCCTCCACAGGATGTAGCCAGCTCTCCAGCTCCCAGATGCTCCCCCGTATGCAGGGCCTGGGGCAGGACGTGGGGTGAGCAGTGGGCACTGGGCAGCCTGGGGTCCCATCCAACCTGGCCCAGGGTGTGCACAGTCCCACCTTGCAGGTCTCCTGGAGCGTGGCCTCTTTCCTCCTACAGTTGGCCCTCAGCTCGCCCCAGAGCTGCTGCAGTTCCTGTAGCCTCGCCTGGAAGGTCTCTGAGGCCCAGTGGCCCCCCTGCAGGCCCCTCTGTCCCTCCTGCAGCCACAGTGGGCACACAGACCTCCTCCAGCCACCAGCCTTGTGGGTGTCGGTTCTGGGCACTAGCTTGTAAGCTTCGTTCCCCCCTCTATGTAATGGGCACAACAATGGATTATTTTGTTTCAAAGAGAGAAACCATATACAGTCCTGAGTGGGGTCCATCTTTTGTAGATGGGAATAGAGACACTTAAAAAAGAAGGGAAAAAAAGGATTGACCTCCAGTACCTTCACGGGCAGGGGCAAATGCTCTGGTCTCACTGTGTCCCCAAAAAACATCATGTCAAAATGCTTTCTTTTAAATTATGGACATCACTGCATTATAGTTACGACAGCCAAAGGTGGAAGCCGCCTTTGAGTCCGTGGACAGATGGCTGGACCAAGTCAGTGTGTTCGAGTTCTAGAACGGAGTGGTGTCCTTTCATTAAAATAGGGGGATAAATGTCAGGTCACAAATTAACCTTGAAAAGACATGCTGGGAATTAAATAAATAAAATTCCCAACTCACTGCCATCCAGTCAACTCTGACTCATGGTAATCCTAAAGGGCAGAGTGGAACTGCCCCCACGGGTCCCGGGGATGGTAACTCTTTTACAGACATAGAAAGCTACATCTTTCTCACAAGGCGCAGCTGGTGGACTTGAACTGCTGGTCTTGCAGATCACAGTCTAATTCCTAACCACTACGCCAGCAGGGCTGCTGGTAATGACATAAGCCAGACACAAAAAACAGGTGTAGGACCGAGCCAAGTAGAGAAAGGGTGAGCACAGGCAAAGGCACAGAGGCAGGCAGATCGGAGATATACGGGTTCATGGTGGCACCCTTGAGCGGGTTAGTGCCCTGTGACCCCGCTACCCATTTATTTATTATTATTATTACTTTTCTTTCCCCGCCTCTTTTTATCTGTCTACCATGTGTATCCCTGAATTTGGTCTGGTCCCTGCCATATTACCTGGTCCTCACCCCAGGAATGTTCATACAGTAGCTTTTCCCCTATGTCCCTTTTGCATTTTTTTAAAGCTTACTTCCGTGGACACAATGTGTACTTGTCCTTTTGTGCTTGGTTTACTTCGCTTAGCATGCTTTCCTCCAGTTCTTCCCATGCAGTGATGTGCTTCATAAGTTCATCACTACTTTTTAGCGATGCGTAGTACTCCATTGTATGTGTGTACCACAGTTTTTTCCCCCCACTGTAAAAGAAGTTTTTATTCTGATCCCACCAGCTGTACCATCTGTTATGCGCCTTCCTCCTTGGCAATCCGGTCTTTCTTGAGTGCTCCCATGAAAGCTATTTCTCTTCCACGGTCTGGAAACGGCCATGGCCCAACTTGGAGGTGGTGTCGATCAACTTGAGGTCGATCTTCTCCAGGGCACGGCGCTTGGTCTGCACCAGCAGGGACTTGTGCAGAGTGAGCACTCGCTTCTTGGTGCCCACCATGCAGCCCTTCAGCATGACAAAGTCATTGATCACATCCCCGTAGTGGACAAAGTCGCCCAGGGGATTGATGCTCTTGTCAGAGAGATCATAGTCGGTGGAGGCGTTGTTCTTGATAAGCTTGCCGTCCTTGACGAGGTAGGCCTGGCCAATCTTATAGATCTTCTTGTTGATCTCTGTGCAATGGTGGTAGCCTTTCTGCCCAGCGCGGGCCATCGAGAATGCCACGCAGGCGGGATGCCAGGCCCCGATACAAGCCACCTTGCGCAACCCTCGGTGGGTCTTTCGGGGCAGCTTCTTGGTGTGCCAACAACTGGTGACCCCTTTGTAGCCTTTGCCCTTGGTCACCCCCGTGACGTTGAGCATTTCATCCTGCCCGAACACCTGGTTCACTGGCACCAGCTTCTCTCGGGCTCAGTCCAGCTTCTCAGCCACGGAGCCCCCGTTCACCTGCATCTCCGTCAGGTGCGCCTTCTCCTGGTGCAGGGGGAGCAGGCGCGTCTGGGTGTGGGCGTTGGCGCGCATAACCGGGCAGGACTTCTTCATGCTGCTAAAGTCTTTCTCGAGTTGCTTCTTACTCTTGTCAACCTGCCACTTCTTGCAGTACTTGGTGAAAGCCTTCTTCTTCGACTAGTGCCAGTTCTTGAAGAACCACCGCTTGCACTCGTCGTCAATGATGTGTTCCGCAAAAACCGTCTTGAAGGTCCGGAGGCCGCGAGGTGTCTCCACATAGCCCACGATGCCCACCACCACCTTGGGAAGGGTCTCCATGATGGTCACGGCCTCCACCACTTCCTTCTTGTTCACCTTGGAGCCTGGCCTGTCGACCTCGCGCACAATGTGGGTCATGCCGGCCTTGTAGCCCAGGAAGGCCGTCAGGTGGACCGGCTTGGAGGCGTCATCCTTGGGGAAGCTCTTCACCTTCCCGCCATGCCGGCTGCTGCGCTTCCGTGGCAGGAAGCCCAGAGAGCCATGCTGGGGCGCCGAGAACTTCCGGTGTGACATTACATCGTTGATCCCCGCTGGTAGAGGTACCCCAGCTTTTTAATCCAATTGTCAGGTGATGGAAATTTGGGTTGTTTCCAATTCCTTGCAATTGTGAAATGTGCCACAATGAACATTGGAGCACAGATGTCTGACCTTGGTTTTTTTCTTGCCCAGTAAGGGTGGTGGGGTTGCTGGGTCATATGGTAACTGTATTTCCATCTGTTTTAGATATCGCCAGTAGACCTCTTTCTGACACACATTTGAGTCTCCCTGGATTTGTTTCACGTATGATGTGTCTGGGTCATTGTGTGGTCGTGGTCTCTTTTAAGACTTGATCGATGTTTTCTTTACATTGCTTGTACTGAAGGTCTCTTTTGTACCCTAAAACAAGGAGTCAAGAAGATGCATGGGACTTGATTGCTGAAGGGGGGCAGGAGTGAAGAAATGGACCCAAAGGGTGTCCATACCATTTCTGGGCTCTGCTCTGGAGCTGTTGCCAGCTGTCCATAAACTGTTGGCACCTGTGGCCGAGGCTGCGGGCTGACCCCAGACTTCTCTGGCAGAGGAGGGCTGCCTTCTGCTCCGGGATATGGGGGATGTCCGGAGGCTGAGGAAGGGGATCAGGTTGTGCTCAAGAGGCCCCTGGCATGGGAGTATACTGGCTCAGCTCTTCCTCTGTAGGATCCCACAGAAGAGGTCCCCTGGCCTGGCCCCGATGCTAGACCCAGTGGCATACCTGCCCCTGAACTTGGAGGAGGCCCATCTCCTGCTCCAAGGCCTCGTGTCTGTGCAGCAGCCTCTCCATGCTCTCCAATTCCTTCCCAAGGTCCAGGACTCTAGCAAGGGCACCCTGTGGAGGATGGGCACATTACAGGCTTGGCCTCTGCCCTTCTACCCAGGGTTCCCTTCGATCCTTTCTTCCTGGCTGGTCTTGGCCTTGGCCTCGGGCAGGTGACAGAGTCTGATTAGTGTCTGCACAGTGACACTGCGGGTGTTGGGGACAAGGCTGCTGGATGGAAAACCAGTACCTAGCAGGGGTCCAAAGCCTTCCTGTCAATTCCCTCCCTGCCTCCCTTCCATGGGGTCTCTGTCTCATAGGCCACGTGTTTCTGAAACCGCATCAGCTTCTCTTTGTGGTCCCCAAGAGGGACAGGCTATTCCAGCTGCTGGCCCCACCCCTGGATCCAGTCGCCGTCCTGTGTGATGGTGGGGACATGAGTGCCCTGATGTTCATACTACCTTTGCCCCAAGCGGTGACCCCGTCTACCCCTCGGGCTGTGCCAAGGAGTGAAATGCTGACCAGGCTCAGGGACAGCACAATAATTTTTCTTTCACCCAAGATGACAGGGCCCAGGCCCATCAGTCTTCAGATCTAGGAAGTGGCTGGGCAGGGTCCATGGGTGGGTTCTCATGTTGAGGGTGCCCCTCACCCACCCCTGGGGCCCTGTCTACTCTGCCCATCAGGATGACAGGTGTCCACACGGGTCTGAGAATCAAGGGCCCTGGGCTCCAGTCCTAGCTTTGCCCCTGGAAAAGCCATTAAACTCTCCACATCCCGTTCCACCGCAGGCCGCCCCTTGGCCCCTAGTGGGGCTGAAGATCACTTGTAAAGGTAAAATGGGGTTCAGGTGGGGTGCCCTCTGACCTGGCTAACAGCCCTGAGAAAGCCGGCAGTAATCAGAGTGGTGTGAAGCTTGTGTCGCTGAACTTCTCCCAGGGCTTCCACTCAAGCCGGCCGCTCTCATATCGGGCCCAGCAGGCCCTGAACCCAGGGTCCTGGCAGCACCCTGGCCTGCTCTCTCAGCGCAGCCTCCTGCGTAGTGGGAGGTGGGAGGTGGACCAAGCCATGAGTACCGAGTGTACCCCTGCTGGGGCTGGCTCACAGCCCATAGCCCTCACTATATGTCTCTACCCTCACTAACAGCTCAGCAGTAGAGGGTTGGCCAGGCTCCCGGGCAGAAGGAAGCAGGGGCCATGTGATATGGGCAGATCCAAATGCCCTCTGTGGTCCCCAGAGTGTGGCCTAACACATCCCCATGTGCTTCTGGGTGCTTGGGCACCTCGGCTTGGTCACCAGCCCTGGATTGGAGCCCCTGGCTCCTTGGTAATCCCTCACCCACCAGCACAGGTTCGGTGTGCATACACACCTCACCCGTGTGCCCCCAACAGTCTGGATACCCCGGCCTTATCAGGGTCACGCCCATGACCGTCCCGGCCATCACCTCGCTCTCCTGTGTGCTCAGCACCTCTGGAAGGTGCCATGCTTCTGGATCAGCCGCTCCACCTCTTCCACAGAGCCCTACAGGGAACTGGCTTCCTGGGAGACCTGGGGCAGCCATGGAGGTGACACAGAGGTCAGAGGTGGGGGGGATCGGGGGCATAGATGGTGGTTCAAAGGGAACCCTAGACAGCAACTTCTGCCAGAACCTTGGTTTACAGCCTGGGCTCTCTGGGGGTGCATCAAGGGGCCTGCGGCTGGGGGTGGGGAGGTGGGTGCTGAGTAGGAGGTGAAGGAACCTGAGGAAGAAGAGCACTCCAACCTGGGGGCCGTTAGGAACATCCCAACTTCTGTCGAGGTGGGGAGGAGCCCCATCAATTTCCAACCAAACCGCGTAGGGCTTGGCTGGCCGCGGCCAGGTGTGGGGAGGAGATGGCCCTGAGTGACCTGAGGCTCAGGTGTCCTCTTGGCCACTTGGGAAGACACACTATCTAGCTCCGTATCAGAATAGCAGTCAGTGATCCAGGAAGCAAGGGGGATTGGGGTGGTACTACAGGAGGACTGGAGGTCCTGGTGTCAGTGTGCCTGTGTGTGGTGAGGGGAGCTGTCTCCTGGGCCTGCAGGATCTTGTCCAGATGCCACACTGTCTGAGAAAAGCTGCTTGCGGTGCATGGCCTGCCGTCTCCCTTGATTCCGTTCCCAGGCCTGAAAGACCTGCTCCCAAGCATCCTGCATGGCGCATAGCCTTTCCTGGACCTGGGCATGGGCATGGACACAACCGAAGGTGGTGCTGAGGGAAGCCCCAGAGAAAAGGTGCCTGACTGTCCCACCCAAGGGGAGGGTAATTTTTGTGTTTCCACAGGGAAAGAGGGACCAGATATAAAGCCAGTGCCAGATGAATGTAGTGTGCCCGCAAGGATAGGGGAGCCAGTGGAGGTGCCTGAGGGCTGGGCTCCCATACCAGCTATGTGGACAACTGCCCCTACCCCCAGAAGAATTTAATTCAGAGGACAGCACTGATGCTGCATCTAGGAGAGAGGGGCATGTTTGATCAGAGCAAATGGGAGCAAAGAAAGGGGAGGAAGAGAGAGTGGAGCACATCCTGGCCCATCAGGCCTGGAGGATGATATCCCGGCTCTGAACAGCCAATGGACAGAGTGGACAATGTGGCTGAACCCACTATGAGACACACCGTCCATTGATGGCCCAGGGCCCTAAGGGGGACAACACTGGAGACTCAGGGTTAGAACTGGCCCAGACAGATCCTATGACACTGAGGCAAACCACTAAAAGTGTGTGGCAGAGCAACCGTGGGAGAAGAGCTGGGAGACCCTGAGGTAGTACAAAGGACAGACTCTGGGGCCAAAGCATGGACCTGACTGAAGGACACGCCTAGAGATTAAAAATCAGACCTTCATCTATGTATAGGTTTTTCTTTCTTTAAATTTGTTTTCTTTTATTTTATTCTTTAAAAAGCATTTTATTAGGGACTCATACAACTCTTATCACAATCCATACATACATCAGTTGTATAAAGCACATCTGTACATTCTTTGCCCTCATCATTTTCAAAGCATTTGCCTTCCAAAATTAATTTATTCTTCTATGGGTAATTGGTTTCCTTTTTGTTGTCATTGCTGTGTTCTCACTCATTGCCTATCTTGCAATGACTTGATTTTTGGTGCATATTATTATCTCTACAGACCTATCTAGATACGATAGACTGCATGAATAGTTTGGAGGAGAAAACAAGGGGACCAATAGTTCCGGGGGAACAGGGGAGTGGGAGAGAAGGGGGCAAAGAGGTAGTGCTGACCAACTCAGGGACAGGGGAGCAATAAGTTATCCAAAATCAGTAGCAAGGAGGGTGTGAGTGGTCTGGTAGGGATTCAGCAAGGGCAAGGTAACCGAGAGAAATTACTGAAACCCAAATGAAGGCTGAGCATGATAGTGGGACAAGAGGAAAGTAAAAGGTAATAGAGGAGAGAACCAGGTGACAAAGGATATTTATAGAAGTCCAAAGACTGGAATGTACATATGTAAATATATTTATATGAGTGTAGGGAAACAGATCTATGTGCTATATTTATAGGTTTAGTACTAAGGCAGCAGATGGACATTGGGCCTCCACTGAAGCACTTACTCAATGCAAGAGCACGTTGTTCTATTAAATTGGCATTCCAGGATTCACACCTTCCCGACCCGATTGCTGAAGAAAAATGTGTGCATAAGCAAATGTGATGAAGGAAGTTGACGGTGCCCGGCTATCAAAAGATATAGCGTCTGGGGTGTTAAAGGCTTGAAGATAAATAAGCGGTCATCTAGCTGAGAAGTATCAAAGCCCACATGGAAGAAGAACACCAGCCTGGCTGACCACGAGGTGTAGAAGGGACCAGTTTTCAGACATCAAAGAACTAAAAATCGTATCAGTGGGTGCCCACCTTCCTGATACGATCAGTGAAGACAAACGTGTGCATAAGCAAATGTGGTGAAGAAAGCTGATGGTGCCTGGCTGTCAAAAGATATAGCATCTAGGTTCTTTAAGGCTCAAAGATAAACAAGTGGCCACCTAGTTCAGAAGCAACAAAGCCCACATGGAAGAAACACACCTGCCAGTGTGACCACGAGCTGTCGAAGGGATCATGAGGTATCAAGAATCAAGGAACAAAAAATCATATCATTGAAAATGTGGGTGAGTGCAGAGTGGAGACTGAAAGCCCATTGGTAGCCAACCGGACACCCTTTACTGAAGGGTTGTGGGGAGGAGATGAGCCAGTCAGGGTGCAGGGTAGCAACAATGAAACATATAACTTTCCTCTAGTTCTAAAATGCTTCCTCCCCCCACTCTCATGATCCCAATTCTACCTTACAAATCTGGCTATTTAAGAGGGTGTACATAGGTACAGATAGGAACTGGAAACACAGGGAATGCAGGACAGATGACTCCTTCGGGACCAGTGGTGAGAGTGGCGATGCCTGGAGGGTGGAGAGAATGTGGGGTGGAAAGGGGAAATTGATTACAAGAATCTACAAATAGCCTCCTCCCTGGGGGAAGGACAGCACAGAAGAAGGAAGGGGGAGACTTTGGACAGTGCGACATATGATAAAATAATATTAATTTATGAATGATGAAGGTTTCGTGACGTATGGGGTAGTGTGGAGGGAGGGGGAAAATGAACAGCAGATATTAAGGGCTCAAGTAGAAGGCAAATGTTTTGAGAATGATGATGGCAACAAATGTACATATGTTCTTTTAAAAAAAAACCCTTTTATTATTTCAGCTTAATTTATTCCCAAGCCATGAGTTTTTGCTTCTTCAGTTTCTTCTGGGAAATCTTTTTCTTCAGTGAAACCTCCTCTTCTGGCTTGGGAACGATTTGTTCCTTCTCAGTCAGGATCATTTCAATGTGGCAGGGGGAGCTCCTGTGTGGATTAATCTAGCCAAGAGCTCTGTAAGTCCGGTGGTGCATCTTGGGGCTTTGTTCACCTGGATGTGCTCGATGACCTGAGAATCCACATCTAAACCCTTAAGTTCAGCATGACTTTCTGCATTTTTAAGCATGTGAACCAAAAATTCAGCACTCTTTTTGGGCTACCAACTCTGGGTCCCACCCCACTGTTTGGCCTGGGCACATCTACCAACACCATCATTGTCCCATTGGAAAGGCACACACTGCTTCTGCAGAGTGGCGTCTTTCAAGTATTGGGTGGCTTTGCAGATGTGCATGCCTTTGATGGCCTGGGCAGTTTCACGGGTGTTTTTGAAGTGGACCCGGAGATTCGACCCTCTGTATTTGCAGGATTTTGTAGGGTTTTCTGGGTCAAATGAGTAGCGAACCATTTTAGCAGGTCACCTCAGGCCGCTACAGTTAGAGGAAGAGCCTGGACATATGTTCTTGACACAATGCATGTATGTATGGATTGTGATAAGAATTGCACGAGCCCCAATAAAATGATTAAAAAAATAGAAAAGAAAGGTGCTTGGCCCTGTGGGGCCAGGGTGCGATGGTCCAGTGGGCGGGGGGTGGAGGGCCAGAAAGGGGAGCCGACCTCCACGGCGGACGGCCCTGGAGCCTGGAGCACCTGCTCTCCCCGCTGGGTGGCGCACTGGTGCAGCTCCTTCTGGGCCTCCAGCTTGGCCCGCAGCTCTAGGTGGACACTGAGGCTTTGGGCTCCACTACCGGGGTCTTGGGGCTCCTCCACCACCTGAAAATCTCACTGCACACTGGCTGCCCAGGAGCATAGTCTTGCACCTGGAGCCTGGGAGAGCACGGGAGAGCACGGGGTGAGGGGACTTGGTACCGAGGCAGCGTCACAGCCGGCCTGAGTCCACCACCACTCATGTCCAAACCTCCATGTCTCTGCCGCTCAATCCCACAGTCTTACCAAGTGTTTACTCGGCCTCAGCTCTGCCCGCCACCCCTCCTTCCCACCCAGTTCTCCAGGGCCAATGAAGTCCCTCATGGGCAGCTTGATAGCTTTGCCCACCCATCCACAACTTTGCCAGACACCCACTTAGAGGTAGCCTTTGGTGGCCTTGTGTGAGAGCCGAGGGACTCGGGACTCTTGTCCCTTCACTGCCTCACTGTGCAGATGGAGGTTTTTGGTGTTTTTTTTTTTTAATTTAAATTTATTTATTTTATTGGGGGCTCTTACAACTCTTGTTACAATCCATACACCAATTGTATCTGACACAGTCATACGTATATTGCCATCATTCTTTTCTAGACATTTACTTTCTATTGAGCCCTTGGTAGCAGCTTCCCTTTTTTTCCTCCTCCCCCACTCATGGTTCCTTGATAGATTATAGATTGTTATTATTTTCATATCTCACATCGACCATTGTCTCTTTTATCCTCAGGTTTCTGTTGCTCCTCTCCCTGCGAGGGGTGTGTGGTTATATGTCATTCATTGCTATCGGTTCCCGTTCCTCCCATCCTCTACCTCCCTTCCCCCTACCTTTTTGGTATCTCTATGCCCATTCCTGTTCCTGGGTTCCATGTGTCGTGAGTTTTATCTCTTGCTAATACCTATGCACTCTAGTCCAGAGTGGGAAGCGGCACTGGGGTGATGATAGTGGGGGGTGAGGAGGCCTCAAGGTGTCAGAGGCAGATTGTGTGATTCATTGGTGCGATCCATGTCTCCTGAGGGGGGCCTCCACCCAGTGGGACACAGCATCTGGGATGCTTGTGGCTTTCTCCTGAGACAGCATGGTGGCCAAGGGCCCGGGCATTGATTGTGGGACTCTGGGCCTGGGGTGGCAGCACTTGCAGAAGCCACCCCCTCCCCCAGGCACCCACCTGGATACGAACGAGCATGTGAGACAGTTGGCTGTGAACTTTGAGGGTGGCCTCAGCGTCTCAGGGCAGGTGGGGTCTGGCCTGAGTCAGCTCCCACAGCTCCAACCAGGCAGTCCTGCCCCCAGGCGGTGGTCAGCAGTTATCCCAGCATGCTCATTCCTCCCCCTCAGCTTCTGTCTGGTCAACCCTTCAGCTTCCTGGCTGGGTTTAGAACTTGTCCTAAGCTCCCAGAGGGCCACCGTCCTGAGATCTTGCTTAGCGCTTCAGGCCTTTCTGCAAACTCTCCCACCTGGAGCCCATTATCACTAGCAGTTTACCCCTTGCTCTAACGATGCTCCAGGAGGCCTGCTTGGGAAGTGTTGGGCTGTTGCCTGGTTCAGTCCCACTAACTGCTCCTCAGGAGAAAGAAGAGGATCCCTGCTCCTGGAAAGATTTACTGACTTGCAAACCCTCTGGAGGATCCCCATGAGTCAGCAGGTGGGGTCATTCTAAAGCCCGGCACACGGCAGGTAGTCACGTTGTGTGCCACCCAGGCATGCTGTGTGTTTGGAGGAGACTGCACACCCTTCAAAGGTAGAAGCTGCACCCCTCCATGGTTCTTGCATGCAGCAAATGCCGGGCCCCTGAGACTCCGGGCCAGCCTCTGGGCTAGGATCATGGGCAAATCGGGATCTCGCCTAAGCTCCATCTGGGCTGGAAACGCAGTAGCTTGTACTGTGACCTGGGTCAGCCTGGGGCTGTGCAGGGCATCCTCAGCCCAGCTCAACTTTTCCCAGAACGCCCCTGCAGGTGCAGGGAGCCCATGGCTTGGGAAAGTGACCCTGCTAAGTGGGCTTTGTGACCAGGCTCCCTGATCCACCGACCCAGCTTTGCCTCCTCCACAGGCCGCAGACAGCAGGGGCTGCCCTGGGTTCCCTGAACTCGGGCCCTCTCCAGAGACAGTGGTTTGGCAGAGCCGCAGCACAGCAAGGGTCTCCCTGGAAGCCTCTTCATCCCATGCCCAGCACCTCCTCCCAAACTCACCCCTGCTCCAGGCTGCTGGTACTCACTGTAGGTCCTGTCACCACTGCTGGGCCCTGGGGGCAGTGCTGGGCCACCACTCCAGCAGGCTCTCCGCTAATGGGGCAGGCTGCCCCCTGGTGGCCACCCATCTTCACTTGGTGCCGAAACATTGCAAACTTGGTTAAGAGGAGCTGAGAAGAGAGGAGAGGGGTCACAGGGGGCCCTGGCTGGTGGGCTGTGAGACACCTCAGTGAGTGACTGGGTAGGGCAGGACTGAACAGCCACAGAACTTGCCCCTCTACGCAGAGAGGGGAATAGGAAGCCACAGCTGTCCTCAGTCCAGACTGATGTTCCCCATCAGCCCCTTGTGCATGCAGCCCCCCTCCACTACCCGTCTTCATTCGGTTCCAGGGCACCTTCCTTGCCCCTATCCCCTTCCTCACTAGGATGTGCTCATAGTCCTCTCTCCTCTGGCCACCTGCTGCTGGCTGCTCAGCCAGCTCTGCAAGTCCTCGGCTTCCCTCAGGAAGCCCTGCAGTGCCAGCATCCTCTTCAGATCCTGGCCCCTGTGGTTTCAGTCTGAGTCCCCCAACAGTTAGTCTGCATGTGTCCACACTCTGGAGGTCAAGGGACCCAATCAAAGGGCCTGCCTGAAGGACAAGGTTCTTCATGGTCTTTGCCCAGGCTGCTCCTCTGGATTCCAGAAGCAAACCCAGGGCAAGTGGGAGATAGGGCTAGCAAGGGTGTGGCTGTGGGGACGGGCAGGTGACTGGAGCCAGGGAGCAGAGCCCCTGCCCTGCAGGCTCTCCTCAAAGGTTTGTGGGAAGAGGAAACAGTGAAGGACTCATCTTTTCCTGACACATGTCTACAGGCCTCTGTCACGGTTCTCTTCAATGCAGGGGTAGCATCTAGGGGAATAAGCAACCCAGCCAGTTTTCTGGTACCCACGGATGCAGTGACCCTCACTATTGGGCTGCCAACTCCCACAGTGTCTGCAGCTGCTTCCAGAGCCTCCCCGGCATCACACGCAGCTGCTCTGAGACCTCAGTTACAAGGATCTACGTATAACTTCCCCCCTAGGGGATGGACAATGGAAAAGTGGGTGAAGGGAGACAAAATATGTAAGATCTGACAAATTATCAAGGGTTCATGAGTGAGGGGGGAACAGGGAGGGCGGAGAAAAATGAGGGCATGATGCCAGGGCCTTAAGTGGAGAGCAAATGTTTTGAGAATGATGAGGGCAATGAATGTACGGATGTGCTTTACACAACTGATGTATGTATGGATTGTGATAAGAGTTGTATGTGCCCCTAATAAAATGATTTTTAAAAATTAAATCATTATAATTTCTTAGGACAATGCCATTTGTATTTCAAAGCAACATTCACGAAAGCTATTTTTTCACCTTCACTATCTTCTATTTAGTTTTAGATAGAGCAAAAACAATTCTTATGCCTTTTTATGAGATGTAATGCAAGTAGACATAAATTTATGCATAATTAAAAATTTGAATGAACAAAATATTTTGTTAAAGAATTTGACCTTTTGTGAAAATCATCGAAAACATATAGCATTTTATTGAAGGGTTGGGAATGTTTTCCTCTATTTTATTCTAGTATTTGGTCTGAGGTTCTTACAGCATATTCTAATTGTTGTCATGTAAGAGAATGTACATTCCATATAAGAGAAAACATTCCTTATAATATTTTCCTATCCATTGCTTCCTGCTGAATTTCTCATTTGTTCTTTTATCATTTTTTCATATAAAAAACCCAGGCTGCTTAATTTTATTCTTATTAATCATTTATATAAGTTAGGAAAATATTTATTATATATACATTTTTATTAAAAATCTTTTATCGGAGACTCTTACAACTTTTGTTGCAATCCATATTGATTGCATCAGGCATTTTGTACATATGTTGCCTTCATTCATTTATAGACATTTCTTTCCTTTTCTATTTTAAAATCATTTTATTGGTTCTCATACAACTCATCACAATCCATACATACACCAATTGTGTTAAGCACACTTATACATTCCTTGCCTTCATCATTCTCAAAATTTGCTTTCTGCTTGGGTTCCTGGAATCAGCTCATTTCCCCTTTCCCCTCTACCCCTCTCACCCTGCTCCTCTTCCTTCATGAACCCTTAATAATTTATAAATTATTATTTTCTCTTATCTTACACTGCGCGGCGTCTCCCTTCACCCAATTTTCTGTTGCCCATCTCCCAGGGGGGAAGTTATATGTAGATCCTTGTGATCGGTTTCCCATTTCTACACCAACTTCCCTCACCGCTGGTCCTGGGGGGGTTCATCTGTCCTGGATTCCCTGTGTTTCCAGTTCTCATCTGTAGCGCTGTGTATCTTCTGGTCTAACCAGGTTTGCAAGGTAGAATTGGGATCATAAGAGGTGGGGGGAGGAAGTGTTTAATAACTAGAGGAAGGTTGTGGGTTTCATTATTGCTACACTGAACCCTGAGTGACTCATCTCCTTCCCACTACCCCTCCGCAAGGGATGGCCAGTTGTCTACAGGTGGGCATTGGTCCCCCGTCATGCACTCCCCTCATTCACGATGATATAATTCCCCCCTCCCGCATTTGTTGCTTGAAAACTGCTCCCCTCAGCCCTTCATGATCACACATGTTGGTGTGATGCTTCCATGTGGGCTTTGTTGCTTCTGGGCCTGCTTGTTTACATTCAAGCCTTTAAGACCCGGGACGCTATATCGCTTGATAGCCGGGCACCATCAGCCTTCTTCACCACACTTACTTATGCACACATTCATCTGCAGCGTTTATGTGGGGAAGGTGATCACACAATAATGGTTTTTGTTCTTTGGTGTCTGCTACCTGATCCCTTCAACACCTCGTGTTCACTTAGGCTTGTGTGCTTCTTCTCTGTGGGCTTTGTTGCTTCCAAGCTAGATTTCAGCCTGTTTGCCTTCAAGCCTTTAAGACCCCCAGAGTTTCATTATATTGTGCAGAGAGTGGCTATGAGCCAAACCCACTCGACTGCACCCAACAACAATAACAACAGAACTGTGCTTCTAACAATATGCTGAAGAAGACCTTAAGAGAATCTCCCCTTCGTTTAGAGCAGCGGCTCTCGACCTTTGGGTCGTGTCTACTTAAGTGGTCAACAGCCCTTTCATGGGGTGTCCTTAATTATAGCAGTAGCAAAATTACAGCTATGATGTAGCAACAAAAATAATTTTATGGTTGGTTGGTCATGACTACATGAGGAACTGGATGAAAGGGTCGTGAGTACAAATGTTGAAAACCACTGTCCAAGAGGAAGACTCAATTCTTGATACAGTTGAAGGGCAACAAAATAGAGTCAGCCCCAATATAGATGGGATAGCACAGTGGCTGCAACAATAAACACAAGCAAAAGAAACACTGCAAGGATGGCACAAGACGGGACAGTGTTTCATTATATTGACATAGAGTTGCTATGAGTCAAAACCCACAAGAAAAAAAAAACAGGACTTGTTTTTCTAACAATGTACCTAAGTAGACCTTAAGAGAATCTCCTATTACTTTAGTGCAGCGGTCCTGAAACTGAGGGTTGTGACCCCTTTTGGGGGACGAATGACCCTTTCACGGCAGTGGACCGTTCATTAAAGTGGAAAAATTAGAGTTATGATGTAGCAATGAAAATAATTTCATGATTTGGCAGTCACCACTACATGAGGAATGGTATGAAAGAGTCGTGGCATTAGGAAGGTTGAGAACCACTTCCCTAGAGGAAGACAGAATTCTTGGTAGAGTGGAAGGGCAGCAAAGGAGAGGCAGCCCCTACAAGATTGATTAGCCCCGTGGCTGCAACAATGAGCACGAGCAAATGAACAACTCTGAGCATGGCATTGGACTGGGCAGCATTTCATTATATTGTGCATAGAGTTCTTGTGACCAGAAACCCACTCGACAGCACTCAACAAAAATAACTACAGGACTTGTGCTTCTAACAATATGGTGAAGTAGGACTTAAGAGAAAGTCCTTTAACTTTAGAGCACCAGTTCTCAACCTGTGGGTCGCCCCCCTTGGGAGGGTAGAATGACCCTTTCAGAGGGGTGGACCAATTCATAACTATAGTACAATTACAGTGACAAAGTACCAATGAAAATAATTTTATGGTTGTGGGTCCCCACTAAATGAGAATCGATATGAAAGGGTAGTGGCATTAGGAAGGTTAAGAACCACTTCTCTAGGGCAAGACACATATTTGGTACAGATGGGAAGGAAGAGAGCGGCAGTCTCCAACAAGTTGGATTAGCACAGTGGCTGCAACACTGAGGCCAAGCACACAAGCACAGTGAGGGTGGCACAGGACAGGGCAGCGTTTCATTATATTGTGCATAGAGTTGCTAAGAGTCAAAACCCACTCGACGGAACTTAACGACAATAACTACAGGACGTGTACTTCTAACAATATGCTGAACTAGATCTTAAGAGAAACTCCTCTAAATTTAGAGCAGTGGTTCTTAACTTGTGGGTCGCGACCCCTGTGGTGTTTCAAACGAGCCTCTCAAAGGTGTTGCCCAATTCATAACAGTAGAAAAATCACAGTAATGGAGTAAAAATGAAAAAACATTACTGTTGGAGGATCACCACAACATTAAGAATTGTATAAAGGAGCCATGCCATTAAGAAGGTTCAGAAACACTACCCAAGAGGAATACACAAAATGTGGTACTGCAGAAGGGCAGCAAGTGAGAGGCAGACCCTACAAGATGGAAGAGCTCAGTGGCTGCAACAATGAGTGCCATCAACAAACCACTGTGAGGACGGCACAGGACGGGGCAGCGTTTCATTATATTGTGCGTAGAGTTGCTGAGAGTCAAAACCCACTCGATGGCAACTAACAGCAACACAAAAAGGACTTGAGCTTCTAACAATATGCTGACGTAGATCTTAAGAGAAACTCCTCTTAGTTTTCAGCAGGGTTCTCAACCTATGAATCACGAACACTTTTGGGGAGTGAGTGGGTTGAATGACCCTTTCACAAGGGTTGCCTGATTCATAAGATTAGCAAAATTACAGTTACGGAATATCAGGGAAAATTTTGTATGACTGGGGTCCACCATTCTATTGGGAACTGCATGAAAGGGTCGTGGAATTAGGAAGATTGAGAACCACTGTCCGAGAGGAAGACACAAATGTTGGTAGAGTAGAAGGGCAGCAAAGGAGAGGCAGCCCCTCCAAGTTGGAATAGCTCAGTGGCTGAAACAACCAGCGCAAGCAAAGAACCACTGTGAGGAATGCACAGGGTGGGGGAGCGTTTTGTTATATTTTGCATAGAGTTGCTATGAGCCAAAACCCACTTGAAGGCACCTAAATACAATAACAACAGGACTTTTGCTTCTAACAATGTGCTGAAATATATCTTAAGAGACATTCTTCATAGTTTGGAGCAGAGATTCTCAACCTGTGGGTCAGGACTCCATTAGGGTGATGAACTACCCTTGCACAGGGGTGGCCCAATTCATAGCAGTAGCTTCATTACAGTTATGAAGTAGCAATGAAGATAAATTTATGACTGGGATTGTACCCACTACATGAGGAGTGATATAAAAGGCCTGTGGTATTATAGGAAGGTTGAGAGCCACTGTCCTCGAGCAAGACAGAAATCTTGGCAGAGCAGAAAGGCAGGAAATGAGAGGCAGACCCCCAGATGATAGATTAGCGCAGTGGCTGTAACAATGAGTGCAGACAAGAAACCACTGTGAGAATGGCAAAATACGGGGCAGCGTTACATTATCTTGTGCGTAGAGTTGCTGAGAGTCGAAACCCACTGGGCAACACCTAACAACAATCACTGTAGGACTCATGCTTTTCACAATATGGTGCTGTAGATCCTAAGAGAAACTCCTCTTAGTATAGAGCAGTGGTTCTCAACCTGTGGGTCACGAGCCCTTTGGGGGGTTCAAATGACCCTTTCACAGTGGAGGCCTGATTCATAACTGTAGCAAAATTAAAGTTACGAAGTAGCAATGAAAATAATTTTATGATTGGGGGTTCATCACTACCTGAGGAAATGAATGAAAGGGCAGTAGAGGGGCAGCAAAAGAGAGGCAGCCCCCCAAAAGTTGGATTAGCCCATGGCTGCAACAATGACAACAAGCAAAATACCCACTGTGAGGGTGGCACGAGACGGGGTCACCATTCATTATATTGTGTATAGAGTTGATATGAGCCAGCACACACTCAAAGGCACCAAACAAAAACAACAGGACTGTGCTTCTATGAATATGCTGAAGAAGACCTTAAGAGAAACTCCCCTTAGTTTAGACCAGTGGTTCTCAAACTGTGTCACAGTGCCTTTGGAAGACTAATGAACCTTTCAAATGGGTGGCCTGATCCATAACAGAAGCGAAAATACAGTTATGATGTAGCAATGAAAATATTTTATGGTTGGGGTGTCACCACTACATGAGGACTGGTATGAAATAGTAGTGGTATTCAGAAAGTTGAGAACCACTATTCTTGAGGAAGACACAAATCTTGGTACGGAAGGGCAGGAAAAGAGAGGTAGTCCCTAACAAGATGAATTACCACAGTGCCCACAACAATGAGCTCAAACAGAAGAATCATTGTGAGGATCCACAGGGCAGGACAACGTTTCATTACATTGTGCATAGAGTTGGTATGAGCCAAAACTCACTCGAAGGCAGCCAAAATCAAGAACAGGATTTGTGCTTCTAACAATATGCTGAAACATAACTTAAAAAGAAACTCCTCTTAGTGTAGAATAGCAGTTCTCAACCTGTGAGTCGTGATGCCTTTTGGGGGCTGTGGGGGGGAGAATGAGTATATCACATGGTGGCCTGATTCATAACAGTAGCATAATTTTAGTTATAAAGTAACAAGGAAAGTAATTTTATGATGGGGGGGGCACCAATACATGAGGAATGGTGTGAAAGAATCGTGCATTAGGAAGTTTGAGAACCACTGCCCTAGAGGAAGACACAAATCTGGGTACAGTAGAAGGTCAGCAAATGAGAGGCAGACCCCCAAAAGATGGATTAGCACAGAGACTGCAACAATGAGCGAAACAAAAGAAAAGTGTGAGGGTGTTAGAGGATGGAACAGTGTTTCATGATACTGTGCATAGAGTTGTTATGAGCCAACTATGAGCCAAACCCACTCGACAGCCCCTACCAACAATAAGAACAGGACTCATGCGTGTAATAATATACTGAGCTAGACCACAGGAGAAACTCCTCTTAATTTAGAACAGCGGTTCTCAACCTGTGATTTGTGACCACTTTGGTTGGTTGAACAATCCTTTCACAGGGTGACTAGATTCATAAGACTTGCAAAATTCAGTTATGGAATAACAGTAGAAAAAAACCTTTATGCTTTGGGGACCACCACTACACATTGGGAAGTGTATGCAAAGGTCGTAGAAATAGGAAGGGTGAGAAACACTGTCCTAGAGGAAGACGCAAGTACAGTAGAAGGACAGCAGAAGAGAGGAAGTCCCTACAAGACGGATTTGCACAGTGGCTGCAACAATGAGCGCAAGCAAAGAACCACTGTGAGGATGATGCAAGTCTGGGCAGGCCTGTATTATATTGTGCACAGGGTTGCTATGTGCCGAAACCCTCTTCACGGCCCGAACATCAATAACAGGATGAATCATACATCTAACAATATGCTCAACTAAACCTTGAGAGAAACTGCCCTTAGTTTAGAGCAGCCGTTCTCAACTTGTGATTGGTAAATCCTTTGGGGGTGTTTGAATGACCCTCCCATAGGCGTGGGCCAATACGTAACAGTAGTAAAATTACAGTTATGAAGTAGAAACAGTATAATATTTTGGTTGGGGGGGTCATTACTACACGAGGCACTGTATGAAAGGGTCGTGGCATTAGGATTGCTGAAAACCACAGTCCTACAGGAAGACACAAGTCTTGATACAGTTGAAGGGCCGCAATATAGAGTCAGCCGCCAAATAGATGGAATAGCACAGTGGCTGCAGCAATGAGCTCAAGCTAAGGGAACACTGTGAGGATGCCACAATATGGGGCAGCGTTACATTATATGGAGCACAGAGTTGCTATGAGTCAAAACCCACTCGACTGCACCTGACAACAAAACAACAGGACTTGTGTTTCTTATAACGTGCTGAAGTAGACATTAAGAGAAACTCCTATTAGTTTAGTGCAGCGGTTCTCAACTTTTGGGTCACGAGCCCTGTTGGGGGATGAATGAACCTTTCATAGTGGTCGCCCAGTCATAACAGTAGAAAAATTAGAGTTACAAAGTTGCAATGAAAATAATTTTATGATTTGGCAGTCAGCACTATATGAGGAACGGTATGAAAATGTTGTGGCATTAGGAAGGTTGAGAACCACTGCCCTAAAGGAAGACACAAATCTTGGTAGAGTAGAAGGGCAACAAAAAATAGCCAGCGCCCCCCCCCTCCCCCAATATGGCTCAAACAATGAGCAGTAGCAAACAACCACTGTCAGGATGGCACAGGTCTTGGAAGCATTTCATGATATTGTGCATAGAGATGCGATGAGCCAAAAGCCCCTCCGCGGAACTTAACAACAATAACAACAGGGTTTGTGTGTTTAACAATATGCTGAAGTAAATCTTAAGAGCAACTCTTCTTAGTTTACAGCAGGGTTCTCAACATTGGGTCATGAACACTTTCAGGTGGGGGTGTTTCGAAACACCCCTTCACAGTGATGGCCTGATTCATAACAGTAGCAAAAGTACAGTTATGAAATATCAATGAATATAAATTTATAATTTTATGTTTGGGGTCCACCACTACATTGGGAAGTGTACGAAAGTGCTGCAGAATTAGGATGTATGAGAAATATTGTCCTAGAGGAAGACACAAATGTTGGTACAGCAGAAGGGCTGCAAAAGTCAGGCAGCCCCTACAAGATGGAATAGATGCAGCAGTGAGCGCAAGCAAAGGACCACAGTGAGATGGCACGAGATGGGGCCGAGTTTCATTATATTGTGCATACAGTTGCTATGAGCCAACACACACTCAAAGGCACCAAACAATAATAAAAAGAACTTGGGCTTCTAAGAATATTCTGAAGTAGACCTTAAGAGAAACTCCTATTCGTTTAGACCATTGGTTCTCAAACTGTGTGTCGAGACACCTTTGAGGAGACTAACGAACCTTTCACATGGGTGGCCTGATCCATAACAGAAGCAAAATTACAATTACGATGTAGCAATGCAAATATTTTATGGTTGGATGTCACCACTACACGAGTAATGGTGTGAAGTGGTTGTGGCATTTGGAAAGTTGAGAACCACTGCTCTAGAGGAAGACACATATTTTGGTACAGAAGGGCAGGAAAAGAGAGGCAGTGCCCAACAAGATGGATTAGCACAGTGGCTGCAAAAATGAGTGTGAGCAAAAGAGCCACTGTATGGAAGGCACAGGACGGGAAAGCATTTCATTACATGGTGCATAGAGTTGGCATGAGCCTAAACCCATTCGAAGGCACCAAACAACAGGATTTGTGCCTCTAACAATATGCTGAAGAAGACTTTAAAAGAAACTCTTAGTGTAGAGTAACAGTTCTCTAACTGTGGGTCACGACGTCTTAGGAGGGAACAATGAGCATTTCGCATTGGTGACCTGATTCATAACAATAGCAAATTTATAGTTATGGAGTAACAAGGAAAATAATTTTATGATTGGGGGGGGTCACTAGTACATGAGGAATGGTGTGAAAGAGTCATGACATTAGGAAGGTTGAGAACCACTGCCCTAGAGGGAGACATAGATCTGGGTACAGTAGAAGGGCAGCAAAAAGAGGCAGCCCACAGCACGATGGAATACAACAGTGGCTGCAACAATCCGCGCAAGCAAAAGAACCACTGGGAGGATGGCGCAGGACAGGACACCTTTCCATCATATTGTGCTTAGAGTTGCTAGGCGTCAAAAGCTACACAACGGATTCTAACAATAACTATAGGATTTGTGCTTCTGACAATAGTGTGAAGTAGATATTAAGAGAAACTCCTCTTAGTTTAGACCAGCGGTTTTTAACCTGTGGTTCGCGATCACTTTTGGCGATCGAATGACCCTTTCACAGGTGTGAAATGATTCATAACTGTAGGAAAATTACAGTTACGAAGTAACAATAATGTTATGATGGGGGTCACCACTACATGAGGAACTATATGAAAGGGTCATGGCATTAGGAAATTTGACAACCACTGCCGTAGAGGAAGACACAAGTCTTGGTACAGTAGAAAGGCCACAAAAAAGAGGCAGCTACCCAAAAGTTGGATTAGCACAGTGGCTGCAACAATGAGCACAAGCAAAAGAACCACTGTGAGGATGGCATAGGATGGGAAAGCGTTTCATTATATTGTGCATAGAGTTACTATGAGCCAAAACCCACTCGATGGTACCTAACACAAATAACAACAGAACTTGTGCATCTACCATATGCTGAATTCTATCTTAAGAGAATCTCCTCTTAGTTTAGAGCAGGGCATCTTCACCTGTGTGTCGCGACCCCTTTGTGGGTATGGAATGAAAATTTCACAGGGGTGTCGTGACTCATAACAGTAACAAAATTACAGTTATGAAGCTGCAATGAAATCATTTTTATGGTTTGGGGGGGTCACCACTAAATGAGAATCGGTATGAAAATATCATGGCAGTAGGAAAGTTGAGAACCACTGCTCTAGAGGAAGTCCCAAATCTTGGTATGAAAGGGCGGGGAAAGAGAGGCGGTCCCCAACAAGATGCATTAGCACAGTGGCTGCAACAATGAGCGCAAGCAGAGAACCACTGTGAGGATGTCACAGGACAGGGCGGCGTTTCATTATATTGTGTGTAGAGTTGCTATGAGACATACCCACTCGACGGCACCTAACAACAACAACAAATGGACTTGAGCTCCTGACTTTATGGTGAAATAGACCTTAAGAGAAACACCTCTAAATTTAGAGCAGCGGTTCTCACCATGTGGGTCGTGACCCCTTTGGGGCTTAGACGAACCCTTTACAGGGTGGCACTATCCATAACTTGTAACAAAACGAGAGTTACGAAGTAGCAAAGAATATAATTTTATGATTGGGGGTCTACCACTACAAAGGAAACTGTATGATATTTATATTTGCATGCATATGTTTTTGTCTAGACCTCTATAAATGCACTTTGACTCCTAGCTCTTTCCTCCATCTCTCTTGACTTTCCTCCTCTCCCACTACCATGCTCCGTCCCCTCCTGGGTTACAGCTATACCTCTTCTTTACGTAACCTTACCCTTGATCATTCCCTACCAGGCCTGCCACTTCCCCCTCACTACCATTTTGAGTCCCATGTTGTTCCCTTGTCCCTGTGTTTGTTAACACCACTTCCTTACCTCCCCCGCACCTCCCCCTATCCCAAGTGCCCCCGGAACTGTCGGTCCTGTTGTTTTTCCTCCAGATAGTTCATCCAGCCTGTCTTATTTAGACAGACCTGTGGAGACACTAACATGCACGAAAACAAGACAGAGGAAAACAAAGCACCAGTATACAACCAGACAACAAAACAACAAAAACAAACCACTGACAAAGAACAAAACAAAACACATCAAGAAAGAAGAGCTTGTAGTTAGTTCAAGGATCATTTGTTGGACCTTAGGAGTGTTTTCCAATCCAATCTGTTGAGGCACCACAACCTGGCCCCAAAGTCCACTTTCAGCATTCCCTGGGGACCTTGCCACTCCATTTCATTGCTGTTCCACTGCACTCCACCACACTTTGCCTCGGTGTGGTGGAATCTGGTTAGGTGCAATTCGCACACTGTGTCTCCAGTGCTGTCCCCTGTATCACCCTTGGTCATGAGGGGCATCATGTCTCATAGTGGGGCCAGCCATGTTGTTCTCTTTGTGGACTGGCTGCTCTGAGATTGGAACTCTTTAGGGGAGTAGAAAGCCTCATCTTTCTCCCTTGGAGTGGCTGGGGATTTCAAATTTGCCATTTCAGACATTGCGTTCAGCAGCCCAACACATAACCCCTATACCCCACCATAGCTACAGAAAACAATAAAGAAACAAAATCCAACAACACTCATTGCCATTGGGTGCATAACAATCCTATCTTTAGAAAATACTCCGGCTTCCTGGGTTTCCAAGGCTATAACTCTTTGTAAAAATAAAAGTGTGTTATGTTTTTGTTTTTTTTTAAATTTATTTTAACAATTTATTGGGGCTCATACAGTTCTTTTCACAGTTCATACATATACATACATCAATTGTATAAAGCACATCTGTACAGTCTTTGCCCTAATCATTTTTTTCTCTTTTCTTCTTTTACATTTTATTAGGGACTCATACAACTCTTACCACAATCCATACATATACATATATCAATTGTATAAAGCACATTCATACATTCCCTGCCCCAATCATTCTCAAGGCATTTGCTCTCCACTTAAGCCCCTTGCATCAGGTCCTCTTTTTTTCCCCCTCCCTCCCCATTCCCCGCTCCCTCATGTGCCCTTGGTAATTTATACATCGTTATTTTGTCATATCTTGCCCTATCCGGAGCCTCCCTTCCCCCCTTCTCTGCTGTCCCTCTCCCAGGGAAGAGGTCACATGTGGATCCTTGTAATCAGTTCCCCCTTTCCAACCCACTCACCCTCCACTCTCCCAGCATCGTCCCTCAGACCTTTGGGCCTGAAGGTATCATCCACCCTGGATTCCCTGTACCTCCAAGCCTCATATGCACCAGTGTACAGCCTCTGTCCTATCCAGCCCTGCAAGGTAGAATTCGGATCATGGTAGTTGGGGGGAGGAAGCATCCAGGATCTGGGGGAAAGCTGTGTTCTTCATCGATACTACCTCACACCCTAATTAACCCATCTCCTCTCCTAAACCCCTCTATGAGGGGATCTCCATTGGTCGACACTTGGACCTTAGGTCTCCACTCTGCACTTCCCTCTTCATTTAATATGATATATATATATACATATATATATATACATACATATATGCAGATACACATATATACACATACATACACACACTTATATCTTTTTTTTTTTTTGCATGATGCCTTATACCTGGTCCCTTGGGCACCTCGTGATCGCACTGGCCTGTGTGCTTCTTCCATGTGGGCTTATTTGCTTCTGAGCTAGATGGCCGCTTGTTCACCTTCAAGCCTTTAAGACCCCAGACACTATCTCTTTTGATAGCCGGGCACCATCAGCTTTCTTCACCACATTTGCTTATGCACCCATTTGTCTTCAGCGATCCTATCATGGAGGTGTGCAGTCAATGATATGATTTTTTGTTCTTTGATGCCTGGTAACTGATCACTTTGGGACCACTCGATCACACAGGCTGGTGTGTTCTTCCATGTGGACTTTGTTGCTTCTGAGCTAGATGGCTGCTTGTTTATCTTCAAGCCTTTAAGACCCCAGTCACTATCTCTTTTGATAGCCGGGCACCATCAGCTTTCTTCACCACATTTACTTGTTCACCCACTTTGGCTCCAGCCGTTGTGTCGGGAGAGTGAGAATCATAGAGTTCCAATTTAATAAAAGAAGGTATTCATGCATTGAGGGAGTGTTTGAGTAGAGGCCCAAGGTCCTTCCACCACCTTAATACTTGACCTATAAATATAGACACATAGATCTATTTCCCCATCCTCCTATATATATTTGCATGTACATGTCTTTGTCTAGACCTCCATGAATGCCCTTTGACTCCTAGCTCTTTCCTCCATCTCCCTTGACTTTCCTCCTGCCCTACTACCATGCTTCATCGCCACCTGGGCTAGAGTATACCTCTTCTCTAAGCAACCTTACCCTTGATCATTTCCCACCAAGTCTGCCACTCCCCCTTCTCTACCATTTGGGGTCCCATGTTTTTCCCTTGTCCCTGGGTTTGTTAACACCACTTCCTTACCCGCCTACCCCCCCACCCCAAGTCCCCCCAGAACTGTCGGTCCCGTTGTTTTTCGTCCAGATAGTTCATCCAGCCTGTCCTATTCAGACAGACCTGTGGAGTCACTAACATGCACGAAAACTAGACAGAGGAAAACAAAGCAACAGTATACAACCAGACAATAAAAAAACAAAAACAAACCACTGACAAAGAACAGAACAAAACTGTTCACAAGAGAAAAGCTTGTAGTTAGTTCAGGGATCGTTTGCTGGCCCTTAGGAGCGTTTTCCAGTCCAGTCTGTTGGGGCACCATGCCCTGGCCCCAAAGTCTACTTTCAGCATTCCCTGGGGACCTTGCCACTCCATTCCCTTGCTGTTCCGCTGCACTCCCCCAGTGATTTGCCTCGGTGTGGTGGGATCAGGTCAGGTGCAATTCCCACACTGTGTCTCCGGTGCTGTCCCCTGTATCACCCTTAGTCACTGAGGGGCATCATGTCTCATAGTGGGGCCAGCCATGTTGTTCTCTCTGTGGACTGGCTGCTCTACTCAGGAACATCATCATCACGGCCTGGTGGGCCAGGCTGTGCTCCACTCTCTCCTCCTGCCCCTTCATCTGCTCCCGTGTGCTCTGATCAAATATGTCCATCTCCCAGAGCTGCAGAGTCAATGTCGTCCTTTGGAACAAATTCTTTTCGGGGGAGGTGCAGGAATCCACTTAATTTATGGTGCTGGGGGCAGCCTCCCAGACCTCTCCACCGGTTCCCTCCTCCACGCCGGGATATTGCATTCACACCTTGCGACACTGGGTTGAAGTCTGGTCCCACTTTCCCTGTGGAGATATAAACAATACTCTCCCCTTGGGTGGATTAATGCCCCATGACCCCAGTACCCTTTTCTTCCTTGTATTCATCCTTTTGTTTTCCTTTCCCCACCTCCTCCACCATTGTCTACCATGTACACCCCTGGTTTTGGTCTGGTCTCTTCCATACTACACCGTCTTCACCCCTAAAATGTTTGTATACAGTAGCTTTTTTCCCTATGCCACTTTTGCTTTTAAAAAAAAAAATTTTTTTTAATTCTTACCTCAGCGGACTCATGTTGTACTTGTCCTTTTGTGCCTGACTTACTTTGCTTAGCATGATTTCCTCCAGTTCTTCCCATGCCGCTATGTGCCTCATACGTTCATCACTGCTTTTTAGTGATGCATAGTATTCCATTGTAAGTATATACCACAGTTTTTTAATCCAATCGTCAGTTGATGGAAATTTGGGTTGCTTCCAACTCCTTGCAATTGTGAACTGTGCCGCAATGAACATTGGAGCACAGATGTCTGGTCTTGGTTTGTTTCTTGCCTCTTCTGGGTATATGCCCAGTAGGGGGATTGCTGGGTCATATGGTAACTCTATTTCCATCTGTTTTAGGTATAGCCAGATTGATTTCCTTAGTGGCTGTACGTACTTACAGTCCCACCAGCAGTGGATGAGAGTTCCTGTCTCCCCACAGCCCCTCCAACACTTGTTGCTTTCTGATTTTTTGAATTGGGCTACCTTTGAGGGTGTCAGGTGGTACCTCATTGTTGTTTTAATTTGCATTTCTCTTATGGCTAAAGATCGGGAACATTTTCTCATATGTTTGTTGGCCATTCGGATTTCTGCCCCTGTGAAACTTCTGTTTAAGTCCTTTGCCCACCTTTCAAGTGGGCTATTGTTTTTTTTTTTCTTTTTGGAAGCTAGCAGAGTACTGTAGATTTTAGTAATAAGGCCTTTGTCTGATGTGTCATTGCTAAAGATGTTTTCCCAGTCTGTGGACTCTCTTATTACTCTCTTGGTGAATTCTTTAGATGTACACAAGTGTTTTATCTTCAGTATATCCCATTTGTCGATTTGTGCCTCCTCTGTGTTTGTGTCCTTCCCTATTTCTGATAGCCTGTGTATTCCCTGCGCCAAAGTTCTCAAGTTGGTCCCAATTCCCTCATTGATGGCCCTAATAGTTTGGGGTTTAACTTCAAGGTCTGTGATCCACCTTGAGTTTATTCTTGTGCATGGAGTGAGATAAGGGTCCTGCTTCATTTTTCTGCATGTTGATATCCATTTTTTTCCAGCACCACTTGTTAAAGAGGGCATCTGCTTCCCATTTGATCTTTTTGGGGCCCTTGTCAAAGATCAGCTGTGTTTATGCTGATGCTTTTATTTCTGGGTTTTCAGTTCTTTTCCATTGGTCTGAGTATCTGTCATTGTACCAATACCATGCAGTTTTGAGAACTGTGGCTGTGTAGTATGTGCCAAAGTCAGGTAAAGCAAGCCCTCCCACGGTGTCCTTCTTCTTGAGGAGTTCTCTGCTAATTCTGGGCTTTTTCCCTCTCCATATGAAGTTGGTAATCAGTTTTTCCATTTCTTTGAAGAAAGATGATGGTAATTGTATCGGGATAGCATTAAACTTATATAGTGCCTTTGGCAGAACTGACATCTTAACTATATTAAGTCTCCCAATCCAAGAGCATGGAATATTCTTCCATTTGTTGAGGTCGCTCTTGGTTTCTTGTAATAGTGTTCTATAGTTTTCCCTATATAGATCTTTTGTTTTTTCAGTCAAGTGTATCCCTAGATATTTCAGTTTGTGTTTGGCTATTGTGAAGGGTACCACCTTTTTGATCTCTTCTTCTGTGGTCTTATCTGATGTGTATAACAGTCCGATGGACTTCTGTTTGTTGATCTTGTATCCTGCCACTCTGCCAAACTCTTCTATTGCTTCCAGTACTCCCCTTGTGGAACTTTTGGGATTTTCCATATATAAAATCATATCATCTGCAAATAACGATAGTTTCACCTCTTCCTTCCCCAGACGAATACCTTTGATGTCACTTCTTTGCCTTATGCTGTTAGCTAAAACCTCCAGCACGATATTAAATAGGAGTGGAGACAAGGGGCATCCTTGTCTGGTCCCCTTTTTCAGTGGGATTGTGTTAGTCTTTTCTCCATTGACTACCACTTTGGCTGTTGGTTTTTCATATATAACTTGTATTGTCTTGAGGAACTTTCCTTCCATTCCTATTTTCGCTAGTGTCTTAAACAGGAATTGGTGTTGGATGTTGTCGAATGCTTTTTCTGCGTCTATTGATATTATCATGTGATTCTTATACTTTTTCATGTCAATGTGACGAATAATACTAATGGTCTTTCGTATGTTGAACCATCCCTGCATCCCTGGTATGAATCCCACTTGGTCATGGTGAATTATTTGTTTTATATACTTTTGTATTCTGTTGGCTAGTATTTTGTTAAGGATTTTTGCATCAATGTTCATTAGGGATATCGGTCTGTAGTTCTCGATTCTTGTGGGATCCTTGCCCGGTTTGGGTATCAGAGTTATACTAGCTTCATAGAAGGAGTTTGGGTGTTTGCCATCTTTTTCTATGTTCTGGAAAAGTTTGTGTAGGATTGGTATTAGTTCTTCCCTGAATGCTTGGTAGAATTCTCCAGTGTATCCATCTGGTCCAGGGGATTTTTTTGTTGGTAATCCCTTGATAACCTTTTCTATTTCTTCTATTGCGATGGGTCTGTTGAGATTTTTGATGTCCACCAAGGATAGTCTAGGGAGGGATTGTTTTTCCAGGAATTTGTCCATGTCTTCCAAATTGTTGAATTCATTGGAGTACAATCCTTCATAGTATTGTGTAACTATCCTTTTGATTTCATTAGGGTCTGTTGTTATGACCCCTCTTTCATCCCTTATTCTTGCTATTGAGATTTGTTCCCTCCTTTCTTTGGTTAGGTTTGCCAATGGTCTATCGATCCTGTTTATCTTTTCAAAGAACCAACTTTTAGCGATATTAATTTTTTCCATAGTTTTTTTATTTTCCCTCTCCTGAATCTCAGCCCTGATTTTTATAATTTCTTTTCTTTTGCTATTAGTAGGGTTGTCCTGCTGACTCAGCTCTAGTTTTTGTAAATTTTGTGTCAGCGTATCCGTCATGAGTCTCTCTTCCTTTCTCAGGTGTGCTTGTATTGCTATGAACCTTCCTCTGATGACTGCCTTTGCTGTGTCCCATAAGTTTTGGTACGGCGTGTGCTCATTTTCGTTGGTTTCGAGAAATTTCCTGATTTCGTCTCGGATCTGCACCAGTATGCACTCCTTTTGCAGTAGAGAGTTATTCATTCTCCAATTATTTGCTCTTATTTTCTTTGTCTTCCTTTGTTGATTTCCAGTCTTATGGCACAGTGGTCAGAGAGAGAGGTCTGTATTATTTCAATGTGCTTAAATTTATGTAGATTTGCCTTATGCCCCAGCATGTGGTCTATCTTCGAATATGTGCCATGAGGACTTGAAAAGAATGTGAAATTTTTTGTATTTGGATGAAAAGCTCTGTAAATATCTATTAGGTCAAATTGTCTAATTGTGGAGTTTAACTCTCTAGTCTCCTTGTTGAGTTTCTTTCCCTGTGATCTATCTTTCTCAGTGAGTGGTGTGTTGAAGTCACCCACTATAATTGTCGAGTCTGTGATTTCTTTCTTAATCTTTTGGAGTGTTTGGTTCACGTATTGAGCTGGTCTCTCATTTGGGGAATATATGTTTACAATGCTTAGTGGTTCATTGTCTATCATTCCCTTGAGCATTATATAGTGTCCCTCCTTATCTCTTTTAATGGTTTGCACTTTGAGGTCAATTTTATCCGAGATAAGGATTGCAACCCCTGCTTTTTTTGTGTTGCTGTTTGCTTGGTAGGTCCTTCTCCAGCCTTTGATTCTCAGCCTATTTTTGTCTGTAGCCTTGAGGTGTGTCTCCTGTAGGCAGCAAATTGATGGGTTGTGTTTTCTAAGCCATTCTGCTAGTCTCAGTCTTTTAATGCCTGAGTTCAGGCCATTGATATTCAGGGTTATTATCTCCATGTGTGGACTCTGTGATGCCATTTTATACTTTTTGTGTTGGGAGTTTTCCTACTTTCCTTTCTCATTAGTGTGTGTTTTGTGTGTGTATCATTCTTGACTTCTTTCCATCCTTAAGTCATTGCTATCTTGGGGTCTGTTTTCTCTTTGTTGTGCTCTGGGTGAGGTTGTTCTATGTACTGGTGTCTTATTTGTGCTTGGTGAGTGTTGTTCTTCTGCCCATACTGAGTCGGCAAGGATCTTTTGTAATGCTGGGTTTGTTGTAACGTATTTTTTGAGTTTTTCCTTGTCTGGGAAGACTTTTACTTCGCCATTGATCGTGATCGATAATTTGGCTGGGTAGAGTATTCTTGGATTTGCGTTGTTTTCTTTCAATTTTTGGAATATGTTACTCCACTCTCTCCTTTTTTTCATAGTTTCTGCTGATAGGTCTGAGCATATCCTTATGTGGGAACCTTTATATGTGATTGCTTGCTTTTCCCTAGCTGCTCTCATGATTTTCTCCTTTTCCTCAAAGTTTGAAAGTTTAACTATTATGTGCCTTGGTGATTTCTTCTTGGAGTCCCGTCGTGCTGGTGTTCTTTCAGCCTCCTGGATGGTTGCTTGGTTTTCATTCATTAAGCTGGGGAAGTTTTCCTCCAAGAATTCTCTCGCTATTGTTGCAGATGCCTTCTTTGTTGTGTCTTCCTCCGGTAGGCCAATAATTCTAATGTTGTTCAGCTTCATAGCATCAGACATAGCTCTTAGGTTTTCTTCGGCTTCTCTGATGCTCTTATTAGATTTTTGTTCACGTTTATTAAAGTCTGCTTTGCTGTCCTCCACGCCACTGATGCGGTTCTCTGATTCCTCCAATCGATTCTCAAGGAACATGATTCTGCTATTGTTTTTCGTTACCTGATCCTCAAGCTCCTGTATTTTCCTTTGGTATATGTCTTTTATCTCCTCTATAATTTCATCCTTTTTCTGTAGTGTTTCCCTCATATTCTGCATAGCTCCAAGCACCATTCTGAGAGCTTCTTTGTATGGCATCTCAATGTCTGTCTCTTCTATGTATGTTGTTATGTTCAGGACATTTTCTTCCTTTGCCTTTTGTTTCTCCTGTTTTTTCGTTGAGGTCGTTGGGGGTGATGGCTGTTTGCCTTGAGTTGTTTTTGAGGGACCAGGTGCCATTTTCTAGTCTCTCTCTGGAAGACTTATAGGAATTCTTCGATCTGCCTACAGCTGATTTTGCTATGGGATTAACCTACCACTTTATCTTCCTGTGGCTTCCCTATTAGGGGAGTGCCCCAGATGGCAGATCGACTGCCTGCACCAGTGTTGCAGAGGCTGGGCTGAAGTTCCCGCTATTGGTTTGAATATTGATAAGTGTTGGCTGAGCTGTCTTATGTCCCCAGGTACACAGGCAGGAACTCCCTGGTGAGAAGTCTGAGGAGTATCCCCTGGAGAGCAAGCAGGCCTTACCCTAGCCTTGGGCTATCTATGCAGGGTGGAGCTCACCTAGCTGGGTGTGACCCAGGCGCAAATGCCCTAGGGCAATGGAAGTGCCCCATAAGTCCGCAATGGAGTGTGAGAGAGCAGGGCAGGAACAAGGGGGGTGAGAAAAATCAAAAAGTGAGACTAGACTGTGCAGGGGTACAGGGAAGCGAGGGAAGCAAAAGAAACTATGTAGCTGAGTCCCACTCCCTGCCTGTGGATCTACAAGGGCTTACTCCCTGCCCCAAGCCCCAGCGGTAGTTCGCAGCTGAGCCCCAAGAAGGGTCGCAAGAAAACTGCTGAGCCGCCCCCAGAGAAATGGGGGGACAGAGAGCAGAGATGTTAACAGACGACGCCGTGTAGCTGAAGCTTGATCCCTGCCCATGGAGCTGTGGGAGTTTGGGTTTATTCCCTGCTCAGACCACGCGGCACAGCTGCGGATGCAGCTGTGCCTTGAAAAAGCCCCTGCACAGCCCTCCAAGGCTGTGTGGGAATATAAAGCAGAGACGCAAACAGAAGCAACAATGTAGATGAACCCCGATCCCTGCCAGTGGAGCTGCAAGAGTCCTGTTCCTGCCCTGAGGCAGACAGGGAAAAACTGTGGCTGTGCTGAGACCAAGCCCTGCTACAGGCTCCAAATGGTCCCGGCTTGGGCAGATCCAGCAACTGGACTATGGTCGAGCCCCAGTCGGCTTCCACTGAGGTAAGCCAAAAGCCCTCAGCCCCTCAAAACCCCGTGGATCTGTGCCTACTTATCTTTATGATGCACCTCCTGCGATCCAGTGGCGTTGAATTTCACTCTGAGCAACTCTCCTGGGCTGGATTCTGCGGAGTCTCTCTGGTGTGTGTCACTCCATCGCCATCTTCCCGGAAGTCGACCGTGTGTTATGTTTTCAGTGAAAGTTTACAAAACCGATTAGATTTTCATTTAACAAATTCTCTACTTGTTTAGTGACATTAATTACTTTTTTCAATAAAAAGGAAAGCAGAAAATTTAAAAAGAACAAATGAAAACGTGTTAAGAGTAAAGACAAATGATAAGATGTTAATTTTTAACCTAATCATATCTGCAACAATACACTTTCTGATGTACTGACGGTGAGCAGGGTTTAATCCCATCCCTGGTGAATGGTCCCAGGGGATTTAATGGAGGCTTATTGTCTGTGGAATCTCTGCCAATGCATTTTGAGTTTTTATACTCATCTAAGGCTATAAATCTTAATGGGAGAAGAAAGCCTCATCTTTCTCCAAAGGAGTGACTGGTGAATTCCAACTGCTGACCTTGCAGTTAATAGCCCAACACATAACCCATTATGCCACCAGAAGAGAGATTTGTCTCTAGGTGCCTTCCAATGCAAGCACTACAATTATGCAAGGAGGATATTTTTTTCTGTACTGGAGCCAGGTCAAGTCAGAACCAGTGTGTCCATGGTTTGCAGCGAAGTCAGAGGAAGAAGAGGGTAGACTGTCTATACCTTCTCATAGCCCAGGGAAATGCTAGGCCTGGAAGGGGCCATGCTGGCCCAACCATATTCAGAAAATCTGCACACTAACCTCCCCGGCTCAAATAATTACCAGCACCATGTCTCTGAATATCACCTGAAAGCAAAATAGTGAAAGCACCATTTCCATTTCATAATACTTTTACTAAAAGTAAAGTTCAATTCAGTGATGTGAAGAAGCTGGAAAATTATCTTCTCATTTCTTTCTTTTTCTTTCCCTCTCTTTCCCCTTCTTCTCCACAGAACTGAGAGGCAGAAGGAATAAAGGCAGCATGGCACCAGCTGGAGGACACCGTGGGGTCAGGGTCACCATTTAACTCATGCTTCTCCAGTTTGGAGGGGCAACTGGATGTCCTCGTTTGTGAATTTGCTTATTAATCTTTTTGAGTTAACAAGGTCATGGTAAAAAAGGATTGTTGGTGTTTTTGTTAGGAACCTTCTAATCCAGTCCAACTCATAGTGACTCAATGCATCAGTGCAGAGCTCTCTAGACCAATGGTTCTCAACCTGTGGGACCCTTGCACAGGGTGACTGTAACAAAATTACAGTTATGAAGCAGCAATGAGAATATTTTTATGGTTGTGGAGGTCACCACAACATGAGGAACTGTATGAAAGGGTTGTGGCATTAGGAAGTTTGAGAACCACTGCTCTAGGCTTCTCTATGCTGTAATCTTTACAAGAATGAGTTGCCTGTTTTTTCTTCCAGGAACAGAGCAACTGGTGGGTTCAAACCTTCAACCTTTTGGATAGCAGCTGAGCACTTAACCATTGTGCCTCCAGGGCTCATTGATAAACTCTATTAGAGGGTCTTAACCATTGCAACCCCATGGATCCATTTGGCATTTAGGAAAGGCTATGGAACACCTGCCCACTCCCCAGAATAATATTTCCAAATACCTCCCATGAAATACAGAATCACAAAGGCACAAATTGTATTGAAATGCAGTGATAAAAATAAAAGACATTGGATTTGTGGCAAATATACATGTTAATAAATACATTAAATATGATCTGATGGTGGGTCTAATAAACCAAACCCACACCATTGAGTTGATCCTGACTCACTGTGACCCTATATAAAATTCCTCAGGCTAAATCTTTACAGGAGCAGATCATCTCACCTTACTCTCAGAGAACAACTGGTGCCTTTGAACTGCCAACCTTGAGGTGACCTGCCCAATGGCTCACCCACAGCGTCACCGTGAGTTCTACATAGTGAAGAGCATGAACTGTACTCAACGATGGCTGCAACGATTAGCATGGGGTGTGAAAGCATGTAGAATTTCTCTCAGTGGTAATCGCATGGCTATTCTGAACACAGCTGTGGACATGCTAAACTGCCCTGCAAGCTTAGGGAAACTAACTCAACCAGGATTGTCCCTCATCCAATTTGACATTGCTCCCCAGCCTGCTGGGGCTCAGTGGCTCAGTGTTAGGGTCCCTTGTCTAGATACCAGGGCTGGCATGGAGAAAGTCATTCCTCTGCAGCCTTCTAGTGTGTGGGGGAAGATATTAGTGTTAAGCCTTGGCAGGAAATTGCTGGATTTTCCTGGCAGCCACATTCTTAATAACCATTTACTGGATACTTATTATATTCTGAGGGTAAATTGGTGGTTTAGTTGTAGAATTCTCCTTTTCCATGTGGGAGATCTGGGTTTGAGTCCAAGACAATGCAACTCATGTGCATCCAACACTCATTTGTCAGGGGGATGCTTGGTTATTGCTGTGGTACTGAACTGATTTCTGTGTTGCTATGATACTGAAATGAGGAAGTTTGGTTGGGTGCAGCTATGAGACTGAACCTGTTTCTGTGATGTGTCCAGACTAAGATGAGCGATGAAGAAGAGCCTGGCATTCTACTTCTGAAAACCAGTTAACGAAAACCCCTGTGAATCACAATCTGATGCACAACCAAAGAGATGGTGCAGGTCCAGGGAGAATATTGCCCATGGAGTCACTGGGAGCTGGTTGTCACAGTGAGTTGGACTGGAGGCTGACTCAACAGCAGCTAACAACCATTGTGTTCCAGGCACTTGACTTGCTTTAAAAATCTAGCTCAGCCTTCTGGGACAGGGAAGTGATTAATCATGCCTACTTTATAGCACACCGTGAACCCTGATCAATGTCAGGCCCTGCTTGTGTTTTGTCCCTCCTTTTCCACATTCACATCACTTCCATTCCCCTCTTCAGACTAATACCCCCTGTTGGGTGCTTGGTGTGTGTGTGTGTCCTTATAGGCATACAGCCATGTGCACTAGACCATGCTGCTTGGTGAATGGGCTTTCAGCTTCCATGACTGGTACTGCAATATAAATCTCATTCAGTTTCTGACCTATTCAACTCCTTGCAATGTCATTAAGAATTATTGCCATGCTGCATATCAATTGCATGTGCTGCTGCGTGCCACTTGGTCATGAGCAATCATCATCTTTCTTTTGTTTCCTTCTTCAGTTGTCTGTTGATTGGCATCCAATTCGGCTCCAACTCTTCTCTACTGCAGGCATCAGTGTGGTGACCATTCTTGTAAAAATGCCCCAAGGGCCCTGTGAATTGGATAAAAAGCTTGGCATATATACAGAGGAATTATGCGTTGGGCTGCTAACCCCAAGGTGAGCTGTTTCAACCCACCAGCTATTCCATGGAGCAAAGAGAGGCTGTCTGCTGTCTAAGAATTTAGTTTTGTAAACCTAAAGCAGCAATTCTACTATGCCTTGTAGGGTTGCTAATGAGGAAGAATCAACTGGGGTTTTGTTTGTTTTTATACATCAAAAAGAGAGAGCTTTGATGGGGGAGATATTAAGTGCTTGGCTGCTAACCCAAAGGTCAGTAGTTTGAAGCCGTCTTCCACACATTGTGGGATAAAGGCATGGCTGTCTACTTCCCAATAGAAGCCTTGAAAACATCATAGCACCATTCAGCTTTGTTTGATAGGGTCATGAGGAATGAAAATCAACTCAGTGACTGTGCTTCTTTGGTTGTACGCCCAGGAGGGGCTCACTAGGTCCTAGGGTACATTCAGTGGGCTTTCACTAAGCTCTGCCAGATTGCTGTGCAGCAAACCTGCATCATTAGCAGTGTTTCTCTGCTTTCCCCGGATCTCCAATGACACTTGGTATGTTTGTCTTTCTAACTGTTGCCCGTTTGATGGTTTTAAAAGGTCAAGCACAATAAACTCATCTATCCCAGGCACTTTATGGTTCTGTAGCAGATTCTTAGGGTTGCCATGCCACATTCCTTTGACCCATCTCTGACACCATCTCACTGCCTTCCAGTCAATACTGACTCATAGCGATCCTGTGGGGCAGTGTACAATTGCCCCCTGCGAGTTTCAAACACTACAACTCTTTATTGGAGTAGAAAACCCCATCTTTCTTCCTTGGAGCTAGTAGTTTTGAACTGCTGACCTTGAAGTTAGCAAACCAACTTGTAACCACTGCACTTCCAGGGCTCCTCCTGATATCCATCATAGCAGTGGCGAACGGCTCTATGTAAGTGCAGGCTCCTGCTGAAATGGTGTCTTATCACAACCGTGCAGCACTCAGCTCTCCATGTCCTTCTGCCTCGAAGCCTTTTCAAAGGCATGGAAAGCCAAACCCAGGAAGGTAGGAGAGGTCACCTTACTAGGAGGAATGCTCAACACCACTACAGGCGAAGAAGAGCCCAGCCTCCTGTTTCTGGTAGGCAATTCTAGGACAGAACCCATGTTCCTCAGAAGTCCTGGGGGAATCAAGCCCCTGTATCCTACATTAAAAGCCTCAACACCCCGTTCCCATTGTGATTGCTTCTCCCCCTAACTCAGTCTTGCGTCCGCTTTCCTATTCCCACTCCCTGCCATCAGATCTCAAATAGACTCCCTGCACCCAGGCCTGAGGAATAAGCTCGGCATGCAAGGGCACTCAATCCAAGACACACACATTACTCTGAATCTCCAAAACAACCCTGTGGACTACGTGTGTAATCCCCAGTTCACAGATGAGAAATGGATTGAAAAACAGTGACACACCCAAGATCACACAGGCTAGGGTTCAAGTCTGTGTCTATCAGTTATTCTTTCATTCAAGTATGCCAGAGAAGACTGGGTCTTAACACTTGAGGAATCTTCTTGGAAGAATAAGGCAAACTACAGAAAACACAAAATGAATATCGCTTTTGTTCGTTTATCCATTTGCAAAAGACATAATACCTATAGTGTTAAGAATAATATTCAAAGTATCTATTACTACCCCCTCAAAGCTTACATACTAGTCACCAAACTCAAACAAATACAATGCTATCAAGGTGATTACAACTTATAGCCACCCCATATAGGGCTTCCAAGACTGTAAATCTTTACAGAAGCAGAGAGCTTCATTTTTCTCCCCCTGAGTGACTGGTGCATTTGAACTACTGACCTTGTGGTTAGCAGCCCATTGCTAAATGATTAGTTCCATAATCATTACGCTTACTTAACTCTACATTCTTTTAATTATTTCTCTATCAGTCCAAATTGCTTCTGGCTACATGGGAAAAAACAAACCGACTCTAGTGGTCTAATGACAAAAGCTTCATGTTTCTTATAATAACACCAAAAATACCAAACCAGTTGCCACTGAATTGATTCTGATTTACAGTTACCCCATATGATTCAGGGTAGAACTGTGCTCCATGAGGTTTTCAAGGGCGGAATTTTTAAATGTAGATTGCCAGGTTTTTCTTCCAAGGCATCTTTGGCTTAGCAGTGAATTGTGTTAACCCTTTGCAGCACACAGGGTTTTGTCTTATACAATAGTAAATCTTGAAATCGGTAGCCTAGGTCTGGCGTATTTGCTCAGGAACTCATCTTGCATATAGGAGAATGCATGCTTTTTGGTCTGCCAAACTCATGTAACCTATGTGACTCTCCCATCTTTCAATATTCTGACTAGGGAGCATGACAGCAGAAGAGCCAAGGACAAAAATGAAATGGGTTATGCCAGACAAGTGTTTTGCCTTAAACAACAACAAAAACTTTCTTGGGAATCCTACTCAGTGTCCTTCACCTACACATATTTGGCCCAAACTGGGTCAAATGCTCATGCATAGCTGCAAGGGAGCCTAGGAGTGAGCGATTTCAGTAGGTACATTATCACCCTAAACAAAATTGAGCTTCTATTAGTAATAAGAATGAGAAAAATGGATACTGTTGAGGCATATAGCAGGGTTGGGTAGAATTCTATTTTGTGTCTTAATTTATATTTTGAATGAACTCAGAAAAAGTCATAGAGAGTAGAACAAAGGGATGGATGTGCATCCAACCACCTCAACTACTCATTTCTTTTCATGCTCTCCCTCTAGCTTCCCTGAATAGTTCTTGGTTACACATTGGGCTGCTAATTGCACGGTCGGTATTTTGAAATCACCGGCTGCTCTTCGGGAGAAAGATGGGACTCTACTCTGTAAAGAGGTACAGTCTCAGAACCTCACAAGTACAATTTTACCCATGTCCTGTAGGGTCGATATGAGTTAGCATTGATTCAATGGCAGTGAGCTTGGTTTAGATAGATCTGTGGAATCTTAGGATGGAATAGTTTGAATACACAGAAAAAATTCAGTGGAATCATAACCCTCTAAATAATTACCCTCTAAAGCCACAAAGATCAACTGTGTCCAGCATGGTGACAGTTTAGCATATGCCATGGGGACAGTGCTCATATCCCAGTGTTGTTAATCAACAAAATCTCACGCACTGCCACTTATAGTGACCCTATGCACAATAGAATAAAAGCCTTTCTAGTCCTGTGACATCCTCACAATGGTCATATTTTAGCCTATTGTTACAGCCACTGTGTTGATCCATCTCATTCCGGGTTTACCTGTTTTTTGATGATGCTCTACCAAGCATTTTGTCCTTTTCTAGGGACTAATTTCTCCTGATACCATGTTCAAAGTATATGAAATGGAGCTTTACCATCCTCACTTCTAAAATACATTCTGGCTGAACTTCTTCCGGGACAGACCTCTTTGTTCTGCTGGGCATTCATGGTATATTCAATATTATTTGCAACATCATATTTGAAAGGCGTCATATTTTCTTCAGTCTTCCTTATTTATGGTCCATCTTTCACATGCATATGTCAAACATTACCATCAAGTCTATTCTTATTCATAGTGACCATATAGGGTTTCCAAGGCTGTAAATCTTTACAGGGTCAAATAGCTTCCTCTTTCTTCTGTGGAGCAGCAAGTGGGTTGAACCACCAACCTTGCTGTTAGTCATTCAACCCATACCAGACACTGAAATTAAGACTCCTTTCACATGCATCTAAGGTGATTAAAAATATCAAGGCTAAAAGCAGGCATAACTTGCTAATCCCCAGAGTAAAGCATTTGCCCTTTCACATTTTAAAGAGGTCTTTTACAACAGATTTTTCCTATGAAATACATTGATTTATTGACTGCTGCTTCTGTGAGTATTGATTGTGGGTCCAAGTAAAATAGAGTTTAGCTACATTTCTCTATTTATAATGATGTTGTGTGTTTATATTTGTCAAGTTGAGAAGACATTTGTATTCTTAGTGTTGAAGACTAATTTATACTGAAGGTGTACTATATGAGCTTTATCAGTAAGTACTTCAAGGCCTATTGACTTTCAGCCAGCAAGATTGGGTCATCTGCATAACACAGGTTGTTAATGATTCTTCCTCCAATCCAGATGCCTCAACTTCTTCATAGAGAGCAGCTTCTCAGATTATTTGAATAAGTATAGTGTGATAGATAGGTAGGTTTATGGTGCCAACCTGGCCAATAAGAACATGTGGGATTAATCAGTTTGCAGTTTGATTACTGGGCAAAGAGATAAATGGCTCAGCAAGCCACACCTATCTCTCAGTTGCTCTCTGGTGACCAGACCAGTGTATGGCTGCCTTACCTAGTTCTGCAGTTTGCTGCCTGGCTGTACTGCCATATTTACTGTTGCATGGCAGTGAGTTAAACTGAGTCCTCTGTACTGCTATGTGGACTAATTAGCTGTTATATTCCTTCGTGTTCTATCTATCTATCAAATCATAAATGTCCTGGTTTTGTTTCTCTAGAGAACCCTGTCTAACACATATGGTGAAAGGATATAACCACAACACACACTCTCCTGATTTTAAACCTCGCAGTATCCCCTTGTTCTATTCGAACCACTTCCTGTTGGTTTATGTACAGGTACCACAGGAGCACAATTAAATCTACGGGAATTCCCATTGTTCTCATATGTATTCATATGCTACCCAAAGTTTGTTATGATACATAGTAAAATCCTCTGCATAGTCAATAGTACATAAGTAAGCATTTTCCTTGTATCCTCTGCTTTCAGCCAAGGTCCATCTGAAATCAGCATTGATATACCTTGCCTCATGCCCTCTTTTAATACAGCCTGGATTTTTGGCAGCTTCCCGTTGACATATTGCTATAACTACTTTTAAAGTTATTGTCAATAAAACTGTACTTGCATGTCATATCAATGTTATTTTAAATTAATTTGCAGATTTTGTTGCGTCATATTTCTTTAGAATGGACACAAATATTAATCACTTCCAGTTGGTTGGCCAGATAGCTATCTTCCAAATTTCTTGACATGGACTATCACTGCATGAGCGTGTTGAAATATTTCCATTCCTATCCCTTCCTGGCTTTTCTCTAATGCTTACATTGCAGCTTCAACTTCCTCTTGGCCTTTTGAACTAGTAGAACCTCAACTAATTCTTGGGTACAGAGACTCTGTATACTCCTTCCATATTCTTTGGATTCTCCCTGCATCATTCAATAGTTTGATAAATAATCCTTCAACATTTTAATCCAAGGCTTGGATTTTTTCTTCTGTTCTTTCAATTTATGATATGCTGACTGTACTCATTCCTATTGCTCTCCTAATTCCAGGTCTTTACACGTTACAATATAATTCTTTACTTTATCTTCTCAAGCTGGCCTTTCAAATTTTTCTGTTCAACTCTTTTATTTCATCATTTCTTCCATTTGCTTTAGCTGCTTTATGTTACAGAGCAAGTTTCACAGTCTCCTCTCATATCCACTGTAGTATTTTCTTTCTTTACTGTATTATAATGATCTTTTTGAGGAGCCCCCAATAAAATGATTTATGATAAATAAATAAATAGTCCTAGATGACATGACAAAAAAAAAAAAAGATTGATGACCTTGATGCTATTTCACAAGTCTTCTGGTAGCTGATCATTAATGTTCAATATGTCCGAACCATTCTTGAGATAGGCTCTAAATTCAGGTGAGATATTGTGATAGGAATGTTTGGTGTCAATTTAGCTTGACCAGGATCTTCAGAAGGCGCAGGTCACAGTCTCCTTAGGGGTGTGACCTATTTCATAGCTATAAGTAGACTGTGGAGAATGGGCTCACTCTTTTTCTTCCTGAAGAAAAGACCCTGGACCCTACGTGTCTGGCTTCTTGGGATAGCAATCACCATGAGACCTGCTGACCCTAAGAGCTGTCTGTGGCCTGCCAACTGCCTGTTGACTTTGGATTCTCCAAACTCTGCCTCCACCAACCTGTGGTTTTCCTGGTTCTTGGACTATTCCTCCAACAGCTTCATGAGTCTGGAAGGGCCTCTAATTTGCATCTGATTTATGGCTGGAGTTGGACTGGAGTTTCTTGTTGTGTGGACTTCTTAATGTAAAATTCTTTATTGATATGAATTTCCTTCTTCTACATATATCAGTATCACTGGTTTGTTTCTCTAGAAACCCCTGCCGACCACAGATATAATATAGGCTGTATTTGGGCTCTTTTGCGTTCTTATTTTAATATTCTTCAGGTTTGACTTGAACTTGTATATTAGTAATTGATAGTCTGTTACATAGTTGGCCCCTGGTCTTATTTTGTCTCAATGATATTGAGCTTCTCTATCATGTCTTCCCACAGATTTAATCAATTCCATTCCTGTGTATTCCACATGTATATATGCCGCTCCTGTTGTTGAATAAAGGTGTTTGCAATGAGGAAGTTATTGCTCTTGCAGAAATCTTTCATGCATTCTTCAGCTTCTTTTCGATCCCCAAAGCCATAGTTTCTAATTACTCTTCCTTCCTTTTTGTTTCCATGTGTGCATTCCAATTGTCAGCAATTATGAATGCATTTTCAGTACATGTGTGATCAATTTCAGACTAAAGAAGTTGGTACAATTCTTCATTGGCTTTAGTGGTTTGTGAGAAAATTTGAATAATGGTTCTATTAACCGGCCTTCCTTGTGTATGAAGATAGATATTATTCTGTCACAGGCAGCATTGCACTTCAAGATAGATCTAGAAATGCTCTTTTTGAGGATGAAAGAGACATTCTTTTGAATTTGTCATTGTCAGCGTAGTCATTCTTATCATCATAAGATTCAAAGGGACCATTTCAACTCACCAATGCCTAGGATATTGATCTTTATAGGTCAGATTCCGTTTTTTATGATTTCCAATTTTCCTAGATTCTTATTTTGCACGTTTAATGTTTGAATTATAATCCATCAGCAAATGAAGGTGCCAGAAGCTTTAGTACACTTTGTTGCTAGATGCCTTCAAGTCAGTTCTGTCTCATAATAATGCCTACACAACAGAATGAAACATTGCCTGGTCCTGCCCCATACTAAAAAATTTTGTTATGTTTGAGCCCATTGTTGTAGGAATTGCCTCGATCCATTTGATCGGGTGTCTTCCTCTTTTTGCAACCCCTCCACTGTAATGTGTATGATGTCCTCCAGGGACTGGTTTGTCCTGATAACATCTGCAAAGTACATGAGATGAAGTCTCGCCATCCTATCTGCCAAGGAACATTTAGCTGCACTTCTTCTCAGACAGATTTGTTTGTTCTTCTCTCCACCCATGGTACTATCAGTATTTTTTGTCAGTACCTTAATTCAAATGCACCAGTTCTCCTTCAGTCGTTCTCATTCAATGTTCAAATTTCACATGCATAAGATGTGGTGGAAAATACCATGCCTTGGGCCAGGCGCAACTTAATCCTAAGTGAAATTCTTGATCTTCAGTACTTTAAAGTGGTTATGTGCAGTAGATTTGCCTAATGCAATATGTTATTTGGTTTCTTGATTGTTGTTTATGAGCATTAGTTGTGAATCTAAGCAAGACGAAATCCTTGATAACTTCAATATTTTCTCCATTTATTATGATGTTACCTACAGCTCCTGTTGTGAGGTTTTGAGTTATCATTAAGGTGGACTCTACTTTGAGGAAGCTCTCTTTCTCGGTGATATTTTGATTGTTTTGCAATCTGAGGGGCTCATTTTCTGGCATTATATCAGACAATATTTTACTGCTATGCAGAAAGTTTTCAAGGGTGAATCCCTCAGAAGTGGACTGATTGTTTTGTCGTCCTGTCAGTTCTTAGTCTGGAAGCTGTGTTGAAATCTGTTCACCATGGGTGATCCTGCCTGGTATTTGAAGTACTAGTGGACTAACTCCCAGCATCACAGCAAAGCACAAGCTACCACAGTGCAGCAAATTGACAGATGGGGCGGGGGAGGGGAGTTGTCATTGTTAGACACTGTTAATTTGGCTCTAACTCATAGCACCCACAGCCTGTTTCCTCACAGTTAATGTTGGAGACCGTTTTTGCAGCCAGTATGCCAATTCATCCCATTGAGGACCTTCTTCTTTTTTTCACCACTCCACTTTACCAAGTATGATATCCTTCTCTAGGGACTATGCTCAGCTGTTAACATGTCCAAAGTATGTGATATGAAGTCTTGCCATTCTCACGTCTAGGAAGCATTCTGGCTCTACTTCCGCCAATAAAGATTTGTTCCTTCTTCTGAAAGTCCATGGAATATTCAATATTCTTCACCAGCATCATAATTCAAAGACATCAACTTTTGTTTTACCTTTCATAATTATTGTCCATTTCCAAGTAAATATGAGGTGATTGAAAATGCCATAGTATGATAGTTATATAATTTTATGTCAGTTTGAAGATATGTAAAAGTGTAAGGTTGGTATCCAATCTGTCAATCACACCATAGCCTGATGGTGCCTATTTGTGGCCATGGCCTTCTCATAAGGAGGGCCCTGGGAAGCTCCCCTTCCTTTTGCATTCACCTGACTGCTTCCTGCCCACGTTGAGTGCTGCCAGAGTCTTGCCATGCTTCCATCGACCTTGGGTCCACACTTCATTGCAATCACTGGCCTTTGACATCCCTGCATTCTGCATCATTGCATGTAACTGCGTAAGTTGGAAAGGAACTTATGGGCTAGTGTTGGACTTATGGACTTGAGTTGGACTGGCCTGGGATATTTCCTTGAAATAGAAATACTATAGTGACTTCTTGATAGAAAACTATTTTTTGCACATGTGTGAGTGTCACTTGATTTGTGTCTCTAGTCAGCCTGGCTTACATCCAGTTCACTGCCATCAAGTTGATTCCAACCCTTAGCAACTCTATAGGACAGGGGAGAGATATCCCTGTGGGTTTCCAGTACTGGAACTTTGTATGGTTGCAGAACTGTTGATCTTGTGTTGAGCAACCCAACTGGGTTGGTTCTGACGCATTATGTTTGTAACCACTATACCACTAGGGTTCAGCTGTGCCTTATTCCTCAAAGTGACAACTTTTAACACTGGAAATTGGTCTTCAGCAAAATCTACCAGTGTACTCGGTCATATGACTTATTTTCTTTTTACACTGTTTTGATTGTCATGTGAGGGAAAATCTACAGAGTAAATTGATTTTCCTTACAATTCATGCAATGTTTTATGATATTGATTGCAATACCTACAATGCAATACTACTTTTCCTATTCCCTCCCTTTGTTTGCCGTTTCCATTGGTCTTTCGTTCCCATTCCCTCCTGCCTTCTGAGTAACTCCCTGACAAATGCTGGGCTCTGAATTGTACATCGTTGACAGGATAAGTCTCCTATTTGGGGGCTGAAAGTTGAGCCATGGAGGTGAGGTCAGGTGTCAAATGGGAATTCCACTAGTGCCTATCATATCCTAAGGTTAGTCTTCTTATTTTGAGTTCTACATTTTCCCCAGTTGATCCAGGGCCTACTACTGTGAGCACTTTCAGAGCAATCTGCAGTGAGAACCCTATGCTATCTTGGTCTTCTGGAGTCAGCGCTGTGGAGCCTGGGCTTCATGTGGTCAGTGAATCCCTTTCATCTTCTTTTGATGCTATCTGTGTAATTCTGTATTTTGAATTTCTCTTCAATTTTTTCAGCTAGTGAAATGCACATGCTTTTCATTTTTGCTGTCCTAATTCCAGGTCTTTGCACCTTTTAATATAATTCTTTATTCCATCTTTTTGAATTCCCCTTTGAAATTTTATGTTCAGCTTCTTTATTCAGCGTCTTTACTTCATCAATTATTTCTATATTTCTCTCTCTCTCTCTTTCGTACTTCATCATTTCTTACATTGGCTTCAGCTACTCCACATTCAAGGTGACATCCATTTAGTCTTTTCTTTAGTTTCTATCTTTTTAATTATCTTTGAATTTCTTTATTTATGATGTTCTTGATATTATTGCAGAACTCGTATCATCTCAGGTGATTTGTGTTCAATGTGTCAACTTTCTTCTTGAAGTATCCTCTAATTTAGATGAGATATACTCAAATTCATAATTTGACTCTTGGGGACTTGTTTTAATTTTATTTGAATTCGAGTTGAATTTGCCATTGATGGTTTGTTCCACATTTGGTCTCCAGTCTCGTGACTGATGATATTAAACTTCTTTATACCGTAAATACTTGAGTATAAGCCGAGTTTTTTTCAGCACATTTTTTATGCTGAAAAAGCACCCCAGCTTTGGGGGGTAAAATTAGTTGCCTTGGGTTATATTCGAGTATATATAGTAGTTTATTTCAACAGATGTAGTTGATTTAATTCCTGTGTATTTCTATCCAATATACATGATCCATGTCTATGGTTACTGTTTACATCACTGAAAAAGAAATGTTCAATCAATAAGCCATCCTTATTGGAAAATTCTATCATAAGATCTCCCATGTGGCTTCCATCCCCATGTCCATATTTTCTAACTAGTGATCCTCCTCCTTAGTTTCCAATTTTTGCATTCAAGTCATCAGTAATCTTGATTGCATGTTTCATCAATTTCAGACTGAAAAGGTTGGTAAAAATCCTCAATGGCTTTATTGTTAGCATTAGTGGTTGGTGTATAAATTTGAATAATAACTTTATTAATTATTCATCCTTGTAGGTGTAATATATCCTACACCTAACAATGGTGAACATTGGAATCAATGTTGAAACATTCTCTTTTTTAACATGAAAGTCATCCATTCCTTTCAAATTTGTTACTCTGGTATGTAAACCATATTATTATGACATTCAAAATGGCCAATACCAGTCTATTTCAGTTCAATAACACATAGAGTGTTTGATCTTTATGTGTTCCATTTTTTCATGGCTTCCAATTGTTCTAGATCCATATTTCATGCATCCCATCTTCTTGTTAGTGGTTATTGCAGTACTGCTGTTTCTTCTCATTTTGAGTCATTGCCACATCAACAAATATAGGTCCTGAAAACTTTATACCACTAAGGTCAACTCTACTTTGAGGAGACAGCTCTTCCCCAATTATATTTTGAGTGTCTTCCAACTTGAGGGGTTCATCATCCTGCACTATATGAAACAATATTCCACTGCTATCAATGTACTCCACAAACACCACTATTTTTTTCAGATGTAGATTGGCAGATTATTCTTTCTAGTGTATTTTGCTTGTAAGCTTTTCTGAAAATTTTCCACCACGGTTAACTATGCTTGTGTTTCAAATACCAGTGGTATATCTCACAAGTTATGATAGTGCAAGAACCTGACATGTCTGACAACTTGGCATGCTAGCCTAATTCCGAATGGCCAGCACATCTCTCTTCTTGCTTTCTCTAGTTTCTGTCGACCACTGTACCTGAGCATGCATGGCTTAGGAGGTTGTGGAATTAATTCTTGCTTCCTGGAATAACCCTTAACCAATGACCCATAGGAGTTGTTGGACAAATAGCCACACTCCCTCACATTCTGGGCAGAATAACTAGTGGATTTTCTACAGTGTCTCCAATAAGATTAACTTCCAGTTGCTCACAATTTTAAATTGTTTGATAATGTAGTTTTCATTGGCTGCCTTCTTTCCCTTTTCTATTTCCCATTTCCTTATTGATATCTCCCCCAAAATGGCTTAATTAAAACCTTTGTCTCAGGATCTAATCCTATGGGGAACCCAAACTCAATCACACAAGGCATTTGTCAAATCATGGACTTAGTGATTATATCTATTATATGTGTAGGTCATGGAAGAGGAGAATTCATACCATCACTTTGAATAGTCATTCGGAGTGCCAACCGGGTCCCCAGCATAGATCCTGGACATCAAAACTCACTGTTTCCTGTATCACAACACTTCCTTTTAGACTTCTGTCATTCAAAAAACTCAACAAATAGCTTGCTGTCTCACTTCAAATTTTGTAGTATGCAAATATGGCTATGTTTTCATTGTGTGTTTAGCCCTGGACAAATCATCTTTGACCAGGAAGGTGAAGTCATGTGGAAAAACAAACCTAAAACACTAGCAGCTGTGTGTTGTGGAAGAAAACCCTGTGGATGAAGTGCAATTTTTAGGGAACAGAGACCAGCAAGATAAACCAATAAGTGTCCACTGTTCTGATGTTAAGGAGAACCCTGGTGAGGCAGTAATTAAGCACTTAAGGGCTAATCAATCAGCAGTTCAAACCCACCATCTTCCACAAGGAAGAGTTACGATGTGGCAGTCTGACCCCCTTAAGATTTACATTTATTACCACTACCAACTGATCTGAGAGGGATAGCATTAGGGAATCCTGGATAGCATTCTAAACGAGCTCTAATGGCAGAGTGGACTCCTCATTGAGCTCCTAACCACAAAGTAAGTGGTTCTAACCTATTAGTTCCTCAATGTGAGAAATATGAGTTTGTCTGCTCTGGTAAAGATTTAAGCCTTGGAAAATGAAAGGGTGAAGTTCTATTCTATCTTTTAGGGTCTCTATGAGTCAGCTCCAACACAATGATAATGAGTTTGCTTTGGAATTTTGGGATAGAATAGGAGAAATATGTGCAACAAAGTTTAAACTTATTTTAAAAGTTCAGGGGTATTACTCAGAGAGAGATTCTTGGAACCCACAAGACTGTTGTCCTTAGGCACCTTCAGATCTGGAACTGAACTCACTCCCTTGGCTCAATCTTCAGCCAAACAAAAGGTAGATCTATAAGGTAAAAAGTAACACTAATCAACTATTTGAATCAAAAGGATATAATTTATTCAAAGATAAAGTTCAGAAGGGTCAGGAAAGAAGGGGGAATGGAATCAGGAAATACAAGGAGGAAGTGCGATAAGTGATATTACATTGAGCAAATTGCAGTCAATATCATGAAGCAAAATATGTGTGAACTGTCGAATGGAAAACGGATGTATTCTGTAAACCTTCACCCAACTCACAATAAAGAGATTTTTTTTTCAGCCTTGGAAACCCATGAGGCAATACTATTCTCTCCTATAGGGTACCCGTGAGTTGAAATCAACTCAGTGGCAATGGGATATTGATGCTGATACTTTCTGCCGATTCTAAAAAATAGGGTTATTAGCAATTATTGTGGAAATAGCATGAATGAGACTATGTAAATGGGGTTGGTTACAGATAAATTCTTGTAAATGTTAAAGGATAAGTGATTGAGGATGGACTTACCCAAAAAGAGAAAATTATTGCAAGATTTTGTTCAAGGGATAAAATAAAAATAGGCTTCCTGTGGGTAAGACTTAAGCCTATAGATATGGAATTTAAGGAACTGGTATTCCATGATGGTCACCTTCCCGACACAATCACTCAAGACAAAAGGTGGGTGTATAAACAAATGAGGTGAAGAAAGCTTATGGAGCCTAGCTATCAAAAGATAAAGAGTCTAGGGTTTTAAAGACTAGAAGGTTAACAAGTGGCCATCTAACTCAGAACCAATAAAGTGCACATGAAAGAAGCACACCAGCCTGTGTGATCACAAGATGTAGAAGGGATCAGGTATCAGGCATGAAAGAACAAAAAAATCATATCATTGTGAATGAGGGGGGTACATTTAAGGGATCCAAAATCTATCTGTAGGCAACTAGACAACCCCTTACAGAAGGGTCGCTGGGAGGAGATGAGCCAATCAGGATGCAGTGTAGCAATGATGAAACATATAACTTTCCTCTCGTTCCTAAATTCTACCGTGCCCACTATCATGATCCCAATTCTACCTTACAAACCTGGCTAGACCAGAAAATATACACTGGTTCACATAGGAACTGGAAACACAGGGTAACCAGGACAGATGACCCCTTCAGGACCAGTGCTGAGAGTAGCAATAACAGGAGGGTGGAGGAAAGGTGGGGTAGAAAGAGGGATCTGATTACAAGGATCTACATATAAGCTCCTCTATGAGGGAGGGACAACAAAAAGTGGGTGAAGGTAGATGTCGCACAGTGTAAGATAGGACAGAATAATAATTTATAAATTATCAAGTGTCCATGAGGGAGGGGGAGGGGGAAGGAGGGGAAATGAGGAGCTACTACCAAGGGCTCAAGTAGAAAGCAAATGTTTTGAGAATGATGATGGCAACAAATGTACACAGTGGATGTATGTATAGATTGTGATAAGAGTTGTAGGAGCCCCCAATAAAATGATTCTTATTAAAAACCTCAAAGAGCAAAACATACTATGGTTTATTGTACATCAATGATACTTCAATAAAATTACATAAAAGAGGGGAAAAAGAAATGGAACTTAAGGTAAAGAAAGTATTCCCTTTGAAGACCATATTGCAAATATATATTTAGGCAGGCGATTAGATAAAGACATTTTAAGTCTGGACTTCTATACCTGCCATCTGTCTGTTATGAAAAGTATAATTAGCAACTAGAATCTCTCATACAAAATCAACTCAATATGGTTTTCTGGTCTGACCTCCGTGGTGTTCTACTCTGCTTTGATGGAGCTCATCATATCATGACTCTATAACAAGATTGAGGAGTTATTTGCATTCTTATGTGGAAGGTAAATCTGTTTGGCCATTCTGTTAGACTAGTTCATCTTCTTTCCTACCATCCCATCTGCCATTTTAATTCAAAACAAGGAGAAAAGCATGTATGTTCCTTTTGAGGAAGGAGAATATTTCGGTGTGGAAGAAATTCTCTTCTAGACTGCAAGGTAAGTATTTACCCCCTCTAGCCCTGTTGGAGGAGGGGAAAAGGAAGAGAGACAAGGCAAAGAGAACAACATAGTTATTTCCATGCCTCCTTACTTGACCTGGGGATTGAGGGGAATATCAGTGACTATGGACCTGTTGTGCTCCCCATTTGGAAGCATGAAGAACAGAGGCTGCCAGGCAGAGCAGCTCTATGGAAGTCACTGAAGACAAACATATAGAGAGTGCCATCAAGTCTACTGTGATCCATGGAGACCTTATATGAAATGGAATGGAGTGCTGTCTGATCTTGCACCATTGTCACACATTCCTGAATGTTGAAGTCCATTGTTGCAGCGATTAGGTCAATCTGCCTCAATAAGGATCTTCCATGTCCCTCTATTTCATCAAATATGATGTCTTCCTCTAGCAATTGTCCACTGATAATGTGTCCAAAACACATTAGTCAGTCAGTGTTCTCTTGTGATCCATAAGGTTTTCTTTCAGTAATTTTTGAAAGTGGACTGGCAGGCCCCTCTTCCTTGTCTGTCTTAGTCTAGAAGCGTCACTGAAACCTGTCCACCATGGGCAATCCTGCTGGTATTTGAAATTCTGGGAACAGAGCTTCCAGCATCATAACAATACACAAACCATTATAGTACAACTAACTGACAGAGGAGTGGAGGATATTTATATATCTACATCTATATCTATATCTATATATATATAGATATATCCATATATATATATGGGGAGAGAGAGTAAAACTGGCAATGCAGTCTGATTTGGCAGTATTCTGATGATCTGCTGCTAACAGAAAGTATCCCCACAAATAACATCTTAAAGTAATGATAATATCAATTTTGCTCACAAATCTGCAATCTGGGCAGAGCTCAGTGAGGACACTAGTTTTGGCTTCATCAAGCATTAGCTGGGGTAGCGCAAAGGACAGAGGCTGCAGCTCTCTTAAGACTCACTCCCTCACACGACTGATACTTCTATTGGTTGGAGCTCAAGAAGAGCCCTATATGTGACATTTTCATTTGGCCTGGTCTTCCTTGCAACATCCTGACAGGGTCCCAATGGTGAACAACCCAATACGACCAGGTGGAAGTCACAGAGCAACACTCCTGCCATAGGCAAAAGACTGCCAAGATGCAAGGAAGAGGGAAAGCAGGCCCTGTTTCTGGAAAAGTGAACACAAACTCATCTTGTAACAAGAGAATGTGTGATGTGAAACATTAGGACAGTCATCTTTGAAGGACACAACCTGCAACAAGCCAAGATACAGAGACAGATTTCTACGAAAGCGAAAGGGCAGTACTTAGACTTAAAGATAAAGTCACAGACTTCATAGGACAAGAGCAATAGGGAGACAAGCAAAGGAAAGCTCTAGGACGCAAGCCTAACATGGCTAAAGATAGGGACAATGTCAGGACTGAACTGGAAGCAAGCAGACACCTGTGCAAGGCAGAACCTGTGAAGTTGTGAGTGCCTTCATAGCTAAGTCAAAGTACCTTGGGGCGTGAGAAGGGAAGGAACAGGAGAAGGAATTAATGGGTAGGTTTATGGAATTTGTAAGTCTGGGGACAGAGCATCAGGAATAGCTGGGTTCTGGCACTCAGTTGATACCATCAGAGTTTGAACCTTTTCCTTTCAGTGCTGTTTCCTTTTGAGTTTCATGCAGGCTTCCTGATGACAGCTGTAGTTTTATCTAGAAGCTCAGGAATTCTATTAGAGAGAGGCTCTTTTCCTTTCTAATCATTGGTGGTACTATCAGGTAAGCATTGGATTGCTAACTGCAAGGTTGGCAGTGCTACCCTACCAGCTACCTCATAGGGAAAAAGATGGAACTTTCTGCTCACATAAATATTTACAGTCTGAGAGACCCCACAGGGACCTTCTATGATTCAAAATGGACTCATTGGCAATGGGGCAATTGTTTCTGGGGCATTTTTTAGGGTTAGATATCATTAACCTAGTATGAGTCACATACTGAATCTGACCCAGTCCCTTTGGACAGAGGAAAGTCATGCCCTGACTAGCCAGGCCTGGAGCTGGCAGATTGGGTCATTGCCAGCAGAAGCATGGAGATTGAGCATGGTGGAAGAGTGATCCCAAAGATACAAGCCATGTGCTGTGCGTGGAAGAAGGGCAAATGAATGCTGCATTAATTAACCAGTCATTGACAAAATGAGGTTGCATAACAAATGGCTCCAAAACCAAGCAGTTCAACAAACAGCCCAACCCTTCCCCTCCCACACACACAGTTCTTAAAATTCAGGATCAGGGAGATTAACTGGAACTTGAACTTGGCACTTCAGGGCTTGGAAGAGATGACAGTGCATGTAAAGGCCTTGGGGCAGGAGAGATCTTGGTGTGACTGAAAGCCCAGAAGAAGACTACTTTGGGGGAGGTGAGATAATAGGAATGGAGTTTTCAGTGAGCATTTCCTTGAGAGCCTTCAAGCAAAAGCGATTTTTCTATATTCATGTTTTAGAAGTAGATCTCCACCCATTGGGTAAAGCTTTGGGTATTGGATTGGTGTCGGTTTACAGGGAAAAAATAAATGGGCTTGTTATGGATTAGGAGCCTGTGGTAGTCACCTAATCTTGTGTCAAGTTAAGGATTAGGAGTGTAGGCGTGGAGTCTAGGCTGCCAATCTGGAGATAGTCAGTGAGATTTTTATGTGGGCATAGCCTTCTCCTGAGAACTCTGAGAAATCTGGTACTTCCTCCTTGGAGGTGGAAGACACCTCTCTCTCTCTCTCTCTCTCTCTCTCTCTCTCTCTCTCTCTCTCTCTCTCTCTCTCTCTGCTACTCCTTGGGAGACATTGCAGAAGGCAAGCCAAATGGATGCGACCAGACCTCTGAAGCCAAAGAAGCCTCAGAGAGATCGCTGCCAGCACTGAGATGCTTACAATGCCACTGGATCCACAAGACTTTCCACCCATTGGCCTGTGATTACCTTGCATTCAGCATCACTGCACGTTTTATGGTTCTGAAAAGGAATTTATAGATTGGTATCAGACATATGGGCTAATATCAGACTTATGGATTTGATCTGCACTGGGCTGGGACGTTTGTTTAATGTACAATTACTGTTTGATATAAAACTCTCTCTCTGGATTTATAAGGTAGAATTAGACCAGAGCATGTACTCTGGTACAGACAGGAGCTGGAAACACAGGGAATACACGACAGATGATCCCTTCAGGACCAGTGCTGAGAGTGGCAATACCAGGAGGGTGGAGGGAAGGTGGGGTAGAAAGGGTGAAGCGATTACAAGGATCTACATAAAACCTCTGCCCTGGGGGACGGACAACAGAAAAGTGGGGGAAGTGAGATATTTGATGTGTAAGAGATGACAAAATAATTGATATATTATCAAGAATTTACGAGGGGGGGGAGGATGGAAGTGGGGAAATGAGGAGCTGATACCAAGGGCTCAAGTAGAAAGCAAATGTTTTGAGAATGCTGAGGGCAGCACATGTGCAACTGTACTTGACACACAATGGGTGGATGGATGGATGGATGGATGGATGGATGGATGGATGGATGGAATGACTGTGATAAGAGTTGTATGAGGCCCCAATAAAATTAACAAGGGTTCATAAGGAGGGGGGAGTGGGGAGAGAGGAGAAAAACGAGGAGCAGGTGCCAGATGCTTATGTGGAGAGCAAATGTTTTGACAATGATGAGGGAAATGAATGTATAAATGTGCTTTATAACGGATGGATGGATGGATTGTGATAAGAGTTGTATGAATCCCTAATATAATGATTAAATAATAGGGAAATTATTTTTAAAAACCACCAACTCTCTTTCATACACATGAGTCTCCCTCGAGTTTTCTCTAGCATACCCAGACTAATACACAGTTCGCCCCTGTCCTATAGGGCCGCTATGAGTTAGCATGGACTTGAGGGCAGTGGGTTTGTTAGGGCTTTGGAGTTCAGCAGGCCTTTGTTGGTGTGTTTGAGTCTATTTTTTGTAACTGTTGTGTGCAGGTCAGTGGCTCATCTTCCAGCACTCTATAGGACCATATTTTGTTGTGATCCATAAGGCTTTCATTTGTTAATATTTGGAAGTAGATCACCACGTCTTCCTTCCTAGTCTGCCTTAGGCTAGAGCAGTGGTTCTCAATCTGTGGGTTGTGACCCCTTTTGGGGTCCAGCGACCTTTTAACACGAGTCACCCGATTCATAGCAGTAGCAAAATTACAGTTATGAAGTAGCAAGGAAAATGATTTTATGGTTGGGGGTCACCACAACATGAGGAATTGTATTAAAGGAAGGTTGAGCACCACAGGGCTCGAGGTTCCACTGAAGCCTGCCCATCATTGCTGACGCTTCTGGGGTTTGTCATATCGGTGGCACGGCTTCCAATTTCACAGCAACACTCTAGCTACCACTGCACCACGAACTGATAGACAGGTGGTGGACTGTTCTTAAAAGCCACCTGATTTACGATGCTTTGTTTGGACAGCCCTGGAAAATGGATACAGAATCTAGTTTCATAGTCAATGCAAGACACACCTTGGGGCAGTAGGGATGGCATGAAGTGAATAGATTCAAAGTATATTTTAGGGAGAGGAAGGATGACAGTTAATGCCTGGGGGCTGTGCAAGAAGGAAGGAAGCAGAGACACCAATGATATTAAGTGCCTGAGTTAAGACAGGAATTTCCAGGGAAGCTGGTGGGTCATGATGGGAGAATTTCACACTCCCCAGGGACAGGGGGAGCATTGATTAGTTCATATGTCTGCGCATCTTCTCAGACAATAGAGGCTTTGTCATCCTCAAATGAAGCATGCAGTTGGAGCTCAGAGAGGGCATGCAGTGCAAATGAAGACTGGCTTGGTTGAGATGGGTGGACCAGGGCCACTAGTCAATTCTGAGGAGCTTCAGCAAACCTGCCCAGTGTCTCTTGGAGAGTCGGCATGTCTCATGGCCACAGAGGGCCTTTTAATGTTTCACCTCCCACTGCAGCAGCGAGAGGCTCTATCAGCTCATCTTGGAAAGGAAACATACTACCTGCCATCAGGTTCATTTCTTCAAAAAGGATGGAAGAATACAAATGAAAGACTACAGTTTGAAGGGGTCTTAGGCAGACTATCAGGCTCATTAAAGCTTCATTTATTAAAACTTCATTATTCAGAGACATTTTCCCAGTAGGATGTATGCTGGGGTGGGGGTGGGCATGAGGAAGAAGGCTTGGAGCAGGGTAGGGGAACAACCCCACACCCCCAAAAAATACCTTCCCACGAAGCAATTCCAGTGGGCACAGATTAGATAGAAGTTTCATCCTCTGGTCACTTGATGTTTGTCCCTCTCTTTTATTAGAATGCTCTTTCCACATTGCTCTGATGAAGCATCAAATTTGTATTAAAATGCAAGTCAGGAAGCATCATCCCCAACCAACCCTGTATATCAAAATGGTAGTACTCTCTCCGGGTACCCTGTGTTCAATTTGTCAACAAGCTGAAGCAGTTGAGCTGGGGCTCTGTGAGGCCCAGGAGCATGAGTTCATTAATATCTGACCCATAATGCCTTGCTGGGTTTATGCCAACAAAGCCCTGTCATTCCTTACCTTAGGATTTACTCACTCCTTGAAACAGGCATTTATTTACACACAGTTTGACCTCATGATGGTATTCAGCAGATGTGGATCTTACTTATTTGCATTGTTCTGTGACAGTTGCAAAATTCGTTAGTGGCTCAGGGATCAATCCTCTGTGGACTGCCCCGAAGCTAGATGAAGCAAGCGGGTTCTCGCTGATTCATCCTCCCTCCTTAGCAATGCTTGCTAGTCAGGATAACATAGTGCTCATTAAAGAAACTTCCTGTATCAGTTTAAATTTGTGACCTGGGTGGGAGGGATGGTTATGATCACAAGTGACAGAAACTGACGCTTGACTAACTTAGGGAAAAAGACCTAATGGTGGATAAATGGTGCGAAGACAAGAAAATGTGGCAAATGCCTGGGCAATCTCAGGGCTGTGAAGCAGGTACTAGCGAAACACTCCTCCTGCGGCCAAAGTGTGCCCTCTGTAGTACATTAAATCACATTCACACACACCCATTCATGTTCACATGGAATCTGAGGCTATGGCCTTACTTGGAGAGGAGGTCTTGGCAGATGTCCTTAGATAAGGATTTCAAGAGCTCCATCTTTCTGGGTTTAGATTTCAGATGGATGCTACATGCACTGATTGGTGTGTTCTTATAAGAAGAGGAGTGGGCACACAGAGACCCCGTGTGAAGACACTGGCAGAGATTGGATCACTGCATCTATAAGCCAAGAAATATCAAGGATTAGCAGCAGTGACCAGAAGCAGAGAGAGGCTACTTTGATTCTCCTTCAGAGCTCTCAGAAGGAATGAATCTTGCCCACACCTTAATTTTAACCCTTTGCCCTTCAGAAAAGTGAGAGAACAAATGCCTGCTGTTTAAGTCACTCGATTGGTAGCCATTTGTTACAGCTACCCAAAAGAATCATTATGGATTGATCTGTAGCCCCCTCAAAATATGTGAGAAATTTGAGCCTTTGTGGACATGATCCTGTTTGAAAAGAAGGGAGTTCTTTTGTAATATAAATGAGGCTGTATGGCCACGGGAGATCACCTCATAGAGGGGTTTAGAAGAGGAGATGGGTCAGTCAGAGGGGCGATGCTGGGAGAGTGGAGGGTGAGTGGGTTGGAAAGGGGGAACTGATTATGAGGATCCACATGTGACCTCCTCCCTGGGAGATGGACAGCAGAGAAGGCGGGGGAAGGGAGACTCGGGATAGGGCAAGATATGACAAAATAACAATGTATAAATTACCAAGGGTACATGAGGGACGGGGGAGCGGGGAGGGAGAGGGACAAAAAAAGAGGACCTGATGCAAAGGGCTTAAGTGGAGAGCAAATGCTTTGAGAATGATTGGGGCAGGGAATGGGCGGATGTGCTTTATACAATTGATGTATGTATATGTATGGATTGTGATAAGAGTTGTATGAGCCCCTAATAAAATGTTAAAAAAAAATGAGGCCATATGAGAATAGGCTTGAGCCTAAACCTAAACACTTCTGAGTTAAAGGCCAGGATAGACCCAGTAACACTCAGTACGGGGAGAAAGATAGCGAGGAATGCCAAGGAACTTTCTGGTATCCACAAAGAAGGACCCTGACCTAGAGTCGCACCCCAAATGTGAACCTGTAAGCTCAAAAGCAGGGGGAAAAGTGTTTTAAGGCTACTGACTTGTTGGATAATTTTTGGTTAAGGAGATTAAGACAGGAACTTAAGACATCCTCCAATCCTTCCTCTGGCTTCGTTCCATTTTTCTCACATTCAAGAGTCCTCCCAGAGGATTCAGTCAGGTGGTTGTTGTTGTTGTTATTGTTGTTGTTCAGTGTCATAGGGAGGGTTTGGATTCATTGTGACCATACATACAACATAATCATACACTGCCCAGTCCTGTACCATTCTCACAGTTGTTCTTAAGTTTCAGCCCATTGTTGCAGCCACTGTGTCAATCCCATTTGTTGAGGGCCTTCCTCTTTTTCATTGTCCCTCTACTTTCCAGAACACGATGTCCTGTTCCAGGGACTGATCTCTCCGGACAACATGTCAAAGTTAAGGCGAAGTCTCATTATCCTTGCCCTGAGGAAATTTTCTGGCTATACTTCATCCAAGTTAGATGGGTTTGTTCTTTTGGCAGTCCATGGTACATTCATTACTCTTTTACATCACTATTAATCAAATATATCTATTCTTCTTTGGTCTCCCTTATTCAGTGTTCAACTTTCACATGAATAAGAGACAGTTGAAAATACCATGGCCTGGGTCAACCCGCCCCAGTACTCAAAGTAATCTCTTGCTTTACAACACTTTAAAGAGGTCTCGTGTAGCAGATTTGACTAGTGAAATGTGTCATTTGTTCTCTTCTCTGCTGCTTCCATGAGAATTGATTGTGGATTCAAGCAAGACAAAATCCTTGACAATTTTGATCTTTCCTCCATTTATCATGATGTTATCAATAGGTCCAGTTGTGAGGGTCTGGGCTTTCTTTACCTTGAGTCATAATCCAAACTGAAGGCTTTAATCCTTCATCTTCATCAGCAAGCGAATCAAGTCCTTCTCATTTTCAGCAAAATTGTGTCATCTGTATAATGCAGGTTGTTAATAAGCCTTCCTCCAACCTGATGCTCCATCAGGCACTGCCCCTTAATGAGTTTAGGTCATGAAGGATAGTCCTCCATAGGTACATTGATTATTAACCTACCCCCCTCACATAATAAATTCAGAGAGAGAAAATTTCCCCAAAGCAATGGAAAGCTTACTAGAGAAGTGGAGGGTGCTCAAAGCCAAAGTTGACACAAACTGAAAATCAGTACTAGTTTTCAATACCTGAAGTCATCTAATAGTTCACTGCACTATCTAAGGAAAGGTGAGGAGAACTGGGGCAATTCCATTAAAAAAAGACAATGCAGGGTATATAAGTCCGTCATTCCTCTGGAGAAGAAAAACACATAGTTGGGTTGTAGAGCTTTGTTTGCTAATCAACCGAATGTAGTTGTAAGGCAGGGGTGTGTGTGCGCGAATGTGTGTGCGTGCGTGTCTGTGTGTGTGTGTTGAAGGGAGGGGCTTGCCATTCTATTTCATAGCCAGGAGAAAGATGATCCTCTTCCCATATCTTTTGCTCTGTGGCAAGTTACTGATCTACAAGGAACTTTTATTTGACAAGGACATTGCCGAGAAAAAACGGGAAGCTTGTGTTCACCTCTGCTGAGAGGTGGAGTCAAAGAGATGGGCTTTATGACAGACACCCCGATCGTGCAACCAAACTATGAAATGGCCTCATACATTCAACACACATTTGCTGCAACTCCCCAGTGTGCTGCCCAGATATTACCAAGCAGAGTGTTTTATGGGCAGCATTTTAGAGTTAAGCAGGCAGAGGGAGTGTCTTTGTGGGTGTTGTCTTTACCAGTCCTTGGATTGTTCTGGGACAGGCATGTCTTTTTACTCTAAAGTAACTGATCACGTATAAAGAAGGAGTCTCTTCAGTAAGACGGGTTAAACCAAACCCAACCTATGACAATCATCTCAATTGGAACACATAGCGACCCTATACAAATACCCGTAGGTTTTCCAAGTTTGTAACTCTTTTGGGGGGTCAACTACCATATCCTTCTCTTTCAGAACCACTACAGAGTTTACCGTTGTGTTAGCAGCTGAATGCTTGATCACTGTGCCCATTTTGTTTGCTGAGCCGCCCTCAAAACACTGAACAGGTTTTCTGGGTACCAAGTATGTCCACTTCTATATCTGGCATAGGGTCTTTTTCCCAAGTTGATAGGAGGTGCAAAGCAGTTACTAGGGGTTTGGCAGAGTCAGTATGGAAACTGGGAGGGTGTGTGAAATTTGAACCAGAGTAGAACAATTCCAAGACACTTCCTAGGGATTCCTGGCATATAATATGCAAATGATAGTCAAGATATATAACTGTGTCTCTGTTCTTGGTTCTGTCAGTACCTGGTGTGGCCACAAAGGAGAAACCTGGTCTCCTGCTATTTTGAGTATCTAGTGTGAATGACAGGAGATAAGTCACATGCTAATGAACCCTGGTGGTGTAGTAGTTAAGCACCATGGTGCCCGGCTATTAAAGGATATAGCGTCTGGGGTCTTAACGGCTGGAACATAAACAGGGGGCCATCTAGCTAAGAAACAACAAAGCCCACATGAAAAAAGGACACCAGCCTACCCCGACATGATCGCTGAAGACAAAGCGGGTGCATAAGCACATGCGAGCAGGTTTTCTTGATGTGCATTCACCCTTTACATACAACTGCCTTATACATACGTGTTTCTGTGGATTTGTTTCTCGAATGCACCCAGACTAACATAAGCAGCGTGGAACACATTTAAGAAGCCTAGACAAAATAAATAAATAAATAAATAAATAAATGAAAGAAGCCTAGACAAGGGCAGGGCAGGATATTCGGAGGGACTGGATCCAGAATTAGAGAGGAAGGAGCCCTGGTGGCAAAACGGGCTGCTAGCTCCCTGTCCCAAGGAGGACAATGAGACTGCTGGCTCCCATGAAGATTTACAGTCTTGAACACTCCATATAGGGTCACTGTGGTTGGAATCCACTGGACGGCAGTGACCTTTTGGGATTGAAGGTGGAAGCCACCAATGACTTCCTGCCATTGAGCCAAGGAGCCTCCGGAGAGTGTGTGAACTTCTGGAATGCAGTGAACAACGTCTGCACATCTGCTTTTCGTGCTGCCCAAGTCATGCCCTTGGCCTTTGCTTAAACATATTCATCCAGAAGTGAACCATCACAGCTGCTCCCTCGGGAAGCTGGGGGCTGAGCTCTCTGGTTCCACTCTGTCAGCATTTCTGGTCCGGGTACCTCCCCTCTGCCCCGGCACAGGCAATGTGCTTTTGGAAGCAGTGCTCCTTGGGTAGTGGGTGTGATTTGCCTCCTCTGGCCTAACATGATGAATGCTGAGAGGGGGTGGATGCTAGGGGGTTAAACTCCCTGAACTTTACCTAGCCCAGGGGAAAGCTTATTATTTAAAGTAAGTTTTAGACAGAATCTTTAGAAAGATAAATTGTTAACTTTATATACACAATTATTCCCCAACACATAGGCTCAATCTCATAGGCTGTGGATGACTTTGAGCAGGTGCTCAGTCACAATGGGTTTCTATCAGGATTGAGAGTTCAGCTCTCTCAACTCTCCAACTGGTTATTAGCACCATAGTCTCATTTCTATTTATGTATTTACTTTGTTTTTAGGGGGAAAAGACTCCCAATTCAACTATATTTTATTAGGAACTCCTTTGCTAAGTTTTACACAAGAAAAAGGCACAAACTGCTGTTCTGGATGAAGGAGAGCATCCGCATGAGGCCACAATGGTGTCGGAAGGACCCACAGCCACAGTTACTTAAATAAAATGACACCCATTCTGTCTTGCTGACTCTGACTCATAGTGACTCTGCGTAGGGATCCTGAAGTTGTTACCTTTACAGGAAGCAATAACCTCATCTTTTTCCTGTGGGATGTCTAGTGGCTTCGAACCAGTTACCTTGCTCTTAATAGTCCAACACTATCCAGCATTACCACCTGGGCTCCTGAAAACTTAAATAAGACATAGAAAACAAACAACTTTTTCACAAAATTGTGACTGAAGACAGATCAATTCATGGGGTTTCAGGGGGCCTGTGAAAGCATGAGCGGGACCTTCATTGGGATGTGCACACTACCGTATATCATTGAGTCTGGCCCAGGGAGTGGACGCAAGCACACTGCCTGAGGGACAAGCTTTCCACTGCCAGTCAGCAGTAGGTAAGAACCCAATGGCGGCTGAATCTGTGGCCCCTCAAAATGGATGTAGGGTCTCCACATAGACTCTCACTGTGAGCCACAGCCTATTGCTCAAAATTTAAGCTCAAATACGACTTAAACGCCAAGCATTCTGTTTCCTTAAAATAGGGTACTGCCAGGATCAGCTAGAAGTCTGCAGGACCTATCAGATCTCAACGCCGATCTCAAATCACTTCACATGATCCATTCTACCAGTCATGTCAAGGACAACTAGCGGTCTCCATGAGCGAGCCCAAATCGCCTCCTCACTTACCTATTCCAGAGGCTGTGCCTGTATAACCTATCGACTAACACATTCCCATATGCCGTGGTTATGAAACCAACCATCATGCTGGAATAAGGACCAATCACGATTCAAGGGTCAGGGTCAATGGGAAAGCAAAATAGGGGCTGAGGGGAGGCAAGAGGGGTCCCTTCACTCAATCCCTAAACCTGATCCAATGTCACTAGACTGGGGTCTTCCTCACATCTCAAGGGCACCGGATTCATGATTGAAGTGAATTGTGCTTATTCATTCATTGTTCTGCTTGCTGTCCTGCTGTGCTGCATCCTCTTCTTGCTTTTTTGTGCATGGCTCCCTCTGTTGTGGTGACAAATGGCTTCAGAGGGATTTGACATAGGGAGAAAGCCCACCCGCATCAACTGTCACCAGAAGCAGACACTAAGTCCATTTCTCTCACCTCACAGAACTATGCACACCAGACACTGGTAGGGCTGCCTGGGAGGGGAACACTTAGTGCAGTGGTTCTCAACCTGTGGGTTGCAACCGCTTTGGGAGTCATATGACCCTTTCACAGGGCTCACCCAATTCATAACTGTAGCAAAATTACAGTGATGAAGTAGCAAGAAAATCATTTAATGGTTGGGGGAGGGGGCATCACCACAACAAGAGGACCTGTATTAGGAAGGTTGAGAACCACTGCCCGAGTGTGTTTAGGACTTTGCTGCCCTCAAGATCATCAGACATTCCTGAAGGCAGAGCCACTGCAGGAAGCCCTTCTGGGAAATGCCCTGGAAACAGGTCTCAACCAACTCCACCCTCACCCTACGAGATCCTAATCATAGGACGCATGGAAATGCTCCCTGCCACTTCGAAGACTGTAAGTCCATGGGAGCAGAAAGCCTCCTCTTTCTCCCTTGGAGTGGTGGCTGGTGAGTTCAAACTGCTCACTTTCTGGCTAACATAACCCACAGACCAGCTCCCCCTGAGCTCAGTTTGGTTTGCCGCAGGGCAGACATTGTTTAGAACCTTCTGAAATAGCTATGCACATGTGCAGGATGGGGGGATTTCGCACAAGATGCAGTTTTCCACCCTCTCTTGGTAAAAATAATTTTTGCAAAAGGCTTGTATTCTCTTCTGGATCTGAGTAGCAGCTACTCTCATGAAGTCATAGCACATACATTCATGCTACAGTCCTCCCAACTCCCTAATGTCTTACGCTGAGTCTGCTCCATGCTTTTCTGTGTCCTACATGGCAGCTGTAGGCACCCAAGGCATGGGCTCTGCAGCCTGGGTCCAAATCTCTCCTTCCCACTTCCTCACTGTGTGGTCCTAGGCTCATGACTTTATCATCCTGTGCCACTGATTTTTCATCTGTAAAATGAGGCCAGAATAGAGTCCACACATAGGCTTGTTAAGTGGAATAATTAAATTATTATACACAAAAAGCTTAGAACGGTGCTTGGCATCTTGCAAATACTATTAGGTGGTTTAGCATAGGGACTGGGTCATCCATTACATATGCTCAGGTTCAAACTTCCGGCCAGGAAGGGGTGGTACACATAGGTGGGCATTACACCTGGATTGGCCCATCTGGGCCAGGTTAATTCAATCCAGCCATTGGGGTTGACCATGACCGTCAACCATGCCTCCCTATGGAGGAATTGAAAAGGCAGGATCTTGCCCGCTCCGATGTCTCCCTTCGCCCACTTTTCTGTTGTCCGTCCCCCAGGGAGGAGGTCACATGTAGATACTTGTAATCAGTTCCCACTTTCCAATCCACCCTCCCACAACCCTCTCAGTATCACCACTCACAATTTACCAAAGTTTCTTGATGGATGGGGTAGCGGAGAGGGAGGGGAAAAATGAGGACTTGATGCCAGGGGCTTAAGTGGAGAGCAAATGTTTTGAGAATAACGAGGGCAATGAATGTACAAATGTGCTTTACACAATTGATGTATATATGGATTGTGATAAGAGTTGTATGAGCCCCTAATAAAACGATTTTTTAAAAAAGAAAAAAGGCAGGATCCTGGAGCCCCCTGAGTGACTTTCGCTCCAGCAGCTTCTAGGTAGGCTGTGCCCCGTGAGGGGCCCTGAGGTGCCTGTGTAAACCTGAAACTTCTTCTCTCAAAAAACTCACTTAGATCACAATCCAGGCTTCGAAGTGAATTCTTTCTCGCGCGAAGCCAAGGCCTGAGGTATATCTCTCCCAGGAGAGATCTAACAATAGTATCTCTTATTATAGCATTAGGAGCCCAGGTGGTGTAGTGGACTGTGCATTAAGCTGCTAATCGCAAGGTCGGGGGTTTGAACTGACTAGCCCGTCCGTGGGAAAATATGCGGTTGTCTATTTCTGTAAGGCAGTGGTTCTCAACCTTCATAATGCCCCCACCCTTTAATACAGTTCATGTTGTGGTCACCTGCAACCATAAAATTATTTTCATTGCTACTTCATAACTGTAATTTTGCTATTGTTATGAATTGGTTGACCCCTGTGAGAGGGTTATTTGTTCCCCAGAGGGGTCGCGACCACAGGGTGAGTACCACTACTGTAAGGATTTAAAGTCTCAAAACCCCAAAGGAGCAGTTCTTTGTCCTATTGGGCCGGTATGAGTGGGAGTCATTAAAATGGTAGTTAGGTTTTTTTCTGCATCAGTATCAGATTCTGGTGGCAATCAGTCATCCTGCATTGTGGTCTGGTTTGAACTCTGGTAGATCTGTGGGAAATGACTGCCCTGGTTTGAGGTGAGGGCCACGGTGCTTCAGTGGTAGATCTCTCATCGTCTTTCACCGGGAAGTCCCGGGTTCGATTTGCAGCCAATGTGTCCAAGACTGTCAGTGAAAGTTTGTGTGTTGCTATGACACTGAGCAGGCTTCAGTGATGTTTCCAGACTGAAATAGAAGAAGGACGAAAGACCTGATTATCTCCATCCACACATCGACCTATAGCCCGCCACGGTTGGCTTCCCCTGCCAGCCCTGGTGATAGCACAGACTGGCATAGTTTGCTCCGCTTCCCATGAGGTGCCCATGAGAAGCTGACTCGACAACCACGGTCAAGATCAACAGCTTGAACTCCTTTCTGGGTCTACAGAAACAAGGACAACCTTCTGAAATGAGGTCGCATTGCTATTTGGGACTGGGAGAATGCCTTTGTGACAAGGATTGTGCTCTGGATCCCAAAGGCGACTTTTAAACACAGCCACATTGCAACTCCGGAAATTGCCATAGTAGAAGCCAGGTTTAAAAAAAAAAAAAGTTCTACTGACTTGCTCAAAGGAGGCCAGAGGTGGATGGGGCTGGGGTGGGGTGGGGTGGGAGACTCCTCTAAAAATGAACGAATTTGTTTCCTTACATATTTGTCATGTCTTTTGTTCCTGAAAGATAGTGGGTGGAAAAGCAGACGAGAGGAGGAAACAGCGACTGACAGTCATCTTGTTGGTGTTCCCACAGCATCCCCTCCTTAGGCATTTGCTGCCATCTCATCCAACTCCACTCAGTATATTTTCTCCCAGCAATGATGCAGAAATGTCTGTGTACTCCAGTTTTACTGTAGTCGAGCAGCGTTTACGGGTTTGACTTTCAACGCAGCATGGCAGGATGTCTAGAAGCAATTATAACCAGCACCTGCTCTGTCTGTGCGGTGGGCAGGCAGTGACGGATCCCCAGCTTCCGGAACACTAGTGCCCCCTCCCAGCTCAGGATAATGACGGTGACACTCGGCCTCCTTGTTGTCTGGGGGAGCTCTAGGAGCTCTCCTCTGAAACCTCATATTATTGGCATTTCTTTGAGTGAACACATCAAATTAGTTACTGTAAAGGAAGGCGTAGGAGATGATTATTGGTGACAATACAAGCCTCAACCACCTCCAGAGAGCATGTCTCCTAAGTGCAAAGTATGGAGAGGGAGGAAACAATTGACCACAAATGGAATAGGCTCTAAATCTTGCCACACAATGTATGTGCGTGGTCACTGAGGCGCCAACATTATGGCTGGAGGACGGATATGGTTTGTGCAGCCGTGATTGCCATCCAGAACGTGCCGTGCTATTGTGAAAAATGATTTTTTATTCTGAGCAAATCTCTGCTTCCACTTGCTTTAATGCTTCGCCAGAGAGCCGGGGACTCTGGGAGGGGTGGGGACGCACAGGGCTGGGCTGACCTCAGGAACTCATGTGTAAAGTGCTTTTTCTCACTTGGAAGCAGGCTGGGTTCACAGCTGTTCTTTCTGGTAAAGCTTGTTTCTGAACCTTGCCACGTCTGAGTCCGAAGAGGGAAATGAAGGTGACAAATGCTGCGAGGAGCCCTGTGCACATCTTGGCTATGGTCCTGCTTAAGTCTGTTTCATTTGAATCCCAGTTTTACCTTTCCTCCTTTCTGGGTTCCGAAGCATCAGATGGGTGCCAAACGCTTCCACGGACAACACTAAAGCTGAACAAGGTGGAGGCAGATGAAGAGCAATGGGAGGTTGGTGTTTGGGAGACTGAATACTTGGGCTTCCTAGGCCAGGCCAGCTGGTGGTTAGAGCCCTGTTTCAGATTCCACTGAAATCTCCTAGTGTCCAAGGACCAAGCGGCTCCTAAGTCCAGAATTTCTGTTACATGTCTCACCAAGGAGAAGCTGGGCCAAAATGCATTGAAGAATAAAGCAGGAGCTTGGCTTGTGAATCCACTCTATGATTCTGAAATTTCAAAGGCTCCGTGCACAGACATTTCAACAGTGAAAGCATAGCAGGGAAAATCAAAGACTTGGGCTTCCTCCTTGCCCCTCTTTTAGGGCTTTTATGGTTTTTCAATGCGCCTCCCAGAGCCGATTGTTGTATAGGTCATGTTTAAAAATGTCGTAGTTCTGAGGAACTTGCTGTTCTGCTTTCTTTGGCAAGGAGACCCGGTTTCTTGTCTTGTGGCCAAACACAGAGCACAGATGTCTGTGGGCCCCCTCCCTTTCCCCTGACCTTTGCTCTCTTCTCTGGATACCCTACTGACCTGTTCTCCCTTACAAGACCTGAACTGCTCACACACTTCGTTAAATTCTCATCCTAGCGAGAAGCATCTGAGCATCTTATTAGAGCCTGTATGCGTTCTGTTCTGGATGCCTATTTGTGTAACTTCAGGTCTCTGGCATGGAAACGTCCCATGCCCACAGACCCACACAGGTAATATAAACTCCAACAATAGTTTAAGGTTTAAGGTGGTCACAGGGAACACTGGGGCCCGTGTCTCCTGGTGAACCACACAGGCTGTCTAAAGGTGCTAGTTCCATCTCAATGTAGCCATGCAGGAATGTAGACCGGTTAGGTAGCAAGACAAGGGGTTGTTCCTCTCCATGCTTAGGGGGCCCCCTACGGGAGGTTGGAAGCCAATGCGGGCTAAGCCCAAGCCAGGAGAGCTTAATTGACGCCTCCTGGCTGAAAGCCCTTAAAAGGCTGGAATCTGGAGACCACCGCCCCTTCCCTTCAGCTGCTTCTCTGTCTTCCACTCAGCAGGGCTGGGTGTGCAGTGTCATGAGGGTGCCCATGTTCAGTTTAGTGTAACGCCGGAACCTTCTTCTCTCGTGTATATAAACCCACTCGGATTACCAACCAGGCTTTGGTGTGAATTTCTTTCCAGTGTGTAGCCACGGACCGAGACATTTCCCACCCGAGAAACCTAACAGACCCAGACTTACAATAAACCCATATTTTTATTTATAAGGCAAGAGGTGACCAGGTCTAGACAATAATGGTGAAGAGGGCCCTGGGTTTGAGAAAGATTCTGAAGTAGAATCCATAACCCTTAGAAATGTATTGGCCTTAGGGGAGGGGCAAAGAGGGCTGGATTGAGAAAGTCTCTGGCATCCAGTTCTGACTTGACTTCTGGATCCTGAATCCTTCAGGGCCATGACCTTGCCCTCCACCCAGACCTTCCAATAGCCATCTTCTCAGAGCCTTGTTAAGTTCTCATAATACATTACACCTGCCATCCTGTGAGCAGCTACCAAACCCAGGCACTTTTTTCAAAGACAAGCTCGCTCTCTCTACCCCTAAGAGCAGGTAGTTTGGGGATGATGGATATGAGATACCACAGAAGACAAATCTGTTATCTTCCATGGTGCACAAAACATGCTGTCACAACCAGGACTCGTGACAATCCCTCAGTTTCCTAAATTGCTTCACTGCTACTGTTTAATTAAGCCTCATTAGATTGTCATATATTGATAAGAGGGATGACCCTGAACTAGATGCATAAATTAATGCTTTCCTCATCCTGTGCTTTTATATGAATGTGTTAATTATTTTTGTCATAAGGGAGAATAATGGAGGGATGGAGCAATATCAAACAGAGTTTGACAAAGTGTTGGTGTTTGCTGCGGCAAACATGCTGCGTGTCAGATACAATCTGTCACCCAGTGAGTCTGCAATTAACACCAAGGGACAAAGGTAGGATTCCCTGTAATAAATAGCCTTCCTCCCAGATGCTAATGGGGACCCAGCAGGACCCAATGTTGTGTTGTCGCAGTTGTACACGGGCCCTTAGAGGAGACAGAGCTGGTGTTTGAAACGAGTCTTGTTTGCCCCCAGTTGGAACTCATCCACCCCAGGACGGTCCTATCCACTGCTAGGGACTCGCAGCTCCCCCTCCACAGGATGCAGCCAGCTCTCCAGCTCCCAGATGCTCTCCCGTACGCAGGGCCTGGTGCAGAACGTGGGGTGAGCAGTGGGCACTGGGAAACCTGGGATCCCATCCAACCTGGCCCATGACGTGCACAGTCCCACCTTGCAGGCCTCCTGGAGCGTGGCCTCTTTCCTCCTACAGTTGGCCCTCAGATCGCCCCAGAGCTGCTGCAGTTCCTGTAGCCTCGCCTGGAAAGTCTCTGAGGCCCAGTGGCCCCCCTGCAGGCCCCTCTGTCCCTCCTGCAGCCACAGTGGGCACACAGACCTCCTCCAGCCACCAGCCTTGTGGCTGTAGGTTCTGGGCACTAGCTTGTAAGCTTCGTGCCCCCCTCTATATAATAGGTTATTTTGTTTCAAGGAGAGAAACCATATACAGTCCTGAGTGGGGCCCATCTTTTGTAGATGGGAATAGAGACACTTAAAAAAGAAGGGAAAAAAGGATTGACCTCCAGTCCCTTCACCGGCAGGGACAAATGCTCTGGTCTCACTGTGTCCCCTAAAAACATCATGTCAAAACGTTTTCTTTTAAATTATGGACATCACTGCATAATAGTTACGACAGCCAAAGGTGGAAGCCGCCTTTGAGTCCGTGGACAGATGGATGGACCAAGTCAGTGAGTTCGAGTTTTAGAACGGGGTTGTGTCCTTTCATTAAAATAGGGGGAAAGGAAAACAAAAGGATGAATACAAGGAAGAAAAGGGTAGTGGGGTCATGGGGCATTAATCCACCCAAGGGGAGGGTATTGTTTATATCTCCACAGGGAAAGTGGGACCAGACTTCAACCCAGTGTCACAAGGTTTGAATGCAATATCCCGGCGTGGAGGAGGGAACCAGTGGAGAGGTCTGGGAGGCTGGCCCCAGCACCATAAATTAAGTGGATTCCTGCCCCTCCCCCGAAAAGAATTTGTTCCAAAGGACGACATTGACTCTGAAGCTATGGGAGATGGACATATTTGATCAGAGCACACGGGAGCAGATGAAGGGGCAGGAGGAGAGAGTGGAGCACAGCCTGGCCCACCAGGCCGTGATGATGATGTTCCTGAGTAGAGCAGCCAGTCCACAGAGAGAACAACATGGCTGGCCCTACTATGAGACATGATGCCCCTCAGTGACTAAGGGCGATACAGGGGACAGCACCGGAGACACAGTGTGGGAATTACACCTGACCTGATCCCACCACACCAAGGCAAATCACTGGGGGAGGGCATCGGAACAGCAAGGGAATGGAGTGGCAAGGTCCCCAGGGAATGCTGAAAGTGGACTTTGGGGCCAGGGCGTGGTGCCCCAACAGACTGGACTGGAAAACGCTCCTAAGGGCCAGCAAGCGATCCCTGAACTAACTACAAGCTTTTCTCTTGTGAACTGTTTTGTTCTTTTTCAGTGGTTTGTTTTTGTTGTTTTGTTGTCTGGTTGTATACTGTTGCTTTGTTTTCCTCTGTCTAGTTTTCGTGCATGTTAGTGACTCCACAGGTCTGTCTGAATAGGACAGGCTGGATGAACTATCTGGAGGAAAGACAACGGGACCGACAGTTCCGGGGGAACTTGGGGTGGGGGGGTAGGGGGGGGAAGTGGTGTTGGCAAACCCAGGGACAAGGGAAAAACATGGGACCCCAAATGGTGGAGAAGGGTGAGTGGCGGGCCTGGTGGGAAGTGATCAAGGGTAAGGTTGCTTAGAGAAGAGGTATACTCTAGCCCAGGTGATGATGAAGCATGGTAGTAGGGCAGGAGGAAGGTCGGGGGAGATGGAGGAAAGAGTTAGGAGTCAAAGGGCATTCATGGAGGTCTAGACAAAGACATGTACATGAATATATATATAGGATAATGGGGAAATAGATCTATGTGTCTATAATTATAGGTCAAGTATTGGGGTGGCGGAAGGACCTTGGGCCTCTACTCAAACACTCCCTCAATGCATGAATACCTTCTTTTATTAAATTGGAACTCTATGATGCTCACTCTCCCGACACAACGGCTGGAGCCAAAGTGGGTGAACAAGTAAATGTGGTGAAGAAAGCTGATGGTGCCCGGCTATCAAAAGAGATAGTGACTGGGGTCTTAAAGGCTTGAAGATAAACAAGCAGCCATCTAGCTCAGAAGCAACAAAGTCCACATGGAAGAACACACCAGCCTGTGTGATCTAGTGGTCCCAAAGGGATCAGTTACCAGGCATCAAAGAACAAAAAATCATATCATTGACTGCACACCTCCATGATAGGATAGCTGAAGACAAATGGGTGCATAAGCAAATGTGGTGAAGAAAGCTGATGGTGCCCGGCTATCAAAAGAGATAGTGTCTGGGGTCTTAAAGGCTTGAAGGTGAACAAGCGGCCATCTAGCTCAGAAGCAGAAAAGCCCACATGGAAGAAGCACACCGGCCAGTGCGATCACGAGGTGCCCAAGGGACCAGGTATAAGGCATCATGCACAAAAAAAAAAGATATAAGTGTGTGTATGTATGTGTATATATGTGTATATGTATATATGTATGTGTATATATGTATATATATATATCATATTAAATGAAGGGGGAAGTGCAGAGTGGAGACCCAAGGCCCAAGTGTCGGCCAATGAAGATCCCCTCATAGAGGTGTTTATGAGAGGAGATGGGTTAATTAGGGTGTGAGGTAGTATCGATGAAGAACACAGCTTTCCCCCAGATCCTGGATGCTTCCTCCCCCCAACTACCATGATCCGAATTCTACCTTGCAGGGCTGGATAGGACAGAGGCTGTACACTGGTGCATATGAGGCTTGGAGGTACAGGGAATCCAGGGTGGATGATACCTTCAGGACCAAGGGTGTGAGGAACGATGCTGGGAGAGTGGAGTGTGAGTGGGTTGGAAAGGGGGAACTGATTACAAGGATCCACATGTGACCTCTTCCCTGGGAGAGGGACAGCAGAGAAGGGGGGAAGGGAGACTCCAGATAGGGCAAGATATGACAAAATAACGATGTATAAATTACCAAGGGCATATGAGGGAGGGGGGAATGGGGAGGGAGGGGGGAAAAAAGAGAGGACCTGATACAAGGGGCTTAAGTGGAGAGCAAATGCCTTGAGAATGATTGGGGCAGGGAATGTATGGATGTGCTTTATACAATTGATGTATGTATATGTATGGATTGTGGTAAGAGTTGTTTGAGTCCCTAATAAAATGTAAAAGAAGAAAAGAGAAAAAAATGATTAGGGCAAAGACTATACAGATGTGCTTTATACAATTGATGTATGTATATGTATGAACTGTGAAAAGAATTGTATCAGCCCCAATAAATTGTTAAAATTAAAAAAAAATAGGGGGATAAATGTCAGGTCACAAATGACCCTTGAAAAGACATGCTGGGAATGAAATAAATAAAATTCCCGACTCACTGCCATCCAGTCAACTCTGACTCATGGTAATCCTAAAGGGCAGAGTGAAACTGCCCCCACGGGTTCCGGGGATGGTAACTCTTTTACAGACATAGAAAGCTTCATCTTTCTCACAAGGCGCAGCTGGTGGACTTGAACTGCCGGTCTTGCAGATCACAGTCCAATTCGTAACCACTACGCCAGCAGGGCTGCTGGTAATGACATAAGCCAGACACAAAAGAACAGGTGTAGGACCGAGCCAAGTAGAGAAAGGGTGAGCACAGGCAAAGGCACAGAGGCAGGCAGATCGGAGATATACAGGTTCACGGTGGCACCGTTCGGCAGGTTAGTGCCCTGTGACCCCGCTACCCATTTATTTATTATTATTATTACTTTTCCTTTCCCCGCCTTTTTTTATCTGTCTACAATGTGTATCCCTGAATTTGGTCTGGTCCCTGCCATATTACCTGGTCCTTCCCCCAGGAATGTTCATACAGTAGCTTTTCCCCTATGTCCCTTTTGCATTTTTTTAAAGCTTACCTCCGTGGACACAATGTGTACTTGTCCTTTTGTGCTTGGTTTACTTCGCTTAGCATGCTTTCCTCCAGTTCTTCCCATGTAGTGATGTGCTTCATACGTTCATCACTACTTTTTAGCAATGTGTACTACTCCATTGTATGTATGTACCACAGTTTTTTTCCCCCCACTGAAAAAGAAGTCTTTATTCTGATCCCACCAGCTGTACCATCTGTTATGCGCCTTCCTCCTTGGCAATCCGGTCTTTCTTGAGTGGTCCCATGAAAGCTTTTTTCTCTTCCACGGTCTGGAAACGGCCATGGCCCAACTTGGAGGTGGTGTCGATGAACTTGAGGTCGATCTTCTCCAGGGCACGGCGCTTGGTCTGCACCAGCAGGGACTTGTGCAGAGTGAGCACTCGCTTCTTGGTGCCCACCATGCAGCCCTTCAGCATGACGAAGTCATTGATCACTTCCCCGTAGTGGACAAAGTCGCCCAGGGGGTTGATGCTCTTGTCAGAGTGATCTTAGTCGGTGGAGGCGTTGTTCTTGATAAGCTTGCCGTCCTGGACGAGGTAGCCCTGGCCAATCTTATAAATCTTCTTGTTGATCTCTGTGCAGTGGTGGTAGCCTTTCTGCCCAGCGCGGGCCATCGAGAATGCCACGCGGGAGGGATGCCATGCCCCGATACAAGCCACCTTGCGCAACCCTCGGTGGGTCTTTCGGGGCAGCTTCTTGGTGTACCAATGACTGGTGACCCCTTTGTAGCCTTTGCCCTTGGTCACCCCCGTGACGTCGATCATTTCATCCTGCCCGAACACCTGGTTCTCTGGCACCAGCTTCTCTCGGGCCCAGTCCAGCTTCTCAGCCACAGAGCCCCCGTTCACCTGCATCTCCGTCAGGTGCGCCTTCTCCTGGTGCAGGGGGAGCAGGCGCGTCTGGGTGTGGGCGTTGGCACACATAACCGGACAGGACTTCTTCATGCTGCTAAAGTCTTTCTCGAGCTGCTTCTTACTCTTGTCATCCTGCCACTTCTTGCAGTACTTGGTGAAAGCCTTCTTCTTTGACTTGTGCCAGTTCTTGTAGAACCACCGCTTGCACTCGTCGTCACTGATGTGTTCCGCAAAGACCGTCTTGAAGGTCCGGAGGCCGCGAGGTGTCTCCACATAGCCCACGATGCCCACCACCACCATGGGAGGGGTCTCCACGATGGTCACGGCCTCCACCACTTCCTTCTTGTTCACCTTGGAGCCTGGCCTGTCGACCTCGCGCACAATGTGGGTCAAGCCGGCCTTGTAGCCCAGGAAGGCCGTCAGGTGGACCGGCTTGGAGGCGTCATCCTTGGGGAAGCTCTTCACCTTCCCGCCATGCCGGCTGCTGCGCTTCCGTGGCAGGAAGCCCAGAGAGCCATGCTGGGGCGCCGAGAACTTCCGGTGTGACATTACATCGATGATCCCCGCTGGTAGAGGTACCCCAGCTTTTTAATCCAATTGTCAGGTGATGGAAATTTGGGTTGTTTCCAATTCCTTGCAATTGTGAAATGTGCCACAATGAACATTGGAGCACAGATGTCTGACCTTGGTTTTTTTCTTGCCCATTAAGGGTGGTGGGGTTGCTGGGTCATATGGTAACTGTATTTCCATCTGTTTTAGATATCGCCAGTAGACCTCTTTCTTACACACATATGAGTCTCCCTGGATTTGTTTCACGTATGATGTGTCTGGGTCATTGTGTTGTCGTGGTCTCTTTTAAGACTTGATCGATGTTTGCTTTACATTGTTTGTCCTGAAGGTCTCTTTTGTACCCTAAAACAAGGAGTCAAGAAGATGCATGGGACTTGATTGCTGAAGGGGGTGAGGAGTGAAGAAATGGACCCAAAGGGTGTCCATACCACTTCTGGGCTCTGCTCTGGAGCTGTTGCCAGCTGTCCATAAACTGTTGGCATCTGTGGCCGAGGCTGCGGGCTGACCCCAGGGTTCTCTGGCAGAGGAGGGCTGCCTTCTGCTCTGGGATATGGGGGATGTCCTGAGGCTGAGGAAGGGGATCATGTTGTGCTCAAGAGGCCACTGGCATGGGAGTATACTGGCTCAGCTCTTCCTCTGCAGGGTCCCACAGAAGAGGTCCCCTGGTCTGGACCCAATGCTAGACCCAGTGGCATACCTGCCCCTGAACTTGGAGGAGGCCCATCTCCTGCTCCAAGGCCTCGTGTCTGTGCAGCAGCCTCTCCATGCTCTCCAATTCCTTCCCAAGGTCCAGGAATCTAGCAAGGGCACCCTGTGGAGGACGGGCACATTACAGGCTTAGCCTCTGCCCTTCTGCCCAGGGTTCTCCTTGATCCTTTCTTCCTGGCTGGTCTTGGCCTTGGCCTCGGGCAGGTGACAGAGTCTGATTAGTGTCTGCACAGTGACACTGCGGGTGTTGGGGACAAGGCTGCTGGATGGAAAACCAGTACCTAGCAGGGGTCCCAGGCCTTCCTGTCAATTCCCTTCCTGCCTCCCTTCCATGGGGTCTCTGTCTCATAGGCCAGGTGTTTCTGAAACCGCATCAGCTTCTCTTTGTGGTCCCCAAGAGGGACAGGCTATTCCAGCTGCTGGCCCCACCCCTGGATCCAGTCGCCGTCCTGTGTGATGGTGGGGACATGAGTGCCCTGATGTTCATACTGCCTTGGCCCCAAGCGGTGACCCCGTCTACCCCTCAGGCTGTGCCAAGGAGTGAAATGCTCACCAGGCTCAGGGACAGCACAATAATTTTTCTTTCACTCAAGATGACAGGGCCCAGGCCCATCAGTCTTCAGATCTAGGAAGTAGCTGGGCAGGGGCCATGGGTGGGTTCCCATATGGAGGGTGCCCCTCACCCACCCCTGGGGCCCTGTCTACTCTGCCCATCAGGATGACAGGTGTCCACACGGGTCTGAGAATCAAGGGTCATGGGCTCCAGTCCTAGCTTTGCCCCTGGAAAAGCCATTAAACTCTCCACATCCCGTTCCTCGCAGGCCGCCCCTTGGCCCCTAGTGGGGCTGAAGGTCACTTGTAAAGGTAAAATGGGGTTCAGGTGGGGTGCCCTCTGACCTGGCTAGCAGCCCTGAGAAAGCCGGCAGTAATCAGAGAGGTGTGAAGCTTGTGTCGCTGACCTTCTCCCAGGGCTTCCACTCATGCCGGCCGCTCTCTTATCGTGCCCAGCAGGCCCTGAACCCAGGGTCCTGGCAGCACCCTGGCCTGCTCTCTCAGCGCAGCCTCCTGCGTAGTGGGAGGTGGGAGGTGGGAGGTGGACCCAGCCCTGAGTACCGAGTGTACTCCTGCTGGGGCTGGCTCACAGCCCATAGCCCTCACTATAAGTCCCGGGGGCCTCCCCTCAGCTCTGCAGTTGAGGGTTGGCCAGGCTCCTGGGCAGAAGGAAGCAGGGGCCATGTGATATGTGCAGATCCAAATGCCCTCTGTGGTCCCCAGTTTGTGGCCTAACCCATCCCCATGCGCTTCTGGGTGCTTAGGCACCTCGGCTTGGTCACCAGCCCTGGATTGGAGCCCCTGGCTCCTTGGTAATCCCTCACCCACCAGCACAGGTTCGGTGTGCATACACAATTCACCCGTGTGCCCCCAACAGTCTGGATACCCGGGCCTTATCAGGGACATGCGCATGACCGTCCCGGCCATCACCTCCGTGTCCTGTGTGCTCAGCACCTCTGGAAGGTGCCATGCTTCTGGATCAGCCGCTCCACCTCTTCCACAGAGCCCTACAGGGAACTGGCTTCCTGCGAGACCTGGGGCAGCCATGGAGGTGACCCAGAGGTGGGGGGGGGGATCAGGGGCACAGATGGTGGTTCAAAGGGAACCCTAGACAGCAACATCTGCCAGAACCTTGGTTTACAGCCTGGGCTCTCTGGGGGTGCATCCAGGGGCCTGCGGCTGGGGGTGGGGAGGTGGGTGCTGAGCAGGAGGGGAAGGAACCTGAGGAAGAAGAGCACTCCAACCTGGGGGCCGTTAGGAACATCCCAACTTCTGTCGAGGTGGGGAGGAGCCCCATCAATTTCCAACCAAACTGCGTAAGGCTTGGCTGGCCGGGGCCAGGTGTGGGGAGGAGATGGCCCTGAGTGACCTGAGGCTCAGGTGTCCCCTTGGCCACTTGGGAAGACACACTATCTAGCTCCGTATCAGAATAGCAGCCAGTGATCCAGGAAGCAAGGGAGATTGGGGTGGTACTACAGGAGGACTGGAGGTCCTCGTGTCAGTGTGCCTGTGTGTGGTGAGGGGAGCTGTCTCCTGGGCCTGCAGGATCTTGTCCAGATGCCACACTGTCTGAGGAAGAGCTGCTTGTGGTGCATGGCCTGCCGTCTCCCTTGCTTCTGTTCCCAGGCCTGAAAGACCTGCTCCCAAGCATCCTGCAGGGCGCATAGCCTTTCTTGGACCTGGGCATGGGAATGGACACAACCGAAGGTGGTGGTGAGGGATGCTCCAGAGAAAAGGTGCCTGACTGTCCCACCCAAGGGGAGGGTATTGTTTGTGTTTCCACAGGGAAAGAGGGACCAGATATAAAGCCAGTGCCAGATGAATGCAGTGTGCCTGCACGAAGTGGGGAGCCAGTGAAGGGGCCTGAGGGCTGGGCTCCCATACCAGCTATGTGGACAACTGCCCCTGCCCCCAGAAGAATTTACTTCAGAGGACAGCACTGAAGCTGCATCTAGGAGAGAGGGGCATGTTTGATGAGAGCAAATGGGAGCAAAGAAGGGGGAGGAAGAGAGAGTGGAGCACAACCTGGCCCATCAGGCCTGGAGGACGATATCCCGGCTCTGAACAGCCAATGGACAGAGTGGACAATGTGGCTGATCCCACTACGAGGCACACAGTCCATTGATGACCCAGGGCCCTAAGGGGGACAATAATGGAGACTCAGGATTAGAACTGGCTCAGACTGATCCTATGACACTGAGGCAAACCACTAAAAGTGTGTGGCAGAGCAACCGTGGGAGCAGAGCAGGGAGCCCCAGAGGTAGTACAAAGGATAGACTCTGGGGCCAAAGTATGGTACCCCATTGGACCTGACTGAAGGACACGCCTAGAGATTAAAAATCAGACCGTCATCGATGTATAGGTTTTTCTTTCGTTAAAATTTTTTTCTTTTATTTTATTCTTAAAAAAGCATTTTATTAGGGACTCATACAACTCTTATCACAATGCATACATACATCAGTTGTATAAAGCACATCTGTACATTCTTTGCCCTCATCATTTTCAAAGCATTTGCCTTCCAAAATTAATTTATTCTTCTATGGGTAATTGGTTTCCTTTTTGTTGTCATTGCTGTGTTCTCACTCATTGCCTATCTTGCAATGACTTGATTTTTGGTGCATATTATTATCTCTACAGACCTATCTAGATACGATAGACTGCATGAATAGTTTGGAGGAGAAAACAAGGAGACCAATAGTTCCGGGGGAACAGGGGAGTGGGAGAGAAGGGGGCAAAGGGGTAGTGCTGACCAACCCAGGGACAGGGGAGCAATAAGTTATCCAAAATCAGTAGCAAGGAGGGTGTGAGTGGTCTGGTAGGGATTCAGCAAGGGCAAGGTAACCGAGAGAAATTACTGAAACCCAAATGAAGGCTGAGCATGATAGTGGGACAAGAGGAAAGTAATAGGAAATAGAGGAGAGAACTAGGTGACAAAGGGTATTTATAGAGGTCCAAAGACTGGAAAGTACACATGTAAATATATTTATATGAGTGTAGGGAAACAGATCTATGTGCATATATTTATAGGTTTAGTACTAAGGCAGCAGATGGACATTGGGCCTCCACTCAAATACTTACTCAATGCAAGAGCACGTTATTCTATTAAATTGGCATTCCAGGATTCACACCTTCCCGACACGATTGCTGAAGAAAAATGTGTGCATAAGCAAATGTGATGAAAGAAGTTGACGGTGCCCGGCTATCAAAAGATATAGCGTCTGGGGTGTTAAAGGCTTGAAGATAAATAAGCGGCCATCTAACTGAGAAGTATCAAAGCCCACATGGAAGAAGAACACCAGTCTGGCTGATCACGAGGTGTAGAAGGGACCAGTTATCAGACATCAAAGAACTAAAAATCGTATCAGTGGGTGCCCACCTTCCTGATACGATCAGTGAAGACAAGGTGTGTGCATAAGCAAATGTGGTGAAGAAAGCTGATGGTGCCTGGCTGTCAAAAGATATAGCATCTGGGATCTTTAAGGCTGAAAGATAAACAAGTGGCAACCTAGTTCAGAAGCAACAAAGCCCACATGGAAGAAACACACCAGCCTCTGTGACCACGAGCTGTCGAAGGGATCATGAGGTATCAAGAATCAAGGAACAAAAAATCATATCATTGAAAATGTGGGTGAGTGCAGAGTGGAGACTCACAGCCCATTGGTAGCCAACCGGACACCCTTTACTAAAGGGTTGTGGGGAGGAGATGAGCCAGTCAGGGTGCAGGGTAGCAACGATGAAACATATAACTTTCCTCTAGTTCTAAAATGCTTCCTCCCCCCACTCTCATGATCCCAATTCTACCTTACAAATCTGGCTAGATAAGAGGGTGTACATAGGTACAGATAGGAACTGGAAACACAGGGAACGCAGGACAGATGACTCCTTAAGGACCAGTGGTGAGAGTGGCGATGCCTGGAGGGTGGAGAGAATGTGGGGTGGAAAGGGGAAATTGATTACAAGAATCTACAAATAGCCTCCTCCCTGGGGGAGGGACAGCAGAGAAGAAGGAAGGGGGAGACTTTGAACAGTGCAACATATGATAAAATAATATTAATTTATGAATGATGAAGGTTTCGTGAGGTAGGGGGGAGTGGTTGAAGGAGGGGGAAAATGAACAGCAGATATTAAGGGCTCAAGCAGAAGGCAAATGTTTTGAGAATGATGATGGCAACAAATGTACATATGTTCTTTAAAAAAAAAAAAAACCCTTTTATTATTTAAGCTTAATTTATTCCCAAGACATGAGTTTTTGCTTCTTCAGTTTCTTCTGGGAAATCTTTTTCTTCAGTGCAACCTCCTCTTCTGGCTTGGGAACGATTTGTTCCTTCTCAGTCAGGATCATTTCAATGTGGCAGGGGGAGCTCCTGTGTGGATTAATCTAGCCAAGAGCTCCGTAAGTCCGGTGGTGCATCTTGGGGCTTTGTTCACCTGGATGTGCTCGATGACCTGAGAATCCACATCTAAACCCTTAAGTTCAGCAGGACTTTCTGCATTTTTAAGCATGTGAACCAAAAATTCAGCACTCTTTTTGGGCTACCAACTCTGGGTCCCACCCCACTGTTTGGCCTGGGCACATCTACCAACACCATCATTGTCCCGTCGGAAAGGCACACACTGCTTCTGCAGAGTGGCGTCTTTCAAGTATTTGGTGGCTTTCCAGATGTGCATGCCTTTGATGGCCTGGGCAGTTTCACGGGTGTTTTTGAAGTGGACCCAGAGATTCGACCCTCTGTATTTGCAGGATTCTGTAGGGTTTTCTGGGTCAAATGAGTAGCGAACCATTTTAGCAGGTCACCTCAGGCCTCTACAGTTAGAGGAAGAGCCTGTACATATGGTCTTGACACAATGCATGTATGTATGAATTGTGATAAGAATTGCACGAGCCCCCAATAAAATGATTAAAAAAATAGAAAAGAAAGGTGCTTGGCCCTGTGGGGCCAGGGTGCGGGGGTCCAGTGGGCTGGGGGAGGGCCAGAAAGGGGAGCCGACCTCCACGGCGGACGGCCCTGTAGCCTGGAGCACCTGCTGTCTCCGCTGGGTGGCGCACTGGTGCAGCTCCTTCTGGGCCTCCAGCTTGGCCCGCAGGTCTTGGTGGACACTGAAGTTTGGGCTCTACTGCCGGGGTCTTGGAGCTCCTCCACCACCTGCAAATTTCACTGCACACTGGCTGCCCAGGAGGCATAGTCTTGCACCTGGAGCCTGGGAGAGCACGGTAGAGCACGGGGTGAGGGGACCTGGTACCGAGGCAGCGTCACAGCCGGCCTGAGTCCACCACCACTCATGTCCAAACCTCCATGTCGCTGCCGCTCAATCCCACAGCCTTACCAAGTGTCTACTCGGCCTCAGCTCTGCCCGCCACCACTCCTTCCCACCCAGTTCTCCAGGGCCAATGAAGTCCTTCATGGGCCGCTTGATAGCTTTGCCCACACATCCACAACTTTGCCAGACCCCCACTTAGAGGTAGCCTTTGATGGCCTTGTGTGAGAGCCGAGGGACTCGGGACTCTTGTACCTTCACTGCCTCACTGTGCAGATGAAGGTTTTTGGTGTTTTTTTTTTTAATTTAAATTTATTTATTTTATTGGGGGCTCTTACAGCTCTTGTTACAATCCATACACCAATTGTATCTGACATAGTCATACGTATATTGCCATCATTCTTTTCTAGACATTTACTTTCTATTGAGCCCTTGGGATCAGCTCCCCTTTTTTTTCCTTCTCCCCCACTCGTGGTTCCTTGTTAGATTATAGATTGTTATTATTTTCATACCTCACATCGACCATTCTCTCTTTTATCCTCAGGTTTCTGTTGCTCCTCTCCCTGCGAGGGGTGTGTGGTTATATGTCATTCATTGCTATCGGTTTCCCTTCCTCCCATCCTCTACCCCCCTTCCCCCTACCCTTTTGGTTTCTCTATTCCCATTCCTGTTCCTGGCTTCCATGTGTTGTGAGTTTTATCTCTTGCTAATACCTATGCACTCTAGTCCAGAGTGGGAAGCGGCACTGGGGTGATGATAGTGGGGGGTGAGGAGGCCTCAAGGGGTCAGAGGCAGATTGTGTGATTCATTGGTGTGATCCATGTCTCCTCAGGGGGGCCTCCACCCAGTGGGACACAGCATCTGAGAGGCTTGTGGCTTTCTCCTGAGACAGCATGGTGGCCAAGGGCCCGGGCATTGAGGGTGGGACTGTGGGCCTGGGGTGGCAGCACTTGCAGAAGCCACCCCCTCCCCAAGGCACCCACCTGGATAAGGACGAACACGTGAGACAGTTGGCTGTTAACTTTGAGGGTGGCCTCAGCGTCTCAGACCAGGTGGGGTCTGGCCTGAGTCAGCTCCCACAGCTCCAACCAGGCAGCCCTACACCCAGGCGGGGGTCAGCAGTTATCCCAGCATGCTCATTCCTCCCCCTCAGCTTCTGTCTGGTCAGCCCTTCAGCTTCCTGGCTGGGTTTAGAACTTGTCCTAAGCTCCCAGAGGGCCACCGTCCTGAGATCTTGCTCAGCGCTTCAGGCCTTTCTGCAAACTCTCCTGCCAGGAGCCCATTATCACTAGCAGTTTACCCCTTGCTCTAACGATGCTCCAGGAGGCCTGCTTGGGAAGTGTTGGGCTGTTGCCTGGTTCAGTCCCACTAACTGCTCCTCAGGAGAAAGAAGAGGTTCCCTGCTCCTGGAAAGATTTACTGACTTGCACACCCTCTGGAGAATCCCCATGAGTCAGCAGGTGGGATCATTCTAAAGCCCGGCACTCGGCAGGTAGCCACATTGTGTGCCACCCAGGCATGCTGTGTGTTTGGAGGAGACTGCACACCCTTCAAATGTAGAAGCTGCAGCCCTCCATGGTTCTTGCATGCAGCAAATAGCGGGCCCCTGAGACTCCGGGCCAGCCTCTGGGCTAGGATCATGGGCAAATCGTTATCTCGCCAAAGTTCCATCTTGGCTGGAAACGCAGCAGCTTAACTGTGACCTGGGTCAGCCTGGGGCTGTGCAGGGCATCCTCAGCCCAGCTCAACTCTTCCCAGAATGCCCCTGCAGGTGCAGGGAACCTGTGGCTTGGGAAAGTGACCCTGCTAAGTGGGCTTTGTGACCAGGCTCCCTGATCCACCGACCCAGCTTTACCTCCTCCACAGGCCACAGACAGCAGGGGCTGTCCTGGGTTCCCTGAACTCGGGCCCTCTCCAGAGACAGTGGTTTGGCAGAGCCGCAGCACAGCAAGGGTCTCCCTGGAAGCCTCTTCACCCCATGCCCAGCACCTCCCCCCAAACTCACCCCTGCTCCAGGCTGCTGGTACTCACTGTAGGTCCTGTCACCACTGCTGGGCCCTGGGGGCAGTGCTGGGCCACCACTCCAGCAGGCTCTCCGCTAGTGGGGCAGGCTGCCCCCTGGTGGCCACCCATCTTCACTTGGTGCCGAAACATTGCAAACTTGGTTAAGAGGAGCTGAGAAGAGAGGAGATGGGTCACAGGGGGCCCTGGCTGGTGGCCTGTGAGACACCTCAGTGAGTGACTGGGCAGGGCAGGACAGGACAGCCACAGAACTTGCCCCTCTACGCAGAGAGGGGAATAGGAAGCCACAGCTGTCCTCAGTCCAGACTGATGTTCCCCATCAGCCCCTTGTGCATGCAGCCCCCCCTCCACTACCCGTTTTCCTTCGGCTCCAGGGCACCTTCCTTGCCCCTAGCCCCTTCCTCACTAAGGTGTGCTCATATTCCTCTCTCCTCTGGCCACCTGCTGCTGGCTGCTCAGTCAGCTCTGCAAGTCCTTGGCTTCCCTCAGGAAGCCCTGCAGTGCCAGCATCCTCTTTAGATCCTGGCCCCTGTGGTGACAGCCTGAGTCCCCCAACAGTTAGTGTGCATGTGTCCACACTCTGGAGGTCAAGGGACCCAATCAAAGGGGCTGCCTGAAGGACTAGGATCTTCATGGTCTTTGCCCAGTCTGCTTCTCTGGATTCAAGAAGCAAACCCAGGGCTTGGGGAGTTGGGGCTGGCGATGGTGTGGCTGTGGGGAAGAGCAGGTGACTGGAGCCAGGGAGCCGTCCCCTACCCTGCAGGCTCTCCTCAAAGGTTTGTGGGAAGAGGAAACAGTGAAGGACTCATCTTTTCCTGACACATGTCTACAGGCCTCTGTCACCGTTCTCTTCAAGGCAGGGGTAGCATCAAGGGGAATAAGCAACCCCAGCCAGTTTTCTGGTACCCACTGATGCAGTGACCCTCACTGTTGGGTTGCCAACTCCCGCAGTGTCTGCAGCTGCTTCCAGAGCTTCCCCTGCATCACACCCAGCTGCTCTGAGACCTCAGTTACAAGGATCTACGTATAACTTCCTCCCTGGGGGATGGACAACGGAAAAGTGGGTGAAGGGAGACAAAATATGTAAGATCTGACAAATTATCAAGGGTTCATGAGTAAGGGTGGAACAGGGAGGGCAGAGAAAAATGAGGACATGATGCCAGGGCCTTAAGTGGAGAGCAAATGTTTTGAGAATGATGAGGGCAATGAATGTACGGATGTGCTTTACACAACTGATGTATGTATGGATTGTGATAAGAGTTGTATGTGCCCCTAATAAAATGATTTTTAAAAATTAAATCATTATAATTTCTTAGGACAATGCCATTTGTATTTCAAAGCAACATTCACGAAAGCTATTTTTTCACCTTCACTATCTTCTATTTAGTTTTAGATAGAGCAAAAACAATTCTTATGCCTTTTTTATGAGATGTAATGCAAGTAGACCTAAATTTATTCCTAATTAAAAATTTGAATGAACAAAATATTTTGTTAAAGAATTTGACCTTTTGTGAAAATCATCGAAAGCATATAGCATTTTATTGAAGGGTTGGGAATGTTTTCCTCTATTTTATTCTAGTATTTGGTCTGAGGTTCTTACGGCATATTCTGATTGATATCATGTAAGAGAATGTACATTCCATATAAGAGAAAACTTTCCTTATAATATTTTCCTATCCATTGCTTCCTGCTGAATCTCTCATTTGTTCTTTTATCATTTTTTCCTATGAAAAACCCAGGCTGCTTAATTTTATTCTTATTAATCATTTATATAAGTTAGGAAAATATTTATTATATATACATTTTTATTAAAAATCTTTTATTGGAGACTCTTACAACTTTTGTTGCAATCCATATTGATTGCATCAGGCATTTTGTACATATGTTGCCTTCATTCATTTATAGACATTTCTTTCCTTTTCTATTTTAAAATCATTTTATTGGGTCTCATACAACTCATCACAATCCATACATACACCAATTGTGTAAAGCACACTTATATATTCGTTGCCTTCATCATTCTCAAAATTTGCTTTCTGCTTGGGTTCCTGGAATCAGCTCATTTCCCCTTTCTCCTCTACCCCTCTCACCCTGCTCCTCTTCCTTCATGAACCCTTAATAATTTATAAATTATTATTTTCTCTTATCTTACACTGCGCAGCGTCTCCCTTCACCCAATTTTCTGTTGCCCATCTCCCAGGGGGGAAGTTATATGTAGATCCTTGTGATTGGTTTCCCATTTCTACACCCACTTCCCTCCCAGTATCGCCACTCTCACCGCTGGTCCTGGGGGGTTCATCTGTCCTGGATTCCCTGTGTTTCCAGTTCCCATCTGTAGCGTTGTGTATCTTCTGGTCTAACCAGGTTTGCAAGGTAGAATTGGGATCATGAGAGGTGGGGGGAGGAAGTGTTTAATAACTAGAGGAAGGTTGTGAGTTTCATTATTGCTACACTGAACCCTGAGTGACTCATCTCCTTCCCACTACCCCTCCGCAAGGGAAGTCCAGTTGTCTACAGGTGGGCATTGGTCCCCCGTCATGCACTCCCCTCATTCACGATGATATAATCCCCCCTCCCGCCTTTGTTGCTTGAAAATTGGTCCCCTCAGCCCTTCATGATCACACATGTTGGTGTGATGCTTCCATGTGGGCTTTGTTGCTTCTGGGCCTGCTTGTTTACTTTCAAGCCTTTAAGACCCGGGAGGCTATATCGCTTGATAGCCGGTCACCATCAGCCTTCTTCACCACACTTACTTATGCACACATTCATCTTCAGCATTTATGGGGGGAAGGTGATCACACTATAATGGTTTTTGTTCTTTGGTGTCTGCTACCTGATCCCTTCAACACCTCATTTCACTTAGGCTTGTGTGCTTCTTCTCTATGGGCTTTGTTGCTTCCGAGCTAGATTTCAGCCTGTTTGCCTTCAAGCCTTTAAGACCCCCAGAGTTTCATTATATTGTGCAGAGAGTGGTTATGAGCCAAACCCACTCGACTGCACCCAACAACAATAACAACAGGACTTGTGCTTCTAGCAATATGCTGAAGAATACCTTAAGAGAATCTCCCCTTCGTTTAGAGCAGCAGCTCTCGACCTGTGGGTCGTGTCTTGTTAGGGGGTCAAACAGCACTTTCATGGGCTGGCCTGAATTATAGCAGTAGCAAAATTACAGCTATGATGTAGCAACAAAAATAATTTTATGGATGGTTGTTCACGACTACATGAGGAACTGGATGAAAGGGTCGTGAGTAAGAATGTTGAATACCACTGTCCAAGAGGAAGACTCAATTCTTGATACAGTTGAAGGGCAACAAAATAGAGTCAGCCCCAATATAGATGGGATAGCACAGTGGCTGCAACAATAAACACAAGCCAAAGAAACACTGCAAGGATGGCACAAAACGGGAAACTGTTTCATTATATTGACATAGAATTGATATGAGTCAAAACCCACAAGAAAAAATACAGGACTTGTTTTTCTATCAATGTACCTAAGTAGACCTTAAGAGAATCTCCTATTAGTTTAGCGCAGCGGTCCTCAAATTGAGGGTTGTGACCCCTTTTGGGGGACGAATGACCCTTTAGGCAGTGGACCGTTCATTAAAGTGGAAAAATTAGAGTTATGATGTAGCAATGAAAATAATTTCATGATTTGGCAGTCACCACTACATGAGGAATGGTATGAAAGAGTCATGGCATTGGGAAGGTTGAGAACCACTTCCCTAGAGGAAGACAGAATTCTTGGTAGAGTAGAAGGGCAGCAAAGGAGAGGCAGCCCCTACAAGATTGATTAGCCCAGTGGCTGCAACAATGAGCACAAGCAAATGAACAACTCTAAGTATGGCATTGGACTGGGCAGCATTTCATTATATTGTGCATAGAGTTCTTGTGACCAGAAACCCACTCAACAAAATTAACTAGAGTACTTGTGCTTCTAAAAATATGGTGAAGTAGGACTTAAGACAAAGTCCTTTAACTTTAGAGCAGCAGTTCTCAACCTGTGGGTCGCGTCTCTTTGGAGGGTAGAATGACCCTTTCACAGGGATGGCGCGATTCATAACTGTAGTACAATTACAGTGACAAAGTACCAATGAAAATAATTTTATGGTTGTGGGTCCACACTAAATGAGAATCGATATGAAAGGGTAGTGGCATTAGGAAGTTTAAGAACCACTTCTCTAGGGCAAGACGCAAATTTGGTACAGATGGGAAGGAAGAGAGTGGCAGTCTCCAACAAGTTCGATTAGCACAGTGGCTGCAACACTGAAGCCAAGCACACAAGCACGGTGAGGGTGGCACAGGACAGGACAGCGTTTCATTATATTGTGCATAGAGTTGCTGAGAGTCAAAACCCACTCGACGGAACTTAACGACATTAACTACAGAACGTGTAATTCTAACAATATGCTGAACTAGATCGTAAGAGAAACTCCTCTAAATTTAGAGCAGTGGTTCTTAACTTGTGGGTCGCGACCCCTGTGGGGTTTCAGACGAGCCTCTCACAGGTGTTGCCCAATTCATAACAGTAGAGAAATCACAGTAATGGAGTAACAACGAAAAAAATTACTGTTGGAGGATCACCACAACATTAAGAATTGTATAAAGGAGCCATGCCATTAAGAAGGTTCAGAAACACTGCCCAAGAGGAATACACAAAACGTGGTACTGCAGAAGGGCAGCAAGTGAGAGGCAGACCCTACAAGATGGAAGAGCTCAGTGGCTGCAACAATGAGTGCCATCAACAAACCACTGTGAGGACGACACAGGACGGGGCAGCGTTTCATTATATTGTGCGTAGAGTTGCTAGGAGTCAAAACCCACTCGACGGCAACTAACAGCAACACAAAAAGGACTTGAGCTTCTAATAATATGCTGACATAGATCTTAAGAGAAACTCCTCTTAGTTTAGTGCAGGGTTCTCAGCCTATGAATCACGAACCGTTTTGGGGAGGAGTGGGTTGAATGACCTTTTCACAAGGGTTGCCTGATTCATAAGATTAGCAAAATTACAGTTACGGAATATCAGGGAAAATTTTGTATGACTGGGGTCCACCATTCTATTGGGAACTGCATGAAAGGGTCGTGGAATTAGGAAGATTGAGAACCACTGTCCGAGAGGAAGACACAAATGTTGGTAGAGTAAAAGGGCAG